>NC_072404.2:60957500-62207500 GCF_028858775.2 Pan troglodytes
ATGTACGGACTTTTTTTCTTGTCATTGTTCCCTAAACAATACAGCATAACAATTATTCACATAGCATTTACATTGTATTAGGTACTATAGGTAATCAGGAGATGCTGTAAAGTAGATGGGAGGATGTCTGTAGGTTACACACAAATGCTGTGCCATTTTATATCAGGGGCTTGAGCATCCTCACATTTTGATATTTGAGGGAGGTCCTGGACCAATTCCCCAGATACTGAGGGTCCACTGTCTGTATCCCCTCGCCCCACCTTGCCTTTGTCTCCTGTCTCCTATCTCCACCCTGCCTCCTACTGGCCTGTTGCTCCTGACCTGCCCAGGCACCCTGGAGCAGCGCCCTATCTCAGAGCCTGGCTCAGTGTGTTCACTTCTGCAGAGAAACTAACTTGCCCAAGTCCACACTCAAAACACAGGCATTGCTGAGATGTGAAAAGCAGCTCTGGATGCATTCTGCTACAGTCTGTGTGTTCTTTTCCATATCTGAATAAAAGGTCACCACCGTTTGTATTTTAAAGAGAAAGAGAATTTATGGGTGGAAATTGGGGATTCCCTCATTCTCAGTCAGACAGAAAAGAGGGCCCCATTGTGTGCCTGATTGCAAATAAATTTAGCTTCCTCAGCCCAAGAATAGCAGAAGGGTTAAAATAAAGTCTGTATTTATGGCTCTGTCAAAGGAAGGCCCCTGCCTTGGCAGCCAGCCGGAATTAGCAGGGCAGCAGATGCCTGACTCAGTGCAGCATGGATTTCCCATAGGGAGCCTGGAGGCGCAGCACAGAGAGACCACTTCTCTAGAAATGGGTCCCGGGCAGCCAGGCAGCCTTTAGTCACTGTAGATTGAATGCTCTGTCCATTTCAAAACCTGGGACTGGTCTATTGAAAGAGCTTATCCAGCTACTCTTTGCAGAGGTGCTGTGGGCAGGGTCCCCAGCCCGAATGCCCACCCATTTCCCAGAGCACAGTCAGGGCCAAGCCTGGCCTGTGGGGAAGGGAGGCCTTTCTCCCTGCTGGCTCGGTGCTCCCCGGATGCCTTCTCCATCGCTTGTCCTCTGCAGCACCCACAGCCAGCGTTCCTGATGTGCAGGGTCAGTCATTACCCAGGGTGTTCCGGACCCCACACAGATTCCTACAGGCCCTCATGATATTTTAAAACACAGCATCCTTAACCTTGAGGCGGAGGTCTTCATAACAAAGATACTATCAGTTCCCAAACTCAGAGATCAGGTGACTCCGATTCCTCCTTTCTCCAATGTGCTCCTCATGGCCACTGTTGCCTGGGCCTCTCTGTCATGGGGAATCCCCAGATGCACCCAGGAGGGGCCCCCTCCCACTGCATCTGTCACTTCACAGCCCTGCGTAAACGTCCCTGTGCTAGGTCTTTTGCAGGCACAGCTTTTCCTCCATGAGTACGTATTTTGAAACTCAAGATCGCATTCATGCGTCTTCACCTGGAAGGGGTCCATGTGCCCCTCCTTCTGGCCACCATGGGAAGCCACACTGACGTGCCTCTCCCTCCCTCCAGGAAGCCTACGTGATGGCCAGCGTGGACAACCCCCACGTGTGCCGCCTGCTGGGCATCTGCCTCACCTCCACCGTGCAGCTCATCACGCAGCTCATGCCCTTCGGCTGCCTCCTGGACTATGTCCGGGAACACAAAGACAATATTGGCTCCCAGTACCTGCTCAACTGGTGTGTGCAGATCGCAAAGGTAATCAGGGAGGGGAGATATGGGGAGGGGAGATAAGGAGCCAGGATCCTCACATGCGGTCTGCGCTCCTGGGATAGCAAGAGTTTGCCATGGGGATATGTGTGTGCGTGCATGCAGCACACACACATTCCTTTATTTTGGATTCAATCAAGTTGATCTTCTTGTGCACAAACCAGTGCCTGTCCCACCTGCATGTGGAAACTCTCATCAATCAGCTACCTTTGAAGAATTTTCTCTTTATTGAGTGCTCAGTATGGTCTGATGTCTCTGTTCTTATTTCTCTGGAATTCTTTGTGAATACTGTGGTGATTTGTAGTGGAGAAGGAATATTGCTTCCCCCAGTCAGGACTTGATAACAAGGTAAGCAAGCCAGGCCAAGGCCAGGAGGACCCAGGTGATAGTGGTGGAGTGGAGCAGGTGCCTTGCAGAAGGCCCAGTGAGGAGGTGCAAGGAGCTGACAGAGGGCGCAGCTGCTGCTGCTATGTGGCTGGGGCCTTGGCTAAGTGTCCCCCTTTTCACAGGCTCGCTCCAGAGCCAGGGCAGGGCTGAGAGAGCAAAGTGGTCAGGTAGCCCTGCCTGGGTGCTGGAGACAGGCACAGAACAACAAGCCAGGTATTTCACAGCTGGTGCGGACCCAGAAAGACTTCTGCTTTTGCCCCAAACCCCTCCCATCTCCATCCCAGTCTTGCATCAGTTATTTGCACTCAACTTGCTAAGTCCTATTTTTTTCTAACAATGGGTATACATTTCATCCCATTGACTTTAAAGGATTTGCAGGCAGGCCCTGTCTCTGACAATACGCCGTTGCCAGTCATCTCTCTCCGACAGCAGGGCAGGGGGTCCAGAGATGTGCCAGGGACCAGAGGGAGGGAGCAGACACCCACCCGGCCTGGGCAGGTCCTCCTCATTGCTTGCATCCCCCTGGTTAGCAGTGGCAGTCAGTCCTGCCGAGTCATTCGTGAGGCGCTCACCCAACTCCAGGCAGATGTAAAAGGTGACCTACAAGAAGACAAACAAAAACATCTGGAGCGCTCTTATGCCAGCATCTGCCCTTGACACCACCAGGCAGGCTCTTGCTGGGAGCCGTGGTGCTTGGGTCAGCTCCTTCCCATGGCAGAGCTCCTGGGACGCATTGTAGAAGCAGGGACCACCTCCCAGGATAACCAGATAGCAGCACACCCTGCACAGCCCCTTTTACTCCAGCATCATTGGGCATTGATTTCTCAGCTGCAGCCACAGGCGGCCCCCAGCACCCCAGGAAGTGGGGAGCGCTCATGCTTCTCTGAGCACAAAAATCACTGAATATTTTTGCCATTCTCATGGTCATAACCCGGGCCACAGAGTAGAACACTCCTATCACTGTTGTTAGACAGTGGTCCCGGGAGAGGGTCTTGTGTGCCTCGGATGCCAGGGCCTCTTTTTATTGGGAGGTGCTTGTTATTTCTGTGTGTGGCTGCATTTGTTTCCCAAGACTGCCACAACAAATCATCACCAACTTGGTAGCTCAACATAGCACAGCTTTATTCCCTCCTGGCTCTGGAGGCCAGGTGTCTAGAAGGCCATGCTCCCACAATGGTTCTGAGGAGGATCCTTCCTGCCTCTCTGGCTTCTGGTGGCCCCAGCATCCCTGGGCTGTGGCTGCACCTCCCCATGTCAACCTCCGTCTTCACATGGCCTTTTCCTGTGTCTCTGCAACCGCAGGCCCTCTCCTTTCTCTTAATAAAGATACCAGTCATTGTGTTTGAAAATTGCTAAGAGAGTCTGTTGTAAATCTTCTTAGCACAAAAAAAAAAATGACAGATATGTGAAGTGGTAGATACATTAATTAGTTTGAGTTGATCACTCCGCTATGTGTATAAATGTCAAAACAAACATTGCACTCCATAAATATATATATTAAAAAAGATCCCAGTCATTGCATTTAGGACCCACCCTAAATCCAGGATGATTTCATTTCAAGACTTTTAACTAATTAGATTTGCAAAACCCCATTTCCAAATAAGGTCACATTCTGCAGTTTTGGGTAGACGTGAAATGTGGAGACACTGTGCAACCCACTGTCTTGGGGAGGGGGTGGTCAGCCTGGGGCAGATGTTGCTGGGTGTGGAGCTACATCCACTCATGCCCTGACCTGGAACCCAGACCTGCTTCCCCAGCTCTCCTCCTGGTTATCTGAAGCAGGGAATGGAGAGCACTGCCCTCCTTGCCCAGGCAGTCTCTATCACCTGGTTTTAGTTTCTTCTTAGCACATATTGCCCCAGAATATCTGGTTGGTTTATGGCTTACTTGAGTTTGTGCCTACCTGTCCCAACCGGGAGGTGAGCCCTGGCTATTCCCCAAACCCGGCCCTGCATGTGGGAGCTGCCCTTCCTCCGTTCATCAGAGGGGGCCAACAGTCCACAGCTGTTCTTAATCATCTCCCAGTAACCCCCAGCTCCACAAAGGTGACTCCTCACATGGTGGAGAGGTGGTCGGGCCATCCGTGTGAAATGTGTATGTGACCGTTTTCCTTAAGGGGCACGTAGTCTTGGCAGGTTTCCCCCAATATAGGATGAGCTCAGGACTCCAGTGGACTGTGGATTCAGATCTGGATTCTGGCGCATTCGCCGTGTGAACATGGGCACATTGCTGGCCTCTCTGCGCCTGGTCTCCCGACTGTGGAGTGTGTTCTGCCCCTTGTCTTTCTAGGAGGTAGGGAGGGCAGTGAGCCCCTTCGCATCGCCCACCACAGGCCCAGCACATGGCTGATCCCCACTGAGTGTTCTTTTCCTCCTTTGATCCCCTTTGGCTGACCTAGGTTGGAGCATCCACTAAAATATACCCAGAAACATCTTCCTAATCTACATCTGTGCCAACCCTCATTCCCTGGCGCAGCATGACCATCACATGCCCGCCATTGCTCCTGATCTCTGCTGCTCATGACCTGCTCTCCAGCGCTCCTTCTCATGCTCACATTCCAGTTGGCCTGACCTAGATAAGTGGAGGTTTATTTGACCCCAAAAATTAGCCTTCTACAAACGAATATAATAGTGTCCATTACAGAGAATAAACTTAGTGCGGGTCCCATTTAAGCAGAAGTTACTGAAAGCCTGAGTTTAAGTTTCCAGGGCCTGAAAGTTTTCCATGACAGTTTTCTGCATAATGTTACCTACAATTTCAACCTGTTATTTAAAGCCATTCTTGTGTTTGTTGTACTTTGATTAGCTTTATTTTGATTTGAAGTCCTTTTACATTACGGGCAGTTAACGCTTTGTCTCTGTTAGATTTGCTTTTTAGTTCACAAGAGAAACCTCATTCCTCTGTATTTGAATAGTTGCAATGATGGAACAGCTGTCCCTGGAGGGAAATGAAAACAGTGATTCCCCAAATTGTGACGATAGAAATTTGCTCTTGGGTTACTTACAATGTATCTGAGTATTAAAAAATTTTCTTTTTAAACATTTGAAGTAAAACTACCCAGAAACACTTAGTGGCTGACCAGAAACTAAACTCCTGGCATCCTCAAAATGGGATTTATTGGCTTATAAATGTCCTGTGTTGATTCACAAAGGCACAAACTATCTAGGGAAGTTTTCTTCTAAATGTTGATGGGAGAGCTGGCCACTGTTATGCAAGTTTCATTGTCCTGACTAAACTGCCAAAGAGATTACATAAAATTATATCAACTAGACAAAAGGAAAAAGAAAAAAAACAGAGGTGTCCTGGGAGGAATCCATATGAGACCAGTAGACCATGAGAGAGACATCCCTTGCCATCTACAAGGAAAATGGAGTTTGTTCTCCATATGCAAAACCATCTCAGGAGCTTGCGGAGACACCACTTGCTTACTAGCCAGAAAGAGCAGGTGCCTCCTAAATTCCCCACACAGGAGCTCACAGTGGCTTTCATGCACTGGGAGTAAGTTAGACTTAAGAAAGCCTATCTACTCTTCCTGGGATTTACAAGCCAGCTAGTAAATCCCAGAATAAATCACACGGCACAGTCATCCAAAGATCCCGTCATCCGTGCCGTTTGGAAAGCCCTGCTCCTGCGCCACCCTCTCCCCGTGGAGCCTCCCATGCCCAGGACTGCAGAGTCCTGCCATTCAGACTGCAACTCATCTCACATTCTTCCAAACTATTTGGACAACAGAGCTTTCTCATCACCTAATGCAGATTACAGTCTCACAGAATTGAGTGTTCAGGCAGACACTGATGTGGTTCTGTAGTACAGCAAACAATATCAGTTTACAGTCCTGAGGCCAGGCCTGGTGAACAATGCACGGTAGCGGCGGGGCAGGGCTCTCAGAATGAAACTGGCTTACACATGGCACTCTCTGACCACAACTGTATAAGCACCAAACTATACTTAGTTCCATCTATGAGGTAAAATTTAATACAGATGAACATCAAAGAAAACTTCAAAGGCTCCTTTTTTCAAGTACGTGGGCTACTTAATTTGGTCCAAGTCCATTTTAAAAAGCCCTAGGTGCTTTCACGGCTCTGCTACTGACAAGAAGCCCCAGTGCCTGTGAGCTGCTAATGGGAGGGAGAGGAAGATGAGCTGAGTGGGCCGGGCTATCCCGTCCACACCGGGAGACAGGGAAGGAGACTCCAAGCTGGTGGTGCCAGCACATTCCAGGCCACTCAGGCCTATTCCTAGGTGCCAGGTCACGAAAACCACGCTGACAGATCGTGCTGTGTGCGTGTCATAGCACACAAGCAGGACTGTGAGAGAGTGAAAGTGACACTGGGTGGAGCACTGAGGAAGGGCCACAGTGTGTTGGTGGAGATAGGCTGTCATGGAGAAGAGACCCTGGCTTGCTCTACATTGCTTCCAATGCAACTGCAAGGCAGGTCCCGGAGGGCTCCGGCCTTCGTCATCCAGGTCTGCTCCCTCCCCTCATGGCTTTCCCATCCTCAGATGAGGACTCGGCAGAGCCTACCCCTGCTGACTAACTGTGGCCCCAGGGTGGTGACTCAGCCCTGCACCTCCTGATCCCATCTGCACTGGGCCAGAGAGGATGACTTACCCAGCACGTTCACATCACACAGCTTTGTGGATTCCTAGGTCCAAGGACCAGAGATTTCAGTTATGTGAGTTATTTTTTTTATTTGTTCTTGCGTATTCCACAAAGGGTCGCAGCTAAACTTAACCTAATGATCACTTTAGTATATCACTAAAAAGACAAAGCCCACAGTGCTGTTGAAGCACATTCATCATCTTTAGACATTTTGACTAGTTATTTCTTAAGCATTTACCTGCTAGTGTTAAGCATCACATGAAATACATATAGAAGTAAGACAAAATTTCTTATCTCCCCAAGTTTGCCAACAAATACAGAGCAGGAAGGGAAGCAGGTCAGAGCAGGAGGCGCAGCTGTAGTGAGGCCACCATGCAAGGCGCAGGGAGGGTGAGCTCCAAGTTTGAATGGAATGGGTCTGTCAGCCAAGCCCCCTGGCTCTGGAAAGATAGCAGTGAACAAGCCAGATGGCCCCTCACCCTCCAGAGCCGTGAGTCCTGCAGACCAAACAGCGTGACAGGTCCTTTCCCTGTCCAGGAGGCCTCTGTGGGTGAGAGTTGGCTGCGGACAGGGCGTGAAGGCACTTGAGGGTGGGGAAGTGACTCTGACTGGGAGATGCTGAGGACAGGGAGGAAGCCACCAGATAAGGGACACTGGGGAGGAGGGGTGGACCCCTCAGGGCCAAGCACATGGAGCCTCATCACAAAGGCAAGATGGTGGCCAAATTCAAGGTCGCTGCAAAAGGAATGAAGAAGAGAGAATAGATTTGGCATTTGGAGGAAATGGTGACAATCATGAGCACCTACCCGGGACTCTCCATGGGTGCTATCTAAGTAAGTGCTGTCTCTACATAAACTCATTCCACCCTCTGATTAATCCATTCTACATATGGGGAAACAAAGGCATGTGGTGTTTACATCACTTGCCAAGACCTCAGGATTTGATCCAGGTGGCCTGGTTGCATGGTGCAGCCTCTCAGCCTGCATGGATGCCCCGGCTCAGAGCATGACTCTCAGGACAGGGGTCCCAGCAGCCCTCCCTCCCTGCGCAGCAGGGTGCCCGTGCTGCACCACTTCTGTCTAGGAATAGGACATTCTGACACTTTCCTGCCTCTTCCGAGGTCTAGCACTTACTCTATGCCTGCCTGGGAAGGTGGCAAGCTGGCCTGAGGCACAGACTCTTCCATTTTTTAGGGAGCTCAAGGCCACAGATGCTCTGAGATCTGGAGTCCAGAGACAGGAGCGGAGGCTTCTCCTGGTGACCACTCTGCTTAAAAACTTCATCAGATCTGTAGTTTCAGAGCCCCCCTGAACCCCATCCCTTACCTCTACCAGCTGCAGGTGGGTCTCTGGGGTGGGGCTGCCCTCCCCACCTGCACCCCAAGGGCTAAAAGGTTGAGGGGAGAACACCATCATTTGTACAGGGGGATCCTGGAAGATGAGGCCTGAGAAAGCCCTGCGGGGCCCCTCACCTTCTCCCTAGCTGTGGCCAGGAGTGTCTGACCTTGCCTGCCTCAGGACCAGCCCAAAGTGGAGGTGAGGGGTGAGCCCCAGCCCCCAGGGGAAGGGTGATGGTGGTCTTGGTCTCAGCATGGTTCTGGTAGAGGTGGGTTATTTTGAAGATGATGAACCTTAAGGCTCTTTCTGATCTTGCTTTAAATAAATACTTCTGAACAACAGCAACAACAAAATAGTGTTGATAGGAAAGCCCTCCACTCCACCAGAACCACGCGGCCTTCTCGTCCTCCCCTCCTCCACTTCCTGCCTAAGTCACTGCTCCATGAGCTCTTCCACAGGAGATTTACAAAATAGAACACAAACAATCCAGTTCCCGCCTCTCACTCTGAACTCCTCCCAAGACTCGTGGGGTGCGGCAGCCCCTGGGAACACCCAGCCCTTCAAGGTCAAACACAGCCCCCGCCCCTCGCTCTGGGGTACCCTGCCAGAATAAGCCCCGACAGCCATGTGGAGCAGAGCCTTCTTTTTTGTAAGTGGAAGTTCCAGGCTGGCTTTTCAAATCCCCTTTTAACCTCAGTGCTGTATTTCAAAATTCATTCCAGTTTTCCTGTAGTAATTAACAAAAATAAATATTTTAATTTCAATTAAAGTGAGGGTCTCGGAGAAGAAGCAGGAACTGAGTTTCCTGAGAGGCCCCGCTGAGGCTTTGTTGATATTTCTTCCTGCGACCTCTGCTCGGACCCTGGGAGCTCACAGGCTGTATCGCAGCTCTTATCTTTGGGGACCAGTTAAAGCATAACTGCGCCAGGCACAGAGTTGTCCTTTCAAATGTGCCGGCAGTGGGACGGAGACCCATGCGTCAAGTCTCCTCTAAGTTCACATGGGATTCTCTCCTTGTCCCAAAGCTGTCTCTGACTTAAAACCCTCCAACTGATTACCTGAATTCCAGAATATGTCCTGTGCTCTCTGCCCTTTCCCACGCCTTTGGTGAAGACCGGTGTTCTGAGGAAACAGACACTGTGTGGAAATGGCTCAGGTCCTTTAAAGCCCTGGTGTGATGAGCGGGGAAGGGCTGGGCCAGAGGTCAGCTGGATTTGTTAGATTGACAGAGTGACGCGGACTTCCCCAGAGGCACGGGACCAAGGTGCGTGCTCACGCTGTCTCATGCTCTCACACATAATGTGTGTGTGTGTGTGTGTGTATATATATACACATATACATATATATATACACACACATATGCATATATATAAAACCCCAAGCAGCCTCTGGCTTAGCAGGTGCATTTCCCAGCAGGGGAATTAAAGCCATGGTCCCAGTAGTGGTCTTGGGGTCTCAGGGTATTTGGTCTGTGCAGCCACATGCTTCAGCCTCTGGACCCCAGGTCATCTAACGAGGTGGTCGTGTGGGGACTGGGATGGAAAAGGTGTCTGCACGGACGTGTGTGAAAGGGCTGGCACATCGCCAGTGCTCAGCACTGTCAGCTGCTATCACCAATCATTCATTCATTCATTCAGTTGTTCATTCTTCAACAGGCCGTTTTTAAAATGTGCCCAGTATACCAAAATCTCCGCTAAGCATTTAAAGAGGCAGAATGAAAGTTAGCAATGGTGGTGAAACGAAGCTGGGAATGTGCTCTGAGGGCCTCCTTGTGGGCTTAATGAATATGTAGAAACCACGCATTTTAAATAGAGAGGGAGAAAGGGAGAGGTTCCTGGTCCTCTGCATGGGGACTTGTGTGTGGCTCTTTACCGTAGGCCTGTGCCACTCCTGCTCAACAGCTACCACAGAGGACGCCTTCAACAAATGTGAAGAACGAACAAAAGGTACAAATGTGAAGAACGAACAGGGTAGAAAGAAAGGAGAAAGCAAGGGTGAGGGTGAGAAATTAAGGGACAGAGAAGAGAGAAGAGGAGATAGCCTGGGAGTTCACACAGCCAAGAAGGTAGACACTCAGTTGAACCAGCAAGAGGCTGAGCCTAACTCTCCCTTTCGAATGGGCAGGAGTTCATGATATTTAATAAACAGAGGTCTTGCTCTGTAAGAGACAGGGTACCAGGCAGAGAGCAAGTCAGCATCCCAGGAGTCAGACGAGGCAGACAGCGGGGGCAGGGAGCTTGCCTCTGAAGGAGACCCAGGCTGCCAGAGTAGCAGGGAGTCTGGGCCAGTCCTCTTTTGGAAAGCGCTTCCTCGGCTTCTGCCCCCCCTCTCCTCTCCCTTTCCACCCACCATCCTGACATAATACTTCCTAATTTGGAAGTGTTGTCCGGAGAAGAACCTGCTCATTTCCTCTTAAGTAGGCAGGGAAGCACTAACGTCCAGCAGCATCGGAAACCCGTAGGAGCGCTCTCGGCAGTGCAGGGTGAGGGGACAGTCCATGTAGTCATGAGACGTGGGTGTCAGGCAAGCGTCTCTTTTCCAAAAGAGAAAAACATTAAAGGCCTCACAAACGGCGCCCAAAGACTAATTCTGCATAGCATCTTTGCGAGACCCTAGGTTCTTATGATGACTGGTTTTGCCTGAGAAAGAAAAAATTTTAATTTTGCTCTGGCATGCCAATTCAACGAACCATTTTCACATAATATTCATGCAAAAAAAAAAAAAACAATTTGCCAGAAAACTTGGGAATCCATCCACATCTACAGCTTTTCCCTGCAGTCACACTACAGTGGGATCCCTCCATACAGGAGCGGCAGAGTGGAGCAGGCTAGAGATGCCTGTTTGTTTCTGTTTGCTGCACCGCAGCAAGCATTTCTGTCGTGCCCACTCTGTACTAGAAAGTACATGAACATCAGCCATAAAGGGAACTAGAAAGGTGGCCCCCCCTCTTGGTGGAGAGAGAAGAGAGTGTGGTAGAAACAATAATAAGAGGTCTGCAGAACTTGACCCCTCCCAGCCTCTCCCACCTGCCAGCCTGGCCCTTGCAGAGAGATGCAGGCTGCCATGCTTATGCCAAAGCCTGGGACAGTTGGGCTCAGCAAGGTAGGCATCCGTCAAGCAAGGAGGAGCAGGGGTCAGCAGTGACCCCAGCAGCCAGCAGGGAGAAAGTTGCATGTGACAAGGACACCAGAGGCCGTGGGTCAGGATCAGCCAGGGTCAGGGTAGCATTTCTAGGAATTCACTCTGTTGGGCGCTGTGCAGGCTGCTTCTCACATATTATTTCTTTCTTACTCTCAGAGCAGAGATTTCAATTGCAGCGAGATAGTGGAGGCAGCCAGGGAGGTGGGGAGAGTGGTGTCTTCTAAAAGCATTTTCAGTATCCATGTGGTTTCAGTAATAATAATAATAATAAACCAGTGAAAAGTAAAACAGGACAAAAATCTTCATAGGCAGTGAACCATATCAGAGAGTCCAAGAAAGCACAATGAGAGTGTGGCTTAAAAACCCTGAACGACATTCCTTTGCACCAGCTTGGTGAGGAGGGCATGGTCCCCGCCACCCCCCACCCCCGCTTTGCAGATAAACCACATGCAGGAAGGTCAGCCTGGCAAGTCCAGTAAGTTCAAGCCCAGGTCTCAGCTGGGCAGCAGAGCCCCTGCTCTTCTTTGTCCTCATATACGAGCACCTCTGGACTTAAAACTTGAGGAACTGGATGGAGAAAAGTTAATGGTCAGCAACGGGTTACATCTTCTTTCATGCGCCTTTCCATTCTTTGGATCAGTAGTCACTAACGTTCGCCAGCCGTAAGTCCTCGACATGGAGAGGCTCAGAGCCTGGCATGAACATGACCCTGAATTCGGATGCAGAGCTTCTTCCCATGATGATCTGTCCCTCACAGCAGGGTCTTCTCTGTTTCAGGGCATGAACTACTTGGAGGACCGTCGCTTGGTGCACCGCGACCTGGCAGCCAGGAACGTACTGGTGAAAACACCGCAGCATGTCAAGATCACAGATTTTGGGCTGGCCAAACTGCTGGGTGCAGAAGAGAAAGAATATCATGCAGAAGGAGGCAAAGTAAGGAGGTGGCTTTAGGTCAGCCAGCATTTTCCTGACACCAGGGACCAGGCTGCCTTCCCACTAGCTGTATTGTTTAACACATGCAGGGGAGGATGCTCTCCAGACATTCTGGGTGAGCTCGCAGCAGCTGCTGCTGGCAGCTGGGTCCAGCCAGGGTCTCCTGGTAGTGTGAGCCAGAGCTGCTTTGGGAACCGTACTTGCTGGGACAGTGAATGAGGATGTTATCCCCAGGTGATCATTAGCAAAGGTTAGGTTTCAGTCTCTCCCTGCAGGATATAAAAGCCCCCTTCAATAGCGCAATTGGGAAAGGTCACAGCTGCCTTGGTGGCCCACTGCTGTCAAGGACACCTAAGGAACAGGAAAGGCCCCATGCGGACCCGAGCTCCCAGGGCTGTCTGTGGCTCGTGGCTGGGACAGGCAGCAGTGGAGTCCTTCTCTCCCTTCACTGGCTCGGTTTCTCTTAGGGACCCTCACAGCACTAAGGGGTGCGCGTCCCCTGTCAGGCCCTCGAATGCCCTCCCACAGCCAGGCCCCTCTGAGGTTTCACTCTGGCCTGCTTGGCTCCTAGCAGCCACCAACCCCATGATGCTGGGCCCTGAAAACACACGCAGACCTGGATGAGTGAGGCCACTGGGCACAACCAGGGCTCCCAGCTCACCAGAGCAGCCTAGGACACAGAGGGTGCTCAGAAACCTACCAGAGCAGCCCTGAACTCCGTCAGACTGAAATCCCCTGTTGCCGGGAGGAGGCGCCAGGCCTGGGGGACGGGTCGCGGGGTGATCTGGCTCCTCTGTGTGTGTCACTTGTAATTAGGTCCAGAGTGAGTTAACTTTTTCCAACAGAGGGAAACTAATAGTTGTCTCACTGCCTTGTCTCTCACCATCCCAAGGTGCCTATCAAGTGGATGGCATTGGAATCAATTTTACACAGAATCTATACCCACCAGAGTGATGTCTGGAGCTACGGTGAGTCATAATCCTGATGCTAATGAGTTTGTACTGAGGCCAAGCTGGCTTTTATTGTTAGTTAATTTACATTATATCCTCTGACATGCAAGTATTTTCTTTCGAGATAATGACTAATGATAATGTAATCATTGCTGTCTATCTATTGTACTGAGAAAACACGGCAGAGGAAATCGAGTCCAGCTGCCGTCCAAAAGTCACTGGAGATTGCAATGAGCTCGTCTGGCAGGGTTGGGGGTATGGGAGGGAAAGAGCTTAGGAAACGGCTCTCCCTGCAAAGTCCAACCAAACTTTAATGTGAACCAAACCATTAACGTTGCCATGAATTTGAAGTGAACCAGAGGGAGGTGGCAGAAGAAGCTTGATGGGGAATAGTTCTGGTAGAGAAATGAGGCTTAAGATGAACTACCCTGGCCCTTATGTGTCAGAGAGAACGCTTGACAAACACACACTGAGGGTGTCTGCAGGGATAAAAGAAGAAAGGGAGATGACCCTTGCTTCTCGCTCTCGGGAGGACCATCTGGTCCGGCCCCGGGGGATTCTCTGTTTCCTCTTCTGAATCCCAGTGTTGCCCAGCACTGGCCTGTACCCATCCTCACGAGGGCCCCTCTCCTCACCTGGCCCTAGGTCCCTGCCCCTACAAGGGCCTCCCATGTTGAGAAAGTGTTGCGGACACATTGTCTCTGACCGCTGTGCCAGGCATGTTCCGCTGAATTACCGCACTTGGTCCTTGAATTTCACCCAGCAACTTACTGAAAGGCTGGAACCCATGAACCTACCCCTTTACTGAGGAAAATCAGTTACCCCAGCCATTTACAGTGACAGGAGCAAGGGAGGAGTCGCCTCACCTCTCTAGAAATGTGTATTTGAGGAGAACACTATTGAAAGGAATTTCCAAGAATAATCTAGTCAGTACTACAAAAACAAAATTATTTGGGATATCGTCCTTTTTTACTTAGTATTTTTTCTTTTTCCTATAGCATTATTAACTTTCTGATTTTCCAAATATATACACATTTTTAAATTTTCTGAGTCTTTATCTCTTCTGTTAAAATGTAAGATTTATGATACAAAGGCAGAGATTTGTGTCCATGAATAAGTGAAGTTTGGTGTGCACCTGTGAGCTGAGCTGCCTCAATTAATGGAACAGATAAGGAAATAAAGGTCTGCTGATGCATTGTTATTTACAGCCATTTTCAGAATGTATCTCCTCTCCACGAGGGAACCCCGGGGTCCTGCCCCAAGCCATTTATTTTGTCCTCACGCAGCCCGCCCCTCCCACCCCAAGCACAGCCCGGTCTCCTGCTGGTCTCCCCTCTTCTCACTTGCTCCCCCTCATGTATGCTTCAGACAGAGGCCACATATATTTTTTAACTTTTTTTTTTTTTTTGAGACAGAGTCTTGCCCTGTCACCCAGGCTGGAGTGCAGTGGTGCAGTCTCGGCTCACTGCAACCTCCACCTCCCGGGTTCAAGTGATTCTCCTGCCTCAGCCTCCTGAGTAGCTGGGATTACAGGCGCACACCACCATGCCCAGCTAATTTTTTGTATCTTTAGTTGAGACAGGGTTTCACTATGTTGGCCAGGCTGGTCTCGAACTCCTGACCTCATGATCTGCCCACCTCGGCCTCCCAAAGTGCATATTTTTTAACTTTATCAGACTTTTCATTCTCTGCTCAACATCTTTCTTTGGTCCTCCAGGTATGTTCAGATAAAACCTGAGCACCTGGCCATGACTGATGGGTTGCTGGGCCATCTGGCCCTGGCAACTCTCCCGTCCACCAGGTCCCCCTCCCGTCACGCTCCAGGCATAGCCTGTGTGTGCCAGCGCAATGCCCACACTCCATGCACAAGTGGAAGCCCTCTCAAAGTCAGGGCTTAGTGCCTTGATGTGGTCACACCCATTCTCAGGAAGTCCGTTCCCACTGAAAACATTGTGTGTTTTCACATCATTGAGGCTGCCACGGCAGATTATAATCACTGGCCTAGGCAGCCCACTGGAACTACCAGACCATGAGCCTGAATTTTTTGTTTAAAAATCATATCCTGTTTTCTCTACTCTCTAGTCTGTAGTCAAGACGAATTATTCAATTTAATAAATTAGGGGTCTAGTGTGTTGTACCAAGGAGCTAAAAAGAGAGAGCTCGCAACACCTTCCAGCCCATTCTCCACCTAACACTAGCTATACTGGCTCTCCTCTCTCTCGCTGTTTGTTCCAAAACCTAATAACCTGTCTTCCCACTAGAATTCATCATACATGTTTAAAAACCTAGTTAAATAGTAGTTAAACTGACTGCATAGATCTGGAAATGAGACAGTCTTTCTTTTACAAATCCATATAGACTATGTGTTGGGGGCAGGGGATGACACAAGAATCTATTTTCTTGCCCCCAAACCATTGCTTTCCTTCCATTGTTAAGCTTGTGTTCTGTGTATTAATTCAGGTGGTTCCGTTTGGGAATGGCCTCTGTTACCCAGAGATGGGAGGGCCATCAGAACTCGGGGTTGTCTGAAAAAACACTGGTTCTAAAATTATCACTGCTTTCACTTGTTTTTAACCATCATAGCTGTTTGATTTTGAAGGAAAAATATGAGGGTTTTTATTCTATGCTTGTTATATCTATATTGTGGTTTCGTATTTTTTAGATTTTAGTACCTGACATTTTTTTAACTTTTATTTTAGGTTCAGGGGTACATGTGCAGGTTTGTTATATAGGTAAATTTGTGTCATGGGGGTTTGTTACACAGATTATTTTATCACCCAGGGATTAAGCCTAGTACCCATTAGTTATTTTTCCTGATCCTCTCCCTCCTCCCATCCTCCACCGTCCTATAGACCCCAGTGTGTGTTGTTCCCCTCTAAGTGTCCATGTGTTCTCATCATTTAGCTCCCACTTATAAGTGAGAACATGCGGTATTTGATTTTCTGTTCCTGCGTTAGTTTGCTAAGGATGATGGCCTCTAGCTCCATCCATGTTCTTGCAAAGTACATGATCTCATTCTCTTTTGTGGCTGCCTAGTGTTCCATGGTATATATGTACCACATTTTCTTTATCCAGTCTGTCATTGATGGGCATTTAGGTTGATTCCATGTCTTCGCTATTGTGAATAGTGCTGCAGTGAAAATACGCATGCATATGTCTTTATGGTAGAATGATTTATATTCCTTTGAGTAATGGGATTGCTGGGTCAAATGGTAGTTCTGCTTTTAGCTATCTGAGACATTGCCACACTCTTTTCCACAATAATTGAACTAATTTACCTTCCCACCAACAGCGTAAAAGCATTCCTTTTTCTCCACAACCTCACCAGCATGTGTTGGGATTTTTTTTTTTTTTTTTTTTTTTTTACTTTTCAATAATAGCCATCTGACTGGTATGAGATGGTATCTCAGTGTGGTTTTGATTTTTATTTCTTTAATGATCAGTGATGTTAAGCTCTTTTTCATATACTTGTTGGCTGCATGTATGTCTTCTTCTGAAAAGTGTCTGCTCACGTCCTTTGCCCACTTTTTAATGGGATTGTTTGATTTTTTCTTGTGAATTTGCTTAAGTTCCTTATAGATGCTGGTTATTAGACCCTTCTCAGATTTGTAGCTTGCAAAAATGTTCTCCCATTCTGTGGGTTGTCTTCACTCTGATGATAGTTTCTTTTGCTGTGCAGAAGATCTTCAGTTTAGTTAGATCCCATTTGTCAATTTTTGCTTTTGTTGCAATTGCTTGATGTGTTTTCATCATGAAATCTTAGCCCATTCCTATATCCAGAATGGTATTACCTAGGTTGTCTTCCAGGGTTTTTATAGTTTGGGGTTTTACATTTAAGTCTTTAATCCATGTTGAGTTTATTTTTGTGTATGGTGTAAGGAAGGAGTCCAGTTTCAGTCTTCTTCATGGCTAGCTAGTCATCATTTATTGAGTAGGGAGTCCTTTATTCATTGCTTTTTTTTTTTTTTTTGTCAACTTTGTCAACGATCACATGGTTGTAGGTGTGCAGCCTTATTTCTGGGCTCTCTATTCTGTTTCATTGGTCTGTACGTCTGTTTCTGTACTAGTACCATGCTGTTTTGATTACTGTATCCCTGTAGTTTAAAGTCAGGTAGCATCATGCTTCCAGCTTTGTTCTTTTCGCTTAGGATTGCCTTGGCAATTCAGGCTCTTTTTTGGTTCCATGTGAATTTTTAAATTGTATTTTCTAGTTCTGTGAAAAATCTCATTGGTAGTGTGATAGGAGTAACATTGAATCTATAAAATACTTTGGGCAGTATAGTCATTTTAATGATATTGATTCTTTCTATCAATGAGCATGGAATGTTTTTCCATTTGTTTGTGTCATCTCTGATTTCTTTAAGCAGTGTTTTGTGGTTCTCATTGTAGAGATCTTTCACTTTCCTGGTTTACTGTATTTCTAGGTATTTTATTCTTTTTGTGGCAATTGTGAATTGAATTGCATTCCTGATTTGGCTCTCAGCTTGACTGTTGTTGGCATATTGGAATGCTAATTATTTTTGTACATTGATTTTGTACAACTGAGTCTTCACTGAAGTTGTTTATCAGCTTAAGGGGTTTTTGGGCCAAGACTATGAGGTTTTCTAGATATAGGTTCATGTCATCTGCAAACAGAGATAGCTGTTTTCCTCTCTTCCTGTTTGGATGTCGATTATTTCTTTCTCTCACCTGATTTATCTGGCCAGGACTTCCAATACTATGTTAAATAGGAGTGTTGAGAGAGGGAATCCTTGTCTTGTGTCAATTTTCAAGGGGAATGTTTTCAGCTTTTGCCCATTCAATATGATGTTGTCTGTGGGTTTGCCATAGATGGCTATTATGTTGAGGTTTGTTCCTTAAATACCTAGTTTATTGAGAATTTTAAACATGTTGAATTTTATTGAGAGCCTTTTCTGCATCTATTGAGATGATCATGTGGCTTTTGTCCTTAGTTCTGTTTGTGTGGTGAATCACATTTATTGATTTGCATATGTTGAACCAATCTTGCATCCCAGGGATGAAGCCGACTTGATTGTGGTGGCTTAAGCTTTTTGATGTGCTGCTGGATTCGATTTGCCAGTATTTTGTTGAGGATTTTTATGTCTATGTTCCTCAGAGATATTGGCCTGAAGTTTTCTTTTTTTGTTGTATCTCTGCCAAGTTTTGGTATCAGGATGACGTTGGCCTCATAGAATCAGTTAAGGAAGAGTCCCTCCTTCTCAATTTTTTTGGAATAGTTTCAGTAGGAATGGTACCAGCTTTTTTTGTACATCTTGTAGAATTTGGCTGTGAATCCATCTAGTCTTGGGCTTTGTTTTTAGTTGGTAGGCTATTTATTACTGATTCAATTTTGGAGCTCATTATTGGTCTGTTCAGGGATTCAGTTTCTTCCTGAGGTTTTTATTTTTATCAAATGGAACTTAAGTTTTTTCATTTCCAATTTTTTTATGATCTAAAAATGTGCAGTTTACAGCCCTGTTCAGAATCTGCATCTTCCTCATTCTGCAGATACAGGTCCCTCAGAGCAGGTGACTGAGTGTGTATCCTGTCTGGAGCATAATACTTATGCTAGTAGAGTTACTGTTGTCTTTATTGTTAATTACCAAAGTTTACCACTTATCAGTCACTTACTACTTGCTGGGCATTGCGCTAAGCATTTCAGTTGTATTATCTTGTTGGGTCCTTACAGCAATCCTGTGAAACAGATACTGTTATTACCCCACTTTATAGAGAGGTAGACTGAGGCTTCCAGCACTGAAGCAAATTGCCCAAGACTACAGAAATGTAGGTTTCTAAACATCAAGAAACAGTAACCAGTAATGATGACTAAAGCAAGGGATTGTGATTGTTCATTCATGATCCCACTGCCTTCTTTTCTTGCTTCATCCTCTCAGGGGTGACCGTTTGGGAGTTGATGACCTTTGGATCCAAGCCATATGACGGAATCCCTGCCAGCGAGATCTCCTCCATCCTGGAGAAAGGAGAACGCCTCCCTCAGCCACCCATATGTACCATCGATGTCTACATGATCATGGTCAAGTGTGAGTGACTGGTGGGGCTGTCCACACTGCCTAGCTGAGCCTTGGTGGCTGCTCTTAGCCAAACAGCTGAGGCCTTTGCATCCCTGGAGAAATGTCATCACATTACTTAAGGCAGGCACACAAATCCAGAAACATCTGTAAATACCCCTTCAAGCATTCTTTTAAAGATACTTCTTGACTCATTGGGCAGTATGACCTGACATTTGCCCATGTTTGCAAGCAAACAAATAAAACTAAAGTCTTCTGCAAGTCATTACACCAAAATATTCTATTCGCTGAGTTACTCAATGAAATACCGAGTTGCCCTATATTTTGAAGCCTGTTACCAGAGAGACTGAATGTTTTTAAATGCATGACAGTGAGTAACAACATAAGGCTAATAGAGTCAACATTTCTGCTTTGACTTAAACCTTTTAAACCAGTGGATTTATGTGAAGTCTCTGCAGTGTGGCATTTAAACATTTTAATCTAAATAAGAGTGTGTAATTTGATTGATGCTATTATTCTACCAGATTCACGAGTGCAGTGGGCTCTGGAGGTAGCATTACATGCATGGGATGAGCATTTGCAAAAGAAAGTTGTATAGGGAATATGACAGAGCCAAGTTAATGTAAATATTAATGCCTTTCTGAACTCTAGACCACAGAGTTGATCTTTTTTAACTTCCTTGGTTTGGGCTAAGGAAGCTGTGATCCAGAGAAGCCACGTGATTTGTCTAAGGTCACATAGCAGTCTGGCCTAAAATAGCTTGAGATGCTGTGGATGGAAAATAAATGTGATCCCTCAAGAGGCATGAGGATTTCCAGGCAGTAGCCATACCTCCAAATTGTTTAATCTGGATTTAGATTGTTGGGTAGTCACATGCAGCAGCACAGTTAACAGTGTGTCCTCCTGTGGAAGTTGCCAGCACAGCCAGCCCTCTCACTTGCATGCATGCCCACTGGGTATGTGCTGTACTGGAGACGCCGGGGGTAGGGGCCCAGTCCCAACCCCAAATTCTTTAAAGCCTATTTTTCTACGTTGCATCTGGTTTCCTACCTGAAGGAATGCTAAGGGTGGATGTTGAGTGAGGACCTTGGTGCAGGGCACACTGCAGTCAGGATAGTTCACGGAGAGCAATTGCACAGACCCACACTGCTCCATCCCCTCAGGCGTAACACAGGATGCTGACCCCAGGAAGAGTGGGCGTAGAAAAACTAGAGGGCATTATTGTTATTCTGATTCAAATGTACAGTGCTGGCATGGTCTTTAAACAGTAACCAGTACTAGTTGGCCAAGACAGAAAAGTCTACCACAAAGACTTGGTTCTTTCTTCACTTATTTGACTGGAAGTGTCGCATCACCAATGCCTTCTTTAAGCAATGCCATCTTTATCATTTCTTCCAGTGTTCTAATTGCACTGTTTTTTCTCATTCCTTCCCCAGGCTGGATGATAGACGCAGATAGTCGCCCAAAGTTCCGTGAGTTGATCATCGAATTCTCCAAAATGGCCCGAGACCCCCAGCGCTACCTTGTCATTCAGGTACAAATTGCAGTCTGTGCTTCCATTGGGAAGAGTCCCTCTAATGAGCATCTCATGTCACTGTGTTCTGTCACATGCCAGCCTGGCCTCCCTGTGTCCCAGATCGCATTATTAAACCCTCCAGCGCATTAGAGCAAGCCTCAGTAAGGCGCAGGCCACATCGTGAACTAAGCAGCATCCGTGAGTGGGGCCCACCCAACTCCATCTCCCCCTCCCCGTCTGAACTCTCCTCCCGTGCTCGTCCTCACTGTCCGGCTAGCCAAAGCCTCAGCTGGGTCTAACAGAGAAGCATGGTCTATTGGGCTTTGGTGTCAGGCAGACGTGGCTTCACACCCCTGACTCTCCACTTCTTCGCATCACCCAGGCAGCCGATCCACCTATCTCCTTCCATAACACAGGAATACCAAAACCAAGCTCACAGGATTGTCTCAAAGATTCAATAAAATATGTTGCAAAATACACTCCCTAGCACCTCACAGCAAGGTGCACACTCGATGAATGCTGCAGCTTCTTCCCTTTCTGTTTCCTCAGAAGCTATTTGCATCTCATGTAGGGGCTTTCAAGCATCAAAGGATGGTTCATGTTTTATTTTAAGGCACCCACATCATGCCATGAGGGGAGGCAGCTATAATTTAGAGAACCAAGGGGGATTTCATTATAACAAAATTGGCAAACACACAGGCACCTGCTGGCAATAGACCCCTGCTCCTATAGCCAAGAAGTGGAATAGCATCTCTATGGGCCATTCTAATAGCCTCAAAATCTCTGCACCAGGGGGATGAAAGAATGCATTTGCCAAGCCCTACAGATTCCAACTTCTACCGTGCCCTGATGGATGAAGAAGACATGGACGACGTGGTGGATGCCGACGAGTACCTCATCCCACAGCAGGGCTTCTTCAGCAGCCCCTCCACGTCACGGACTCCCCTCCTGAGCTCTCTGGTATGAAATCTCTGTCTCTCTCTCTCTCAAGCTGTGTCTACTCATTTGAACAAATTGAATTTTAGGGAAAATAACCATCTAGTGAAACTCACATGGAGATGAAGTCAATTTTAACCAAATGGTAAAATCAAAATCAAAATAAATTAAGTGTATTAATTATTCTGTTGCATTGCAACAACTTGATTGTAAGCCTTTTAGGTCCACTATGGAATGGAATTAAATCAAAACTAAACCTAGTTGCTCTAAAACTAACGATTAAGACAAAAATTAAACACCTTCACGATATACCCTCCATGAGGCGCACCACCTGCATTCAGGAAAAGTGGATGAGATGTGGTACAAGCATTCCACAGGCAACTTCTCTGTTTCTTTTTCAGAGTGCAACCAGCAACAATTCCACTATGGCTTGCATTGATAGAAATGGGGTATGTATGAACACCTTATAAGCCAGAATTTACAGCTCTCCGCTGTGGCTCTATTTTACATGGAAAATGCCTTAACCTAAATAATCTTAACCCAGATAATCTTGAGTTTTCTTCCTGTGTGGGTTTTTCCCTGCACGGCTGTCACGCCTCATAGTGCCATTCAAAGCGTGACTCCTGGACCAGTAGTAGCATCGCCTGGTAGCTTGTTAGAAACGCCATTTTTCAGGCCACTGCCCCAGTTTGACCAAATCAGGACCTCTGGAGGTGGCACCCAGTAGTCTATGTTTGAGCCACTTTCCAGGTGATGCTGATGTCTGTTGAAGTGTGAGGCCGTGGTCTAGACCGCACTGTGCCATGCAGAAACCACTAGCCACATGTGGCTACTTCAACTTAAATGTTAATAAGTTGAAATGAAATAAAATATAAAATTCAGTTTCTCACACATGTGAAGTGTCCAGTAGCCACACGTGGCTAGTGGTGACCGTATTGAAGAGCACCGCTCATAGCACACCTCCCTCACTGCAGAAAGTTCTGCTGTACAGCACCCAGCACAGCCCTGCTGCCCACCCTGCAGCCTGCAGCCCAGTAGCACCAGCACCCACTAGGGTGCAGACTCTCAGGCCTGCCCAACCTGCTAATCAGAACTGGCATCTCAAGGAGATCTCGGGTGATTTTTGCAAACACTGAAGTTGGGGCAGCCCTGACTGAAGTAACCTTCCCTCATTTCCTCCTGCAGCTGCAAAGCTGTCCCATCAAGGAAGACAGCTTCTTGCAGCGATACAGCTCAGACCCCACAGGCGCCTTGACTGAGGACAGCATAGACGACACCTTCCTCCCAGTGCCTGGTGAGTGGCTTGTCTGGAAACAGTCCTGCTCCTCAGCCTCCTCGACCCACTCAGCAGCAGCCAGTCTCCACCACCCAGTGTCCAAGCCAGGTGCTCCCTCCAGCATCTCCAGAGGGGGAAACAGTGGCAGATTTGCAGAAACAGTGAAGGGCGTAAGGAGCAGATAAACACATGACCGAGCCTGCACAAGCTCTTTGTTGTGTCTGGGTTGTTTGCTGTACCTCTGTTTTAAGAATGAATCTGCGAAATTTCTAGCTAATGAAGCAAACCACGGACATACACATCTGTGTGTGTGAGTGTGCATGTGTGTACATCTGTGTATGTGTGTGTGTGTATGTGTGTGTTTGTGACAGATTTGATCCCTGTTCTCTCTGCTGGCTCTATCTTGACCTGTGAAACATATATTTAACTAATTAAATATTAGATAATATTAATAAATTTTAAGCTTTATCCAGGTACTCATAACCTGCTAACACACACACACATATATACACACATACACATACACACATATACACACACCACACACATACACAGACACCACACACACACCATACACAGACACATACACGTGCACACACATATACACACACACATACACCTCACATACATACACACCACACACATACATGTATACACACACATAAAACCCCACACACATACACACACAAAAACCCCACACACATACACATATACACACCACACACACCACATGCACACACGTATACACACATATATACACACATACACCACGCATACATACACACCACACATACATACAGACACACCACACACGTACACACAACACACAACACAGACACACACGTACACACACTACAGACACATATGTACGCACACATACACACACCACACATACATACACACAGACACATATACGCTACACACACCATTACATACACACGTACACATACACCACACACACCACACATACACACACCACACACACACACACACGCCACACACACACCACAAAAACCGCACACACATACAAACATATACACACTACACCACACATACACACACCACACACACACACCACACACACACGTACACACACCACACACACCACACATACACGCACCACACATACACACACGTATACACACCACACACACCACAGAAACACACGTTAACACACCACATACACATATGTATGCACATATACACACCCACACCCCACACACACGACACATGTATAAAGATTTAGATATATATAAAACATGTTATATATATGTTGATGTAATATCTAATATCTATATATCTAATATGTAGTTTATTAGCTATCTAATATCTATATCATATATATCAAAATCTTTATATATAAAAATATGTAGAAATCTTTATACATATGTTATATGTATATAAAGATTTAGATATATAACATATATGTAAGTTATATATATGTTGGTGTAATAGCTAATATATAGTTTATTGGCTAATATAATATAAACAGATTATCAATATTATAAGCTATTAGAAAAATGCAGGTTAAGGCAGACAATATAACTCTTTACACACCAACTACACACACCAGCTACACACACACATACACACATAGACACGCATGACACACACCATACACATGTACACACACACCACATATACACAAACATACACACACATACACACCACACACACACCACACATACACATCCACACACCACACATGTACACACACACACCACAGACACACACGTACACACACCACATACACATATGTATGCACACATACACACCCACACCACACCCACACCACAGACACACATACACACACCACATACCCGCACCACACACAAACTCATACCACACATACATACACAATAGACACATACACACCACACACACCATACATACACACGTATACACACACCACATATACACACACATACACACACACCACACACACCCACATGCACACACCACACACACATACAAACATACACCACACACACATACACCACAGACACGGCACACATACACACACATATACACACACCAGACACACATAGCACATACACACCACACATACATGTATACATGCATACACATACACACACACACACACACTCTCTCCTCAAGGCAGTTTATCCTCTGAGAACTTTAAATTTACAAAAGACACATATGTCCATTACTTTGAGAAGTACAGGAAAGAACCCACTTTCTTTTGCAGCAACAGCAAGAGGGCCCTCCCAAGGCTCCTGCTCCCTGTCATAAGTCTCCTTGTTGAAGACATTCACAGGGTTCAGAACCCGGGGATCCTGCATGGGATGGTGCTTTGCTGATTACTTCACCTCTGATTTCTTTCCACTTTCAGAATACATAAACCAGTCCGTTCCCAAAAGGCCCGCTGGCTCTGTGCAGAATCCTGTCTATCACAATCAGCCTCTGAACCCCACGCCCAGCAGAGACCCACACTACCAGGACCCCCACAGCACTGCAGTGGGCAACCCCGAGTATCTCAACACTGTCCAGCCCACCTGTGTCAACAGCACATTCGACAGCCCTGCCCACTGGGCCCAGAAAGGCAGCCACCAAATTAGCCTGGACAACCCTGACTACCAGCAGGACTTCTTTCCCAAGGAAGCCAAGCCAAATGGCATCTTTAAGGGCTCCACAGCTGAAAATGCAGAATACCTAAGGGTAGCGCCACAAAGCAGTGAATTTATTGGAGCATGACCACGGAGGATAGTATGAGCCCTAAAAATCCAGACTCTTTCGATACCCAGGACCAAGCCACAGCAGGTCCTCCATCCCAACAGCCATGCCCGCATTAGCTCTTAGACCCACAGACTGGTTTTGCAACGTTTACACCGACTAGCCAGGAAGTGCTTCCACCTCGGGCGCATTTTGGGAAGTTGCAGTTGCATTCCTTTGTCTTCAAACTGTGAAGCATTTACAGAAACGCATCCAGCAAGAATATTGTCCCTTTGAGCAGAAATTTATCTTTCAAAGAGGTATATTTGAAAAAAAAAAAGTATATGTGAGGATTTTTATTGATTGGGGATCTTGGAGTTTTTCATTGTCGCTATTGATTTTTACTTCAATGGGCTCTTCCAACAAGGAAGAAGCTTGCTGGTAGCACTTGCTACCCTGAGTTCATCCAGGCCCAACTGTGAGCAAGGAGCACAAGCCACAAGTCTTCCAGAGGATGCTTGATTCCAGTGGTTCTGCTTCAAGGCTTCCACTGCAAAACACTAAAGATCCAAGAAGGCCTTCATGGCCCCAGCAGGCCGGATCGGTACTGTATCAAGTCATGGCAGGTACAGTAGGATAAGCCACTCTGTCCCTTCCTGGGCAAAGAAGAAACGGAGGGGATGGAATTCTTCCTTAGACTTACTTTTGTAAAAATGTCCCCACGGTACTTACTCCCCACTGATGGACCAGTGGTTTCCAGTCATGAGCGTTAGACTGACTTGTTTGTCTTCCATTCCATTGTTTTGAAACTCAGTATGCTGCCCCTGTCTTGCTGTCATGAAATCAGCAAGAGAGGATAACACATCAAATAATAACTCGGATTCCAGCCCACATTGGATTCATCAGCATTCAGACCAATAGCCCACAGCTGAGAATGTGGAATACCTAAGGATAGCACCGCTTTTGTTCTCGCAAAAACGTATCTCCTAATTTGAGGCTCAGATGAAATGCATCAGGTCCTTTGGGGCATAGATCAGAAGACTACAAAAATGAAGCTGCTCTGAAATCTCCTTTAGCCATCACCCCAACCCCCCAAAATTAGTTTGTGTTACTTATGGAAGATAGTTTTCTCCTTTTACTTCACTTCAAAAGCTTTTTGCTCAAAGAGTATATGTTCCCTCCAGGTCAGCTGCCCCCAAACCCCCTCCTTACACTTTGTCACACAAAAAGTGTCTCTGCCTTGAGTCATCTATTCAAGCACTTACAGCTCTGGCCACAACAGGGCATTTTACAGGTGCGAATGACAGTAGCATTATGAGTAGTGTGGAATTCAGGTAGTAAATATGAAACTAGGGTTTGAAATTGATAATGCTTTCACAACATTTGCAGATGTTTTAGAAGGAAAAAAGTTCCTTCCTAAAATAATTTCTCTACAATTGGAAGATTGGAAGATTCAGCTAGTTAGGAGCCCACCTTTTTTCCTAATCTGTGTGTGCCCTGTAACCTGACTGGTTAACAGCAGTCCTTTGTAAACAGTGTTTTAAACTCTCCTAGTCAATATCCACCCCATCCAATTTATCAAGGAAGAAATGGTTCAGAAAATATTTTCAGCCTACAGTTATGTTCAGTCACACACACACACAAAATGTTCCTTTTGCTGTTAAAGAAATTTTTGACTCCCAGATCAGTCAGAGCCCCTACAGCTTTGTTAAGAAAGTATTTGATTTTTGTCTCAATGAAAATAAAATTATATTCATTTCCACTCTATTATGCTCTCAAATACCCCTAAGCATCTATACTAGCCTGGTATGGGTATGAAAGATACAAAGATAAATAAAACATAGTCCCTGATTCTAAGAAATTCACAATTTAGCAAAGGAAATGGACTCATAGATGCTAACCTTAAAACAACGTGACAAATGCCAGACAGGACCCATCAGCCAGGCACTGTGAGAGCACAGAGCAGGGAGGTTGGGTCCTGCCTGAGGAGACCTGGAAGGGAGGCCTCACAGGAGGATGACCAGGTCTCAGTCAGCGGGGAGGTGGAAAGTGCAGGTGCATCAGGGGCACCCTGACCGAGGAAACAGCTGCCAGAGGCCTCCACTGCTAAAGTCCGCGTAAGGCTGAGGTCAGTCACCCTAAACAACCTGCTCCCTCTAAGCCAGGGGATGAGCTTGGAGCATCCCACAAGTTCCATAAAAGTTGCAGCCCCCAGGGGGATTTTGAGCTATCATCTCTGCACATGCTTAGTGAGAAGACTACACAACGTTTCGAAGAATCTGAGATTTTATATCGTCAGTTAACCACTTTCATTATTCATTCACCTCAGGACATGCAGAAATATTTCAGTCAGAACTGGGAAACAGAAGGACCTACATTCTGCTGTCACTTATGTGTCAAGAAGCAGATGATCGATGAGGCAGGTCAGTTGTAAGTGAGTCACATTGTAGCATTAAATTCTAGTATTTTTGTAGTTTGAAACAGTAATCTAATAAAAGAGCAAAAGCTATTCTAGCTTTCTTCTCCTTCATATTTTAATTTTCCACCATAAACTTTAGTTGCTAAATTCTATTAATTTTAAGATTGTGCTTCCCAAAATAGTTCTCACTTCATCTGTCCAGGGAGGCACAGTTCTGTCTGGTAGAAGCCGCAAAGCCCTTAGCCTCTCCACGGATCTGGCGACTGTGGTGGGCAGGTCAGGAGAGGAGCTGCCCAAAGTCCCATGATTTTCACCTAACAGCCCTGATCGGTCAGTACTCAAAGCTTGGACTCCATCCCTGAAGGTCTTCCTGATTGATAGTCTGGCCTTAATACCCTACAGAAAGCCTGTCCGTTGGCTGTTTCTTCCTCAGTCAGTTCCTGGAAGACCTTACCCCATGACCCCAGCTTCAGATGTGGTCTTTGGAAACAGAGGTCGAAGGAAAGTAAGGAGCTGAGAGCTCACGTTCATAGGTGCCGCCAGCCTTCGTGCATCTTCTTGCATCATCTCTAAGGAGCTCCTCTAATTACACCATGCCCGTCACCCCATGAGGGATCAGAGAAGGGATGAGTCTTCTAAACTCTATATTCGCTGTGAGTCCAGGTTGTAAGGGGGAGCACTGTGGATGCATCCTATTGCACTCCAGCTGATGACACCAAAGCTTAGGTGTTTGCTGAAAGTTCTTGATGTTGTGACTTACCACCCCTGCCTCACAACTGCAGACATAAGGGGACTATGGATTGCTTAGCAGGAAAGGCACTGGTTCTCAAGGGCGGCTGCCCTTGGGGATCTTCTGGTCCCAACCAGAAAGACTGTGGCTTGATTTTCTCAGGTGCAGCCCAGCCGTAGGGCCTTTTCAGAGCACCCCCTGGTTATTGCAACATTCGTCAAAGTTTCTAGAACCTCTGGCCTAAAGGAAGGGCCTGGTGGGGTCTACTTGGCACTCGCTGGGGGGCCACCCCCCAGTGCCACTCTCACTAGGCCTCTGATTGCACTTGTGTAGGATGAAGCTGGTGGGTGATGGGAACTCGGCACCTCCCCTCAGGCAGAAGAGAATCATCTGTGGAGCTTCAAAAGAAGGGGCCTGGAGTCTCTGCAGACCAATTCAACCCAAATCTCGGGGGCTCTTTCATGATTCTAATGGGCAACCAGGGTTGAAACCCTTATTTCTAGGGTCTTCAGTTGTACAAGACTGTGGGTCTGTACCAGAGCCCCCGTCAGAGTAGAATAAAAGGCTGGGTAGGGTAGAGATTCCCATGTGCAGTGGAGAGAACAATCTGCAGTCACTGATAAGCCTGAGACTTGGCTCATTTCAAAAACGTCCAATTCATCCTCACCAGCAGTTCAGCTGGAAAGGGGCAAATATCCCCACCTGAGCCTTGAAAACGCCCTGGGACCCTCTGCATTCTCTAAGTGAGTTATAGACACCAGTCTCTTCCCTCCTTTGTGAGTGAGCTGCTATTCCACGTGGGCAACACCTGTTGAAATTGCCCTCAATGTCTACTCTGCATTTCTTTCTTGTGATAAGCACACACTTTTATTGCAACATAATGATCTGCTCACATTTCCTTGCCTGGGGGCTGTAAAACCTTACAGAACAGAAATCCTTGCCTCTTTCACCAGCCACACCTGCCATACCAGGGGTACAGCTTTGTACTATTGAAGACACAGACAGGATTTTTAAATGTAAATCTATTTTTGTAACTTTGTTGCGGGATATAGTTCTCTTTATGTAGCACTGAACTTTGTACAATATATTTTTAGAAACTCATTTTTCTACTAAAACAAACACAGTTTACTTTAGAGAGACTGCAATAGAATCAAAATTTGAAACTGAAATCTTTGTTTAAAAGGGTTAAGTTGAGGCAAGAGGAAAGCCCTTTCTCTCTCTTATAAAAAGGCACAACCTCATTGGGGAGCTAAGCTAGGTCATTGTCATGGTGAAGAAGAGAAGCATCGTTTTTATATTTAGGAAATTTTAAAAGATGATGGAAAGCACATTTAGCTTGGTCTGAGGCAGGTTCTGTTGAGTCTGTTGGGGCAGTGTTAATGGAAAGGGCTCACTGTTGTTACTACTAGAAAAATCCAGCTGCATGCCATACTCTCATCATCTGCCAGTGTAACCCTGTACATGTAAGAAAAGCAATAACATAGCACTTTGTTGGTTTATATATATAATGTGACTTCAATGCAAATTTTATTTTTATATTTACAATTGATATGCATTTACCAATATAAACTAGACATGTCTGGAGAGCCTAATAATGTTCAGCACACTTTGGTTAGTTCACCAACAGTCTTACCGAGCCTGGGCCCAGCCACCCTAGAGAAGTTATTCAGCCCTGGCTGCAGTGACATCACCTGAGGAGCTTTTAAAAGCTTGAAGCCCAGCTACACCTCAGACCGATTAAACGCAAATCTCTGGGGCTGAAACCCAAGCGTTCGTAGTTTTTAAAGCTCCTGAGGTCATTCCAATGTGCGGCCAAAGATGAGAACTACCGGCCTAGGGATTAGCCACAAGGACATGGACTTGGAGGCAAATTCTGCAGGTGTATGTGATTCTCAGGCCTAGAGAACTAAGACACAAAGACCTCCACATCTGTCGCTGAGAGTCAAGAACCTGAACAGAGTTTCCATGAAGGTTCTCCAAGCACTAGAAGGGAGAGTGTCTAAACAATGGTTGAAAAGCAAAGGAAATATAAAACAGACACCTCTTTCCATTTCCTAAGCTTGCTGTCTTTATTAAGGGTGGACTAGTAATAAAATATAATATTCTTGCTGCTTATGCAGCTGACATTGTTGCCCTCCCTAAAGCAACCAAGTAGCCTTTATTTCCCACAGTGAAAGAAAACACTGGCCTATCAGTTACATTACAAAAGGCAGATTTCAAGAGGATTGAGTAAGTAGTTGGATGGCTTTCATAAAAACAAGAATTCAAGAAGAGGATTCATGCTTTAAGAAACATTTGTTATACATTCCTCACAAATTATACCTGGGATAAAAACTGTAGCAGGCAGTGTGTTTTCCTTCCATGTCTCTCTGCACTACCTGCAGTGTGTCCTCTGAGGCTGCAAGTCTGTCCTGTCTGAATTCCCAGCAGAAGCACTAAGAAGATCCACCCTATCACCTAGCAGATAAAACTATGGGGAAAACTTAAATCTGTGCATACATTTCTGGATGCATTTAAAAAAGGAATCCTATGACCTGATTTGGCCACAAAAATAATCTTGCTGTACAATACAATCTCTTGGAAATTAAGAGATGCTATGGATTTGATGACTGGTATTAGAGGTGACAATGTAACCGATTAACAACAGACAGCAATAACTTCGTTTTAGAAACATTCAAGCAATAGCTTTATAGCCTCAACATATGGTACGTTTTAACCTTGAAAGTTTTGCAATGATGAAAGCAGTATTTGTACAAATGAAAAGCAGAATTCTCTTTTATATGGTTTATACTGTTGATCAGAAATGTTGATTGTGCATTGAGTATTAAAAAATTAGATGTATATTATTCATTGTTCTTTACTCATGAGTATCTTATAATAATAATAATGTATTCTTTGTTAACAATGCCATGTTGGTACTAGTTATTAATCATATCTAACCAACTGTAGGTGTTCTTTCCTGATAACTTTTTTTAAAATCAATAAATTATTTTTAGAGCAGTTTTAGGTTCACAGCAAAACTAAGCAGAAAGTACAGAGAGCCCCCCTGTCCCTAACCAGCCTCTCCCACCATCACCATCACACCTCAGGAACCAGAGAACTTTTTAATGGAAAAAAAATCCAAGCCAGCTCGGAGGCTTCCTCCTGTGTCTGGGCCAGCCCCTCGGGCTCTCAGATGCATTCCAACTCAAGCTCTTCACATGCCAGAGCCTTCCAGTGCCCTTGAGACCCCTCATTCCAAAGATCTCTTCATAGTTTTTCTCCTTCACAGAGCCAAGAGGGAATTCTCTGATGGAACAGATTTTTCTATGGCAAGCCCAGGTTTTGTTTCTTCAGAGTACCAAAATAATTAGAAGTTTGCCCTGATTCTGCTAAAAATCAGAGGAATTAAGTGGGTCCCAGCATGGGCAAGGGGCCTCCCATTCAGCTGCCCCACTCACCGCCAACCTCTCTTACATGTGGGTGGTCCCACCCTCCACCCAGAACTTTCATGGCAGGAGCTCTCACTGCCGTGTTTAATGTAATGAAGCCACTACCCGCACATCAGGAATAGCCACGGTGTGGCAGGGGAGGGTTCTAGGCAGACCAAGCTCAGACTGCAGTCAGGCTTCCTTACCACAGGAGCATGTTCTGAGAAATGCATCGTTAGGAGATGTCATCACTGTGCGAGCATCACAGAGTGTACTTCACACATCTAGATGGCACAGCCCAGCACAAGCCTAAGTGATACGGTGTAGTCTGTTGTTCCTAGGCTAATGATCTGTACAGCCTGGGACTGTACCGAATACCGCAGGCAACTGCAGTACAATGGTAAGGATCTGTGTATATAAACATAGCTAAATGTTAAAAAGACACAGTGAAAACATGGTATTATAATCATATGGGACCATGTGAACATCGTTTTGTGGCACATTATAGAAAACCCAGGTTCTGTGTCTAAACGCTTAAACAGATAAATGAGTACGGATAGTTTTCTCAGTTCTAGCTGTAAAAGTAGAGTTAGGGGATTTGAACTCAACACCTGAGAAAAAGCAAACCTGTTGATGAAGCAGATGATGCTACCACAGAGGAGAGAACAGCTTCCCAAAACCCAGCATCAAGGGCCGAGCAGCCAGGAGGCTGGGTGGGGATGCACAGGGCGAGGAAGGCAGGCAGGGTGCCTCCTGCAGGCATCAGAGAGTGGACCAGCACCAGACGCAGCTCCTCTTGCCTGATGGGATGGCCCTGGGGCTCCTGGTGGCTCTGACTTCCGTAAAGCGTCTCCCTCCGGCGCCTTTCCCTCCACCAGCCGGTGGCTGCACAGTGCCCTGCCTTGTTTCTTTCACACAGAAGTGAGGGCAGGAAGCAGGCTGTGCCAGCTCACACCACCCCTAATGCTCGCAGCGCTGACTCTAATTGTTTCCAGGAAGATCGCAGCTTTGCTTTTGTGCTGTTCCTGGTGAATGCCATCCGTTGTCTATGCACAAACATGGGGCTGAGAGTAAACCACATTTCCATGTGGAAGCAGGACTTCAGGATAGCCAGGTCCACGAACAAGAGAAAATCCGGAGCTTCCCAGCATTCTGCTCAAGGCCCAGCATCCCATATTGGAACCCGCCGCACCCGCTGCTCTCTCAGCTCCTGAGCCTCCACACCCTGGCTGCCTGGGAACACCTCAGGCACACGCAGGTTTAATATAATCAAAGCCTTCAATTAGGGGGTTTAGTCCATATGGAGAAAGTCCAGATTCTGCAGATGAGACAAGCATGGGGAGCATTCTGAGGTGCTGGCTTTCTGAGCCTGAAATGTTCCCCCAAGTGGAGGCCACGGCCAGCCATCCCACTGAACAGCCTTCACCTCAGGGCAGACTCAGTGGCACCACTGATTTGTCACTGACCATCACGATTCCAGCTGAAGCTGGGTGCAGATGGGGTTTCAGCTGGAAGAGGTTTTCCCTTTGGGCCAGTAATCCTATAAAAGTCATCATACCTGTCTGGGGAGAGGGGCGATTTCCCTAGAATGGAGAGTCCAACATGCAGGAGGGAGCTGCTTTTCCTGTCGGGCCTTGGGTGCACCCCTCATAGGGCTCAGGTCCCACTGCTCCAGAAAGGACCTTTAAACACTCAGATCGAGAAGCAGCAAGATCACATTTGGTATTTGCCCTAGTCTTAAAAACAATAAACAAAGCATGATAGGGAGCCCATGGGCAGATGTCTGCAATTTATAAATGTGTGCCCTGAAGCACCCTCACCCTTCTGTGCTCATCACCTCTGAGCCCCGGGGACATGCACCCCGGGGAGGCCAGCCCTGCCCTCACTGCCTTCTGTGGCCTCTGCCTTCCATCTTTCTCTCTACATGGACGCAGGGCTAGGAAACCTAGAGACTGGGTTCTAAAAGAAATAGAAACCTCTTTTTTACCCTGCTCCTGAGAGTCAACCCTTCTGAGCTCAAGCAAAGGGCATTCCCGGTCCTCAGCTCCTTGCCCCCACATAGATCTGAAGTGAGCCTGTACCGCCCACCTCTCGGTTCTCAACTGTCGCTTAATCCTGCCCCACAATAGGCCACCCCTGGGCTACAACTTGAGCTTCTAGGTGTGCACACTGAAGGCTCTGAACAGGCTCACAGCCCGGGGACACTCGGCAAGGACTCCCCACATTCCCAGCACCGAGCGAGGCCCAGAAAAGAGAGGGGCAGGCCCCAGATTGGCAGCTTTGTATCCTTTCTGCCCACCCCCAGGGAAAGGGTGTAGCCCATATATGGGGAAGGGGGGCTGGGGAGGCCAGGGGCTCTGCAAGCCAGGGCCCACGTCACTTAGGACTGAAGGCGGCACTGCCCAGGCAAATGGCACCTGAAAACCCAACAGGAACCTGGAGGCCCAAAGCCTCCAGGTGCCTAAAAACCCATTCACTTTTCTAAACTGCATAGTCCCTTATTTGAACCAGTAATGTCCTTAAAACCTCCAGTGCAGCTCTATCTCGGAGGGAGTGGAGGTGGGACCTGGGAAAGCCGTCCCTCTCTCACTCCAGATGGCTTGGGGCCACCCCTTACTGACTATTTTCATTCTAAAGAGGTTGCTTCTGTCACCCTTTCAGCTTCTCCAGACCCCTCTCCTTCCATCTTTCTCTCTTGTATAATCTAACCTTTCCTGAACCCAAGCAGAAATGCAGTGACAAACCCACAAGATATTCAGGTGCTGGCACGCTTCTCTCTGCACTTGCACTTTGCCTGGGCTGACTGGCTTCTCAAGGGCAAGTCTAAGGGAACACTGGCCAGTGCCGCATACAGACTTTAGGGGTCAGGGACAAAGAGATGTGATGTGTGATCTACAGCGTTTCTCCTGTAGATCAATGACACAGAAGACGCCGGAAGGGCAGGCCCCATTGCTGAAACGTTTGCCAGGTCCAAATGGTTTTGGAGCACACTTGCAAACTTTCAAAGAACAGCTAATTTTTTTATTAAAGTGTTTCAGAGCACAAAAAGATGGGAAGTTTCTCAGTTTATTCTACAAGGTCCGAATAGCACTAAAAATCAGAGAGATACTAGAAAAAGAAAACTATAGCTTTATTCATGAATGTAGATGTAGAAATCCTAAATGAAATGTAGGAAATGGAATTATTTATTCTAGGAATTAAAAGATAGCTCATTTTGTTTATACACGTGAGGAAAATAACAGGTGAAATGTTAATATTAACTCATGTTCATAAGGCATCAATAACGCCCAATCACATTGCTGTTAAAATCTCTTAGTCACTTGGGAATAGAGGACAACATGTTTAATTGGATTAAAGTATCTGTCAAAAATTAATAAGAAACATCAAACATAAAAGTGAAATACCAAGAACCTAGCACCTTAAATCAGAACAAGACAAGGATAACTATTATCACATCTATTATTCAACACTCCAGAAATCCAGTGTTTTGGGGGACAAGAGAAGACATATTACTTAAATATGATATATTTGCATCATTAGAATATAGTCAGAAAACCAAATCTAGTCAGCAGCCTATTTCTATGAGGTTTTATTAGGACACAGCCATGCCTACTTATTTATGTATTGTCTGTTATGACTGCTTTTATACTACAGTGGCAAGTTGGGTAGTTGGAACTGAGATCCTTTGACCTGCAAAGCCAAAAATATTCCCTGTCTGACTTTTTACAGCAAAAGTTTGCCTCTCCCAAAATAATTAACTGAAAACAAAATTAAACAAGAAAATCAGTAGGGTAAGCACATAGAAATATAATCAGTAGTTTTTCTACATACCATCCATCATTAATTAGACAACATAATGGAAAAGAATTCCATTTAAAATAGCAACTAAAACAACAAAATATCTAGAATTAAACTTAAATGTGTGAGAATAATATGAAAACAAAAACTAAGAATCTTTTCTGGGGCATAAAAGGAGACTCAAAAAGATATATTACATTCATGGACATGAAGACGATGTTATAAAGATACCAATTATCCCTAAATATAACATACATTCAATGCAATTCAAATGAAAATTTCAGTGGTTATTTTGGGGAGTATAAGTTTTAGAATTTGGAATCTAGAATAGAAAATGTACCACAGTAGCCAACAACATTTGGAAAACAATTGAGTAGTGAAGGAATGATATAAAAATATACTATATAAAACTATAATAACTAAATCAGCACAGTAATTAACAGAAACATAGTTTGGAAGCAGATACGTGTGCATAGGAATGTGTCCATGATAAAGAGGACATCTCCAGATGGGGGACATGACAGACTACCCAGCAAATGATTTTGGAGAAAACACCTATACATTTGAAAATTAATTATGGTTCTATTTCACACTCTACCCAAAGACAAATTTCAGATGGACCGAAGATCTAAACATAACAGCCAAAACAAAGCATTGGGTAAAATCTATGTGAATATTTTTGAATCTCAGGAAGAGGAGGTGATCCTAGTGCATAGCACAAAACCCCAAAGGCATAAAGAAAAAGATGGACAAGAAGGAAATCCAATGTTTTTCAGTTTTTAAAGAAAAAATAACTAACCACTGAAGAAAAGCCAATATACATACAGGGAGAAAAACTTTAAGATATATCAACAATTAATACCCTAAAATGTGAAGTATTCCAATGAATTTGTAAAAAAATTAAACACTCTATTTAAACTTTAACAGTGTATCAATGGACAATTTATGGAAAAAATACAAATGGCAAATAGCACTAATATGTATATAGCCTACCTCACTAACAATGAAAGAAATGCCACTTAAAACAGAATGATAACCTTTCACCCACATTTTGGTGGGAATGTGAATTACTATAAACTTTTTGAAGGGCAAACAAAATTTTACATTTGTGTATCCTCTTGATATGGCAACTTCACTTGTAAAGATAAATTCTGTTAACATATTCAACTATAGAAAGATATACAAATTAGAATGTTCACTAAACCACAGTTTGTAATGGAGAAAAAATGGAAACTTTTAATGTCCATCGAAAGGGAAACTATCCCATAAGTCATGGAACATCATAATATAGAAGTCTGTGCAGTTGATAGAGCAATAAATCTGGCCAGGTGCAGTGGTTCACACCTGTATTCCCAGCACTTTGGGAGGCCGAGGCAGGCAGATCACTTGAGGTCAGGAGTTCAAGACCAGCCTGGTCAACATGGTGAAACCCCATCTCTACTAAAAATACAAAAATTAGCCAGGCGTGGTGGCGGGCACCTGTAATCCCAGCTACTTGGGAGGCTGAGGCAGGAGAATCGCTTGAACCTGGGAGACGGAGGTTGCAGTGAACCGAGATCATGCCATTGTACTCCATCCTGAGCGACAGAGCGAGACTCCATCTCAAAAATAATAATAATAATAAATCCATCTGCAATAGCATGGAGGTATATCTGAGAGAGAGAGAGTTTTAAAGGAAGCAAAACAAGTTACTGAATAATAGTTTTGTTTTGAAAAAAAGCTTCTATTTGTGTATATGTCTGTGTGTGTGTGTGTGTGTACAATCTGAAACCTCTTGGAAATATTAATGTCAATTAACTAATGGTGGAGACCTCTAGTGAGTAAGGAGTAGAATGTGAAATGATGAAATGACAAAGAGGAAATTTTACTTTTTATTGAATACACTTCTCTTGTTTGAATTTTTATAATGAATATATATTACTTCTGCAATTGTAATAGGAAAAATATTATGTTTCAGTTCATGGCCTTTCCCCTTCCTTCCACTTGCAACAGAACATTTAGCAATTTCTTATTTAATTTTCTCTTCTTCCTAATCTCTCTCCCCCAGAACAAAATCCTTGCTGCACACCTCCCTGTGGGAGGAGCCCTGAGTGGAAGCGATGCAGGCCTAGTGGGCCGAGGTGGTGGGGTGTGTGTTTCCTGTTGGGACCACTTCAGGTGGAATGCCCTGGCTCCTGGGAGACCAGGACGGCCCATGTAGGCACAGGGGTGACATCCCCATTGGTGTTAGAGGGCATCAGCCAGCTGGCACTGCCCTCACAGAGTGCTGTGGGCCCAGTGGCTGACACAGTGGTGTTTACTTCTCATAGTCCTAGAGTGTGGAAGTCTAAGGTCAAGATGCTAGCTGATTGGGCTCCTGGTGAAAGAGAGAGAGAGCACTCTGGTGTCCCTTCTTAAAAGGATGCTAATCCTATCCTGAGGGCCTCACTCTCATGACTTCATCTAACCCTAATCACTTCCCAAAAACTTCATCTCCAAATACCATCACCTTGGGAATTAGGGCTCCAGCATATGAATTTGGGGGGGACACAATTCAGTCCATAACAGAGAGGTGTCTTTATTTTAGGCTGCAAGAGAAAAAGGAATGATAGAGGACTTTAATCAAAGTATATGCACCCAACCACGTAAGGGACAGCCAAGAATTACCTAGAATGTATGTCTGGGTCCTGTTTCTTTTTTTGAGATGGAGTCTCACTCTCGCCAGGCTGGAGTGCAGTGGCATGATCTCAGCTCACTGCAACCTCCGCCTCCTGGGTTCAAGCGATTCTCCTGCCTCAGCCTCCAGAGTAGCTGGGACTATAGGCACCAGCCACCACACCCAGCTAATTTTTGCTTTTTTAGTTGAGACGGGGTTTCACCATGTTGGTCAGGATGGTCTCGATCTCTTGACCATGTGATTCACCCACTTCGGCCTCCCAAAGTGCTGGGATTACAGGCGTGAGCCCCTGCGCCCAGCTTGAGTCCTGTTTCCTGAAGTGAGATACTGATCCAAGTCTCAGCCATGATGGGTCAACGTTTCAATACAACACATTTTAAATCCTAAGAAACAAATAATATTTTTAAATGTATTGGCTACAGGAACCAGCAACAGAAAGAGTTGCAATGTGCTTTTAAAAGGGAGTTGAAGCAGCAGGGTGTTGGGTGTTCTCAGTCCCACAAGAGAATTTATCCCTGATGCATGCAGGAATCTACTGAAAATAATTAATACCTTGTCTCCTACCCTTCTAGAATTGTGCTAGTTATGCATCATCCTTGGGGGAATAGAGACAACGGTCACCTATTTATTTTTTGTAGGGCTTAGTTCTCTCCTGGGACCTTAGTTGAGAAAGGCCCACTAGCATTCCAGAATAAAAGATGATTTCAAACTTCACTACTACCTTAACCAAAAGAAAGACATATAACAATTTAGTAAAGTTCTAATTGAACAGTGAAAGAATTATAACTAAGGAAATAATAAGTGATTATATATAGAGAGAGGGAAAGTTTTAATATAGACAAGACACTGTCCTGAGTGTACATCTAAGACAGAAATTATTATTTCCACTTTACAGATGAAGAAACATTTAAAGTGCAATATTACACTGCTATTTTGGACACAGTAGCATAGATCTACTACATCAGTGTTTTACCTTCCTAAGAAATTCAATAGGGAAAAGTCAGGTCAACCTTGCTGGGGACCAATGCCTCCATAGCTGGATATTTCCTGGAGATCAGCTACCACACTGCCTGGACACCAACCCCAAACTAAAACCAGTCAGCTCTGGGGTAGACCAGGACCCAGGGCTCCCTGAGAGCGATCAGACCCACACAGTCTTATGCCAGCATGCGCTGAAGACGCTTAGCCCACCGCAGCACACATTTACTGGCCTACTCTGTGCCAAGTCAGGTGTTTAGCACTGCAGAAATACCTAGGCCAGTGCTCCAAAAGAAACCTTTACACCTGCAGATGTGCACACATGCACCTGCACACACACACACACACACACGAAATTTGGCGAGGAGCCCTGGGCAGAGATACCCTTACCCTCACCTGACAGAGGAGGATTCTGGCAACTGGTGACCACCAGGCTGAGCTCCTGCAACCTGGTAAACTGTCAAAGTATTGGGTAAAATGTATGTGAATATTTTTGAATCTTAGGAAGGGGAGGTGATCCTAATGCATAACACGAAACTCCAAAGGCATAAAGAGAAAGATTGATAAGAAGACTGTTTGATGTTTTTTAATTTTTAAAGAAAAGAATAATTAACCACAAAAGAAAACAAAGTGGGAGGAGAGGCTGACTCTTTCCATGTTAAAGAACGAATCAAAAACTCAGCATGGGCTCTAAAACAGCATTGTTCATTATAAAAAGTACAGACATAACACAGAAGATAAAGCAGCATACTTCTGTGTCTAGAAAAACATAAAGATCTCCTTAATGAGGTCCTGGAAAAGGTAAAACCGGGGAGGCAGTATAAAGATGCATGCTTGCGGGGAGCCAGCGGGGAGGGACAGATGAATCCGCTGAACACGGGGGATTTTCAGGGCAGGAAATTACTCTGTATGAGCCTGTAATGGTGGATATATTTGTCCAAACCCAGAGTATACAACACCAAGAGAGAATCCTCATGTAAACCGTGGACTTTGGGAGATCATGATAGGTCCATATATTGTAACCAATGAGGCTCTCTGGGGCGGGATATTGATAAGGGGGATACTGTGCATATAGGGGGACAAGGGCTGTATGGGAAATCTCTGTGCCTTCTGCTCAATTTGGCTATGAACCTAAAACCACTCTAAAAATAAAGAATTTTTTTAAAAATCACTTTAAGGGGAAAAGGACACTCATTTTAAACCAATTTTTTTGTACTCCTGGCAGAGTCTGCTAGAGCGCAAGCTTCCCCGCCGTGCCTCCCTTTCTTGCACATGGGACGTCGCACTTCCCTGCCCCAGAGGCAGGTGGGCCACGTGACTCGCTCTGACCCACAGGCTGAAAAGGAAGTGACACAGGAAACTCCCAGGACACTGCAGTGCAGATGCCACCTGTGTCCTAATGACTGCTGGAGCCTGTGTGCAGATGGGAACAGAGAGGGCCCATTTCAGGCTTCTGCCGTGACCCATGGATGTGGCTTAGAGCCTGCGTTTTGAAGGGTTCCTCTTCTGGGCCTGCTCGCTGTCCCTTCACTCTGCTGCTTCCACTACATCTATACTTCTGCACAGGCTCGCATTTTCAGTCCAAAGCAGGGGACTGTTGACTCAAGGGGTTGTCATCTTTCAGCACCCATTCATGATGGCAAATCTTTCTTTCCAAAAATAGCTTTAAACATCTACTTTGTTCCTTTTGAGCATTTTCTACAAAAGTTACCTAGGATATTAGCCAGGTCAACACTACTTGTTCATATCTTGCCACTAGGAAGTTTTCCATCCAGCCAGCCATCCACCCATCCATCCACCCACCCATCCATCCATCCATCCACCCATCCATTTGTTCATTTATCTGTGCATTCTCTTGATGAGTATTACTAAGCACCTACATGCCCGCTACTATGCTAGACACTGGGAATTGAATGGGAACAAAGCCAGCAAAGCCTTGCCCCTACCAGGAAACTGCAGCTTATTTCTATGTCCCTCTCTTTCCTGGACACACAGGACTTTAAAAATGTGAGCCTGAAGTCACCATGGAGTTCCAGAATAGCCATATTGCTTTCTTTAGATGGTTCTGTTTTTCTCAGGGATGTATTTGCTTATTTTAAATACTTCCAAAACTCCTCATTGAGCTTTCCTACAGAAGGTCACACCTCTCTCCTCTTGAAAAGAATTCCACCTTGCCAGGTCTAGCATTATCTAAATAACCCCGACTTCCCCTCGCTCTTTATCACAAACTAAAGCAATGCAGACCTTCTATCATCTTTCACTTGAACCCCTGGGTGAGCCCACCAACCTGTCTTCCTGACTCTGCAAGTGGGTCCCTCACATCCCTCCTCCACACCACCCCTTCCCAGATCTCACCACAGCTCTCACCTCCTTCAACTGCACATTGCCTTGGGGATAAAGCCCAAGCTCCTCAGCCGGACGCCCATTCCACACCTCAGTGTCCTGTCTGTGCCATACGCTAGCATCCTCCTCACCCTATCCAGCTCTTACTCGTCCATCAAGACCCAGCACAGGTGCCATCACCTACAGAAAGCCACCTCTGCACCCCAGGTGGGGCTAAGCCCCGCCTCTCAGAGCCTTCATAGCACCCTTTACTTCTATCCTCACATGACGTGTCAATATTGAATATCCCACTGTGTAGATTTTTTTCGGACTAGAAAAAGGCTCCTTGGAACCACGGACTGTGCCATATTACTCTCTAGTTCTCTGGTGCCTGGATCAGCAACCGGCACATAGTAAGTGCTCCATAAAGGGCTGATGACTGAGCCAGCACAGCCACTGCCTGCACCTTCTGGCACAGCTCCTGCCTGCACCTGTCTTTTACTGAACAGGCAATCCTTCCACTTAGATCCAGAACAGGGCAGCTTCTGTAGCGACTTTCTCCTTGTTTTGTGAAATTAACTTCTCAGTGATCAAAGGGAAGACTTTCAGCAAAATGAAATGACCAGCACAAATCTAATTAAAACCCCTCATGAGGAAAGGGCCCGAATCCTGTCTCCATCTGTTGAGCAGCATCAGGACCACCTCATTTACCCATCAGTACCCTACACCCATCCCCAGTGGCAGGACACCCTCCTCCTGCCACTCTGTATTGTCCTAAATGCTGCAGTCTCGCCTACAGTCTTGGATATGCACATCCATGTAACATAGGCTGTACAAGGATACAGCCTTCTTCTTAACAACTGCAATGTCATAGATGCTACTGGATCTTCTTTTGATGGAGAGGGACACCTACTCCATCATAATTTTGCATCTTGCTGTTTTCCCTCAGCACTGCCTTGGAGACCTCTGCTTACAACATAAAACTCTAGGTTGTTCTTTGTAAATATCACATAGTACTCTACAGTGTGACTATAACTTTTTTTACACAGCTATTTCCCTGTTGATAGACCTTTGGAAGCCTTTCCCCTGTCTCCACTATTATAAATAATTTTGCAGTGAACATAACTGCATCTCCTGGGTACCTCCAAATGCTCTCTCGGAAACACCACAATGAGGACTCGCTTTGTCCAGGGGTATGGGGATGCTGTACTTTCAATAGATACTTTCAAATTGCTGAATGATATAAGGGGGCCCATTTCTTCACATCCTTGCCAATGCTTAATACTATCAAATTTCATAATTTGTGTCCCTTCAAGGATTTTGCTTTTGGTTTTTGCCTTGTCCTACTGAAAATGGGCATTGTTTCTCATTTTTATATAAAAATATGCTTATATTTACATAGTATAAAATTTAACATGTTGAAATATTTTTTCTTTATTACCCATTGAAATTTCTTCTGTGACCTTTTCCTTTTGGATTTGTCTTGTCTTTTTTTTTCTTTGATATTCCTCCTCTTGTGCTTTTTTTTTGTTCAACTTTTATTTTAAGTTTTGGGGTACATGTGCAGGATGTGCAGGTCTGTTACACAGGTAAACGTGTGCCATGGTGGTTTGCCGCACAGATCATCCCATCACCTAGGTATTAAGCCCCCATGCACTAGCTGTTCTTCCTGATGCTCTCCATCCCCCAACCCCGGACAGGCCCCAGTGGGTGTTGTTCCACCTCACGTGTCCACATGTTCTCATCATTTAGCTCCCACTTATAAATGAGAACATGTGGTGTTTGGTTTTCTATTCCTATGTTAATTTGCTGAGGATAACAGCTTCCAGCTCTATCCATGTCCCTGCAAAAGACATGATCTCGTTCCTTTTTATGGCTGCATAATATTCCATAGTGTATATGTACCATATTTTCTTTATCCAGTCTATCATTGATGGGCATTTAGGTTGATTCCGCGTCTTTGCTATTGTGAATAGTGCTGCAGTGAACATACATGTGCATGTATTTTTATAATAGAATGATCTATATTCCTTTGGGTATATACTCAGTAATGGGATTGCTGGGTCAAATGGTATTTCTGCCTCTAGGTCTTTGAGGAATCACCACACTGTCTTTCTCAATGGTTGAACTAATTTACACTCCCACCAACAGTGTAAAAGCATTTCTTTTTCTCTATATCCTCACCAGCATTTGTTGTTTCTTCAATTTTTAATAATTACCATTCTGACTGGCATGAGATGATATCTCATTGTGGCTTTAATTTGCATTTCTCATTGTGGTTTTGATTTGCATTTCTCGAATGATCAGTGATGTTGATTTTTTTTTCGTATGTTTGTTGGCCACATGAATGTCTTCTTGTGGGAAGTGGCTGTTCATGACCTTTGCTGACTTTTTAATGGGGTTGTTTGTTTTTTTTCTTATAAATTTAAGTTCCCTGTACACTGGATATTAGACCTTTGTCAGATGGATAGATTGCAAAAATTTTCTCCCATTCTGTAGGTTGTCTGTTCACTCAGATTATAGTTTCTTTTGCTGTGCAGAAGTTTAATTACATCACATCTTTAGTTTAATTACATCACATTTGTCAATTTTTGCTTTTGTTGTAATTGCTTTTAGTGTCTTTGTCATAAAATCTTTGACCATTCCTATGTCCTGAATGGTATTGCCTAGATTTTCTGCTAAGGACTTTATAGTTTTGAATTTTACATTTAAGTCTTTAATACATCTGGAGTTAACTTTTGTACAAGGTATGAGGAAGGGGTCCAGTTTCAATTTCTGCATATGGCTAATCAGTTCTCACAGCATCACTTACTGAATAGGGAATCCTGTCCCCGTTGCTTGTTTTTGTCAGGTTTGTCAAAGATCAGCTGGTTGTAGGTGTCAGTCTTATTTCTGAATTCTCTATTCTGATCCATTGGTCTAAGTGTCTGCTCTTGTACCAGTACCATGCTGTTTTGGTTACTGTAGCCTTGTAGTATGGTTTGAAGTTGTGTAGCCTGATGACTCCAGCTTTGTTCTTTTTGTTTGGGATTGTCTTGGCTATTTGGGCTCTTTTTTGGGTCCATATGAATTTTAAAATAGTTTTTTCTAATTCTGTGAAGAATGTCAATGGTAGTTTAATGGGAATAGCATTGAATCTATAAATTACTCTGGACAGTATGGCCATTTTTATGATATTGATTCTTCCTATCCATGAGCATGGAATGTTTTTCCATTTGTTTTTGTCCTCTCTGATCTCTTTGAGCAGTTGTTTGTAGTTCTCCTTGAAGAGGTCCTTCACTTCCCTCATTAGCTGTATTCCTAGGTATTTTATTGCCTTTGAAGCAACTGTGAATGTGAGTTCATTCATGATTTGGCTCTCTGCTTGCCTGTTGTTGGCATATAGGAATGCTAGTGATTTTTGCACATTGATTTTGTATCCTGAGACTTTGCTGAAGTTGCTTATCACCTTAAGAAGCTTTTGGGCTGAGATGAAGGCATTTTTCTAGATATAGGATCACGTTATCTGCAAACAGAGACAGTTTGACTTCCTCTCTTCCTATTTGAATACGCTTTGTTTCTTTCACTTGCCTCATTGCCCTGGCCAGGACTTCTAATACTATCTTGAATAGGAATGGTGAGAGAGGGCATCCTTGTCTTGTGTGGTTTTCAAGGGGAATGCTTCCAGCTTTTGCCCATTTACGATGATATTGGTTGTGGGTTTGTCATAGATGGCTCTTATTATTTTGAGGTATGTTCCTTCAATACCTAATTTATTAAGAGTTTTTAACATGAAGAGATGTTGAGTTTTATTGAAGTCCCTTTCTGTGTCTACTGAGATAATCATTGGTTTTTGTCTTTACTTCTGTTTATATGATGAATTACATTTATTTATTTGCATATGTTGAACCAACCTTGCATACCAGGGATGAAGCCTACTTGATTGTGGCAGACAAGCTTTTTGATGTGCTGCTTGACTCAATTTGCCAGTATTTTGTTGAGGATTTTGTAGGGGTGGGTTGCCCCTCCACACCTGTGGGTGTTTCTCATAAGGTGGAACGAGAGACTTGGAAAAGAAAAAGACACAGAGACAAAGTATAGAGAAAGAAATAAGGGGACCCGGGGAACCAGCGTTCAGCATATGGAGGATCCCGCCAGCCTCTGAGTTCCCTTAGTATTTATTGATCATTCGTGGGTGTTTCTCCGAGAGGGGGATGTGTCAGGGTCACAAGACAATAGTGGGGAGAGGGTCAGCAGACAAACACGTGAACAAAGGTCTTTGCATCATAGACAATGTAAAGGATTAAGTGCTGTGCTTTTAGATATGCATACACATAAACATCTCAATGCTTTACAAAGCAGTATTGCTGCCCGCAGGTCCCACCTCCAGCCCTAAGGCGGTTTTTCCCTATCTCAGTAGATGGAGCATACAATCGGGTTTTATACTGAGACATTCCATTGCCCAGGGACAGGCAGGAGACAGATGCCTTCCTCTTGTCTCAACTGCAAGAGGCATTCCTTCCTCTTTTACTAATCCTCCTCAGCACAGACCCTTTATGGGTGTCGGGCTGGGGGATGGTCAGGTCTTTCCCTTCCCACGAGGCCGTATTTCAGACTATCACATGGGGAGAAACCTTGGACAATACCTGGCTTTCCTAGGCAGAGGTCCCTGCGGCCTTCCGCAGTTTTTGTGTCCCTGGGTACTTGAGATTAGGGAGTGGTGATGACTCTTAAGGAGCATGCTGCCTTCAAGCATCTATTTAACAAAGCACATCTTGCACCGCCCTTAATCCATTTAACTCTGAGTTGACACAGCACATGTTTCAGAGAGCACCGGGTTGGGGGTAAGGTTATAGATTAACAGAATCTCAAGGCAGAAGAATTTTTCTTAGTACAGAACAAAATGGAGTCTCCTATGTCTACTTCTTTCTACACAGACACAGTAACAATCTGATCTCTCTTGCTTTTCCCCACAGATTTTTGCATCAATGTTCATCAGGGATATTGGCCTGAAATTTTCTTTTTTTGTTGTATCTCTGCAAAGTTTTGGTATCAGGATGATGCTGGCCTCATACAGTGAGTTAGGAAGGAGTCCCTCCTCTTCAATTCTTTGAAATAGTTTCAGTAGAAATGGTACCAGCTCTTTTTTGTATTTCTGGTAGAATTCAGCTGTAAATCTGTCTGGTCCTGGGCTTTTCTTCGTTGTAGGCTATTAATTACTGCCTCAATTTCAGAACTCGCTATTGGTGTATTTAGGGATACAATTTATTCCTGGTTCAGTATTGGGAGGGTAGATGTGTCCAGGAATTTATCCATTTCTTCTAGATTTTCCAGTTTATGTACATAGTAATCTCTGATGGTTGTTTGTATTTCCTTGGTGTCAGTAGTGATATCCCCCATATTATTTCTGATTGTATCTATTTGATTCTTCTCTCTTCTCTTCTTTATTAGTCTAGACAGCAGTCTATCCGTTTTATTAATTTCTTCAAAAAACCAGCTCCAGCTGGGCATGGTGGCTCATGCTGGTAATCCCAGCACTTTCAGAGGCCAAGGCAGGCAGATCACCTGAGGCCAGGAGTTCAAGACCAGCCTGTCTGAGATGGCTAAACTCCATCTCTTCTAAAAATACAAAAAGTAGCCTTGTGTGGTGGTGGGCACCTGTAATCCCAGCTACTTGGGAGGCTGAGGCAGGAGAATTGCTTGAACCCAGGAGGGGAGGTTGCAGTTAGCTGAGATCACCTCACTGCACTCCAGCCTGGGTGACAGAGCAAGACTTTGTCTAAAAAAAAATAAAAAATAAAATAAAATAAAACACAGCTGCTGGATTTTTTTTTTTTTTTTTTGAAGGTTTTCTCATGTCTCTAGCTCCTTCAGTTCTGCTCTGATCTTGGCTATTTCTTGTCTTTTGCAAGTTTTCAGGTTTGTTTGCTCTTGGTTCTCTAGTTCTTTTAGTTGTGATGTTAGGTTGTTGATTTGAGATCTTTCTAGCTTTTTGATGTGGGCATTTAGTGCTATAAATTTCCCTGGTAGCACTGCTTTAGCAGTGTCCCAGAGATTCTGGCACACCATCTCTTTGTTCTCCTTAGTTTCAAAGAACTTCTTGATTTCTGCCTTAATTTCATTATTTACCCAGGAGTCATTCAGGAGCAGGTCGTTAAATTTCCATGTAGTCATGTGGTGTTGAGTGAGTTTCTTAATCTTGAGTTCTAATTTGATTGCACTGTGGTCTGAGAGACTGTTATGATTTCAGTTCTTTTGCTTTTGGTGAGGAATGTTTTACTTCCAATTATGTAGTCAATTTTAGAGTAAGTGCCATGTGGTGATGTGAAGAATGCATTCTCTGTTGTTTTGTGGGGGAAAGTTCTGTAGACATCTATCAGGTCCACTTGATCCAGAGCTGAGTTCAGATCCTGAATGTCTTTGTTAATTTTCTGTCTCAATGATCTGTCTAATATTGTCAGCAGGGTGTTAAAGTCTCTCATTGTTATTGCGTGAGCCTAAGTCTCTTTGTAGGTCTAAGAACTTGCTTTATGAATCTGGGTGCTCCTGTTTTGGGTGCATATATATTTAGATTAGCTGCTCTTGTTGAATTGAACTCTTTACCATTATGTAATGCCCTTCTTTGTCTTTTTTTGACCTTTGTTGGTTTAAAGTCTGTTTTGTCACAACTAGGATTGCAACCGTGTTTTGTTCTGTTTTCCATGTGATGGTTAAATTTTCCTCCATCCCTTTGTCTTGAGCCTACATGTGCCTTTGTATGTGAGATGGGTCTCTTGAAGACAGCATACCAATGGGTCTTGACTCTATCAAGTTTGCCATTCTGTGTCTTTTAATTGGGGCATTTAGCCCATTTACATTTAAGGTTAACATTGTTATGTGTGAACTTGATCCTGTCATGATGATGTAGCTGGTTATTTTGCAGACCTTTTTATGTGGTTGCTTCATAGTGTCACTGGTCTGTGTACTTCAGTGTGGTTTTATAGTGTCTGGTAATGGTTTTTCCTTTCCATATTTAGTGCTCCCTTCAGAAGCTCTTTCAAGGCAGGCCTGGTGGTGACAAATTCCCTCAGCACTTCCTTGTCTGAAAAGGATTGTATTTCTCCTTTGCTTATGAAGCTTAGTTTGGTCAAATAAGAATCTGGGTCAGAAATCATTTTCTAAAAGGAGGTTTAATATTGGCCCCCAAAATCTCCTCTGGCTTATAGGGTTTCTGCTGAGAGGTCCACTGTTAGTCTGATGGGCTTCCCTTTGTAGGTGACCTGGCCTTTCTCTCTGGCTGCTCTTAATATTTTTTCTTTCATTTCAACCTTGGATAATCTGATGATTGTGTCTTAGGGATGATCTTCTCATGGAGTGTGTTACTGGGGTTCTCTGCTTTTCCTGAATTTGAATGTAGATCTGTCTTGCTAAGTTGCGGAAGTTCTCCTGGATAACCTGAAATATGTTTTCCAACTTGCTTCTGTTCTCCCCATCTCTTTCAAGTACCCCAATCAGTCATAGGTTCAATCTTTTTACATAATCTCATGTTTCCCAGAGGTTTTATTCATCCCTTTTCATTCTTTTTTCTCTATTCTTTTCTGCCTGTCTTATTTCAGAAAGACAGTCTTCAAGCTCTGAGATTCTTTCCTCCACTTGGTTTATTCTACTCTTCTATTAATACTTGTGGCTCCATTGTGACATTCTCGTGTTGTGTTTTTCAGCTCCATCAGGTCAGTTATTTTGCTCTGAAAACTAGCAATGCTGGTTATCAGTTTCTGTATTGTTTTATTATAATTCTTAGCTTCTTTGTGTTAAGTTAAAACATGCTTTTTTAGCTCAGCAAAGTTTGTTATTACCCACCTTCTGAATCCTACTTCTGTCATTTCAGTCATCTCAGCCTCAGCCCAGTTCTGTGCCCTTCCTGGAGAGGTGTTGCAGTCATTTGGAGAAAAGGGACTCTAACTTTTTGAGTTCTCAGCATTTTTGCGTTGATTCCTTCTCATCGTTGCAGGCATATCTACCTTCAATCTTTGAAGTTGCTGACATTTGAATGGAGTCTTTTTTGTTGTTGATGTTGTTGATGTTTGTTTTTCTTTTAACAGTCAGGCCACTTTTCCACAGGGCTACTGTGGTTTGCTAGGGGTCCACTCCAAACCTAGCTGCCTCAGTCCTTCCTGCACCTGGAGGTATCACCAGTGAAGGCTGCAAAACAGCAATTATGACAGCCTGCTCCTTCATCTTGGAGCTCTGTCTCAGGGGGGCCCTGACCTGATGTTGGCCCAAACAGTCTTGTAGGAGATGTCTGGAGACCCTTCTTGGGGGGTCTCACCCAGTCAGGAGGAACAGGATCAGGGAGCCACTTAAAGAAGCAGTCTGGCTGCCCCTTGGCAGAGCAGGTGCACTGTGCTGAAGGGAACCTCCCTCATGCAGACTGTCTGGACTCTCTAGAACCAGGAGGCTGGAAAAACCAAGAGTTGGCTCAATGGCAGAGACAGAGGCTGCTCCTCCCCCTGGGGGCTCCATCCCACGAAGATCAGAGTTCTGTCCATATAACCCTAGCTAGAGTTGCTGAAATTCCCACAGGGAGGCCCTGCCCAGTAAGGAGGGATGGACTGGGGTCCCACTTAAAGAAGCAGTCTGGCCACAGTCTGGCATAGCAATGTGCTGCATTGTGGGGAGCGCCTCTCAGTCTGGACCACTCAGGCTCCCCAGAGCCAGCAGGCTAGAACAGCTGACTCAAACCAGAGAGATGGTGGCCGCCACTCCCCCTGGGGAACTCAGTCCATCTTAGGCAGTCTCCAGCTTGCTGCCACTAGCTGTCTAGAATGTTAAGCCAGTGGGTGTTAAATTGTGAGGTGCAGCAGAGGGGCCACAGAATGATGCCACTTGGCTCCCTAGATTTAGCCCCCTTCCTAGGGGAATTCTGCCTTGCCAGAATTACCGGGGCTAGAGTATGCAAAACTCCTGGGTCTCCACATGTGCCTGAGTGGCCACTCCACTGAGACTCCACACAGCTCTGTGCTTTGGACCTAAGGCCCCAGTGGAATGGGCTCACGAGGGGATCTCCTGATCTGCAGGTTTGCAAAAATCCATGGGAAAAGCATGGTTTCCCAGACACGGTCGCACAATCACTCACCACCTCCCTTGGCTGGGTTGGGGGCTCCCCTGGCTCTGCCACTCTCAGGAGACCCATACCCCACCCTGTACTTCCTTGCTGTCTGTGGGTTGAGCACTCCATCTCGTCAGTCCCAATCAGTCCCAGTGTAAGAACCTGGATATGTCAGTTGAAGATGGAGAATTCACTCCTTTTATTTATTTTCATTTTTTGAGACTGTCTTGCTCTATTGCCCAGGCTGGAGTGGCAGATCTCAGCTCACTGCAGCCTCTGCTTCCTGGGCTCAAGTGATCCTCTCACCTCAGCCTCCCACGTATCTGGGACTACAGGCAGTTACCACCTCGTCCAGCTAATTTTTGTAGTTTTTGTAAAGACAGGATCTCCTTATGTTGCCCAGGCTAGTCTTGAACTTCTGAACAATCCTCCCACTTGAACCTCCCAAAGTGCTAGGATTACAGTTCTGAGCCACTGTGCCCAGCCTTCTCTTTTTATTGACTTATAAAAGTTCATTATTTATTCTGAATTTTCATTTTTAATTTTCTGATCACATGGGTTACACATTGTAAATATTATCTTTGGTGAAATGTAATTTTAAATTTTTTACATCAACTTTATTTTTTGATAAATGTGATGCTTTGTACATCTTGCTTTAGAAGGCCCTCATTTTCCCCATAGACATAAATGTTCTCCCATATTCTTGTCTAGCTCCAGGGAACTTTCATTTTTGACTTCATGACTCCAACAGAAGACTGCCTCTGGCTGCCCCCAATGTGGCTGCTTCTCTCATTCCAGGCCCAACTTTCAGTTGACATTTCCAGGCCCAAGTCCCAGCCCACCAGGCCTGCCATCCTCATTGCCATCTGCTCACGTCCACCCTTACAATCGCCTATTGCTCCCAGCATCTCAGCGTGTGATGAAAGGTGGATGGAAGCATTCCCAGTGCCCCCACCGCCTTCAGAATGCAGGCACTGACTTTCTGGCTCTGGCGAAGAAAAGCCTCCCACCACCCATGGCGCCTGGAGACCGAGGAGCAACCTGGGTCTTGACGGGTGGGAGATGCATGCAATCCCTTGACAGCTCTAAAAGATGCTTCTCTGGTGCTTCCAGGCAGAGCTATGTGTCCCCACAGGAACTAGCAGCAGCGGGTGGTTGCAAGGGTCTGGAAAATCTTGGCGGGCTCGGTCACAGCCTGCACAATCTTTCCCAGAGAATTGCCACAGTCCTGTTGGAAGAATCAGCCCCACCACCAGGCCTCTCTTCTTCCAGGGCCAGCTCCCTCACCCACCGCAGGCCTGGGAACCTCCTTAGGACTCCCCACTTCTCTGGAGCCTGGGCAGACCTCTTACTACTGCCCTTTTTCCACAGGAGAGAACTCTTTCCTCTGTCCTTGTCTGTCTCTGCTGGGCATCTGACACGTTCACCTGGGCTGCACCTTGAGGAACACTGTGCCTAAGTCCCAGGTCAACAAGGAAGGGAGAAGGTCACTTAGGAATGAATCTGGCACAAATCACAGAAAACAATGTGATTCCAAAACGTTCATGCTTTAAACAAAAAGGGGTTAATTTCCTTACTTAGGATAAGCCCCAAGGGAGTCAGCCCAGGGCAGATGGAAGAGCTCAGCATCGCCCAGAGGCACCGCCCTGACTGTGCCAGCTTTCATCATCGTACCAGCTTGCAAGGTTGCTGCTGCCCCTCAGCTGACAAGTTAGAATTCCAGGCAGGAAGATGAGGGACGAGGAGAGAGAAATGGCGAGTGAACCCAGCCCCGTTGGATCAGAAAACCTAGACGCCGGGTTGTGTATCATCTGCCAGGTCACTGGCCCCAGATAATGAGAGCTGCCCGAGTTTCGTAGGGCAGCCGCGTTCCTCCAACCTGGGTTGAGGAGGTTACCCTCCCGGGATTAAGGGTTTCCACCAATGACCCTAACAGCCGGGGCTACTGTTAGCAGAAAATAAGAGGGAAGAAATGTAGCTGGGCAGACAGTACCCAGTGCACACACAGGAGAAACCCAAGGGAGAACAGGGCCACGGCAGTGGACACACTCTCTAGGGTGGAGGTCGGGGCCCCATCGCAGCCTCCGTCAGGCAAGGTGGGAGATGGAGGCTGGACATGAGCCTGCGCAGTGGGTCAGGGTGCGTTCCCAGGCTTCTGGGGATGCCAGGGATGTCACAGTCCCACAGCTCTGTGGAGCAGAACACCAGGGGGCTAATGGGGGCCCAGAGAGCAGAGTCCAACCCATCAGGAAGGCCCAGGGAAACAGGAGCAGGAGGGTGAAGAGAAGGCCTAGAGAGCAGCCTTGGGAGGAAACTCACAGGCACGGGGCAGCCCAGGCAGGGCTCCAGGCGGAGGTAACCAAACCCAGGGTCCGCTGCTCGCTGCTCGAATCCAAACACACGAGAGAACTGGTGGGAGGAAAAGAGTGCCAGCAAGCCAAGAAGATGGCCAACTAGCATCCTACAGCACCACCTCGAGTCGCTACAAACTTTAGGCTATTTTATGTTAAGGGCAGGAGAGAGAGGAGGGGGTTGGGATCAAGAGGTAATGGAGGACCGCAGACACCTGGGAGCCAGCACGGGTCCAAGAAGGTGGAGAATGGCTTTGTCACAGTGCTCTTGGTCACAGTGCTCTTGGTCAGGTCACAGTGCTCTTGGAAATCTTTCACAAAACATAGTTGTTTACATACTTCTCCTTTAGTCCCAAAGCTAGTTTTAAAAACTACATGATTGCTGTTAATTTTCTCTGTACTCTAAAATTATCCTCCCCTACGTGCAGGAATGGGTAAAGACCCCTTAAAAATGGAGTTGTGTTCTTTTGCTGTTTCACTGTGATAGCATTACAGAGGAAAGCCGTGACTTTGGAGACATAGAGGGGCTCCGCATTGCTCCCAGGTGCGCCCCAGGAGTTCTGGGAACAAGATCAGGGCAGGAAGGCCGATTCTAGACCTCACACCCGGCGGGAGCGAGCTCTGCCCTTGCCGGAACTGACCAGGTTGCGGTTGCGGTTGCGGTTGCAGCTGACCTGCACTAAGGCAGCCCGGCTGCAGAGGGAGAGCCTGGGAAGTGCAGGTAATGCAGTCCTCAGGCCTCCTCCACACCCCATTTCAGTCATGCAGACCCCAAACCCTGCGGGGCTCTGTGCCAAGGGCTTCAGGCCTGCGGTGGCTCTAGCGGGAAGGTGGGGAAGAATACCCTCTTTTCTTGACTCACCATGACCCCCGGCCCAGCCTCCTGATTTGGGTTTGATTTTCTCCATTGTACCAGACTTGGGCACTCTCTGGCTTATTTGTGCATCATTGCCTCCACTCCCTGTGGGAGCGCTGCTCTCACGGGGGCAGCCTGGGGTGTGGAAAGCCTGAGAGCCCTGCAGACCGCTCGTGCTTCAGGCCCCATGGCCAGGACCTGGAACCCCTTTGCTTTTTCCCTGCCCCCTTCTTCCCACCTAGAATTCTAACGTTTGCCTGGAGGTGCAGCAGCCATCTTGCAACCAGGAGGGATGCCAAGCACCTACTGTGTTAGTTTTGTTACCTGGAGCCTTTCCTTAAGACTCCTTAGTCCTTCCCAGCTTGCTCTGTTTCCACTCTCTTCCCCCTCAGTCTCTCCAGCTCCTCCCTCTAGTAGCACAGAACAGTTAATAATCACAGTGGTCATTCACTGCAGAACAAGAAATAACGAGGTGCCGCGGCACAGAGCCTCATTTATTTTGGAGTTTTCATTCGTAAACAAGATAGAATTGAGTATCCTCTTGCTAGTAAATTATCTGAAATCATTGGCATAACGCATCTTGCTTAATAAAGACTGCAAGGCTGCTACAAAGTCAGAAGTTCTGTCCAGAAGTTGGTTTGGTATCTTCCTTCTTCCCTACTTTTTTAACTCACCCCCGAATTTACAAACAACACCAATTTTCTGTGCCTCTCCTACACAGCATCCCCCCTGCAGCCCTCTAAACATGGCCACTATCCCAAATTGGGTGTCTATCATGTTCTTGCTTTTTAAAAACAGTTTTATCACAAATGAATGCATTTCTAAACAACATGTTTCATTTTGTTTGATTTTTGTTGATTCTTAGTTTAGGTGGTCACCTTTCTCCACTTGAGACTATGCTGGTAAGATTACCCATGTTTTGTCAAAGTACATTGAATTTATTTCCTGGGCTGTAGTTTCGTTTGCATTCAAACAAAAGATGACGAGAATTATAGGCCCCTTCCTCCTGCTTTAGCCTAAGTGGCATTCTGTCCTCCACGGTGAATTTTGCAGATGGCTCACATCATCACAGGCATAGTGTCAGGCCTCACTCAAGGATAGTTTTCTCCGACATCAGGGTAGTTCCCCTGCGAGGGAAGCAAGAACTGCCACAGGTGTGAAGGTTGTTTAGTGAAATGAGAGTGATTTGAATAGGTCATAAAAAGTGTTATTGCTTCTCTCATTTGGAATTGCTCTGCAGAAAACAGAAACGATCATTTTATTTCTCAGGAATGCATTTCATTAGCTCTAAGGTGATATCATCATATCGACATAGCCTGTACTGCTAAGAGAGAGGGTGACCCCACGATTTGCTCAGCGGCCCAACACAGAAGGATCTTGTGATCAATTGCATTTCTCTTGGTCCTGAATGCATGTAACTTCAGCCTCAACTCGCTTTCCATATGGTCTCAATAAACAAAATTCAGCAAAAAAATGAGTGCCCTAAGCACTGCAGGCACTAAGCATCCTCTGGAGCAAGAGCTGCGAGATCTGGCCTGGTCCTGGGTTTGGGAGCCATTCGCAGTGTGCCCTGGAGTGGCCCTTCCCCTCTGGCCTCAGTTAGCTCATCTGTAAAATGAGGACACTGGACCAGATGGTCTTCACTAATATCCCTTCCAGCTCCACAATTCCAGAATCTTTCAACTTAGAAAGAAACCCAGAGAGTAGAAACGTGACTGGCGAATTCCAGGGTGGGAAAAGCGTTCCAGCCGGTGGCCTGCACTGCATGCATATTCATGGTGCTCGCAGCAGCCAGAGATGCCCCATTGCTTTATTAATCTGCTTCACTGAGCCCAAGTTTGGGTTGGAGGTAGACCAAGACTAACTGGCAGGTGATGGAACTTCAGTTTTCCTTTCTCCCTAACAAAACAACAAGATCCACTGCCTGGTCCAGCCTGCCCACACGCATTTTGCAATAACAAAGACTCTCTGAGGCAGCTTCGAAAGTAGGAGCTATGCGGACTCTCCAGATTCTAAAGTTAGAAGGTGAAAGCAATCGCCTGCACCTGTCCTGGGATTGAGCATGGCCTCATCTCACAGGAGGACAGGAGCACAGCCCCTCCTCCTGATCCGAGGCCGGGGTTGAGCACAGCTTCATCTCACAGGAGAACAGGAGCACAGCCCCTCCTCCTGATCCGAGGCTGGGATTAAGAATGGCTTCATCTCACAGGAGGACAGGAGCACACCGCCTCCTCCTGATCCGAGGAACTCATCCAGGCTCTGCTACTCACTAATGGGTAGGACCTTGGCAAATCCTGCATCCCCTGTACAGTGAGATGTGGGACCAGAGGGTCCCTAAGGCTACCCCATCTCTAACGGATTGAGATCAGACAACCTGTCTATAATAAAAGAAACACACGCAGATGCCTATTCAGAGAGATATAAATGTATATACAGGAAAAGAACTTGGAATCCAGATGCTGCCTTCCTCCGTGTCTGGGGTATTCATTAAGCACCTGCTCTGTGCTAGACTCAGGATTTGTGTCCTTCAAACACTAGGCCAAGGTTAAGCAGGCAGTAATATTATATAACATATGGAATACACAAATATTCCATTTCACAGATGAGGAAACTGCATCTTAAAGACAGTAGTAACTTTCTTAATAACACGTGTATTAGTCACACAAATACAAAATGTCAATGTTAGGAATTGAACCGGGGCCTGACCCTAAGTACAAGCTACATAAACAATAGATCTTGGATGTTTTTGCATGGTGGAAACCACCACGTGAAGAAACTGCTGAGCTCCTCATGGTGGGGCACTGCCCGCAGTCTAGGTGGAGCGTGTGCTCTGGGCTCGCACCTCCCAGCAAGCCGGCTTCTCTCTCAGCATCCCCCGTCTAAACACTGTAATTGGGAGGAAAAAGATTGACAAGTGACTCAGTTATGGCTGCACTTCTGTGATGAGCTGCACATAGAGGGTGAAAAGGAGCAGTTCTGCTTACCTTTGAATTTTTCTGAAAAAAGAAGGAGCAGAGATGCATTAAGCCTGTGGAAGCACTTCCTGGCACTGGGTGTTTCCAATTCACCACTGGAGCGATTTTTACACACCTACATGAAATAAAGACCAGACAGTTGGGGTGGCTTCGTCACATAGAAAAATCTGTAACAATTCTGTGGAAATGAGCTTAATAATTTTTAAATAACTCATCTAGAAGGAAATTGGACTTTTTAATATGCAGGCACAGCTTTTTTCTCAGCAATTCAAGGTAAATATTTTATAGAATGCCCACAGTGCTCTCGCCTGTTCCCAAACATTAGAAAAACCATAAACCATAAGGGTCCCCCAATGCCATGCACAGTATTATGTAAAATGCGAGTCTCTTTTATAAGTGGGAAAGAAGCATAAGCTGAAAAGACATACAGCTGTTTGGATTTCAATTTGGGGAACCAAGTGTATCCGCCTCATAGGAAAACTCAGATTCTGGTGAAAAGCAATAACCACATTATGGCAGCAGAACAAGGGGCCAAAAGGGAGAAAAACAAAATGCAGTGGCTGCCTGTGTCTTCCCTCCCTTCCTTCTCCCTCAGTCCACTTGGTCAAGGAGTGGAGAGCAGATGTCATGAGCAGTGCAAGGTTAGAAATAACCAGGTCCATGCACGTTTGTGTCTTTCCACAATATCAGACTTCTACTGATGCTATTTCAGTCACTAAAGCCAGGAGCTCCATGGAGTTCCCAAGGAGGCATTCTCCTTAGTACACCTTGTTCACTCAGCAGTCAGAGCTATGGGCACACAGGCTCAGGCCACTCCACCAGTCAGACAATATTGCAAACCATACTTCATCAATCTATAAATATTACAGGGTCCATATTCTGCAAAAAACAAAGTAACATTTAACAGCAAGAGGAAAATGAGATAGTAAAAAGGGTTAACGAGCCAGTCCAGGGGATGCGAAGAAGACAAAAAGAGTCCTTTTCTGGGCCAAGTGGTCCATCAGTCTTGGAAGGAAGAGACTTAGAGGTGGCAGAGCCTTCAGTGGCAGATGCCAAGTTCTCACCATGAGTGACTGCAAGACAATGTCAGTTAAGATGACCATTTGGAGCTGCCAAAGGCTTAGTGTTTGTGCCCTTATCTGGTTGGATGCAGTCTTTATTTTTTGTGTATTCATGTTTTTGTTTTATTTATGTTGTTGTTTTATTGTCTATTGTTTTTTATTTGTTTATTTAGACAAAACATCTTATCCTTGTTGGCAGAGTGTGAAATATGAAATGGGAGTGTTTTCTAGGCTGGAGTTAGTTATGTCAGGGGTGCTCTATACAGCAGCGGGGAAGAAGCGGATGTCAGGCCAAGTGCCTTCCCAGGACAGCGCTAAGCCACTGGCTTCCAGGGTGGTGCTAGACCAGCCACCTAGGGTTCCAGCTGAGACTGTGGAACAAGGCTGAGCTTTATTAGCAGATTTTCTGGAGTCAGAAGTGTCTCGGCAAGGTGACAGGAGAGCCAGGTGGCTCTGTCCATGGAGATGCAGGGGGTAGGGAGGGGGCCGCAGGTGTTCAGTCTTGCTGGATGGATGCCAGGCTTGCGCTCGTTGTGCTGTGAAGAATTGAGAATCCCACCGTCAACAGATCAATCTGCTTGGCCCTCCTGCTGCAAGCCTGAAACAGGGTAAATCATGAAATGCCAGGCAGAGATGCGTGCTGAAGCCTTTTACAGCAGTACACCTGAGTTCGTGGATGAGGAAGATCCTTTTCTTCACCCATGAAGGCAAAGAAGAGAGACATGACTTCTGGCAATTTTTGGCCAGTCACCCAGACCCCCTCATTTTCATGTTTTCCTGATTGCTCCTCTTCATCCTTCCTGCCACACCTGCTCAGGCCTTTCTCCTTCTGCCTCTTCTTTTCGGTTTTTCTCTCTTTTAAATATATCTTCACTGGTGTGATCCAGTGAGAACACTGGCCTTGGGCACACAAGGGCTGGAATCCTGACTCAACGCGAGGCAGTCTTGTGATCACAGACAATTGACTTACCCTGCTGCACTGTGGTTTTCTCACATATGAAATGAAGATAATGCCGCCAATGACTGGCGTGACAGACTGCAGGAGATGTGTGCGAGACATTGCTGGCCGCGTCATCACAGGGCTGCCACTTGCACCTCCTCAGTCACTGATGTTACAGCAGCCAGTTCCCCGCTGAAAGCCACCGCCCTGTCCTTTGCTCCCACTGACCACCTGGGATGTCTCTCCCACCTGTCCTTGAGCACGCAGAAGAGAGGTGTGCCTCCTGCTGAAATAACACGTGGTTCAGAGGAACACGGAGTCACTGCAACTGATCACACACTCTTGAAAGCAGAGGTTTCCTGCCTCGTGTTCAGCCAGTCATGTTCCTATCACAGAGACAGGTTGTCTAATGCTGGCCAACCCCACCAGGCATGGCACCTCTGCCACTGTGAGTCCCAGGAGCAGTTGTAAATGCAAATTTTAGTCATCGCCATGTAGGTTCTTATTTGTGATAGGAAAAGCTGTAAAAGCAGGGGGTTAGCTCTAAGTGGTTGTAAGGAGGGGTCACGGGCACACACCTCGCAGGTTCATAGTGAACACTGAGTGAGGGAGAGTGTGACAAGGCTAGCATGAGGCCTGGTCCCAGTGAGTGCCGGTCAGTAGTGCTCTCCCTTCCCTATTGTCACTACTTCTTTATCCTTGTCCATTCAGACGTCAGTGAGGAATACATAACAAAAAACAAACAAACAAAAAGGGCAAAATCAGAACAAAATGCATGAATCCAATGTTTTCCTCTTCATGTGGATCTACTGTATCTCTCGTCCAACTTACAACTTGGACTCCACGAAGACAGAGACTGCCCTTCTGGCTTGGCAGCTATAGCAGTCAATATATTATCAATGCCCTGTCCAATGTCAGTGCCAAGGAGACTTTAGGAGTGACCCTGAGGGTCCTGCCAGGGAGTGTCTTCTAGACATGCATCTCCATTTTTGTTGAGTCTGTGGAAACAACTTTTGAAACAACTTTTCAGTAGTACATGGGCCAAAATTGTATAATATTATAAATATTGTTGAATGTCCTGAAATGAAAATATTGCACTGTGTTACAAACTCATCCCATTCCAGTCAGAGACCAAATGAAACTGAAGGTAGAGAAAATGCCAAGTGAGGGAGCAGGATCTCTTCCCTCATGGCTCAGCTTTTCCAGGCCGGGTACAGGGAGGGCTTGCGGCAGGCCCAGCCACCATATAGCCCTGTGGCTTCAGAGCCTGATGCCCAGATAGGAGCCAGCTGGTGACAGGCACAGAAGGCCCATCTGCAGCCAGAGGCAGAAACATGAGGCGGAAAGCAGCAGACAAGGGTGAGCTCCACAGGACTTTCTGGCCAAATTCGTAACAATCTGAAGAGCCAAATAAATGATGATGGCAAAAGATTATAAACCAGTGGGTAAACAGGATTCATGAGTCCATAGTGACAAATAAATGAAAGTGAAAGCACTTCCTTCAAGTTGAATGCCAACTAGTAATTACAGAGTAAAGGGTGGAAAGGTCGCATGCTGACCCTCACCCTGATGGGCATGGCCACCAGGGCCTCCGCAGAAGTCAGGGCCTTGGTGCCCGCTGTTCTGGTGGGCACTGCACTCTTCACAACGCGTGCACCGTAGTCAACAATCAGATAGCAACAACAATAGTAACGAAGGTCAGTCCGCTGAAGAATGTTCTTGACAAAGTGCCAAAAATTATTAATTTCATTGTCTTATTTTAAACCATTGTATGGAGGGCTGATGGACTTGTACAAAGCTGTGCATATTTCATGTGTACATCGCAATGAGTCTGGGGACACGCATGCAGCCTAGAAACCATCACCTCCACCAAGGCCATAAACACATCCATCCCCTCCCCAAGTTCCTCCCGCCCCTTTGCTATTGTTACTGTTTTGTTGGGGATTTCTTTGTGACAAGAGCACTTCATGTAAGATCTACACTCTTAGTGAATTTTCAGCACTCAGTACAGAGCTATTAGACACAGACACCTTGCTGTAAATTAGATCTCCAGAATTTATTCAGCCAGCACAGCAGAAACTGTGTGCCTTTGACTATCTCACCCTCACCCAGCCCCAGTAACCACCATTCTGCAATCTGCTTCTATGAGTGTGACCACTTCAGACTGCCTGTAAGATCATACAGAATTTGTCTTTCTGTGCCTGGCTTATTTCACTTAATGTAATGTGCTCCAGGCTCATCTGTGTGGTCACAAACGACAGGATTTTCTTCTCTTGAAGGATGAGTCACATTGTCTCATGCATGTGCACCACATTTTCCTTTTCCACTCTTCCATTGGTGGACATAGGTTGATGCCGTATCTTTGCTGTTGTAAGTAGTGCTGCAGTGACCATGGGAGTGCAGGTGTCTCTGGACACACTGATTCCATTTCCTTTGGGTGTATAGTAGTGGGATTGCTGGATCATATGGCAGTTCTATTTTTAATATTTGGGGAACCTCCATGATGTTTCCACAATGGCTGTACCAAATGTATTTCCACCAACAAAGTAAAGAAGTTCTCTTGTGCTGTATCCTTGCAGCACTTACCTTTGTTGTTTCTGTTTTTTTAATACTAGACATCCTAGCAGGTGTGAGGTGATAGCTCCTTGTGGTTTTGATTTGCATTTCCCTGGTGGTCAGTGATGCTGACCATCTTTTCATATACTCCTTGGCCATTTGTATATCATCTTTGGAGAAACGCATGCATAAAGTACTTCTGCTGAATGCTGAGCCATGACAGTCATTCTAAGGAAAAGCACTTGTGCTAAATTTTTTTCTTTTTTTTTTTGAGTTGGAGTCTCACTGTGTCACCAGGCTGGAGTGCAGTGGCGCAATCTTGGCTCAGTACAACCTCCACCTCCCGGGTTCAAGCGATTCTCTTGTCTCAGCCTCCCTAGTAGCTGGGTCTATAGGCATGTGCCACCAAGCCAGCTAATTGTTGTATTTTAAGTAGAGACAGGGTTTCACCATGTCGGCTAGGATGGTCTCGATATCTTGACTTCGTGATCCACCCACCTTGGCCTCCCAAAGTGCTGGAATTACAGGCGTGAACCACTGCTCCCGGCCGCTAAATTTGATTTACAAGCGAAGCTAGCCAGCTTTTTCATGGAATACCAAATTCACTTAAAGAATGAATGACAGACAAATATGTTATTTACACTTGGATATTAGGCAGACATGTGCTCAGAAATGAACAAACTGGGGCTGTTGCTTTAAAAAAAATAACTCTAGTTGCCAATGAGAAAATTCAAGGTTTTTAATGAACACTAAAATTTTGGAAAACCTGCAGTTCACTAGAAACTCAAGGTACAGAGGCAGCCTCAGGCCAAATTTAGTTTGATTTAACAATTCTCACCCTAGGAGACTCCCAATTTATTAACAAATTAATGTTTTTGAAGAATCTGTCAAGAAGAAAATAAATGTTTTCCTCCAAGCATACTTGTCCAACACAGCAATTCTTAAACTTTTTGATCTCAAGATCCCTGTTCATGTTTTAAAATTATTATGTGAAGGAGTATGAGAGATTCCAGCAAGAGAAAAGGGCATTGTGTCTGGGATTTGTAGCAGCCAGTAGCCGGTATGAGCAGAAATTGGATCTGAAGGCCTGATTCCAGAAAGAAAGAAACTCAGGGCATGGAAGAAACAGCTGTGGATGGTTTCAGAACTTTGCCAAGCAATTCCTCAACATATCTCACTGTGCTCCTCTGCTTACTCGGATTGTTCTCCATGACAAGACCCCCAGAATCATTCCTTATCCCATATTTATCTGGACCAAGTGAAAACCTGAGTGCAGAGATCACGGATGAGGTCCTTCCTGTTTGGATTCACTCTGCTCCCGGTGTCTGTCCTTTCGAGACATCACAAGCCCATCACCCTCTCATAAGGGCTCTGCTTCATCATTCCCCAGCTGCTGCTCTTGTTGGGCTAAGGGATGAAGACTACACAGGCTGTCGAGTTCTCCTCCAGGATACTCACTGCCTCCCAGGTGGTCTACTGTATCAACCCATGAGCATGGTCAGCCCTGAGACACTGTCAGGAAGTGAGAGGCCACCGTAGGAGTGTCACGCTAACAGCCAACCCAGCGGCCCCCATGAAGGCTGACGCTTGGCATCCCTGGAGAATGGGTCACGCTTTTACCTCATCGCATAGCCATAGTCTCTGCCTCCACAGCCTTCATTTTCTCACTTTTTCTATCAATGCCCAAGAAAAGAATGTTTTTCCATGCAAAACCCAGCAAAGAAATAAAGAAGTCCCCAAGCCTGTGTGCAGGGTTAAAGGAACCTCATGAGAGTGAAGCACTAGGCTGTGAAGGGGAGAAACCCACTTGGGAAAAGCCTACCACTTCGGGGAACCTGGATGACGGCCCACAAAGCATAGTGCCACAAACAGTGACTCTGAAAGTTCGTGTTCCGTGGTTCCAAGATTTGAAGCAGTGTTACTCCTCAGAGGCCTTTGTTACTAATCCCCACAGTGGGCTTTTTCCACCACAGGTTTTAACCTAGCTTTGAACTATGTTCAAGTCCTATGAGGTTGCAAAGCACCACCCCAATATTCTTATACCTATAATGGGGCACAGAAGCTACTGAAGCATTTGGTAGGGCTGTGGCTGCCTGTGCAGTGGGCTATGTGAAAATCAACTGGAGTCTCCTGGAGAGTGGGCTCTGGAAGTCTCCTCAGTCATCGGCACAGGCTCTTGACCTCTCGTGCACTATATGACCAAAGTCTACGCAGGCTATGTGGGCTATTTGCGATTCAAGTCCAACTATGTGCTGCTTCTAACCTAGGCAGTATTCCAGACTGCAGTCCAGCTGAGCGTGGAATGTGTATCCTGGTGCCCGGATTCCACACCTCACTGCCTTGGTGATTCAGCAGACCCTCATCACTGTGACTGCAATTCATCAGAGAGGGCTTAGCCTGTGATCAGCATTCAGTTTGTAGTTTACAGGAGTTATTTTGCAGTCACTTCTAGAATTTTCCTAATAAGAAGAATATCTAATGCCTATCAGCCAAATGCCAAGAGGAAGGAGTTCAGAGCCCTGCTATGAGTCAGAACCCAGATGGGCCGCACCCAAAGGAGCTGAGCAGTATCACGCCAACAAAGTTCTAACTCTACAACATCAACTACTGCAGTGCTTCGCAAAGTTACTGAATGAAAACGCAGGGTTTTGAGATGGATGTCATATGTTTTGCCATAAGTTGACATGCTTTGCAAGTCTGGATTCTAATGAATCTTTTTTTTTTTTTTTTTTTTTTTTTTTGAGACGGAGTCTCTCTCTGTTGTCCAGGCTGAAATGCAGTGGCACAATCTCGGCTCATTGCAATCTCTGCCTCCCGGGTTCAAGCGATTCTCCTGCCTCAGCCTCCCAAGTAACTGAGATTACAGGCACGCATCACCACGCCTGGCTAATTTTTGTATTTTTAGTAGAGACAGGGTTTCACCATGTTGGCCAGGATGATCTCAAACTCCTGACCCCAGGTGATCTGCCCACCTCGGCCTCCTAAAGTGTTGAGATTACAGGTGTGAGCCACCACACCCAGCCCTGATTTTAATGAACCTTTTCAAAACCACAAAAAAAAAAAACCTCAGTTTTAGATCAGACAGCTATGTGCCCGCCTGAACTAAACTCAGTTGACAGGGCCCATTATCACAATTCAACAACTCATGTTGAAGACCCCGTGAAGAGCAGTAACAACAATTCTAGTTGTGATCACTTGCAAGGGCATGCTAACGGCACAGAAACCAATCATGGGAAAACTCCAGCGCTCCCAGAGTTGACGTTCCCCGCCTGTCAGCACAAATACAAACTGGACCAACCCTGTTGCTTGGCTTCAATACTTGTTTGATCTTACCAGAGTAGGCAACACATGGACATTTTTGTCTCATGAGCCATTTTCCTCTGTTGAACTTATGATTCTCTGAGAACCTGAGAATTACAATAACAGCATTATTTACAAGCTGTGATTTGATAATGTGCCACTTAATGTTTTACATGATTATTTTGCATTTTGTGCTTTGCCGAGCTTTGTTGTTGAAGCTCCATGTCAAGAATAGCACCACACGCCCCTGTGTGCCTGCAAAATGACAGCCTCTGCAATTCCCTGAGGCCCGGGAGGGACAATGAGCCTTCTCCCCACATGACCCTACATGAGGGTTTCAATGCTATGTCAGTGCAATATGTCTACAGGAGGAGGCATACAAGGAATTTCCAGAGGTTTCTAGGAGTATTTGTAAGTAAAACAGTAATAGAGGTGAGGACGGTGGGAATAAACACCTAATTTTTAAATGGTAGAGATTGTGCTAAATAAAATGTATTCAAAAAATTACTAAAGACTCCAAAGAGCTTTGGTTATGTGGTTTAAATCTATCAGTACTCACTGAAGTAGAAATTAAAGGTAAGAAACTTTTCAAGTATTTATTAATTCATTTAAAATAACAATAATAAACTACATGTTAACATAAATGAAAAAATTATTTTAAAAAATAATGATTTTCAAATGAAAATTTAGTAAGGGGAGTGGCACATTTATGTTTTCACAAATACCTTTAATCTGTTGTGGTATGCTATCATGATTGAAATATTTGCAGAAAATCTGGAAAAGGGAAGAGTATTCATCTTTTTGGGGTAATTGTGGATATTCTTTTTGATATTACACCAAAACGCAAAAATAGTAGTTTATCAAAGGTTCCTTGCAATGTGGAACGTGAAACCATGTCAATTAAGGCTTCTTATTCTGTCACACTCATATCCATTGCAGCTTGAATAGATCTTTTACTCAAGCAGCATTTTGTAGCAAAATGCACTGGTCATTTGGAAAATACTAGATCCTTGAGTTATGAATTTTTTCAAATGTTGTCACATTTCATTATATGATACCGCAAATCACATCTGTTCATGCCACTGCTTATCTCATCAGAGAAGTCATTAGGTATTGGAAAACTGTCAGGCTCATGGGGGCAGACATAAGTTTTCCAAAATCAAATTTATTTCTTTATAAAATATAATCACTGTTTATTTATTAATCAAAGTCAAAATGGGAAATAAAATATTTACCAGATCACTGCACTAATCCCTTTTCTGCTCTGATTCATAATTTAGGATTCCTAGCTATCAGAGATAGCAGGGTGCCAGCTGGGGTCAGGTTTCCTCTCCATCTTAGAAGTTCTGTGCTGAAAAATGTAGTTTCTTTTCATGGTGTGACCTTTTTATGAGTCCTAAGTATAGACTGGCCATTTGTAGTTGAGCTTCTGTATGGGAGCCTTCTGGTATCTTCACATAGCTGTGTTGTGTGTTTGGGGAAAGAGCTCTGCTTTTCCCACATTGAGGAAAACTCACTGCTTCCTAGGACTGGTGCATTACTGTCTTCCAGGAACTTCTCTTCAGAGTTCTCTTGGTTTAGATCCACTATTTCCTGGATCGCACAGCTTTTTAAAACTTGCTATTTGTTTTTGCCAGGTTACAGCCTTGCAGTAGTTTTCAAGAAAGATACAGAGGAGTGAAAGCAGAGGTCTCAAGGCCCTCACTGGCATGGGTGGCTTCCAAGCCCTTGGCCTTAAATTCACATGACTAATATTTTTGTAAAATTTGCAAAAATAAAACCATTCCTTTTCTACACTATCAATAAAAAACAAAATTTTGGGCCGGGCACGGTGGCTCGTGCCTGTAATCCCAGCACTTTAGGAGGCCAAGGCAGGTGGATCACGAGGTCAGGAGTTCAAGACCAGCCTGGCCAACATACTGAAATCCCATCTCTACTAAAAATACAAAAATTAGCCGGGCCTGGTGGCGGGCGCCTGTAGTCCCAGCTACTCAGGAGGCTGAGGCAGGAGAATCGCTTGAACCCGGGAGGCGGAGGTTGCAGTGAGCCGAGATTGCACCACTGCACTCCAGCCTGGGTGACAGAGCGAGACTCTGTCTCAAAACAAACAAACAAAGAAATAAAAAGAAACAAAATTTTGGTCAACCTTAGTAAAGAAAGGACTGAATATTTCTACTCTATAAAAATATTATGAATTGTCATTATATCAAAAGCAATCAAAGGGTGTGGGAGGAAAATACTGGCTGCCCTTTTTAGTGGAGTGGGGTTGGCACAGTAGGGCAGGTTCTCAGCTGGTCCACACCATCACCATCGCTGCACCCGCCGGCCAAGTGCAGAAGGACTTCTGCACGTCCTTCCCTTGTGGTCTTCTTTGCACTCGCCAGCACCATTCCTAAATGGTCTTTGCATTTTCCTCTTTCATCTGACACACAGATGCCTACGTGTCACTTTTGTTTTCTGAAATTATACAGAATTATCCTTTGCATACACTGTGGTGTTCGAAGCCCCATCTGATTTCTAGTTTTGTGTGATGACATCCACCACCATCATCACCCTTCATGCACCTCATATCCCAATATCTGCTTGGCTCACTATTTCCAGAAACTGTTTCTGCTGCCTGGGATGTCTTTATTGCCATCCATCCCACAGGACTTGGCTCACAACCCAGTCCTTCTCTATAAAGCTTCCATAGACCCAAGCATCCTCCTCCTCCCAACCGAACTAGCCACACGCCTGCTGAACTCTGCTAGTATATCTGTGGTAGCTCCTGCCCTTATATTCACTCATGTGACTCTCTCTCTCTAGGTCATGAGCTTCTGCAGACAACAAACTCTTTACCCTGGGCAGCTAGCACAATGGTTTGTAATTAAATAATATTTATCATTTAACTAGAGAGATTAGCAAGAGATATATATGGTTCTGTGAATAGGACCTCCTTGGGTAGAAAGATCAAGAAGAGCCAGAGAACCAGAACTACGCAGATTTTTTCCTGGGGAAGCTCAATTATATTCTGAGTTTGCTGAGACTTTGCATCTTTGAAATTTAGAAAACTAGAGCAGTAAGAGCCTCTTTCCTCTGGTTTCATCATTAAGAGTGACGCAGAACTGCCTCCTTCAGACCATGACCCGAGTTTCAGGTTAAGTGAGGAGGCTCCGGCAAAGCGATCTCTCCACATTCCTCCAGGAGAGGACTGTGCAGATTGCAAAGGAAGGAGGCATGCCTGGCCATCTGAGAGCTGTGACTACAGCTCCCTCCAGACGATTTCCAGTGGAGCAGACCTCATAATGTGGAGGTCGGCATACAGTACAGTCTGTCTCCTCGACCCCAGCTCCCACTCCTGCAGTCAAAGAGCCTGGACCTGGGCTCTGAGCCCTGTACAAGGATGAGAAGCAGAGGCAGCACTTCAGGTTTTTGTCCAGGTTTGATCATGAATGAGTAGAAGGCCCAGTAACTACCTTCCGCCTAAAAAAAACATTTTATTGGCTCCTCAAAAAGCAGGAATACAGGAGCAACTGACTCTTCTCTCTCTACCAACACCACCCTTTGACTCCCCTCACTTTGTCTCCTTTGCTCCTCACATGTTGCGGTGAAGGGAAATCCTAGGGTCAAATAGTTTGCAGGAGAGCAGGGCCAGTAGACGCAAGGCTCAGTTAAAGACTTGAAGACCTGGAGAGAGAAAATCAGGGGCCCAAATGGGACCTCTGCTGCCAGGATTCCAAACTCCTATTGTCAAAACTGTAAAATATTTTCAGAATCTAGTTATCAATTATTTTATTTTTTCTGTGATAGGAGAAAATCATGGAAGTCAATAAAGTAAGATTTAAAATAGGCCTCAAATTATTTTTTTACGGATGGCAAAAAAAGAATGCATGTAGAAAAAAGTACAACAGAGAAAACTTGGAAACATTTTTTTAAGTTGAAATAAAAGGTCAAATCATCCATCAGGGGCCCATGTTCTATTTTTTCTTTGCGGCTCAGGCACAGAGCTTCAGCACACAGCCTCCAGGGGGCTGTCCTGAGTCTAACCACAGTATTCCCGGAGAAAGGAGGCAAGGGCTGGGAAGGAGTGTGTCGCTGCTCTTCAGTGCCCTTCTAGGAGCTGGTGTCCACATGTCACTCGTGTCCCATCGGAGTGATTCACACGGCCACACCTCACTGGGAAGTAGAGTCTACTCTGGGTGGTTGTTCACCCAACTAAAAATTCCAAATGCATTATTGTAGAGAGAAGGGAGGGCAGGCATGGGAGAGTGCCAGTAGCCTCCAGCACAGGGTCAAATCCCAAGGACAATCTATGTTAGGCCAGCAGCAAATGAGGATGAAGACGCAAATGGGAGAGACTAAGAGGAACTGTGCAGGGAAGTCAGGGGCTGCAGCAGCCCAGCCAGAGAGGCCCAGACACAGAGATTCTTAGGAGGAAAACGAGGCAGCTGACTCCAGGAGAGAATCCAGGGGAAAAGATATATTTGGAGGGTTTTTAAGTAAAGTTATACCATAGGGTTTGCAGCATAAACGCTCTACACTGAACACCTACAAAATCCCTGATAAAGGTCTTGTGGCTTGTTAACGTGGTTTGGAGTGGACCTGTTTGGGTAAAGATTTGGGGGGACCCATGTCAGGGTGGGCTGAATCATTGTGCTTAAAACACACCAGAGATTGCATGGTGTATTGCAGCGGGTGATTGGTGATTGGTAGGTGAAAGAAAGATGTGTTCGTTCATCCCTGAGTGGAGAGATCTCTCTGGGCTAGCCACGATGTATGAAAACAGGGCATGAAGAATGTCTCCAGCCCACATGGACTGCATTCTTGCTGGTTGGGAATGTGTCCCCATGTTCTCCACCTTCCTCATGGCCCTCCTGTACTGGTTAAGAAGGAAGGGCCAGGTGCAGTGGCTTGTGCCTGTAATCCCAGATATGCAGGAGGATGGCCTGAGGCCACGAGTTCGAGACCAGCCTGGGACACATAATGAGACTCCATCTCTAAAGGTAGTTTGTGCCTGTAGTTCCAGCTACTCAGGAGGCTGAGGTACACTTGGCAATTGATTACCATTCACCTTGACATCAGTGAAAGTTTTCCTGGAGATTGGGGTGTGGTTGTCTTTTGCTTTACCCTGCTGTGCCTTTGCCCATGTTTGTCTTTCCTTGATTCCATGGTTTTCTGTGGAAACTGAGGGAAGCATGAGTTTGTGCCACTGTCTGGTGTCACAGAGGCCTGAGGTCTGAAAATGTACTCTCGACCTGAGGAGTTGTCGGGTGATGGGGAGAGCATTCTAGGCAGAAACAACAATATGAAAAAATAGAGAGTTAGGAGCCCAAAGCCACAAATCAGAAATCAAGAGCAAAGAGAGCTGGAGAAGGTAGGGTGGAGTAAAAACACGTCTAGAAAGATCTAGGGCTCAGTGAGTCAGCACATCTCCTCTGAGGCGTCAGCTCCAGTCAGCTGAGAACCGCAGCCTAGTGGGGGCCTCCCGCACATTGGAAAGAGTACCTGGATTAGTCAATGAGGTTTGCCTCCAGGGGCTGGTCCTCTTTAGGAAGACCAACAGACACAAGGATACCTCATCACAAGCCTAAGTTAAGGGCATAGAGGGCCTGGGATGCCACTAACAAGTCCAAGGTCTGTCTAAAGGGGCTCATTTCATAACTGAATGCCAAATACATTCAGTGATCTCAGGGTCCCAGGGCCTGCTCTTGACTAAAACTTAAGCTGAAACACCCTCTATTAAAAGCTGGCCAGAGGAGATGGTGGGTTGATTGTGGTTCCTGGGCCATGTTTGCCTCTGGAACACCAGTGCAGAGCAGCAGGGACAGGAAGAGCCCCAGGGACTTGCAGACTGGGAGGAGAGGCTTCCAGCTGCCTCTGAAAGGGAGCTTTGCTCTTTCCGATTTGCTGTTCTTTCTGTGAAAAAGTTTAAGTCCTTCTGGAGCTGGGCTGATGGCATGTGAGTGTCACCATGTGTCATTCTGTAAGTGCTCTCTGCAAATTCCTAGAGATTCTCCCTCATGCCCCAGGGGAAAAGCAATTTTTATTGTCCCACTGTGATCCACGAATCTTATCCCCAGTGTCTATGAATCCTGACTGTTGGACTTCAAACCCTCTGGGCCCTTTCTCAAAGAGCTCCACGGAAAGCAAGCTCCTGATGGCTGCCCTGACACTTCAGGCTTCCTGAAGTGTCTACTCAAAATAGTCCCTAACCTAAGGGCATGACTTTAGTAATGTAAGTTTTAAGCTTCCGCATGTCAAATTCCCCAATCCACCCAAAACATTTCCTAAGGGCTAGCTTCCTGGGACCCCCACATTCCCCATTTTTCTGCCTAAGCCCATGTCTGGACATGGCTTGGTTCATTGCTCACAAACGCTCCTACCCTCTCTCCCCACCACCCCCTCACTTGGGCCATGCATCTGTGTCATCTTCCAGCAGCTCCTGGATCTGATATTCATTGGCTGTTTAGGTTACTATTCCCTCCATGCCCATGATGCCATTGTGGTTTGTGCTTCTTCATGTGAAGTTAAAGGAGAAGATATCTAAGAACATAACCTTGAGAGCACTAGCAACCATGGGTGGACTGTGAGGAGAAAGCCAATGAAACATGTTGAGGAGAAATAGGCAGAGAAGCAAGCAGGCAGCTTTGCAGGAGTCAGAGGAGAGGAACATTGTGAGGAGTGCACGATCTGGGTCAAACACCAGAGGGATGGTGTGGAAGACAAGGACTGAAAAATGTCTACTGGATAATTCTACCAAGCGGGGCAGCTGGGCACAACCACAGAGGAACTGACTTAAGGGGAAATTGTGCAGCCAGTAGTCAGGTGGAATCCAGATGTCAGTGGGACCTAGTGGAAGGGGCTTCAATTTTTGAATCGCTCAAGGTTGGCCAGAAGCTGGCTCTGTAATCTTGGACAAATAACAACTTCTCTGAGCCTCAGTTTCTCTTCTATAAAATGGACATAAAACACCTTCCTTGCAGAGTGTGATGGTTAATACTGAGTGTCAACTTGATTGGATTGAAGGATACAAAGTACTGTTCCTGGGTGTGTCTGTGAGGGTGTTGCCAAAGGAGATTAGCATTTCATTTCAGTGGACTGGGAGAGGCAGACCCACCCTCAATTGGGTGGGCACCATCTAATCAGCTGCCAGTGCAGGTGGGATAACAGCAGGCAGACAAACGTGGAAGGACTTGACTGGCTGAGTCTTCCCGCCTCCATCTTTCTTCCGAGCTGGATGCTTCCTGCCCTCAAACACTGGACTCCAAGTTCTTTAGCTTTTGGACTCTTGGGCTTACACCAGTAGTTTGCCAGGTGCTCCCGGGCCTTCAGCCACAGACTGAAGACTGCATTGTTGGCTTCCCTACTTTTGAGGTTTGGGGACTCAGACTGGCTTCCTTGTTCCTTAGCTTGCAGACAGCCTATTGTGGGATTTCACCTTGTGATCGTGTGGGTCAATATTCCTTAATAAACTTCCCTTCATATATAGGTCTATCCTATCAGTGCTGTCCCTCTAGAGAACTCTAACACAGAAGAGTTGTGAAAATGACCGTTGGTCTGCCCTCACCCTTTCCCTCTTGTCCTTTAACCGCATGCGCTCAGTGTTACCTTCCGTGGCACCTGCTCACCGTCATCCCGTGGTGACTCGTGTGGGTAACTTCATCAGAGAAGACCCTGCCTGTCACCTCAGGTACAGCCCACGAAGTAAGGTGGCTGCAAGCGCAGATCCTGCACCTGCCCAAGGTGAAACAAATCAGCTCCCGGAGCCTGAGGTGCAAAGGGCAGGAAGCTCCCTGCGCACCCCTGCGGCCCTGGCGCGGCTCTCTCAGTCCCGCTGCCTCCCACTCCGAGCCCCTGCCGTCTGGGACCCGCTCCACCTCCCGCTCCCGGGCCCTCGGGGCATCCTGTCTCCATTCGCAGCCCAGTGCCCTCCACTCCCACGGCCTCGGGTACAGCTTCCACAGGGAAATCACCCACATCTGTGTCTCTCGCCTCGTTCCCGTTCCTGAGGCCGACGCGTGGCCACTGAGCACACAGATCCAGCACAGCGACCCTCGCCTTCCCCGCGCCCCGGGCAGAGGATGAGCACCAGGCCAGCCCTGCAGCTCAAGCCGGCAGCCCTGGGCTGGCTCCGCACCCGCGCCTCGGGCTTCCACGGTGGACCCAGGAGACACCCTCTCGCCCAGCCCAGCTTCCCTGCGGGACTGAGAGGGAGAAGGGAGGGGTCGGGGAGCGAAGGCGGAGGCAGAGCTGGGCTGAGGGAGGAGGCGGGACGGCGGCACCGGCGGGCTGGAGCAGCGGGATCCCGCGGTGACCGGGCGGATGGAGTGGCCGAGAGCGCCCCCTGCCGGCCGAGGGTCCCCCCTCACACACTCCCGGTGTGGCAGGGAAGGCGGGAGCCCGGTTCCTTGCCGGTGGAGCCGGCGGCTCAGCCGGGCCCCGCACGCACCGGCCCCGCAGGGCCAGGTCCCTGCCTCCAGGCCCACCTTCGGCGCTCGCAAACGTCCGGGTGGCTGTGGCCTGGCCACCATCCAGGCCTCGCCCACCGGCAGTTGCCCGGGTCCACACAGGGACAAGCTCGGTCTCCGCCGCGTCCCGCCTGAGCCTCGCCTGCGCCCAGGGGACTCCACGCTGCACGGGGAGAGGGCCGCTCCGTGTGACAATGCAAGAAGGGCGAGCTCTCTTTTCCACCTCTCATCTCAATGTGAACGGCGCCCTGGATAACAGAACTGTTCAGGGACTTCTGAGGAACTCGGCCAACGCTCTTGCCTCCCTACATTTTCCCGAAATCTGCCTTTCAAACAGGCTTCCTCTTGTCACAGACGAACCCATCTCCACGTTAGAGTGCATCGTGGCGTTTCCTATTTTCATAAAAGCCAGCGCCCTGGAATTGTCAGTCTGTTCTTACACTGTGAGTGTAACGGCCCGCTGTTAAATCTCAGCAAACCCTCGCGCGCCAGAGAGGCCAGCGCCAGAGCCCGCGCCCTGGAACGCGGCGGACCGCGGGTGCCCTCTGCGGGTGGCGCGTGGCCTGCGCAGCGATCAGGCCCTCAAGTCCCGAAGCCCCAGCGCCAGCCTCCGAAAAGCCGGCCCGGCAGGAAGGAGCCCAGTTCCTGCCCACTGCCTTCCGACGTCCTGTAAGTGGACCCCGCTGCCCGGGCCTCAGTGGTCTGGTCTGGAATGAAGAGTCTGAGCCAGGTGGTCCCAAGCGCTGCCGGGCTCCCACATTTTCTGACAATGAGGTAATCAGTCACGGGCACTTGCCAAGGTTTGGGCACCAGACTCTTTGACACCTGGTGTAGACTCAGCAAAATCCCATGATCCACTATGCCCTTCAGATCAATGGACTATCACCTACTTCATTCGGACTTTTCGACCTCAGGTGAGACTGGAGAGAAACCTGGGACAGAGGAGACAGCTGGCTGAGATTCCCGTTCCTGCGTCTGAAGGGTATGGAGAGTCCCTAGACAGTGGCACTCACGCCTGCTGCGCCCTGTGCTGCAGGTTGTACGCGATATAAAACATGACACTGACTGCCCGTGAGGATCTTGACAAGTTGTTTTGAAGATGGCATTTTGCTAAGTCCCTGAGGGTCACTGGTCCTCAAAGCGGCATGGCGGCATGGCGTGGCTGGTTCTGCCACATGCCAGCTGTGTGACCTCTGAGACTCCACTTCTTCAGTGCTGAAAATAAAGAAGGAGTTTTACTAAGGACCAAACAAGATAATGAATGTGAAACTGCTCCACGAACCCCAAAGAATTATGCACATAGATGCGATCATTAAGATGCGAAGCCATCGAGTTACCACCTGGCATGCTTAAACTGTAAAGAGTGGGTCAAAGTAAACTGAATTGGAAAATCCAAAGTTATGCAGAAAAACAATAAAGAGGTCTTACGTAGCAATACCGAACTTATGTCAGGCACTATTTCTCAAAACACAACTCCACTGAGATGCTCCAAGGAAAGAAAGGATTTTGTGGGCAAAAGCTTGATGCCCCTCCAGGGCACTCACAATGCTCGTCAGCACACAGAGCTACAAATAGTTCAGATTTTGCCACCCAATTTGTTGCCAAAAACATTCAATTTCCAGATCTGCTTTGGATTTCAGAATTGCAGATTCAAAACATTGTAAACCCTGGATTAAAACCCATTAAAAGTTTCCTGTCTGAGTTGCTCCTATGTCTCTCGTCTCTTCAGAAGAATTTATCTTTCTCTTTTTGACAATCATTCTTTCATAAGAATTGGTCTTTCAACCTACTTTTAGTTCACCTAGTTGTTGGAAATTTAGTAGAAAAAATAACCTTGCCATTTAGGGTTGATTTAGGTTAAAATGTCTAAGGTATATAAAGTGCTTATCATGTAACAAGGCACACGAGGGTTTATTACGTGTCATACTTCTACCACCTGTGGTGGAAGGGGTTTCTTGTGGCCTCAGGTCATGCAGGAGGGATTCCACCCCACAACTGCTCCAAAAAAAGCACCCATGCCACCACCTCACACCAATATTCTGAACCCCACGATAGTGACCTAACAAGTGTAAATAATAGTGAAAATCACAGGACAGACTAGTTGAACTCAGGACTGACCTAGAACATATGATATGCCAGATGACATGAGAGATGTAGACAGATGACATGAGAAAATGAGATCAATTGTCTAACAGTTGATTCATCCTTCAATGCCAGATTTTTATCTGCCATATAATTCTTACTGATTATATAGGCTGAAAGGCAGAGGAGGGATGATGATTCTATCCAATGAATATGGAGAATGGCTCCAAATTTTAACTCTCTAAAACATCACCATGTGCTGTGTCTTTTCCTACAAATCAGGATCTTTTTTCAACCAGTACATACCTCCTTGACCTGACAACACTTAATATAGGCAAAAAAAAAAAAAAAAAAACTGTTCCCAAGTTGAGTATAATCATATCTGTAATTATATCCATAATCACAAGGATAACCACGGTTCCCAAATTAGGTATAGTCATGTAATAGCAGGCCCAGTTCTGGGCTTTCTATGCCTTTTATCTGTTTGTTGATCCTCATGCCTGTGCCACACTGTCTTGATCACTGTAGCTTTATTGGCTTTCTATAAGTTTTTTGTTTGTTTGTTTGTTTTTGAGACAGAGTTTCGCTCTGTCGCCCGGGCTGGAGTGCAGTGGCGCGATCTCCGCTCACTGCAAGCTCTGCCTCCCAGGTTCACACCATTCTCCTGCCTCAGCCTCCTGAGTAGCTGGGACTACAGGCGCTCGCCACCACGCCTGGCTAATTTTTTGTATTTTTGGTAGAGACGGGGTTTCACCACGTTAGCCAGGATGGTCTCGATCTCCTGACCTCGTGATCCACCCTCCTCGGCCTCCCAAAGTGCTGGGATTACAGGTGTGAGCCACCGCGCCCGGCTGGCTTTCTATAAGTTTTGAAAGCTGGCAATGTAAGCCTGCCAACTTTTTTTCCCCTTTTTTCAAGATGGCTTTGCAGATTCTAGGTGCTTTGCATTTCCATATAGATTTTAAAATCATTTTGTCAATTCCTACAAAAAGTCCTGCTGGGCTTTCACGGAATGTATACACCTATTTGGGAAGAATTGCTATCTTAATAATAGTGACTCTTATAAGCCATAAACATGGTATATATTTCCATTTATTTAAGTTTTCTTCAATATTTTCACCACCATTGTGTAGTTTTCAGTATAGAGGTCTTACACATTTTTGTTGATTTACTGAAAAACATTGCATGTTTCTGTTCTTACAGTAAATATAATTTTTAAAATTTCATTTTCTAATTCTGTACTGTTAGCATACTAAATTTACATCGATTTTTGCATATTAACCATATAGACTGCAACTTTTTATTAGCTCTAGTGGTCATTTTGTAGATTCCTTAGAATTTTCTTTTTAAGTTAATCATCTTTTTATTGGGGAAAAAAACTAGCATTTACAATTCGGAATGGAAGTAAACTGTAATTTGTTGAACGGTAATGTTGATGACTGTGCTGAAGCCCACAGCCACAGCTTACTCTGCTGGCTCAAAGTCATGGTTCAGAAGGTTTTAAAAGCAGAGTCCAAAGATGCTCCCTTGGTAAAGGTTTTTTGTTAAAAATGTGTGTGAACAGTGACAGCCGTTTCACTCTAGAACAATGCAGACAACGCTAAATCAACATACGTGGGCATGCCACCAGGGTATGTCATCGTCACCATGGGTCACAGCACACAGAAGTACAAGATGACCATCCCGCTAGTGGGGCTACGTCTCAACAGTTTATCCTTCACCCCATTTTTCTGCACATCATCCTAAGATAAACCAATTTTAAATGTTCGTTTTCAGTAAACCAGTTATGACAATTTATACTAAACAAATTGAACCAGAATCCATTTGAATAGGTTTTGGATTTGTTTTCCCCTTTTTTTTTTTTTTTAAATACAAATGGCTGACTGCTCTCAGTCATCAGGCTGCATGCATGAAAAACTGGCCGGCCCAAACAGTGTATTAATCATGACTAAATGGAACTTTGAGGAGTCCTTATTATTAAGGTAGTACATGTACTTATATTGTAAAACTGATGTGTAGCTTGGTCTTTAGGGGACAGGACCACCAACAAATACATGCAGATTTTGTGTGTATGGATAGAAGGTACTTTTGACATTCAGTTTTGCTATACAGAAACAGAATGAATCAGTTGGGCATGGTGGCTCACGCCTGTAATCCCAGCATTTTAGGAAGCTGAGGCGGGCATATCACTTGACTCCAGGAGTTTGAGACCAGCCTCACCAACATAGCAAAACCCCGTCTCTACTAAAATACACAAAGATTAGCTGAAAGTAGTGGCTCACGCCTGTAATCCCAGCTAATTGGGAGGCTGAGGTATGAGAATCGCTTGAACTCAGGAAGCAAAGGTTGCAGTAAGCCAAGATTACACCACTACACTCCAGCCTGGGTGACAGAGCAAGATTCTGTCTTTAAGAAAAAAAAAGAAAGAAAGAAACAGAAACAAAAAATTAGAAACTTTTTTCTTTTTTCTTTTTTCTTTTCGCAAAAGGTAAGTAAAAGATTCCATTTGATTCTTCTAGAACAGGGAAAAGGGGTTGGAAGTAGGTCTTCATTTTGCAGTCATCATCTGTATTAATTCTTCATAATCAACTTGTCTGTCTCCATCAATATCTGCTTCTCTCATCGTTTCATCTACTTCTTCATCTGTTAGTTTTTCTCCTAAGTTTATCATGACATGACGTAGTTCTGCTGCACTGATGTAACCATTGCCACTATCGTCAAAGACTGGAATACGTCACGATTTCTTCTTCACTATATGTGTCTTTCATTTTTCTAGCCATCATGGTCAAAAATTCGAGGAATTAAATGGTGTCATTGCCATCAGAATCCACTTCATTGATCATGTCCTGCAATTCAGATTCTGCTGGGTTCTGACCCAGTGACCTCATGATGGTTCCAAGTTCCTTTGTTGTGATAGTGCCATTACCATCTTTATAAGACAGGGAGAAAGCTTCCTCAAATTCAGCAATCTGTTCTTTGGTCAGCTGATCAGCCATGGTGCCAGTGAAGGGAGGAAGAGCAGAAGGGGCGAGGGTGCAGCATCGGCACTGGGGACTGCGGGGAGCCTCCTCTGCTGCTGCTGCTGCTGAGGGCATGCTGTGCACTGTGCACTGTGCCACCACCTGTGTCTCCACCTGCTGTGAGTAATGGCACCTCATCCATGACATTCCCAGCACCACTGCACAGGACTTTTTAATATAAGCAATAACAAGTCACGACTACAGACAACTAAAATCCAGGCCGAGCTGTACCCACAAAATTGTGTCTCTCTGTGGAATGTGGACCCTGGAAAAATGACAGAGGGGAAAAACTGAAGATGTTTCATTAAGGCACTAAAACTTTATGTTTACATGGCTAACAGAAATGAATATAATAACACAAAGAAGGTGAACCAGATTATCAATGTTTTTGCCTCGATTGCTATTTCCTTTGATTTGAGGGGAGAGGGATTGATAGAGAGGACTAATCCCATTCCATCTACATTTGGATAAATCATCTACTCCTTAAATAGCATTACTGTAAGTAAAAATATTCAAAAGGTCAGTCAGTCTCCCAAGCAAGATGGTGGAATAGGATTTTCCATAGCCGTGCCTTCTCAGAAACATCCATTTGAACAACTATTCGTGAGTGAAAATACCTTCATAAGAGAAAAGGAATCCAAGGGAGACATTTCAGCACCTGGGTGCAGCAGAGAAATAGAAAAGAGGGCAGGAAGGACAGTTTCAGATGACACACATCACTCCTCCCCCAAGCCCAGGCAGTGCAGCCTGGAAAGAGACCCTCCATGTGGGGAAGGGAGAGTGAAGTGAGCCCCCAATTTTGCTGTGGACCTTAGCAGTAAAACCTGGTGCCTAGTCAGACCCCAAAGTCCAAGGCTCCAGGCTAACTCTGCAAATTCAGGCTCCAGGCCCACCTCAGATTCCAGACTGGCCCCAGCACCAGACCTACTCCCATGGTCCCAGACTTCAGAAATACCCCAGTGATCAGCTCCTCTAGTGCAAGACCCCAAGTCCCCCCCACCATGACCCTAGGCTCCATGTCTTCTCCAACACCAGGTGAGCCCCTCAGTGGGAAGGAAACTTCAGATGTAGCCCTCAGGCTACACACTCCAGTGGACTCAAGATCCAGGCCCTCCCCTGTAAACCCTAACACCAGACCAGTCACTGTAGACTCAGGTTCCAGGACCACCCCCATGGAACTAGGCTCCAGGCTGGCCCCAATGGACCCAGGCTCCAGGAACATGCCTAAGGATGCAGTCTCCTGGCCCATCTCCATGGTTTCAGACACCAGACCTGCCCCCAGGGGCCAGATGCCAGGTTCCCCCAAGTTCACCCTAGCGTGAGGCCAGCCCCCACAGATTCAGGACCAGGTTAATCTCCATGGACACAGACACCAGGTCTCCCAGCACCAAGTCATCCCCTTGCAGACTCATGCTTAATTTCCACTCCAGTACCAGATCTTCTCCTGTGGACCCAGGGTTCCAGCCAGGCCCTGCAGACATGGGTTCCAAGTCTGCTCCTGAAAACCGAGTCAAAAGGCCCACTGTAGTGGACCCTGGCACTAGGCAAGTCCCCTGTAAATCCAAGAAACAGGCTCACCCACCTGATGACCCAAAACCAGGCCAAACTGCCTAAAGACTCCAGCAACAATCCTATCCACAGATCCCCACAAGGTGGCCCATCCAAAATCTCTAGATGTGCTGACTGGTGAATGGTTTTCACTGTCAAAGCCAGGATGTAAAAACTAGAAGAAGTACCTACTTCTTCAAATGCACAGACACCAATGCAAGGCAAATATCACAAGTAATCAGGGAAACATGACACCACCAAAGGAAAAAAATAAAGTAACTGACTCTAAAGATATGGAGATATACTAACTGCCTGACAAAAGTCTCAAAATAATCATGTTGAAGAAGCTGAGTGAGCTATGGAGAACACAAATTAACAACTAAACCAAATCAGGAAAACAGTACATGGACATAATTATAAGTTAAATAAAGAGATAGAAACCATTTTAAAAAACTGAAATTCTAGACCTAAAGAACACAAAGACTGAACTAAAAACAAGTAACAAAATGACAATAATAACTCCATACCTAATCAATAATTATTTTAAAGGTAAATGAATTAAAATCTCTAATTAAAAGATGTGGAATACCGAATGAGTAAAAAAAAAAAAAAAAAAAAAAAAAAAAGATCTAACAATATACTGCCTATAAGAGATTTGGTTTAGCTTTAAAAACACACAGAGGTGAAAAGTAAAAAAATGGAAAAAGATATTACATGCAAAAGGTGACCAAAAGAGAGTAGAGTGGCTATATTTAGATAAAATATATTTTAAGTTCAAAACTGTCATAAGAGACAAAGAAGTTTCTCATATAATGATGAAGTCATCAATTTATTAAGATACTATAACAATTATAAATCTGCACCCAACATTGGACCACCTGAGTATATAAAGCAAATATTAATAGAACTGCAGGAATAAATACCCAGTAATACAATAATAGTAAAAGACTTCAACAACTCACTTTCAACAATGGACAGACCATTCAGACAGAAAATCAATAAGGAAACACTCGACTTGAACAACACCATAGACCAAATAAATCTAACCAACATATACAAGCATTCTATCCAACAACAGCAAAATATACATTTTTTTCAGGTGTACATGTAACATTCTCCAGTAAAGATTGTATGTCAGGCCACAAAACAACACTTAACAAATTTAAGAAGACAGAAATCATATTAAGTATCTTTTCTGACCATAATGGTATGAGAGTAAAAATCAAGAACAAATGGAAAACCAGAAAATTCATTAATAGATGGAAATTAAACACACCCCTGAACAATCAATGGGTCAAATACAAAATTTAAAGGGAAATTAAAAATATTTTGAGACAAAGGAAAATGAAAACACAACATAACCAAAATTTATGGGATGCAGCAAAAAACAGTTCTAAGACAGATGTTTGTAGCAATGAATGTCTACATCAGAAAAGAAAAATCTCAAATAAACAACCTAAGGTTGCATCCCAAGAAACTAGGAAAAGAAGAAAAAACTAAGTCCAAACTTGGCAGAAGGAAAAAATAAAGATCAGAACAGAAATTAATGAAATAAAGACTAGAACAACAATATAAAAGATCAATTAAAATAAGAGTTACTTTTTTGAAAACATAAAATTGACAAACCCTTAGATAGGCTAACTAAGAAAAAAGAGAAAAGACTCAAATAAATAAAATTATAAATGAGAAAGGAGACATTATAATGCATACCACAGAAATAAAAAAGATTGTAAGAGACTGCTATTAAAAACTGTACTTCAACAAATTGGATAACTTAGAAGAAATGGACCCACTGCTAGAAATGTAACAGCCTACCAAGACTAAATCATGAAGAAACAGAGAAATCTTAACAGACTAATGATAAGTCAGAAAATTGAATCAGTAATCAAAACCCTTCCATCAAAGAAAAGCCCTAAACCAGATGGCTTCATGGGTGAATTATACCAAACAGTTAAAGAAAAATTAGCACCAATCCTTCTCCAACTATTCCAAAAAAACCGAAGAAGACAGAATACATCTAAACTAATTTTACAAGCCCAGCATTACCCCAATACCAAGGCCACCCAAGGACACTATAAGAAAAGAAAATTACAGGCCAATATTCCTGATGAACATAGATGCAAAAACCCTCAACAAAATGCTAGCAAACAGAATTTTATAGTACACACATGTACCACGATCAAGTGAGTTTCACCCCAGGGATGCAAAGATGGTTCAACATACACAAATCAATAAATGTCACACACCACATTAATAAAATAAGGGATAAAAAGCACATGATTATCTCTATAGATACAGAGAAAATATTTGACAAAATTCAGTATGTTTTCTTTTTTTTTTTTTCTTGAAATGGAGTCTTGCTCTGTTAGCCAGGCTAGAGTGCAGTGGCGCAATCTCGGTTCACTGCAACCTCCATCTCCCAGGTTGAAGCGATTCTCTTGCCTCAGCCTCCCTAGTAGCTGGGATTACAGGAATGTGCCACCACACTTGGCTAATTTTTGTATTTTTAGAAGAGACGGGGTTTTACCATGTTGGCCAGGCTGGTCTCGAACTCCTGAACTCAAGTGATCCATCCACCTTGGGATTACAGGTGTGAGCCACCGTGCCTGGCTCAATATCTTTTCATGATAAAAAATGCTCAGCAAATTAGATATAGAAGGAACGCATCTCAATATAATAAAAACCATATATGGCAAACCCACAACTAACATCATACTCAAGGGTGAAAAGCTGAAAGCTTTTTCTCTTAGATCAGGAGCAAACAAGGAAACCCACTCTCACCACTTCTGTTCCATATAGCACTGGATGTCCTAGCCAGAATAATTAGGCTAAATAAATGAATAAATAAAAGGCATTCAAATCAGAAATGAAGGAGTAAAATTTTCTCCATTTGATGTCATGATCTTATATACAGAAAATCCTAAATACTCCACCAAAAAAAATTGTTAGAACTAATAAACAAGTTCAGTAAAGTTACAGGATACAAAATCAACATACAAAATTTAGTAAGGTTTCTAATACCAATCACAAACTGTCTAAAAAGAAAGCAAGAAAAAAAATCCCATTTACAATAGCTACCAAAAAATAAAATACTTAAGAAAAATTTCACCAAGGAAGGAGGTGAAAGAGCTGTACACTAAAGACTATAAAACACTGGTGAGAGAAATGAAAGAAAACACAAATCAGTGGGGAGGTATTTCATGTTCATGAATTGTTAGAATTAGCATTGTCAAAATGTAGTATCCAAGGTGATTTACAATACAATTCCTATCAAAATTCAAATTGCATTTTTCAAAGAAATAGATAATCCTAAAATTTGTGTGGAGCTAAATAAAAGATAATAAAGATGCTAAATAGCGAAAATAACCTTGAGCAAAAATAACAGAGCTAGAAACATATACCTGATTTCAAAATATACTACAAAGCTTTGGAAATCGAAACAACATGGTGGTCACTTAAAAACAGAGATATAGACTAATTGGCCAGGCAAGGTGGCCCACACCTGTAATCCCAGCACTTTGGAAGGCCGAGGCGGGTGGATCGCTTGAGGTCAGGAGTTTGAGACCAGCCTGGCCAACATGGCAAAACCCCGCCTTTACTAAAAATACAAAAATTAGCCAGGCTGTGGCAGGCGCCTGTAATCCCAGCTACCTGGGAGGCTGAGGCAGGAGAATCGCTTGAACCTGTTGCAGTTCAACAGGTTGTTGCAGTGAGCAGAGATGCACTCTAGTGACGCACTGCACTCCAGCCTGGGCAACAGAGCAAGACTCCATCTCAAAACAAAAGGAAAAAAAAGAAAGAAATACAGACCAATGGAACAGAGCAGAGAGTCCAGAAGAAAATCCATGCATTCACAGCTGATTGATCTTCAACAAATGTGTCCAGAACACACAATGGGAAAAGAACAGTCTCTTCAATAAATGCTGTTGGGAAAACTGGATGTCCACATGCAGAAGAATGAAATTAGACCCTTATGTCACACAAAATACAAAAATAAACTCAAAATGAATTAAAGTCTTAAATGCAATACTTGAAACTGTAAAAGTCTTAGAAGAAAACACAGGAAAAAGCTTCTTGACATCAGTCTGGGCAATGACTTTTTTGATATGATGGCAAAAGCACAAGCAACAAAAGCAAACATAGACAAATGGGATTGCATCCAACTAAAAAGCTTCCGCATAGCAAAGGAAACAAACAACAGAGCAAAGAGACAACCTGTGAAATGGGAGGAAAATATTTGCAAACCATACAGCTGATAAGGGGTTAACATCCAAAATATACAAGGAACACAAATCAATAGCAAGAAAACACGTAACCTGATCTAAAAACAAGCAAAGGATCTGAACAGACTTTTCTCAAAAGAAGCCATTAGGCGTGTTTACCCATTGGCTCAGAAATCTGCCTTGGACTAGAATAAAAGAACTGCAGGAAAATAATTGAGAAAAATACCGTTTATCTTTACCTACAGATTTTCTCCATGATTTTGTTTTTATGTAAGCAAGTTGTATAACCTTGTGAAAATTACTTGACCTCTGTTGGCTTTTGTTTCTTTATCTGAGAAAGTAAGAAGCTGAAGAAGATGATTCAGAGTCTGAAGGCTGCTTTCCAATCCCAGTTTCCCATGGGTCACACCAGGGTGTGTGCAAGGCCCTTTACCTCCCTGAAGGGACCACTGTCATCATAGCCATGCAGATACTGACAATCTCGAATATTTGAATCAAATGAGATGAATGTAAACATCCTTTAAAAATTGAAAGGCAGTCCAGGCACGGGGGCTCATGCCTGTAATCCCAGCACTTTGGGAGGCTGAAGCAGGCGGATCACTTGAGGTCAGGAGTTCAAGACTAGCCTGGCCAACGTGGCGAAACCCCGTCTCTATTAAAAATATAAAAAATAGCCAGGCATGCTGGTGCACCTGTAGTTACAGCTACTCGGGAGGCTGAGGCATGAGAATCACTTGAACCTGGGAGGCAGAGGTTGCAGTGAGCCAAGATTGCACCACTGCACTCCAGCCTGGGCAACAGAGTGAAACTCTGTCAAAAAAAAAAAAAAAAAAATTGAAAGGCAATGTACAAATGATGTTAGCTTCACCTGACTCTACAAAGTCCCTTCCAGGCAGAATTTCTTCATTCATTCAGGAAGTATTTTGAGTGCCTATGGTGTGCCATGAACTATGCTAGGCCACGTTGCTGTAATCATCAGAACAAACACAACCCTGCCCTCGTAGTGCTTGTGCAGCAGTGGAGGAGAAATACATTAAATAACTGCACAATTATTTTTGTGATCCTCTGACACAGTCACTTTTCTTCGGTGTTCTTCTTTCCTCTAACACCATGTGGCCGCCTTCGCAGCAGTTTTGGAGGACAGAGAGAGAGCCCTCACCTCCCCACCCACCCCAGTGGAAGAGCTTCCTCCTCAGCAGCGGGCAGGAGTCCTTCAGCACTGACGTTGTGTAGAATTTCTAGTCCACGGTGATAATAAAAAGGGTGTGTTGTGAAAGGAAAATATCTTGGGCCCCCAAAATCACTAAGCTAAATGGAAAAGTCAAGCTGGAAATTGCTCAGGGCCAACCTGCCTCCCATTCTATTCAAAGTCACCTTTCCACTCACTGAGATAAATGCATATCTGATTGCCTCCTTTGGAAAGGCTGATCAGAAACTCAAAAGAAGGCAACCATTTGTCTCTAATCTACCTATGACCTGGAAGCCCTCTCCCCACTTCGAGTTGTCCCACCTTTCCAGACCAAATCAATGTTCATTTTACATATGCTGATTGATGTCTCAAGTCTCCCTAAAATGTATAAAACCAAACTGTGCTCTGACCACCTTAGGCACATGTCGTCAGGACCTCCTGAGGCTGTGTCACAGATGTGTGTCTGCAATCTTGGCAAAATAAACTTTCTAAATTAACTGAGACCTGTCTCAGATTTTGGGGATCCACAATGTGCTTTAGTCAATTTTATTATCGTCCGTAAACTCTCCTGAATTTACTCCAGGATGGATCACGTCCACGTGCACACAGACCTCCCGATCACTCTCTCCAGGCTGGGTCCACAGTTTCTCATCTCCATTAGGACAGTGTTCCTTTGTGTTGGACAAGGTGCCAGTGCTTGAAAATCCTGACTCCACTCCAGTCCTAACCTTCTGATGGAAAATGCTTGTTGCCTCCTGGCTGTCTTTGAAAGGGGCCGTGTCAAATTTAGAAGCCAAAGACTTTCAATTATTGAGAGGCTCACACCCTCTCACCCCATTTAAGTATTTCGGCAGAGGTAGGCCCCTGGCTTCTTATGCCTGTCAAGTAAAATAAGAAGTATTAGTGCTTCTAAAACTAACTAAACTTAGGCAACATGTAGGCTATAACCTCTGTGGTTGACAGACAAATAACCAGCCAAGGATGTCGTATTAGTTTGGTAAGGCCACCGTAACACAGACTGTAACACAGAAAATACCACAGACTGGGCAGCTTAAACAACATAAATTCTTTTTTTTTTCACAATTCTGGAGGCTGGAAGTTCGAGTCAAGGTGTGGGCAGGTTGGTTTCCTCTGAGACCTGCCAAGATGCTTGTCTTCTCTGTGTCTTCACACAGTCTCTTCTCTATACGTGTCCTTGTTCAAATTTTCTCTTATATGGATGCTGGTCAGGTTGGATTAGGGCCCGCTCTACTGACCTCATAGCTTAATTGCCTAGTTAAAGGCCCCATCTCACAGTACCATCACATTCTGAGGTTCTGGGGGTTAGGACTTTAAACATGAAAAGAGGGGGTGGGTCACAGTTCAGCCTATTACCGTTGTTCATGTCCTGATCCCAGAACCAATGAATTTGTCACCTTCCATGACAAAAGGACTCTGCAGATGCAAGGAAGGGTCTTGAGATGAGCAGATTATCCTGAATTATTCAGGTAGCACAGTGTAATCACAGACTACCTCCAGGAGTCCCTCCAGGAGTCCCTCCAGGAGAGGCAGGAGGGCCAGAGTCAGAGAAGGAGGGGTGATAACAGAGCAGGGGTCGGAGAGGACAGGAGAGAGATGCCAACCGACCTGGAGATATTACACTGCTTGCTTTCAGAGGGAGGGATGGGCCATGAGCCAAGGGATACATGTGACCTCCAGAAAGTGGAAAAGGCAAGGAAATGGATCCTCCTCTGGAGCCTCCAGAAGAAACCAGCCCTGCTGACACCTTGATTTTAGCTCCATGAGACTTCTGACCTCCAGAACTCTAAGGTAATAAGTTTGTGTTGTTTTAAGCCTTATAGCAGCAATAGGAAAAAGTAATACAATCTCCCATTCTGGAAATATTTTGGAAGCTGTGAAAATTAGGGAATAGTCAGAATAATGAGAAACTAAAGAAAAGTTGGAGATCAAGGGAACATACCAAAGGAAATGAGGGAGAGAAGGACAGAAAGAGAAATCAAGAAATGCGAAGGGAGGGACTGATAAGACATTCTGAAAGTGCCTTATTCCCTGTAAAGGATGTATGCTGGCCTGGGGAAGACTATGACCTTAGACAATTTAAAATGCAAAGCACATACAATATGATGACATTGGTTGTGGACCCTGAGCCTCTAGGAAAGGAGTCTAGCAATCCATTCAACAAATATTTCCACCATGTCATCTGACTGCACTGATGCGCCAAAGCCCCCTAGCTAGAGCTGCCATGGAAAGACCACATGAGGCCAGAGTCAGCCAGATCTGGAGATGGCCCAGGGTGTGTGTGCCAAGCAGCCACTGACATGGGCAGGACTTAGTTCTAAGACAGTCCAGGTGAATAATTTGGTCATCATCAGGTGGGAGAGACAACAATAGCTACTTTTTAGGGAATGCTTACTATGGCCGAGCACTTCAGAGACTGAGTACACAAATGGACAATGGCCAGAGCATCTATAAGAGTAGAACTCCCACCCACCCCCTGCAGCCACCAGCCCAGGAGGCCAAGCCATCATCTACAGGAACCAGCCCAGCAGGCCAAGCCGTCATCTACAGGAACCAGCCCGGGAGGCCAAGCAGTCAACTACAGGAACCAGCCCAGCAGGCCAAGCCGACATCTACAGGAACCAACCTGACATCTACAGGAACCAACCCAGCAAGCCAAGCCATCATCTACAGGAACCAGCCCAGGAGGCCAGCCTGCTCCATGCCAGGCTTGTAAGAATTCAGATTGCTATCTCTAGAAATAATATGGGAAATTAAACAATACATTCTCTAACAATCAGACCCAAAGGGCCAGGACTTGAATAATAACTGACAGTTTTCCTACTTTTTGTCCCTGCTTCCAATCTAGGACTAACCAGAGAAAGCCCAGTATGTCCCCTAGCCAATCCCATGGGATGCCCACTTCTCACCAGCCGCCTCCGGCTTCCCCAGGCCCACAGCCTCCACCAGGCCTCTGAAGCCTCCCCTTTTCCATGATGAAGGTTCTCCACTCCTCACCTGCCTGTGAGTCTGTCAGGACACAAGTGATGGCCGCGGACCCCCTTGCTATAGCAGCTCTGAATAAACAGCCTTTGTCCTTGCTTGGGTGGTCTTCGTTTATTTCCACCCACTAAGGAAACCACTAAGGAGACACTCACTCAGAGCCACCCCTGTGGTGGTAACTTACATGTTGGGTGACTGGTGGAAGCTAGAGGACCACTCTGGCTCCTGAGCTCTGCTCTTCATCATCTGACACTTGGATCTTGGAGAAGTTTGGTGAAATTGTTCTTCCAAAGCCTACCACAAACCAAGTTTGGAAAAGACCGAGCTAGAGTTTAGAAAACAGAGCTATAATCTGGGAGCCAGAAAAATCAATTGTTGAGTGCCAGAACTGAAGGATTAAACTGGGGAAAACCACAGACTGGTCCCACAGACCCCCACAGGGATATTCCTTTCCAGCAATGGATATGCTTCAAAATGTGCCCAGGCTCTCCTGAGAGTTCCTCCGGGGTCTTGTCTCAGGCTGCCCAACACACTCCATGCCTCCATGCCAGCACTAGACCCTCCTGGCCATCAGGACCCCCAAGACCATAGACCCCCCCAGGCTGAGCACACACAACACCACCAGCCTGTCCTTGGGTCTGACAGACTCTGGACCCCACACCTGACCATGAGGCCCTGTCTCAGAGTGCTGTGCAGCTACATGGGGGCTGAGACCCCCATCCATCCCCCAGGGACCAGTTTCCCACCTTGGGCCTTAACTGCCTCCATGAGGCACCCCCACACCCTACAAAAGATGACATAGGCCTCCCAAACTTCAGAGCCTGGAACAAACACCCCTGGGAGATGAGGGCTTTGTCCTCACTCCTGTCTCGGGGTCACTTCCCTGAGCCCTGCTTCTTGTCCCAGCATTAATGGCATCTTGGGATGATGGCCAATGGGAACTCCCTCTCCCACCACCATCCCCAAAGACCACCACCCCATAGTCTAACGTGGTGACATCTCCCATGGTTCTCTTATTGAACTTGGAACAAACAGCTTTTAAATCAATTTCACAAATACTACTCCTACACTACAGCACCCTCCAGTGAAGGAGAAGGCCACCGGGAGGCCCTGGGTTTCCATCCAAAGAGCAAAAATATTTAAAGCCTACAAACCTCCCCTCAAGCTCCACGAAGCCAAGGACACAACTTTAAGGAAACTAAGCCGTAGCAGCTGCCATCCCCACCTCTCCTGGCCTCTCCTTGCAGGCTTGGGTGGAGCCTGAAGGAGGTGAGGACATGCTGGAGAAAAAGTCACATGGGAAAAAAAAAAACACAGGCAAGACAAGGACGACTTGCCAGAAAGTCAAAAGCATGTTGACAGAAGGCCACCTTGGGGTGGGCCAAAGAGCCACACGATTATGGCCAACAAGCACCTTACGCAAGAAGAGGCCGGGCGTGGGACACCAGCTCCCCCTGTGCAGCCCCATGTTCATGACCATGCTGATCAGCCTGCAAAGGCAGTGATGGGGCTGGGAGGAGCGTGCTGCACGAGAGGAAGGCCACAGCTGAACAGAGGCAGCCAGAGCATGCTGGGACCTGGGAATGGGAGGCACATAGTCCAGTTGTCCTGACAGTGGAAGGTTCCTGATGCTCTCTTCTAAGTGTGGGCACTGCAGCCAAGCCTGGACCTCAGATGCACGCCGTGGAGAGGCTGAGGAGCAGGCAAACTTGCACTTGTGTCCACATGCAGCTTCCTCGTGCAGACCCCAGCACCAGACACAGTGCTGCCAGGCTGACAACCCAGGGCCACAGCCTCCTGCATAACAAGACAGGCCAATCAGGGTGCCCCATGCCTCCAGACCCCACAGAATAGGATCCAAGCAAAAGCAACCAGAACATCCATGAATAGGGGAGAGGACATTCGAGGACAAATTTCTCCTTCCTTACCCAATTGCCAACTGCAGGAATTGTGTGCACCTGGAGCGCTGGAGTTCATCTTTTCCACAACAGGGAAGGTCCAGCCAGCGCAGAGCAGAGCTGAGAGGGCGGGAGGCTGACTCCTGGCAGGCACTGACAGCCTAACCCCACTGCTGCTGAAGAAACTCACTAAACTAGTTCTGAGAGTCAGGAAGGACCCTTTTGTTCCTGACCTGATTGTATTTGGGCTTCTATCATTAGTCCTAGCTAGAACAGAGGGAAATCTGCCAATCTTACTTCTAAAATTAGGACATATATTGAGCACAGCCCCCCCGGCTCCCACACCCTTCCCCAGAGTTCATGTGAAACAATGAACCTGGGGGCAGCAGAGAGAGCGTCCTCCCGAGGCCTGGCGCTATGCCAGATGGGCTGGGCCACTGGGGCAGGGAGGGGGAGCTGCCGCCTCACATGAGGCACATCAGGTGCCTTGGGCAGCCTCATGGTGCCAAGATAGCCAGAGGAGCAGAAACGCCAGAAACGCCGTTTCCCTCCAGAAGGACTGGAGCCTCAGAATCAGGAACATCAGCCCTTTATCCCAAGCTCCTCACTCCAGACAGCAGGACATGCCTGCTCTGAGGTGCCACCCTCAGAAATCCAGCCATCCAGAAGTACAACCAAATATTGCTGGACAGAGCCTGTTTGGGACTCTATAAGGGGTTTCTTGGGCCCAGATGGAGCTATAGGACTGCTATGGGCTGAGCTGTGTCTCCCAAAACTCCACCTGCTGAAGCCCTAACTCCTCACGTGATTGTATTGGAGACCAGGCCTATCACCAGGTGATTAAGGTTAACCGAGGTCATGAAGGTAAGCCATGACCCAATAGGGCTGGTGTCCTTATAAAAAAGGAGGAGATGTCAGAGCTCTCTCTCTCCCTCTCTACCATGTGAGAACACAGCAAGAAGGCTGCAGTCTGTCTGCCAGGAAGAAAGCCCTCACCAGAACCAAACCCTGCTGGAACCTTGATCTCGGACTACTCCAGCCTCCAGGACTGTGAGAAAATAAATGTCAGTTGTTTAAGCTGCCCAGTCTATCAGGTTTTGTCATGGAAGCCTGAACAGACTGCAGTGAGGACGGCGAGGATCTCTGGGTAAATATCTCCCAGGGTGATTCCCTCCTGGTACTCGGATTTTCTGGACCTGAGAGAACACATCAGTAGCCTGAACTCTATATGCTAAAAGAATAGGGCCTGCTGCGCCTGCCGCTGGCTGCCTGTCAGACACCCCAGCGTCAGACGGGATCGGCATGGAAGGTCAGGTCCCTGCTATGTGACACCTGCAGACCTGTAAGGTGGATTTTACCGCCGGGAGCCCATCTTCCCTCACTGAAGAAGTCAGGACTGTTGGCACCAACCTTGAAGAAAATCAACAGGCAAGGTCCTGGCTCAGGACCCACTTTGACAACTGGGCCATGGTTTGGGGACATCAAGTGGGCAGAGTGAAGAGGGCCTTCCAATTCCAAATGCCCAGGGATGTCAGAGACTGGGCTGCAGCCAGGAACCTTCCTTGGACAGACAGTCAGCAGGGGAGCCACCCGGGAGAAGTTCACGGAAAGCAGCCTGACCCCACTCGAGCTCCAGGAAGGTGGGGACCGTGTCTGGCTTGGTTCACTGTTTTCCTCCCGCACTTGTGCAGGAGGCTACCCCAGCTGATGGTGCCTTCCCTGAGCAGGGGAAATGCTGGGCCCTTGGACAGGTCCTGGCAGCCTTCCCGCCACTGCCATCACTGCAGTTGGGCTCCAGGCAACAGTGACAGGGATGCTCCATGTGTTCACACACAGAGGACATCTGTCCTGGCCACCCAGTGTGATTTCCCATCCTGTAGCTCTCTTCTGGGTTCTTAGGATGAAGACCAATTCTCACCTCTTCTCGGCGATTTCTTCTCAGGAAAGCCATCTTGTCAGGGAGAGAGGGGCTGAACACCAAATGGAATTCATCAGAGGCTGCTGGTGCTGGCAGCCTCGCTGGCTGTATAGCCATAAATCCCAAGGCCCACCCACCTGCCCAGTGACCCTCCGTATTTCTAGAATCCATTTGCTCTCCCTTCCCCTGAAGATTTTTTTCACAACCGCTCACTGCTCAAACTCCCCACACCCCTCCCTTCTCCTCACTCTCCAACCACGGCATCACTTCTTACTTTGCTGAGTGTGCACATGCAATGATCTTCTAGTGCCACCACCTCTGCAGGATGTTCTGCACCTGGGCCCGGTGAGGCCCTGCCCACTTTGTGGCTGCTGGCGAAAGCCCTCGCTCCTTCCTCAAGCAGTCCCTCCCACTCATGTCAACTCAAGGACTGTGTGCCTATAATTATCTCCTCTCCCTTGGGCATCATCAGTTCCCCCCATCTGCTGACACCACCCCAATTATTACCATAAACACACAACATGTTCTAGTATCTCCCACCTTTCTAGACCATGCCCCCCTGAGCTGCTGCACCCTCCATGGCAGCTCCCTGCAGGACCCTTTGCCGGCCCTCCCCTCTCTCTCATCCACCACCCACCCCTGATGTGAATAAGAGCCAAATGTTCAGATCACTAAATGTCTATTCCCAGCCCCAACATCTTCCCTGAAATCCAAACTCAAATATCCCAATGCCTACTTAGATGTCTAGTAGATGTCTCAAATTCAGAAAAATCAAAACAACCTCTTACCAAATACCTTAAGCTTGTTCCCTCAGCCAACCCCATTTCAGCAGATTACACCTATATTTTCCCCATTGTCTCAAAGCAAAACCCGAGGAATCTTTATTAACTGCTCTCTTTCCCATACATGCTGAAATTCTTGCTGGAATTCAGCAGCAAGTCACGCTCACTCTTCCTTCATGAATTCCAGATCCACAACCCCTTCCCCTAGCCTGCAGCCGAACAGGCCAGGCGTGCAGCCGCCTCTCTGAGCCCGTGAACACCACAGTTCCCTGAGCAGACAGACGATGAAGGATAAACAGGAGCAAGAACCAGTCCCACCCAGCTGCCTCGCTCAGGATGCAGGGCCACAGAAACTGTAATAACTCGCCCTAAATCATGAGAGTAACTAGAAGACACAGGACTTGAACCTGGGAAGTCTGGCTCTCAACCACTACACTAAAATGCAGGCAAGGGCAGGACATGGAGAGGGTTCAGAACATAGAGGATTCCCCAGCTCATCTGCAAAACTTTTATTCTCCAGATGGAAAGAGTCAGGGGTACCCAAATCCCTTTCCCTTCCCACTGCACAGCCCCATGTCCTCGCAGCCACACACGGTTGCTGGCCATACATGGTTGTGACAAGAAAGGAACACAGGCGCGGCCAGAAAAGGAACAAAGGATGCAATGGCTGCTCCTGAAAGAACACCAGGCCCCTCTTCTGGACTGCAGGGTTCCCCTAATGTGGGCCGGCCTATGGCAGAAGAAGCCAAAAAGGACCCTACCTGGCCAGACACAGAGTGCCAAAACTCTACAGTTATAGATTCCCATGTGATCACCGAAACTGCTTTAAGAACCTTTTAAAATACAGATTTCTAGGCCTGATGGAATCAGAGCATCTGGGAATCTCTGCTCTTAGAAGTTTCTCATAGGATTCTATTGGTGCAGACAGCAGATCTGAGGGAGGTGACTCGGGCCTGGTGGGAGGGCCAGCTTCCAGGATGACCCCCAGGGATTCCCACCATGCCCCTGAGGAGCCCCCTCCACAGTGAGTACACCAGGCCTGTGTACCAGTTGAATCTTGAAAAAATGATCATGTGTGGGTTATGAGGTCAGGTCATAAAAGGACACTGCAGCTTTCCCCTCTGTCTCTCTGGATTGCAAGCTCTGACACACCACGTTGTGGGGAAACTGAGCAACCCTGTGCAGAAGCCCCCATGGTGAGGCACCAAGGCTGCCTGTCAACAGCGAGTATCAACGTGTCAGACACATGCGTGCCCCACCAGGGAGGTGGCTCCCTCAACCCCAGGCAGGCCTTCAGGTGTCTACACTCTTCCCTGACATCTGAATGGCAACTCCAAGTCACAGCCACCCAGCTAAGCCCTCCTGAATTCCTGACCCACAAAATGGGATGAAACAATACATGTTTATTGCAGTTTTAACCTTCTGAGTTTTGCAGTAATTTGTAGTGCAGCGAAAGACAACTGATACACCTGGAATGATCAGAAGACCCTTCCCAAAGGAAACGGGTACTGGGTATGACAAAAAGAGAGGAGGGCATTAGGTAAAAGAATAAGCTGGTTCAGGTATGACATACTTCACTGACGCGAAATAGAGAAGAGTAAATAGATCCCTGTGCCCAAATTTCTATTTCCCCTGTGAGAGTTCCAGTGCCCCTCCAGAGAGGGGGTGCTGGCATCACTGCGCCTGGTGGTGGGGGAGGCTGCCCTTCTACAGCAGGGTGGGCCTGAGCCTCACCCACTCTCTCCGTCATTCTCTAGCTGGGCTGCACATTCAGATCCCTGGAGAGCTTTGAAAAATATTGATTTCAGGGCCACACTCACGAAGATTATGATTTAACTGGTCTGGGTTGTAACCTAAGCATAAGAATTCTGAAAATCTCCCCGGGTGATTCTAATACACAGCTGCGGCTGAGAACCATGGCTACAGACAAAGAGCTTCACAATCTGACTGTCGCTGAGGCTAAGTGTAAGCCTGGTGAAGGGACACAAAGTTGCAGCCCTTTCTTTCAATGCAGGCAGGCATGCAGGGGTGCAGGGAGCATTCCCACTCAAGTCAGGATATGGTAGAAAGGGCCTTAGCTAAACAAACAGCCAGCGGAGATTGCTGCTTTAGGTATCTATGACCATGTAGCATAAACCATAATAATCATTTGTTATAATTATGTCCCACATGCAGCTCTGGGAACTGGCTAGACCCTGCCATGGGGTTCTTACGTAGACTCTGTAAAGGTCTTTGGTAATTAGGTTTGGATGAGGTCATAAGGGTGAGGCCATCATCATGGGATCAGTGCCCTTATAAAGAGATGCCACAGAGCTTGCTCCCTCTCTCTCTCTCATTCAGCCATGTGAGAAAAAAGCGAGAAACCACTGTCTGCAAGCCAGGCAGGGCCCACGCCAGAACCTGACCATGCTGGTGTGACTTTCACCCTCCAGAACTTTCTGACTTTCACCCTCCAAAACTGCGAGAAATTTCTACTGTTGAAGCCACTCCATCCTTGGTACTTTTTTCTGGCAGCCCCAGCTAACCAAGTCACAGGGGAGGAGACATAGACCCCCCCAACACTTGATAGAAGGAGTATAAAAGAATTCTTAGACATGTTTAAAAACCACCTGAACTAAAAAGGACATATAAACTCCACCTCTTGGATACAGAAAGACTCATGCCAGTGAGCCTGAAGCTGTGAAGTTTTCCAGGTATTTAATAGATGGTCAGTGGTAAAATTATTTTGTAATCCATTGAGTTTCTAAAATTATAGCTCCTAGAACTTTTCACACAGAAAGGAGAGATGGAGGTCAACTTGGCAGTCACACCAGCAAAGCAACAGAGTAGATTCTCACTTATTTTTAAAATCCCATAACATAGCACTATGCCTGGCACATGGGAGGTGCTGCGTAAACATGTTATACCCTGACTCACTCAGCTCCCAATGCCTGTTTCCGTGGCAGCCTCAGAAACCCACGGAGAAGACTCTGGACTCCATGACATCTATCCTATGTCTGGTATTGCTCTGCCTGCAGGAAACAGATGACACTGTGTGGGCAAGGTGTTCACCTGGTGACAGAGATGGGAGCCGGGGGCAGAGGCTGAGACTGTCTGGAAGCAGGTATTGGAGTTGACTTCCACTCCGAGGGGACAGTGTGGGTGTCTGTGAGGGGGTTGGCTGTGGCTGAGACACTGGGATTCATTTCAGATGTGGACGACAGGGCTCAGTGGGAATGGAACGCAGCCTAACCTCCAGGGCTGCTCCAGTCCCTCTGTGGCCGGGTCCTGGCCATGTGGTGGGTGTCAGCTACTCACTGAAATACTGATGGGGCACTGCTCCCAGGGTCCCCTCTAGCCAGCCAGAGTCTATAATGCAGGTAGAATGTCCACCAGCCCTTCAGGAGAGATGGGAAGGCAGCATTTGGAGGAGCCCCAGGGAGGGGGTGCCCTGGGACCTCAGGGGTGGTTGAGGAGCTGAAAGGAGGCCACGTTCCCCAGGGCAGCAGTGCACTGAGGAATGGATGAAAGGGCCATCAAGGTGCCCCGGTGCCAGAGGGGTGTTGGCCTGAGGGATTTGCTAACCGGGTGAGGAGTGGAAGGGCTACAGGGATGCTACCTAAGATGGAAGGGGAGGAAGTCCCCAGGACCAGGCTGTCTCCATGCAGACCCTCAAAAGCAAAGAACCAGCCCAAGTGATGACTGCTAACGTTTGTTAAGTGGTTACCATGCACCTGGCAGAAAGTGAGGGCCTTCCACCATCTAGCCGTTGTGGCCCAGCGATGGGAGGTGACTTCCCAGTCATTCATGAAATAATGCGTGGCTTCATCGCCAGCACCTCCAAGGTGGTGCTATCCCCATTCTGCTTCTCAGGAAACTAGGTGTATTTGTTTCCACCGCTGCTCTAACAAACTACCATAAACCCATGGCTTAAAACAGCAGACATGTATTCTGTCAGGGTTCTGGAGACCAAGAGCTCCAAATCAAGGCATCAGCAGGGCCATGCCCCCTCTCAAGGTTCCCGGGAAGAATCCTCCCTTGCCTCTTCTGAGATTCCGGTGGCTCCCAGCAATCCCTCGGCTCCTCGGCTTGTGGACGCATCACTCCAGCCCCTCCTGCACACGGGCTTCCCCTCTGTGTGTCTCTGCGTCTCTTTCCGTCATCTTATAAATCACATTTGAAGACCCACCCAAATCCAGGATGAACTCAACTAATTATATCTGCAAAGACCTTATTTCCAAATACAGAAATGTGTCACATTCTGAGGTCCTGGGTGGAGATGGGTTTTGAGAGTCACTATTCACCCTATTACACTGAGTCTTTGAGAGGTTTAAGAAATTACCTAAGTTTCCACAACAAATAAAAAGGTGGCTGAAATGGGGTTTGAACCCCCGGAGTGAAGCTGCCCCTGTAGCCCACAGTGGTGTCAGCAGCCCGAGGGCTGAACAGCTCTAACCTCTTCCCCCGCCGCCCAAGAAACTGCACTACCACCGCCATTTTGAGTCAGAGAGACAGAACCCAGTAGAGAACACAGGGCGGGTCTCAGAGAAGAACGCTGGCTGGGATACAGGGCAGGTCTCAGAGCAGGGCCCAGGCTGGAACACACAGCAGGTCTCCAAGAAGAACCCAGGCTGGAATACAGGGCAGGTCTCAGAGCAGGACCCAGGCTGGAACGCAGGGCAGGTCTCAGAGAAGAACCCAGGCTGGAGCTCGGATCAGGGCCCAGGCTGGAACACAGGGTGGGTCTCAGAGCAGGGCCCAGGCTAGAACACGGGGCAGATCTTGGAGCAGGGCTCAGGCTGGAACATGGGGCAGATCTCAGAGAAGAACCCAGGCTGCGTCTCAGAGCAGGGCCCAGGCTGGAATGCAGGGCAGGTCTCAGAGCAGAGTCCTGGGGACAGCAGCACCAATGGCTCTTCCCAAGTGGGCTGAGTGAGCTGGGAGGGCTCTTTTAACTCTGCAAGCCTCGGGTCCGTCTTGAGACTCATGGGAGATTCCGTACACCTCCTAGGCATCCCCAAGAAGTGTTTTCCCCAGATACTTGTTTCTTCCTTAACGCTAGATTTGCTGCCACCCTCTAATTAATGTGATCTATCTTTCAAGAAAATTTCTCTTCAGTCTTCTCTCTGGACTCCCCACTTCCTCTCTGGCAGTCCCAAGCCATTCTAAATTAGATTTTCATAATCCTTCCCCAGATGTTTAATTCTCCTAATGAGCATTTTCTAGCTCAGGCCTGCACTGCTGTAGCCTGTAGGGTCCCTGAGGGGTGCCCATGGGGAAGGCGGTGCTCTTCAGGGCTTGGAGTGGGTTTTAATATTTAAATCTTCACAGCAATGCCGACACTAGATGGCAGTGGTTCCTAATTATTGGGGGTTCCAGGCAGGCTTGCCTTCTTCCTGTGCTGCCCAGGGAGGTCAGACCTCCCTGAGACGGGAAGAAGTGGGTCATTCCCACCCCACCAACCCCATCCTGCAGACCCAGACCCAGAAAGCTCAGCCCGGGTGAGGAAGAAAGGAAAGCCCCAAGAGGAAAGATGTGAAGCAATGAACTTGACACGGGGCTGCTGATTTCCTCTCCAAGTGCCTCAGACAGATCCACCCCTGAGAGGCCCTTACAGAATGGTCCTCTACAGGGGAGGCTCAGAAGCTGTAGCCATTGCCTGGCAAGATTTTAGGAGCCTCCCCTGCCTCACCCCCACCCCTTATCCCCCACAGGTAGGAAAGTCCTTGGGAAAGGCAACTCAGCAGTGTTCATCAAAAGCCCTCAAAATGTCATATGATCACTTTATATGTAGGAATTTGTTGTAAGATTAGAAGTGAATAAGTCAACAAGAATATATGTTTGGGAGGCCAAGGCAGGCAGATTGTTTGAGCTCAGGAGTTTGAGACCAGCCTGGACAACATGGCAAAACCCAGTCTCTACAAAAAATACAAAAGTTAGCCAGGTATGGTGGTGCAAGCCTGTAGTCCTAACCACTTGGGGGCTGAGGTGGGAAAATCACTTGAACCCAGAAGGTCGAGGCTGCAGTGAGCTGAGATCACACCACTGCACTCTAGCCTGGGTGACAGAGTGAGAACTTGTCTCAAAAAAAAAAAAAGGGAACGAGAAAGAGAAAGAAAAAAGAAAACAGAATATTCATTGTACACTTATTTATAGTAGTGCGAATTTGGAAACTGTGTAAATTATACAACTGTTAAAAGAAAAACTTCAGCCAATTAAACTTAAAAGAGTTTATTTGAGAAATGAACCATTCACAAATTGGGCAGTTCCCAGAATCACAGCAGGCTCAGAGAGACTCCAGGGTTTCCTTGTGGTCAGAAAAAAATTATAGACAAAAAAAGGGAAATGACGTACAAAAATCAGCAGTGAGGTACAGAACAGCTGGATTGGTTACAGGTTGGTGTTTGCCTTATTTGAACACCGTTTGAACACTCAGCAGTGCATGAATGGTTGAAGAATGGCTGCTGGGATTGGCCAGGTCTCAGCTATTGTTACAGGCGCATATTCTTATGTTCGGTTCTCAATCTTGTCTACCTATTAAGTTAGGTTACAGTTCATCCACAAGGACTCAAATATAGAAGTACAGAGTCCTTCTCAGGCCATATTTAATTAACCTTAACAATTCTCCCCTTTTAGTCATTTTCTCAATTTTCAGAGATTGACCAAAATTTTAGTCATTGATGTCATTATCACCAAGGTAAATGTACTATTCAGCCTTGAAGCCCACTGGGGAACAGTAGAACAGTGAGTTTTGCTAAGGTAGGAACAAGGGCTGAGTAGAAGGTAGCTCCTTATGCTGGAACATCCTATAGAGAGAGAAAAACAAAACCTGGTCTGTTCTAGGACCTAAGTGTTTCCTTAAAGTCTTAGTTTGATTATGTCACATTTAGCACAAGCGACTCCATTTTTGTTTGGTTTGGTCTGTTGGAGCCTAGTGCATAAGCTCCAAAACAATGGCTCCTCATGATTTTGTTTAAAAATTTTACTTAGGTTCTCACTTAGGTGAGAGTGTGACTAAAACTTGGGCCTTAGTGCCACTCTGTTACCATCATTTTGGGTTTCTCGCCTCAGCACGTCATTCATAGGTTATGGTGTCCCCATGGTTGCAGATTCCTTTCAGTTCTTGTCATTCCAGTTGAAGACAGACCATTTGACATTCTAGAGATGGCTGCATGTAAACATTTAAAACCTTTGAGGGAATGAAGAGCACCAGGAAGATTACTATTATGGCTATCCGGAGGATAATACTGAGAGTTTGGAGTATGCTCCTTACCCAGGGTCCCCATAAACCAAACCACCTAAAATTAAATAGATCAAAGAATGAGCTAGATAAAGAGTCTACTCGCTTAACTAAGCAGTCTTTTCATTCAACCCCTACAACTGAATCTCTGTAATACCCCATGTTTTCTCCATGGTCCATAAGTGCCAGCAGCTTCACAGATACTGCTATTTAGCCAGTAAGTAATCTAGAGCAATTCTATTGTTTAGCATAACTTTCATAAAAGAATTTAAAATCTGTTGTGTAACCATAGCCTTTACAGTAGAATTTGCTATAGAGCTTATTATGAGGGATACATTTCTAATCATTGCCTCTTTTACTCTAAACCATGAAAAAGGACATAACAAATGATGCCCTTCTAGAAGAGTGAGGCCTCCTAGCAATGTTCTCCTTAACTCATTATATGGGTTAAGAGGAGTGAATCAATGTTTTGTTTCTGATTGATTATGTGGCAACATATGTACCATTAAAGTTTTTCACCTACATTGGGCCTTCATCTTTTATCTATCAAAGTATAAGGTTATCCATGAATAAGGCTGGCTGCAAAATCCTTCACAAATAAAAGTATATTCTGTAAGTGCAAATAACAGACCCCCTTTTCACTTCTATTGTTCATAGAGGTATAAGCAAGGAAAAAAAATATTTGAAGATAAGAGTCTTGATCCGTGATCTTGGGAAAAGCTGTTCACATCAAGGATGGCATCTTCGTCTGGGGAGAAACTTCCCTGGTTAGCTTTACCTTAAGGGTTCTAATGGGTGTACAGTTCCAACAGTGTGGAGAAAGCCTTCTCAGTTGTGAGATTACGAACCCAAGTTTCAAGGACCCAAAGTTTTGTTGCAGTGTGGATGGCAAGGGCAGTCTTTCTCTGATGTTCCCAGAAGATCCAATCATCAGGTTCTAGACTGTGAATGGGTTGCTTGTCCTCAGTGAACCATAAAAAGCTTTCTTTACCTTGTGAAAATACACTGTGCCATAATAAGCTACTGTTGTAACATCAGCCCTCTTGCATGGGAACATATTTATAAAACCAGAAAACATGCATTGAAAATGACAAGTGAATGAAATCCCTTTATAAATGTTTAAATGGCCCATCAAGTAGTCAAATGTACCTAAAGTTTTGATTGTCTTCCCAGGAATATGGTTTTTATATTTGTCAAAATAAACATTTTGACAATGTTTAGTGACAACTAAACATTGGTCATAAACTATTTTAGCAATTTAGAAGTCACCACACCAATATATGTTTAATTTGGATCATTCTATCTTTTCCATAATAAGTCATGGACTACAGAACTTTTTTTTTTTTTTTTTTTTTCTTGAGACTGAGTTTCACTCTTGTTGCCCAGGCTGGAGTGCATGGTACGATCTCAGCTCACTGTAACCTCTGCCTCCTGGGTTCAAGTGATTCTCCTGCCTCAGCCTCCCAAGTAGCTAGGATTACGGGTGCCTGCCACCACACCCAGCTCATTATTGTACTTTTAGTAGAGATAGGGTTTCACCATGTTGGCCAGGCTGGTCTTGAACTACTGACCTCAGGTGATCCACCCGCCTTGGCCTCCCAAAGTGGTGGCATTACAGGTGTGAGTCACCGCCCCTGGCCACTTAAAAAATTTTAAAAAGGCATTGATAGAGGGAAGCCTTAGCTTTCCATACAATCTGTCTCTTGTCTTTCCTCTTTTTTTCCTGTAGTTTATTTAACAGGCAAACAAAAATCTGTCATTATCCTTTAATATTACATGAAAATCTCATTCAAGAGAGAAAGCCAAACTTTACCCCTGCATTAGTTTACTATTAATGTCAACCCCAATTTTTAATAAAACCTTATAGACAAATCTATCAATCTTAATCAGTTTGACCATAAGGTGAGATTCTCATACACCTTTTATAACCCTTAACAATTTTTGTTAAAGAATGAGCAGTGCTATAAGAAAAACCTGTTGTGCTTTTATTCCAATGTTCAACTTACAGAAAATCTTAATAATTCCCCTTGAACTTTAGCCAATGTCCACACAGAATTTCTTTTCACAAAATTAATTTTTCACAAACCGTCCACAACTTGTTCAAATCTTTGACTTTATCTTACATAATTTAAAACAATCCTTAACCCTCTAAACTAGGCAAAAATTTACATTCCCATGCCTTCTTATCGTCTTTTACTTAAAACACATTTTACTTTTCTAACACACCTTGCATGTAAAATTATTTTTGTAGTAGTCTCAATTACATGTGATAATCGTAACTCTTGGCAATTTTTAATTTTGGTGAAAAACCTAGTAAGTTATTTTAATTATGTACTTAGGTATGGAGTGTAGGTATGGTTATTTTAATTATGTACCTAAGTATGGAGCCTAGGGTACTACACAGAAGTGCAGATAAGACTCTTTCCAGCATAGCTAGGGATGTGGCTAACTCCACATGTCCCCAGGCCTTACCCAGCTGTAAAGTAGGCAAGTTGAACAATTTTTATAACTTAAAGCAATTTATAACCTTAAAGCATTTAGTAAACATAATATCTGACCTGCCTAATTTAGATGAAATGCCTTTATTTTACCAATAATCTTTAAAGCTGTTTTTATTTCCCAAAGATTACTAAAGTTATATGAACTAAGAGACATTACAGTTTTTATTCTTCTTTCAAAATATTTAAGTGCTTATTTTTCTTTAAACCAATTAATTAGAGCTCCTTTATATAAACGTCACACACACAACACATATATAACTACACACAGAGAAAGACAGAAGATCCAGTAGTTGTATCTCGGCTCACTGCAACCTCTGCCTTCTGGGTTTAAGTGATTCGCCTGTCTCAGCCTCCTGAGTAGCTGGGACTACAGGCACATGCCACCACATTCAGCTAACTTTTTATTTTTAGTAGAAACAGGGTTTCACCATGTTGGCCAGGCTGGTCTCAAACTCCTGACCTCAGGAGATCCTCCTGCCTCAGCCTCCCAAAGTGCCAGGATTACAGGTCCCAGATTAGAAATTTTCTCAAAGAAACTCAGAGAGTTCAAAGCACAAATCCATGGAGCTCCGAAATCCAAGAGAGAATTACTCACAATTACCAGCCACTCCGAGAGATCAGTGGACACAAGTGGGACTGGCAGGCACCTTGCTTGTTCACTCAGCACTCCTGGGGTCATCAAAGCTCTACCTCGAACCCCACTTCTGACACCATCTGTTAAAAGAACTTCTGCCACATTAAATTTAAAGGAGTTTAATTGAGAAATGAATCATTTGCAAATTGGGCAGCCCCCAAAATCACAGCAGATTCAAGAGACTCCAGGGATGCCTGGTGGTCAGAACAAATTTATAGACAAAAAAAAGGGAAGTGGTGTACAGAAATTGGAGGTGAGGTACAGAACAGCCAGATTGGCTACAGGTTGGCATTTGCCTTATTTGAACACAGTTTGAACACTCAGCAGCGTTATGAGTGGTTGAAGTATGGCTGCTGGGATTGGCCAAGACTCAGCAATTGTTACAGCCGCATACTCCTAGGTTAGGTTTTCAATCTTGTCTACCTATTAAGTTAGGTTATAGTTTGTCAACAAGGACTTAAATATAGAAGTATGAAGTCCTTCTCAGGCCATATTTAATTCACTTTAACACAATAAAATACTATACAGACATTGAAACTTATCTAGAGGAAGAATATGTGTTTACATGGTAAGGTATCCAATGTATATATACGGTTAAGTCAAAAACCAGCTCCAAAGAGTGTGTATCATACAATCATACTGTGCATAATTTAAAGGAAACAGAATGAGGCAGAGAAAGACAGAAAGAATCAGATGAAGGGATGAAGGAAGGACTATTAACAGTGATTTGTTCTAGTTTGTGGGATTATGAGTAATCTTTGATTTTTATCGTTTATATATATAATAAGATTAAGAAGTCTTATCTTTGTTCATAATAATGAAAAAGATCATCTAACCAAATTAGTATAAAATAATTTTGTGCGTTGGATATATATTAAAGGAAGTAAGCCAAAAATTTAGCTTAGAAATTTAAATTTCCTATAAAGACAGGAGGTGTTTCGAGGAAGTAGAGTTTGCCTTTCTGATATCCACAAATCTCTGTGTTTCTTAATTTGAAATCTTAAGTTATTAGTTCTCTTAAATGTAAGAGAACTTACATTTTATCTATAACACTGACCTACAAGTTCTAAATATCCAGTTTAGGAATTCTTCTACTTTAGATATTCAATTTACCACCTTTTAAAATTGTTAGCAAAACTACTCACAAAAACTCTTGCACAGGCCAGGAGCAGTGGCTCATGCCTGTAACCCCAATACTTTGGGAGGCCAACACCATGGGTGAATCATGAAGTCAGGAGTTTGAGACCAGCCTGGCCAACATGGTGAAACCCTGTCTCTACTAAAGATACAAAATTAGCCAGGCATGGAGGCGCATTCCTGTAATCCTAGCTACTTGGGAGGCTGAGGCAGGAGAATTGCTTGAACCCAGGAGGCAGAGGTTGCAGTGAGTTATCACACCACTGCACTCCAGCCTGGGCAATACAGCAAGACTCCATCTCCAAAAAAAAAAAAAAAAACACTAGCACAAAGATTCCACCCACAACCCCCAGGAAGCAATAGAGATGCTGGGAAACAACTGGAGATGGCTAAGGAGTGACAGATCTTTCCTAGGAGACTAGAGAGCAAACGGTTGGCTGAGAGGCTCTCCGGCTTTGGTGTGCAGCTGCTGCCTTGGCAGACACTTGTTTGAGGTCTTCTCTTTCCTCCCACAGTTCCTGCAAACCACTCCACTCCACCTTAACTCTGGAAGAGTGGGGCATCTTCTCAGGTGATGCCTTGGGCCCCCAAAAAGTTTTCTCTAGTTCCTCCTAGAGATGGCACTCATTAATAAGCCCATTGTGATTTCAGAGTCCTAATAGATTAAAAAAAAAAAACAACCTTCCTGAATGTTAACTGTTAAGCTAGTTCAGTTAAGTTAGTGGTTGAAATTTAAACACGCTATTGTATGGCAGAAGTAGCAGCAGCAAATCAAGCCTTCTCTTCAGGCTGGGTGTGGTGGCTTAAGCCTGTAATCCCAGCACTGTGGGAAGCTGAGGCAGGCAGATCACTTGAGGTCAGGAGTTAGAGACCAGCCTGGCCAACACGGCACCCCGTCTCTACTAAAAATACAAAAATTAGTCAGGGATGGTGGTGCATGCCTGTAATCCCAGCTACTCAGGAGGCTGAGGCAGGAGAATCACTTGAACCCAGGAGGTAGAGGTTGCAGTGAGCCGAGATTGTGCCACTGCACTCCAGCCTGGATGACAAAGTGAGACTCCGTCTCAAAATTTAAAAAAAAAAAAAAAAAAAAAGTCATCTCTTGTGTCAATGGGGAACAAAAATTCTGAGCACCTAAGTGGAGGAGGGTGAGCAGGAGAAGAATATAACAGGGCAGGAGAAAGCTGTAGAAAAGCAGTGCTGAGAATACCAGAAGCAAACTTCTGTGTCAGTCCTGCCTGGAACTCCAGCCAACTTCCATTGTGTGCAGAGGTATTTTTTCAAGGAAACTAAAAACTTGGGACATCAATTCACTATACCAAAAGAAAACCTGTCGACCCTGCTGTGTCGAACTAAATGACAGGTTCTTGTAGTGTGTGACTTATGACGCTGTGTGCTTGTTATCTTACTGTAGCCAACTTTGTCATAGAGGAGCATTCAAACAGCTCCTTGGTTGCATTACCATTAAACTACCAACAGGCAGAAGACTAGTTTCCAACAGAAGGATAAATTTCATTTTATAGCTCGGTAAAAGCTTTTATAAAAATAGTCATTAAGTTATTGTAACAAGAAAATAGTAAAGATATCAAGAAATTTTGTTTTCTAATATCAGTTGTGCCCTGAGTAAAGTATTTAGGGTTTTTAAATCAAGTTTAGCCTAAAGCTGCCTCCTTACGTATTTTAAGTTCAGCCTAAAGGTTTTTCTGTACATCATGAACTATAACAAGCGGAGGTGTCATGAGACACCTCCTTGTGCCAATCATGGAGTTTTGGCCAATCAAATGTAGCCAGCTGTTCAAACCATGTTCAAGTAAGGCAAATGACAAGCTGTTTATGTATCTCACTTCCATTTTCTGTACATCACTTTCCTTTTTCTGTCATAAATCTTCTTCCACCACATGGCTGTGCCAAAGTCTGAGCCTATTCTGGCTCAGGAGGCTGCCCCATTTGTGAATCATTCATTGCTCAATTAAACTCCTTTAAATTTAATTTGGCTGAAGATTTTCTTCTATCAGGGTCTTGATCGTGTGTTTTAATGTATATAGACAGAAGTTACAGAGAATACACAGTGCATAGAATTTCAGTTGTACCTTAGAAACTCTGAGTGCAAAGTAGTTAAAATACAAAACCCCAATCTGCTCACATATTTACTGAGCAGACACTGACAGACAGTGCCACCTTCTATAATTGTACAATTACATGCAGTAACTAACCAGAATGAAAATAGAGCTTGGGAAATGGAGCAGATGGCCACATCATCGCTTACAAGATGCACTTGAAGTGGAGATTATGATCCAGCATCTCACCATTTTCAGGGGAAGCTATTTGAATGGCAGATGCCTCCCAGAGGTCCTGCTATGTCCTCCCACCTGGGGTGAAGCATCCCTGTGAAGTCTACCACGCTCCCACAGAGCTCATGCCACCACCTTCAGCAGGATGCACTGAAAATTGTTTTATAGCTGCTAACTTAAAACAACTGAAGACAGATATTGAGGCTTTTCTACAGTTTATATATTTATTTTCTCAAGTCCAAGGAAAGAATTGGTTCTGCATGAACCAGAATACGTTGAGGATTGTGAAAGGAAACTAAAAACTTGGGACCTCAATTCACTATACCAAAAGAAAAAAAATTCAACTGAAAGCTGAGTCTTGCAAGAAGCTGCCTTTCCTCCTGTTCCTAGCAGAAAGCTACAGATTAAAGGTTAAATATCTCCACAAGTAGCTACTGTATGTTCACATTATCTTATGTAAAGAGCTGATTTACTGAGCATAAGAGGAATACGTGATTGACTATTCCCTACCTGCTCATTTCCTCTTACAAATATGCATTCAATAATGTGACCATCCCCTCTCCCTCTCCCCTCCAGCCCACTTTTTCTCTGTAAATACTGAAGCCCTCAGAATCATCTTTGAAGAAAGGCACAGAGCATAGACTGTTTCTGTGATTTCATGTGTATTTCTTCTGGGCATGTCCTTAACTTTGTCAAAATAAACTTCTAAATTGATTAAGACCTGTCTCAGATACTTTTTGGTTTACAGAATCAGTATGAAACACAGAAGATTACCAGTAAACAACACCAGACAAGCAAAATCTACCCCAAGACTAAGGCATTGCTAAAAACTACCCCAAGAGTAAGGCATTGCTAAATTGTAAAGTAATTCTGCTTGAGTTTACCAACTCCAAAAATCAGGGATTGGTGTAATCACTCAAGTTTCATTTGCATGAAACTTGAATGACCAGTGATTATGAACTTTTTTTTATATGTTTCTTGGCCACATAAATGTCTTGAGAAGTGTCTGTTCATACCCTTCGCCCACTTTTTGATGGGGTTGTTTGTTTTTTTCTTGTAAATTTGTTTAAGTTCATTGTAGATTCTGGATATTAGTCCTTTGTCATATGGACGGATTGCAAAAATTTTCTCCCATTCTATAGGTTACCTGTTCACTCTGATGATAGTTTCTTTTACTGTGCAGAAGCTTTTTAGTTTAATTAAGTTCCATTCATCAATGTTGGCTTTTGTTGCCATTGCTTTTGATGTTTTACTCATGAAGGCTTTGCCCATGCGTATGTCCTGAATGTTATTGCCCAGGCTTTCTTCTCAGGTTTTTATGCTTTTAGATTTTAATGTTTAAGTCTTTAATTTATCTTGAGTTAATTTTTCTATAAGGCGTAAGGAAGGGGCCCAGTTTCAGTTTTCTGCATATGGCTAGCCAGTTTTCTCAACACCATTTATTAAATAGGGAATCCTTTCCCCATTGCTTTTTTTTTGTCAGGTTTGTCAAAGATCAGATGGTTGTAGATGTGTGGTGTTATTTCTGAGGCCTCAGTTCTGTTCCATTGGTCTATATATCTATTTTCGTACCAGCACCATGCTGTTTTGGCTACTGTAGACTTGTAGTATTGTGTGAATTCAGGTAGCGTGATGCCTCCAGCTTTGTTCCTTTTGCTTAGGATTCTCTTGGCTTTACAGGCTCTTTTTTGGTTCCATACGAAGTTTAAAGTAGTTTTTTCTAATTCGGTGAAGAAAGTCAGCAGTAGCTTGGTGGGGATAGCATTGAATCTATAAATTACTTTGGGGATTATGGCAATTTTCACAATATTGATTCTTCCTATCCATAAGCATGGAATGTTTTTCCATTTGTTTGTGTCCTCTCTTACTTCCTTGAGCAGTGGTTTGTAAATCTCCTTGAAGAGGTACTTCACATCGTTTGTAAGTTTTATTCCTAGGTATTTTATTCCCTTTGTAGCAATTGTGAATGGGAGTTGACTCATGATTTGGCTGTTTGTCTATTATTGGTGTATAGGAATGCTTGTGATTTTTGCACATTGATTTTGTATCCTGAGACTTTGCTAAGTTGCTTATCAGCTTAAGGAGATTTTGGGCTGACACAATGGGGTTTTCTAAAAATATAATCATGTCATCTACCAACAGAGACAATTTGACTTCCTCTCTTCCTATTTGAATACCTTTTATTTCTTTCTCTTATCTGATTGCCCTGGCCAGAACTTCCAATACTATGTTGAATAGGAGTGGTGAGAGAGGGCATCCTTGTCTTCTGCTGGTTTTCAAGGGAACACTTCCCGACTTTGCCCATTCAGTATGATATTGGCTGTGGATTTGTCATAAATAGCTCTTGTTATTTTGAGATATGTTCAATCGATACCTAGTTTATTGAGAGTTTTTAGCATGAAGGGGTGTTGAATTTTATCGAAGGCCTTTTCTGCATCTATTGAGACAATCATGTGGTTTTTATCATTGGTTCTGTTTATGTGATGGATTATGTTGATTAATTTGTGAATGTTGAACCAGCCTTGCATCCCAGAGATGAAGCCGACTTGATCGTGGTGGACAGGCTTTTTGATGTGCTGCGGATTCGGTTTGCCATTATTTTATTGAGGATTTTTGCATCAATGTTCATCAGGGATATTGGCCTGAAATTTTCTTTTTTTGTTGTGTCTCTGCCAGGTTTAGGTATAAGGATGATGCTGGCCTCATAAAATGAGTTAGGGAGGAGTTCCTCTTTTTCTATTGTTCAAAATAATTTCCGAAGGAATGGTACCAGCTCCTCTTTGTGCCTCTGGTAGAATTTGGTTGTGGATCCATCTGGTCCTGGGTTTTTTTTTGGCTGGTAGGCTATTAATTACTGCCTCAATTTCAGAACTTGTTATTGATCTATTCAGGGATTCGCCTTCTTCCTGGTTTAGTCTTGGAAGGGTATATGTGTCCAGGAATTTATCCATTTCTTCTAGATTGTCTGGTTTATTTGCATAGAGGTGTTTATAGTATTCTCTGGTGGTAGTTTGTATTTCTGTGGGATCAGTGGTGATATCTCCTTTATCATTTTTTATTGTGTCTATTTGATTCTTCTTTCTTTTCTTCTTTATTAGTCTGGCTAGAGGTCTATTTTGTTAATCTTTTCAAAAAACCAGCTCCTGGATTCATTGATTTTTTGAAGGGTTTTTTGTATCTCTATCTCTTTCATTTCTACTCTGATCTTAGTTATTTCTTGTCTTCTGCTAGCTTTTGAATTCTCTTGCTTCTCTAGTTCTTCTAATTGTGATGTTAGGGTGTCAATTTTAGATCTTTCCTGCTTTCTCCTGTGTGCATTTAGTGTTACAAATTTCCCTCTAAACACTGCTGTAGCTGTGTCCCAGAGATTCTGGTATGTTTTATCGTTGTTCTCATTGGTTTCTCATTATTTATTTCTGCCTTAATTTTGTTATTTATCCAGTAGTTATTCAGGAGCAGGTTGTTCAGTTTCCATGTAGTTGTGTAGTTTTGAGTGAGCTGAGTGAGTTTCTTAATCCTGAGTTCTAATTTGATTGCACTGTGGTCTGAGAGACTGTTCGTTATGCTTTCCATTCTTTTGCATTTGCTGAGGAGTGTTTTACTTCCAATTACATGGTCAACTTTAGAGCAAGTGCGATGTGGTGCTGAGAAGAAAGTATATTTTTTTGATTTGGGTGGAGAGTTCTGTAGATGTCTGTTAGGTCTGCTTGGTCCAGAGCTGAGTTCAAGTCCTGAATACCCTCGATAATTTTCTGTCTTGTTGATCTAATATTGACAGTGGGGTGTTAACTTCTCCCACTGTTATTGTGTGGTAGTTTAAGGCTCTTCGTAGGTCTCTAAGAACTTGCTTTATGAATCTGGGTTCTCCTGTATTGGGTGCTTATATATTTAGGACAGTTAGCTCTTCTTGTGGCGTTGATCCATTTACCATTATGTAATGCCCTCCCCTCTGTCTTTTTTTGTCTTTGTTGGCTTAAAGTCTGTTTTATCAGAAACTAGGATTGCAACCCCTGCTTCTTTTTGCTTTCCATTTGCTTGGTAAATATTCCTCCACCCCTTTATTTTAAGCCTATGTGTGTCTTTGCAAGTGAGATGGGTCTCCTGAATACAGCACACCAATGGGTCTTGACTCTTTATCCAATTTGCCAGTCTGTATCTTTTAATTGGGGCATTTATCCCATTTACATTTAAGGTTAGTATTGTTTAGTGTGAATTTGATCCTATCATTATGTTGCTAGCTGGTTATTTTGCCCATTAGTTGATGCAGTTCCTTCATAGTGTCGATGGTCTTTACAATTTGGTATGTTTTTGCAGTGGCTGGTACCAGTTTCACCTTTCCATATTTAGTGCTTCCTTCAGGAGCTCTTGTAAGGCAAGCCTGGTAGTGACAAAATCTCTCAGCATTTGCTTGTCTATAAAGGATTTTATTTCTCCTTCACTTATGAAGCTTAGTTTGGCTGGATATGAAATTCTAGTTTGAAAGTGATTTGCTTTAAGAATGTTGAATATTGGTCCCCACTCTGTTCTGGCTTATAGCGTTTCTGCAGAGAGATCCACTGTTAGTCTGATCATCTTTCCTTTGTGGGTAACCTGACCTTTCTCTCTGGCTGCCTTAACATTTTTTCCTTCATTTCAATCTTGGTGAATCTGACGATTATGTGTCTTGGGGCTGTTCTTCTCAAGGAGTATCTTTGTGGTGTTCTCTTGTTTCCTGAATTTGAATGTTGGCCTGTCTTGGTAAATTGGGGAAGTTCTCCTGGATAATATCCTGAAGAGTGTTTTCCAAATTGGTTCCATTCTCCCTGTCACTTTCAGGTACACCAATCAAACATAAGTTTGGTCTTTTCACATAGTCCCATATTTCCAAGGAAATCTTTAGTAAAAGGCGAAAGATTTATACGATCTGAAGAGAAACCAGAGTATAGTCCCATATTTCTTGAAGGCTTTGTTCATTCCTTTTCATTCTTTTTTCTCTAATCTTGTCTTCACACTTCATTTCATTAAGTTGATCTTCAATCTCTGATGTCCTTTTTTCCACCTGATTGATTTGGCTATTGATACTTGCATATGTTTAATGAAGTTCTCGTGCTGTGTTTTTCAGCTCCATCATGTCATTTATGTTCTTCTCTAAACTGGTTATTCTAGTTAGCAATTCCTCTAACCATTTTTCAAGGTTCTTAGCTTCCTTGCATTGAGTTAGAACATGCTCCTTTAGCTCAGAGGAGTTTGTTACTACCCACCTTCTGAAGCCTACTTCTGTCAATTTGTTAAACTCATTCTCCCTCCAGTTTTGTTCCCCTGCTGGTGAGGAGTTGTGATCCTTTGGAGGAGAAGAGGCGTACTGGTTTTTGGAATTTTCAGCCTTTTTGCGCTGATTTTTCCTCATCTTTGTGGATTTATCTCCCTTTGGTTTTTGATGTTGGTGACCTTCAGATGGGGTTTTTGTGTGGATGTCCTTTTTGTTGATGTTGATGCCATTCCTCTCTGTTAGTTTTCCTTCTAACAGTCAGGTCCCTCTGCTGAAGGTCTGCTGGAGTTTGCTGGAGGTCCCCTCCAGACCCTGGGTATCACCAGCGGAGGCTGCAAAACTACTAAGATTGCCACCTGTTCCCTCCTCTGGAAGCTTTGTCCCAGAGGGGCACCCACCAGATGCCAGCCAGAGCTCTCCTGTATGAGGTGTCTGTCAACACCTGCTGGGAGATGTCCCCCAGTCAGGAGGCATGGGGGTCAGGGACACACTTGAGGAGGCAGTCTGTCCCTTAGCAGAGCTTGAGCACTGTGTTGGGAGATCCACTGCTCTCTTCAGAGCCAGCAGGCAGGAACATCTAAGTCTGCTGAAGCTGCACCCACAGCCGCCCCTTCCCCCAGGTGCTCTGTCCCAGGGAGATAGGAGTTTTATCTATAAGCCCCTGACTGGGGCTGCTGCCTTTCTTTCAGAGATGCCCTTCCCAGAGAGGAGGAATCTAAAAAGGCAGCCTGGCTACAGCAGCTTTGCCATGCTGTGGTGGGCTCTGCCCAGTTCAAACTTCCCGGTGGCTTTGTTTACACTATGAGGGGAAAACTGCCCACTCAAGCCTCAGTAATGGCGGACGCCCCTTCCCCCACCAAGCTCTAACATCCCAGGTCGACTTCAGACTGCTGTGCTGGCAATGAGAATTTCAATCCAGTGGATCTTAGCTTTCTGGGCTCCATGGGGGTGGGATCCACTGAGCTAGACCACTTGGCTCCCTGACTTCAGCCCCCTTTCTAGGGGAATAAACAGTTCTGTCTTGCTGATGTTCCAGATACCACTGGGGTATGAAAAAATCTCCTGCAGCTAGCTTGGTGGCTGCCCAAACAGCCGCCCAGTTTTGTGCTTGAAACTCAGGGTCCTGGTTGTGTAGGCACCTGAGGGAATCTCCTGGTCTGTGGGTTGCAGAGACTGTGGGAAAAGCATAGTATCTGGGCCAGAATGCACCATCCCTCACGGCATGGTCCCTCACAGCTTCCCTTTGCTAGAGGAAGGAGTTCCATGACCCCTTGCGCTTCCTGGGTGAGGCGATGCCCCACCCTGCTTCAGTTCACCCTCCATGGGCTGCACCCACTGTCTAACCAGTCAACTAATTAGAGCCCTTTTATATATTTTTAATAGTGAAACATTGTGTATGCAACACATAAATACATAGACATATTGAGCCAGAAGAATAGGGTAGGAGACAGGGAACGTAAGGCCCATTTGTGCTGACTTCCTAAAAGAAAAAACACAGCCGGGCACGGTGGCTCATGCCTGTAATCCCAGCACTTTGGGAGGCCAAGGTGGGCGGATCAGGAGGCCAGGAGATTGAGACCATCCTGGCTAACACAGTGAAACCCCGTCTCTACAAAAAAATACAAAAAATTAGGTGGGCATGGTGGTGGGTGCCTGTAGTCCCAGCTACTCGGGAGGCTGAGGCAGGAGAATCACTTGAACACAGGAGGCGGAGGTTGCGGTGGGATGAGATCGTGCCATTGCACTCCAGCCTGGGCAACAAGAGCGAAACTCCATTTCAAAAAAAAAAAAAAAAAAGAAGGCCAGGCGCGGTGGCTCACGCCTGTAATCCCAGCACTTTGGGAGGCCGAGGTGGGCGGATCACAAGGTCAGGAGATCGAGACCATCCTGGCTAACATGGTGAAACCCTGTCTCTACTAAAAATACAAAAAATTAGCTGGGCGTGGTGGCGGGTGCCTGTAGTCCCAGCTACTCAGGAGGCTGAGGCAGGAGAATGGCGTGAACCTGGGAGGCGGAGCTTGCAGTGAGCCGAGATCACGCCACTGCGCTCCAGCCTGGGCAACAGAGGAGACTCCGTCTCAAAAAAAAAAAAGGAAAAAAAAAAAAGACAAAACACCAAGGCCTGGGGGGCAGGGAATCTAAGGCCCATTCAAGCTGACTTCCCAAAGCTGGATAAAAGGAAAACACCTGGGTCTGTGGGCAGGTAACCTAAGGCCAACTAACACAAACTTCCTACAGCTAAATCAAAAGAGAAAAACCCTGTCTCCCCACCCCAGGTAACAAACGATCAAAGGCTACTCTTGCTACAGCCCTCCCACTTCCGCCACGTCTCAGGGGGAAAAGGAGAGTGCCTTGGGTTGGCTATGGGCCAAGCAGGGGACCTTCCCTTCATCTGCACAGGGCGCCAATTCACCTCAGCCTTAAATTAGCCACAGACCAAATCCAGATAAGCGGTAGCCAATAAGAACCTCAAATGGGCCGGGTGGCTCATGCCTGTAATCCAGCACTTTGGGATGCCGAGGCAGGCAGATCACGAGATCAAGAGTTTGAGACGAACCCGGCCAATATGGTGAAACCCAGTCTCTACTAAAAGTACAAAAATTAGCCGGGTGTGGTGGCAGGTGCCTGTAATCCCAGCTACTCGGGAGGCTGAGGCAGGAGAATCACTTGAACCCGGAAGGCAGAGGCTGCAGTTAGCTGAGATCATTCCACTGCACTCCAGCCTGGGCAAAAGAGCAAAACTCCGGAAAAAAAAAAAGAAAAAAAAAAAAAAAAAAAAAAAACCTCAAATGGGGTACTTAAAGCCCAAAACAATTTGTAACTGGGTCCTTGAGCTTGTTGCTGGGGCCCACTCTCACCCTGTGGAGTGCTTTCTTGCTTTAATAAATTCCTGCTTTCACTGCTGTGTTCCTGCATTTCATTCCTCTGCTACTTTATTTGTGAGTTTTGTTCAATTCTTTGTTCAAAATGCCAAGAACCTGGACAACTTGTAGTCAAGACCCTCCACCGGTAACAGTATTAGGCATAACAGTAGAAGTACATCTTATCGATTCATAAGACCTTCTCTTTTTTTTTTTTTTTCCTATCTTAGCCTTGCAAACTCTTGATAACCTGTTTCATTACTCTGGCAGTTGTCAGTTAAATAGCCCTAAGTCTGCATATTGAAGGAAATAATTCTTAGGTGAAAAATCAGCAAAATTTACATCTCAAGGTACAGAGAGAAAAAGTCTGGTGGTGCTAGAGGGAGATTAAAGATGTATGCCAAATCAAACATAAAATTATAGAAATCTATCATAGGATTGTCTAAGGAGACCAATTTATTTAGATAGAGACTACCTATATTTTAACTGGATCTCTGAGCTCTGGGCAGAGCCATCACTGGAATCCTGGGTCTCCAAAAAGGGAGAATTATTATGAGGCTAGACCACATGATGCTTTTACAGTGCACTTAAAAAAAATTTTTTTTTTTTTTTTGAGACGAAGTCTCGCTCTGTCGCCCAGGCTGGAGTGTAGTGGCAGGATCTCGGCTCACTGCAAGCTCTGCATCCTGGGTTCATGCTATTCTCCTGCCTCAGCCTCCAGAGTAGCTGGGACTACAGGCGCCCACTACCAAACCCGGCTAATTTTTTTGTATTTTTAGTAGAGACAGGGTTTCACCGTGTTAGCCAGGATGGTCTCGATCTCCTGACCTCATGATCCGCCCGCCTTGGCCTCCCAAAGTGCTGGGATTGCAGGCGTGAGCCACCGTGCCCAGTTACAGTGCACTTAAAAATGTTTTTAAACAAAAACATTTATAAGTGTCTAAACTACACTCTTCCTTAAAAACACACAAGAGTAGTCTCTGTTCCAATAGCTATTTTAGTAAAAAAATCAGGTAACACAATACAAAAGCAAGCAGTTTAAGAGCTGAGATGAACTTGTCTGTTTACACTCTTGGGGTTCCATAAGGAAAAACAGAGGTTTCTCCCCAAAAGGGAGTCTGGCACCTTTTCTGTTTTCTTTAAGGAATCCCAATCTAATCTACTAAAACTATTTTAGGTCTCTCATGCAGCAGAGGGTGCAAGAGAAAGGGGAGACAGCAGAAGTAAATGAAGAAAACAGAATTCATTCAACTAGAAGAAAAAACTTTTGCTGAAAAAAAACAAGGTCCTAGGAGAAAAAAAACAAAAACAAAAACATGAAGGCCTTTTAAGTACAAACACACACACACACACACACACACACACACACAGGAATCTTGGATGTTAGCTTTTAATTAAGCTGACCTTTAGTCCAGTTAAGCTCCTTTAAAAAAATCTTTTAAAATCTCATTACCATATTTCAGCTAGGACAAATTCCTGCTATTTCAGAAGTACCAAGTATCAAATGAGAAAGGGCTTGATTTGGGAACCAAATCCAGGCTCTTGTGGTGAAAAGAGAAGGCAGAACTTTAGCTATGGAACTGCAGCACGGGGCGACAGCCATTGCTCTTTCCGTTTGGCCTGGCTAGCAAAAAGGTGGCCTCGTTATGTTAATAAAGACCCTTAAGTACTCAAAATAAAAAATCTTTCCTTTTTTGTTTCCCTTTTGCTGGCCATTTTTCTCCCCCCACCTCACCACCTTTTTGTGTGTGTGTATGGGAATTTAGCCACTTGGGAGTCCTCGTTCCCATAATTTGGAACTTCCCTTCAGATTTGATCAAGTCAAATAGAGTTGGTCAAACCCAATGGAAGAAAGACTGAAACAACAAGAACAACAGAAACAATCAACCAACCAAAAAAAAAAAAAAAAAACCAGTTAAGCAAAACAAATGATCCCACAACTTATACTATTACTGAGCACTCTAACAGTAAGGAGAAATTAAATTTTAGCCAAGACAAACCCCAATTCAGTTACTTACCTAGGGATGGGTCTCAGGCCGAAGACTGCTCTCTACCATCCTAGATGCAGGAAAAAACTTAAACTTGTCTTCCCTGTTGGAAGAGAGCTCAAACTCCATAAAGGAGTCCAGAAGGAGCTTTCCTTCAACATCAAAGCAGGAAAACTTGCCTTCCTTGTGTTAGAAGCAAGTAAAACTCAGAGAAGAGGAAGCTGTACAGCAAAATAAACTTTAGATCTTGACCTAATTTTGGGAGATCAGGAATTCTCTGGAGGGGGTACTTCCAGGCCTCAGCAAATTGTCCTACTCATTCGAACCATAAAGATAACTCAAATTGGTACCAAGAACTGTTGGAACCTTCCTCAAGATTCCTGCTTCGGGAAGGGGCCGCCGCGAGAGACCACTCGACACGGAGATCACAGCAAAGAGACACTATTTATTACTAGCGCGCTAGGGTCCCCAGCACATAAGGCCAGAAGACCCCGAACGGCTGTTACACACTGCTTATAAAGGCAAAAACCACAAACTCACACAGGGGAGGTTACAAATTCAAACAGGGTGAGGTTACAATAAGCCGATTGGGTCACACATTTGAAAAGGTTTAAGGCGCGAGGTTTGGAAGCAACTGATTGGTTCTAATTATGGCCTGAGCCGGCTGTCTTACACTGGTTGGTCAGGGGGCTTACAGGCGGGAGGAGGTATTTCCTGGAAATGTTTTTCTACTTTGGTTCCGGGAATATAGGGGGCACTACCCTGGTCATCTGGTGTTTTTGATAGCCATTGACACACCCTTACTCCCGGCCATCTGGTGTTTTTGTGGCTATGTTTTTCTCATATGTTTTTCTCTTATGGTTTCTCAGAACCGATGGGAGATTTGTCAAAGGTCAGGGGCACCTCCACTCAGAATCCCTCAGTGGTTACCAAAATGTGAACCCCAAATATCTGAGACAGATCTCAGTTAATTTAGAGAGTTTATTTTGCCAAGGTTGAGGATGCGCACCTGTGACACAGCCTCAGGAGGTCCTGACAACATGTGTCCAAGGTGGTTGGGGTACAGCTTGGTTTTATACATTTTAGGGAGACATGAGACATCAATCAATATATGTAAGAAGTTGATTGCTTCCATCTGGAAAGGAAGGACAACTGGAAGCATGGAAGAGGCTTCCAGGTTACAGGTAGGTGAGAGACAAAGCGTAGCATTCTTTTGAGTTTCTGATTAGCCTCTCAAAAGGAAGCAATCAAATATGCATTTACTCAATGAGCAGAGGGTTGACTTTGAATAGAATGAGAGGCAGGTTTGCCCTAAGAAGTTCTCAGCTTGACTTTTCCCTTTAGCTTAGTGATTTTTGGAGTCCCAAGACTTATTTTCCTTTCACACTGTAAATGAGCCAAATGTACAATTAAAAGGCAAAGGTTTTCAGATTGGATGTTTAAAAAGGCAGACACAACTTGTGTGCAGCCTATAAAAAACCTATGCTAAATATAAAGACACAGAGAAAAAGGATGGAAATAGATACAGTAACAGTAATCAAATGAAAGCTGTAGAGGCTCTGTCATTTTAAAAATATTATCTGAGAACTTTCAGGGGAAATATAATGTGAAGAGCAAAGAGAGTGACTTCATAATGACAAAAGTGTGAATTCAACAAGAGGAGGGCCCGGCGTCGTGGCTCACGCCTGTAATCCCAGCACTTTGGGAGGCTAAGGCGAGTGGATCACTTGAGGCCAGGAGTTCAAGACCAGCCTGGCCAACATGGCAAAACACCATCTCTACTAAAAATACAAAATTTAGGCAGGCGTTGTGGTGCACGCCTGTAATCTCAGCTACTCAGGTGGCTGAGGCACAATAATCACTTGATCTGGGAGGCAGAGGTTGCAGTGAGCTGAAATCATGCCACTGCACTCCAGCCTGGGCGACAGAGCAAGACTCTGTCTCAAAAAACATAACAAAAACAAAAACAAAAACCAAACAAGGGGACATAACAATCTTAATGTTTATGTTCCTAATTACAGAGTTTCAAATTACATGAAGCAAAAACTGATAACACAGAAAGAATAGGCAAATCAGTAATTATAGTCAGAGATGTCAACACCATTCTCTCAGTAATCAAAAGGACAAATAGATAGTAATCAATAGGAATGCAAAAAACTTGAACAGCATTTTTATCCAATCTGACCTAATTGACATTTATAGACCTCTCCATGCAACAATAGCAAAATATACACTCTTTTGAAGTATACCCAGAATAAATCATATTCTGGGTCGTAAAGCAAGTACTGGTAAATTTTTATAAACCCAAATTCTACCAAATATGTCATTCAACTACAATGGAATTAAACTAGAAATCAACAATATAATAAAGATTAAAACATACATACAAAGAAACAAAAGAAGATTTCTGAAGGTGATGAATATGTTTAGTACCTTGAGCATGGTGATGGTATTATGGGTTTGAACACATATGTTCAAACTCATCAAAATGTTTACATTAAATATGTGCAATTCTTTATATATCTAAACATACTCAATAAAGCTTAAAAATAATAAAATCTCAAATAATGAAAGTTATCTGGATAATCTCCAAATCTCCAAAGTGCTGGGAAGTGAAATAGCACATTTCTTTCTTTCTTTTTTTTTTTTTTTTAATTTGAGACAGAGTCTTGCTCTGTCGCCCAGCCTGGATTGCAGTGGCATGATCTTGGCTCACTGCAACCTCCACCTCCCAGGTTCAAGCAGTTCTCCTGCCTCAGCCTCCCTAGTAGCTGGGATTACAGGCATGCGCCACCATGCATGGCTAATTTTTGTATTTGTTAGTAGAGACAGGGTTTCACCATGTTGGCCAGGCTGGTCTTGAATTCCTGACCTCAGGTGATCCACCTGCCTTGTTCTCCCAAAGGGCTTGGATTACAGGCCTGAGCCACTGTGCATGGCTAAATAGCCTATGTCTAAATAACACATACGATTAAAGAAGAAATCAAAAGAGAAATTAGAAATCATTCTAAACTAAATGAAAATTTAAAGAAAACACACAAAAATTGTGGGATGCTGTTAAAGTAGCATTGCCCTCTAGGGCAAATTCATAACATTAAACACCTATATTAGAGGAAATCATGGGTCCAACTCGCTTTAAGATCCTAGGGAAAAAAGAGCAAATTAAACCCAAACTAAGCAGAATAAAGAAAATAATAAAAATTAGAGTGGAAATCAATGGAATAGAAAAAAATATAGTTGATGAGATCAAAAACATTTTTTAAAGAACATGAATAAAATCAATAAACCTCTAACCAGACTGATCAGGAGAAAGTAGAGAAGACATAAGTTATCAATATTAGGAATAAGCGATGTATCATCATTACAAATTCAGAGATTAAAAGAAAGTATCATGAGTGTTAATGGAAAAGCCAAACTCTGTAAAATATTTTAAAGAGGGAATTCTCAGCCAACACAAGTGACCACAACCCAGGGAAACACAATCTCAAAGAGTCCTGAAAAAGTGTGTCCACGGAAATTGGATTACAGTTTGGTTTTATACATTTCAAGGAAGCAGGAGTTATAGGCAAAGATACACATCAACTCATGGAAGATACACGTTGGTTCAGCCAAAGATGCAGGATTCAGAGATTCCTTAGTTTGCAATTTATTAAAAAAGTAAGGTTCTGACTAAAACTTGGAGTCAGCAGAAAGCAATGTTTTACATTAAGATAAGGATGCTGTGTAGCAAGACTGACAGCCTGCAGGTGACTTAACCCTGGCGCCACATGGCCTTAGGTCTTATTTTTAATTTGGTGTCTTATTGCCACAAAGAGTGTGTTCTGTCAGTGTTAAGATCTCTACTTTAACACTAATGCTGCTCAGGTGTTGTGCCTAAACTCCAAAAGGGACGGCAGGTAACAAGGTGTGTTCGACTTCCCTTCCCATCAAGGCTGGGAACTCAGTTTTCCAAGGTTTATGTGGAGTCTCCTTTGGCCAACAGGGGGGTCCATGCAGTCAGTGGGGTACTTAGGATTTTATTTTTAATGTACATGAGCAATAGTATAACAATCAATTTGACAATTTATATAAAGTGGACACAGTACTTGAGAGACACAAACTACCAAAGCTTATTCAGTCCAGAAATGGATAGCCTGAAAGCCCTTCCAGGAGAGAATTCTCCAGGGGTGTCTTGCGTTTCTGTATGTCTTGCAAGCAGAGCTTTGTTCTGGATGGTCTTCTTGTGACCTACAAAAGGGTTGGGCTGCTAGCTGCTTGTAGAAAGAAGTTAAAATAATAATGAGGGCCAGGCGCGGTGGCTCACGCCTGTAATCCCAGCATTTGGGGAGGCCAAGGCGGGTGGATCAACTGAGGTTGGGAGTTCGCGACCAGCCTGACCAACATGGAGAAACCCTGTCTCTACTAAAAATACAAAATTAGCTAGGTGTGGTGGTGCATGCCTGTAATCCCAGCTACTCGGGAGGCTGAGGCAGGAGAATTGCTTGAACTCAGGAGGTGGAGGTTGTGGTGAGCTGAGATCGTGCTGTTGCACTCCAGCCTGGGCAACAAGAGCAAAACTCTGTCTCAGAAAATAAAAATAAAATAATAATAATAATAATAATAATAATAATGAGTTGTGGAGGGAATGCAGGGGTTTTTAAAGAAAGGGTTTGGAATGCAGAAGAGGTGAGGGGTAGGGGTGAGAGTTGGTGATTAGGAGGTGCCAGGCAGCAAGACCCACTCCGATCACTCATCTTGAATTATTATTCAATTTGGTGAAGGGGCTGGCATCATCATGGATCCTAACAGTTTATAAATTAATCGCAGTTAATCTTGTATCACTCTTCAGCTGGGAGTGGGTTCCAGCCTTGAAGTAATCTTTTGTTGGAGAGAGAATTCTGGAGGTGTCTAGTCCCTATGAGGATCCCACTCCTGAAGCCTCTAAGGAAATAGATGGCCAGATAGGTGAGCATGGTGTGTGCTTAACAAACATCTGGGTAAATAAGTGTGCATAAGGCATGGGGGCATAGAATGGAAAAGGATGGGAAGTGGAGGTTATAGCACATTCTGAGGCTGTAGTACAAGATGAACATATACATAGCTTGTCTCAAAGTCATATCTTGAGACAAGGGAGTGGGCGAAGAGAAAAGGGGAAAGAAGAAAGTTTTAAAGTGTGGTTTAAGGCTCAGCTGCTAAGCTGCCCAGTTACATTTTCAAAGATGTTTGTATATGAACAGCTGTGGAAGACACTGATGGTGTCTCACTCTGGAGCACAGAATAGGTTGATTACCTGTCCAGAATGATAATGTTTCCTTTAAGGCAAAGGTCAGATAGGTTTGCTAGCAGCCTGTATAATAAATCAAAAGAAACAAGGAGAGAGTGAGAGAGAGAAAAAAAAAGAAAAAGAAGAAGAAAGAAGAAGGAGGAGGAGGAGCAGGGGAGGGGAAGGAGGAGGAGGGAGGGGAAGGAGGAGGAAAGAAAGAAAGAAGGAAAGGAAAAGAAGAGATTAATAAATAAAAGATTTTAGTTTGCTGAAGTAGGGGTTCCACAGCTGTGATGCAAATCTGGATGCCCTCAACATGAGGGTTCTGACACCTCCTGTGATTTTCAGCTTGGTCTTTCTCACTGCAGGGCCTTCTTAAGGGCATCTGAAGGGAGGTTTACCGAGGCTTTGTAAAGACAAGGCAGACACTCTTTCTTCTGCCTTCCCTTTTCTCCTCTTTTTTCTTTTGTCATTCTCTTTCCTCCTCCTTGTCTGACTGTCCTGTCTTAGTTCTTTTAGCAGCCTTATTGAAATATTTCCATACCACAAAATTCCTCCATCTAAAGGGTTTTACATTTTAAGTCTAGTAGTTTTTAGTATATTCACAGAGTTGTCCAACCATCACCACAATCTAACTTTAGAACATTTTTATTACCTCCAAAGGGAACACTATATGCAGTAGTAGTCAGTCCTCATTCCCACCCCACAAACCCATCCCGGACAGCCACTACTTCACTCTCCGTCTCTACAGACTTGCGTATTCGGAAGATTTTGTGTAACTGGAATTATATAAAAGGTAGTCTTTTGCATCTGTCTTCTGCAACTTAGCATAGTATTTTCAATGTTTATGTTGTAGAATGCATCAGTCTTCATTATTTTTTATTGACAAGTAATACCATATTGTATGGATATTAAACATATTATTCATCTATTCAGCAGTTCCTGGACATTTTCCTTGTTTATACTATTTTGGTATTATGAGTAATGGTGCTGTGAATATTTGCATACGAGCCTTTGTGTGTGCACATGCTTTTCATTTCCCTTGGGTACACACCTACAAGTAGAATTGCTGGGTCATATGGTAACTCCACAGGAACTGCCAGACTGTTGTCCAAAGTGGCTGCCCTATTTTATCAGCAGTTCAGGAAGGTTCCAATTATTCCATATTCTCACCAACATTTGTTATCTATCTTTTTTGATTACAGTCCTAGAGGGTGTGAAATGGTATCTCTTTGTGGTTTTGATTTGCATTTCCCTAATTGACTAATGATATTAAGCATCTTTTCACGTGCTTATTGGCCATTTATATATATCCTTTGAAAAATATCTATTCAAATCCTTGTCCATTTTTAGTTGAGTTACTTGTCTTTTTATTACTGAGTTGTAAAAATTCTTTATGTTGTCTGGATAAAAGTACCTAACCATATGTATAATTTGCAAATATTTCCTCCCTTCCCAAATGGGAGAAAATGCAACAAAAACAAAAATAGACAAATGTGACATAATTAAACTAAAAATCTACACAGCAAAATAAATAATCAACAAAGTAAACAGATAACCTATGGAATGGGAGAAAATATTTGCAAATTACACCTCTAACAAAGGACTATCTCCAGAATCTACAAGGAACTAAAACAACTCAACAAGAAAACAAGTAAACAACCCCATTAAAAACTGGGCAAGGGATGTAAATGCGCATTTCTCAAAAGGGGACATACATGTGGCCAACAATCATGAAAAAATTCTCCACATCACTAACCATCAGAGAAATGCAAATTAAAACCACAATGAGATATGATCTCACACCAGTCAGAGTGGCTACCATTAAAAAGTCAAAAAATAACAGTTGTTGGCATGGATGCAAAGGAAAGGGAATGCTTATACACTGTTGGTGGGAATGCAAATATACACTGTTGGTGGGAATGCAACTACAGCCTCTATGAAAAACAGTATGAAGATTTCTCAAATAGCTAAAAATAGAACTACTGTTTGACCCAGGAATCTCACAACCGGGTATCTACCAAAGGAAAAGAAATCATTACACAAAAAAGATACCTGCACTTCTCTGTTTATCACAGTACCATTCACAATAGCAAAGTCATGGAATCAACCTAAGTATCCATCAATTGTGGACTGGATAAAGAAAATGTGGTACATATATACCATAGAATACTATGTAGCCATGAGAAAGAATGAAGTCATGTCCTTTGCAGCAACATGGATGCAGTTGTAGGCCATCATCCTAAGTGAAATAACTCCAAAACAGAAAATCAAATGCCACATGTTCTCACTTATAAGTGGGAGGTAAACAATAAGTACACATGGACATAAAGATGGAAATAATAGACACTGGGGGAAAATAATAGGCAAAAAGTGGGGAAGGTAGAGAGATGAGGGTTGAAAAATTATCTATTGGGTATAATGTTCACCACTGGGGTGATGGGTACACTGGAAGCTCAAAGTCCCAGCATTACAAAATATACCCATGTAACAAACCTGCACATGTACAAATCTTGAATCTAAAATAAAAATGTTTTTAAATGTCTGAGTGAGAAAGGATTATAAAGGTCCCATAACCCCAAATTCCCCTGATCCCTGACCTGCATTTACCACATCCCAACCAAGTGGTCATCTGGCCAGTGCTAGAATGTCTGCAATGACAGAGATACTCTCCACCTGCCAAAACAGACAATTTCATTTTGGGGTCAGTTTGATTTTGGGGCAGGTCTTCCTTGAAGCTCTTGACAAATCATTTCAGTGTCAACCTCTTAGGATCATACAAAAAAGTCTTCCATATGATAGCTAGCCCTCTATAAACTTGATGACATATTTTGTATCCCTCAAACCTTTCCTCCTGAAGGTGAAATGTTCCCTAGTCCCTCAGTAAATTCTCACTTTGGCGTGTTTTTAGTTTCATCACCTGACTCATACTTTTGTGTTCCAGATTATTTTTAGCTTTCTAAACATGTGGCTTCCAAAAATAAATGCACTATTCCAGGTGTGGCTAGCCAGCACAAAGTAAAGTGGAGCTATCGCTCTCTGCCTGCTGACTTCTATACTTGGATTAATGCAGTCTGAGCTCATTTTTTTTTGGCAGGTACCTCACAAACCAATGACTCACATTGAGACAACTTTTTAATAAATGCACTAAAAATCTGTACGTTTATTTAGGAAAAGATGCCACAAAGTGACATATTCCTCATTCTGCATTTGAGCAAGTGGGTCTATGGATCAAGATCAGGACTTTTTCTGCTAACTCCTACCTGTTACTATCTTCATGAACCCTGGTTTTGTCCCATAGCTCAATATAATCTACAAGTGTAACAACCATGTAGATTCTGTCAGTCATATCTCAGAATTGGGGCATGAGGTGTGATGCTTCATTAGAGCACCCTGGAGCAGGCAGGGTCAAAGACGAAGCCAGGACCTGAAATGACTTTTACCAAGAGGGGAGGTGAGGCCCAGAGGATGCAGAGCCAGGAGGAGCAAGTGAGATGCATAACCCAAAGAGCACGACCAATTTATCCATGGATTTGGCCACAGATGGCCCTGGTATTTCTCAAGGAAGACGGTGGAATCCTGTTCTAGGGGGTTGTGAGGGAAGGAACTGAGAATCTGGTGGACAAGAAGCCACAGCTCAGGAGAGCTCTCTTAGGGGCTACAGTTGTTTGAAATGTGGAAAGAAAGGGCTTAGTCTCTGGAAGAGGAGCTAGCGAGAACAAGATGGGAGGCACAGTGGAAACCAGTCCTAGCAAACTGGAACCAGGGAGAGCTCCCTCTGGGCAAGGCCTTGGGATTACAGGCTCGGCACTTTCTGATTGGAGTCCAGGAGCAAGCAGTTGCTTATGAGCTTGCCTGGAGGGGATTGGTCCAGAGGCTGGGAGGACAGGGCAGCGTGGAATCCAGCAGGAGGTAGCTGCAAGGAGTGGAGAAGGCAGAAGCTGGGAAATGAGACTGGGCCTGAGATATACTATCGTTGAAGTCTCCAGTGAAAGTGTGGAAGAGGCCTTCACACACACTATTGAAAGGCCACCACACACCCATCCTCTTCTGTTTGAATTTCCCTTCTATGTACTTTTCTTCATTTTTTCTTTAAACTCTTATTTTCTTGAGAGCAATTTCCCTGTACTGTTTTCCCTGATGTTCCCTGGGCCTTAGACTACCTTTTGAGAAAGACATGCACTTAGACTTTATTGCTCAACACTCATGCCCATTGCATCATTGTCTAACCTGCATTTCCCTCTCATCCAAAGGGGCAATGTGGACAAAACGAAGTAAAAAGATCAAATGCCTTGCAGAATTTCAGTGTCAGTGTTGCTCATTCTACCAATCTTTTGATCTTAAAACTGGGTTCAAAAGGAAATAAGCTACTTTGGAGCCAGGTACAGTGGCTCACTCCTGTAATTCCAGCACTGTGGAAGATTGAGGCAGGCAGAGACTTGAGCCCAGGAGTTCGAGACCAGTGTGGGCAACATGGCAAAACCCCGTCTCTATAAAAAATACAAAAATTAGCTGACTGTGGAGGTGCACACAGGCAGTCCCAGGTACTTGGGAGGCTGAGGCAGGAGAATCACTTGAGCATGGGAGACTGAGGCTTCAGTGATTCATGATTGCACCACTGCACTCCAGCCTGGGTGACAGAGCAAGACCCTGTGTCCGAAAACAAAAAACAAAGAAAGAAACAAAAAGCTGGTTTGCATAGTTTTTCATCAAATCCAATGCCAAATTCTAGCCACTTCTTGCTTTTCTAAGCACAGACAGGCAATTCATTGCTAAACTATTTTACAAACCTCCCAACTATATTATATAAAATCTATCTTCCTCTCTTATCAAGGGAAACACTTGCTCATCTTTGAGCAACTCACATACTCCAAATACCTGTGGTGTTGAAAGCCGTCTGGTCATTAGTATGTTCAGCTGCTCAGTGTCGGAAATTCCTTTGGGTCGGGCCTCTAGAGCAACCAGATAATCTCTCAGTGGCGGTCACAGGCTAGCAAGCCTTGGCCGTATCCAGACCATGCCTATCATGGTCTGGCAACCCTGCCAAAGTAACAAAGCAACTTTTACTTTTATATCTTTCCAAAGTAACAAGACAACTTTGAATTTATTGCCAACATTGAACATTGAGGACCTCATATAAAATCAGGATTCCCAGCTGCTCTTGAAAATTTGGAAGTTGTGACCCTGCTGGGCCCACATTCCCTAGAGTGTTGGGTCTCCTGGGCTCAGCAGCTGCTGCCCCTGAGGAAGGCATGCATCTCTCCTGTGTAAGTTTCCACCTGGCTCACTGGCTTGGTCATATTGGCTTCCTGGCCTCTTTTTGCATGTAGTTTGTGATCCCTGATTGTAGGTTTCATCATTTATCCTGGGCTGTTTCCTCCTGGGAGTTATAATCTTCCTAATCTGAAGCTGAAACTCCCCCAAATGCAAGTTAAACGTGAATTGACAGTAATGGCTAATGCCTAAATAGCACCTACTGTGTACCAGGCCTGAACCACTAACTCATTTCATCTTCACAACAAGCCTTTGCTGTGGGTGCTGGTTACTGCACCAGGCCTGAACCACCAGCTCATTTCCTCCTCACAAGCCCATGCGGTGGGCGCTCGTTACCACACTAGGCCTCAATAACCAGCTCATTTCATTACTACACTAGGCCTCAACCACCAGCTCATTTCATTACCACACCAGGCCTCAACCACCAGCTCATTTCATTACCACACCAGGCCTGAGCCGCCAGCTCATTTCATCCTCACAAGCACATGCAGTGGGCGCTCATTAGCCCCGTTTTACAGGTGAGGACACATGCTCAGAGACTTTAGCCCACTTGTCTGGAGCTGACTGCCTCCACACCTTCTGTGTGATTCACACTGACACAACTGGACATTTCCTACCACGAACATGACATTCACTCCGGTTTTCTGCCTTGACCTCTACATTTTTGGCCCCTGCACATCTGGGCCTCAACCTTCCAGACACGGTTCCTCCAGCTCGGTTAGAGTCCCGTGCTCCTCCTCCCATGCCTTTGGTGCCCACACTAAGTCAGGGCTCAGAAGTCACTCCTTCTGTGACTTGGCTGCTCTGCTTTGTGAGCTCAAGAAACCAGGAAGCCTGTTAAACACGCTATCAGGAATGCTGAAGAATTAAAGATTGTCCAATAAAAGTCAGTGTCAAAGTAATGGAAAATGAAGTGTGGATGGGAACCGTTATTTCTCAGGAGTCAGGGAGTATCTAAATTTGCTGTCTGAAGTCAGAGCCATAGAAAATCCCCAGCTGCACTCTGGTAGTTGTGGTTTTAGCACCTTTACTTGTCATTACAAATAAATTTGAAACTGAAGGAAAGTGAAGAAACACCTCTCAGAAGAGCATGATGCCTTCGACCTGGTTTGCTAGGACAGGAACTGGACACAGATTCTGAAAATCTCATTCATTCAAGCTGAATAAAATGTAGACGCAAGGACATTTACATAGTCAGCCATTCCTCAAGGATTTACTGAGTGCCTACTGTGTACCAGAAGTGGTATTCGTTAGGTACCACATGTTTCATTCATTTGCTCATAGTCCTTTGAGGCCCTTCTAGGTGGAAGCCCCACAATAGGCTCTGGGGATACAGCCCCTGCCACTGCAGAGCTGATGTTTTCACATAAGATTCAGACTTCCAACAACCAATTACACTACTGGTTAATCACAATTATAGTGCTGCAACTAGGCGTTCCCAGTCAGTCTGGGAAATGCAGAAAGGCCTCCCTGGTGAGAAGGTCTCTGCACTGAAATCTGCAGGAGCTGGAGGAGCAGAGTGAAGGGAGGTAAGGGAAAGTGAGAGCCTGCCAGGCAAAATGAAGAGGAAGCGCCAAGGACCTACGGAGGGTGGGAGCCAGGGAACCGAAGGAGGCAGTTACCAGCACTCCTGAAGCACAGGCAGCTAGAGAAGAGAGCCACAGGCTGGACAGTGACCTTGGCAGGGGACACACCATGCAAGGCTAGTGAGCCACGTTCAGAATTTTCAGATTTATCTTGAAAGCCCTGGAAAATCATTAGCATTTTAAGCAGAATGGTAATATGGTCAAATTAGCATTTATAAAGGCCCTGTGAAGGAAGGTCAGAGGTGCAGCAAGAATGGACGCAGTGAGTTGGTTACTGGGTGAATTCGCCAGGCAGGCAAGAAGGGGTGTTGTAGAGCGAGGTTTCTCCACAGCCACATCAGTGACATTTGGCATCTCATTGATCTTTGCTGTGAGGGCTGTATTGTGCACGGCAGCATGCTTTGCATCCCTGGCTCTGCCTGCTGGATGCCAATAGCTCCCTCCCCGAGTCATGACACACAAAAATATGTCCACTGGACATTGCCAAATGTCCCTCATTGGGGGAAATCACCTGTAGTTGAGAAGCACCAATTTAAAGTGGGGACAAGGGATGTGAAGAGATATGGACAGATTCACAATGTGTCTTGGAGCTGGAATCAAAAGATATTAGTGACATATTTGAAAAGGGATGGAGGGCATGAGGTCAGGGCTGACTGTAGCTTGAGGTGCTGGGTGGATAACACGGCGACCATTGCTAGAAAATACGAAGGAAGGCAGGATTCAAAGGAAAAGATAATAAGGTCCATCCTAAGTATTTCATTGGAAAGTTGACTCTCCCTCTCCCTCTCCCTCTCCCTCTCCCCACGGTCTCCCTCTCCCTCTCTTTCCACGGTCTCTCTCTGATGCCGAGCCGAGGCTGGACTGTACTGCTGCCATCTCGGCTCACTGCAACCTCCCTGCCTGATTCTCCTGCCTCAGCCTTCCGAGTGCCTGTGATTGCAGGCGCGCGCCGCCACGCCTGACTGGTTTTCGTACTTTTTTGGTGGGGTTTTGCTGTGTTGGCCGGGCTGGTCTCCAGCTCCTAACCACGAGTGATCCGCCAGCCTCGGCCTCCCGAGGTGCCGGGATTGCAGACGGAGTCTGGTTCACTCAGTGCTCAATGGTGCCCAGGCTGGAGTGCAGTGGCGTGATCTTGGCTTGCTACAACCTCCACCTCCCAGCCGCCTGCCTTGGCCTCCCAAAGTGCCGGGAGTGCAGCCTCTGCCCGGCCGCCACCCCGTCTGGGAAGTGAGGAGCGTCTGTGCCTGACCACCCATCGTCTGGGACGTGAGGAGCCCCTCTGCCTGGCTGCCCAGTCTGGAAAGTGAGGAGCATCTCTGCCCGGCCGCCATCCCATCTAGGAAGTGGGGAGCGCCTCTTCCCGGCCGCCATCCCATCTAGGAAGTGAGGAGCGTCTCTGCCCGGCCGCCCATCGTCTGAGATGTGGGGAGCACCTCTGCCCCGCCGCCCCGTCTGGGATGTGAGGAGCACCTCTGCCCGGCCGCGACCCCGTCTGGGAGGTGAGGAGCGTCTCTGCCCGGCCGCCCCGTCTGAAAAGTGAGGAGCCCCTCTGCCCGGCAACCGCCCCATCTGAGAAGTGAGGAGCCCCTCCGCCCGGCAGCCGCACCGTCTAAGAAGTGAGGAGCCCCTCCACCTGGCAGCCACCCCGTCTGGGAAGTGAGGAGCGTCTCTGCCCGGCAGCCACCCCGTCCGGGAGGGAGGTGGGGGTCAGCCCCCGCCAGGCCAGCCGCCCCGTCCGGGAGGGAGGTGGGAGGGTCAGCCCCCCACCCGGCCAGCCGCCCCGTCCGGGAGGGAGGTGGGGGGTCAGCCCCCCGCCCGGCCAGCCGCCCCGTCCGGGAGGGAGGTGGGGGGGTCAGCCCCCCGCCAGGCCAGCCGCCCCGTCCGGGAGGGAGGTGGGGGGGTCAGCCCCCCGCCCGGCCAGCCGCCCCGTCCGGGAGGGAGGTGGGGGGGTCAGCCCCCCGCCAGGCCAGCCGCCCCGTCCGGGAGGGAGGTGGGGGGGTCAGCCCCCCGCCCTGCCAGCCGCCCCGTCTGGGAGGTGAGGGGCGCCTCTGCCCAGCCACCCCTACTGAGAAGTGAGGAGCCCCTCTGCCCGGCCAGCCGCCCCGTCCGGGAGGGAGGTGGTGGGGTCAGCCCCCCGCCCGGCCAGCCGCCCTGTCTGGGAGGTGAGGAGCGCCTCTGCCCGGCCGCCCCTACTGGGAAGTGAGGAGCCCCTCTGCCCAGACAGCCGCCCCGTCTGGGAGGGAGGTGGGGGGGTCAGCCCCCAGCCCAGGGCCAGCCGCCCCGTCCGGGAAGGAGGTGGGGGGGTCAGCCCCCCGCCCGGCCAGCCGCCCCATCCGGGAGGTGAGGGGCGCCTCTGCCCAGCCGCCCCTACTGGGAAGTGAGGAGCCCCTCTGCCCGGACAGCCGCCCCGTCCAGGAGGGAGGTGGGGGGGTCAGCCCCCCGCCCGGCCAGCCGCCCCGTCCGGGAGGTGAGGGGCGCCTCTGCCCGGCCACCCCTACTGGGAGGTGAGGAGCCCCTCTGCCCGGCCACCACCCCGTCTGGGAGGTGTGCCCAGCAGCTCATTGAGAACGGGCCATGATGACAATAGCGGTTTTGTGGAATAGAAGGGGGGGAAAGGTGGGGAAAAGATTGAGAAATCGGATGGTTGCCGTGTCTGTGTAGAAAGAAGTAGACATGGGAGACTTTTCATTTTGTTCTGTACTAAGAAAAATTCTTCTGCCTTGGGATCCTGTTGATCTGTGACCTTACCCCCAACCCTGTGCTCCCTGAAACATGTGCTGTGTCCACTCAGGGTTAAATGGATTAAGGGCGGTGCAAGATGTGCTTTGTTAAACAGATGCTTGAAGGCAGCATGCTCGTTAAGAGTCATCACCACTCCCTAATCTCAAGTACCCAGGGACACAAACACTGCGGAAGGCCGCAGGGTCCTCTGCCTAGGAAAACCGGAGACCTTTGTTCACTTGTTTATCTGCTGACCTTCCCTCCACTATTGTCCTATGACCCTGCCAAATCCCCCTCTGCGAGAAACACCCAAGAATGATCAATTAAAAAAAAAAAAAAAAAAAAGTTGAAAAAGCTGCCTGTGCCTCATAAGACCTCCAAGAAATACACACACACACAAAAAGCAAGGTAAGGAAGGCCCTAGAGTCTAGGAAGAGACTGGCCAGTGCATTAACCATTGTAGTGTAATGGATTTGATGTTACTTTATGCTCACAAGTTGGACACACACACAGGGACCCAGATCAAATTGGAGGGGAAGGTCAAAGTCAGCTTCCCAAAGGAACTGAAGCTTAGATTGATTTTTAAAGGCTGAGTTAAAATAAACTGGGTAAAAATAAAGAAGGAAAGAGAAAAGCAAATGTAAAATATCTGTGCAGCATGAAGTAGCAAAATATATTCAGAGAATGTAAGAAGCTGAAATGAGGGCCTCAACTAAGCGTGGGAATGCAGATGGTGACATAGCAATGCTGAGGTAGGCTCCCCAGGACCGAGGCCGGCTTGTTGCGGGGAGAGGGGAGGGGCACTCTAGGATGATCTCTGGCGTAAGCAGCAGGTAATGCGGTGCCAGGACATGGCTGAGTTTTACATAAACATTTGTTCAAGCAAATATGGGATCATTCACTGAAACGGAGAATTCAAAGTGAGGTCTAGATTTGGTGGCAAGATACAACTGATTCGAGGTTAGGAAAGGAGAGTTGGAGGAACAGGAGGAAGCGGCCTCTCATCTGCAAACCCTGAGTTCCTGGAACACTTGTTTGTTAGGGAGGGAAGTGTGGCCCAGCCACGATCCTTTGAACATCTTCCTCTTCCATCCTCTGGGTTCTGCATTTCGTGCTGATCTTTAATACATTTCAGATTTTCCAGATACGTCCACACCTCACCCTGGTACACTACTGACTGGAATGTCACTTCCTTCAGGCAGGGGCTTGACATCTTGTGAAACTAGCTAGCCAAGCTCCAGAAATGGGATGGAGGGTCTGGCCCACCCCTTTGTAGCACAGTCCTGGAGATGACAGCAGCCTTCCTGGGTGCGGGGCAAGAAATCTCATCTGCCTGTCTGCAGTGGAGCAGTTTGAGCAGCTCCACAGCCTGGTGCCACACAACAGCATCATGCCCACGAGGTCTTATTCCAGGTGAGCCTCACATACCATGTTGTCAAAGGTGCCTGCTGGGCCTTCCAGGGGTGCTGCAATTTCTCTCTGTGCCCATTTAGTGCAGGTGTCAGAGCATCTGCAGCTGGATCTAGGTGCCAGTGCTACTCTGAGGCTCCCGGGAACCTCTTAATGTTGTAGACACTGCTCACTGTGTTTCCAGGGACCAAATAAATTGGTAAAATGGCACAAGCTGGCCATGTGTGAAATGGAGAGGGAACGGGTCAATTGGAAAACTTATAAAACTTCTAAGAAGGCCAGGCAAGGTGGCTCATGCCTGTAATCCCAGCACTATGGGAGGCCGAGGCAGGCAGATCACAAAGTCATGAGTTCAAGACTAGCTTGACCAACATGGTGAAACCCCATCTCTTCCAAAAATACAAAAATTAGCCGGGTATGGTGGTGCACTCCTGTAATCCCAGCTATTCAGGAGGCTAAGGCAGGAGAAGTGCTTGAACCCAGGAGGCAGAGGTTGCTGTGAGCCAAGATCGCGCCATTGCACTCCAGCCTAGATGACAGAGCATGATACCATCTCAAAAAAAAAAAAAAAAACTTCTAAGAAGAGGCCCAGCATGGTGGCTCATGCCTGTAATCCCAGCACTTTGGGAGGCAAGAAGTGCAGATCATTTGAGGTCAGGAATTCAAGACCAGCATGGCCAACATGGTGAAACCCCGTTTCTACTGAAAACACAAAAATTAGCCCGTCATGGTGGTGCACACTTGTAATCCCAGCTACTGGGGAGACTGAAGCAGGAGAATCACTTGAGCAGGGAGGCAGAGATTGCAGTGAGCAGAGATCACGCACTGCACTCCAGCCTGGGCCATGGAGTAAGACTCTGTCTCAATTAAAAAAAAAAATTAATAAAAAATATAAAAACTTCTAAGAAGAGGCTGAGGGTAGTGGCTCACGCCTGTAATCCCAGCACTTTGGGAGGCCAAGGCAGGCAGATCACGCAGTCAGGAGATCAAGACCATCCTGGCTAACACGGTGAAACCCCATCTCTACTAAAAATACAAAAAATTAGCCGGGCGTGGTGGTGGGCACCTGTAGTCCCAGCTACTCGGGAGGCTGAGGCAGAAGAACGGCGTGAACCCGGAAGGCGGAGCTTGCAATGAGCCGAGATCGCACCACTGCACTCCAGCCTGGGGTCAGAGCAAGACTCCATCTAAAAAAAAAAAAAATTTCTAAGAAGAAAATGCAACTTCCTCTCTGCCATTACTTAGCAAAAGTGTATCCCATTCCTTTCATCAGCCTGAAAGACCGCACAGCTCACAGGCTGCCTGTCTTGTCTCTTGGTCACAATTTAATTGGAAAGTTGAAAAAGCTGAAAAATTACATAAGAAGTAGGGTGTCAGATAAAATACAGTCCATCCAGTTACGTTTAAATATCAGATAAGCAGCAAATAAGTTTTTAATATAAATATGTTCCAAATATTGCATGAAACCTACTTACACAAAAAACTTACCCATTGTTTATCAGAAATTCAACTGGGTGTCCAGTATTTTTATTTACTAAATCTTGTATAGAACAACCCTCGTATAGAACAGCCTGAAGTTTGACCTTCAGCTTCCTAAAAGGGATATTTTAAATGTGTTTATTCATGTATTTAACAGGTCCTTCCTTGTTCCATGAGGCATTTGAAGTAGCTGAATAAAGTTGCGCTCAATTTTGGCTCATGTATTGACTCAGTTGCCACTTTGGGCTCATTTATTCTGTATCACTGAAGGTGGTCCTCAGACAGTGATGAAGGGCCCTCCTCAGCCAGAAGCAGAGCCCTGGCAGGAAAGCGCAAGACAGCTCCTATTGTCAGGCCCTGGGTACCACGCCACCTCCACCTGAGCGTCCTCCCCCAGCTCACGCCACAGGGTGTCCTCAGGGCATCGCCTTTCCTATCACAGCTGGAGGGGAATTTACAGCAAACAGGATGAGGGCAGGGAGGTTTGTCTCACCTTGTAGCTTACCCGCTTGCCCCATTCTTGAATCCTAAGGAAAAAGCCAAGCCCCTTACTTATACACACGCCTCCAGCTCATTCGGATCCCCGATGGCTGTCCAGCTGCTCACAAAGAGCTGTCCTTTGGGAGCCCTGCTGTCCTGCCACATGCATCAAATATAGTGTGGAGACTATGTCCTGAGCCAATGCCAGTTCAACCTGAAGTGGCCCCTGGGACCAAATAAAAAAGGCATCCTTTTTATTTATTTTATTTTATTTATTTTGAGATGTAGTCTCACTCTGTTGCCAGGTTGGAGTGCAGTGACGCAATCTCAGCACACGGCAATCTCCAACTCCTGGATTCAAGCAGTTCTCCTACCCCAGCCTCCTGAGTAGCTGGGATTACAGGTACCCGCCACCACACCCAGCTAATTTTTGTATTTTTAGTAGAAATGGAGTTTCACCATGTTGTCCAGGATGGTCTCGATCTCCTGACCTCGTGATCCGCCCACCTCAGCCTCCCAAAGTGCTGGGATTACAGACATGAGCCACTGCGCCCAGTGAGGGCATCTTTTTTAAAGTGACATCATCACAACAGTAGGGTCAGCGATCACAAAGGCGCTGGAGAAACCAGAAAGCAGTTGAGGGAGCATGGTGCTTTTTGAAATGTGCTCAGGTGCTGAGCTGAGCCAACCACCAGACGACCCTTGCCTCAGCCTTTCAGGCCTCAGAAACTGGCTGGACCCCAGGTAAGAAGTGCCACTGCAACTAAAAGGGAATTTTTTAATATGTTTTTTATATATATGTATATTATATATATACTTGTGCACATTAGTTTTTTATATTGCCACATTTGTTTTTTCTCCTGAATAGAGATATATAACAGATATCAAGATATTCCTAAATAATACAGCATAAACCTCCTAAGAACAAAAATATTCTTCTACATAACCACAGTAAAATTATCATACCAAAGAAGTTTAATATGATTATCTAATTAAGTCCATATTCAGATTACCCTGTTGTCCAAGTAATGTCCTTCATAGCTTTTTTTGTTGCTGTTTATCCAAAAATCTAATCAATTGCACTTAGTTTTTAATGTTCTTTTAGTCTCCTTTAATCCAGAACAGTTCTACAGCTTTGTGTTTGTATTCTATGACATTGACATTTTTCAAAAATTGAGGCCGATTTTTTTGTTGAATGTCCCCCAAGTTAAACTGGATTGTTTTCTCATGATTAGATTTAGGTGCAATATTTTTGACAATCATACTAAGTAGATGATGCTGTGTTTTCAGTGCATCATATCAGGAGGCTCTTGATTTCAATCAGTCCCACTATATATATATATATATATATATATATATATATATATACACACACACTTTAAGTTCTAGGGTACATGTGCACAACGTGCAGGTTTGTTACACAGGTATACATGTGCCATGTTGGTTTGCTGCACCTATCAACTCATCATTTATATTAGATATTTCTCCTAATGCTATCCCTCCCCCAGGCCCTGAACCCTGCTCTGACAGGCCCTGGTGTGTGATGTTCCCTGCCCTGTGCCCAAGTGATCTCATTGTTCAATTCCTATCTATGAGTGAGAACATGCAGTGTTTGGTTTCTGTCCTTGTGATAGTTTTCTGAGAATGATGGTTTCCAGCTTCATCCATGTCCCTGCAAAGGACATGAACTCATCCTTTTTTATGGCTGCATAGTATTCCATGGTGTATGTGTGCCACATTTTCTTAATCCAGTCTATCATTGATGGACATTTGGGTTGGTGCCACGTCTTTGCTATTGTGAATAGTGCCTCAATAAACATATGTGTGCATGTGTCTTTATAGTAGCATGATTTATAATCCTTTGGGTATATACCCAGTAATGGGATGGCTGGGTCAATGGTAATTCTAGTTCTAGATCCTTGAGGAATCGCCACATTGTCTTCCACAATGGTTGAACTAGTTTACAGTCCCACCAACAGTGTAAAATCATTCCTATTTCTCCACATCCTCTCCAGCACCTGTTGTTTCCTGACTTTTTAATGATCGCCATTCTAACTGGTGTGAGATGGTATCTCATTGTGGTTCTGATTTGCATTTCTCTGATGACCAGTGATGATGAGCATTTTTTCATGTGTCTGTTGGCTGTATAGATGTCTTCTTTTGAGAAGTGTCTGTTCATATCCTTTGCCCACTTTTTGATGGGTTTCTTTTTCTTGTAAATTTGTTTGAGTTCTTTATAGATTCTGGATATTAGCCCTTTGTCAGATGGGTAGATTGTAAAAATTTTCTCCCATTCTGTAGGTTGCCTGTTCACTCTGCTGGTGGCTTCTTTTGCTGTGCAGAAGCTCTTTAGTTTAATTAGATCCCATTTGTCTATTGTGGCTTTTGTTGCCATTGCTTTGGTGTTTTAGTCATGAAGTCCTTGCCCATGCCTCTGCCCTGAATATTATTGCCTAGGTTTTCTTCTAGGGTTTTTATGGTTTTAGGTCTAACATTTAAGTCTTTAATCCATCTTGAATTAATTTTTGTACAAGGTGTAAGGAAGGGATCCAGTTTCAGCTTTCTACGTATGGCCAGCCAGTTTTCCCAGCACCATTTATTAAATAGGGAATCCTTTCCCCATTTCTTGTTTTTGCCAGGTTTGTCAAAGATCAGATGGTTGTAGATGTGTGGCGTTACTTCTGAGGCCTCTGTTCTGTTCCATTGATCTATATTTCTGTTTTGGTACAAGTACCATGCTGTTTTGGTTACTGTAGCCTTGTAGTACAGTTTGAAGTCAGGTAGCATGATGCCTCCACCTTTGTTCTTTTTGCTTAGGATGGACTTGGCAATGCGGGCTCTTTTTTGGTTCCATATGAACTTATAAAGTAGCTTTTTCCCATTCTGTGAAGAAAGTCATTGGTAGCTTGATGGGGATGGCACTGAATCTATAAATTACTTTGGGGAGTATGGCAATTTTCACAATATTGATTCTTCCTATCCATGAGCATGGAATATTCTTCCATTTGTTTGTGTCCTCTTTTATTTCGTTGAGCAGTGGTCTGTAGTTCTCCTTGAAGAGGTCCTTCACATCCCTTGTAAGTTGTATTCCTAGGTATTTTATTCTCTTTGTAGCAATTGTGAATGGGAGTTCACTCATGATTTGGCTCTCTGTCTGTATTGGTGTATAGGAATGCTTGTGATTTTTGCACATTGATTTTGTATCCTGAGACTTTGCTAAAGTCGCTTATCACCTTACGGAGATTTTGGGCTGAGACAATGGGGTTTTCTAAATATACAATCATGTAATCTGCAAACAGGGACAATTTGACTTCCTCATTTCCTATTTGAATACCCTTTATTTCTTTCTCTTGCCTGATTGCCCTGGCCAGAACTTCCAACACTATGTTGAATAGGAGTGGTAAGAGAGGGCATCCTTGTCTTGTGCTGGTTTTTAAAGGGAATGCTTCCAGTTTTTGCCCATTCCGTATGATATTGGCTGTGGGTTTGTCATAAATAGCTCTTATTATTTTGAGATATGTTCCATCAATACCTAGTTTATTGAGAGTTTTTAGCATGAAGCACTGTTGAATTTTATCAAAGGCCTTTTCTGCATCTATTGAGATAATCATGTGGTTTTTGTCATTGGTTCTGTTTATGTGATGGATTACGTTTATTGATTTGCATATGTTGAACCAGCCTTGCATCCCAGGGATGAAGCTGACACTTGATTATGGTGGATAAACTTTTTGATGTGCTGCTGGATTCGGTTTGCTAGTATTTTGTTGAGGATTTTTGCATCAATGTTCATCAGGGATATTGGTCTAAAATTCTCTTTTTTAATTCTGTCTCTGCCAGGCTTTGGTGTCAGGATGATGTTGGCCTCATAAAATGAGTTAGGGAGGATTCCCTCTTTTTTTATTGATTGGAATAGTTTCAGAAGGAATGGTACCAGCTCCTCTTTGTACCTCTGGTAGAATTCGGCTGTGAATCTGTCTGGTCCTGGACTTTTTTTGGTTGGTAGGCTATTAATTATTGCCTCAATTTTAGAGCCTGTTATTAGTCTATTCAGAGATTCAACTTCTTCCTGGTTTAGTCTTGGGAAGGTATATGTGTCCAGGAATTTATCCATTTCTTCTAGATTTTTAGTTTATTTGTATAGAGGTGTTTATAGTATTCTCTGATGGTAGTTTGTATTTCTGTGGGATTGGTGGTGATATCCCCTAAAAGGGAAGCTTTTCTCAACTACATTTGGTCTTCCTGGGAGGGGAGAGAGGCAGGGATGTGAAAAGCAGACATGGGCAGGATCATCAGAGCTGCCCCTGAAGAGTCCGTCCCAAAAGCTGGCATCCAGACCCTAGCCAGGCACCCTCCATAGGACGTCCTCTTCAGTCACTCCCTAGAAAAGTCTGAATAGGGGCCGAGCGTGGTGGCTCATGCCTGTAATCCCAGCACTTTGGAAGGCCGAGGCAGGCGGATCACCTGAAGTCGGGAGATCGAGACTAGCCTGACAAACATGGAGAAACCCCGTCTCTACTAAAAATACAAAATTAGCCAGGCATGGTGGCATGTGCCTGTAATCCCAGCTACTTGGGAGGCTGAGGCAGGAGAATCACTTGAACCCGGGAGGCAGATGTTGCAATGAGCCAAGAGTGCACCATTGCACTCCAGCCTAGGCAACAAGAGTGAAACTCTGTCTCAAAAAAAAAAAAAAAAAAAGAGAGAAAGAAAGAAAAGTCTGAATAGGCATGGAAATTACCTGCTGCCCTGCTGCAGATGGCTCAGGGCTCTTACAGGCCATTATCACATAAATAAAGCACATGACTCGAAGCAGCAATGCATGATAAGTGGGTTAACTATTATCCCTCTTTTTATAATATAGAAACAGAGGTACCAAGGATACTGAAGATCAAGCCAAAGAATAGTAGTAAGATCCCTAACAGTGGCCAGGCGTGGTGGCTCATGCCTGTAATACCAGCATTTTGGGAGGCCAAGGTAGGCAGATCACTTGATGTCAGGAGTTTGAGACCAGCCTGGCTAACATGGTGAAACCCCATCTCTACTAAAAATACAAAAACTAGCTAGGGGTGGTGGCCCACACCTGTAGTCCCAGCTACTCAGGAGGCTGAGGCAGGAGAATTATGTGAACCTTGGAGGTGGAGATTGCAGCGAGCCACAATTCTGCCACTGCACTCCAGCCTGGGTGACACAGCGAGGCTCCGTCTCAAAAAAAAGATCCCTATCAAATGCTTTCCATTTCCCATTTCAAATAAGGATTATTAAAAAGCTTAAACATGCCGGCTGCAGTGGCTCACACCTGTAATCCCAGCACTTTGGGAGGCCAAGACAGGTGGATCACCTGAGGTGAGGAGTTTGGGACTAGCCTGGCCAACATGGTGAAACGTCATCTCTACTAAAAATACAAAAATTACCTGGGTTTGGTGGTGGGCACCTGTAATCCCAGCTACTCGCGAGGCTGAGGCAGGAGGCAGAGGTTGCAGTGAGCCGAGATCATGCCACTGCACTCCAGCCTGGGTGACAGAGTGAGACTCCATCTCAAAAAAAAAAAAAAAAAAAAGCTTAAACACAAATAGAGAAAAGAGTATAGTGAGCCCTCACGCACCCATCACTGAACTACAATTAGCAACCCATAGCCAAGCTTATTTCATCACTCATTCTACCCTCTTCCATATTGTCTTAAAGCAAATCCCAACCATTATGTCACTTCGTCCAGAAACGGTTTAGTATGAACTCTGAAAGATTAAGGGCACTTTTGACAAAAAAAAATACAATACCTAGGAATACAGCTAACAAGGGAAGTGAAGGATCTCTTCAAGGAGAACTACAAACCACTGCTCAAAGAAATCAGAGAGGACACAAACAAATGGAAAAACATTCCATGTTCATGGATAGGAAGAATCAATATGGTGAAAATGGCCATACTGCCCAAAGCAATTTATAGATTCAATGCTATCCCCATTAAACTACCATTGACATTCTTCACAGAATTAGAAGAAAACTATTTTAAAATCCATATGGACCTAAAAAAAAGAGCCTGAATAGTGAAGACAATCCTAAGCAAAAAGAACAAAGCTGGAGGCATCACACTACCTGACTTCAAACTATACTACAAGGCTCCAGTAACCAAAACAGCATAGTACTGGTACAAGAACAGACACATAGACCAATGGAACAGAATAGAGAACCCAGAAATAAGACCACATACCTACAACCAGCTGATCTTCAACAAACCTGACAAAAACAAGCAATGGGGAAAGGATTCCCTATTCAGTAAGTGGTGCTGGCAGAATTGGCTAGCCATATGCAGAAAATTGAAACTGGATCCCTTCCTTACACTATATACAAAAATTAACTCAAGATGGATTAAAGACTTACGTGCAAAACCCAAGACTATAAAAATCCTAGAAGAAAATCTAGGCAATACCATTTGGGACATAGGCTCAGGCAAAGATTTCATGACGAAAATGCCAAAAGCAATTAAATGAAAGCAAAAATTGACAAATGGGATCTAATTAAACTAAAGAGCTTCTGCACAGCAAAAGAAACTATCATCAGAGTGAACAGACAACCTACAGAGTGGGAGAAAATTTTTGCAATCTATCCATCTGACAAAGGTCTAATATTCGAGTCTACAAGGAACTTAAACGTATAAGAAAAAAACAAACAGCTCCATTAAAAAGTGGGCAAAGGACATGAACAGACACTTCTCAAAAGAAGATATTCATGCAGCCAACAAACATAAAAAAAAAGCTGAACATCACTGATAATTCAAGAAATGAAAATCAAAACCACAACGAGATACCATCTCACGCCAGCCAAAATGGCTATTATTAAAAAGCCAAAAAAAAAAACAACACAGATACTGACAAGGTTGTAGAGAAAAAGGGATGCTTTTACACTCTTGATGGCGTGTAAATTATTTCAACCTATGTGGAAGACAGTGTGGTGATTCCTCAAAGACCTAGAGACAGAAATACCATTTGACCCAATAATCCCATTACTGGGTATATACCCAAAGAAGTATAAATCATTTTATTATAAAGATATATGTATGTTTATTGCAGCACTATTCACAATAGCAAAGACATGGAATCAACCCAAATACCCATCAATGATAGACTGGATTTAAAAAATGTAGTACATATATACCATGCAATACTATGCAGCCATTTAAAGGAATGAGATCATGTCCTTTGCAGGGATATGACTGGAGCTGGAGGCCATTATCCTCAGCAAACTAATGCAGGAACAGAAAATCAAATACCCCATGTTCTTACTTATAAGTGAGAGCTGAAAGATGAGAACACATGGATACATGGAGGGGAAAAACACACACTGAAGCCTGTTGGAGAGTGGGGGGTGGGAGGAGGGAGAGCATCAGGAAGAATAGCTAATGGATGCCAGGCTTAATACCTAGGCGATGGGATGATCTGTGCAGCAAACCACCATGGCACATGTTTACCTATGTACGAACTTGCACATCCTACACATGTACCTCTGAACTTACAATAAATAAGTAAATAAATTTTTAAAGCATTAAAAAATAAAATAAAATAAAAAGATAAGGGAACTTTTTTACAATGTAGTCATGTTACCAATATCATACCTTAGAAAGAATTAATTTCCTCAGTAGCATCAAATATCCAATCAGTATTTAGGTGACCAATTATCTATAAATGTCATAAATATTTTTAAATTTGTTTGAATTAGGGTCCAAATAAGGTTCACATGTTCAGATTGGTTAATATGTCTATTAAATCTATAAGGTTCCCCTTCATATTGTTTTTCTTTGACATCTACTTATTGAAGAAACCAAGTCTTTCATGGTGTCATGTTCACCTTAGTATGGATTTATCTGATTGAATCACTGAGGTGTCATTTAACATATTTCTCTGTCTTCTGTTATTTTCTGCAAATTGGTAATTGAAGACTTGATCCACCTTTTTGCAAACTTCTTCATAGGTGTTGCTGTGTACTTCCAGGAGGAACATATAATGTAGGACTCTCTCTTCCTCTTTCTCTATATATATATATATGAAGTTATCTACCATTAATATCCAAAGCCTAGCTATCTTAATTCATTACTGGCATTACTGGTCATGAAAAGGTAACATTCTAATCCAGTCTTTCCTTTTTCTTTCTCTGTCACCCAGGCTGGAGTGCAGTGGCATGATCTCGGCTCACTACAAACTCCGCTTCCCAGGTTCAGGCGATTCTCCCACCTCAGCCTCCCAAGTAGCTGGGATTACAGGTACATGTGCCACCACACCCAGCTAATTTTTGTATTTTTAGTAGGGACAGGGTTTTACCATGTTGTCCAGGTTGGTCTCGAACTCCTGACCTCAGGTGACCCACCTACCTCAGCCTCCCAAAGTGTTGGGATCATAGGAGTGAGCCACCGTGCCTGGCCTCATTTTTCATCTATTAGCTGACATACATCCACAAAAAGAAAATGTTATCTTTTGCTGTCTGGGTTGCCCATTGCTGTAGTACACAGAACGAAGTTAAGTTAAAGGTTTGATTCTTTCATTTATGTACCACTTTTTAACGTGCCACTTTTCAAAAAAACGAGTTGATTCACTAGCATTCTCCAATAGTAATTAAGTTTTTTGTTTGTTTGTTTGTTTTTGTTTTTTGAGACAGCATCTTGCGATCTCGGCTCACTGCAACCTCTGCCTCCTGGGTTCAAGCAATTCTCCTGCCTCAGCCTCCCGAGTAGCTGGGATTACAGGCATCCGCCACGATGCTCAGCATTTTTTTTTCTTTTTTTTGTATTTTTAGTAGAGATGGGGTTTCCCCATGTTGGCCAGCCTGCTATCCAACTTCTGACCTCAGGTGATCCGCCTGCCTCGGCCTCCCAAAGTGCTGGGATTACAGGGGTGAGCCACCGCACCCAGCCAGTTTCTTTTTCAATGTTGTCAAGACCATCAATTTAAACATATTTAATAGATGAAGGAGACATAAAATTAGAAAGATATAGAATACTTAAAACTTAATTAACATTTTCCCCTGTTTCTTGGGACAGAGGAAAAAAACATAATTAACAAGCTTGCATCAATAATTGAAGAAAATACATTTTTAATTGAAAAATAATTCACATACCATAAAATTCATGCTTTTAAAAATGTTTTTTATGTATTCAGAAAGTTGTGCTATCCAATTCCAGAACATTTTGCAACTCCCAAAAGAAACCCATACCCATTAGCAGTCATTCTCTGTTCCCTTCTCATCCCACCCGCACCCTGTCCCTGGCAATCACCGATCTATTAATACTTTCTGTTTCTATGGATTTGCCTAAAAAATACATTCTTTTTAAGTACATTTGTAACATCTGAGAAAATGTAAACTAAGTCTGTTTCTTTAAATGTAAAGGAAATAAAAGCCAGAAAGCAAATTCCAACAACATTCAAAGGATTGATATTATATCATTCACATTATTTGACAAAAATACAAATAAATCTAAAACAAATAACAAATAAAATTATGCCACAAAATAATAAAATAATACCACATTGGAAGATGAACAATACATTTATTTGACTCATGGATTAGAGACCATGGATCATAATGCCGATATCTATACTATGTAAGATATTCCCTCCTTTGTAGTATCTATTTAAACCTAAATTTTAAAATATTAAATGGCAACTTGAAGGTATTCAAGAGCATTTTAAAATCCTGTTATGGAGTGTGAAAGGAAGAGAGGAAGAAAGGAAGGAGGGCCACTGGTCTAAAGAGTCCTTGAGAAGGCTGCTGGGGCTGGCCATGCTCAAGGAGATGGTGCTCACCTGCGGCCAGGTGGGCAGCAGGGAGAGGTGACACGTGGCAGATCTGGAGTTTCAGAACAATGGCCATGCTGTGAGTCCTGGCACTGTCCATTAGGGTGAAAAGCTTTTCTGCTGGGAGTGAGAGGCCTCATGACTCGGTGCTAGGAGCCCCCTCGGTCATGAGAACACGGGTGCATCCCCAAAACCTCCTTTGCATCAGATCCCTGCAGCAGTGAAGCACATTCCCACTGCTCCTTCCATTTACGTCCACCAATTGATGGTCACTCCACCAGCTGAATGATGGATAAGAATCCCTCTCAAATGTTAAAGGACTTCTAGTCATCCAAATTTCTGATTTCACATCAACTTGTTAAGATCACACAAAACCTGCATTTCAAGTCGCCCCAGCATTTTCACCCTGTAGTACCTTTGGCAACATCACTGCAATGCTTTCTGTCAGCCAATGTGGATCAAAACTGCCAGCAGAACATACTATTTTCTGCCATGATTGGCAGAAAGCAGGAGCACAGTTATGGAGTAAACAGATTGGCCGGCACTTGGCAAGCTGAGGAAACCACACGTACTTGGCCCTCTCTGGCCCCTGGGACACATCCAACTCTGCTATATTAGTGACTGTGATACTGTACTCTCCAGAATTCCAAAGTATGAGCTATTTCTGAGGGAAACGGGTCAAGCTGACTCAGCCTGTGTACAGTTGCTGAACAGAGCTCCAGTCAAGTGATGCTGCAGGGAAATGCAGCAGGAGCATCCTGGCCTGGTGTTTTGCTAAGGCCGGTGGTCTTGCCAGAGTAGGAGGTACATACAGGGCACTACTGGGGGGCAGTGGCAGGAATTCAGCACCCGCAGCAGGATGCAGACTCTGGCTCCCCACAGTATTGGCAGCAAATTCCAGAGACCCATCATCAGTAGGCATCTAAGGACGCTAAGGCACTCTTTGAGCAATAAGAATAGTTTGTGGGTCCTATACCCACAAACCCAGATCCCTCTCCTCTCACTTTACCAGGAAACAAAATGAAAGGAGGGTGGCCTGGGCTTCCAATAATGATTGGTTTTGTTGCTAAGAAAAGCAATTCATTCCTCTTTCCGTTATTGTCTTTTCTTAGACTGGTGGCCAAGAAACAATAGTCACGTATGAAACTCCAAGTTGTTTGAAATTTTAATGTGAAACAGTAGTTAGTGAGTTTTCCTTCATGCCAAACTGTCCTGCTAAAACAAACGTCAGGTGGCCGTCACCTCAGCCAAGATGTAAGGACTCACAGACGGCCAGCCATGAAGCCATTGGCCAAGGGCCCACAGGACATCTGTTCTGGGTCTGCCACCGAGTGTGAGCCAAGAAAGTCAGATCTGAGAATAAAATATTTCCAAATATTATTTTCCTCTGGACCTGATTTACAAAGCATAACACAAGCTGGGGAAGAGGGAGTTTTTCCAGGATAAACAACCCGGCATAGGGGGAGGTCATGTTATTTTAAACATGGAGCTCATACAGGAGAGTTCCTGGTCCCCAAGATCAGGGAGCATTCGCTGTGATGGTAATTTTCATTATTTTATGCTAACTCTGAAATACGTAGCATTCCAACATCAGTCTAAAGAAAGGCGCTCACTAGAGGAAAGTGAGCCAGCAAGCACCTGTCCTCCACGAACAGAGGCCCTTGACATTTGGCTCCGCCACAGTTAGAGGGAAGGACTCCTCCAAGAAGTCAGCTCCTGCTGTTGCCTTCTCTTCCATTTCTACTCTCCCACGATTTCTCCCCAGGAGAACATACACACAGGCATTGACAAGCAGAGCTATTATGTGACATTGTATGCAGACCTCATGGTAAAATTATTGGCACAGCTTGTATAAATTACAGATGCACATTTTCTTAATCAACCCAGGCTCTATACATTAATTGCATAGATCTTCCAATTCAGGCTCACCTACTTTTTTCTTGAATAAGGTAGCAGTTGTTTCTTAAAATATAATAATAATACATGCTGACTATCAAAAGCTTAAGAAATAAAAAATTCAAATTGACAACAATCCTACCACTAGTGAAACCTACTGTATTATAACACTGAGTATAATACATATGTACATAAATATACACACGCACACATGCACGCTGAAATCTTGGCATTCATGGGGTAAACATTTGCAATTTCAGCTCTTCCTCAGTAACTCCAGTTTGCACCCCTGCAAGGCACAAATCTCAATCTGGTGTGTGGGAGAATATTGCTAAGCTAATGAGCAATCCTGCAGAAGTTCCTACCATGATGCCTAGATCTCTGGATGTCATGGATAATGCACAAGCAGATTTGAATCCAATCCATCTCAATAGATTTATCTGAAAATCCCACCGATAGTGACAGAGACCCGTTCATGCTGAGCATGTAGAGGAAGTGGGTGGAGTTAATAAACAGGCTATCCATAGATGTGAGTGGAAACAAAGGGAAATACATATGGAACACACAAGGAGTAGAAAGGAAAACCAGGGAGGCAGACCAGGGCAACGCTCTCTTCCCTGCCTGAGGGATTTCCTCGCCTCTACTTGCTGCTTTCTGTGCCTTCCACCTCAGTTATCTCTGCTTCTTCCACTTTCAAATGCCTAAAATTGGCCATTTCAGCACCCAAGAATAAATGAATCTTAGTCCAATTTCCCCAAGAAACTGAGTTTCTCAGTCTGAATTTCAACATCACTGGGATATAATCAGATTGGCATGGCTCATCGTTGATTGCCAGGCCAAGGACTGCTAGCCAGGCTTTGGAAGGATGGTCCTGGAGGCCATTATATACCCTGACCTCATCAGCTGGTCCTGTGGCTCTCGAAGAATAGCCTCCCTCAGACAGGACACGGACTGGTTGGTATACAGAGCCTCAGACTGCTCAAATCTGGCACTTTGTCTTTAATGTGACAGGGCAACCTTCTTTCTTTGCCACTATAAAACAGATGCAACTTTATTTCTAGTATTTTCTACCCAAGTTTTCCACTTAGTGTTAACACTCTTAACACATTTTGTAAAAATTTAAATACATTTTAACACATTTTCTTAACACATACTTAACCAACCTCCTTGCTACACTCTTTGCCCACGTTAGAGTTCAATTCAGTACAACATAGCTCATCTTTTCCTCCATACTCTGTACCTATTTGTGTACTAATGGTGGCCCATTCTAAAATCTTTACCAATGGGTGATACAGTTTGGATAGTTGTCCCTTCCAAATCTCATATTGAAATATGATCCCCAATGTTGGAGGTGGGGCCTGGTGGGAGGTGTTTGGGCCATGAGGGCAGATCTCTCATGAATGGCTTGGTATCCTCCCTCCCTATGATAGCAAGTGAGTTTGGGCTCTGTTAGTTCACACGAGAGCTGTTGTTTAAAGGATCCTGTCACCTCTTCCTCTCTCTCTTGCTCCCTCCTCACCATGTGACATACTTACTCCCCATTTGCCTTCTCCCATGACTGGAAGCTACCTGAGGCCTCACCAGAAGCAGATGCTGGTGCCATGCTTCTTCTTTCTTCGTTGTTGCTGTTTTTGTTTTTGTGTTTGTTTTTGATACAGAGTCTCACTCTGTCACCTAGGCTAGGGTGCAGTAGCCTGATCTCAGCTCACTGCAACCTCTCCCTGCCAGGTTTAAGTAATTCTCATGTCTCAGCCTCCCAAGTAGCTGGAATCACAGGCACACACCACCATGCCCGGCTATTTTTGTATTTTTTGCAGAGACTGGGTTTCACCTACGTTGACCAGGCAGGTCTGAAACTCTTTACCTCAAGTAATCCACCTGCCTCAGCCTCCCAAAGCGCTGAGATTACAGGCATGAGCCACCGTGCCTGGCCTTCCATGCTTCTTGTATAACCTGCAGAACCGTGAGCCAAATAAACCTGTTTTCTTATAAATTAGCCAGCCTCAGGTGTTCCTTTATGGCAACACAAAATGGGCTAATACACCGGGTGAGCCCAGTATCTCTGTATGCGCTGCTCTTGGCTTTATTCACATTTCTAATGGTAGAAACGGTAGGATGGCACGGAGTTCAGAAAAGTAAGGATTTATGTTAACCTCTGCATAGATACAGGACATTTTGATACCACTATTTTCCAGCCTGATGAATTTTTGACTCTGTGATTATGAACACAAACATCTTATTGAAAATTATATAACTATTGATAAATTTTACTTCAGAAAACATTTACCAAAGCAAAATCCATTGATCTATTTTCATTGATAATTTATGTAACACATAAAGTGTTTCCATCTCTTTGTTTTCATTTTTATTTCATGGAAAATATTTTATTTGGAATGGATTATTGTGAATAGTACATTTGTTTTTCTTCTGTACATCATATTGAATCTGCTTCAGTGCCTCGTGCAGCCAAAATGGAAGTATCAATTGAGGGCTGTATGAGTCAGGGTCCTGAGAGGACACACATTGCCCACTCAGCCGAGATATTTTCCTTTTTAGCTTAAGAGATTGCTGTTTTGGCTTTTATTATATATTATTCAAAAAACAAACTAAAGTTACACATCATTACTTGAATTTTAGTAGTTTCTGACCTTTGACACTTAAAAGTGGTTGTCTTAGTTCATTTGGGTGGCTATAACAGAACACACAGACTGGATAATCTATAATGAACAGGTATGTATTTGGTTTACAGTTCTGGAGGTCGGGAAGTCCAAGAGCATGCTGCTGGCATTTGTCAAAGGCCTTCCTGCTGTGTCATCCCATGGTGGAAGGCAGAAGGGCCAGAGAGGGTGATGGCAAGCTCAATTCACATCCATCACAAGCCCACTCTGGCAACAGTGAATCCACTCCCTCAATAATAACATTAATCCTTTCATGAAGGCAGGTCCCTCATGGCCTAATCACCTCTAAATGGTCCCACCTCTCAATACTGTTTTATGGAATTGTGTCCAACACTTCAATTTTGGGGGACACATTCAAACTATAGCGATCATGAAAAATCTTTTTTATTATCTCAAATGTCACCAAAATCTCTAGCCTTTTCCTTTATAGTCAATAAAAGTGTAATTAAATACATGAAAAAATCTCCAGTTTTGTTATTTCAAACTCCATTTAAATTTGACTGTTGGCTCAAAATTCAGTGAGCTACCCTTTTATCAAATCACTGTCCTTAGAGAATCCATGGTTAAATTAATACGTCCAGTATTTGTTGTCATTGATAGTAATGGTAAAATTTTGTTTGTGGGAATTTTGGCTAAATTAAGATTCCTACATAAAGAGGCATTCAGAGGTCCAAACATCATTCCACTGCAATTAAGCTAGTTTCTCATTACTTCCTTTCCTGAAATAACATTTTTTTTTCCTAGAGAAGCAGTTAATAAAATTTCTTTTCAATATGCTTCATAGAAATCAGAATGTTTTCCAATAAAAACAGCTTCTCGCTGTTTTTCACTCTGGTCATCTTAGCTCTGCATAGATACATTGAGTTTATTTTAGGTGTCTAAATGAATGTGCTGCATGCTGTAGAGAAGGAATAAATGCCCTATTTTTGAAGACATAATTTCCATTTTTGCTTAGTTGAGAGGCAGCATTGCTGCATGGAGAAGCTCCATTGCTTCTCTATAAGAAAGAAAGATTGCTTGCTTGGTACCAATTTCTAAAGAGAAAGCACAAAGGATCATTGGTTTAGAGCAAGCCCTGTGATATGACAGCTCCCACAGTTTCCCAGAATATCCTTTAGTTTTAAAGCAGGCAAAGGCAGGTAGACAACAGCCAAGCATACAAAGAACAATCATGCTTTGAAGATTTTTTCCTTAATGGCCGAGTTTCTTTCTAGCATAGAAGTGGTGCCATCAATGCAAGCTGATCCACTTGTGAGTGATGTGATCATGCCCTTTAGAAGTCTCTTCAGATGGAACCAAATGCTTTCACTCGGGGTTTACGCCAGTGATTCACAGTCATGTGGGATTTTTGAAGACACTTTTAAATGAAGGGAATGATTACACAGACTGGGCAGAGTTAAGGGACACAGAGGGTATACTGAGGTACCGTGGGAAGCTTTATCATCCCAGGCAATGGTGTTACCAGAGCCTGGGTGAAAGCTAGAGTTCTAGAAGAATCTACGCATAGAGGGTGCATTCCCTGCCAGAACCATGCCAAAGCAGGGAGAAAGAAAAATACATACCCAACTTCCCTCCCCTCCCACTCTCTGACTCCCTATCAGTCAGTGCTTCCCCTTGACCAACCCTTTGGGAAGTCCAAGGGCATGAGAGCAGGAGGGCAATGTCCGCAGGAGGCGGCATCCCAAAGCACAGAGCAGAAAAACAGAGGGTGGAGAGTGGACTGAGAGGTCGGGTGGGGAAGAACAGAGTATCACCAGCACAGGTAGCATCCCCTCTACTCAGATAGCACAGATGACCCAGATCATTCCAGAAGAGTCCATTGGTTTACAGTCTGCTCCTGTCACTCTGGCTCTGAGAAGGTGGGCGTTTCCTCTGCTTTCTCCCGTGCTATGGAGTTTTTGCTCAGGTGGGGCACCTTGACAGCTCTCCCACATCCATTCTCCCCACGTGCACCCTGTGAATGCTCCCCTCTGAGCTCCTGCCCACTGTTCAGGGAAAGAAAAGGCTTGGAAGACTGGCCCTGCTATTTAAGGGTCTACAAATAAAATAAAACTAATCCTTCCAGTTATTTGGGGGATAAACTTTTTTAAAACCTGATCATGAAAAAGTTTATTTCCCACCTGCTGTTGTTTGAATGTATCCCCCAAAAATTTCTGTTTTGAAACTTAATTGCCATTGTAACACGATTAAGAGGTAAGGCCTTTAAGAGATGACTAGGCCATGAAATCTCCACTCTCATGAATGGACTAATGCTGTTATCACAGGAGTGGGCTCCTGACAAAAGGATAAGTTTGGCCCCCGTTTTCTCTCTCTCTCACAGTGGGATGCCCTTATACCATGGCATGACTCTTGCCAGATGCTGGTGCCATTCTCTTGGACTTCTCAGCCTCCAGAAACGTGAGCCAAATACACTCCTGTTCTTTATAAATTATGTAGTTTGTAGTATTCTCTTACATCAACAGAAAACTGAAGACACATTTTAAAAGAAACTGAGTCTTTGTGGAAAACTCTAGAAATTCAGAGTTCACCTTTTGTTGCCAATTTCTACAAAGTCAAGACTTACAGAAAAATCACAATTCTTCCTTCAGTTCTGGAAAATCTCTTTTTTTTTCTTCCCCCCTCCCTCAGTTTCAGAAAATCTCTAACAAAAATTTTTTATGTGCAATTTTAATATTTGCCAGTATCTGGTGTTGATTTTTTCTGCTGGTGACATTTGTAATTTGGATTTAAGACTAATACTTCATATTTATTTATTTATTCAATAATCTGTGAGAAATTGTTCATGGTTTTGCCCAAGAATTCCAGAACTGCAATATTACTAATTATTCGTCTATTTTTTTGCTAGTTTAATTCTTACATATTCTTCTCTTCTAAAAGAACATATTATAACATATGGCAACGTTCTAATTATCTATCCAAAAAGCCCAAGGAGGCACAATGCTTACTTTTTGCTTTTGCTTCACCAAGTCTTTTGTTCCTTCATCAAATGTTTAGCTTTTACCATTGTTGTGCAGCTATTATCTGCTTTTATAAAAATGAATATAGATGTATATCCTGACTTTTATTCGTAAACATGTCATCGTAAGCATTTTCCCAAGCTGGGCTATAGTCTGCCGAAATGTGACTTTAGTCATTGTGTCATATTCCTTCTAATGCAAACACTTCATAAGAATTTCCCAATTTTTGGGCCAGGCACAGTGGCTCATGCCTGTAATCCCAATACTTTGGGAGGCCAAGGTGGGCAGATCACCTGAAGTCAGGAGTTCAAGACCGGCCTAGCCAACATGGTGAAACCCCATCTCTACTAAAAATACAAAAATGAGCTGGGTGTGGTGGTAGACGCCTGTAATCCCAGCAACTTGGGAGGCTGAGGCAGGAGAATCGCTTGAACCTGAGAGGCAGAGGTTGCAGTGAGCCAAGATGGCACCACTGCACTCCAGCCTGGGCAACAAGAGTGAAACTCAGTCTCAAAAAAAAAAAGTAATTCCCAATTTTTGGACTCTAAGTTATATTTATTTTTCATGTTACTACTAAAACTTGGAAAACATTCTTATTTGTAACTCTTTGCATGTCTAATTTTTCCTCTATAAGTCTTCCTATAAGTACAATCAGTAGATCAAATAACATGAAATTTTAAAGGCTCTTGAGCCGGGCATGGTGGCTTACATCTGTAATCCCAGCACTTTGCGGGGCTGAGGCAGGCGGATCACCTGAGGTCAGGAGTCGGAGATCAGCCTGCCCAACATGGCGAAACTCCGTCTCTACTAAAAATACAAAAAATCAGCTGGGCGTGGTGGCAGGCGCCTGTAATCCCAGCTACTCAGGAGGCTGAGACAGGAGAATCGCTTGAACTGGGAGGCGGAGGTTGCAGTGAGCAGAGGTTGCAGTGAGTCGAGATTGCACCAGTGCACTCCAGCCTGGGCAAAAAGAGTGAAACTCTGTCTCAAAAAAAAGGTTCTTGAATCGTTTTTACAGAAGATTTTCCTCAAGATATAATTACGCTTCTGCTCAAACACACAAATAAAGGGAGAAAAAATACCCAAAGTTCTACCATAAGATTTGTAGCTTGAAAAATGTTTAGGCCGGGCGCGGTGGCTCAAACCTGTAATCCCAGCACTTTGGGAGGCTGAGGCAGGCGGATCACAAGGTCAGGAGATCGACACCATCCTGGCTAACACGGTGAAACCCCATCTCTACTAAATATACAAAAAATTAGCCAGGCGTGGTGGCGGGCGCCTGTAGTCCCAGGTACTCGGGAGGCTGAGGCAGGAGAATGGCATGAACCCGGGAGGCAGAGCTCGCCGTGAGCCGAGATGGAGCCACTGCACTCCAGCCTGGACGACAAAGCGAGACTCTGCCTCAAAAAAAAAAAAAAAAAAAGGAAAAGAAAAATGTTTAAAGCTGATGTACAAAACTGTCACTTAAACCATTAAAAAATTTGTGTAAACATCACATTGAACAACACAATTTTTTTTTTTTTTTTTACTTTTTAGATTGACACTTTGAACTGCATGTATTTCTTGTGTACAACATGATGTTTTGAAGTATATATACATTGTGGAATAACTAAATCTAGCTAATTGACATATAAAAAAATAAGGGAATCCTGTCATCCAAGACAACATAGATGAACATGGAGGACATTATATTAAGTGAAATAAGCCTGGCACAGAAAGACAAACACTGTATGGTCTCATTCATACGTAGAATCTAAAAAGTTGAACTCACAGAAGTGAAAAATAGAATGATGGATACCAGGGGTTGAGCTGTTGAGGGGGATGGGCGGTTGAGGGAGATGGGCTGGAAAGATGTCAGTCCAAGGATGTAAGGCTTCAGTTAGACAGGAGGAAAAATTTCAAGAGATTTACAGTCATTAAACCAGTTTCAATGTATGAACATGATTAGATCCAGGATTTTTTTTTAAAAAAAAAGCTTTAAATGATATATTTGAGACAATTGGGGAACTTGAATACGGTGTTGTGGTTATACAGAACATAATTCTTAAGACAAGCATGTGAAGTAACATGACTTACACATTGTTAGCAGTTTTTAACATATAATATAGACACACATATGCATATAAACAAACACACTTTGAAATAAAAATAAATCTTGGGACCCCCAAATCACTAAGCTAAAGGGAAAAGTCAAAATGGGAACTGGTTAGGGCAAATCTGCCTCTTATTCTATTCAAAGTCACCCCTCAGCATACTGAGATAAATGCATATCTGCTTCCTTTGGAAAGGCTATTCAGAAACTCGAAAGAATGCAACCATTAGTCTCTTATCTACTTATGTTCTGGAAGCCCCAACCCAGCTTCAAGTTGTCCCACCTTTCCAGACCGAACCAATATCTTACATATATTGACTGATGTCTCATGTCACCTTGAAACATGTAAAACCAAGCTATGGCCTGACCACCTTCGGCATATGCTGTCAGACCTCCTGAGGCTGTGTCACAGGCATGTCCTTAACCTTGGCAAAATAAACTTAATAAATTAACTGAGACCTATCTCAGATATTTTGGGTTAACAATACATACAAATATACATACTTTCTGCTAGTGAAAAGGTGGCAAAATATTAACAGCAGGTGAAGTTAGGTAACTTATTTAGATGTCCGATGCTAGTTAGAGAACATTTATGTTTTGAGCACTACTGGGAAATATAACTAGTCCCACAGCAGCGGGGGCAGAATGTTCAGTCAGCAGTGTCTCACATAAACATGAAGACTTGATGCCCTCAACTTCAATCACAGCCTGTCACACAGCAGGCTCGTGTCCATGCAACTAGCTTCCTATGAGGACTCTGGACTGCAGGATTCAAGTGGGTGTGCCTGGTGGACACAGGTGTCTGTGGTTTGCCTCTGGAGAGCAAGCAGCAGAGGGAGGATTTAGAAGCCTGTGCCGGCCTTCCCTAGCCTTCCTGCACTGGAAGCTGTGCCGCAACCCATTTTAACCAACAATATAACTTTCTCTTGGGTCAGATTCATCTGACCTTCAGCAAGGCATCCAGCTAGGGATGGGACCCCAAAACAAAAGGGCCTATGGGAGCCTTCTCGGGTTCTGGTGTAACGGCAAAGACAAATGTAAAAAAAGAAAACTTGAATTTTCTCCAGTACAAGAAGCAAAAGAGACTCCCCATTTCTTTCTTTAGAGGATTTACTTAATTTTTTAATTTTTTTACTTCAATAGCTTTTGGGGTATAAGTGGTTTTTGGTTATGTGAACCCAGAAAATCTGAGACAAGTCTCAGTTAATTTAGAAAGTTTATTTTGTCAAGGTTGAGGACACGCATGTGACACAGCCTCAGGAAGACCTGATGACATGTGCCCAAGCTGGTTGGGGCACAGCTTAGTTTTGTACATTTTAGGGAGATATGAGACATCAATCAGTACATGTAAGAAGTACACTGGTTCGGTCTGGAAAGGCGGGACATCTTGAAGCAAAGGCAGGAAGACTGGAAGCAGGGAGGGAGCTTCCAGGTCACAGATAGGTGATGCACAAACATTCTTTTGAGTTTCTGATTGGCCTTTCCAAAGGGGGAAATCAGATATGCATCTGTCTCAGTGAGCAGAGGGGTTGACTTTGAGTAGAACGGGAGGCAGGTTTGCCCTAAGTCATTTCCAGCTTGAGTTTTCCTTAGTGATTTTGGGGGACCAAGATATTTTCCTTTCAGTTACATAAATGAATTCTATAGTGGTGAAATCTGAGATTTTAGTGTAAAGGGCAACCAAGTTGTATTCACTGTACCCAATATGTAGTGTTTGATGCCTCATCCCCCACCTTCCTCATTGAGTCTCCAAAGTCCATTGTATCACTGTATTCCTTTGTGTCCTCATAGCTTAGCTTCCACTTGGAAGTGGGAACATATGGTATTTGGTTTTCCATTCCTGAGTTACTTCTCTCAGAATAATGGCCTCCAGCTTAGAGGATTTATTTTAGAAAATGCCTCATCATAAGTTCTTTCTCTCTCCTTTTCAGATAGATTTATGCAAATCTTTCTAAAAGCTAAATAAGCTTCTTGCCAGTTTCACAATCCAGGGATGCTTTTCTCAAGTACCTGGGAGCTATCTCTTTGCAATGCAAACATCAAGGAAGAGAACTCCCTATCCCCAGATTCCAGGGGAGGGTAAGAGTCCAACTTCAGCAGGCACCTGGCTCGACATTTTATTTTCTTTTGGATAAAGGCAATTAGCAAGCCCAAGTGACCACTCCAATTACCAGGTGAATATGAAACAGGAGAGTTTCCTGACCCCCCTCGCAAGACCTGCAGCAGGGGTGTGGCTCATCTGTTAGGCTACCACACCCTCAAATCCCTTTTAGGAGGGGGAGCCCACAGACAGGCAGGTGCAAGAGCCAGGGAGAGTGCTTTTGGGCTCCAGCCCCACGGTAGTGTCTAGGGGTGGGTGCCTGCAACTCCCGAAGTTCCAATGGGCATGTGACAGTGCTACTTTAGCTCTGCCATTCACAGATGGCTTACATGTTAACCAGCTCAGTGCCCTCATGGTACCCGGGTCCTGTCCGGCATCCAGGAAGAGTCAGGTCACATGGACAAATTGAAGGATGCTAAATGAGGAGGATTTTGTTGCCAGATGGAGGTGTCTCTCAGTGGGATGAATGGGGAACTGGAAAGGGGATGAGGTGGGAAACTGATCTTCCCCTGGAGTTCATCCATCCTGCAACTGATCTCTCCAACCGTCACCAGCTGAACTCCTCTCAACGTTCAGACGCCCCTTCTCTGCAACTCTACCACTCTTCTGTTCCCCTGCTCTTCTGCTTATGGAGCCTGGTGTTTTGGGTTTATATGGATACAGGATAGGAGGGTGTGGTAGGCCAAAAGGCAATATTTGGGCATGAAAACAGGAATGCCTGTTCCCATTTAGGGCTTTGAGTTTCCAGGTTTGAGGATGGGGCCCTTGCTGGGGAACCTCCCTCTTCTACCCAGCATTTCCCTGCCTCCTGTCCATATCAAATGTAGTATGAACTATATGTGACAAACGGTGCTGCCAAGTTCTCTTACTTAAGGACTAGTTATTTTTCTTGAGAACAAGTATGCAATGAGTTGTATCTGCCAGGTTATATACATGGTTGTTTTTTTTCTATCTTTGCAATCTCTTTCATGGATTGCCTGTGATATGTGTCACATGAGCTTAGTGTGTATTCAATGATAAAACTGTTTTCTTTCTCTTCTAAACTTGTGGAGAGGCTTTCTGGGTTAGCAGGAGAATTTGTTTTCAATTCCATTTCCTCAGTACTGGAAATGTCTGTATCTTAAGCTAGGCGGTGGTTACGAGTATGAACGTATGTAAAACTTCTTTAACCTTTGTGTATATCACTCTAGATAAATTCTATGTCAATTTAAAAAGAAAGAAAGAAAAAAAAGACAAGAAAATGCCAATTCAGCCACTGCCTTTTGCCTTCCCACAGCTGAAGAAGGGACACAGGGTGTGCTGCACAGAAGTCTCTCATTTCCAACTCTGACCACCAGCACCTGAAAACATGGTGGCCTCCACCTCGCTGTCTCCACCCAGAGCGTGTGCCACTGTACCACTTCCTACACAGCAAGGGGTCTGAAGGGATGTAATCTGAGCTTGGCAACTATATCCAATATAAAGAGGATGCAATGAAGGTTGAGAGAACAAATCCAGCTATCTTCTGTGATAATTGTGCATGCCTCGGGCCAAGTCACGTTGTTAGGCAGATTGCTGAGTTGGGTGAGTACTTGCAGCAAAATATCAAACTAGCGGGTGGTGATGGGATATCACCCACTCATTAGAGAGAAGGAACTGCCTTGGCATGAAGAAAAAATTACAAATGATCAAAAAATAAGAGAAAAAAGTTTCACCTTTTCAGGGTAAGAATATGGATAAAGACAGGTAGAATGGGTATTTATTGTCTTCAATTACAAGCAAACTACCAGGGATTAAGGAAATATAAAGATAGTTTCTTCCTCCACTTACAAAACTATCAGTGGGGCCCAACCAGACAAAACTATACAAACTGGCCAGGCTCGGTGACTCACACCTGTAATCTTAGCACTTTGGGAGGCCAAGGCGGGTGGATCATCTGAAGTCATGAGTTCGAGACCAGCCTGGCTAATGAGGCAAAACCCCGTCTCTACTAAAAATACAAAAATTAGCTGGGCGTGGTGGTGCGCGCCTGTAGTCCCAGCTACTCAGGAGGCTGAGGCAGGAGAATCACTTGAACCCAGGAGGTGGAGGTTGCAGTGAGCCTAGATCGCACCACTGCACTCCAGCCTGGGCAAAAGAGAGAGACTCCGACTCAAAAAAAAAAAAAGTATACAAGCTTAGAAAATACAGTTAGAGCCAACCTGCCAGGCATCCTTGCATACTTCAGACCAGGGATGCTTGTCTGCATGCTTTGTTTGGGTCCATCTCTAGAGTATTCTTCTGTCTGCAGAGATTGGTGTAGGCACCTTGAGATGACAAATCATTGAGCGGGGCTTTTCCATGTGTCCCAGAGTTAGTGACAAAGTCCAAAGCCGTGGACGGAAAGACACTCAGTACCCCCACTACAATTAGAGAAAGATAGCAGCCCCAAAGCCTTGGATTGAAGAAAGAGGCTCAACCACACCCCTCCACCTGCATCACCAGAAGGAGTAGAATGAGGAAGGGTGGGGGTGGGGGGTCACTGAGTTATCCTGTGGTTTTGCCCAGTTTGGTAGTAAGAGACTTCTCTTTTCTCCTTCTATGAAAAAGAAAGAGGTGCTTCTCTCACCCACTAACTCAAGGCCAAGAGAGGAGAGGGGAGCTAGAGGAATCATTTACGGAGACTGTAGGTGCCTGGAAGAAGGACTGGCCTCTCTCTACCTGGATGATCCTTTCTGCAAGCGATAAGTTCACTAGAGGAATCCAGGCCAGCATGATGAGAAGGGCCCGCTGTGGGGTGTGCCCAAGAGCAGGAGGGATTTGCTTCTTCATCTGTCCCAGGTCTTGGAAGCTCTGAGGGCATAAGCCACCGCAGTGTGAAGAGTAGATGCTGGAGGAAGGCACAGGGCCAGACAGGGCAAGCCCCACACTGAAGAGATGTTGTAGATGTGGATTGCTGTGTGCCTAAAGGGAGACACAGCAGCCCCTTTTTGAGGGGATTCTCTGTGATAAAGTGTAGGTCAGGGGGAAGCTGAACACTGTCCCTCCCACCAAAACACATACGCCATCTACATATACACAGCATAACAGAGAAGCCACCAACCAGCACCAAACTGAAACAATCCAAGCAAGAGTAGGCCCAGAAGGGGAGGGCAGAGGGTAATAAAGGAACAGATGGTAGCCCTGTTCCTACTCCAGCGATTGCATCAAATATGACTGCAGCAGATTTCCTTCAGGCTTTTCTTTTTAAATAAATTTTTGTTGAAGGGAAACACATACAGAAAGTGCATAAATGGTAAGATCACAGTCCAACGAACCATCACAAAGTGAGCACAGCCCTGCACATAAATGACTGAATGTTACCAAAGCCCCAGACACCCCTCATGCCCCTCCCAGTCACTGCTCCTCTCTGGAAGGTGACCACTATCCTGACTTCTAATAACAAAGATGAGTTTGGACTACTTCGAACCTTGCATGACTGGAATCATATGGTAGGTTCTCTTTTGACTCTCCCTTCTTTCATTCAATGTGACTGTTTTCAGATTCATCTGTGCTGTGTGTAGAGTACTTCATTTATTTTTAGTTGTTTTTTATTTTTATTTTTTAATTTTAATTTTTTTTTGAGATGGAGTCTCGCTCTGTCACCCAGGCTGCAGTGCAGTGGTGCGATCTCAGATCACTGCAACCTCTGTCTCCCGGGTTCAAGCGATTCTCCTGCCTCAGCCTCCCAAGTAGCTGGGACTACAGGCGTGCACCACCACACCCGGCTAATTTTTTGTATTTTTAGTAGAGATGGGGTTTCACCATGTTAGCCAGGATGGTCTCAATCTCCTGACCTGCTGATCCACCCACCTCCGCCTCCCAAAGGGCTGGGGTTACAGCCGTGAGCCACCATGCCTGGCCTATTTATTATTTACACACCATTGCATGGTGTATGCTTTCTATTATCTGCTATAACATATTACTACAACCTTACCTGCTTAAAACAATGGAGATTTATTTTCTCACAGTTCTGGAGGCCAGAAATGCTTAGTCAGTATCACTGGGCCCTAACCAGGGTCCCAGCAGGGCCACAGTTGTCCAGAGGCTTTAAGAGAGAGTCCTCACCTCCAGGAGCTTCTGGGAGCTGCCAGCAGCCCTTGTCTTGTGGCCACTCAACCTCTGCTTCCTTGGCCACATTGCCACCTCCTCTTCTGTATTAAATCTCCTTCCGGCTCCCTCTTATAAGGACACGTGATTGCATTTAGGGCATTCAGGGCCCCTCTGGTCGTCTCCTTCTCTCAGGATCTTTGGCTCAATCACAGCTGTAAAGACCCTATGACTGAGATTTAGAGTGAAAGTTTAACAGGCCAAAGAAAAAAAGCTCTCCCTGCTGCAGAGAGAGAGGTCCTGGAGAAATGTGTTGCCACTTCCATGGTGAAATGCAGACTTTATAGATGAGCTTGAGAAGGCGTGTTTAATTACATAGGGCATGAAAGATTGGTTGAACCAGGTGTGCCATTTGCATAGTCCGTGAAGAAGTTGGCTGCCCCACCCCAATATTTTATTATGCACATGGGTTTTTTAACATGGCTGGTGCCATGTTGCCTGGTTTTTGTTTTGTTTTTTTGAGACACAGTTTCGCTCTTGTTGCCCACGATGAAGTGCAATGGCACGATCTAGGCTCATCGCAACCTCCGCCTCCCGGGTTCAAGCAATTCTCCTGCCTCAGCCTCCTGAGTAGCTGGGGGATTACAGGCAAGTGCCACCACGCCCGGCTAATTTTGTATTTTTAGTAGAGACGGGCTTTCTCCATGTTGGTCAGGCTGGTCTTAAACTCCCAACCTCAGGTGATCCACCCGCCTCGACCTCCCAAAGTGCTGGGATTACAGGCATGAGCCACGGCGCCTGGCCGTTGCCTAGTTTTTGTGGTAACAAACGAAAAAAAGGCGGGGGGGGGGGGGGGAATGGAGCCTCCATGTTGAACACACCCAGCCCCCAAGTCTATTGGCAAGCTGCTAGCCTTTATCCATGCAAGCTTTCTGCTTCCGTATCTTAGTGCGCCCAAAATAGGGAAAGGAATATGCTCATTAAGGCCCACTGTTTTTACTGGGACTCATTGTATTTATGTGGAGTTTGGTGATTATTCAGGAAGCTCCTCCTCTGTTGTCGAAGTGCTTATTTATGTTTTATAGCCCAATCTTCCAGACTGCTCTTTGTTAGAAAAAAAGTAATTTCTTTAAACTGTGTGTGGTTAAAAAGAAAGTAATTTCTTTTTTTTTTTTTTTTTTTTTTTTTGAGACGGAGTCTGGCTCTGTCGCCCAGGCTGGAGTGCAGTGGCGCAATCTTGGCTCACTGCAAGCTCCGCCTCCTGGGTTCACGCCATTCTCCTGCCTCAGCCTCCCGAGTAACTGGGACTACAGGCGCCCGCCACCACGCCCCGCTGTTTTTTTTTAATTTTAGTAGAGACGGGGTTTCACCGTGTTAGCCAGGATGGTCTTGATCTCCTCACCTCGTGATCCGCCCGCCTCGGCATCCCAAAGTGCTGGGATTACAGGCGTGAGCCACTGCGCCCAGCCAAAGAAAGTAATTTCTAAGCTGCTTTTTGTTAAAAGGAGAGTTTTTGCCGGGGACTCTTGCACCCTATCAACCTAAATATTTTCTATCTTCTGTATAGGAGTCCAGGGGTCAGCGCAGAGGCGCAGGTGGTGCGACGCCACGGAGTTGGTCCCCATGGCCGTGAGCCAGCCCCAGCGGCACAGCCGCCCTGTCCCCAGCGGCATCTAGGTGATGGCCAACTCCAGGCCGCTCTCCAGCTGCTTGGCCTGGCACCTCAGCCCGGCCAGCTCCCGGAAGCAACAGGCCACCAAGCGGCCCCGGGCTCCCGTGGCAGTGAGCCCTCTACTCTGCTCTCAAAAACTGATGCCGCCAAGGAGCCCGCCATGCGCAGCCCTGCTCAAAGCCAGGGCCAGCCCCGGGAGCCAAGCCGCCAGGCAGCCTTCCTCCAGGGAGGGTCTGGAGGCTGAGGGGGGGGCGGCCTGCGGGTGACCAAGGAGATAGCCATGCAGCGCCACGTGGGGGACCTCGGGCTGCTGGGGAGTCCCCGGCCACACCCGGTTCCCCAGGCCTGGCCTGGCAGGATGGTAGCTGCCTCTAAGAGGGGAAACCCGAGTAAGAAAAGCGGGACCCCAGCCGCAAAGATGGTGCCCAGGAGGAGGACAAGACCAAGGACAAGGGCTGAGGGCAGCCCGGGGAGATGCCTTGGACTGTTGGGCGCCCTGCACCACGCACGGCCTGGAGCTGGCCCGGTAACGCGGCCACAGGAACGTGGTGCGCGACGCCTTCGTCAAGACCGACGGCTTTCTCGCCGACATTAGCGTCAGCTGCAGGCAGTCCTGCTGAACATGTTCCGCTTGGCACCAACACCATCGTCACCCGCACCGCCTGGAGAGCGGCCTGTGACCTCTTAGGGTATCCACAGCACGGAGGTGGACGAGTCCGCGCTCTCCCCAGCGCCTGGGCCTCCCCTATAAGTGCTCTCTGCGGACCCTCACGGCCGACCATGTGGGACATCTCACCCAGAGCCGCGTGTACAGCACAGCTTCCGCGGGGGCGCGGCGCCTGCGTGCATCCGGCTATCTGGAAGGTCCGAGAAGACCAAGCGCTGGCGCCCGCCCGCCTCTCCTGCCGCCCTAGGCCTCTTCCAAAACAGCGCCATACATCTCCACGAGGCCACAGCGCCAGGCAGCTCAGAGCAGCGGGATGAGCGGACGCCGAGAACGCGACGCCCAGCAGACCCGCCCAGCCCAGCCCGCGCCCCGCCCTGGCCTCTGGCGCGCGTCCCCGCCCCGCTCTCTGCAGCCCCCAGTCCCGCAGCCCTCGGCCGTCTCCGCCCCTCAGCCCCACGGCCCGAGCCGCCAAGAGACCCTCGCACCCGCCCGCGGCTCCAACCAAGCCCTGACTTCCGCTCCGGGCTGCGGCAGGCGTCTCTGCTTCTCACACGGGGCGCCGGGTGGGCTGGTCTCAGGTTTGAGACAGGTTTTTAAATTCTATATTGTTATTTGTATTGTTTTTAATGTAAACCTGATGAATTGCACGGTACCTTTCCCACTGAGAAGAGCAGGGGCCCAGCGCTGGCTTCCCTCCTGGGGCATAGGGGCGGGACAGAACCGAACAGGAGCCGGGGCCACGGCCACACGCGGCCTAGCGTAGGTTGGACACGCCTCCCGGGCTCTCGGGGCTGGCCTGCTTGGTGGGAGCCGGCTTCCGCAACCTACCTACCGCCCCCTGCCCTGGACTCCGTTACCTCTGAGAACCAAAGAAGCCCCTCGCCAGCCCCCAGGGCCCACTGGCCTCCAAATGCAGTCTTCCTGCAGGAGCACGCTCCTCGTCTGTGGGGTTCTCTGTACCCCTTCCCCCTCACCCCCAGCATGGACAGAATAAATGGTAGTATAAATAAATGCTGGTTAAAAAAAAGAAACCACAAAATAAAAATTATACCAGTTTACACTGCTACTCCATATTCTTGCCAACACTTAGTATTGAAATTCTTTTGAAATTTACCTTTCTGATGGATTTGCAGTGGAATCTCACTGTATAATTTTGATTTGCATTTATCTGAGAATTTATGATGTCGAACAATTTTCATATGGCTGTTTAGCCACTTCAGCATCCTTTTTGGTGAAGAATCACTTCAGGACTCTTCCCCATTTTTTCCACTGTGTTGTTTTTTTCTCTTTAATAGGAGCTCTATACATTCTAGATAAAAGCCTTGGTCAGTATAAGGTGCTGCCAATATCTCCTCCCAGCCTATGGCTCATCTTTACACTCAGAAGTGGTGTCTTTTTTAGTCCATAAACAAGTTGTATTTTTATTCGCCAGCAACAAACAATTACAAACAGCCTCAAAAATTCAAATGGCTGTGAGTAAATCTAATGCAAGATATGCAAAACCACTACACAGAAAGCCACAAAGCAGTATTGAAACAAAACTTAAAAGTCCTAAATAAACATGTAATTGGAAGACTTAGTATTATAAGAATGTCAGTTTTCCCAAAAATGATCTATAGAGTCAAAACAATCCCAATCAGAATCCAAGAAGGGTTTTTTGTTTCCCCATTTTTTTTGGAAACTGACAAGTGGATTTGGACATGTATGTGGAATTGCAAATGACCTAGTATAGCCAAGACAATCTTGAAGGAGAAGAACCAAATTGTGGAAATTTTCCATCCAACTTCAAGACTCAGTTTAAAAGTACAACAATTGAAACAGTATTGGGGTGAGTATAGATAAATGGACCAAAGGAAACAATACAGAACAAAAACAAGACTCCCCTGGGCACACGTACTTGACTTATGACAAAGCTGGCAGTGCAGAATGATGAGTAAAGGCAATAATGCTGGGCCAGTTGAATAGTCAACTGGAGAAAATGAAAATTTTCCCCTCTTCATGCTGTGCACATAAATAATTCCTGGTGGGTTATAGATGTAAATGTGAAAGGTAAAATAATAAAGCTTCCAGATGATAGCATATGAAAATATTTTTATGGCTTTGAGCTAGGCAACAATTCCTCATTATTAAATAGCACTAACCATAATGGGACTACATTAAGATTTGGATTGCTTTTTGGGAGGCCAAGGCGGGGGCGGATCACCTGAGGTCAGGAGTTCAAGACCAGCCTTGCCAATATGTCGAAACCTCGACTCTACTAAAAATACAAAAATTAGCCGAACATGGTGGTGGGTGCCTGTAATCCCAGCTACTCATGAGGCTGAGGCAGGAGAATCACTTGAACCGGGGAGGCGGAGGTTGCAGTGAGCCAAGATGGCGTCATTGCACTCCAGCCTAAGCAACAAGAGCGAAACTCTGCCTCAAAAAAAAAAAAAAGATTTGGATTGCTTTAATGTCTGAAGGTGGTTAAAAAAAAAGTTACGGGAAATAGGTTGCATGATAATATACTAATAATATCACTAACTATAATTTATTGAGCATTTGTGATATACTGAGCACCCTACTGAGTTTCAAATGTCTTATCTCATTTAGCCATTACTAATATTATTATTTTACAGATGAGGAAGCTGAGATACAGACTGTTGAAGTAACTTGCCTAAAGTTATTCACACCGCTAGTAAGTGACAGAGCTGCTCTGCAGACCAGGCAGTCTGGCTCCAGAGCCAACACTCTTAATGACTCCACCTGACCCCCATTGGAGGCACTGGATTTTATATAATGAGGGCATTTAACTTATAGACTGATACCAAACCTGAAGAGGGCATGTAGGATGGCTTTTTGAAAACATACCAGGAGCCCCTGGTATGTTTCTCAGTGCTACATATCGCAAGATGCAAAAGATAACAAGAAGTAGTTATGGCTGAAGTTCCTAAGGATAAATATCTCAGGAATCAAGACAAAGTCAAACGAGTAGGCTCAATCTTCATATCTTTTAATTATGTTCCCAGAGCTTGTCCAAAGGTGTAGGTTGTTATGGTGATGGGAAAAGGTTTTGCAAACTTAACTTATGGGAGTATTTTTTTCAGATTTAAATAATGCCTTGTCATGATGTACAACCTTAGCTAGCCTTGCTCCTCTGTGCTGCCCACTTCAGTGATACGAGAAGGTATTATGTTGGTGTTAGCTGGTAAAATGTCTGAAGAATCTGTGAACCCAAAAAAGCCATGGGTACCCCCTTGGTGGTGGTAACAATAAATGTTATTTATTTATTTTTTTGAGACGGAGTCTCACTTTGTCATCCAGGCTGGAGTGCAGTGGTGCAATCTCGGCTCACTGCAACCTCCACTTCCCAGGTTCAAGCTATTCTTCTGCCTCAGCCTCCCAAGTAGCTGGGATTACAGGTGCCCGCCACCATGCCCAGCTAATTTTTGTATTTTTAGTAGAGACAGGGTTTCGCCATGTTGGCCAGGCTGGTCTCGAACTCCTGACCACAGGTGATCTGCCCGCTTCAGCTTTCCAAAGTATTGGGATTACAGGTGTGAGCCACCACACCCGGCCACAATAAATTTTACATTAGTGAGATCCATGGTGGCCAACCTATCATTTTTCTTTTGCATGTTACTTTATTAATCTGATCGGTTGTTTCAAGCTATTTCACTATCTTTGATTTTGTTACCCAGGAGGAGGGAAAATCCACAGTTGACAGGACCCAATATAGATGAAGCCAATGTCAGTTAAACCTCAGTTCTTCCTAAAAACTCATTCTGGATATGTAACATTTACTAAAATAATAATAAAAGTCCATAAAGAGAAACTTTTTGCCCAAGCAGATAGAATGTCTGTGATATTCATATTGCCAGGGAAATGACACAACTCTAGAAGAAATTATCATCATATGACTCACCACTACCCTTGCCAGTTCTTTTGCTGACAGATGGAGAGATAAAAGATCTAAAACTGTGTCTATGAGGGATTAGCGTTCTAAAATTGTGGTCACTCATAAGAATGCAATATTAACACTCATTCGAAAAGACAGCAGCACATCGAGGGTTTTTCTTATGGGATCCCAGCTGGCCCCACCCAGAAGACAGAGCTCAGTGACTCCAGGACTCCATGGGAGTTACTTCCCTCCCTTCATTTTTTCCTTCCCTTCTTTTCAGGCCTTCTTTTCTTTGTCTCCTTTCCCCTCATTCCTTCCTCCCTTCTCTCTTTTATTTCTATTTCTTTTTCTGTTTTGTTTTCTTTCTTTCTATTTCTTTCCTTCCAACAGATGGGATTTTATTTTTATTTTTATAGACTTATGTATAAAATTTCAGTCAAAATATTATCCTAGAAAGGAGTATAAATAATTTTTTTGTCTCATTATATCTAACGGGTTTTCAAGCAAACTAAGAATCTCTAAAATATCCAGGTCAGCAAAGAAACTGTAACTATGTAATTTATTGTGAAGATGCCTTCTCTTCTAACACAAGCTCTACCCAGCAGGAGGGTTTTCCTAAATTTAAATCAGCAGTAAAGCATGTTCTCCTCTTCGCTAGGCAAGTTTTTGCAAACACCCTGTTGCCAAGCTGCCATCTCTGAGCAGGGAGACTTACACAATATCTGCCAATTGACTGCAGCAAGTACTGAGAGCAGTGGAGGAAGAAGGGGCCAGTATGATCGGACAAGGGAAGGGGATCAAAGGGACAAAAGCACTGAGCACTAAGCTCTGATTTTTTGTCTTGCCCAAATTCCTACCTAAGGGGTCTAGGGAGTCATGCCTTGCAAACCATAAATTCTCATCAGATGGGTTTTATTGGACCCTATATATTGTGACTTACTTTTCAATCTGACTCTGGCATAACATTGTGAGACAAGGAAAAAAAATATTTAACCACAGAAATATATTTCCTTGCCATACCTTAAAATTGCCTTGCAAAATGTCTTGTGGGAAGAATCCACATTCTATACAAAATCCCCTTCCCCCTTTGTTTTTCTTCCTTCCTTTCCAGATCCGGGAGATAATCAACTAAGAGCCAGGCACCCTTTTAAGTTCTATAAAAAACAATTTACAAACCGCTCTCTCTAAAGTTGGCTACCTAAGAGCTTTCTCTGCACAATAAAACTTGGTCTCCACAAACCTTTATCTTTAACCTGAACATTCCTTTCTATCTATCCCACGTCTTCAGACAACTTCAACCAATTGTCAACCAGAAAATGTTTAAATTTACCTATAGCCTGGAAGCCCTCGCTTTTGTCCCACCTTTCTAAACCAAACCAATGTATTTCTTAAATGTATTTGATTGATGTCTCACGCCTTCCTAAAATACATAAAACCAATCTGTACCCCAGCCACCTTGGGCACATGTTCTCAGGACCTCCTGAGGGCTGTGTCATGGGCCATGGTCACTCATACTTGTCTCAGAATAAATCTCTTAAAATATTTTACAGAGTTTGACTCTTTTCATCAATAGCACCTAGGCACAAAGCAGAAATGAATAGAAAAAGAAATGCGTGTAATCCACGCTTCCCTCAGCAACAGCAGCTTTAGATAGACTATTTGTCTGTGACAAATAATTAGGGCATGACTAATAATTTCCGTATTAACAGGAAATTATTTAGTTCTGAGTCTTCAACTCACATTTTCACTGGAATCCTACAAGTATCAGAGGTGTTTGAACCACAGCGACTCCATCTTGAGCAGGGCTGAGTAAAATAAGGCTGAGACCTACTGGGCTGCATTCCCAGGAATTTAGGCATTCCAAGTCACAGGATTAAACAGGAGATCGCCACAAGATACGGGTCACAAAGACCTTGCTTATAAAACAGGTTGTGGTAAAGAAGCCGCCCAAAACCCACCAAAACCAAGAGTGACTTCTGGTCGTTCCTCACTGCTCATTACATGCTAATTATAATGTATTAGCATGCTACAAGACACTGTCTTCAGTGCCATGAAAGTTTACAGATGCCAAGGCAACATCTGGAAGTCACCCTATATGGTCTGAAAAGGTGAGGAGTCCTCAGTTCCAGGAGTTTCCCACCCCTTTCCCGGAAAACTCATGAATAATCCACCCCTCGTTTAGCATATAATCAAGAAATAACCATAAAAATGGCTAGTCAGGCCAGGCCCAGTGGGTCACACCTGTAATCCCAGCATCTTGGGAATCCGAGGCAGGCAGATCACCTGAGGCCAGGAGTTTGAGACCACCCTGGCCAACATGGTAAAACTCTTTCTCTACTAAAAATACAAAATCAGCCAGCTGGGCATGGTGGCACATGCCTGTAGACCCAACTACTCAGGTGGTTGAGGCAGGAGAATCACTTGAACCCAGGAGGCGGCAGTTGCAGTGAGCTGAGATCGCGCCACTGCACTCCAACCTGAGTGACAGAGTGAGACTGTGGATCAAAAAAAAAAAAAAAGGGCCAATCAAAAGCCCTCAGGGCTGCTCTGCCTATGAAGTAGCCATTATTTTATTCTTTTACTTTCTTAATAAGCTTGCTTTCCCATTACTCTATAGACTCGCCTGGAATTCTTTCTTGCAGAGATCCAAGAACCCTCTCTTGGGGTCTGGACTGGGACATTTTTCTGGTCACACAAGCACTTCATGTCCTCCTTTTCCCTTGTAGGGTCCCAGGGGCTGCTAGCCATGGCCTAGCACAGTGCAGCACAGGGAGCACCACACACATCCTCAGCTGTGCTCCCAGGGATGCCTCCTGCACAGTCCGGTGTGAACAGCTGCCCAGAGCCAAGAAGGGCAGTGTTGCTCCACACGGGCAGCTGGCAGCCACGTGGTAGCTATTGAGATCTTCTTGTTTTTCATTATTTACTAAAACAAACAAACACTTATATGTCTAATAATAGGTAAAATAAATTCTTGTAGATCATACAATGGCATATGAAGCCAATAAAATTATGTTATAGAAGAGTATTTAATGACAGAAAAACATTCATGATTTATTGCTAGATAACATGATAAAATTTGAACATAATAGGTAAAAAGACAAAAATGTGTAGTATAAAATAAAATTTCAGGACCCTCTAAATTTATTTTGCCAAGGAAGGAAGTTAAGCTCTGGAGACAGTAGCATGTTTGCAATTTCGTTTTTAGATTATAGCTTAACCCTCTTCCTCATTGCTCTTTTCCTGTAAATGCCTAGGAGAGACCAGAGACCAGATATTCCCCCTTCCAATCACTGATCTTTGTTATAGATTAACTGTCTTTATTGTCCAGTTCCTAACCCAGACCAATGGCGCCCAAGACCCCATGACAGTTACATCTTCAGGGTGGAATGTTAAATATACCTTTCCCTGAAAGAAACGTACCATCTGGACTAATCATATCATTGTATTTTAACTACACATTAAGTCTTCCATAGAAAGACACTGAAATTCTGTTAAAGCGCCCTAAGCTTTGTCCATGTAAACGATCCCAAACTTCTACACTCTGGAGCACTGACTTCCGTTCTTTGAAATCTGGGCTTCCTGGGTGGCCTGTCCTCAATCTTTGCACTTGAATAAACTTGCTTTAAACTAGAGTCTGACCTTTTTATTATTATTATTATTATTATTATTTTAGGTTGATTACAGGCACTGGAACATGACCAAAAGCAGGCAGTAACTAGAGTGGAGTCAGGCCATGAGAATCAGGAACCACAGTGTGTAAGATTTGCCATATGCAGCATTTGGCCTCCAGGTCCTCCCCAGTTCACACGGAGCTCAGTGCAGCTGGAAACCTCAGTCTTACTGGCTTGATGTGTCAGATGACAAAATTTAGACTGGCAGAACAGCTGGAAAGTTATGAAGAAGTCCTGGAAAGGAGAAAACCACAGAGGAAAGAAACCCTTACATCTGATTATAAGCTCCGCCTAAATTCTGGGCTGACTTGATAAACTATAGTCGATGAAAAGAGTCAAACTGTGTAAAATATTTGAAGAGATTTATTCTGAGCCAAATATGAGTGACCATGGCCCATGACACAGCCCTCAGGAGGTCCTGACATCGTGTGCCCAAGGTGGTCGCGGTACAGCTTGGTTTTACATAGTTTTAGGGAGGCATGAGACATCAATCAAATACATTTAAGAAATACATTGGTTTGGTTCTGGCCAGGCGCGGTGACTCACACCTGTAATCCCAGCACTTTGGGAGGCAGAGGCAGGCAGATCACGAGGTCAGGAGATCAAGATCATCCTGGCTAACACGGTGAAACCCCATCTCTACTGAAAATACAAAAAATTAGCCGGGCGTGGTGGTGGGCATCTGTAGTCCCAGCTATTCGGGAGGCTGAGGCAGGAGAATGGTGTGAACCCAGGAGGCGGAGCTTGCAGTGAACTTAGATTGCGCCACTGCACTCCAGTCTGGGTGACAAAGCAAGACTCCGTCTCAAAAAAAAAAAAAAAAAATTGTGGGCCAGGCACAGTGGTTCATGCCCATAATCCCAGTGCTTTGGGAGACCGAGGCAGGCAGATCACTTGAGGCCAGGAATTTGAGACCAGCCTGGCCAGCATGGTGATACTCTGTCTCTACTAAAAATACAAAAATTGGCTGGGTGCAGTGGCTCATGCCTGTAATCCCAGCACTTTGGGAGGCCGAGGAGGGAAGATCACCTGAGGTCAGGAGTTTGAGACCAGCCTGGCCAGTGAAACCCCGTCTCTACTAAAAATACAACAATTAGCCAGACGTGGTGGCGTACACCTGTAATCTCAGCTACTCGGGAGGCTAAGGCAGGAGAATCGCTTGAACCCGGGAGGTGGAGTTTGAGTGAGCTGAGATTGCGCCACTGCACTCCAGCCTGGGTGACAGAGCAAGACTCTGTCTCAAAAAAAAAAAAAAAATTAGCCGGGCATGGTGACACATGCTTGTAATTCCAGCTACTCAGGAGGCTGAAGCAGAATTGCTTGAACCCGGGAGGCAGAGGTTGCAGTGAGCCGAGATTGCGCCACTGTACCTCAGCCTGGGTGACAGAGTGACACTCCATCTAAAAAAAAAAAAAAAAAGATACAGGATTGTGGAGACCAAGTTCTACAGCACAGAGAAATCTCTCAGATAGAGGATTTCAGAGAGACTGCAGGTTGTAAAATGTTTCTTATTAGACCTAAAAGGGAGCCTGGCTCTTAGTTGATTATCTCCTGGATCTGGAAAGAAAGGAAGGAAAACAAAGGGAAAAGAGGATTCTCTATAGGATGTGGATTTTTCCCACAAGAGACATTGCAGGGCAATTTTAAGGTATGGCAGGGAAATATATTTTGGGGTTAAATGTTTTTTTCTTGTCTCATAATGTTATGCCAGAGTCAGATTAAAAAGTAAGTTACAATATATAGGGTCAAAACCCGTCAGATGAGAATTTATGGTTTGCAGGGCATGACTCCCTAGACCCCTTAGGTAGGAAGTTGGGCAAGATAAAAAATCAGAGCTTAGTCCTCACTACAAAAACACGGGGAAGATCCCCGTGGGGCCAGCAAAAAAGTAACAAATGAAAACTAAAAGAATAGATATTTCATCTACTTCCCACTGCAGGTTGTTAAAGAAAAACTAGAGTTGGACAGTTGTTACAGCAGTAAAGATTTCATTCAGGAACTATTGCAATAGGGGAAAGGAGCCTCAGAATACAACTGGGCTCAAGTCTGAATACAGCAAAGACAAGTGGGAATTTACAGCTGTGAACTAAAAATTAAAATTCTAAGCCCCCCAACCATCTGAATGAACCCCTCTTCTTAGCCAAGGGCATTCCAAAGTTAACCTGAAAATGTAGTTCAGGCCATGATGGGAAGTGGGGGTTTGACGTGCCTGATTACCTTCCTCCCTTTGGAATTCAGGCACAACTGACCAGCATTAACATAAAAACAGAGATCTTAATACTTTTTGTAGCAATAAGATACCAAATTCCAGCCTGACTCTAGTATAGCATCACCTGACCGACAGCAGGCCCTGAAAGAAATCAGAGTATTTTACCCTAAAATGTATTTCTTCGACATATCTTGAAATGGCCCTGCAAAGCTGTCTCTTGTAGGGAAAAAATCTACATTCTGTAGGGAATCCCCTTCCATTTCCAGGTCTTGGTCCTGATCCAGGAGAGAATTAACAGAGTCTGGCGGCTTTTTTAGTCTGATAAGAAACATTTATAAGCTATTCTCTGAAGCCTGCTACCAGAATCCTTCATCTGCATAATAAGAACCGTGGTCTCCACATCCCTTCTCTTAACCCAGACACTCCAAGTCTTTAGATAAACTGTTTCAACCAATTGCCAATCAGGAAATCTTCTTTGAATCCACCTGTAACCTAGAAGCAACACACTTCTCTACTTTGAGTTGTCCTGCCTTTCCAGATAGAACCAGTGTACATCTTCCATGTATTGACTGATGTCTTATGTCTCCCTAAAATGTATCAAACCAAGTGTTAGCCAAACCACCTTGGCACATACTGTCAGGACCTCCTGAGGCTGTGTCACAGGCATATCCTTAAACTTGGCAGAATAAACTTTTAAATTGATTGAGCCTTGTCTCTGATACCTTTTGGTTTACATAGCCAAGGAGCAGGGTGGAGGTCAGTGGATGGAAAAGTATTAAGAAGAAACATCAGGGGCAAGGGGGTTCTGGTTACAGAGGTCTAACAGGACTCCTACTGAAGGCAGGCCAGGGTGATCAGAGGTCACCGGGAAGTTGGTGGAGAATGAGGAATTTGATCAGCTATTGAAGGTGACAGTAAACTGACTTGAGATTCTTGCTACAACTGGGCTCTTGAGGACAAGGCCTAAGGACGGGTCTTAGTCCAAAAAGAACTCAGAGGAGCCTATCTAGAGTTTGGTCAAAGACAGGATCTCTGTCAAGGAGACACCCAGGTTTGGAATTCTTTTTTATTTTATTAATTTCTTTAGAAGACATGTTTAGGCTGAATGAGGTAATCCCAGCATGCCTGTAATCTCAGCACTTTGGGAGGCCAAGGCAGGTGGATCACCTGAGGTCGGGAGTTTGAGACCAGCCTGACCAATATTGAGAAACCCTGTCTCTACTAAAAATACAAAAATTAGCCGGGCATGATAGTGCATGCCTGTAATCCCAGCTACTCGGGAGACTGAGGCAAGAGAATTCCTTGAACCCAGGAGGCGGAGGTTGCAGTGAGCCAAGATCGCTCCATTGCACTCCAGCCTGGGCAACAAGAGGGAAACTCCATCTTAAAAAAAAGAAAAAAAAGACATGTTTAAAGATTATAACAGTGCATTGTGATGTTTATAACATGTAGGTGTTAGGTATATGCTAACAATAATGCAATTTACAGGAGGTGTATATTGAGCTATATGCCATTATTTTATATATATATATATATATATATATATATATATATATATTTATTTATTTAAGATGGAGTCTTGCTCTGTTGCCCAGGCTGGAGTGCAGTGGCACGACCTTGGCTCACTGCAACCTCCACCTCCTGGGTTAAAGTGATTCTCCTGCCTCAGCCTCCCAAATAGCTGGGATTACAGGCACCTACCACGGCGCCCAGCTAATTTTTGTATTTTTAGTAGAGACAGGGTTTCACCATGTTGCGAGGCTGGTCTCAAACTCCTGACCTTGTGATCTACCCGCCTTGGCCTCCCAAAGTGCTGGGATTACAGGCGTGAGCCACCACGCCCAGCCTATATGCCTTTATTTTATGTGAAGGAGGACAACATTAACTTAAGTAGACCATGTTAAACTAAAGATGCATGCTGTAGGCCGGGCGTGGTGGCTCCTGCCTGTAATCCTAGCACTTTGGGAGGCCAAGGCGGGCAGATCATGAGGTCAGATCAAGACCATCCTGGCTAACACGGTGAAACCCCGTCACTACTAAAAATACAAAAAATTAGCTGGGCATGGTGGCCAGCACCTGTAGTCCCAGCTACTTGGGAGGCTGAGGCAGGAGAATGGCGTGAACCCAGGAGGCGGAGCTTGCAGTAAGCCGAGATTGCGCTACTGCACTCCAGCCTGGGCGACAGAGCCAGACTCCATCTCAAAAAAAAAAAGAAAAGAAAAGGAAAAAGATGCATGCTGTGATCCTCAGGCGTTGGTTCTCATCTGATGGTGATTTTTCTCTCCAGGGCAACATTTGGCAAAAAATATCTGAAGACTTTTTTTTTTATTATTGTCACAACTGTTGGGTGGGGGACTTAGTGGGGAGGAATTGTTACCAGCATCTAGAGGGTAAAAGCCAGTAATGCTGCCAACTATCCTACAGGGCACGGGACAGCTCCTCACAGTAAGGAATTATCTAGTCTAAAAGGCCAATGATGCCAAGGTGAGAAACTCTGTCAAAAAATAAGCTAACAAAAAACCCATGGAGGCATAGCTAAAAAGCCTATGGGGGAAATTAAAATGGAATACCAAAAAAAATTCAGTTAACCCAAAAGAAGGCAGAAAAGGAGGAGCAGAATAACAAAAAGCAGATAAGACAAATAAAAACAACAAAATTGTATACCTAAATCCGTTTATCTCAATAATTATACTAAACCTAAATGGACTAAACATTCCAATTAAATGGTTGAGAATGGATAAAACAGCAAGGCGTATAAGTGACACACTTTTATTTTTTGATAATTTTCAGTGGTTTATTTCATACAATACATAATAAAGTATAAATTTCTTAGTATGCCATGTTAGATCCTTTATAATCTGCCCACCACTTATTTTCAGTATGTTTACAAAGAAAATGGAAAACAACAGTGTATTTTTTTTTAGAGATGGTGAGATTTCCATCCCAATATAACTGAATTTATTTTTGGTGGCCTTTTTCCAGTAGGAATTCTCTTTGATATTGTGAATCAGCTGAACATCCAAGTGTCAACAGGAGGTTGTGTCGAATTGGTAGAATTATGGATATCTTCTATTTGCTTCCTGTGCCTTTCTATCTTTTTCAAATACTTCTCTATAAACACAGAAACACTTATAGTTAGAAAAAATATAAATAAATAGTAGGCAAGCAAGCAAATGTTTTGACTTGCTGAAGATAATTAAATCCACCTTATTTAAATCACAGCAGTGGCTGCCCACTTGCTGCTTCCCCTCAAAGCATCCTCATCACTGATGGGGCTCATCAACTCCCACACAGTAAGCGCCTTTGATGCTCCTAATGCCAGGCATCACATAGGAGGGAGGCAAACAGTTACTGAGGGGTTTAGAACCAGCAGGGCTTTGACTGTGACACAGCAACGGGGGTAAACATGCTCTTCTTCCTTCCCCACTGGCATTATTTCTGAAGTTGGGGAAAGCACACACTGGGCTGTGTAGGGCCTAGGACAAATAATGTTTTGAAGGGCGGCTGTTTACATAAACAACTTGAATCACCCCAAGTCATTGTAACAGCACCATTCTTGTGGCTTAATCTCTCTCCGGGCTACTCTCCTGGAAAACCCCACAAGTTCCAGCTACAGATACCCCAGGAAAACTCCAGAGATACAAGTCCTAGAGCTTCTGGGGTATCTGCAGGGCAGGATGTAGAGGGACGGAGAGTTTTCCAAAGGGAAGAAATGGGAACAAACCCTTGTATGTCCCATAGGGCTTGGGGCACCCCATCCAGTTGGCATTGCCAGGCGTGGCCAATCCCAGGGATGGGACAAGAACTTGGACATTGTTGAGGAAGAGCCTAGAGTGACATTATGCCATCCATGTCTGTTTCTCTTTATCCTTCTTTCTTCCTCTGCCCAGCACACTAAGTCTCATGGGGCCAAGTCATAGCACATTTGAAGGAAGCATCTAATGCTCACATCCAAAGCCTTCTTTTCGTCCTCTAATTAGTAAAAAATGTCCTAGTGTGGAGCCCAGGTGTTTTGAGTTTCTCCACCTCACCTAGTATTATACAAGCTAGATCAGCCATTTTTTCTACCTGTATTATTTCATAGGCAACTCATGGCACCCTACGATCTAGGTACTGGTCATCAGTCCCTTAATTTGTGTGTGTGTAACAGCTTTATTAAGATATAATTCACATACCATATAATTCATTTCTTTACAGTGTACAATTCAGTGGCTTTCAGTGTATTCACAGAGTTGTGCAACTATCACCATAATTCATTTTAGATCATTTTCATCACTACAAAAAGAAACCCCATACCTCTTAGCCATCGGTTCCCATCCTCCTCCCATCAGCTCCTGATATTGACTAATTTTTCTGTCTTAATAGATTAGCCTATTCTGGACATTTCATAGAAATGGAATCATGCAATGTGTGATCTTCCATGACTGGCTTCTTTCACTTAACACAATGTTTTCAAGGTTCATCGATGTTATCACATGTATTGATACTGCATTCCCTTTTGTGTGGTAAAATAAACATAACATAAAATTCACCATTTTAAATATTTTATGGTGTACAATTCAGTGGCATTCAGTTTGTTCATAATATTATGCAATCATCACTACTACCTAGTTCCGGAACATTGTGGTCATTCCTAAAGCAAAACCCTGACTTGTTAAGAAGTCACTCCCCATCTCTTCCTCCTCGCAGCCCCTGGTAACTCCTAAGCTGCTTTCTGTCTCTATGAATTTGCTTATTCTGGACATTTCATATAAACAGGATCAGACAATATTTGCCATTTTGTGACTGGCTTCCTGGTCTAGTATGTTTTCAAGATTCATCCATGTCATAGCAAGTATCAATACTTCATTCCTTTTCAGTGTTGAATAATATTCTCCTGTAGAGACATACAGTGCCACATTTTATTTTTCCATTCATCAGTTGAAGAATGTATGTATTGTTTACACTTTTTGGCTGCTATCAGTAATGCTGCTATGAACATTCATGTACAAGTCTTCCCGTAGACTTATGTTTTAATTTCTCTTGGGCATATACCCAGACATGGAGCCTCTACCTTTTATATTCTTCTCCTAGGTGGCTTACTGGGTCTTTATGAGAAGAGAACAATTTAGGACCTACACTCACAGGACAGCTTCTTAGGAAGTTTAAGGAACTCACTGTATCCTTGAAATAACCAGGACAGATCCTCCAAACATGAAAATAAATGGAGAAGCACCAGATGGGGAGGGTAACTGGATCGTGTGTCTCCAACTCCTGTTCCCCAAGATTTACACCCTCTAGGGTTTTCTTAACTTCCATGGCTGCCCCCTGCTGATGGCAGACTGGGCACAGCTCCCTCCCTTTGATGCTCTGACCCCAGATGGGCTCCATTCCTGTGATATGAGTGAGCGCAAACTGAAATTGCTAAAACAAGACTTTAGTAAGGCTTGTATTAGTCTGCATTCATATGCTATAGAGAAATACCTGAGATTGGGTAATTTATGAAGAAAAGAGGTTTAATTGGTTCTCGGTTCCGCAGGTTGTACAGGAAGCATGATGATCTGCTTGGCTTCTGGGGAGGCCCTGGGAAGCTCACAATCATGGCAGAAGGCAAAGGGGGAGCAGGCATGTCATATGGCCAGGGGAGGAGTAAGATAGTGAAGGGGGGGTGGGGTGGTGCACACTTTTGAACAACCAGATCTCATGAAATCACTCACTATCATAAGGACATCACCAATGAAATGCTGCTAAACTGTTCGTGAGAAATCCACTCCCACGATCCAATCACCTTCCACCAGGTCCCACTTCCAACAATGGGGATTACATTTCAATAAGAGAATAGGGCAGGGACATGGATTCAAACTCTATCAGGCTCCAAAGAAAAATGGGAACAGATCAAGATAGCGCATACATAATAATGTGGTTTAAAATGTACAATGTATTCCCCTTAAACAGGGGTCCTGTCATAATCCCTTTCCAGCCTAGCTGCAGACTTGCCTCCATGAGGCAGGAGCCATCCAAGTGTCCCACCAGACATAACTGGATTCCTCCATGTCTGGACCAAGAGGGTGGGGCTCTGAGTGGGGCAGGAGTCCTCACTCCTGTCTATATGGTCCAGCTGGAAGACGAGTAAGACTGACATCCACTCACTTAAGAGGAATTCTCACCCATTCTTAGAGGGCAGCCTTACCCATAGTTTCAACAATGTCAAAATGCCTCACACTAAGCCCCACATCCCATGAGAGATGGACACATGCCAGACAGGGGGATGGTTTCTGTGCTATTATCTGCTTGGGACACCAGATAGTGAAGTAGCTGGCCAGCACATTCTTTATAAGAGGAGAAGCTGCATCAAATGAAGTCCAGGCTGTGTCAAAAGAAGCCTATTTCTTTGCATGGAGAAGTAAGAAAATAATCACGTAGGTGGGGCGTGGTGGCTCACGCCTGTAATCCCAGCACTTTGGGAGGCTGAGATGGGTGGATCACGAGGTCAGGAGATCGAGATCATCCTGGCTAACATGGTGAAACCCCGTCTCTACCAAAAATACAAAAAAATTAGCTGGGCGTGGTGGTGGGCACCTGTAGTCCCAGCTACTCAGGAGGTTGAGGCAGGAGAATGGTGTGAACCTGGGAGACGGAGCTTGCGGTGAGCCGAGATCGTGCCACTGCACTCCAGCCTGGGCAACAGAGCGAGACTCCGCCTCAAAAGAAAAGAAAAGAATCATATAGGTAAAGGCAGAAACAGCAACCTGAGACCTGAGGCAGTACCTTATGGCACTTGTTAAGGAAAAATACTTTTGTATGTTTTAGAGAAAAGATCTGACCGCTGCAGCTGCTCTTTGTGCCAGGTAAAGCAGATCCCACTAACCTATGAATACTGTCATGTGAACAGTAGCATAGTAACTCATATTGCACGGGCTCATTGCCTGCAAACCAGTCTCCTCCCAAATCTTAAGAGTTGTCCTGGTATGTGTCTTATGTTCATGAACAGGTCTACTCCCTGAGTGCTGCCACTGCTCTTCAGGGTGCCATCCTGTCTCTGTCATGCTGACAGGCATGATGGCCGCAGCACCAGAACCCTCAGAGTCCCCACACATGTGGTCTGCAGTGAGGTGGGGAAAATGCAGTTATTGGCAGAGCAGTTCCTTCACTCAGCATGACTACCTTCTATTCTGCTACCACCCTTCCACAGGTGGTACTGTGGACAGAGACCCTGTTTTCTATTCTTTCATGATCAGTCAGGTGCGGCCACAATGGGGACACAGGGGAGGCACAGAAAAGTTGACTGTGCTTCCAGGTCCTAGAGAGGCAGTCACTGTGCACCATGAAGGGGCCACCCTGCAAAGGGAGGGGCTCCACCACGTGGAAGGAGAGCAGAGGGAGTGGGGACCTGTGGGCCAATGCTGTCACTGGGGGTCAGGGTGGACACAAGCAAAAAGCAGGCGGGGCTTCATCGGTGTGTTGAGCGTCTCAATATTACAGGAAAACTATTCAATGTCAACTGTTAAAGCACAGGGTCTTAATTTGTTTTCTGTTGCTTATAACATAATACCTGAAACTAGGTAATTTATAAAGAAAGGGAATTTATTTTTTACAGTTTTGGAGTTGGAGAAGTCCAAGGTCAAAGGGCCACACATGGCGAGGGCCTTCTTGTTGATGGGGAGTCTCTGCAGAGTTTCCAGGCAGCACAGAGCACCCCATGGTAAGGGGTTGAGTGTGCCAGCTCAGGTCTCTCTTCTTCATATAGAGCCACGGTCCCACTCCGAGACAACCTGCTAATCCCTTCATCCACGAATGGATTACTGTCACACTGGGGATTAAGTCTCAACATGACTTTTAGAGAGGAAAAACATTCAACACCATTCACAGCACAGGGTAAGGCTGACTTTATTAAGGACCTTAACGGTATGGGGACCACCACGATGGGATTTTGCAGTGTGGGGAGAAAGATTGAGCTTAATTCCCAATACAAGTGGAAATGGATAGCCAAGAAGCAAGGTGGGGGTGACTGGATGGAAAATTACTAAGAGATAACATGAAGGGGAAGGTGGGTACTGACTAATTTTACCTAATAGGCTTGCTGAACACAGGCCAGGTTGATCCAACATCACCTAGGGGATAGTGAGGGATGGGGAATCTGGTCAAATAATGGGGGTGATCACATATTAGGGGGTGGTTCTTCCTAAAGTGACTTAGCAAGGCTCTTTGCTAAAACTGGATTTTATAAGGAAGTGTGCAGATGGGCCTTGGAGGAGATTCAGGAACCTGACTAGTTTGGTAGAACAAAGAATCTCTGTCACTAGGTCACAGTCCGGGAGGGCAGGAAGGGGAACTGTGGCAGGGCCAGCTCACCACACTGGGGCATCTGGTCACCTGGGCGGAGTTGGGGAGAGGGGGGCTCACTGCCTGTTTTCCCTGCTGAGGCTGCAGGGAAGCGTGAAGTTTTGAAATACATAATACAGGCCCCACGTGGTTCTGACCCAGCACCACGCAGTTCTCAGAACCATACATTCTAGCCCTGCAAGCACCTGAGGCTTGGTTCCCGGGCCAGAGGCTGGTATCTGACTCTGGGGTAAAGAGGAGAGCGGGGGCTGTCTGCGGGGCCTCAGGGCTCGGCGATGGCTGAACCCCACAGTGAGAGCCTTCGTGCCCCAGGTTTTCCATCGTCTTCCTCTCACCTTTGGGGCGCTCCAGATAAGAGGTGGCGTTTCTCAGGGAGGCGCCCCCACCTCAGCTCCTCCTGTCTCAGGCCCCACTTGGTGGGGAGCCGCCGCAGGCGGGGAGCCGGGGCTTGCCCCTGCGGGCAGTCACCGCTGCCCTGTGCCCCGAAACCCCCCTCCCCGCCCCCCAGTGACCTCCCACCTCCGGGGTTCCTCTCCGCCTTGCTGCCTGCTTTGGCTTTAGAAGGGAGCTCAAGCTCAGCGGCCTTTGGGGCAGCCAGGTTAGGTGCTGGGGAATGGAAGAGGATGACACTGCCTATTTTGACTCAGATCTTCAAGGATGAGCACACCCTCCCCTGGTAGCAACTTCCGCACCCGCCGGCCACCCCGTAGGGCCCTGCCCCGCACCGCACCCGGTGGCCTCCCCGGAGGGCCGTGACCCAAGCACCGCACCCGGCGGCTTCCCCAGGTGCTGCTCTGCCCAGTGCCCCCCCAGATCTCAACGTGGTGCCACAATGCCGCCCTCTCCCACATCGTGTCCTTGGACTCTGTCTTCCTTTGAAAGGTCAGTTGCCAGGGGTCCTCACGACTCCTCGGGTGTGCTTTGGGCCGGCATGTATGTCCTCTTGCCCTTCTCTTACACAGAAGAGTGGGGAGGGTGTCCTAAGAATTTGGCTTGTCCTAAGGAAAATAAAGTTGTAATTTCAAGGCACTGACCAAGGTCTCTGTACTACTCAAGAGCTCAAGAGTGGCCACGGGGGAAGATAGCCCTGGGTGTAAAAGGGCCGCAGAAGGGAATCCCCTGTGCTCTGCATTAAAAAATCCCCAGGGGACAGGAGGCTGAAGAAAGGGAACCTACCACTTCTCCATAAAATAGTGTCAGTGAGCTGTCCAGGAGGGCAGGGGATCTGCCAATAAGAGAGCATTTAGGAAAATATGCCGACTCCTTAAATTGGGTTTCGATTTTTCGGCTTTTGAAAATATTGGTTTTCTTTAGGACAGGTTTCTGTACTTGCCAACAGTTGCCAGTTATCCACCAGCAGACTGCAGGAAGAAGAGACAATCTTCACCTCCCTCCTGGGTAGGGAGAGCTCAGAATTCACTAGGCTTAGCCTAACAAAGCCCGCAGTGGACGTTTCTGCTGTACCTGTCCAAGGCATGATAGTTCCCCAGACTTTGGGGAATATCACCGTGGGTTATTTTGTCTAGTTAAGTCCCTGTGGTGGGATAAGGATGGCTCCTAGAGCATGTCGGCATCAGTAGTTCCTGGAGTGGATTTTCCTACATCGTCTAGGTATGAAAATTTGGTGGGAGAAAAGACCCCAGGAAAGGGGAAAGCAGGAAAGTGGAGCTAAGGGATGCTGCTATAACAGTCATCCTGTTGTATCTGTTCTGTTTCCCTGAACTTTGAAGAGTTATGCTGAGTACCCCCTTTAAAATGATTTTCTTCTACACTGTACCTTCCCATGGTCATGTTCTTGGTGGGGTGTGTTTCACATGTCCAGCCCTGTGGGGTTGGGGGGACACTAGAAGAGGTAGTGGGAAGCCAGACTTTCCCACATCATTCCACTGAGGCCACGGAGGCAGGAGGGACCGAGCCTTCCCTGTGCTCGGCACTGTGTTTTTCTTCATCATGTCACTTTTTACATTAACGTGTATTTTTGCTTGCTTCCAGAAAAGCACCTACATCAGCTATGCTGTAATCCTTGCTTTTCTCACCCAATAACTGGGAATCCCCAGATAGCCAAAACTATCTTTTTAATCTCTTATTTCTTCATCACCTAGTACCATTTGGTGCTCAATCAACGTTTACTGAGCGGAAGAAAACGGAAATAAGACATTTTCCTCAAGGAGCAGAAATCATTACACGTATTTGGTTGAAACAAATAAAAATAAAGAGAACCAATGAAGACTGAAGTAAACCACATCACGATTACATAAATGTAAAGATCTGGTTGCTTGTGTCCTTTTTATAATACATACTATGATCTTTGCCAATTAACACTGGAGGACTCTTTCTGGTCGATAAAATATTTGGATAATTAAGTATGCTTTCATTTTATGTCCCGGTATCAAAGATGTCCATTTATTCAAAACAAAGGGAGTGAACATAAAACATAAAAAGAAAAAAAAAAGGCCTGTGGCTCCTCCTCCCAGACACCCCCCTCCAACAGTGATGAATAGGAGGGACTGTCTCCCTCCCCCATCCATCGGAGACTAGCCTTGCAGTGTTTTAGACTGTTTTGAAATTCTGTTCTTTAGAAGAGATTTTTTTTTCTTCTTAATATCAAACAAAGAACTGCTGCTATTCCTTTGGGCTGGCGCAGCAGGGGCCGGTGAAATGCAGGCTGACGACGGCGCGCCAGGGGCTGCGCTCGCCCCGGTCGGCGACGCGCACACACCTTGAGTGACAGCGACCTCTTCTCTACAGGTTTTCCCCGCGGGAGCGTGGCCCTAGCGGGCGTTCGGTTTTCTTTGGAAATCGCGGAGGGGGCTGGCCGGGCGCAGCGATCCCCACCCCGGGACTCCAGCCCCGGCCGTGCGCGTCGCCGCGGACGGGCTCTGCGGGCCACGGGGAAGGTGCGAGGAGGCACGAGCAGGCTGTGAGCCGCTGGGCGCTCCCGCGAGCCCGCTCTTCTCCGTCAGGAGCAGGGCAAAGGCGCCAGGAGCAGGGCAGAGGCACCGCGCCCACCGCCTCTGCGGCCGCCTGATGTGCGAGCAGCCCGCGACGAGGCAGTGCACGCTCAGACGCCCCGCTCCTCCCGCCAGCGCGCGGCCTCGCTCCTCCTAGAGGACGCTCTCTGCGCGGGCCCCCGGAGGAGGCGGCGGCGGGGCGAGCTGCAGCGCCGGGACAGGAGGTTTGTCCCCGCCCGCGCGCCGTACCGCGGCGGAGATGGGCGAGACCATGTCAAAGAGGCTGAAGCTCCACCTGGGAGGGGAGGCAGAAATGGAGGAACGGGCGTTCGCCAACCCCTTCCCGGACTACGAGGCCGCCGCCGGGGCGCTGCTCGCCTCCGGAGCGGCCGAAGAGACAGGCTGTGTTCGTCCCCCGGCCACCACGGATGAGCCCGGCCTCCCTTTTCATCAGGACGGGAAGGTGAGTCGGCGGCCTGGCCGCAGGGGCGCCGGAGGGGGAGCGCGGCGGTGGTAGCGTCCACCCTCCGCCAGGCGTGACGTCACAGGCGCGCGCCGGGCTTGGGAGGACGCGGGATGATAGCGCCTGGCACCTGTCTCCGGGCCTTCCCGATGAGCCGCGCTTAGGGTCCGTGGGCTTCAGCTGCATGAGCCACGTTCCAGCAGTTCGGCCCTCCTGGCCCCAACGCGCCTTTGAAATACGCGGACAGTGCGCTTTCCTTCTTGGCCCGAGCGGTGCTTCGCAATGCGGGCTTGTGCACCCGTGAGGCCCGCGGACACCTCCCGCCCCTGCGCGGCGGAGCGCTCCGCCCGCTACCTGCTCCTCAGAAGTGGCCTGGAGGCTGGATTTCCTTGGCCATATCTGGTCCCTGGGCTCCCGCCGACAAAGAAGCATTGTCCGTACTGTCTGTGTGCCCAGGAATGGGAAGCGGGTGTAAGGGGAGGCCAAACTTGACTTTCTTAGTGTCGCGAGGTGGGTCAGAGCGTTACATTGACATAAAACAGATTAACAACAGAAAAACATACATCTCTTGAATATGTTTTACGTGAAAAAGACACAAAGAAATGGCAAAACCCAAATACTTTTATGCTAGGCAGAACCAAGAGCGGCAGCTGTGGGAGAGTAAAGTGTGCGGGGAGGCTAATGGAAGATGGAACTGCTTGAACCACGTCTAGATAGAAATCTCCGCCTTGCTCGGCCCTGGTGCCGAGTGTTTCTTTGTTCCTGGCGTAGGGAGGCCATCTTTTACAGGAGTTTTCTCTTGTTTCAGGAAGAAAAGGGGGCAGTTTAGAGCACTCTTCTGTTTTTCAAGTGCTTTTAGCTTAAAATAATCCTTATGCCAGAGACATATTTTTGGGATGGCATACCCTGTCACCCTTCACGGGCTATCTGAACAGAATCTAACGTGGGAGGCAAAAAGTGGGAATAGAACAGAAGATTGAATATCAGCACAACTGTTTTCATGCTTGGTAAAACCGTACCTTTACCAGGTTTTCTTTTTCCACTGAGGTACGTGTTCCAATGTCCACTTCACCTCCTTGGATCTCCATGTATTTCATATTTGGCTAAAAGTAAGAAGGTAATTTTGAAAGAGCCATTGGTCTGAATATGGAATCTAAGGCAAGTGACTTCTGTAAACCTCTCTCTTCTTGAATGTGGTTAAAAACTCGAAACAGGCCGGGCGCGGTGGCTCACGCCAGTAATCCCAGCACTTTGGGAGGCCGAAGCGGGCTGATTGCTTGAGCCCAGCAGTTCGAGACCAGCCTGGCCAACATGGCAAAACACCGTCTCTACAAAAAAAAAAATACAAAAATTAGCCGAGCGTGGTGGTGGACGCCTGTTGTTCAGCTACTCGGGAGGCCGAGGTATGAGAATCGCTTGAGCCTCGGAGGTCGAGGTTGCAGTGAGTGGAGATTGCGCCATTGCACTCCAGCCTGGGCGACAGAGCTAGACGCAGTCTCAAAAACCAAAAGCAGGCAAACCTGTGGGAACAAGTCCTAACTGATGGGGATGTATCTGAATTAGATGAAGCATATAAATTGCCTAGCAAACTGCCTGATGTGGTACCTTAAGAAAGGCTTCAATAAATGTTAATCTCTTCCCCTTGATGATTTAAGTTACACGGTTTAGATTCATATTCAATATTGGTTTTTCTCTAGATTTCTTCTATTTTTACATACAAATATGTGTTTCATTTGTGACTTAGTGTTTCATTTTTTAATAACAAAAATAAAAATCTGGCAAGCATTGAAAAAACTGCATCATTCATTCTTATTACCAGTGGCCATCTCAGTACTATCCTTGGAGTAGGTAGGTTACAGCAATGCTTAGTGAAAGATGAATGAAATGAACTCTTGACATGAGAATAATAAAAATAATGTTAGAGACATGGGAAGCAGGTGAGTTTCATTTGCAACCTCACAGGAGATAAACACTAATTCAACTCAAAGTTTTGAAATTGGGTATTTTTCTTTTTAGCCTTTGTATCTGGATAAATGTGATTTTTGACCTCAGCTATATACCTGATTTATGTTGAAAAGAAAATTAGACTACAAGTAACTAATGGGGCTTGTGATATCTCTGCAATGAAATGTAAGTTGGGGTGGGGACCTATGCCAGTGGTTGTGAGTATATGCTAAAGAAAGAAATGGACATCATATTATTCTTGAATATGAAAATGAGAGCACGTTGAAGGGAGAGATGGATAGTGATTTTAAAAGGTGGAAAGATTGCTTCTTGATTATTGGAAAGTCATCAGATAAAATGAATATGAGTTGAACACTGTCCTCCCTATTAATATTTTTTATGATTGACATTAAATTTTTGGTTTTAAAAATCTGTTAAGAATGCAATTTGAGGATATCACAGTATGCACTGTTTTTGATAGACATGAAATTTCATGAAAATGAGGGTGTTATGGGTTGAATTGTGTCCCCCACCAGAAAAAAAGGTATTGAAGGTTGAAGTCCTAACCCATTGGAACCTCAGAATGTGACATTTGGAAATAAGGTCATGGCAGATGTAATTAGTTAAGATGATGTCATACTGGAATATGATGGGCCCCTAATCCAATATGACGAGTGTTCTTATATGAAGAAAAGAGAAGCAGGTATGATGGCTCATGCCTGTAATACCAGCACTTTGGGAGGTTGAGGCAGGAGGATCACTTGAGGGCAAGGAGTTCAAAACTAGCCTGGGCAACATAGTGAGACCCTGTCTCTTTTTTAAAAAGAACTGTAAAAGAGAAGAAAGAGACATAGGGAGAAAGAAGATGGCCATGTGATGATGGAGGCAGAGATTGGAATTGCCAGCCAACACCAGAAACTAGGAGAGGCAAGGAAGGATTCTCCTCTGTAAGTTTGATAGAGAGCATGGCCCTGTTGATACGTTGATTTTGGGGCTGTAGGCTCCAGAACTATGAGAAAATAAATTTATGTGGTTTTAAGCCACCCAGTTTGTTGAACTTTGTGGTATCCCTAGGGTAACTTGTTAATTTGTAAGTTAAGCATTGAATAATTTTCTCTCCATGATGTTACCGAGTAATGATTACAAAAATCTACCAACACAATAACATTTTATTACTAAGTATTCTTTAAGTCATTCACTCTATCTCATTTTAGTTTGGCTGCCTAGGTGTGTGGTGTGATCAGTCAATAAAATTATCCTCTGATTCTAAAACCACTCAAGTCGGCTTCTCTGAGCCATATTTCCATAAATTGGTATTTATAACATTTTTTACAATATTGGGCCAATATTATGAAAAGCAGTGAACCAGTGTAGTAGCAGTTGTTTTTAATTATGGAAAGCCTGTGACGCAGACACTCTTAGTTACTCATCTAACAGCCATTTCCTCCTTTTTACTTGATTTTGTTGTGGCCGTGGACTTAAGGGGAATTGAGCCCAGCTCTAGGAGCTGAATCATGATTAATGTCTTTGACCAGCAGCAGCAGCAGCTTCAACTGATGTTCAAGTCCAACCAGGAGATGGATACCATGCAGAGTTTAATAGGGAAAGTTTAACTTAAAGAATTGTTATGAACTGTGAGACTGGAGTAACGAGAGATTGTCTCATGAGAAGGAAAGAGAACTCTGAAGAGTATAGGAATAGCAGACAGAAGGAGCAGCCCCACCCCTAGGGCTGAGAGGGCACTCGAGTAAAGGCCCCTGTGATTAGCTCTGTTGCTGTGTAATAATTATCCCAACACTTAGCATCTTTATAAACACTTATGATCTCGTGCAGTATCTGAGAGTCAGGAATCCAGCTGCAGGTTAGCTGGGTGGTTCTGGCTCACGGTCTCTGGAGAAGCTGCACTCAAGCTCTGAACCAGGGCTGCTGTCATTTTGAGGCTTAACTGGGAGAGAGAATCTGCTCCAAGCTCATTCACGTGGTGGTTAGTCGGCCTTGCTAGGTGTTTTCTGGAGGCTTCAGTGTCTAACCACATGGGCTGCTCCTTAGGGCTGCCTCATGACATAGTGGCTGTCTTCCGTGAGACTGAGTGATCAAAGAGAAAAGTATGCAAGAGCACCCAAGATGGAAGCTGCAGTCATTGTATTTATTATGTAATCTCAGAAGTGACATACCATCACGCCTGCCATATTGTATTCTATTAGAAGCAAGACAGTAAATCCCGCCCACGCTCAAGTGGAGGGGTTATACAGGAGCATAAATACCATGAACCGTAGAGTCCTCAGCCAGGGCTGAAATCTTGAACTTGTCAGAGAGGTCATGGCCATACCTCACTGGTTGGCAGAGAAATTGCTGTGATACTGCACCATTGCTAGGTGTAGCCTCCAGAACCTTGCAGTGAGTATTACAGTAAGTGACAATATGTAAAGAATATCTTGGGGGCACAAGAGAAGAAAGAAGACATGTTAATTCTGCCCATTCGCATCAGGGAAGGCATTTTAGACTAAAATGATACTTTCATGGTCCTTGAAAGATTAAGTGGGGGTTTTCCAGGCTCAGTTAGGGAACTCCATGAGCAAGGACTTAAGGGATACCACATTATGAGAATATCAAGGAGTACGGCATGACTGGAGAAGAGGGAGCGTGAATGGCACTGGGGGGTATTGAGGCCGAAGACGGTGATTGGAGTTGATGCTGAAGGACTTGATGGATTGGAAGGATTCTTTTAAAATGAAATTTAAAATTGTATATTTAAGGTATACCACATGGTGTTATGTGATACATATAGGTAGTAAAATGGTTTCTATAGAGAGGCAAATTAATATATTCCCAATGTCACATAATTACCCATTGTTTTTTCTGTGGCCAGAGCTGCTGAAATCTATTCACTTAGCGTGAATCCCACATCCAGTGCATTTTTATTACCTGTAGTTTTCATGTTGTGCATTAGAGCTCTAGACTTGTTTGTCCTGCATATCTGCCATTTTGTATCCTCTGACCATTTCCTCTCCTTCCTTCAACCCACTGCCTCCAGTAATAACTGTTTTGTTCTCTATCTCTGTATAGTTTTGGGTTTTGTTTTGTTTTTTTTCGAGACAGGGTCTCACTCTGTTGTAGGCTGGAATGCAGTGGCATGATTGTGGCTCCCTCCCGAGTTCAAATTATCCTCCCACCACAGCTGCCTGAGTAGCTGGGACCACAGGCAGGTACCACCATGCCCAACTAGTTTTTGTATTTTTTGTAGAGACAGGGTTTTACCATGTTGCCCAGGCTGGTCTCAAACTTCTGGGCTCAAGGAATTTTTCCCAGCTCATATGCTGCTGTTTCATTTTAAGAATTGTTTCCTTTGCTGTGCAGAAGCTTTTTAATTTGATATAGTAATATTTGTTTATTTCTGCTTTTGTGCCATGAGCTTTTGGTGTCATACCAAAAAATTATTGCTATGGCCGGTGTCCAGGAGCTTTTCCCCATGTTCTCTTCTAGGAGTTTTATAGTTTCTGGTCAATCCAAAGGACTTTACAACTTTTTCCACAGAAAAAAATCAGGAAAACTTGTCTATAATTTGATACAATCTTAAGCTATTGGAAATGCTTCAGTTTATAATTATTTAATTTTCCATATTTTTGTTTTGAAGCTTTAAAATTTGTTTAACCTCATAATATATCATGGAAGCATAAGGAAATCAGTACTACCCTAATACCCAGAGAAATGTAATTTTTTTCTCTTTATTCAAAATGAACTAAATTGTGTGTGTGTGTGTCAGGTGGAAGGTGGGGGAATATACTCTACAACTTCTCAGAGTGAGGTTTGTGGACCTAAATCATAAGCAGTTCCTCAAAGATTGTTAGAAATGCAGATCCCACTCCAAACCCAAGGAACCACAGTCTGCATTTTAACAAGATCCTCATGCCAGAGTACTCATAAATTTGAGAAGCATTGAGGAAAACTGTTCTACATGTAGCTTTATTAAATTTTCTTTTAATATGAACTTAATTAACCTCCAGCCAGTTTTCAGTTCCTGATGTGGAAAGATATTGACGTGGAAGGGTAATGGTAAGATTATGGAGAGGGAACTAAGAAGATATTATACATGAGCATTTTCCATCTTTTGGAAATAAATTGTAGCATAGAGCAGGTAACAGTTTTAATAGTCTTGTGTTTGACTCCTACTTTTCTGCCATTTATGACTTGTAGACTTTGAGCAAGTTATTTAACCACACACTGAACCTTGGTTTTCTTACCTCATCAACTTGATGTAAATGGTTAAATTGAAAGGCTAACTGAGGTTCTTAATATAACATAGTTGTAATATAACGTATTTGCTAAAGCTTTTAATAATGTAGATGTAATATAACCACCCCCTCCTCACTGGGTTGTTATAATGGCTAATTAGGTTAATACATTTAAAACATTCAGAACGGTGCTGAGTACAGTTAGTACCTAGGTACACATAGTTACTGATACATAGGTGAATAGTAAGAGTTCAGTTAATGATAGCTATTAACATTATTATAGACATAGCTTATTTGTATTAGAGTATAAAATGTGATAATGAAAAATTTGTTTACATTTTATATTTTCAGTGGAATGCAGAAAAAAAGCCTACTTTTTTTGCTCTTTAAAGAAATGCTTATTGTCTCCTTTTTTTCCTAAGGAAAATATGGTTAGATGTACAATATTTATATGGCTATATCCTCAGATTGCCAATAGTTTCCAGATTTCTGAATTCCATACACATACATTCTTCCTCTCATCATCTCTGAAAGGGCATGGAACTCCTGTTGATGGTGGTGAGATGATAAGGAATAACCAAACCACTTGGAAATATGGAGGTTGGGAATTCTACCCACAGTAGAACCTACCAGCTCATGCTGTGCACCTTTGGGCCTCAGCAAGATTGAAAATTGTCATCTATCATAGCCTGGGTCTCCAGATTCGTAAGTTTATGCTTGAAACTTCAAACAGGAGCTCTGAACACTTAATTCATGATTACCAAGGGCTTACTATAATTCATTTCTATTTCTTTTTCCCACTTAACTTTACTGCTTTCTGAGAACAGGAATTTTTTCTTGAACATACTTGAGTTATTATTTTTTAATTTTTTAAATACTTATTTATTTATTTATTTATTTATTTGAGACAGGGTCTCATTCTGTTTCCCAGACTGGACCGCACTGGCACAATCATAGCTCACTGCAGCCTTGACCTCCCAGACTCAAGAGATCCTCCCACCTCAGCCTCCCAAGTAGCTGGGACTGCAGGTGTATTCCACCACACCCAGCTAATTTTTAAATTTTTTTTTTGTGGAGATGGGGTCCTGCCATGTTGCCCAGGCTAGTCCTGAATTCCTGGGCCCAAGCAATTCTCCTGTCCTGCCTCAGCTTCCCTAAGTGTTGGGATTACAGGTGCAAGCCATTGCACCCAGGGAGTTATTTTTAAACATCCCCACTGCTTGATACTGAAATAAGAACGCAGTAGGTAGTAAATGTTTGTTGACTGAATAAATCTATGGAAATTAAAAAAATTTTTTTATGAGAGGCATTTTTTGCATTTTATTTAATGATACAATTTTGTATTTTAAAAGCTATTCTGTATCTAGAATGTTACATCTTGGACTCTTAGATGACATTCCAGGCTACTGTAAGTCAAGAACTATGTAATATGCTTTGGGAGTTCTGGGTGAGGAGTGTGCTTTGTAAGGACAACTAGCAGTTGGCTAGGGCCAGACTAGGTTTTGAGCAAATTTTGCTTGAATAGAATTGAATATAACAAACCGAGTTTCTTTTTCAGAAAATGTTCCTGTCTTTTATAGATTTTAGTTAGTACCATGCAGCAATTGTTCAATCAAAATGAAACCTAACTTTTCACTGAGAGCTTTCCATAATTAAAGATAATTTGACCACAAAATCCTACTATCTCCATGGGTTCCTTGTCTCTTGAACTGCAATTACATATGTTTTGAGCCCTTGTTTGCAGTTTATTAATACATTGTCACTTAACAGTTTGTCCTTGGTTCTTTATTGCAATTGTAAACTTCCTTGTGGTTATGCCATATATCCCCTACGAAGCATACATAGCAGATGAATTTTTATGATACACATCAAAATTGGATTGAGGTGTGTGTGCTTAGGATATGTAATCTAGAATATTTTCTGTTATATTACTGAGTTTGAAATAAGAAAACAGAAGCAGACCAGATTATGTAAATCTATGACTATTTTTAGCAGAATGAACTATTTTCACACACCTCTGCAAAATAGCATTATCTTGATAGAGTCAGTTTAGGTAAGGACCTGTTTATTGAAAATACCACTAGTGAAGGTAGATGTTTTCACTACCATCTAATTCTTTACTGTCAGAAGATATAGCTTCCCCACCCCTGCCTGCTTTTCCCATGTAGTAATTAGCTTTGAGGTAAGGATTGGGGGACTTTTGTTTTATTCATTTTGTTTGCAAAATGGAACAAAGCAAGCCCACACTCTTGCTAGGTATGTAACATCACATCACATCTTCATGTGTCTAACATTACAAGTGAATTAGCCTAGGAGAGCTGAATTAGGAAATGCACTTCCCTAACCCATACCCCTCAGCAGAAGGGTTTGTTAAAATCTTTCCTAAGAAAATAATTACTTTATGGTATACAGTTTGCAAAGTTTGCACATCATCACATATGTAAAATGTGAGTCAAAAAGCTATTTTTATCATCTTTAAAATGTGGGCAAGTTATTTTCTCTTAGCTTCAGTTTCTGCATGTGTACCATGATGATAATGCTGCTTTAGGATTATCAAGAGGATTAAGTTAGATTAAGTGTCTCAAATACCCCATTTATTAGGAGTGTAGTAGATGATTTTATTAAGCTCTCCTGATGCATTTCAAGTATTATTCATACCTAAATGTTCAATTTATGCATAACTATTCAAAACGTACCTTTTTCTTTTTAGGAGCTATTTATTATGTGCATGTTGAACACTTGTTTTTAGACTTTTCACTCTCCTCTATTTGTAGTTAAGATCATCATAATTTTTTACAAGTTAATTGTCAATCTTTAAGGTTTTCTGTATTTTTATGTATAGCAGTTGTATTTCCTCAAACTAGCATTAAATTTATCATAAAAAATACAGAAGAACACAAGTATTTTAGAAAGAGAATGATTGCATATTCCGTAGTTTTCAGATGGAATGACTTGTTTCCTCAGGAATGCCCATGGCGTTCTCCTAAATGCATTTTAAATACCATCTCTGTCCTTCAGCACAGAATGCCCCCCTGCTTTTCACACAGCGAGCTCCTGTCTTTCTCTGAGACGCCTGTGAGAGGCTTCTTCCTCCAGGGTCTTCCTCAGAGCTGCCCAGGCAGACTCTGTTGCTTGGCCATTCCAAAGCCACTTGAAGGATTAGCTAAGAAAGTTGTATTCTTTTTCTGTTGTTGCCATAAATACCACCAATTTTGCAGTTTAAAGCAGCACCTATTTATTTATCATCTTTAAAATGAAGTCAGAAGTCCAGGTACAGTCTGGCTCTGCTGGCTCCTCTGCTTAGAATTTCATAAGGCCAAAGTCAAAGCATCTTCAAGGCTGCCTTCTCTCCTGGAGGCCCTGAGGGTGAATCTGTTTCCCAGCTCATTGAAGCTGTTGGCCAAATCCAGTTCACTGTGGCTGCAGGAGTGTTCCCCACTTCCCTGCTGGCTGGCCTTAGCTCCTCAATGCCACCTGAGCCCTGCCCATGCTTTCCACATGGTCCTTCCAGCAGCCACAGATCAAGTCACTCTCACACTTCACATCTCTCTGATTTCACCTTCTGCCCTATATTTCTGACTTCAATAGGAGAAGTTTCTCTCCTTTTATGGGCTCATGGGATTAGATGGGCCCCGCTTGGATAATCCAGCATCCTCTCCCTATTTTGTGGTCTGTGACCTGTTTCAGGTTCCAGGACATCTTTGGGGGCCATTCTGCCTACCATAAAGGTTTCTAGTGCTTGTAGTCTGGAGTGGCTGCCTGGGTTTAAACTCCAGTCTGCCCCTTACTGTTGATATCACTTTTGGTAAGTTACTTTACCTCTCTCCTGTGCTTCATAGTTCTCATTTGTAAAATGGGGGTAATAGTTGTAACTTTACTGTAGAGTTTTTATGATAGTAGTGAAGGGCAGCAACAGTCTTAGACAGAGTCAGTGCATTCCTTTCATGGGGCTCAGGATCCACCAGACTCCACATGGACAGCCCTGCAAAGCAAGCTCCTCAGCTTTTAGCCCATTGAGGAGCAAGCTTTCAGGGCCTTCTAGTCCACACATTGCCCCACTGACGGTACTCCCTCATCAAAGAAAGGGTCTCCTAGGTCCACCAGGAAGCCCCCTGACGGGCTCACAGTGGTCATGGATGCCCTTCCATCCCCTCTCCACCCTTCTGAATGCCCCAGCTACACACTTGCCTGCCTCTGTGAGTGGGCATCTGATAACAATCCCAGTAAACTCCTGAATGCCTTCCACAAGGGTGAAGTAAGATTGTCTTCGGATATCAGTCTACATACATTTATATATTTTCTTGAGTATACCATATTTGATATTGCTAGTCAGGCATTTATTATATGCAATCATAATTATTTTTACGTTTGTCTCATTAGACCAGGAACATTTTGGGGAGTACCCAGTCTTATTCAGCTTTGTGTCCCAATAACAGTGCCTGGCACATGGAAAGCATTATTTGTTTTTCAAAAGAATAACTAATATTATACTCAACATTTGCTAATCATCTACATTTTATTTCTTCCTCACCTATTTCAAAGGTATCTGAAAGTTACAAAAATATATATAGTGCTGGGTATTTTATCATATATGAAGTCGTTAATATGCCAATTATATTATGTTTGCTACGCTTCATGCCAAGATAAAGAAATTTCATCCGTTATCTTCAGTAACAGTTGTTAGAGTGTTGATTATATCATCTAAAATATTTGTAAAATTGTAAAAATTTATAAAATCTACCCTTTATTTTTTCCATATGCAATATGCAATGTAGCTTATGAACATACTGAACCCATACCTTCTCTAAAATCTAGAGTTGAGGCAGAGAGGTACAGAATATGTGTATATGTTCTAGCAAATGACACATTAGGAAATAAATTATTCCCCTCAATTATTCCTGTGATGTACATGGAAAAAATATCATGAATAAAAAGGAATTTAATTTCTTGAAACGTTTTTCAAGAATATAACTGGTGTAATTTGTATGCTTCAGTATCACCCAGTGTCTGTCTGCCATCTGTTTATCTTTTTCTTCTTCTTTCTGTCTCCTTCCCCTATTCCCCCTTCCCCCTCCTCTTCTGTCTCGTCTTCCCAACCTCCCGTCCCCAGGAAAAAAGCTTTTTTATTTGATTCTAAGATTTATTACCATGAAAACATTGTGAGGAAGAGAAATAAATCTTGCCATAAATGTGCCTTGTGTATCATTTGGAATAATAGATGCAGTGACACCTCACAAGGGGTTTTACAACCAGTGATTAATATCTACTCCAATATATTTCTGCTTTATAATACACTTGGGCATTCTTGTTTGGGAAAATTGCCTACTCACCATGTAGGAAAAGAACATTTTCTTCCCGATTGCAATGTAATTGCTAAAAATCAATCTCAGAATCAAGAGATAAAACCTCCAAAATTATTTAACTGCTCCTGCTGTTTCTGGGCTATGTGGCAGGTAGATATTTCTATTCATATGGTATGACTGAGTGAAGGCTGTAAGTCCTGAACATCCAAAGGTAAAATGTAAATATAGAATCAAGCAAAAAATTTTGCAGTAAGCAGAGAATGCACAGCCCAGGAACTTTAGAAGTAGACAGTCTAGTCAGAGTTTCAAGAGCTTTATCTCTCAATTGTCATAAGACCTCAAGTAAGCTGTGGTTTTCTTACCTAAAAAACTGAATGATTTGACGATTAATTGAAATGCGTAAAGCACTTAGTGCCAGATACATAGTAAGTGCTCAGTAATTGTTAGTTATCTTTATAATACCATTATTGCCAGGTGCAGTGGCTCATGCCTATAACCCTAGCACTTTAGGAGGCTGAGGTGGGTGGATCACTTGAGGCCAGGAGTTCAAGACCATTCTGGCCAACATGGGGAAACCCTGTCTCTACTAAAAATACAAAAATTAGCCGGACATGGTGGCGCATGCCTATAATCCTAGCTACCCGGGAGGCTGAGGCATGAGAATCACTTGAACCCAGGAGGTAGGAGGTTGCAGTGAGCTGAGATCACACCACTGCACTCTAGTCTGGGCGACAGAGTGAGACTCAGTCTCAAAAAAAAGGAAAAAGTGTGTGTGCGTATATATATGTACATGTATATATGTATATGTGTATATATATGTATACGTGTGTGTGTGTGTGTATGTAAATAAAATACCATTATTTAGTGAGACAAACCAGTTAAAATTTCTCCTGGTACAGTAATCTCCATCAAATGTAAATAGAATTACAGCATAATAAATTTTCTTTGTACATGAGAATTTGGTTCCAGTATAAACAAATTAGAATCCTCTTTTATGAGAAATAGGAAAAGGGGAACCATAAAAAGTACCTTATGGCAAAGGGCAGAGAAATGAAAGGTTTTTGCAATTAAATTCTGGCAAATATTAAAGGGAACTGGAGGAAGCAATCACAGGTCTTAAAAATATACTCCAGTAGGCTGGGCGCGGTGGCTCACGCCTGTAATCCCAGGACTTTGGGAGGCGGAGGCAGGCGGATCACGAGGTCAGGAGATCGAGACCATCCTGGCTAACACGGTGAAACCCTGTCTCTACTAAAAATACAAAAAATTAGCCAGCCTGGTTGCAGGCACCTGTAGTCCCAGCTACTCGGGAAGCTGAGGCAGGAGAATGGTGTGAAGGCAGGAGAATGGTGTGAAGCCAGGAGGTGGAGCTTGCAGTGAACCAAGATCACGCCACTGCACTCCAGCCTGGGCGACAGAGCGAGACTACATCTCAAAAAACACAAAACAAAACAAAACTCCAGTATCATTTATGAGGAATGAAGGGTTAGTAGCATATGCTTTGGAATTAGGTTACCATGATAGAGCTAAGACGGCATGTGAGTGTGCATTAGGCCTGGAAAACTCAACTTACACGTACTTTAATCAGCAGGCAGAAGGGGAGAAAAATTAGGGAAGTTCTGTCTTTTTTATCATGAAAAATAAGAACCTCCCAGAACCTCCTAGAAGACTTTCATTTAGGTCTCATGGGTCAGAACTGTGTCATGTGGCCACCCTTGTGCATAACAGGGCCTGGAAAATCAAGTGTCTCTTCTGGGGCTGGATGCCCTACTATTCTGGATATAATCAGATTTCTGTTAACAAGCAGGAAGGGTGTGGGGACTAGATACGGGCTAGGAACTACCTTATGGGTTCTGCCACTGCAGGTATTAAAGAGGTATCCCCTATTTATTCCTTCTCATGCAAATGATTCTGCATCTCTTTGATTACAGTAGAAACCAAAGGTCAAGACACAGGAGGCCTAAGTTACTAACATGGAGTCAAAAAGTTTTTAAGAAGTTGGATGGAGAACCAGACAGTTACTCTTTTTGGTGCATTCAGTAACAGAAGCAAAGTTAAATACATTTACAAGCACATCACCAAAACGATAGGGAATGGCAAATCCAGAAAGCATTGCTAGTAAGTAAAGATTGTTAAGTGAATGTGTTTGTCCAGTTAACTCATAATATCACCTTTAAGGTGGGTGAAATATTGATACTGTGTTTTTTGGTGTGCCATCTTTATCATTTTATTTAAGTGAGCATAATTATGAAGATTTTCATGAAGCTCTCCTTGGCCTTAGATTTCTAACTCAGCTTTCGCTATAAGGGAAGGTATTTTACCACCATGGTTGAGTAGGAATTATCGTAATTTACTTATTACCTTGAATAACATTTAATGAAAAGATACAATTTTGAAAGCTAATGGTATATTTTAGTCACTTAATAGAATTCACTGTCTTGCCTACCTATTTTAGTCTTGGGCAACTAATAAATATAATGTCAAAGGGGAAAGTTGTATTCAGTACTTTTAGCAAAAATATATGCTTGTAAATATGCACGTTTAAATCCTCTTTGGCACAATTGGTTGGTCTCAAAATAGATTTGCCCATCTCTGAATGCTTAGCTATTACTTTCAATGACTTAAAAATGTAGACAAGGATGGAGGTTTTATGGTATATAATATGCAGCTGGAGTGCAACAAAAGAAGGTACATACACTGCGTTGTTTTTTTTTTTTTTTAACTTAAAAGGTGTTTTAGGGGATTTATACTTTAATGATGGGCTAAGACCCTGGTGGAGGACTCCCTGTATAAAACAACTATAAAACTTGTATATAATATAAAAAGCAACTACTCAAAGGCACTGGAGAGACTAAGCAGACTGCAGTGTAATTGGTTTTTTGTATTATGCCCAGATTCTATAGAATATGTTACAGTGCGTGATTGGAGGAGGAGGGAGGTTCTATAGAGTGCGTTACAGTGAGTGATTGGAGGAGGAGGGAGGTTCTGTAGAGTGCATTACAGTGTGTGATTGGAGGAAGAGGGAGGTTCTGTAGAGCGTGTTACAGTGCGTGATTGGAGAAGGAGGGAGGTTCTGTAGAGCGTGTTACAGTGTATGATTGGAGGAGGAGGGAGGTTCTATAGAGTATGTTACAGTGCATGATCAGAGGAGGAGTGAATTTCTTTTTTTTTTTTTGAGATGATGTTTTGCTCTTTTTCGCCCAGGCTGGATTGCAGTGGTGCCATCTCAGCTCACTGCAAGCTCTGCCTCCTGGGTTCAAGCGATTCTCCTGCCTCAGCCTCCCCAGTGGCTGGGATTACACGCGTGCGCCACCACGCCTGGCTAATTTTGTGTTTTTAGTGGAGATGGGGTTTCACCATGTTGGCCAGGCTGGTCCTGAACTCCTGACCTCAGGTGTTCCACCCACCCTGGTTTCCCAAAGTGCTGGGATTACAGGCATGAGCCACCATACCTGGGCGGAGGAGTGAATTTCTGTAGGGTATGTTATAGTGCATTCCCTGTGAAGGAAGTTTCTGTGTCCACATCTTTTATCCTGGAGCTAAGTTTCATTTACATGGTGCACTCAGTGGCGGCAGGGGTTGCCTATGGCAAAATCACATTTTCCGGGAACCAGAAATCTAAGATGGGATAACAGGCTGATAAGATAATGAGGAAAAGGGATGAGCCAGAGGAGGGATCCAAAAATCTTGTCTGTGTACGTATCCAATCAAATTCTGAACAATGCGTGTCTGGAACAGACCCAAAGAAGCTTAGCTAAAGACGAAAGATAGAAATTGAGAGGAGAGCTGCTGCCCCAGAAACAGAATTTGCAATTCAATACAAGCAAGAAAACAGTGTACAAATTAACATTCCAGATGCAGGGCAAAGTTACCTGCTATCTGTAGAACCAGGAACATAGTGTAAGAGAGAAAAATAGGTTTTCCTCTTACCCCTGGGAGTTTTTAGCTGGGACAGACCCCTGTAACAAAAGACAAATTAACAAGAGAAAAACAAATAAGTGTTTTAATGTGTGTATTTCATATATACGTGGGACGTACCCAGGGAATGAGTGTATCTCACAGAGATGGCTTAACAAACCCAGCTTATATCTCATCTTCAGCAAAGAGCAATGCGTTTTTAGAGCAGTGACAAGACAAAGGACAGGGACTTTGAGTGTCTGGGATGCAAATCATAGAATGGCAAACAAATGAGGTTTGTGATGTAGATTTCTCTGGTGCCTTCTCCAGGCTGATGCCTTCCAGAGATTTCTTTGCTGGTTGGGAGGGAAGGAGGGACACCGTTTTTAAGTCCTGCTTTTAGGTAGGTGCGGGAGGGGAGAGAGCTATTCTGGCATCTACTTCTCAGTTCAAATTCATCCTTATGTCAAAAATGAATGATTTTGAGGAGGCATATTCTGCTTTTCTACATAAAAGACACATTTTCAAAAGAAAAGAACATTAACTGGGTCCAATCCTGAAAAGAACCAGATAGTGAAACTAGTATGCAAGGATTTTAAACTGACTGCTATAACCCTCCTCCATGAAATAAAACAAAATATGCTTTCAATTCATGAAAAATGAGGAAATCTCAGTAGGGAAGTAAAAACCATTAAAAAAAGAGTCTCATGGATATTTTAGAACTGATAAATACAATATATGGCATTTAAAAGTTACTGCATGGCCTTAGCAGGGGAGTGGAGAAGACTGTCAGTGTCCTGTGAGTTCTGCTTGCCCACTGCCCACACAGAGCTGCCTTATCAAGACGGGAATCACAATTTGTATTCACACAAAGCCAGCTGAACTGGAGACCGGAGTTTTTTGCTCAAATCAGTGTCTCTGAAAACTTGGAATGAGGTTTTTAAAGGATAATTTGGTGGGAGGGGACAAGGGAGTGGGAGTGCTGATTGGTCGGATCCTAGATGAAATCTTAGGGGTCACAGTGGGTTCTTCTTGCTGTCTTCTGTTCCTGGGTGGGATCACAGAACTGGTTGAGCCCTGTTACCAGGCTGGATGGCACCAGCTGGTGCATCAGAAGGCAGGGTCTGAAAATACATCTCGAGCACCATTCTTAGGTTTTACAGTAGTGATGTTATCCTGAAGAGCAATTGGGGAGGTTTGGAATCTTGTGGCCTCTGGTTGCATGACTCCTACACCATAATTTCTAATCTTGTGGCTAATTTGTTAGTCTTAAAAGGCATTCTGGTCCCCAGGCAAGAAGGGAGTTTGTTTTGGGAAAGGGCTGTTATCTTTGTTTCAAAGTTAAACCGTAAATTAAATTCCTCTTGGCCAGCATGGTGGCTCACGCCTGTAATCCCAGCACTTTGGGAGGCCAAGGTGGGTGGATCACTTGAGGTCAGGAGTTCCAGACCAGCCTGGCCAACATGGCAAAACCCCGTCTCTACTAAAAATACAAAAAATTAGTGGGACGTGATGGTGATACAGCTCTGATGACTGGAGGAACACCAGGGTCCTTTGTCTCACGCTGATTTAGACAACATGACACAGACATATGTGGAGTGGTTTTAAGGAGCGGAGAGTTTAATAGGCAAGAAGGAAGAAAGAAGCTCCTCCTTACAGAGGCAGAGGGAGGGAGGCTCCAAGCAGAGAGAGAAAACCCCATGTGTGGTGGATGAGGAGGAATGGTCAGTTATATTGGGAGGCTGGAGGAGGCAGTATCTGATTTACATAGGGCCCAGGGGATTGGTTTGACCATGTATGTCATTCACATAGCCCTCAAAGTAATTGGCCCTCCCACCCTAGCCTTTTAATATGCAAATATGGGCCACTATGATGTCCTGCACAGGTGGAGATATCTGGGGGTGGCCATGTTGGGCAGATCTAGTTTTTAATCCACATTAGCATATCAGTACTTGCTAGCCTAGCCCTTCAAGCCGTTTTTCTGCTAGAAAATAAACATTTCTGGAGCTGCTTTTATTACAAGAAAAAAACAGCTTACCAAAGACCCCTTATCCTATCGCCTAAAATAATTTCTGAATAACTCCTGTAATAGGGGCATGCACCTGTAATCCCAGCTACTGGGGAAGCTGAGGCAGGAGAATCGCTTGAACCTGGGAGGCAGAGTGTGCAGTAAGCCCAGATAGTGCCACTGCACTCCATCCTGGGCAAGAGAGTGAGACTTCGTCTCTCTCTCTATATATATGTGTAATAAAATAAATTCCTCTCAAAGTTAATTCAGCCAACACCCAGGAATGAACAAGGACAGCTTGGAGGTTAGAAGCAAGATAGAGTCCCTTAGGTCAGATCTCTTTCACTGTCATGATTTTTTCACTGTTATAATTTTTGCAGGAGTGGTTTCAAGACAGAGGGAAGAGAATTAGTTATTAGTGAACTTGAAAATAGATCAATAGAAATTATCCAGTGTGCAAAACAGAAAAAAAAATGAAGGGAAAAAGAAAGGCAGGGATTTAGGGACCTGTTAAATTACATCAAACCATCCAGCTGTTGGTAATTGGAATCATAGACGGGAAGCAGAGGAAGAGTGGGACAGAAAAAGTATTTGAACAAATAATAGTTGAGAATTTCGCACATTCAATGAAAGATAGAAATTTATAGATGCAGGGCCGGGTGCAGTGGCTCACGCCTGTAATCCCAGCACTTTGGGAGGCCGAGGCGGGCGGATCACAAGGTCAGGAGATCGAGACCATCCTGGCTAACACGGTGAAACCCTGTCTCTACTAAACATACAAAAATTAGCCGGATGTGGTGGCGGGCACCTGTAGTCTCAGCTACTTGGGGGGCTGAGGCAGGAGAATGGCGTGAACCTGGGAGGCGGAGCTTGCAGTGAGTCAAGATCACGCCACTGCACTCCAGCCTGGACGACAGAGCGAGACTCCGTCTCTAAAAAAATAATTAATTAAAAAAAAAGAAATTTATAGATGCAGAATGCCCCTCAAAACACCAAGAGGAATAAACACAAAGAAGCCCAAATCAAGACAAAGGTAAAGAGCACATCTTGGTAGGAGCAGAGGAAAACAACACATTATATATAGGGAATTTTACTGACAGCTGATTTTTCGTTAGAAATCATGGAGACAGAGGAGAATGAAATAACATGTAAGTCCTGAAAGAAACTAGTATCCAGAATTCTTTTTTCAGTGAAAATATCCTTCAAGAATGAAGGCAAATTAAGACATTTTAAGATTAAAACACTACCACCATCACCACCACCATGTAAAATAATTTGTTACAGCAGACTGGGCATGATGGCTCATGCTTGTAATCCCAGCACTTTGTGGGGCAGAGGTGGGAGGATTGCTTGAGCCCAGGAGTTTGAGACCAGCCTGGGCAACATAGCAAAACCCTGTCTCTACACAAAATACAAAAATTAGCCAGTTGTGGTGGTGCACACCTGTAGTCCCAGTTACTTGGGACGCTAAGGCAGGAGAATCGCTTGACTCTGTGAGGCAGACGTTGCAGTGAGCCAAGATCATGCCATTGCACTCCAGCCTGGGTGACAGGAGTGAAACCCCGTCTGAAAAAAAAAGCAACAGAGGTGATATCTGATGAAAACTGTTGTGGGTGAGTGGCGACTTTCTGGGCTGGTGGTGTGGGGGTGCAAGAATTTACCAAGACAGTTGTTGAGTGCAGAAAGGCAGATTTATTAGAGAAAGAAGGAAAAGATGTTGCAAGGAGGTGACAGGCCAGTGGAAGAGAAGCTGACTGTATCAGGGGACCTGCCCCGATAATCACGTAGGTTCTTTTCTATTTTCCTAAGCGTCGACTGGCTTGAGAAATAAAAGGACAGAGTACAAAAGAAATTTTAAAGCTGGGCGTCCGGGGGAGACATCACACATTGGTAGGATCTGTGATGCCCCACAAGCCACAAAAACCAGCAAGTTTTTATTAGGGAGTTTCAAAAGGGGAGGGGGTATATGAATAGGTGTGGGTGACAGACATCAAGTACTTAACAAGGTAATAGAATATCACAAGGCAAGTGGAGGCAGGGCGAAATCACAGGACCACAGGATGGAGGCGAAATTAAAATTGCTAATGAAGTTTCGGGCACCATTGTCATTGATAACATCTTATCAGGAGACAGGGTTTTGAGATCAACCGGTCTGACCAAAGTTTATTAGGTGGGAATTTCCTGTTCCTAATAAGCCTGGGAGCGCTATGGGAGACTGGAGTTTATTTCACCTCTGCAATCTCGACCATAAGAGACAGGTACGCCTTGGGGGGGCCAGTTCAGAGACCTACCCCTAGGTGCGCATTCTCTTTCTCAGGGACATTCCATGCTGAGAAAAAGAATTCAGCGATATTTCTCCCATTTGCTTTTGAAAAAAGAGAAATATGGCTCTGTTCTGCCCGGCTCACTGGCGGTCAGAGTTTAAGGTTATCTCTCTTATTCCCTGAACAATTGCTGTTATCCTGTTCTTTTTTCAGGGTGCCCACATTTCATATTGCTCAAACACACATGCTGTACAATTTATGTAGTTAACGCAATTATTACAGGGTCCAGAGATGATATACATCCTTCTCGGCTGACTGGATTAAGAGATTAAAGCAAAAACAGGCATAGGAAATCACAAGGATATTGATTGGGGAAGTGATAAGTGTCCATGAAATCTTTACAATTTATGTTTAGAGGTTGCAGTAAAGACAGGCATAAGAAATTAGAAAAATATTAATTTGGGGAACTAATAAATGTCCATTAAATCTTCACAATCCACATTCTTCTCTCATGGCTTCAGCCGGTCCCTCTGTTTGGGGTCCCTGACTTCCCGCAACATGACTGTATGGAAACAAAGGCTTGCTGGGATTGGTTTTACAGAATGGTGGTGCGGGGTGTGCTGGAGAGCTTTGTGCAGTACCAGTAATGCCAAGGCTGCTGTGAGCTAAGTTGTAGGTGTCTGGTCGTAAGTTGGGCACAGGAGGGCTACATGTTCTGGACCCTGAAGAAAGACGGACTTTAGCTTATCCGGGTTTTTTTTGCTTCCCACTGCTCCTACCAGCATGACTTCTTTTCCCCAATTAGGACTCCACATTTCCCCCACGACAGAGCAACAGTGACAGATCTTTGGCATGTGGGTGAAGGTATCATCTTCCAGCTGCTTCCTGCTGATTAGGTCATAGAGCTGGCCCTACTAGGATTGTTAGTTGGTTGAGAAGTTACGTGGGTTACTGTTTTGGATTGTGGAATGTAGGATATTGGACCTTGCTGGAGAAAGGGACTTGTTAGAGATGGGGATTATGTTAGGGTGAAACTGGTGTTCAGCTGAATCCCAGGGAAATTCGTAAAGGTAGCAGGCATTATTGGGGAGAGATTGTTATGCAATTTGCAGCATCATTTGAAGGTGAAACTGATGAACTCTAGAAGATAAAAGTTTGGGTTTTTTTAAAGCCAGTTACCAAAAAGGCAAAGAAGAACCTTTTGCAGTGTGACTTTTTTCGGAGGGGTGTCCATTTAGTTAACCTGGAAGTTAAACTTGATGAAAAAGTGTTTGAATTTAATTAGACACAGGAAGAGTGTGTTTAGGGTTAGGAGGTTATGAGTATAGCAGGGGAACACATGACTCATAGGAACAGTGTGAGACGTTTTTGATTACATTGAGAATTTAGATAAATGTCAAGAAAATCCAGGAGTACAGATTTAAGTTATGTTAGAGGAAAACATTGGTTAATGTTGACCTTCAAAAAGAAACGTTTTAGCACTAGGCCACAATAACAGAACTGGAGGAAAAAGTTACAGGAACTGACAAAGACTGCAGAAGAGAGTTACTATCCTAGGCCTCCTCCAGGGGAGAAAAAGCTGAACGCAGTGGGACACAGCAAACTGGGACACAGCAAACGTTGAACTTCTGATATATGCTTCTGAGTTTTTTTTGGTTTTTTTTTTTTTTTTAGAAACTTTTATAAAATTCTGAGTAAAACTTTTTGCAGTTTTATTAAGAGCAGATTAATACCTTAAGAAAACCTTGTTTTAACATAGAGGATTAATGTTACAAAGACTATCCTAAATAATTTTTTAAAATTATAACCAACTTAATTACATACAAAATTCCTTTTATAAATTCTCCTTCATGAACCTTTTCATGACTTACACAGACCATTTACGACATACTTGGACTTTGACTTGTTCTAAATATCCTTTTTAAAAAACAACCTTACTTTAAGATAATAATTTACCATAGAAGATTTTTTTCTATAAAATTTCTTATTATACCCTTCCTTACTAAAAATACCTCTTTTCCTTTTCTTCTTTAACTTTAAATGAGTTTTCAACGTTTGCATATTAGTTGCACCATAAATAATGAGTCTTAGCACCAGCAACTTGGTAACAACAGATTTAAAGCAGTTAGGAAGAAAGAGGGGAAGAGAGCTTTAGAAAACTCTACATAACTCTACGTTGTAGGTTAACCATTTGAGCTCTGAATTTCTCTTGTAGCTTGTCTTATCAGTTTAAAATGTGCACAAAAACGGGCCATAATATGTAACCAGCTGGAGTTTTAAAGAAAATGACAAAATCAGGGGTTAGGATGTTAGAGACTTTTTCTCTTTTAAGGCTCGACCCCTGGATTGAACAGAAAAAGAAGAAAATAGAAGAAAGGAATGGGCCGGGCACTGTGGCTCACATCTGTAATCCCAGCCCTTTGGGAGGTGGAGGCAGATGGATCACTTGAGGCCATGAGTTTGAGACCAGGCTGGCCAACAGGGTAAAACTCTGTCTCTACTAAAAATACAAAAATTAGCCAGGTGTGGTGGTGCATGCCTGTAATCCCAGCTACTTGGGAGGCTGAGGCACGAGAATGGCTTGAACCTGGGAGGCAGAGGCTGCAGTGAGCCAAGATGGTGCCACTGCATTCCAGCCTGGGCAACAGAGAGACTCTGTTAAAGAAAGGAATGGAGAGGAAAGAGTTAAGCTTTACAGGAGGACTTGTGAACCATCCAGCCATTGCAAGGTGCAGGGCCAGTCCCTTTACTACTTTCCTTTATCCTTTATCTCCATCAGTCGGGGAGAGCTTTGACATCTCAGACCTACATGGTATAGGACAAATTTTTCCCATCTCTTCAAGTCACCACTTAAGGTGAGCTGTTTTCAACTGGAGCAGAGAGCCCCTTCAGCTCAAGGCTTTCAGGGGTTGGGATTCTGTCCTGGGAGCCCTTTGGTCCTCAGGCCTCGTTTACAGTGGCTGAGCTTGTGGCAGAGGGCACAAGTCGAGTGGGGCTTTTCCCGTTTATCTCATTGAGGGCCGTTTGCCTTTGAGTGGCCTGACCCTCTCCACTGGTAGCAGTCATTTGGAGGAGTATCCTTAGGGAAACCTGGAGGGGGCTGGGGGCTTTAGAACAGCCAACAGTTGAGCCTGCCTGTGCTTCTTGTTTCTATGTTTTTCTTTTTCTTCCTTTTTCTTTTCTTTGCCCTGTCCTCCTTATGCTGCTTTTGGTTATAAAAGACTAAGGAAGCGAATTTGATGTTTTTCTGCACAGGAGCCATGCTGTGTTACACAAGAAAGTTAGACATTTGTTTTTGAGGATCTGGGGGTTGAATTCATTCCAGTTTTTAAAAAATACAGCCTAGAGGTGAGTCTGCAGGAATAAATGGGGTCTGTCCCACAGTGGGACTGGAAAAGGTGTCACTCGGGGTTGACTGAACTGCAGTTTCTCTTAGGTCATCCTGCCAATGAAGAGGGTTCCGCTTATGTCCACTGAGGGACTCTAAGACTATCAGAATAAATTAACAAAGACCTAACTGTATGTTACACAAGAGATGGACTTTAAATATAAAGAAAAAGGTTGAAAGTGAGTGGATGGCCAAGTAAGCAAGCAGTGGGCATCTGAAAACTTAGTGACTGTGTGAAATGTCCCATAAAATAGCTCTTAGGGCGAGCAGGTAAAGAGGGTGTTCGGTTTTGATACTTACGTAAATTAATTTTGTCCAGAGTGTAGCAAAAGGTTTTTGAATCAGGAATTTCTTCCTATTTACCTGACAACAAATAACCAGTGGGCAGTTCCCGGGTCCCAGTTCTTATCTGTGGTACAATGCAGTGCAGGTAGGGTATGATGGCCTTCATCGGCAAAGCCAGTATTGTAGATAAGGAAAGAAGGAAAGTAAATTGTCTGTGCTTTTTTATAAAAGGGGAAAAGGCAGTTGTCTCCCCTTCCCTTTCTGAGAGAGTCTCATTAGCATCATCTTTGTTTAATCTTTTCAGAATGTACATAAATATCTGTATGGAAAAGATGAGCCCATTGTCTTCAGTTTTACAAGTCAGAAATGTCTCCTGGTTCTGGGGCCTCATGCACTTTGAAATGTAAACATGCACATCCAGGATTGAGGAAACTTCTCTGGAGTTCACACGCTGCAAGCCTTAGTTCCTAAGGTTTACTTTTAGTCCAGAATCCCAAATTTCAGTAGAATTTGCCCTCAAAGCCCTAATTGTGCAGAAACCTAAAAGTATTTTCTTTACAATCTCACGGAAGAACATTTCATTATGAAACTGAGTCGGTTTGTCAGGAAGACATACTAGCCATTAATTTGCCTATGCTTAATAACAGAACTTCAAAATATATGAAAGCAAAAAGAGAGAGAGAGTTAAAGGGAGAAATAATTCCATAATCATAATGGGAAACCTCCCAATTAATAGAGCAAGTAGATTTGTAAAAATCAGCAAAGGTGGGCCAGGTGCAGTGGCTCATGCCTATAATCCCAGCACTTTGAGAGGCCGAGGTGGGTGGATCACTTGAGGTCAGGTGTTCAAGACCAGCCTGGCCAACATGGTGAAACCCCAGCTCTACTAAAAATACAAAAATTAGTCGGGTGTGGTGGCGGGTGCTTGTAATCCCAGTTACTCAGGAGGCTGAGGCAGGAGAATCGCTTGAAGCCGGGAGGCAGAGGTTGCAGTGAGCCAAGATCGCACCATTGCACTCCAGCCTGGGTGACGAGCAAAACTCTGTCTCACCCCATCTCTACTAAAAATACAAAAATTAGCTGGGCGTGGTGGCAAGCGCCTGTAGTCCCAGCTACTCGGGAGGCTGAGGCAGAAGAATCTCTTGAACCCAGGAGGTGGAGGTTGCAGTGAACTGAGATCACACCACAGCACTCCAGCCTGAGCGACAGAGCAAAACTGTCTCAAAAAAAAAAAAAAAATCAGCAAAGGTAGGAAAGATCTTAACAACACTGTTAAGCTACATTATTTAAGAATATTGCGTATTTCTCTTTGGAGAGACTGCCAACAATGAATAAGAATACCTATTTTGTTTGCTCTTAGTCTTGGGACTTAATTCTTTTTATATATATATATTTTTTAATCTGGTAAGAAATCCATGGTACTTGTTTTTATTTGCATTTCATTAGTTACTGAGTGATTGAACTTTTTTTGTGTATGCTTATCATTTGTTTTTTCTTTTGTATGAAGATGTTAATAATTTGGGGTCTAGTTATGTATTATGTTTATTGTTGATTTATATCTTATATTCCATGTATTTCCCCTTTGTCATTAACTTTTAAACCATCTTTCTGATGTTCTTGATCTTACAGAAGTTGAAATGTTTATATAGTTAAATCCATCCATTTTTCCTTTTTTTTTAATTCTTTGATTTCTGCAAGTTGTTTGTTGTTTTTTGTGATTCTACTTATGAGTTATAGTCTAAATAGGGTATTATCTCATTAAAAAAAGTAACCTTATAAAAACCAAGATAGACTCCAACCAATGATGCACTGAGATGGTCCAAGGAAAGTAACTTCTGTCTGTTATGTTTGTACAACTTAGACTTTAAAGTATTTATTGCAACATTGTCCCATTCTTGTGAAGTTAAAGTTATCTCTTCTTTTGGATCTCAGATCATTCATAATTTCATAAGACGGATCCAGACCAAAATTAAAGATCTTCTGCAGCAAATGGAAGAAGGGCTGAAGACAGCTGATCCCCATGACTGCTCTGCTTATACTGGCTGGACAGGTGAGGCTGTGGGGTCTAAATCACTGATACATTTTATTCTTAGATTATGAGATGTAAGACTTGACTGAAATTTTCTTCTCTTTTAAAATGGTAAAGATTTGGCCAGGCACGGTGGCTGACGCCTGTAATCCCAGCACATTTGGAGGCCGAGGCAGGTGGATCACCTGAGCTTAGGAATTCGAGACCAGCTTGGCCAACATGGTGAAACCCCGTTTCTACTAAAAATACAAAAATTAGCCAGGTGTGGTGTCGGGCACCTCTAATCCCAGCTACTTGGGAGGCTGAGGCAGGAGAATTGCTTGAACCTGGGAAGCGGAGGTTGCAGTGAGCCGAGATTGTGCCACTGCACTCCAGCCTGAGCCACAGAGTGAGACTCCATCTGAAAAAAATAAAATGGTAAAGATTTTATATCTTTTTTTTTCTTTTTTTTTTTTGAGACGGAGTCTCTGTTGCCTGGGTTAGAGTACAGTGTCTGTTGCCTGGGCTACCACCAGTGGTGCAATCACAGCTCTCTGCAGCCTTGACCTCCTGGGCTCAAACCATCCTCTTGCCTCAGCCTCCTGTGTAGCTGGGACCACAGGCACATGCCACCACACCTGGCTAATTTTTTTATTTTTTGTAAAGACAGAGTCTCACTGTGTTGCTGAGGTTGGTCTCAAATTCCTGGGCTCAAGCGATCCTCCTGCTTCAGCCTCCCAAAGTGCTGGGATTACAGGCGTGAGCCACTATGCCTGGCTGATTTTATACCTTTTAATTGAGGTCTTGCTCTATGTCTTCAATGATGAGATGATTTGGAATTTTATTTCTAAAGAAATGCTTTCTTCCTGAAGTTTGAACTTTAATATCTAGTGTGTCTTTTTTTTTATAACATTATTTATTTAACCTAATATATAGCTGTCTATGAAAATGTGTAACTATTAAGAGCAAACTTTCCCTAGGGTCAGTTTTAAAGGATTCTTTGCTGCTCTGGTCATTGTGACAGGCTGTGGTGAGTGGTCTCTCTGTTCTGTGATATAAACTAACTACCCTACTGCCTGTACTCATTTGACTCATTTGTGCACATAAATGTTTTTATTTTTATTTTAATGATAACAACCAATAATACACTTCACATCAAAAAATGTAATTGAAAAATTAACTTGCCTTAACTAATCTTTGCATTCTTATTATTTTACCCAGTATTCAGAACATTCTAATAATTATTCGGGGAATATAAAGGATATAAAAGATAACCTTGTTCTCAGGGATTAGACTGAAGTCCAAATTGCTAATGACAATTTATATACAGATTTAGAGTGATTTCTTGCTGAATTCTTGTAGCTTAATTAATAAACAGCATAGGCCAGGTGCGGTGGCTCAAGCCTGTAATCCAAAGCACTTTGGGAGGCCAAAGACGGCAGATCACTTGAGCTCAGGAGTTCAAGACCAGCCTGGGCAACATGGCAAAACCTGTCTCTACTAAAAATATGAAAATTAGCTGGGCATAGTGGCATGGGCCTATAGTCCCAGCTACTGGGAACACTGAAGCGGGAGAATCAATTGAGCCCAGAGGTGGAGGTTGTAGTGAGCTGAGATCACATCATTACACTCCAGTCTGGGCAACAGGAGTGAGACCCTGTCTCAAAAAGAAAAAAACAAGCAAACCAAAAACCAAAAAAAACAGCATAGACAGAGATATACATGTTAGAGCCACCATGAACCAAACATGGGCCCTTGATAATATTGTATTTGTATTTATATTTACATTCATTTTTGTGAATATTGTATTTATATTTACATTCGTTTTTGTGATGCTTATTATTTGCCTATTATGCATGCAACATTTACATAGTGACATTACATATTTCAAACTTATAAACTTACTTCAAACTTCACACTTATAAACCCAGACAGACATGGAGCCAGTTCACTTACAGGACCAAAGATATCTTAAATGTAATAAAATTAGATAATTGTGGCTAACCTGAAGTAAAATACAAAGAATAAGGATATTTTGGAAGGAAAATAACATAGCTATTAGTCTCAACGGGTTTCCCCTAACAAGCCTTTTATTTACAGCTTTTTCGCTTGTTGAGAAAGGGTTTCTAAACCCCTGATCGTTAGGTTCCAAACTGGCTATGCATCACAATTACCAAGAGAGCTTTGTAAGAAACCACAGTTCTCAGCCTCCAGCCCAGAAGAGTTACATTAGGAACTCTAGAGGTGGGTTCCAGAAATCAGTATTGCTTAAAAATCCCTAGCTGTTGCTGTCTTTAGGAATCATCATGGAAGTATTTGGTTTCAGTGATTTAAAATAATAGGGTTTAGGGGTTCAGGTAGATGTATGGAATCCACCTAGATCCATACCTCCCCTAAACTGTGTATACGATATAGGAAGAAGGCTGGGCACAGTGGCTCACACCTGTAATCCCAGCACTTTGGGAGATGGAGGTGGGAGGATGGTTTGAGGCCAGGAGTTTGAGACCAGCCTGGGCAACATAACAAGACCCCATCTCTAAAATTAGCTGGGCACAGTGGTAAACACCTGTAGTCCCAACTACTCAGGAGGCTGAGGCAGGAGGATGGCTCAAGCCCAGGAGGTCAAGGCTGCAGTGAGCCATGATTACACTGCTGCACTCCAGCCTGGGTGACAGAGTGAGACCCTGTCTCAACAAAAGAAGAAGAAGAATGAATGAAGCACCCACAACTTATCCCTTTAGCAAAACTTTGAGACAGAAAACACACAAGTCATGTTGGGTAAAAAACAAGCAGCATCCAGAACAAGTGTGGAGAGCCATGGTGTGCAAGGAGGAAGCCCAGGGTCCAGGCATGGCTGAATCACTCCGACCCCACCCACCCTCCCAGAATCAGCAAATAGCTATTCCAGGCAGAGTGGGCCACAGCCTCAGTGGGAACTTCTGTGGGCACATCTGAGTGCAGAGCGGGCAGGCGGTGCCAGGAGAAGCTGGGAATAAAGGCATGGAAAGTGCACAGGGAATGGGGTTGGGGAGCTGTAGAACAGGCATGGCTTGCGGAGAAGCAGGTTTAGCTTGCAAGGTGGAGCGGCATCCTTGCTGGCCCCCGCTGACAGTGTAGGGAAGGAAGGAAGCAGTAGCAGTGGGCACTCCTGATACAAGGAAGGGTCTGAGAGTCAGGAAATCTGGCCACCAGACTCCCTGTATGTAACATACACTGTTCTTCACTTAGCAAGAGGACACCGTTGGGATAAAAGTTGGGAAAGCTACATTAACCGTTTTCCCCTTCCAGGGATTTGTCCTATTAATAGTTGATATAGAAAAATTCAATTTTAAGAAAAAATATAATTATTTTATCCATAATATAAAGAAGAAAAATAAAAATTTCTCAATGGAGGGAGAAAAACGCACCAGGAAAATGTCACTACAAAGTGGAGAAAAATTGGCAGTACTTTCAACATTCATTTTGTAACTTAGTTAAGCAGTGAGTTCACAAAGCGGAGGTAAAGACACTCAGAGCAGAGATGGCTAGACAGTAAGAGCATGTGAAATAAGAATTGACAGACTAAGAAAAGAAATTTAAAGAAAAGATAAAAAATCATTTCAGAAATGAAACCAAAGTGCAAGGAGCCAAAGAAAGAGCTGATCCCACAGAGAGCACCGGGGCAGAGTGTCCTTGTGTCTAGGAAGGGTGTCATAAATGTTTGCTTAATAAATAAGTGACTAAATGAAACTATCAAGGAAAAAAATCAAAGAGAAAGAAAGATAAAGAGAGACTTCAGTTTTCCAGTCTAGCATATAAAGAGTTTACAAGTCACCATTGCATCCTAGCAACTAAAAAGCTGAACAAAGTGAAAACTAAACAGCTCTTCTTAGCTCCATCAGAGAAGTGAGGTCACAGGGGCAAACTGCTCCACCAAAATCTGGCGAAACAGGTGGATGCCGAGAATTACAGTCGTGCATCGCTTCACATCATGGATGAGTTCTGAGAAACGCATCATTGAGCAGTTTCATTGTGCAGATATAGAGGTGCTCACACACACCTAGATTGTGTAGCCAACTACACCCCTGTGCTCTGTGAGATAGCCTGTTGCTCCTAGGCTGCAAAGCTGTACAGCATTACTGCACTGAATACTGTAGCAATTGTAACACAATGGTGTTTTTGTATCTAAACATAGATATAGAAAAGGTACAGTAAAAATATGGTATTATGATTATGATCTTATGGGACTATGCCTATGCAGTTTGTTGTTGACCTAAACTTTAAATATGAATTGTGGGGGCTCAGTGTGGGCAAGCCAGAGAGACTAAAAACTCAATGGGGACCCAGTCATAGGGGGCTCTCACACTTTTGTGAACTTTACCTCTAGGAGCTCCACCAGGTCTTCATGGTGAGTATCAGAGACAACTCCCCTCATGCTTCTCATAGGTTCGGGGGAAGGAACCATACTGAAGTCCATCAGAGCCTTCAGTTCTTGACAAAGCCTGCCCTCTGGAGAAATTGCTTTACCGGAGCCTCTCCTGCAAAGGGTTTATCGCAGCCCCGCCTACCCGGAGCAAGGGAGATGCCTAGCTCCAGCTGGTTCTAGCTTTCAGCATTGGGGAAGGGAGATAATCAGCTGCAGCTTCTGCTGGCCATCCTGGCCAACTGAGGGCGTGGGGATGGGAGGCACTGGTGCAGTTCACAGTCCAAAGGCACAGGCTGGCCAGAAGGTTGAGCCTGCTCACAGGCGCGTGCTCCCCAGCACCTCCCACCACATCCCTAAGGGCCTGTTCATTCCAGCTCCTTTTACCTAGTGCAACGTGTCCGCCTGCCAACAAAAAACGACAAAGCGTGATGACCTTTTTTTTTTACTTTACCTGTTACCATTTGCTTTAAAATACTGAAGCATTAAGTATATATAACTGTAAGTTTTTAGGTTCATAGGTTAATCAGATCAACATCCTATTTTTAGAGATTTCTGAGTAAATCAGGGAATACTCATTTGTAAGCCTTTATAGTGATTATTATGTTTGAAATTTGTAGGTATTTAACTTTTACTGTCTGTTTCCTGTAGCTTATATTTTTTGAATACAGAAAACATACTCTCAGGGAGATGATAAGCAACTCATGCTGAAGAATTTTTTTTTCAGAGCTTCCAAATATTCTACTTTCATATCCGTTTGACTCAACATCTTTAAAGAAATGGATAATGATGAAAGACTTCAAAAAGTGTTAAGGATTAATTTGAAAGAGAAGTTATATACACTGAATAGAAGAATTGAAGAAAGAAGAAGCTAGATATTTGGAGAAATTTAAAAAGCAAAATGAGGCCGGGTGCAGTGGTTCACGCCTGTTAATCCCAGCACTTTGGGAGGCCAAGGTGGGCGGATCACGAAGTCAGGAGTTCGAGACCAGCCTGACCAACATGGTGAAAACCCGTCTCTACTGAAAATACAAAAAGTAGCCAGGCATGGTGGCACATGCCTGTAATCCCAGCTACTCAGGAGGCTGAGGCAGGAGAATCACTTGAACCCGGGAGGCAGAGGTTGCAGTGAGCCGAGATCGTGCTGCTGCACTACAGCCTGGGCAACAGAGCGAGACTCTGTCTCAAAAAAAAAAAAAAAAAAAAGCAAAATGAAAAATAGTAAAAGTCAGAGTAGGATATTAGACAAAGACTAGAATATTGAAGAACCTCAACTTAAACATGAAAGAAATATTTCATTTGCCCTTTTCACCAGCATGTCATCTCTGTCAATGTTGGTTCCTATAAAAGACTTCAGTAAATACATATTTATACTGATTCTTTTTTTTTTTTTTTTTTACTTAGCTGTCATATTGTCTTCTCGAACCCAGATGTAAGGACATGCTTCTTTAAGAAACCATATAGGCCCTTCTTTGGAGAGTCTCAGATTCATTTGAAGACCTGAGTCTGTTCTTTATCCAGAATGGAAAGGTTGGTGGGTGGTGAACCACACACGCCCTTTGTACTGGTCACCTTACTCTGTACTGTGTGGCTGCTCCAGAAATGGCGAGTTCACTCACCAGTTCGTTGGTCAGTTGTAGGGTTGTTCACTAAAGAACATTGAAAAATTGGGAAAAATAGAAAAAAAAAATAGGAAGAAGGGAGTATAAAGTTCAGAAAAGCAATCATTTGGGATAACATAGGAGAAATGATTTTACAATAAGTAAAAAGAAGAAGATCCAAGTTAGGATCTACAAGGGAGAATGAATACAACCTTGGAATGAATGAAAATTAACTGAGGATGAGTAGGAAGTGATGTATCTTCTGTTGTCTGTGAATAAGAGGTATTAAATCACTGTGCCAGGACAAGCACCAAGATAACATGTACAAACTTGGTTTCTGTTCTTTCCTCCCTGATTTCTCTGTCTTGGTTTTATTTTGTTTATTCATTTTTAAGAAATATATGAAATGTATTGTTTTGGTGTTACCCGTTTGGAAACATAGATTTATGTAGAGGAAGGTATTTCATGTAATTATAAATAATGTCCTGAGGGTAAAAGGAAAAGATAATAATGCTTTTCTTTTGGGGTGGGAAATTATTCCAGGCATAGCCCTTTTGTACCTGCAGTTGTACCGGGTCACATGTGACCAAACCTACCTGCTCCGATCCCTGGATTATGTAAAAAGAACACTTCGGAATCTGAATGGCCGCAGGGTCACCTTCCTCTGTGGGGATGCTGGCCCCCTGGCTGTTGGAGCTGTGATTTATCACAAACTCAGAAGTGACTGTGAGTCCCAGGAATGCGTCACAAAGTGAGTTTTAGAACTGGAAACATTTTCTCCCAATTCCCAGTGGAAGCTCTTGCTGTAGAAAGATATTCAGAAAGGAAACTATTTTTCCATTCATCCATTGTTGTAAACAGATCACTCCAAAATGTTAATCTTGAGCATAGTGGTGGGATCATATGCCCTCTTTTTATCCAAGCATGTGTGTGCCTTAATTTTGGGAAGAATAAATATATTTCTTTATTTTAACCATGTTTCCTAAGCAATTTTTTGTTTTCTTCAATGCATGAAAATTAGCTTACCTGCTTTAGATTCACCATAATAACTAAACTGATTTTAGGTTCAACCCTTAAGTAACTGATTAGATATGCTAATGATGGAACAATTAGGGAATGTAAGCTTTTATTGCACCTATTGGTTTATGTTCTTCCTTGAAGAAGCAGAAATCACGGTTCATTCCTAGGGTCTGGTAGAGTATCTGGCACGTGCTAGTCAGTTAATGTTTGTTGAAAGATAGGATGATGCTGGGTATAGTGGCATGTGCTTGTAGTTCCATTAACTTGGGAGGCTGAGGCAGGAGGATCACTTGAGCTCAGGAGTTCAAGGCTGCGGTGAGCCATCATCCTGTCACTGCACACCAGCCAGGGCAACAGAGCAAGACCCTGTCTCTAAAGAAAAAGAAAGAAAAAAAAAAAAAAGACAGAATGACAGTCTAATTCCCAAGCATTGGTGACATTGCAGTCCTTTTTTTTTTTTTTCCCGAGATGGAATTTCGCTCTTGTTGCCCAGGCTGGAGTGCAATGGCGTGATCTCAGCTCACTACAACGTCCGCCTCCTGGGTTCAAGGGATTCTCCTGCCTCAGCCTCCAAAGTAGCTGGGATTACAGGCATGTGCCACCACACCCAGCTAGTTTTGCATTTTTAGTAGAGACGGGGTTTCACCATGTTGGTCAGGCTGGTCTTGAACTCCTGACCTCAGGTGATCCACCTACCTCGGCCTCCCAAAGTGCTGGGGTTATAGGCGTGAGCCACCATGCCCGGCCTGCAGTACCATTTTTATTTAAATTTTAAATCACTTTCTTTTACTTCTGGATTTCAAAATAAAATTTTATGGTTTAAAATAGATGTAAAGGTAGAAATTAACAGAAAGATGTTTTGTTTTTAATTTTGACATTCAAAAGGGGACTAGTAAACTGGAGACGTTTTTGTTGTGTTCTGGATTTGGGAGTATTTTTAAAAATAATTGTTTTAAATGTAAAATAAATAATAGGTAATTCCTAAAGCAACAGGGTTAGTGTTTCAGGAAGAAGTACTTTAGACTTCCACTGGGAAAAAATTAATTTTTCTTATTGGTTAGACTTTTGCAGCTCCAGAGATCGGTTGTCTGCCAAGAATCAGACCTTCCTGATGAGCTGCTTTATGGACGGGCAGGTTATCTGTATGCCTTACTGTACCTGAACACAGAGATAGGTCCAGGCACCGTGTGTGAGTCAGCTATTAAAGAGGTACTATGGGGTATGGGCAACTGTGGGCGTCTCTACCATTCAAACCTATTTGCTAGCATTGAGTTGTATTAACAGCTGGACTTTTCTAGGTAGCATTACTTTTTTAAAGCAACTCATCAAAAGTAAGAAATAGTCCCTGCTTTTTTCTAGGAACATTAACAAAAAAATCTGTACTCTCTTTCATCTTGTATTAATTTATCGGTTTTTACTGGAGCTAAACAGCAGCAGCTTCAGAAAGTTAGAATGTTGATTTATCTTTCGTGAGATGTCTCAGCTGGTAAGCATTTCAGGCTGGTATGAGTGGGGACCAGCTTCTTCTGTCTCATTCTGCCTTATCCTAGGGGCATACCCTTATTTGCAGGACCAAGGCTAGTTTAGCCCCTCAGCCTATGAAGGGAAAAGAGGAGGTGGAGGCAACACAGCTTCCTTGTTAGGGACTCAGTCTCCAAGTTGCCCTCTTTACTTCTGCTCCCATCCCAGTGCCAGAACTTCATCAAGTGTCTGTGTTCAGCTGTCTCTAACTAGGGAGCCAGATGCCCAGCTAAAACTTGGAATACTTTCCCAAAAAGGATGAGAGGAGATAGACGTGAGGAAACAGTCATCCCAGACATGATATTCTGTTGATCTAACTGAAATCCTTCATGCCACAGCAGACCTCATATCATTAGCCTTTTATAAATAAAGCCAGTTCCTCCAGCCTTTCCTGATAGGTGTATGTGCTGCTCTTTTGGGAAAAATACTGCAGCTATGAAGCAACTAAGAAATCCAAAACAGTTTTATAAGAAGTTTTTCTAGATTTTTCGTTGACTTTTTATGCAAAGAATTTTTTATTTCTTAGACAGTATCTTTTCCTACTCTGACATTGGCTCCTGATTTCTTTTTGCCTGCATTTATTAATTTATAAAATAAATGTAACTATATTAGCTGCTAACTGCTTAAAGACTTTTAGATTAAGGCTTCTGCCTCTCTCTATATATATGTCATATATATATATGACATACTGTTAATTAGACTACAACAGGGTACATATGCAGTTTTAGATTTATGCTGTCTTGTTATCTCTGTAGGTAGTCAATGCTATTATTGAATCGGGTAAGACTTTGTCAAGGGAAGAAAGAAAAACGGAGCGCTGCCCGCTGTTGTACCAGTGGCACCGGAAGCAGTACGTTGGAGCAGCCCATGGCATGGCTGGAATTTACTATATGTTAATGCAGGTAGGTAAGAATACTCTTACACACTACAGTATATTTGATCAAACATGAAATGGGAAATGAATCCTGCATATAAACAAAGCAGTCTGGATTGAAATACCCTACTTTGAATCGCTGATGCGTAACTCTGCCACATAAACCACAGGCAGTGGATTTCTAAGAGTCCAGTGAGTTCCTGAGTACATTTGGTATGGAGTCTTAAAGCAGATTAGTTATCTGTTCCCCACACTTTTCTGGGTTTTTGTTTGTTTGTTGTTTTTTTTTTTTTTTTGAGACAGAGTCTCACTCTGTCGCCCAGGCTGGAGTGCAGTGGCGTGATCTTGGCTCACTGCAACCTCCACCTTCCGGGTTCAAGTGATTCTCCTGCCTCAGCCACCCGAGCAGCTGGGACTACAGGCGCGCACTACCACCTCCAGCTAATTTTTGTATTTTTAGTAGAGACGGGGTTTCACCATATCGGCCAGGCTGGTCTCAAACTCCTGACCTCATGATCCGCCCACATCGGCCTCGCAAAATGCTAGGATTATAGGCATGAGCCACCGTGCCTGGCTTGCCCACCCTTTTCTTCTGTGCTTGTCTTCCTGCTCATTGCAGTAGGAACTCTTAATGGGGAAAAATCTTCAGGGAGCAACAGGGCCTGCAGAACCCAACTGAGGCAGAGACTTTGTCATGTCCTGATAACTTTGCTTGCTGTCAGTTGTCTTCTGTGTTTTTGATGAGTTTATTGCTGTGGTTATGATCTTGTCTCTCAAACATCCCTGACAACTATAGAGTACTGACTCTTCTATCAGGCCAGTAGAGACCCCACAACTAAACATTGCTTCAGGCTGTGCTTGGCTTGAGCATAAGCCTAGGGCTTCAGCCTAGCCTGTGGCCTAAGTTCTCTTCCCTGCCAAGTGCACAGCCGCCTCTGCCACCGCCTCCTCCTCCTTCTTCTCCTCCTCCTCCCTCCTCTACCTTTCTTCCTGCCCACTGTTCTCCTCCTTCTCCTTCTTTCTTCTTCTTTTAAATTTAAGCTTTCTTTATTCTGCAAAACTACAAAACTAGTAAGTCAAAGGATATGGATTAGAATTTAGATATCTTAGACTGGAAAACCTATATATTACTTTTTAAAATTTTACTTCAGATTCTTTTTATGTCTAACCTACTGCCTCATGTTCTCACTCACTAAAGGAAACCAGGAAATTCATACCTACACAGGATTAAAACTTTTTCTAGTTATTGTCTTTGTTTATTGTTGTTGAAAGTAAAACATGCATATATGCATATAGTTCATTTTGTGAATTTTCTTTCTTTTTTTTTCCTTTTTTTTTGAGATGGAATCTTGCTTTGTCGCCCAGGCTGGAGTGCAGTGGCGCCATCTCAGCCCACTGCAACCTCCGCCTCCTGGGTTCAAGCCATTCTTCTGCCTTAGCCTCCTGAGTAGCTGGGATTACAGGCATGCACTGCCACACCTGGCTAATTTTTGTATTTTTAGTAGAGATGGAGTTTCGCCATGTTGGCCAGGTTGGTCTCGAACTCCTGACCTCTGGTGATCCACCCACCTCAGCCTCCCAAAGTACTGGGATTACAGGCTTGTGAATTTTCTTCATGATGCAGGTACACGCTTTCAAAGTAACCAGAATTCCATACCTCATTTAAAAATGGCACTGTTATTTTGAACAGTTAGATTTTGTGTATGTGTTAGGGTTCTCCAGAGAAACAACCAATAGGAGATAAATATTATATATGAGATGGGATTTCTTAAAGGAATTGGCTCACGCAACCATGGAGTCCCAGAAGCCCCATCATCTGTCATCTACAGTCCTAAGACCTGGGAATGCCAGGGCTGTAACTCCACTCCGAGTCAGAAGACTGAGACCCAGGGGAGCCAAATCCCAGTCCAAGGGCAGGAGGAGACTGTTGCCCTGGTTGAAGCCGGCAGGCAGGAAGGAACAGATGTTTTCTTTCTCTGCCTTTGGTTCTGTTCAGGCCTTGGAGGGACTGGATGAGGTGCACCCACTTTGGGGAGAGCCATCTGCCTGACTGAGTCCACACCGTTCAATGCTAATCTCAACTGGAAACACCTTTAGAGACACACCCAGACACCATGTTTAATTTGACACATAAAATTATCTATCATAGTGTATTCTGTATTTTCCCGGGAAAATGTTTTAACAGTGGTTCAGGAACTTTTTTTTTTTTTTTTTTTTTTTTTTTGGGACAGGGTCTCACTCTTGCCCAAGCTAGAGTACAGTGACACAATCTCTGCCTACTGCAAACTCCATCTCCTGGGTTTAAGTGATTCTCCTGCCTCAGCCCCACGAGTGTGCTGGGATTACAGGCGTCCACCACCATGCCTGGCCGGAACTTTTTTTTTTTAATGCTAATTCCCTTAGGGGAACATAGTAATGTGAGAACCATGCCAGTGTCTTTCATGTGTTTAGGCTGATTTTGCTGTATATTATGGACTTCCTTGGGAGGAATACAGATCATAAAATACTCCATTGATCTTCTTTTAAAGTGAGGAACTTGGAACACTATGTAGTAAGTACTTGACTTAGAGATTGAGCCAGGTTTTCTTTCAAGATTCTTAGGCAGTGGCGTGGTAGAGCCTGCTGGGGAGCTGCCCGCATCTCTTCCCTGCTGCACGGTTCGTGGCTGTTGTCAGTGCAGAACGACGGTTCAGAAATGTGGAAAGGAGGGCTTTGTTTCTCATACAGGGTTACAGCCTGCAGCTAATCATACGTAGCCTTGGGCTAGAAGCCAGAAATATTCTGAGGGAGTGGAAAGGGAGCAGGAACATATGCCAAGCCAGGTGGCCGAATGTATGTGTCGGTGAGCTGCAGGAGGAGTGGAGTAGTTGCTAGAGAAGTGTGTGCCTGCAGACTTGGACTTCGTGCTCCTTCTTGAGATCCATGTTCAGAAAATGGTGGCACGAGCGGGATCCAAGGGTAGCATTTTCCACCCTCTGAGTCAAAAGGTGAAGCAGAGGAACAAAACCCCTCCCTGCATGTCCTTCATAGGCTGGCCAGAGCGTCCCTGGTGCCTTCTCAGGAACAAGTGCTGGCTGCTTGGGTTGTTGAAGCCACAGAAGATGGGGGAGCAGTCAGGTGGTTGTCGCCGGCAGTGCAGAGTCGGCTGAAAGATCTGGTTCCCGCTTAGCCCTTAGGGCAGAAAGCCTCATGGGGTCAGCAGGGGACGGGCAGAGCAGGGTGAGCCCCACCTCTTAGCCTGTCATGACTGGGAGCTTAGCTTCAAGGTTGCCTCAGGCTTCCTTGGCCAAGAAAGGGTCTGCTCAGTGAGTTGGGGGCTTAGAATTTGGTTCTTATTTCTCATTGTCTAGTAGTTTAGTCATGTAAAAGTGGTAGTTTCAACTGGAGGGTGTCGTTGGAAGGCTATCAGAACAATATATGCAAAAACTCTTAAAATATCACTTAAAAAGAACTCCACTTTCATGATAGCAGAATAAAAACAGTTCACCTCTTGAAAATAATCTCAGAACAACCAGAAAAACAACAAAACAGAAACCGAAGTTCTTTGATGAAGCTAGGGGACATCTGGAGCTCCAGCTGCAAACCTGTGAACTGAAGCAGGCAAAAGAATGACAGCTGACCTGCTGGGATGAAAGATGGCGTCAGTGCCCGAGGGGGAGGGTGCCCACGAGAAGCAAGTCAGTTTGTTCTACAGAACCCCAGAACTCAGGAGGGGAAAGTGCCGTGTCCCCAGTAGGCATTGCCATACGTGGGCTTGGGGGACTCTGGCACAGGAGGCTTCTTTGAGCATGTGCAGTGGTTGGACCTCTGTGAGCACCTGCACCCAGCACAGGGAGGGAACTGCCTATCCTTCAACTCGTGCTGGAGACAAAAGGAGTTAGGTCTGGAAAAACTGACTAGGCTCTTTTCAATTCAGGAAAGCCAGATGTAGAAGAGAGTTGGAGTGAAGCACAGAACTAAAAATAGGGGGCGAGAGTGAGTGTCCATGGTCCAGGGTGAGACTGCCTCTCTGTCACCGCCAGCCTCAGGCACCGTCACCTCTCCCTCACCCCAAGGGGCAGCACCACCTCCACCCCACTCGGGGCTTGAAGTCACATTTCTGAAGAAACAAGTAGCTCAGATAAAAGTTTCATAAGTACAGGTATTTGAAAGCCCCCATTAAAAAGTTAGTCTGCCATCCATGATGGTTAATTTTATGTGTCAACTTGACTGAGCCCTGGTGCCCAGACATGTGGTCAGACATTCTGGATGTTTCTTTGAGGGTGTTTTTGAATGAGATTTACATTTAAGTTGGTGGACTTTGAGTGAAGCCAGCTGCCCCATAGGATGTGAGTGGGCCTTGTCGATCAGTTGAAGGTCTGACTAGAACAAAATGCTGGACCCCCAGGCAAGAGAGGATTCTCCAGCACTCTGCTTTCAGACTCCAGCTGCAGCTCCTTCCTGAGTCTCCAGCTTGCTGGCCACCCCAGGCAGTTTGTGGACTCATGAAGCCTCTGCAGCCAGTTCCTTGGAGTGAATCTCTTTCTCTACTTTTATACATCCCGTTGATCTGCTTCTTTGGAGACCCCTGGCAATCCCCCATCCAGCCACTCCACAGTGATTCCCACCGTTCCGCAGCCCCTCCGGTGCACTGAGGACAGCAAGGAGCTGTGCCTTATGCGTGAGCACAGACCAGTAGCCGATGAGCGGACATGGCAGAAAAGCCCCAGCTTGAAAGATGGAGACCTGAACAAGTAGAAATAAAAACAAAGAGAAAGCAGGAAGTGGAAGAAAGCTTCGAATAAATAGTAATTCATAATTAATATCCTCAGGGAAATAAGAGAAGCTGTTGCATCCAAGAAACAAACATTTGAGGGAAAAAGAGAGCTCTTGAAAATAAAATATATAATAGCCGAATTTTTAATAAGTTCATGAAAATGGGAAGCAAAGTCACATATCTTAGAAAGCAGGCAGAAATAGACAATGGGAGAGGAAAACGTAAGAAAGAGGATTAATCCAGGAGGTTCAGCATGTGACTAGTGGGAGACCTAGTGAGGGAGAACACACAATAGGAGGGAGGAAAATAACACAAAAATATGCTCTAGAAATGAGGGACATAGGCTGGGCGCAGTGGCTCATGCCTGTAATCCCAGCACTTTGGGAGGCCGAGGCGGGCGGATCACTGAGGTCAGGAGTTTGAGACCAGCCTGGCCAACACAGTGAAACCCCGTCTCTACTAAAAAAATACAAAAAATTACCTGGGCCTCATAGCGGGCACCTGCAATCCCAACTGCTTGGGAGGCTGAGGCAGGAGAATCGCTCGAACCCGGGAGGCAGAGATTGCAGTGAGTCGAGATCACGCCACTGCACTCCAGCCTGGGTAACAGTGTGAGACCCTGTCTCAAAAAAAAAGAAAAAAAAAAGAAATGAGGGACATAGTTGCATATTGGAAAGACCTACCAGGTTCCTACACAATGAGTGCAGACAGACAAATCCACATCATGCCCATTATTGTGAAAGCTTAAGATAAAGGGATAAAGAGACAATGCTTAAAACATTAGACGGGAAATAGCTGGGTGTAGTGGCATGTGCCTGTAGTCCCAGCTACTCGGGAGGCTGAGGCAGGAGAATTGCTTGAACCCAGGAGGTGGAGGTTGCAGTGAGCCGAGATCATGCCACTGCACTCCAGCCTGGGCCACAGTGAAACTGTCTCAAAAAAAAAAAAAAGAAAAGAAAAAAACAGGTTATGTACAAAGTCCAAAAATGACATTGGACTTTGCAACAGTTTCATTGAAGCTAAAAGATAAATGGAAATGATTTCCAAGTTTTTTTTTGAGACGGAGTCTTGCTCTGTTGCCCAGGCTGGAGTGCAGTGGCACGAACTCGGCTCACTGCAAGCTCTGCCTCCCGGGTTCATGCCATTCTCCTGCCTCAACTCCTGAGTAGCTGGGACTACAGGCACCTGCCACCATGCCCGGCTAATTTTTTTTTTGTATTTTTTAGTAGAGATGGGGTTTCACCGTATTAGCCAGGACGGTCTCGATCTGACCTCATGATCCGCCCGCCTCGGCCTCCCAAAGTGCTGGGATTACAGGCGTGAGCCACCGTGCCCGGCCAACTTCCAAGTTTTGAGTAAAAATGATTTCTAACGTTGCGTTCTGCCCAGAAAGTTACCAATTAAATGTGGAGTAGAGCAAAGACTGTTTAAAACATCCTGTCCCCCAAATTTAATTTCCCTGTACTTCATCTCAGGAAGCTACTGGAGTGTGGTGTCTACCACAACAAGGGAGTACTCTAAGAAGGAGGATCAGATCCAGGGAAGAGGGGCTCCCATACAAGACAGGGGAGCAGAATCCCCAGGAAGTTGACAGGTGCAAGTCCCAGGACAGCAGTGTCACAGAAGACCTGGAAAGCAGCCAATTATGGAGAGTCGCCTCCAGGGAAAACAAAGTCATAGTAGATTTGACCATGTGGAAAATCTTATCGAGAGACTTTTTACAGAGCTGTTGGTGGGTATGAAAAAGCTTAGGTACTGGTTTAAAGAAAACTAAGCAAATAAAACGTGAGAAAGTTACTCCAGGAAAAACTAAAAGGTGTAAAAGAATATCTGTAATTCATTGTATTTCCTGTTTCAGGAGCAAACAATATTTGCATAGTATAGTCTGTAAAGAACACAGGATTATGGATGGTGACCAGAGTGAAACTAAAAATGGTGACCAGAGTGAAATTCTCTTGGGAAGATCAGAGGAAGGAAAGTGTCCCTCATCTGCCACAAGGGGAAACCTAGAATCAGTAACTCAGGGCACAGCCATGCATGGATTGTTTAGAAATACTGTGGTAATATGAATAAGCAGCTAACAACCACCACAACAAAAAGGAACTCAGTTGTGTCCTAGGAACGACATGATCTGTTGGTCTTTGAGATAAGCTCCTCAACATTTTTTGACATTTTAAAGTGGTTCTATATTGATTACCTGTAAGAAAGTAACTTTAAAAGTACCATGTAGTCTTTTGGAAATAAACTTCATGACCTATAGTTTTTAAAAAGCTAATATATTCTCTAAGTGTGTATCAGGAAAAACACCTAAAGATTTTCTACTAAGTATAGTTTTATTTCAATGAAATTTAGAAGTATTGATATTCCTTAAATTAGCTTTCCTTCGTTTTTAATAAAATTAACTTTTTGTTGAAGAAATGAGGTTTTTATTTCATTCTGTAGGAGATGTCATGTTGTAAACTTTGGTGCTTATGGAATGATGAGAATTTAAAGCAATGCAATATTTTATTTCAGTTTTGAGAGTACTTTACGTCACCCCTGACATGTGCAATTAAAGCCAAGTGAAAAATCAGTGGCCAGAGGCGGGTTCTCTATCTCAGACTTTAGCAATATGCGGATTTATGTGGTGCTAACATGTCACTTTAAAGACATTGTGTGGTGTTAACATGTCACCCTGAGACGTTCTGTGGTGCTAATATGTCACCCTAAGACGTTTGTGTGGTGCTAACCTGTCACTCTAAAGATGTCGTGTGTTGTGAATGTGTCACCCTAAAGACATTGTGTGGCATTAACATGTCACTCTAAGGATGTCATGTGCTAACGTGTCACCCTAAAGATGTGAGGTGTTAACATGTCACCCTAAGATGTTCTGTGGCGCTGTCATTCTAAGGATGTCATGTGGTGGTGACATGTCACCCTGAGATGTTGTGTGATGTTAACATGTCACTCTGGAGGCATTGTGTGGCATTAACATGTCACCCTAAAGTCATTTTGTGGCATTAACATGTCACCCCAAAGACATTGTGTGGCATTAACATGTCACCCTAAGATGGCATGTGGGCTGGCATGCCACCCTAAGACGCTCACTTAGCCCAGCCTTGCCATCTGACTCTTCTCACCAGGTTTTTTCATGGGAAGCTGTACAGTAACTTGAGACTCTTTGAATGTTTTTATTTAAGTCCTTTTAAAAAAAACAGTGCCTCAAAATTAGCAAATATTTTCCAACTATGTTTTTAGTCTTAGTCCCTGTAGTAAAACTTTAACACACAAACTCAGTAATAAATTCTAGTAGGTAACACTTAATGAGTGCTTTCAGTTCATAAAAGGCAGTATTGCCACAAATTGTTGGATGAAGGGGTGAGGCATGCATTTTTTTCTCCTTTTTTCCTTACAAACACCTTAGGAGTTGAGTGCTATGATTATTCTATTTTAGAGATAAAGAAACTGAGGTTAAATAATTTGGCCAAGTAACAAAGCCAGTATATAGATTTGGGAGAAGAGGGGTACCTGGCTTTTTAGGAGGTGTGAGCCCCATGGAAGGAAATCAAGTATTGGTATTTTAACAAAGCAAAGCAACAAAACAAAACCTATCTACTCCTAGGTTCACTTGCCATTTAATCATTTCCTTTACTACTCTCTTAGGAGTGTAGTCCTAATCCACCAAAGAAGAGACAAAATACACTATAACACTAAGATTTCAAACAGTTGAAACAAGTTTTGCCTAAGTCTTAAATAACCAGATAGTTGAATTGAATTAATTCTAATTTTATGTGCTTTTTTGTTTTCCAGGTAATTGATGTTTTGTTAGCCATGATACAATGTAAAAGAAATAACTTCAGAAAAAATAATTTGTGTTTTATTTTTGTTTGTTTAAAGCCGGCAGCAAAAGTGGACCAAGAAACCTTGACAGAAATGGTGAAACCCAGTATTGATTATGTGCGCCACAAAAAATTCCGATCTGGGAATTACCCATCATCATTAAGCAATGAAACAGACCGGCTGGTGCACTGGTGCCACGGCGCCCCGGGGGTCATCCACATGCTCATGCAGGCGTACAAGGTCAGTGCTTCCGCCGTCACGGCCGTCCCCTGTGTGGGGAGCCAGGTTTCCCTGTCAGGTTTTGGGTCTTGCTTTGGTAAGGCCATTTGACTGTACACTAAAAACCTTTTAGAATGATTGTTTTTACAAAATAAAGTCTCTGTATTTTACCACTCATCACCACTGTCATTAGTGCTGCAAGTCTGTGTGTGTGTATGTGTGTGATTGTGTGTGTTAACAGGCTTTATATGCATGTGTAAAAGAAAACCTAGATGACAGAGCAGTGGTGAGATGATTTTCATTCTAATGAGTATGGATATCCAGTAAGGTAGTGGACAGGATTATAACCAAAGTGCTTTTTTGTTCATTTTCACATAATTTTATTTTCTTGCTTGAATAAGCCTTTATTGCTGGATTATGATTGTCCAAGAACTTTTGAGTTTAAAATTGTTATGTTATTCTCAAGACATAGTGGTACTCAAATTTGTATACGTCTGGGGTACTATAGGAAAATTGGCTGAACCTTCACTGATTAATTCTAGTAGGCTTTAAATATATTTGGGCATAATATTAAGAGCGCTATTGATTTCTGTCCTGGACTAAGATTTATCATTTAAGATTTATCATTTAAGTTGAAGTGATGCTTCTTTTATAATTTTATTTTGTATTTAACACATCTGTGTTTGTAATAATTGATGTTGGAGATTGTTGCTCATACATCAGAGTATATAGCTGTAACACAATGATTGCTCTGTTCAACACAGTATTTTGGCAAGTTCTCTTTGTTTAGGATAGATAGGTGGAATTAATGGAGTGGAACTCATATTTCTACCCGGAAATAATAAGAACTGATACCTGAGTCAATTTTATTTTTTCTTTACAGCTACTGTAATAAATTACTTAGGAAAATTGTGGGGAATTATCTCTCATGATTTAGGCTAATTTCTCAGAAATTTTTAGTCCTCCTACAACAATACCAAAATATCAAATCATATATAAGATATGATCATTCAAGAAAACAACTCAGAAAGTTACGACGTTTGGTCAGTGAAACACAATGAAATGTATTTTTTGAAAATAAGATGCATCTTCCTAACAGTACCCTCACTTTTACATTAAAACATAATTCTGTTCAAATCACTGCCTCCCTTTTTTAGAGTTTTGGAGCAGTTATAACTTCAGTGTCATAGAGGGACATCTGTGATACAAATGTCCAACAATAACGTGTGAGCACAATATTGACTGTACAGACAGGGGCCCTCTGATACTTTTAAAACAAATATATAATTGCTAAAATGTGGAAGCTCCTTTTTGTCAAACTCCTTTTCCCTTCACTTTAAAGAGGCTCAGCCGACACAGCTGGGTGTTCCCGGTGGCTGATCTCTGCTGCCAGGTGTGCTTTTCCACTGTGTTTCAACTGAGCCCTGTGGAGAGCAAGCAGGTGCCAGGAACCAGGCTGTCCTGTGGGGACCCTTCCTCCTGGGCAGTTCCATTTTCATGAGTTCTGCAGACAGTGGCCACCATCTGTTTTCACCACTGCTGGCCACTTGGGAGCAAGCCAGCACGGCTCTGCCACTGACGGGCTGCAGGTGGCTGCGGCCAGCTCCTCCTGGCAGGGCTTCTGCACAGAATACCATTCAGACACCTTGCTTTGCCCTGCTGGTTCCAAAACAAATTTCTCTCCTCCAGAAAGCATAGAGCCAAAGATGTCAAGATCCCATACTTAGTCTTTAAAACTTAATTCTGTCCTCTACATTAAGATTCTTGAACATGAGGAACGAGGAGGAATATCAGAATCTTCTGGGGGTAGGAAGGCATCAGTGGTAATTTGAAAAAGCATATATATTTTATATTTCAGAATAGCTAGAAGAGAAGATTTGAAATGTTCCCAGCATAAATATAAATGTTCAAGGTAATGGACATCCTGAATACATCATTACACATTGTATGCATGTATATCACATGCACCCATAAATATGTACAATTATTATATATCAATGAAAAATTTAAAAAGGAAAAAGCATATGTAATATGGTCTTAGAATTGGGGGTAAAAATACATCTTCTTCATAGTATAAACTACAGAAAATAAGTGTAGACTAAAGCTCTCTGCCAGCGGAGAAACAGACCCTGCGCCGTGGAGTCTGCACATCTGTTTGCGTCTCTGAGCAGAGGGCGAGGTTTGTGTTTGACTAAGGCAGTGGGTTCAGTGGGGGAGGCAAAACTAGGGAAGTACAGCTCTACACTGTTTTCTCTCAAGTTACAGTTAAATTGAGAGGGCCTCCATTTATTAAAGCTGTCTCTTAAAATTAGGTAGGAAATGTTCAAGTTTTATGTAATAACAAGCTCTAACATTTTCTTCTCCTGGCATATGAAGTCCTAAGTTGTTCAGGCATGCTTATGAAGGTGTAAAGTGTTCAAGTACTTGAAAAAATATTATTAATTATCCTTTACAAAGAAAACTGTAAGTTCAGTCCAGACTCACAAAATTTATTTTCCCTCCCTGTAGATGCTCATCATGTGTTAGTATTTAGTAGGGTATATACTCTTCTGTGTAGGAACGTGTATTACTTGTTAATTTAAAGTTATGTGGTATTTTAGATGGCCTTAAAATGTAAAGGTTTGGCCAGACACTGTGGCTCACACCTGTAATCCCAGCACTTTGGGAGGCCAAGGCAGGAGGGTTGCTTGAGCCCAGGAGTTGGAGATCAGCCTGGGCAACATGGCGAAACCATGTCTCTACTAAAAAAAAATACAAAAATTATCTGGGTGTGGTGGCACGCACCTGTAGTCCCAGGTACCTAGGAGGCTGAGGTGGAAGGATGGTTTGAGCCTGGGAGGCGGAGGTTGCAGTGAGCTATGATCATGCCACTGCACTCCAGCCTGGGTGACACAGCAAGACCCTACCTCAAAAAAAAAAAAGAAAAGAAAAGAAAAGAAAAAGGCAAGGTTTTAACAATATTCTACATTGTATTAGGAATTTTATTAATTGTGAATGATTTTCTAACAAATTACATCTGACAAAAAATCATGGGTAATGGTGGCAAATTCTTCCTTCTATTCACGTTTTGAGTTCTAGGGCATTAGGAATTTGTGTGGGTTTAGCCACTGTAAACAAATACATTTGTTAAATGAGATTGTATTTGGAAAGGTAAATGCAATGTCCAAAAAAAGCATATAATACCCCCACCAGGGTGACACGAGTGCAGTCCTTAGATGCTGAACTGAATCTGGCAGCAGCCACAGCATCACTGCTTGTGCCCACACGCCTGCCCTGGGAAGCCCCAGATAGAACTGCATTGGGAGTGCCCCCTGGTGGCCAACTATTGTATATATGTCAGAAAATGCTTTCATACAAATTCTGTTCCCGAAGCTTGTTTGCAAGTTGGTTATTTGAAACATGGAATGTTTTTCTAGGGGTATCAGAATTACTTGAAAAGTTTTTTTAAGCTATACTTTTTTTCCTCCTTACTCAAGATTCTGATACCTTCCTAATTTTAAGCATCACTTAAATAAATGTACCATAGTTTATCATTGTTTTTCTTTCTTTCTTTCTTTTTTTTTTTTTTTTTTTTTGAGACACAGTGTCGCTCTGTCCCCCAGGCTGGAGTGTGCAGTGGCGCAGTTTTGGCTCACTACAACCTTTGCCTCCTGGGTTCAGGTGGTTCTCATGTGTTAGCCTCCCAAGTAGCTGGGATTACAGGCACACGTCACCATGCCCGGCTAATTTTTTGTATTTTTAGTAGAGACGGGGTTTCACCATGTTGCCCAGGCTGGTCTTGAACTCCTGACCTTAGGTGATCTGCCTGCCTTGGCCTCCAAAACTGCTGGGATTACGGGCATGAGCCACTGTGTGCGGCCAGTTTATCATTGTTTTTCATCGGTTTCCAGGTTTTGGCTATTAGGAACAAGCTGCTATGAACATTCTTGCACAGGTCTGTCTAGAGACACATGTCTTCATTTCTTTTGGGTTAATATCTAGGAGTAGAATTACTGGATCGGAGGGTAGGTGTATGTTTAGTTTTAGAAATTGCCACTTTTTCCACAAGTTCTGGTTGTTCTGCATCTGCCAACACTTGATGTTGAAAGTCTTTTTAATTTTAATTATTTTGGTGGGTATTTCATTGTGGTTTTATTTGTATCTTCCTGATTGACCAGGGTTGATTAATGTTGCCTGTGCTCATGGGCCAATTGTGTATCTTCCTTTGTTGACTGTCTCTTCATATCTTCTTCTTCTTCTTCTTCTTCTTATTTTTTGAGACAGGGTCTTGCACTGTCACCCAGGCTGGAGTGCAGTGGTGGATCTTGGCTCACTGTAGCCTCGACCTTCAGGGCTCAGGTGATCCTCCCACTTCAACCTTCCAAGTAGCTGGGGACTACAGGCACGTGTCACCACACCTGGCTGAATCTTTTTATTTTTGTAGGGGTCTTGTTTTTTGCCCAGGCTGGTTTCGAACTCGTGGACTCAAGCAATCTTCCTGTCTTGGTCTCCCAAAGTGCTGGAATTATAGGTGTGAGCCACTGTGCCCAGCCTGTCTCTTCGTGTGTTTTACCTACATTGTTTTATTTTATTTTATTTTTGTCTTTTTGCTATTTTTGGAAGAATTCTTTATATATTCTGGTTAAAGTCCCTCTGTCAGATATATATCGTACAAATAATTTCTCCCTGTCTGTAGTTTGCCTAATCATATTCTTTATGGTATCTTTTGACTAATAGAGTTTTAAATTTTGATAAAATCTATTTTTCAATGTTTTCTTTTTATGATAATTACTGTCTGTGTTTTGTCTAAGAAACCTTATCTACCCTCAGGTTATATAGATAATACTGTCCTTTAATCTTTATTGTTTTAGATTTTACCTTTAGGCCTGTGATTTATCTCAAATTAAGTTTTGTATATTACATGAGGTAACAAACGAGGTGGTTTTTTTTTTTTTTTTTTTTTTTTTTTTTTTGAGACAGAGTCTCACTCTGTCGCCCAGGCTGGAGTGCAGTGGCACGATCTCTGCTCACTACAAGCTCCGCCTCCCAGGTTCACACCATTGTCCTGCTTCAGCCTCCCGAGTAGCTGGGACTACAGGCGCCTGTCACCACGCCTGGCTAATTTTTTGTATTTTTAGTAGAGATGGGGTTTCACTGTGTTAGCCGGGATGGTCTCTATCTCCTAACCTCATGATCTGCCCACCTCGGCCTCCCAAAGTGCTGGGATTACAGGCGTGAGCCACCGTGCCCAGCCTGAGGTGTTTTTTTTTAACCATAGGGATATCTGATTTTTCCCATACCTTTTGTGGAAAAGACATTTATTTTTCCCATTTGATTGATTTTGGTTCCTCTATCAAAAATCAAATGACCTAATAAGCCTGGGTCTGTTTCTGGACTCTATTCAGTTACTTTGGCCTGTTTACCTACATGATATTACCACGTTGTTTTTCTTATTCTGCATTTATTGTAAGTTTTGAGATCAGGTAACTTAAGACCTCACTTTGTTCTTTTTCAGAATCACTTTGAATATTCCAAGTCCTTTGTATTTTCATAAAAGTTTTAGAGTCCATTTGTCAGCTTCTAAAAATGGAGCCTATTGGAGTTATGAGTCAGAGTGCATTGAATCATTGAATCTCTAGATCCACTTGGGTAGAACTAACTGACATCTTTTTTTTTGAGATGGAGTCTTGCTTGGTCGCCCAGGCTGGAGTAGGTGTGATCTTGGCTCACTGCAACCTCCGCCTCCCAGGTTCAAGCAATTCTCCTGCCTCAGCCTCCTGAGTAGCTGGGATTACAGGTGCCCACCACCATACCCGGCTAGTTTTTGTATTTTTAGTAGAGACGGGGATTTCACCATGTTCGCCAGGCTGGTGTCAAACTCCTGAGCTCAAGTGATCTGCCCACCTTGGCCTCCCAAAATGCTAGGATTACAGGCATGAGCCACTGTGCCTGGCCAGAACTGACATCTTAATAATGTTGAGTCCTTCTGCTCGCAAATGTGGTATATCTCTCCATTTATATTTTCTTTAATTTCTGTCAATAGTGCTTTATAGTTTTTGCTGCACAGGTCTTAACACATCTTCTGTTAAACTTATTCCTAGATATGTTATTTATTTACATTTTCCAATTATGTATTACCAGTATATAGAAATACAATTGCGTTTTTTTTTTTTTTTTGGAGACATAGAGTCTCACTCTGTTACCCAGGCTGAAGTGCAGTGGTGTGATCACGGCTCACTGCAGCCTCTACCTCCCCAGGCTCAAGATATCCTCCTGACTTAGCTGAGTAGCTGGGATTACAGGTGTGCACCACCATGCCTGGCTAATTTTTGTATTTTTTTGTAGAGATGGGGTTTCGCCATATTGACCAGGCTGGTCTCAAACTCCCAAGTTCAAGGGATCTACCCACCTCGGCCTCCCAAAGTGCTGGGATTACAGGCTTGAGCCACTGTAACTGGCCACAGCTGCTTTTTGTATATTGACTTTATATTCTGTGCTAAATTCACGTATCAGTTCTGGTAGCTTTTTATACATTACTTAGGATTTTCTGTGTACACATATTGTATCTGTGAGTTTTCTTCTTCCTTTCCAACCTCTGTGCCTTTTATTTCCTTTACCTCTTTTATTACATTGGTTAGGAGCTATAGTATAATATTGAATAGAAGTGGTCAGAGTGGACATCTTTGCTTTATTCACAATCATAGAAAAAAATATTAAATATTTCCCCATCAAATATACTTTTAACTGTTTTTCTTAGATGGCTTTTATCAGATTGAAGAAGTTTCCTTTTATTACTGGTTATCATGAAGGGATGTTGAATTTTGTCATTTTTTTTTCCTGGATTTATTCAAACACTCCTATGGTTTTCCTCTTTTGTTTTATTAATATGGTGATTTTGTATTGATTGGTTTTTAAAAGTTGAGTCAACCTTGCATTCCTAGTATAAACCTCACTTGGGCATGATTTTTATCCTTTTCTTTTTATTAATATTGCTACATTTGGTCTGCTAATATTTTGTTAAAGATTTTTATGTTTCTTAGTACATATTTTCTTTTTCTATAAAATCTTTGTTTTTATTAGGAATCAGGTATCAGGATTATGCTGGTCACGTACATGAGTTGGAAAGTGTTTTCTCTTATTTTCAGAAAGATTTTGTGTACAATTGGTGTTATTACTTGCTTAAATGTTTGTGGGAAAATTTTTTATTATGAATTCAATTTCATTAATAGAATCATTTTGCATCAGTTTTGTTAATTGTGTTTTTCAATATGTTTTCTCATTTTATCTAAGTTGTCAAATTTATTGGCATAATGTTATTCATATCTCTCTTTTGTAATGTTTAGTAAGGTCTGAAGTGATAGTTTCTCTTTTATTCTTTTCCTTTTTTTTTTTTTTTTTGAGATAGAATCTTGCTGTTTCTCCCAGGCTGGAGTGCAGTGGCACGATCTTGGCTCACTGCAACCTCCGCCTCCCGGGTTCAGGCAATTCTCCTGCTGCAGCCTTCCATGTAGTCGCGATTACAGACACGAGGTACCACGCCTGACTAATTTTTGTGTTTTTAGTAGAGACAGGGTTTCACCATGTAGGCCAGGCTGGTCTCGAACTCCTGACCTCAGGTGATCCGCCTGCTTCGGCCTCCCAAAGTGCTGGGATTACAGGTGTGAGCCACCACTCTGGCCTCTCTTTTATTCTTGATATTAGTAATTTATGTTTTCTCTCTCTCTTTCATCAGTCTAGATAGCAGCTGTATCAAAGTTGTATTGCTCTTTCAAAGAAATAAACATAAATTGTAGCTTTATCTATTTTCTATTTCATTGATTTTTCTTCTTTTCTTTTTAAAACTTCCTTCTATGGTTCTGGGCCCAGTGGCTCACTTCTATAATTCCAGCACTTTTGGAGGCCAAGGTGGAGGATAGCTTGAGGCCACAAGTTCAAGACCAACCTGGGCAACATAGTGAGACCTCATCTCTACAAAAAATCCAAAATTATCTGGGCATGGTGGTGCCACTGCACTCTAGCCTAGGTGACAGAGTCAGACCCTGTCTCAAAAAAAAACATAAAAAATAAAAAATAAATAAAATTTCTTTCTATGGACTTTAGATTTACTTTGCTCTTTTCTAACTTTTTAAAGTGGAATCTTAGGTTTTGTACCTTTCTTTTTTTCTACTACAGGCATTTAAAGCTTTACATTTTCCTCTAAGCACTATTTTAGCTCTGTTCCCAAATATTTTATGTCTTGTTTTCATTTTCATTTAGTTTTGGATATTCCCTAATTACCCTTATGATTTCTCTTTTGATTCATGGGTTATTTAGAAGTGGGTTGTGTGTTTTTCAGATATTTGAGAATTGTGTGGATATTTTCATCGATTTCCGATTTAATTCCATTGTTGTTACAGAACATATTATGTACGATTTAACATTTTAAAATTTACTTAGATGTATTTTATGGCCCAGTATTTAGTCTGTCTTGACGAATGTCCCACGTGCGTTTGAATGGTCTAGTTGTCAGGCATAGTGTGCTAGAAATGTCAGTTAGGCCAATGGTTGGATGTATTGTTCAGATCTTCAATTACAGAGGTCAGCGAACTTCCTGTAATGACCCAGATAGCAAATATTTTAGGCTTGTGGTCCATGCAGTTTCTGCAACCACTCAGTTCTATCATTGTAGCACAAAAGCAGCCACAGCCAGTGTGTGAATGAACCATCATGACCACACTCCAGGGAACTTCGTTTACAGATCAGACTGTGTGGGCTTGTAGTGTGCTGACCCTCACAGATTTGCCTTACATATTTGTTTCGGCTGTTTGTTTACTCAGTCATGGGAGGAGGAGTTTTACAGTCTCCCAACTGTTTATTTTCTTCTCTTTAATTTTCTTAGTGTTTGCTTCATGTATTTTGAGGCTCTGTTCTAATACATGTTTATGATGGTTATGTTTTCCTAATGAATTGACTCTTTTATCATCATGGAATGTTCCTTTTATCTCTGGTAATATTCTTTATCTTGAAGTCTACTTTGTCTGATATTAATGCAGCTGCTCCAGCATTTTATAATTACTGTTTGCATGACACATCTTTTTGCTTTCAACCTGTATGGGACTTGTGTTATAGCTAGTCTAATAATCTCAGTGTTTTAGTTGGAATTAGTTCATATATATTTAATGTAATTATTGATGTGGTTGGATTCAGCTCTGCCATTTTAAATTTTTTTAAATTACATTTTGTGTGTTTCCTCCCTCTACTTTTTCTTTCCTGCCTTTTTTTTTTTTTTAGGGAGGTAGAGAGATTAGTTGGAAATTTTTTAGGATTCTCTTTTTTCTGTTGACTCTTTTTTTTTTTTTTTTTTTTTTTGAGATGGAGTGGCGCTTTGTCACCCAGGCTGGAGTGCAGTGGTGCAATCTCAGCTCACTGCAACCTCCGCCTCCTGGGTTCAAGCAATTCTCCTGTCTCAGCCTCCTGAGTAGCTGGGACTACAGGCACGTGCCACCATGCCCAGCTGGCTAATTTTTGTATTTTTAGTAGAGACAGGGTTTCACCGTGTTGGCCAGGCTGGTCTCAAACTCCTGACCTCAGGTAATCTGCCAGCCTCGGCCTCCCTAAGTGCTGGGATTACAGGTGTGAGCGCCACCGTGCCTGGGCCTCTGTTAACTCTTTAACTGTATCTATTTGCATATTTTTTTTACTAATGCTATAGGGGTTGCAATATATATGCTTAGCTTTTCATAATCTCCTTAGAGTTAACACTGAGCCACTTCGCATAAACTGTAAGAAACTCATAGGCAGGTGGTTCTGCTTACTCCAGAGCTTTGCACTCTATCTGCCATATTTATAAAATCTATGAATGTTGTAAACCACTAATACAATGTTAGAATTTTTGCTTTATTTTTAATTTAAAAAATTGTTTTTGAAGAGACAGGGTCCTCACTATGTTGCCCAGGCTAGTCTCGAACTCCTGGGCTCAAGTGATCCTTCTGCTTCAGCCTCCTAAAGTGCTGGGATTACAGGTGTGAACTACCATAGGGGCTGGCCAGAAATTTTGCTTTAAATAGCCCTGCATATTTTATTTGAATTGATACAAGCAAAAAAGATAGTTTTGATATTTATTTATGTATTTCCCATTTTTAGTGGTCTTTGTTTCTTCCTGAAGATCCTGATTTCTATCTGGTATTATTTCTTTCATCCTGTAGAATTTTACTTAGCATAGGTTTGGTGACAACAAATTGATTTTCATTTGTCTTAAATTTGTTTTTATTTCACCTTTATTCTTAAATACAGTTTTGCTGGGTGTGGAATTCTGGGTTGACTTTTTTTTCTTTTCGGTGCTTTAAAGGCAGTGTTCCGTCGTCGTCCACCTCTGTTCTTTCAAGGTCATTCTTTGCACTATTCTCTTGTATGGAACATGTGCTTTTTCTCTAGAGGCTTTCACAGTTTCCTCTTAATTTTGGGTTTTCAATAGTTTAACTGTTACATGCCTAGATGTATTTGTATTTATCGTGCTTAAGATCCTTTGAACTTGAATTTGTAAATGTGTATCTTTTAGTACACTGGGGTGACTGGCCACTCTTTTCCTACAGGTTCCTGAGGCTTTTGTTTTCCAGATTTCTCGTTCTTCTCTGTAATTCGGATCAGATGATTGCTATTTCCCTGGTTTTGTATTCATTCATGATTTCTTCTGTTATGTCCAGCCTGCTCTTAAACCCACCCAGTGAGTTTTGTAATTTTACCTATTGATGTTTTCTAGGTCCAGAATATCCCTTTGTTTCTGTCTTATTCTCCCTTTCTCTTCTGAGGGTTCACTGATGATGAGTATAGTTCCCTTTTCATCTTTGAAGATATTTCTAATAACTGCCTAAAACCCTTGTCCCTATTTCTGACGTTTGGGTCATCTTGGGATCCATCTGTTTTGTAGCATGGGCGCACAGGCCCAGGTCGGGTGCGGCAGCTGGCCGGGAGTCACAGTCTGCCGTGGTGGAACAGGGACTCTAGCCCTGCCTCTGACTCCAGAGCCCTCGGGTTTTCCTTTGCATTGTGCTGTCTTTCCACACTTTCTGTCCTGTACTGCCCAGGGAAACTTGCCATTTGGGGGAGGTAATGTGGATAAGTACGTGGATTTTGTAGCCCATGTATGATTGCTGTAATACAATGTGGAGAAGATGTATCTGTGATTAAGTCCAGGAGCTTTTTTTTATAGTTCTGAATTCTTGGATGTCTCGCTGTTAGAAGTAGCTGTTTGCTTAGAGCATGAGTGTATGTGGTGGCAGGAGCGGGCATGGTAGGCTGCTGGTGCTGAGAAGCAGCAGTGCAGGCTGCATTGTGGGCATGGCTCTAGCAGCCTCAGCCTCGCAGGCGCAGGGACGGCATAAAGGAACCCTGTTCGGTTTCCCTGTGGACCATCACTCACCCAGGCTCCCACCAGCAGGGGCAGCTCCGGCTCACTTTAGGGCTGGCCTCACTGTGTGATTTCAGAACACAGCCTCTCAAACAATATCTTCTCACCCATTAGCTTTGACCAAATATTTCCTTAGGATGGGAAAACATGTTTTCCTTTACAGTTCATTTTCAGAGGCTTAAGATGCAAGTGACAGGATGAAGTGTGTGTGCCGGCACAATACCGTAGAAAGAGTAATGGTTAATCATAGCCAGGAAATAGCTAGCACTTCCCATGTGCCAGGCACTGTTCCAGGAGCTCCATGGATGTGATCACATTTTAATCTTCATAGCAAGCCACTGAGGTGAAGGAATGTCATCCCTTTATAGTTGAGAAAACTAAGACATAGACTTTCAGTGACTTATCCAAGGTCACACAGTTAAAAGGTGACAGTAGGGACTCAGCTCAGGCTGTCTGACCCCAGAGCCCACATCTTAGCAGCCTTTGTGACTGATAGAGGGTGTCCTGCGTCTGATTCCCTAACAGCCTAACTTTGGGAACATTTAATCTCCCTGGTGATTTGCTGTGCCTCTGTTTCCCGCTGTGCCCTCTGTAGACACTGGTCGCAGTTCTCATGCCCTGCCCCCCAACCTCCGCCTTTTTCCTGAGGCCTCAGAGCCCTTCTCGGCTGAGTGTCCAGCTCATCAGTCACAAGTAGAGGGACCTGACCTGCCACCCAAGTAGTGATGACCTTTGTGCCTCTGATTCATTGTCCAAAACCCATTTGCACTGGAATGTGATGAGTTTAGCAGGTAGGGATAACTAAGAACAGACTCTGAGAAAAGGATCAGGAAAACAGTACATGGCATGTGAGGAGAAAGAAGAAAATGTACAAGGGAATCTCAGGAAGTGAAAACCCACAGCTGCTTCTTGCCGTCTCTTGCCTTCACTGAGCCTGCCTGTCTCTGCAGCTGACCATATAAACAACTCAGGGAGGTGGTGCTTGCTCCTGGACCCCAGAAAGCTTTGTGCCAGCTTCCTTGGGATGGGTGAAGATGGATCTTCCTAGCCTGGTGGTGCAGGGTCCTCGGGTCCTGTTGATGTGTACTGATCAGTATATTGGATACTCTTGCCCTGCTAACAGGGCCTCACTCTCTCGATTGCCTTCTACAAGAGCAGAAGTTTTAGAGCTATGGGATGTATGTGCCAAGAAACAAGGAAAACATCTTACCAAAAAGATATGGCAGCTTTAATTTTAATTTTAAAAACTAAATTTTAGCATTACTTTAGTAAAACCGTGAAACAGAAGGAGGACAAGGGGAATAGGCTAATGCAGGGGTCCCCAGCCCCCAGGCTGTGAATTGGTACTGGTCCGTGGCCTGTTAGGGACTGGGCTGCACAGCAGGAGGTGAGCAGCAGCGAGCAAGCGAAGCTTCAACTGTATTTACAGTCGCTCCCCATCACTTGCATTACTGTCTGAGCTCTGCCACCTGTCAGATCAGCGGCCACGTTAGATTCTCGCAGGAGAGCGAACCGTATCGTGAACTGCTTATGCGAGGGATCTAGGTTGCGCGCTCCTTATGAGAATCTAACTAATGCCTGATGATCTGAGGTGGAACAGTTTCATCCCGAAACCATCCCCCACTCACCTTCCTGGCCATTGAAAAATGGTTCCACAAAACCAGTCGCTGGTGCCAAAAAGGTTGGAGACCGCTGGGCTAATGGATTGAGATTGCGAGATTCTGTGTACCATGTTGCTGGTGTTTGTTTGTTTGTCTGTCTTTCACCCCCAGTGCCATTTCAGTTTTCCTAATATCATGCCATATTCTAACCAGAAAGGGAAAGTATTTTGCCAACTCGTCGTGAAACCGTCTTTTTAACACTGCTTTGTTTTTAATTTGCCCAGGTCTTTAAGGAGGAGAAGTACTTGAAAGAGGCCATGGAGTGTAGCGATGTGATTTGGCAGCGAGGTTTGCTGCGGAAGGGCTACGGGATATGCCATGGGACTGCTGGCAACGGCTATTCCTTCCTGTCCCTTTACCGTCTCACGCAGGATAAGAAGTACCTCTACCGAGCTTGCAAGGTGAGGGTGGCTCTGTTGGAACTGCTTCTGAACAACCCCGAGTGTGCACAGAATCCAGAGTCCAGAAGTACAACTCCTGTTCCTTCTTTTAACCTGTTTCTCCCAGTTCTGTAGCTTCCTCTTTTTCTTCTGGCACAGCCTTATCCGTGGTTTCTCTGGGCCACAGTGTCCCTGTCTATAGAATGGAGAGGACAAATGTCAATGGCTTCTGAAGAATATGTGTCCTGGAGTCACTACGTGATGAGAATTACCACCTGTGCCATTTATTGGCTTTATGAGTTTGGATATGTCTCTTCTTCAAGCCTCAGTTTCCTCATTTGTACAGACAGAAAAAAAATACTACCCACCTCCTAAGGATGTTCCAAGCAGAACTGAGCTAATGTGCAGATTGTTTGTAATCGTCCTGCCAAAACCCTCCACGGCTTCCCATTGACTGCAGATGGAGCCTATGCTCCTCCGCTGGGTTGACAGAGCCCTGTGCACCTTGGCCCCTCTCTGTGTCTCTGCCCGATCTCCTCGCCTTACCCTGCCCTCTAGCCCGCCATAATACAGCCATGTTGCCCTCTCTAAGAACGGAGTGTGTCACTCTTGTTTCCGCTGGACCTGTCGTTAACTGTTCCCTTCAGGAGCACTCTTCCTTCAGCTCCTTGCCATGCTGATCTGAATTGTGACATTCTTGGAGGGATCTTTGAGACCCCCCAAGTGGATGATCACTCAGTTGCTCATTGTATGTTTTGGCTTGTTTCTTGAGTGTGTAGGCTGGTAGAACATAAGCTTCTTGATCTTGTCTGTCTGGGTCACTATTCTACACTAGTACTTGGAGCAGTGCATAGCACCGAGTAGAAACTCAGTAAACATGCACTGGACATGTGAAGATGAATGGCATAGAGCAAGACTCAGTAAATGTTTGCTAGTAGTTTTATTATGTACACATTTCACAAAATGTAGTTGTGTGCACACAGAAAAAAGATTGGAAGAAAATACACTGAAGTGTTTACAGTGACCCCTGTTAGATGGAGGCATTGCGGCTGATATGTTCTTTATACTTTTTGAACATCTATTACTTTCTGAAGACTTCTCAACCCCAGTGGAATGGGCCCTACCTTGTTGGTGCGCTGGAAAATGCACACACATCTGTGGCTCCCCCACTGATGGAAGCATGCAGGAGGCTGTGGAAACAAAGAGGGCAGGGCCCAACTTGGCATGGCAGGTCAGCAAGGGATGTCTCAGCCAAGACCTGAGGGACAGCTCGAAATTAAGCAAAGGGGGATGAGGAAAGATGTGAAAAGGAGAAGAAACTGCTGTTCCAAAGGCCCGGAGGTGTGAGCACCCAGGGCCTGTGTGAACTACACTGTGGCTGGAGCACGGGGGATGGGGCAAAACAGGAGCCAGCGAGCGGGGAGCAGCCAGATTCCGCAGGCCTGGGCCAGCCTTGGTGATGTGATGATGGTAGATGATTATGCAAATATGGGCAATGCGAGAAGACCGCAGGAGGGGTGAGACGCAGCCAGTTTTTTAAAGATGAGGGGTTTTTCAGGTGGGCCAGGCAGGGGTGGCCTGCAGAGGTGGAATGCAGTTCTGATAAGGAGAATAGCTTGGGCAGAGCTGCAGAGCACGAACCAGCTCTGTGTGTTCCTGACTCCGTAAGCACTTCAGCCTTTGGGATGCAAAGGGAAGGAAATGTGTGGCCAAAGGTAAAAGTCCGACAGGTGGGTAGAGGCCAAAGAAAGTTAGTTCTTCCCTGTAGCCAGGAGTTCTCAACCTTGTACCACTGGGAAGCTTTCAAATCATGCCTGGACCTCACTCTAGACCAGTTAAATGAGGAAGCCTCAGCACTAATATTTTTCAAGCTCCCCCAGTAATTTTAATAATCAGCTAGCACTGGATACTGATTTGGAAGATGGGGGCTCATGGAAGGGTTTGGAATCCATATTCAGACTCCTCTTTTGGAAAGATTGCTGTAGTCCCAGTAGGAAGAATGAGGCGGGCTTGGGTTTCCCCAAATAGTGGTTTAGTAATTAATGCAAGAAATGTTGAGTCATAAACCAAAGCATAGGTTGGGATAAAAAAATGAGACATTTAGAAACACCTATGATGTAAAGCCCACAGAATTTAACGCATGTTTTTAAATGTGGAGAAGATGGAAATATCTGAAGGTCTTTCTGTTGTCTGACTCGGAAAACTGGGTAGATGGGCCATCAGACAAGCTAAGAGCGAGCAGATTGGGAGGGGAAAGGCAGAGTGAGTTTCTTTTTACGTGTGCTGAACTTGATACTCCTCATGTTTATTACTTATGATTCTTAGTGTACAAATGACCCTTCAAATTATGTTAGCTTAGGCACAAAAGGGAAGTTTATTAAAACGATATGGAAACACCCATTGAAGAGGTCTAAGAAGAAAGGGTCAAGGAGCTCAGAGGAGAGCACAGGGAGGGCTGAGGGCCAGGGGCTGGGAAGGTGGAGAGGCTGCCAAGCAGCAGCAGCAGCTGTGGAGGGGCTGCGGTGAGAGGCGGCGCCCCAGGCAGGGCTGAAGCTGTTTCCCAGCTGGGGCCGGGGGAGCCAGCAGCTGCTGCCGAGAGCCATTTTAGAGCCAGGGTTTTTTGTTCAGGATAGAGCAGGCGTTTCGAGTTGCTTCTGGAATCGTCAGCTGAAGCGGCAGGAGGAAGGTGCCAGGGAGAACAGAGTGTTGTTGAGCCGTTCGGTTTTCACCTCGGACTTCCCAGCAGCTGTAAGGCAGACCCCACTCTACAGCTGAGGCAGCCGCAAGCAGAGCCTTGCTGGGCCTCACCCCTGGAAGAGGGGGTGCAGTAGCCCATGGAGCCCACGCTGAATGCCCTACAGCTGGGGGTCCACTTCCCTGATGCCTGTGAAGACATTGCATTCTCATTTATTGCCTTTTCACCAGGTAGAAACTCCAGTCTTAAAAAGAAATCCCTTTCTTTTCAGTTTGCAGAGTGGTGTCTAGATTACGGAGCACACGGGTGCCGCATTCCTGACAGACCCTATTCGCTCTTTGAAGGTAAGAATGAGAAAAATGCTATAGATTAAATGTTTGGGTGAAATTGGTTCTCCTGCCCTTGTGGACTGGCACTGTTCATATTTGACCTGGCTCAAGTAATACTTCCAAACTGTAAAATAAGTCAGCAAAGTAGCTTATGGCTGAAAATTATGTTGAATCTCTTCACCGTACCTATTGTTTTTTGCTCCTGTGAATGTCTTCCAAGTGTTCTTAGGTTTTTTGTGAGGTGTCTATGCAGACAGAACGTAGAAGGCTTGCTGTTAGCAATGGAAGAAATAGTTTACTCCTCTGCATTTCATCTGTAATGTTGCATATTTAATATTGGTGTATTCATGGGAAGCTTGAATAATTACTTAAATATATTTAATATCATATAAAGAAGTATGAATAATTAATATTAGCAATTAGAAATATTAGTAAGTAGAAAAAATAGCAAGAGTGAATATTGAAGAAAGTTCTGAAAAGAGGAGCACTGATAGGCAGGCAGTGAAAGCAACAAGGATTCCAGAGTCCACCACGGGCGCAGGGAAGGGAAGACAGGAGCACAAACAGAAGCCCCACAAACAGGCCCGGATATTCGTTAGATTTGTATGTGGGTATGGGCGTGCTTTCTGTTTGCTAACATTTTGGTAAAGGTTTTTGCATCTCTATTCATGAAGGATATTGGCCTACAGTTTTCCTGTCTTGTGCTGTCTTTCTCTGGTTTTGGTATCAGGGTCATACTGACCTAATACACCATGTTGAGAAGTATCTTCTTCTCTTCTGTTTTCTGGGACAGACTGTGTTAATTGGTGGAAGAATTGGTATTAGTGTAACTTAAATGTTTGGTAGAATTCTCCAGTACAAACTTCTAGGTCTGGAGATTTATTTTTCTAGACTTTTAAAATAAATACAGTTTTTAAAATAGTTGTAGGGCTGTTCAAGTTATCTATTTCATATTGGGTGAGCTGTCATAGTTTGTAATTTTTGGGAAATTGGTTAATTGCGTACATGTGGTGAAATGCAAATATGTAAGCTATTGGTATTCCTTATCATCCTCTGTCTGCATCGTCTGTAGTGGTATGTCCTGTTTTAGTTTTCATACTGGTAATATTTTTAAATCATATTTTAGAAATACGAGCAGAAAACAGAGCATGTGTCACATCTTTTGCAGAAGATGATCTTTTTTAATATTCAGAGAACTCATAAGGAAAAAGTACTTACTAGAATAAAAGTTGTAGTCCTCTATGTCATAAAAATGCAATGCATTTGCATCAGATATAACAGAGTTAATGCCTGAACTCTAAATGGAGTTTATCAACTTGATAATAGCACCTTCAGAGCCCCAGTGGGTCAACAGCTTTGGATGTACAGCTCCCTAGGTCACCTCCTTCCCCTGTGCCTCGCCAGTGCCTGGCAGACAGAACTGTGGGGGACTCTCACCAAATTCCCGTCAGGGGACGGAGGGATTATTAAGCCGTGTGCCTAGCAATGCAGGCCATTGTGGCAAACTGGCCGGCTGGAGGAGCCACTGGGAGGGCTCACTGGCACCTGGCACCCCTTCTGAAGGAGCTCACTCCTGCTGGAGTGCACCGCCCAGTGGATCCGCTGCCCACACACCTGAGCAGGAAAGCCAGGCTCATCCCCGCAGGGCCTGCTGTAGGGCCTCCTAGGCTTGTTATGGGTCCCTGTTTACTTCTCATGGGCACTCCTAGGTCAGTGGTTTTCTAATTTTTTAAACAAGTTTCTGGAACCTTTCTTTAAAAACTTACAGAGAAGGCTGGGAACACCCCAGATGACCTTCAGTAGGAAAAATGGGTAAACAATCTGCAGTGTACTGTTCAGCAGTAAGAAGGGGCCAACTATGAACAGGCACAGAACGTGAATGAATTGCAGGAACCCTGACGAAGGAGCCAGATACAAGGGCTGTACACTGTGGCCATGCTCATAAGAGTGCCAGAGCAGGCAGAACTAATCCATGGTGGACCAAGACCAGGCTGCTGGTTACCTCTGGGGGGACCACAGGGATGGGAGGGACTGGAGAGGGGCACTTGGAACTTCCTGGGGTGATGGAAATATTCCAGGTCTTAATCGGGTTTTGTTTACACATGTATATGCATTTTACAAACCTCAGAGAAGTACATTTTGGATTTATGTGTTTTATTGTACGTGAATTTTACATCAAAAGAAAAACTGTAAACAAAAACCCTATAAGGGAGGATTGTTCTGATTTGAGTGGGGACAGGAGACCTGGAGGCCTTGGTGGGCTACTAGCACCTTCTCCACCCCACACCCTTCCTAAGCTGCTGTGAGTCTAGTTGAAAACCCACTGCTCAATTACTGCAGTGATTTGGGGTGGGGATTTTGACCAAATTGAGGTTTGTTAAAAATAACATTCTTCAAATATCAAGAAGATATAAAATGCAACTTTGAGCATATACAGGCTCTGAGGGGAAGCTCCGTGTGTAGGAATATCGTAATTAGCAGCATCCATAACTTCCATAGCGATTCTGTGATGCCACCTTAAAGTTTCAAGATATAAGATTAAAGCCCAGTAACCAGTTTTTTAAATATAAGATAGTGAGGAAAACTGGTGTTATTATATTACCTGCCAGGTGCTAAATATAAGGATATCTTTGGTTTTTAATGAAGTCATCTTTAGAGTCCTCAGCACCTTTCCCACATGCTTGCAGCCCCTGGTAAGGGAAATGATTAAAAGTCACTGTTTTAGACACTACCCTTATGCCATTCCTAAGAGGCTCCTCATTTTACATTGCAGGCATGGCTGGCGCTATTCACTTTCTCTCTGATGTCCTGGGACCAGAGACATCACGGTTTCCAGCATTTGAACTTGACTCTTCGAAGAGGGATTAAAAGGTGCAAAAAGACAACTAAAATACCCATTTGGACCAAAAGCCGCCAGATTGCTTAGTGCCTGACACAGAAACAACTGGGAATCCTGAAAGAGAAGCAGACACCGTCACAGGCCCCTCTGGTTAGACTAGCATGAGTGACCGAAGCCATCCATCAACATTTTCTAACAGCACCCTCATCAATATAAAATATGACTTCTTCACATACAGATTCTCTGTAGTGTTTGCATGTTTCTTGGTGTTTGTTGTCTCCAGGTGTAAGCTGTTTTAAATGGAAGGCCCTTCTATTCCTGAGGGCTCAGAGCTGACCATGCATGAATGTATGGCAGTGTCCACTTTTCTGTATAAAATGTATAAAGTGGGGTTTCTTCCATATTGACAAATGAGGGAACAGGTGGTGTCTATCTTGTATATCAGAAAGATTATCTAGGGTCTATCCTAGTGATAATACATTGTCAGCCTTTTCTGTGGCACCTTCCAGATGAGAATGAGGGAGCGACCACTCCAAGGACGGACAGGACCAGCAGTTTTGCAGGGGCGTGCTGGGGTAGTTTGGGAGTGCACAGCTGAACGCTTCCTGTTTGGATTTTACACTCACCTTCGTGTTTTAAAGAAGCCTCAGGGTGCATTGCAGCTCTGTCAGGGCCCCATTCCCAGCAGAGGCTTCAGGTGCTTTGTGTAGAGTCCAGGGCAGCCGGAGCTTTGTTGGGGAGACTTCTGGACCCAAAGGGAGCTTTCCCAAGAAGCCTTTGATGGCCACACTGTAGGCAGCAGTGACTAAGCACTGGCAGTTCCAGAACATTTACCCAGGTATATGTTACTAAAACAGGCTCCACCTCAGTTTATCAACATTATAAGTTACTGTTCTAAGAAGAGCAAATACAGTTCCAGATGGGTTATTGCAGATTAACAGAAAGACACTCAACTGGACTCATGTCCCTGCAATTAAACTTACTTCAACCTTTTGGAAAGTTATCAAAATCTAAATTTGGAATGAATGCATTTCCTATTTTTTTGTCTACTTTTGGGTGATAAAAAGTACTAGCCCTTATTTGTAGATATGAGAAACATAATGTTCTAACCAACAACATTATGGTATTTGTGTGACTTTTATTTGAAAAAATGTGAGCAGTAATTTGGGTGAGCCTACCTTCATTAATTCTATCACATAGATTTCAGTTTTTAGAAGGGTTTCTGTCATCATGGAACAGGTGGTCTGGGACTAGGTACTTCTCGTCTTGTGAGCTAAGGCTTGTGTCATGAAAGACAAGAGGCCTCTCTTAACAGCCCAGTCCTTGTCTGCAGGGGGAGGCCTGAGCATTTCCCAGCCCGTGTCCACACCTCTCAGAAAAGAGAAAAAAGAATGTCAGTTTAGGAGAAAAGCTTCCTTTTTACTTGTGTGGTTATGTGTGGGGCTGGCACCCGAAATGTGTGACATTCAGCTTCTAAACGATGCCTGGAGAGTCTGTTTGCTGCAGACACCCTTGCTCCTGAGTCATGATTATTTTCTTTCATGTTTGTTAGATTGATGACTTCTGTGAATAGAAATCATCCTGATCCTATTTTACCTGGCTTCCAGGGCCTGTTGATGGGCTTTGCAGGCAGTCCAGCAGCCCACACCTGCAGGCAGGATGCTGTCATCAATGAGCTGAGGGTAGCTGCTTTGCTGAAGACCTCACACGATGTCCAATCTCATCCAAATAACATTGTTCCCATCCTCCCCACCCACCACATCAAAACATAACACATCACAGCACTCAGTAGAGGTCCTGCCTCCCCGTTTCTCAAGGGAAGCCAGTAGGCAACACAGCCAGCACGGTGCTCTCCAGGGCAGCCCCTCTCAGACGAGGAGGCAGCGGGTGCAGCCAGGTGTCTGCAGAGCAGCCACAAAGGTGGCCTAGGATGCGGATGTCTCCCCAGGTGAGTCCATCCACACACGTTTGAAAAACACTATTAGTCTTTCTAACACACTGAGGGAAAGATTAAAATCTGTGGAATAAAGGAGGAGATTTTATTTACAGATTTTTTAAAAAGCCACCTGGGTTGACACCTTCCTACTTACCCACTAGATGTCATCAGAGGTGCTGTTCCGTGGTTCTGCATTAACCCCTGCCTCATGTCTGTAACATGTGACAGTAATTCCAGCTCGGTCCCTCCAGGCAAAGGAGAAACGGGACTTACTTCACAGGACAGAGGATTGACAGAAGTCAGTTTAAGATAAGTGTTTGAATCAGACTTCAGTACATCTCATTCATTTCTTAGATTTGTGTTCACAATTGTGTTCTCTAAAATGTGTCTAAATTTTAAAAATATGTACATGCATAATGTCATTTTAAAATCTGAAGGAAAGAATTTGATGTCCACAAAAAGTGTTTGAGGTTCTTTGGTTTTGTTAGTAAAAGCCAGTTCTGTGGTGATGACCTATGGAATCGTCATTCGTTTTCATTTCTCCGTGTTTGAGAGTGACATTGGTTAGGAGCAATGGCGACTGTTCCGAAGGTTGGATTCTTCACTTAAAAATGCGGCAGTTGCGGCTGGGCATGGTGGTTCATGCCTGTAATCCCAGCACTTTGGGAGGCCGAGTTGGGCGGATGATGAGACCATACTGGCCAACATGGTGCAACCCCATCTCTACTAAAAATATAAAAATTAGCTGGGCGTGGTGGCGGACACTGTAGTCCCAGCTACTCGGGAGGCTGAGGCAGGAGAATCGCATGAACTGGGGAGGTGGAGGTTGGAGGTTGCACTGAGCTGAGATCACAACACTGCACTCCAGCCTGGTGACAGAAGGAGACTCCATCTCAAAAAAAAAAAAAAAAAGTGGCAGTTGCTCGCCTTATGATGTTCTAGTTGCAGGTTTCTTTTTCTTTCTTTCTTTTTTTTTTTTTTTTTGAGACTGAGTTTCACTCTTGTTTCCCAGGCTGGAGTGCAATGGCGCAATCTTGGCTCACTGCAACCTCCACCTCCCGGGTTCAAGCGATTCTCCTGCCTCAGCCTCCCGAGTACCTGGGATTATAGACGCGAGCCACCATGCTTGGCTAATTTTGTATTTTTAGTAGAGACGGGGTTTCACCGTATCAGCCAGGTTGGCCTCGAACTCCTGACCTCAGGAGATCCACCCGTCTCAGCCTCCCAAAGTGCTGGTATTACAGGCGTGAGCCACTGCGCCCAGCCCTAGTTGCAGGTTTCTATCTATAAGTACGTTCTTTTTGATTCCAACAAGACCTTTGGAACCCTGGGTCAGAAGAGCCACATCTATCAAGCTCCCTCCTTGTGATGGGCCCTTTGTTTTCACAGCAGCACTGGGAAGGGGGACTGTTGTAATTAACACTTTCTCACAGACGAGACAGTGCCGGACTTGCCCAGCATCTCACAGCCCGCGTGTGGGACAGTCGGGTCAGACTCAGGTGCTGCTCATGGTGCTAAGTTGCACCCACTCCCTCTTCCCCTGGGTGCTCGATGCAGAAGGAAAGCCACGGAAACCCAGGAGGGCCCTGCGACATGACCATGAGCACATGGCTAGTGAACAGAAAAGCAGGACAGACCATATAGGGCTGCTTCCTCTGGCCCTGTCATATCTACTCCCCCACAGCCTTCTAGGTGGGGAGGGACCCTACAGCCATTTGTCGGAATTGAAACTGCTTTTTAACTTACTTAGGCAGTTTTCACATTGGTCCAAGTTTAAAGTCCAGGTTCCCTAAGACATCTTTACAAACCATCTCCACTCCCGCCCAGGCTCTGCGCTGTGACTTCTATGGCCCTACCTTTCATGAGCCTCATAGTCTGGTGAGAGACTGGATGTGTAATGTGGATGGGACCATTGGTGGTCCTCAGGAGGCATGAGCCCACTACGCTGCATGCAGAATTCTGTGTGCATATGATTACTGACCTGGAGAGAGGGTTCCCAGTTTTCATTAGCACTTCAAAGCGGTGTGTGACCCGAAAAAGGTGAAGTGTCAGGCTGGGGGGTAAAGAAGTGTGTGTGGGCCAGCCGGGCTTCAAAGCATGGAGCCGGGGGTGCTGTGGGAGGCGGACATGGCAGCAGGATTGGATCAGGAGGTGCCGTCGCATTTAGGAAGACCCCTCCTGTGGTGGAAGATGATGCTGCCAGCAGGTCCTGACTTTTCCACATCAGTGTCAAAGTCCAGCGTGACCAAGTCCCTGGTGCCTGTCAGCCTCTTCTCTGCTTCCTGGTACACAGCTGTGGGCATAGGAAGTGGTGGTCCAGGCAGCACAGTACACAGCCCCGAGTGAGCCGGCCAGTGTGCTTCTAGAAGGCTATTCCATCCATTGTCTCCTGTCAGAGGCAGGGCTCCTTTATGATCCTGTTTTACCCAGGCTGCAGCTCCCCAGAGGCTGAGGCTCAGGGGCTCTCAGATGCCTGGGGCTATCCTGAGATCAGTCGGCTTCACAAATCTGTTCCCAGCTCCCTCTCCCGTTTGGAGGTGGGAGGCTCGGTTCTTCTGCTCAGCAAATGCTTACGGAGCATCCACACTGTGCCAGGCATTGTGCTGAGTGCTGTGAGTGGAATGATGAAAAACCACCCTGGCTCCTGTCCTCAGTCAGCATCGCATCAGGCCTGAGGAACCTCTGCAGCACGGCAGAAGCCTTGAGCTGAGCTCAGACTCAGAGGGCCTCCCTCAGAAGGACCCCGGAGTGTTCCTCTGCAGTGAGGTGAGGACAGCTAGCTTCTGGGTGAAGGATGTTGTACGCCTCTTCCAGATAATAGCAGGAGGCGGACCAAAGGAAAGTGGGGGTCAGCTCAGCCTTGCAGTGTGACACCTTGTGGGCATGAAGGTGAAGGTGGTGGTCCCTGTCGTCAAGGAGTATATGGTCTACAAAGAAAGTAATAAATACATATTTACATTTTACAGCCAACCCAGGGTGGTGTGTGTTAAGAGCAGAGACTCTGGAGCCTGGGAGCTTGTGTTCACCTCTGAGCTCACCTGCTCCCTGTGGGAACTTGGTCAAGTTATTTCTTGAGCCTCCATTTCTTCTCTATAAAATCAGGACAATGGTAATATCTACCTTATTTGGTTGGTGGGCGGATTTAAATGACAAATGGGAAAAGCCTCTAGTCCGCGTAAGTGCTCTGATGGAGCAGGTGAAGGTGCCGGTGATTGGCTTTCATGTGAGGAAGCACTCACCTGCCTGCATCGTGGAGGGAAATGCAGATCTGTCCTACTTCAGTCTCATGCCTCATCACAACTCCGTGTCAGTCCTCTGCCTGGCAGCCCTGGGCTTTCAGACAATTGTGCATGAGTGTGTGTGCATGCGTGCGTGGGTGTGTGTGCGTGCGTGTGCGTGTGTGCATGTGCATGCGTGTGTGTGCATGCATATGTGAATTGGTAACTGCCCCAGGATCCTTCAAGAGGAAAAGATGCTGCAGGAGCAAAGATGTCCTGAACCACAGTTTCAGGCTTATTCAAAATCCAGGAATTCAGGGAGACCAGGGTGTCAGCTGCTTTGGTGTTTTCTTGGGCATCCCAGGGAGCTTTCCCTGGTTCTGTGGCCCCCTCCACCCTCCTCCTTACTGTACAAGAGAAACTTGTGGCTTTCATAGGATCATCCAGCAGATGCGCTGCTGCTCACGTTGATAAAGATATTACCCCACTCTTAAAGTATTGCCCTAGGAGAATAAAATGTGTCCCGAGCAGCATAATCACACATTCATCTGTAAGTGTATAAGTATTCCTAAAGTTCCAAGAACTGACAAGGCCAGCCTTTCAGACCATTCCTAATGGAGGTGGCAGGGAAGTTACCAAACACTGTGCTCAGTTGCTGGAAACTAGGTGTGATCCCCAGGATAAGAGAGGGTGACCTACACACATCCTCTTGGCAAGCCAGAGGTGGCCTGGCTCCCGAGGAGTCCCCACGGAGGCCGCCTCGTAGCTGTAAGGAGGGCTGGGAGCATCTGCAGTACCTGCTCCCTCACAGCAGCTGAGGAACTTATTTTGAGTCCTTGTGTGCCAGAAAGATGTCTTTCATCTGCTCTGACACTGAAATCATAGTTTGACTGCTTAAAGGATTCTCGACTGGTTATCCTACTGATATCTCAAGGCATTGCTCTGCTGTCCTAAACCTTCCATTGCTGCCTGTGGGGATTTCATAGCCATTGGGATTCTTATTTCTTTGTATTTGATCTTGCTTTGTATGATTGTTTTGCAAGTTGTAGGATTTTCATCTGATAATAGGCCTAGTCCTGGTTCTTAATGGGCCCTTCCAATCTGTAAATTCATGTCTTTCAATTCTAGGAAATTTTCTTGAGTTATTTCTTTACTGCCCCCACCCACCCTCTGTCCTTGTCTCTTTTTCTTGAACATCTGTTATTTGGATGTTAAGCCTCTTAATATAATCCCTGATTTTCTTTCTTCTGTTTTACACCCCTTTGTCTTTTTACTTTACTTTCTGAGAGATTTCAACTTTATCTTCCAGTCCTTCTATTGAATGTTTCATTTCGTTTTTCTTTTCTGGAATTTATTTTTTATATCAGTGTATCTTTTATATAGTATCCTGTTTGTATTTTTTTTTTTTTGGAGACGGAGTTTCTATCTTGTCACCCAGGCTGGAGTACAGTGGCACGATCTCAGCTCACTGTAACCTCTGCCTCCCAGGTTCAAGTGATTCTCATGCCTCAGCCTCCCAAGTAGCTGGGATTACAGATTACAGGCGCCCCCAACCTCACCCGGCTAATTTTTTGTATTTTTAATAGAGACAGGGTTTCACTATGTTGGCCAGGCTGATCTTGAACTCAGGTGATTCGTCTGCCTCGGCCCCCCAAAGTGCTAGGATTACAGGTGTGAGCCACCGCGCCTGGCCCTTCTTTGTATTTCTTGGTTTTGGTGTCTTATCTCTCCGAGGATGTTAATTTATCCAACTGGTTAATGTATCCAACTGAGTAAGTGCTTACTCAGCACCAGACATTACGGAGGCACTTGGAATCCATCAGTGAAGAAAACAGGCAAAGACACTCACCTGAATGCGTCTGCAGTCTAGCAGTTGGAGACAGTACACATAAGTGTGTACATTTTCTTATATGTTATAAGGTAATAAATGATACAGAAAAAGGATAAAGCAAGCAGGATCAGGGAGACTGATGGTGGGAGGCACAGAGGAGGCTCTTTGAAATAGAACAGTAACCATGACACCAAAGTCAACACTCGGAGAAAGTGAAGAGGCTGGCAGGTGAATAAGTGTGGACAGGGCGCCTCACAGAGCAGGACAGGCAGAGGCCCCGGGGAAGCACTTCTCACTCGCTGCAGAATCGCAGGCCTTGGAGAAGGCACAGAGGCCTTGAAGGCCATTCTTAGGAGTCTGGCTCTGACCATGGGTGAAACAGAAAGCTCTGGAGGGCTGTGAGCGAAGGAAGGCATTATCTGGCCCACATTGTAAAGGGATCACTGTAGGAGCACAGGCAGGAGCAGAGACCCAGGCAGCGGGTCTGGGAGGGAAACGGCTGTGGCTACGCAGGTGCAGGTGGTGAGCGCAGTCGGAATCTAGACAGATCTTGAGCTGGAGCCAGCAGGACTTCCTGGCAGTCAGGGGCAGAGTAAGACAGTTGTCAGCTATGGCTCAGGCACAGTGGCTGGACATCTGGCAGGGCGCCACAGGCTGAGGCATGCAGGTTGGACTGGGAGGGCCGGGCTGAGATGGAACCCGGTTGTATGCACATTGAGTTCAAGGTGGTTTATTAGAGGCGGGCGAGTCTGGAGTTTGGAGGGAAGTCTGTGATGGAGGCGTCACTTTGGAGTTGTTTGCTTATCGATGTTATTTAAAGGCAGGAGACCTATGAGGTTACCAGGGAAGTGAGGGAGATGAGAGAGGGAAGGGAGCCAGGACACAGCCCTGGGCCACAGCAGCAGAGAAGAGGAGAAGGCGCAGTCACTGAGGTAGGGAGACAAGAGTCTGCTTCCCTGGAAGCCGTGTGTGGAGAAGGGAGGGGTCGCCTGTGTCAGAGGCTTCTGACGCATGAGACAAAAGCCAAGCACTGGTCATTGGAGTCAGTGTGGAGGTCTGCGGTGAACTCCTCGGCAGCACAGGCAGCACTTGACAGGAGTTTCATCGAAAAGGTAGGACAAAGAGAGTCACAGCTGGTGAGCGAAATAGGGTCAAGAAAAACTTTAAGTTCAGAAAAATAACAGGATGTTTGTAATTTGATGGGAATGATAAAATGGGCAGTTGGAAAGAAGGGGTGATATAACACAGGACGCAGTGGAAGTGCTGGAGTGATGTCTCCAAGGAGGCAAGGGCCTGGGGGCTGGTGTCCCGGGACTAGGGATCCGACAGGAGCGCCAACACCGCTGTGGGTGAACAGACACCGGTTGGCACAGGAGCAGTGGGCGCTGCCTCTGAGTGCTTCAGTTCTCAGTGAAGTAGGCGCCAGCTCAGCAGCATCTGCTGCCTGAGGATGGAGGAGGCGGAGGTGCTGGGATTGAAGGCAGAAGAGAAAGTGTGAAAGCACCCAGGAGGAGAATGAATGAGCTGATCTCCAGCTGCATCCTGCCAGAGAGCACCGAGTGGATCTGCCAAACACAGACTGCTGGGCGGGCATCTGATTCAGTAGGTCTGGGTGGGGCTCGAGAATGTGTATTTCTAACAAGTTCCAGGATGACACTAATGCCGCTGGCTGGGGATCCCACACTTCCAGACGACACTGGTCTGGAGGCAGGTTGCGTGGTAGCCTCAGGGGCTCCCGTGGTCACCGCTGGTGAGAGCGGGTGGCAGGTTTGTGCGTTCCTTGCCAGGCATTCAGCTTGCCATTTAGTTTATCCGACCTGCTTTTTCCTGCATGTGGGCTCATCAGCCACCCTCGAGGGTACACATAGTGACAAGCTGCAGAACATTCGTGAGTGGGGACAAAAGCTGAGTGGAAATGCTGGCCGGGGTGGCTCATGTCTGTGAAGCATGATCTGGCTGGACCTTTTAGACGGGCCCTGGCATCAGTTTCTGGGGTTGGCAGCTCCTGCTGAGCAGGCTCCCAGCCACCTGTCCTTCACAGTGGCACTCTGACCTTCACTCTGGGCAAGAGACCATCCGTTTTACTTTTTCTAGCAAAGGGCATCTGGGGGCTGACTGATATCTGGCCTGCCTTTGAGTCAGCCTCCTCACTGCCAGCCAGAGGCATGGGATCTGGGGCCACGCTTCCAGTGACTGACAGCGGCTGGGCTCAGGGCTCACCCATTCCTCCGTCCTCCCACCACCTCACTGTTCAGCTGTTGGTCACCACTTGCTTCCTCTGCTTTTCAGCTTCCCCAATTGAGCGGCTGTCTCCTGCCCTCTTGCCCCAGGCTGTCTGTGGGGTACACCGGCAGGCCTGCCTGGTCTCATGGACCCTGGGAGGGAGCACAAGCGTGTGCCCGGCACAGGCTGTCCCTGGGCCTGCACACAGACGTGCTGCCCCCATAGCCTGCTGGGTTCGAGGACCAGAGACAGGCCAGATGTATTTAAGCCCATGAGGGTTTGCATCTCAGTACTTTTCCTGGGACTCTTCCTGAGCTGTACTGAGTATATGCCGCTGGCACCGTCATCACACATGGAGCAGAACATCCACGCCCCTCACTCCTCCTTGTCCTGTGCCAAAACCATGTTCAGGGATCAGAGAGGGGCACGGAACACACCCGGATGACTCTGCTTTTCTGAAATTTTCTCGCATGGAATTATTTTGATGATATCTTCATTTTGTGATTCTATCCTATATGGAAAGCCTATATTCAATCTTGTCAAATGGAAAAGTTCACAAATTGGGACCATTTTCTGTTTCTAAGACCCGGTAGCCTCTAGGTTGCTTGCCGGCACAGAGCCGCCCGCTCTGCAGATGGCTGTGTCTCCACAGCCTTCCTGGAAGAACAGCCTCAAGGACATGGCTGGGGAGGAGGGAAGGGGGAGGAAGTGGGAACTGCCATGGCCTGTGGTACAACTACAAAACCAAAAAGCCTTGACCCTCTCTCCGATTTACCTCCCCCAACTTGAAAAGCATGAGGGCGTCACAGACATCATCTGCTGATGCCTGAAACTCCTGTATTCCACACCCAGAGACAAGCGCACAAAGTGCCTGGGCAGGTGAGGGTGTGATTCACTCATCATGGCAAGAGTGGTCTCTGGCATTAGACCCTCTGGGTTCCAATCTGGGCTTTGCCACCTTCAATACTGCCTTATGGGGTTATTGGGAGGATTAAATAATTTGAGTAACGCACTTAGCATGGTACAAATGTTCAATACATGCCACTTTTAGATTAAATTAAGGATTAAGTAATGGACATCAGACAGTTTTCTAGGAAAAAAAGTTAATCATGGAACTGCTTGCTTCTGTAGCTGCGCCCCATCAGAGAGCAGTAGCGCACCCCCACCCTCACCCCCCAGGTCATTGGTTCTTTCTGCCAGACCTGCCCCACTTCCTTGGTTCTTCTGGGAATAGCAGTCCCTCCCTTCAGGGAACTGCTCTTCCCATTCAGATGAAGCAACTTCAGCACACACATGCCTCACACATGGCTGGCTCTTCTGGGGAGATGTGGAATTTAATCTAAAATTAGCACATTTTGAGTCATCAGTAATGTTCCCAGTGGCCTACTCAAGGGATATAGCAACAGGGATTCCTCATTCTCTTTATTGTAAGCTCTGATATGTTTAATGCATTTAATTGCTTGAGTGCATTTCATTTCTAATGTATAATAATAATATCGGCCATTATTGAGCTGGGCACTGTGCAAAGCACTTGATAAGCATCATTGCATTCAATTATCCTGTTTGGCCCTATTATAAGCCTGTACGTAGGCTTCTCAGACACAGTTTATGACATGTGAGGCGGCTGAGGGTGGGTAGAATTGCCCAGGGTCACACAGCTAGAGAGTTGCGGGGCAGAGGTTCCATCAGACCTTAATTTATGAGAGTAGCATCCAGACATTTCAAAGTCAAGGATAAAAAATGGAACTAATCTACATTCTCCGAAGGGTGGAGGAAGACAGGCTATGAGAGTGGACTGGAGAGTGACATCACAGCATCAAGAGCTCTGTGGACAGAGAGCAAAGCAACGCCAGAAGACGTGCTAAAGTCAAAGCATTAAATTGTGTACACAAGCTATATATTCGTGTCTTATAGCCTGTTCAAACAAGTGGGTTGTCAGTGTCTCAACCTGACAAGGATCTCAAGGAATAATAGAATGCAACTGGTACTGCTTTGTACCCCATCAGTTAATGAGTCTAGGCAGTGATCGTTGGTGGCTCTCTGAAGACAAGCAGACGTGCGTACCTTCTAATGGAAATACACACCACTTTTGAAGTAGACCAAAAAAAAAAAAAAAAACCTAAATCTGATCAAGGTTCTCTATCTACCAATTTATAAGAAATACAGTGGCAGAGGGCAGAGGACCATGCTGGAAAATACCATGAGGATGGATGCAAGAGGCTAGGCCCAGAGAGTGGGTGAAGCTGCAAGAAAAACGACATGGTTTCTTTGGAAAATAAAAAGCAGGCCGGGTGCGGTGGCTCACGCCTGTAATCCCAGCACTATGGGAGGCCGAGGAGGGTGGATCACGAGGTCAGGAGATCGAGACCATCCTGGCTAACACGGTGAAACCCCGTCTCTACTAAACAAAATACAAAAAATTAGCCAGGCATGGTGGCAGGCGCCTGTAGTCCCAGCTACTCGGGAGGCTGAGGCAGGAGAATGGCGTGAACTCAGGAGGCAGAGCTTGCAGTGAACCTAGATCGTGCCACTGAACTCCAGCCTGGGTGACAGAGCAAGACTCTGTCTCAAAAAAATAAAAATAAATAAACTAAAAAATAAAAAGCAAATGGATTTAAAAATGGACAAAGATGGAAAATTTAGGTTCAAAAAGATATAGAAATCTCATGCTGTGAACCTTATTTGGATCAGATACAAACAATTTTTAAAAAACAGATAAATGTGGCCGGGCGCAGTGGCTCATGCCTGTAATCCCAGCACTTTGGGAGGCTGTTGCGGGCGGATCACAAGGTCAGAAGATTGAGACCAACCTGGCTAACACGGTGAAACCCCATCTCTACTAAAAATACAAAAAATAAGCCAGGCGTGGTAGCGGGCGCCTGTAGTCCTAGCTACTCAGGAGGCTGAGGCAGGAGAATGGCATGAACGCAGGAGGCAGAGCTTGCAGCCGAGATCATGCCACTGCGCTCCAGCCTGGGCAACAGAGAGAGACTCTGTCTCAAAAAACAAAACAAAACAAAACAAACAAACAGAAAAAAGATAAATGTAAATACTGGTTGGATCTGTAAAGATATGAAGGAATTATTGTCCCTTTTTTTTTTTTTTTTTTTTTTTGAGACAGAGTTTTGCTCTTATCACCCAGGCTGGAGTGCAGTGACACAATCTCAGCTCACTGCAACCTCTGCCTCCTGGGTTCAAGTGATTCTCCTCCCTCAGCCTCCTGAGTAGCTGAGATTATAGGTGCACATCACCACGCTCAGCTAATTTTTGTATTTTTCACAGAGACTGGGTTTCACCATGTTGCCCAGGCTGGTCTCAAACTCCTGACCTCAGGTGATCCACCCGCCTCGGCCTCCCAAAGTGCTGGGATTACATGCATGAGCCACCATGCCTGGCCTATTGTAATTTTTAATTCAGATTGATATGTTGCCTGCTGAAATATTTATAGATGAAATGTTCAGGATTTGCTTCAATATGATGCAGGGAAGGGCCAGAAGGAGTGTAGATCCATAAAACAAGACTGGCCCTTTATCTATTGCTGTGTGATAAATCACCCCAATAAGTGACAGCTGCCGTACCCGGCCGTAACTTCTTTATTTTATAATTTATCTACTGTAGTCTAGAGCTTTGATGATGGTTTGGAGGCTTGTCCCATGTCATCAGCTTAAGTTAGAGATCATCGGACAAGAGTCATGTTGGGTTATAGGCCCACCTTATTCCAGTATGTCCTCACCTTGACTAGTTACATCTGCAATGACCCTATTTCCAAATAAAGTCGCATTCTAAGAGTCCAGGAAGGACATGAATTTTGAGGAGACACTGCCCAACCCAGTACATTCTTCATGTGTGCCTGTTCACATGGCTGCTTGAGTCCCTATGACATGGCAAGGATCCAAGAGAGTCCAAGGCAGAAATTGCAACTCACTTTATCAGAAGTCACACACCATCACCTCTACCGCATTGTATTCAGTGTAGAATTGACTGCACAAGGGCACAAATATCAGGAGGCAGAGAGGATTGAGGGCCACTCTGGAAACTGGATACAGGACTCATATCCCTCCACCTGAAAAATACACTCTGCCCTCCCCAGCTCCCATGCGTTCATCCCATTGTGGCATCAGCCTCTGCTCAGTTGCTGGGGCACAATGCCTGCCAGCTTCGTAGAAACTCTTTTTTTTTTTTAAATCTAAACAGTTGTCTGAGGCATGACCCCAGAATTTTCTCTTAACAAAACTCTTAACAAGAGATTTTACAAGCTATACCCTTGATTTTCTCTTTATACCATATTTTTCTGACAGTACCTTGGGTTTTATTTTTGCCTGGAAGCCATTTCTTAAATTTGGCATTATTTGCCATCTGGAAGGTCTGAGAATTTTCAAACCAGCCTCACTGCTTTATGTTTAATAGCCCTCTCTTTGGCTTCTTTCTCTGACATTTCTTCTTGCTCTTTATGTAAAAAGAGGAGGAGCCAGACAACATCTTTGACCTTCTGCCTGGAAATTTCCTGATAAGTCACGGGGTTTATTAGGTACATTTTCTATTTTCTCTCTTGGAAGATGTATCTTGCATAACAGAACAGAAGAGGGGGTGAAACCATTTTGTCATATCTGCTTTAGCACGTGTGCTCTTTCTTTTGCTCTCTCTCTCACTTTCTCTACACACACACACACAGACACACACACACAGACATACACACACAGACACACACACACACAGACACACATACCTGCTGCATCATTTGAAAATAAGCTGTAGACATTGGGACCCCTTACTCCTACACACTTCATATGCCTCTTCTAAAAATAATAAACTGCCACATAATCATAATACCAGTATTGCACCTGAGAAAGCTAACAATGATTTTGATAATACTATGTTGCATCCAAGCCATATTCAGTGTTCCCCCAATTGACTTTGAGGTCTGTATTGTTTTTCAATCAGGATCCAGTCTAAATACATCTTTTATGTTTCTTTCATCTCTGTCAACCTAGGACAATCCCCTCAACCTGGTGTTTTTGTTTTGTTTTTAATGGTGCTGACTTTCTCAGGACTCCAGGACTGTTGTATGGAGCTTCTCCTTTATGGGTTTGTCTGCTTCTTTCCCTCTGGTGTCATTTAACTTGTTCTGCCATCTCCCACTTCCTATAAACAGAAAGTTAGGTCTACCCTTTAGAGCTGTGCTGTCCAATATGGTAGCCGCTAGCCACATATGGGTATTTATTAATGAATTTAATTTGATGAGGATTAACTTAAATTTAAGAATTAAGTTCATCGGCCTCACTAGCCTCATTTCAAGTGCCCAGTGTTCACATGTAGCTAGTGGCTATGTATTGGGCAGTGCCCGTGTAGAACATTTCCATCCTCATAGAAAGTTCTATTGGATAACACTGTTGTGGAGGTATCCAGGTGAAACTTTTTTTTTTTTTTTTTTGAGACGGAGTCTCGCTCTGTCGCCCAGCCTGGAGTGCAGTGGCACGATCTCGGCTCACTGCAAGCTCTGCCTCCTGTGTTCATGCCATTCTCCTGCCTCAGACTCCCAAGTAGCTGGGACTACAGGCGCCCACCACCACGCCCAGATAATTTTTTTGTATTTTTAGTAGAGACGGGGTTTCACCATGTTAGCCAGGATGGTCTCAATCTCCTGACCTCGTGATCCGCCCACCTCGGCCTCCCAAAGTGCTGGGATTACAGGCGTGAGCCACCGCGCCCGGCCGAGGTGATACATTTTTGATATGAGTACTACTTCAGTGATATTGGCACTTCATATTACATCACATGAGAAGTGCTGGCTGGGAAGTCCTGTGTGCCCTGAGGGACTACTGTAAACTGTGCACATGTAACTTAGAGATACCACACCCTTCCCTGCTGTAGACATTCTTCTCTGGTCCTGTCAGCCTGGATGCTACATCCTGTGATGGAAAAAAAATTCTAGGGAAAATAAAATAATTTTAGAGCTGCAAGGGAACTTTGGTATTATTTTATAAACAGCAGAGGAAACCACACCCATAGAGGTTCAAAACTTGCCCAGGGTCACTGATAGCTAATTGGCAGCCAAGGATGATCTTCAACAAACATCTTCTTATCCCTGGCCAGACTCATATATCAGAGTTGAAGTAACTTGTGGCAACTGACATCAGTTGGTACTATTAACAATCATAAAATTATGAGTATTTAACAATGCCAGGCACTGTATCTAGCCATTATAACCATTACTTCACAAGATTCTCACTACCATCTCATAAGGAGGTTAGTCACAAAACAACTGATGAACAGGAATTTATTCTTTCAGACAATAAACCTAGAATTGGCTCACTGCTTCAGAAGTTCAGCAATAAAAGCTGATGTCTCTGTGATTATGTTGGCCTTTCCCTCTTTGTCACAGGATAGTTATTGCAGCTCTAGATATCACATCAGTGATCAAAGCAGGGTGAACGGGCTTGTGGCAATGCCAGCAACCCTTATCCCATTTATGAGAAAAGTGAAATCTTCCCCAGGGGCTCCAGTGTAGAGTTCTATGTGCAATTCATCAACCAAAACTGTGTCACGTGATGCCCCTGCTGCAAGGGAGACTGGACAAATGAAAATGATAGGTGGCTTTTCCAGGTACTATAGAAGAATCAGGCAAGGCGTCAGATTAGGAACAGCATTTGGGTAAACCAAGCAACAGTGGAATTGTTCTATCCTGATTCGGATTGGGGAACTGATGCTCAGTGTGGCACAATACCTCCCTGCGCTTACCCGGCTAGTGAGGGGCACAGCTGGTTTGACTCCCAAGTTCACAGTGAGTAAGGTTTGCTCACTGAAGAAATGTAAGGAGGACTCTGGTGTTGCTTGGGTTCGGGGCTGGTTCAAACACTTAAAGAACAGGTGAGGTCTGTATGTCCTCAAAGGACAGGGGAGAGACTGACCCCAGAGTGATGCCGCCACCTAAATAAGGAACTGAAGGCAATTCAAGAGAAGGGCTGTCTGAATGTTTGTTGGGAAGTGGCTACCTAAGAGAACTACTATTTTCTCCATTCAATATATGTTTAATGCCATATTTCATATACATATGCATTTAATGCAGTATGTATGCTATAAATATATGTGTACATATACATATGTATCTCTAGTGCAATATTTCATATAAATTTTGTAAATACAGATTTAATGCTATGTTTCATATTTTCTCCCTAATCCTCTCTTCTCTGTGACAGCTTAATCCTGCCAGCCTTGGTTTTGCCAACCATGGACCCTTTCAAGAAGGTGGTTTGTGTAGGTGGTGAAGAACTCTTGTAATAAAAGAACAGAAAATGGGGCTGATTTTTCTCCCTTCAAATTGGCAATTATATATGAACTAAATCATTATAATTACAACTCATTGTAATTATGGCAAATCACTGTCATTCATTCAAAAACCATTATTCATTATCATTCACTCAAAATCATTATAATCATTATAATGATTTTCCACATATAATTCCCAATAATACACAGTGTTGGCAAAGGCTGGCAGAATTCATAATTCTTCTGAAGGTAATATTTGTCAAAAGCCCTAAAATATGTACATATACTTGGACCCAGCAACTTAAATCCAGTATTTTATTCTGAGGAAATAAATGTGGATGTACATAAAACATAGTGACAAGCATGCTCAGCAAAGAATTATTTATAATAGAGAAAAATTAGCAAGAATGCAAGCAAGAAAACAGATTGGAGAAATGTATCAATATCATAAAGTTCAAAATGAAAACACATGGTAAAATTATAAAAGCAAAGAAATTATAAACACAAAATATGGGATAATAATGGGAGTGCAATGAGAAAGATTCATAGGGACCTCATTTCTATTTCTGAAGTGGGATGGGCGTACAGTGTGTTCATGTTATTGTATTTGGTCTGCATCATCCACAATTATGCCAAGAAACTGTGGGGCACCACAATAAAGGTTGATTTTTCGCTCGAGCCCCGGTCCTGGAAGTTGGCAGGAGATCTCAGCTCCACGCAGTCAGCCAGGGACTCAGGCTCCGTCATCTTGCATAGCCTGGAATCCTCCGCGGGATCCTCCACACCCAGGCTCCAGAAAGGGAAGGGAGAGACCTTGGGGCCTGGCAGCGCTGCAGGACCAGGTCTGGGGGACTCAGGTCTCCCGCATCCTATTCCAGTGCCCAGCGCGGCCCCAGCTCGCTGCCAGGGCGCTGGCAACGGTGGGCCCAGACGAGGGGGAGGCGGCGCCCCTGGCGAGGAGCAGCATTGCCACCGCAGCCACACGCAGGACATGCCCACCCTCTTCAATGACATATTTTATTTAAAAGTGAAAAACAAAATGGGAAGAGAGGGTTAAATAAACTGGAACAGTTTAATCGCACTGAGATGCGATGTAATCCTTAGCAGGGAAGAGGGGACCGTTGAAATACCATGAAAAATATTGGAGTAAAACAGAGACTCCCGTGTGGGTCCCGGGCTGTTGGCTAGGGTGGCAGGCCGCGTGCATTTCCTCTCTCTGCGCCTCTCTCTGCTATGAGCACGAACTATTTTCATAATTAGATAAAAAATAAAGGCATGGGTTTGGTTTCGAATAAAGACCTTGAAGTGCTTGGCAGGTGTCCGCTCCCGGAGCGCCTCGGGTCCCCTGCTCCTGTCGGCGCCCGTGCCTCAGGCGGTCCCGATCCCGCGGCACAGGGGACGGCCGGGGAGGGCCCGCGCTTCTCCCGGGTGGACCGGGACGCCGGCCTTCCGGGCCCGGGAGGCCTCCCATCCCAGTCTCCCGCGGCGCCACTGCGGCCCTGCCTCGTCCGAACCCCTCTCCAGGGACGCGCAGGTCAGGGACACCCGTCCACCTGCGTCTGCCATCGCTTCAGGGCCTGCCGGTGCCCCGTCCTCGTTCAGCTGCAGCGCCAGGCCCAGGCCTGCACTACGCCGGGGTGGGGGGCCGGTCTCGGAGAACGGCGCGGCCAGCGGGCGCAGGACAGAGGGGGAGACGACGCCCCAGCCTTCCCTCCCCAGGCGCAGGGGAACCCTGAAGGCAGCTGAAGGTTGGACGAAAAGCTGCCCCTCCCTGTGACTGGCTGGGGTCACCTGGAAGGAGCCAGCTGAGCTCCAACCAGGTTCCTGCAGAGGCGTTCTGGCCACCGAGCCTGTCCTGGGAGAGGAGAGCAGCGAGCAGCCTGGCCTCCCGAGGAGACAGGAGCCCTCCACCCCCGCACTGTGCCCTCTACCGCCCCTGCCTCGGTAGGTCCTGCCACCCTCCTGCGGCCCCTGCAGCCCCCTCAACACGCCTACTTCTGGACATCAGGGATGTCACTGGTGCCAGAGGTCCCAGAGACCTTTAAGTACAAACCTGTCACCCTTGAGGGGAGAAACAAACCTGTCACCCTTGAGGCGTAGCACCCAGGTGGTCAGCAGACCTTTGGAAATGCGGTTGGATGAGAAGCCAGGATTTCTGCCCTCTGTCCGCATCTTACATTTCTGTGCACCCACACTGACAAGGATGGTAATAAAGAAAAAGACGAGCAACGATTGCATTTCACCTACTTCCATTTGCTGAGAACATCTCACTCCTTCCAGGGACCCTGAGCTTCCCCTTGGGGGTTGGAGTCACCGACTTGTGGCTGGGGGCACATTTCGGGCAGGAGACCTCAGGCTGATCCTAGTGTTACCTCCCCGACCTGGGGGTGTTCTTGAGGTCCCACCAGTCCTCCGCCTCTTCTCTTGGGTGTCCCCAGCGGCACCTGGATGCCATTTCAGGGCTGACCACCCAGCACTGGAACTTGTTGTGTAACCACCCAGAACCCAGGAGCTGGGCATTTCCCTATGCACTCTGGTTCTGCACTGTCCAGTAAATCACTCACCAGCGCTACCAGCTCTTATAGCCCTTGAAATGTGGCCACTCCAAGTGGAAGTGTGCATGAGTATGTGTTATACAAACTGGATTTTGAATATGGAAAAAAGTAACATTTCTCACTCACATATTTTTATATCATTACATGTTGAAATAATACTTTGATATATTAGGCTGAATATCATTAAAATAAATTTTTTTGATTTATTAATCTTTGTAATGAAAATTTAAAGCAATGCACTGGTTCACATCATACCTTTAGTGGACAGCACTGGTAAAGAATATACATCTAAAAGCTTTTCCCCACGTAAGCTTTAAAGTAAGATGCAAAATTCCTTTCTTCTACAAAAACATGAAGGATTGTCATTAGTAAGGGCTGCGCCCAGGCAATTTTCACAGGTGCACACTTGTTATCAATCTTCTGTTCCCATGTGCACTGAATACTAGGTCTGTGGCAAATGATATCAGCACTGTTTGTGATTTCTGGAGTCCAGGGAGAAAGACAAAGACAGTGCTCTCCAACATTCCTGTCACTGTTGAAAACAGACCAAGCCACGTTGCTCCTCCTTCATTATACTCTTGAGACCTCACAAGAACATACGTCTTTTTTTTGTAAAAGTGAAGCCTGGATCTTCAGGGCTGGCATCAGAGGGAGATCTCCTAGGGAGGAGATTCAACAGGACTCAAATCTAATTCCCTTCACCTTCTTCTTGCGGGTAGGGGGTGTCTTGACAATCATCCTTGCACCCACCACACCATTTGTAGGAGGGCACTGGGCCCCTTCCACACAGGCACAGGAGTGGAACGAGATCCTTTCTGGACACTTCCGCACAGCCCATCTGAGACAGGAACATTACAATAAAAAGTTATGGGGTAGGGGGCAAAAGAAGCACCTGAAGTACAGGAATACCTGGGAAATGTTGCAGGTTCAGTTCCAGAATACCATAATTAAGTGAACATTGCAATAAAGTTTGAGTCATACAAATTTTTGGTTGCCCACTACATATAGAAGTTGTTTACATTATACTGTAGTCTATGAAGTGCACAACAGCATTATGTCTAAAAGCCACAATGTACATAGCTTCATTAAAAAATATTTTATTGTGGCCGGATGTAGTGGCTCACGCCTGTAATCCCAGCACTTTGGGAGGCAGAGGTGGGCGGATCACAAGGTCAGGAGTTTGAGACCAGCCTGGCCAATATGGTGAAACCCCCGTCTCTACTAAAAATACAAAAATCAGCTGGGCGTGGTGGCGGGTGCCTGTAGTCCCAGCTATTCAGGAGGCTGAGGTAGGAGAATCACTTGAACCCAGGAGGCAGAGATTGCAGTGAGCCAAGATCGTGCCGCTGCACTCCAGCCTGGGCGACAGAGCGAGACTGTCTAAAAACAAACAAAAAAGCTTTATTGCTAAAAATGCTAACGGTTATCTGGGCTTTCAGTGGGTCATAATCTTTTTGCTGGTGGAGGGTGTTTTCCCAGTGTTGACGGCTGCTAACTGATCAGGGTGGTAGTTGCTAAAGGTTGGACTGGCCGTGGCAATTTCTTAAAATAAGACAACAATGAAGTCTGCCGCATTGATTGACTTTCTTTCAGGAAAGATTTCTCTGTAGCATGCGACGCTGTTTGACAGAATTTTACCAACAGTAGGACTTCTTTCAAAATTGGAGTTAAACCTCTCAAACCCTGCCACTACTTTACCAACTAAGTTTATGATATATTCTGAATCCTGTGTTGTAATTTCAACAATATTCACAGCATCTTTAGTAGGAGTAGATTGCATTTCAAGAAACCACCTTCTTCACTCATCCATAGGAGGAAATACCTCATCCATTAAAGTTTTACCATGAGATTGTAGCAATTCAGTCACAACTTCAGGTTCCACTTCGAATTATATTTCTCTTGCTATTTCCCCCACATCCACAGTTATTTCCTCCACTGATGTCTTGAACCCCTCCATGAAGGGGTTCAAGTCATCCATAAGGTTGGAATCAACTTCTCCCAAGCTCCTGTTAATGTTGGTATTTTGACTGCCTCCCATGAATCACAAATGTTCTTAACAGCATCTAGAATAGTAAATCCTTTCCAGAAGGTTTTCAATTTACTTTGCCCAGGTCCATGAGAGGAATCACTATCTATGACAGCTATAGCCTTACAAAATGTATGTCATAAACAATAAGACTTGAAAGTCAAAATGACTCCTCGATCCATGGGCTGCAGAATGAATGTGTGTTAGCAAGCATGAAAACAACAATAATCTTCTATGTCTCCATCAGAGCTCTTGGGTGATTAGGTCTTTTGTCAATAAGCAATAATATTTTAAAAGGAATCGTTTTTGCTGAGAAGCAGTGCGCTTAAAATACTAAGCTAACCATGCTGTAAAAAGATGTGTTGTCATCCAAGCTTTGTTGTTCCATTTATAGGATAAAGGCAGAGTAGATTTAGCATAATTCTTAAGGGCCCTAGGATTTTTAGAATGATAAACGAGCACTGGCTTCAACTTAGCTCACCAACTATATTAGCCCCTAACTAGAGGGTTAGTCTGTCCTTTGAAGCTTTAAAGACAAGCGCTGACTTTTCCTCTCAAGCTACAAAGTCCTAGATGGCATCTTCTTCCAGTAGAAGGCTGTTTTGTCTACATGTAAACTCTGTTGTCGAGTGTAGCCACCCTCCTCAGTGGTCTTAGCTAGATCTTCTGGATTACTTGCTGCAGCTTCTACATCAGCACTTTCTGCCGCACCCTGTACTTCCAAGCTATGGAGATGACTTCTTTTCTTAAACCACATAAACCAACCTCTGCTAGCTTCAAACTTTTTTTCTGCAGTTTCCTCACCTCTTTCAGCCTCCATAGAATTGAAGACTATATCAGCATTGTGTGTCACTGGAATAGCGCTTTTAATTTCCTTCAAGAACTTTTCCTTTGCATTCACAAGTTGGCTACCCGGTGCAAGAGGCCTAGCTTTCAGCCTGTTTCAGCTTTTGACATGCCTTCCTTACTAGACTTAATCATTTCTAGCTTTTGACTTAAAATGAGTGACATACAACTCTTCCTTTCACTTGAACACTTATAGGCCATTGTAGGGTTACTAACTAGCCTAATTTCATTATTGTTTGTTGTGTGTCAGGGAAGAGAGTGGGAAAGAGATGAGGGAATGGAGGGTAAGGCAGTCAGAATACACATTTATTGATTAAGTACACCATCTTGTATAGGCAGAGTTACTGGCATCCTATAGTACAACACTAACATCAAATATCACTGATCACAGATCACCATAACAGTTATTTATTAATGAAAAAGTTTGAAATATTGTGTGAATTACCACATGAGACATAGAGATAAAAAGTGAGCACATGCTGTTGGAAAAAAATGGCACTGATAGACTTCCTTGATACAGGGTTGTCACAAACCTTCAATTTGTAAAAAACTCAATACCTACAAAGAGCAATAAAGTGAAGTACAATAAAGTGTGCCTGTAATATGAATGTACAAAATATAGTGGTTTTTGGGATCTTTTTTGGTTATTTTATTATTCATTTTAACTTATTATAAAATATTTTGAACATAAGAAGTAGAGAAAATAGTATACCGAATCCTCATTTATTCATCACCCACATCCAGTCCTTATTTTTAAAATTTTGTTAATAGACATATAACAATTATATGCATTTATGGGGTATATGTCATATTTTGAGACAATTATGCAAGGTGTAATGATCAAACCAGGGTATTTAGGATAGCTCTCACCTCAGTCATTTATCTTTTTCTTGTGCTAGGAACATTAAAAATTTTCTCTTCTAAATGGATAAATTTCTGGACACATACACCCTCCCAAGACTAAACCAGAAAGAGGTCAAATCCCTGAATAGACCTATAACAAGTTCTGAAACTGAGGCAGCAATTAGTAGCCTACCAACCAATAAACGTCCAGGACCAGAGAGATTCACAGCCGAATTCTACCAGAGGTACAAAGAGGAGCTGGTAACATTCCTTCTGAAACTATTCCAAACAATAGAAAAAGAGGGAATCCTCCCTAACTCATTTTATGAAGCCAGCATCATCCTGATACCAAAACCTGGCAGAGACACAACAAAAAAAGAAAATTTCAGGCCAATATCCCTGATGAACATCAATGCGAAAATTCTTAATAAAATACTGGCAAACCGAATCCAGCAGCACATCAAAAAGCTTATGTACCATGATCAAGTTGGCTTCATCCCTGGGATGCAACGCTGGTTCAACATACACAAATCAATAAACATAATACATTACATAAAGAGAACCAATGACAAAAACCACATGATTATCTCAATAGATGCAGAAAAGGTCTTCGACAAAATTCGATAGCCCTTCATGATAAAAACTCTCAATAAACTAGGTATTGATGGAACATATCTCAAAACAATAAGAGCTATTTATGACAAACCCACAGCCAATATCATACTGAATGGGCAAAAGCTGGAAGCATTTCCCTTGAAAACCAGCACAAGACAAGGATGCCCTCTCTCATCACTCCTATTCAACACAGTATTGGAAGTTCTGGCCAAGGCAATCAGGCAAGAGAAAGAAATAAAGAAATAAAGCGTATTCAATTAGGAAAAGAGGAAGTCAAATTGTCTCTGTTTGCAGACAGCATGATTGTATATTTAGAAAACCCCATTGTCTCAGCCCACAATCTCCTTAAGCTGATAAGCAACTTCAGCAAAGTCTCAGGATATAAAATCAACATGCAAAAATCACAAGCATTCCTATACACCAATACAGACAAACAGAGAGCCATATCATGAGTGAACTCCCATTCACAATTGCTACAAAGAGAATAAAATACCTAGGAATACAACTTACAAGGGAAGTGAAGGATCTCTTCAAGGAGAACTACAAACCACTGCTCAAGGAAAGAAGAGAGGACACAAATAGAAAAACATTCCATGCTCATGGATAGGAAGAATAAATATTGTGAAAATCCATACTGCCCAAAGTAATTTATAGATTCAATGCAGTCCCTATCAAGCTACCATTGACTTTCTTCACAGAATTGGAAAAAAACTACTTTCAATTTCATATGGAACCAAAAAAGAGCCCACATAGCCAAGACAATTCTAAGCAAAAAAAACAAAGGTAGAGGCATCATGCTACCTGACTTCAAACTATACTACAAGGCTACAGTAACAAAAACAGCATGGTACTGGTACCAAAACAGATATATAGACAAATGGAACAGAACAGAGACCTCAGAAATAACACCACACATCTACAACCATCTGATCTTTCACAAATCTGACAAAAATAAGCAATGGGGAAAGGATTCCCTATTTAATAAATGGTGTTGGGAAAACTGGCTAGCCATATGCAGAAAGCTGAAACTGGGTCCTTTCCTTACACCTTATACAAAAATTAACTCAAGATGGATTAAATACTTAAACGTAAGACCTAAAACCATAAAAACCCTAGAAGAAAACCTAGGCAATACCATTCAGGACATAGGCATGGGCAAAGACTTCATGACTCAAACTCCAAAAGCAATGGCAACAAAAGCCAAAATAGACAAATGGGATCTAATTAAACTAAAGAGCTTCTGCACAGCAAAAGAAACTATCATCAGAGTGAACAGGCAACCTACAGAATGGGAGAAAATTTTTACAATCTATCCATCTGACAAAGGGCTAATATCCAGAATCTACAAAGAACTTAAACAAATTTATAAGAAAAAAACAACCCCATCAAAAAGTGGGCAAAGGATATTGAACAGACACTTCTCAAAAGAAGACATTTATGCAGCCAACAAACATGAAAAAAAGCTCATCATCACTGGTCATTAGAGAAATGCAAATCAAAACCACATTGAGAAACCAACTCGTGCCAGTTAGAATGGTGATCATTAAAAAGTCAGGAAACAACAGATGCTTGAGAGGATGTGGAGAAATAGGAATGCTTTTACACTGTTGGTGGAAGTGTAAATTAGTTCAACCATTGTGGAAGACAGTGTGGTGATTCCGCAAGGATCTAGAACTAGAAATACCATTTGACCCAGCAATCCCATTACTGGGTATATATCCAAAGGATTATAAATCATTCTACTATAAAGACTCATGCACACCTATGTTTATTGCGGCACTGTTCACAATGGCAAAGACTTGGAATCAACCCAAATGCCCATCAATGGTAGACTGGATAAAGAAAATGTGGCACATATACACCATGTAATACTATGCAGCCATAAAGAAAGGATGAGTTCATGTCCTTTGCAGGCACTTGGATGAAGCTGGAAACCATCATTCTCAGCAAACTAACACAAGAACAGAAAACTGAACACCACATGTTCTCACTCATAAGTGGGAGTTGAACAATGAAAACACATGGACACAGGGAGGGGAACATCACACACCAGGGCCTGTCGGGGGATGGGGGGCTAGGGGAGGGATGGCATTAGGAGAAACACCTAATGTAGATGATGGGTTGATGGGTGCAGCAAACCACCATGGCACCTGTATACCTATGTAACAAACCTGCACGTTCTGCACATGTACCCCAGAACTTAAAAGTATAATAATATTCTCTTCTAGCTATTATAAAATATATCATTAACTATAGTCACCCTACTGTGCTGTTGAACAATATAAATTATTCCTTCTTTCGAGCTGTAACTTTGTACCCATCAACCAACCTCTCTTCGTGACACCATGTCACCCCAACCCCTGCAACTTCCCAGCCTCTGGTAATTATCAATCTTCCTTCTACTCGCATGAGATCACCTTTTTTAGCTCCCATATATTGCTGAGAACATGTGATATTTGTTTTCCTGGCTTATTTCACTTAACATAATGACCTCGAGTTCCAATCCATGTTGCTGCAAATGATGGAATTTCATTTTTTAATGTTGCTGCAAATGACGGAATTTCATTTTTTTAACAGCGAAACAGTATTCCATTGTGTAAGTATGTCTCATTTTCTTTCTTCATTCATTCATTGATAGACACTTAGATGATTCCGTATGTTGGCTATTGTGAATAGTGCTTCAGTAAACATGGAGGTCAAGTGTCCCTGTGATACACCGATTTCCTGTCTTTTGGGTAAATACCCAGTAGTGGGGATTTAGTAGTCTGATTTAGTAGTCAGTTTTTTTGAGAAACCTCTATACTGTTTTTCATAATGACTGTAGTGATTTATATATCCACCAACAGTGTGTAAGAGTTCCCTTTTCTCCATATTGTTGCCAGCATTTTTTTTTTTGGTCTTTTTAATAATAGTCATTCTAAGTGGGGTAAGGTGATATCTCATTGTGGTTTTGATATGCATTTCCCTGATGGCTAGTGATGTTAAACATTTTTTCATATACTTGGCCATTTGTATGTCTTCTTTTGAGAAATGTCTCTTCATGTCCTTTGCCTACTTTTTAAAAGGGATTTTTTTTTTTGCTGTTGAATTCCTTGTATATTCTCAATATTAGTCCCTTGTTGGATAAATAGTTTGCACATATTTTCCTCTGTTCTACAGATTGTCTCTTCACTCTGTTGACTGTTTCCTTTGTTTTGCAGAATCTTTTTAGCTTAATATAGTCCCATTTGTCTATTTTTGTTTTTGAGATCTTAGCCACAAAATTTTTGCCTTGACCTATGTCCTGAAACATTTCCCCTGTGGTTTCTTCCAGTAGTTTCATAATTTCAGGTCTTGTATTTATGTCTTTAATCATTTTAATTTTTGTGTATGGTGAGACATTAGGGGTCTAGTTTCATTATTTTGCAGATGAATATTCAGTTTTCTCAGTACCCTTTATCGAAGAGGGTATCCCTTCCCTGATACACATTCTTGGCACCTTTGGTGAAAATCAGTTGGTGGTAAATATATGTATTTATTTCCGGGTTTTCTATTCTGTTCCATTGGTCTGTGTGTCTGTTTATATCAATACTATGGTCTTTGGGTTACCATAGCCCTGTAATGTTTTGAAGTTAAGTAGTGTGATGCTTCCAGCTTTTTCTTTTTTGCTCAGGGTTGCTTTGGCTATTCTGATTCTTTTCTGATTTCATATGAACTTTGGTATTTTTGTTTTCAATTTCTGTGACAAATGACAATAGTATTTTGATAGAGATTGCTTTGAATCAAGTTTACTTTGGGTAAACATTTTAATGATATTAATTCTTCTGATTCATGCATATGGAATGTCTTTCCATTTGTTTATTTCTTTCATTAGTGTTTTGTAGTTTCCCTTGTAGAGACCTTTCACCTTTTTGGTTAGATCTGAGGTATTTTATCTTTTAATTATTGTAAATGGGATTGTCTTCCTGATTTCTTTTTCAGCTTTTTCATCATTGATGCATCAAAATACTACTAATATTATATTCTGATATTTTACTGAATTTATCAGTTGTAAGGGTTTTTTTTTTGGTAAAGTCTTTAGGTTGTCTATATATAAGATCATGCTATCTACAGAAAGAGACAATTTGACTTACTCTTTTCCAATTTAGATGCTTTTTATTTATTTCTCTTGCCTGATTGCTCTGGCTAGAACTTCTAGTGCTATGTTGAATAAGAGTGGTGAATGTGGGCATCCTGCTCTGGTTCCAGTTTTTAGAAGAAGGTCTTTCAGCTTTTCCCCATTTAGTATGATGTCAGCTGTGAATCTGTCATATATGGCCTTTATTATGTTGAGGTATGTTCCTTGTATGTCTAATTTGTTGAGAGTTTTTTTTATCATGAAGGGATACTGAATTTATCAAACAATTTTCTGCATTTATTGAGATAATCATAAAGTTTTTTCCTTCATTCCACTGATGTCATCTATCACATTTATTGATTTGCATGTGTTAAACCATCCTTGCATCTTTGGGTAAATCACACTTGACCATAGTATATTACCTTTTTGGTGTACTGTTGAATTCAGCTTGCTAGCATTTTGTTGATGATTTTTATGCCTGTGTTCATCAGGGATATTGGCCTGTAGCTTTCTTTTTCGTTGTGTCCTTCTCTGGTTTTGGTGTCAGGGTTGTGCTGGCCTTGTAGAATGAGTTAGGAAAAATTCCCTCCTCTTCAATTGTTTTTAAACAGTTTGTGAAGAATTGGTGTTAGTTTTTCTCTATAGGTTTGGTAGGGTTCAGCAATAAAGTCATCCACTACTGGGCTTCTCTTTGTTGGGAGACTTATTACTGATTCAATCTCATTACCAGTTATTGGTCTGTTCAGGTTTTCTATTTCTTCCAGGTTCAATCTTGGAAGGTTATATGTGTCCAGGAATTTACCCATTTCCTCTAGGTTTTCCATTTTGTTGGCTATAGTTGTTCATAGTAATCTCTGATGATCCTTTGTGTTTCTGTGGTATCAGTTATAATATCTTCTTTCTCATTTCTGATTTTATTTGACTCTTCTTCCTTTTTTCATGGTTAGTCTAGCTAGGAGGTTTATCAATTATGTGTATCTTTTTTTTAAAACACGCACTTTTTGTCTCTTGATCCTTTGTATTGTTTTTTAGTCTCTATTTTGTTTTTGTTCTGATATTTACTATACTTTTCCTTCTACTAATTTTGGGTTTGGTTTGTCATTGGTTTTCTAGTTCCTTGAGGTGTATCACTAGGCTGTTTATTTAAAATATTTCTGCTTTTGTGATGTAGGCATTTAGTGCTATATACTTCCCTTTTAGCACTGCTTTTCCATATCCCATAGGTGTGGGTATGTTGCATTTCCATTTTCATTTGTTTAAACATATTTTTAAAAATTTCCTCTCAATTTCTTCATCGACCCAGTGGTCATTCAGGAGCATATTGTTTAATTTCCATGTATTTGTACAGTTTCCAAAGCTCCTGTTATTTCTACTTTTATTCCATTGTAGTTTAAAAAGATGCTTGATTTGATCTTAATTTTAAAATGTGTTGAGATTTATTTTGTGGCCTAACATATGGCCTATCCTGGAGAGTGTTCCATGTGCTGATGAGAAGAATGTGTATTCTGCAGCTTTTGGATAAAATAAAATGTTTTGTAAATGTTAAGTCAAATTTGATCTAAAGTCCAGCTTATTTATTTTCTGTTCTTACTAAAATCCAGTTAAAATCCAATGTTTCTATGTTGATTCTTCCGTCTAGGTGATCTGTTAAAAATGCTGAGAGTAGATTGTTGAAGTCCCCAACTATTATTGTATTGAAGTCTATCTCTCCCTATAGATGTAATATTTGCCTTATACAGCTGGGTGCTCGAGTGTGGGGTACATGTATATCAAGCATTGTTATAGGTTGGTGCAAAAGTAATTGCAGTTCTTGCTTTTAATGTCAAAAACTACAATTACTTTTGTACCAATCTAATATATCCCCTTGCTGAATTGATCCATTTGTCATACATAATGACCTGTTTATCTTTTTATAGTTTTTGACTTAAAGTCTGTTTTATCAGATATAACTATAGCTATTCCTGCTCACTTTTGGTTTCCATTTGTGTGAAATGTGTGGAATATCTTTTTCCATCCTTCACTTTCAGTCTGTATGTGTCTTTACAAGTGAAGTGAGTTTCTTGATGGCACCATATAGTTGGGTTATTTTTAAAAATGCATTCAGTGGCACCAACCCAAATGCCCATCAGTCAACGAGTGGATAAAGAAACTGTGTTTTATATATACATATATTATATATGTGTGTTTTATATATATTATATATATGATGGAATACTACTCAGCCATAAAAAGGAATGAACTAATGGCATTTGCAGTGATCTGGATGAGATTGGAGACTTACTATTCTAAGTGAAGTAACTCAGGAATGGAAAACCAAACACCATATGTTCTCACTCATAAGTGGGAGCTAAGCTATGAGGATGAAAGGCATAAGAATGACACAATGGACTTTGGGGACTCACGGGGAAAGGGTGGGAAGGGGGTGAGGGATAAAAGACTACAAATAGGGTGCAGGGTATTCTGCTTGGGTGATGGGTGCATCAAAATCTCACAAATCACCAATAAAGAACTTAATAATGTAACCAAACATCACCTGTTCACCAATAACCTATGGAAATTTAAAAAAAAAAATGGATTGAGCTAGTCCATTGTTTTTTTTCTTGAGACGGAGTCTCACTCCGTAGCCCAGGCTGGAGTGCGGTGGCACGATCTCGGCTCACTGCCACCTCTGCCTCCTGGGTCCTGGTTCAAGCAATTCTCCTGCCTTAGCCTCCCAAGTAGCTGGGATTACAGGCATGTGCCACCATGCCCAGCTAATTTTTGTATTTTTAGTAGAGACAGGGTTTCACCATGTTGGCCAGGCTGGTCTTGAACTCCTGACCTCGTGATCCACCCACCTCAGCCTCCCAAAGTGCCGGGATTACAGACGTGAGCCACTGCGCCCGGCCCAGCTAGTCTATATCTTTCAAGTGGGAAATGTAATCAGTTCCCATTCAAGGTTATTACTGATAGGTGAGGACTTATTCTTGCCATTTTGTTAATTGTTTTCTACTTGTTTTGTGCATCCTTTGTTCATTTCTTCCTCTCTTATTGGTTATCATTGTGGTTTGGTGGTTTTCTGTAGTGGTAACATTTGATTCCTTTCTTTTTCTCATTTGTATCTGCTCCACCAGTGAGTTTCATGTTTTCATGATGCAAATATCAGCCTTTTGCTTTCAGATGTAGAACATGTTAAGCATTTCTTGTAGGGCTGGTATAGTGGTGATGAATGCCCTCAGTTTTTGCTTGGCTGGGAAAACTCAGCCAAGAGTAATTGAAATTACTCTTCAATTTTTGAAGGACAACTTTGCCGAGTATAGTGTTCTTGCGTGACAGTTTTCTTTTTCCTTTAGCAATTTTAATGTATTATCACATTCTCTCCTGGCCTGTAAGGTTTCTGCTGAGGAATCTATTAGTCTGATGGCAGTTCCCTTATATGTGATTTGACACTTTTCTCTTATTGATTTTAGAATTCTTTTTTTGTCTGGCTTTCAACAGTTATAAGCTGAAATGTTCCTCAAGTGATAATATACCTTGGGGAAGACTTTTTCGGGTTCAATCTATTTGGGTATCTTTAAGCTTCCTGTATCTGGATGTCTAGATCTCTTCCAAGATGTAGGAAGTTTTCAGCTATTATTTCATTAAATAGGTTCTCTATGCCTTTGCCCATCTCTTTTTCTTCTATAACACCCAATATTCAAATTTCATTTGTGTTGTCTCACAGGCTCTCTCTTTTGTTCTTTGTTCTTCTTTTCTTCTTCTTTTTTTGGGGGGTTGGACTGGGTTATTTCAAAAGACCTGTCTTCAAATTCAGAAATTCTTTCTTCTGCTTGGTCTAGTCTATTGTTGAAACTCTTGATTATATTTTTAACTTCATTCATTGAACCCTTCAGTCCCAGGATTTCTGTTTGGTTCTTTTTTTATGATATCTATCTCTGTTGAATTTCTTACTCAGATCATAAGTTGTTTTTCTGATTTCTCTGCATTATTATTTATTTCTAGTTTTATTCCATTGTAGTCTGAAAAGGTACTTGATATTATCTTAATTTTAAAATTTGTTGAGATTTATTTTGTGGCCAAACATATGGCCTATCCTGGAGAATGTTTCATGTGCTGACAAGAAGAATGTATTCTGCAGTTTTTGTTCTATGTTCTCTTGTATCGCACTGAACTTGTTTAATAACATTACTTAAAATTCTTTTTTGGGCATTTCATGTATTGCTTTTTCATTCAAACCTGTTCCTAGAGAATTATTGTGTTCCTTCAGAGGCATTCTGTTTCCTTGCTTTTTCATGTTTCTTGTATCCTTACACTCATACTTGTGCATCTGGTGTAACTGTCTCTTCTTTCAATTTTATGGATTAGCTTTCATAGGAAAAGACTTTTCCTGATAGATGTATCTATAGTATTGGTTGGGTAGGATGCTTTGGCTTTTATTTTGGGTGGGGGCAGTAGTTTAGTTTCCATATTTCTTCAGCTATAATCAGTGTCAGTGGTATCTGTGAGTTCCTCAGTGGATTGGGCTGTGGTTGTTTGGGGAGGCTGTGGCGAGGCTTTGCTGGGGATGAGGATGCCAGGTGGGGCAGTCTTTGGGCCCCAGTGGTGGTAGTTGTGGGTCAAGCCTGCTGATCTTCCTCTCCCACCCCCGCTCCCCAGCAGTGTGCATGACCTGCTCAGTGGGTGGGGTGGATTGATCCCCAGGACCCTGGATATTGCATGTGGTCACTGATAGGGGATGTGTCAGCCAGGGCGGGCCTGCCCTCAGGCCCCACAATAGTGCACATAGATGCAGGCTACAGCAGGCAGGGCTGGTCAATCCCCAGATGCCTGGACAACATGTGCAAACTCCGGCAGACTGGGCAGGTCTCTTCTCAGACCAGCAGAGGCATGTGCAGATGCTAATGGCAGCAGGTGGAGTGGATTGATCACCAGGCCCCAATGTACATGGCAACTGGCAGGGATGACACTGGGCAGTATAGACCTATCCTCAGCTCTCTCAAGGGTACACGCAGGCACAGGCTGTGGTGGGTTGAACAGGTTGATCCCCAGGCCCTCAGATGGTATGTCTGGGTACCAGCAGCAGTGGCAGAGTAGGGGGCAGGCCTGTCATCAGAACCCACGATGGTGCGTGCAGGCACTAGAAGTGGCAGGTGGGATAGGCTGATCCCATGGTCACCTTAACAACATGCATTAGTGTGGGCAGAGGTGGTGGGCAGGTGGCCTACCTGATGGTGCATGCACTTGCCAGCTGTGGTGGGCAGGGCAGGTTGATCCTCAGGTCCCCTTTATGGCATGCTTGGGTGCCGGTGGTGGTGATTAGGTGCAGCAGACCTGTTTTCAGTTTCCAGGATGGTGCCTGGAAAACCAGTTTCCAGATCCCTTGAAGGTATGTGCAGGTGCACAGTGGCCCTGCTGCTGGAAGTTGGGGGATGGGGTTGCTGTCAATGGCGTGGCCCAACCCAGGCAGCTCTCAGGCTTTGGGGAGCATGAATTCCAGTTCCCTTTGTTCTGGTGACTGCCTCCCCAGTGCACAGTACCACTGATTCCCTGCAGCATAGAATACTGTATGAGTCAGAGTCCTGGGAATCTGGCTATACTGCTGGGTCCAGCCAGTGTTGTGATGCTGCAGCCTTCTGGATAGATGTCAGTCGGGGGATGTCAGAGGGATGTGGAGATACAGAGGCTGTTGAGTCCCGGGGAAGGATGTAATCTGGTGGAGGCTGGCCTCTCAAAATAATGCCATGCTGCAGGTGTCTTGATCTAGGGGTGTGTGGGGGACCCAGAGTGAAGTTCTTCTCTGGATTAATGGCATTGGAGGACTTGAGGATGCTCCTTAGACTAGTCTCAGGGCCCACAAGGGCTGAGGGGCTCTCCTGTGGCTAGGACTGTAAGAGTCAGTGTGGCAATGTAGACTGCTGAAGATCTCTTGCTTACCTTCTCTCTGCATTGGGGGGTTTCTCCTGGCTCCGAGCTGATTGCAGCTGGGCCAGCTGCTTTGCTTCCCTCTCCTTCCAAGCCTCAGATGTTACCTGTCACTTCTCTGATGAATTCCATTGTTCTCTTAGAAGCTCCACTTGTTATGTGATTGTTCAGTTTTGGTCCTTCTTTGTGCAGAAGTGCCAGGTGTCTCTAGTCAGCTATCTTGAAACCCTTCTCTCTGGATGTACAAAATACTGTTTACACTTCAAGGTTTGTTCTGGGATGCTCGCAGACCTCATCCCATATAAGTAGTGAGGGAAAAAAGAGGTGGTTGCCTAAGGTTTCTCCTTCTATCTCTGATTGGCTCAACATCCACTGGGCAACACACATCAACCTTTCAAGACAAGGAGAACGGTAGGTGATGTGTGGAGTGGTGATGGTGTATGTGAAAACCCTTGGCTTCCTTTACATGATCGTAGTCTGAAAGATGGAGACTACGTGGAGAATGTCTCAAGAAAATTCCTCCTTTCACACTCCTCTGACGATACCACAGACCGACTCCTCACAGATGAGCAAAAGCTTGGGTGGGAGCTTATTTCTTCTCCCACTGTGCTTCAAATTCTCTTCTCAAGGAATTGTGGAATGAGAGAGAGCAGAGGATTTTTAATATTTGCTGATTATCCACTATGTGCAAGCTTCGTATAAACAATAGGTAGTATAATCTCCATTTTAGAGTTGAGGAAACTGAGACTGGAGATTAAATCATTTGCTGGAAGACACAAAGCCAGTAATTAGTAGACTCAGGACTTGAGCAAGACTGTCCATCTTCAGAGCCCACAGTCTTTCCATGACACCAGCAATGGACAGTTAGGTCCACAGGGACTCTCTCACATCTACTCTGTGCTCTCACTCTTGGCATCCAAAGAGTGTTAGGCACTGAGAATCGCTATGGACTGAATGTCTGTGTCCCCCCAAATGTCATATGTTGAAACTGAATCCCCAATCCGATGGTGTTTGAAGGTGGGCCCTTTGGGAAATGAAGTCATGAGGGGGAGGGAGCCCTCATGAAAGGGATTAGTGGCCCCAGAGAGAGACCCCCTCACCCCTTCTGCCAAGTGACTGTGCAGCAAGAAGACAGCCATCTATGAACCATGAAGCAGACACTCACCAGACACCGAACCTACTGCATTCCTGACCTTGGACTTCCGAACAGCCTCCAGAACTCTAAGAAATAAATTTCCTTTGTTTATAAACCACCCAGCCTATGGTATTTTGTTATAGCAGCCTGAACACATTGTGACAAGAATTCAAACTAGTAAGGATCACTTTAGCTGAGAAATGCTTGGACGATTGGGTAGAAAGGCTGGTGTAGTGCAAGTCAGGAGAAAACTTTAGAGTCAAAATGGAGGGACTCCTCTCCCCTCCTACAGAGTGACAGAAAGGAGAGAAGAGTTCTGCTTTATGACAAAGCATTTTAAATAGCACACAGATCCTCTAGAAAAGGATGCAGAGCCACAATGTGGGCAGAGGCTCGGGGACTGAGGGGGAAACCAGAAGCTGAGTTTCTTTCCTCTAGTGCCAGAGAAATTTTCCAAGATGGGATTGGGATTGTGGTGAATGACCTTGGATTGAGATCCAGGGGCTGTGGGAAAGCCATAGGAGCCCCAGACTATGAACATCTTTTTTTTTTTTATTTAATTTTTTAAAAAAGAGATGGGATGTCACTATGTTGCCCAGGCTGGTGTCAAACTCTTGGGTTCAAGTGATCCTCCTGCCTCAGCCTCCCCAAGTGCTGAGATTACAAGTGTGAGCCACTGTGCCTGGCCCAACTATAAACATTTTAATTGATAAATTAGAAAATGTTCAAAACACTTAAAATTGGGTAGTGATGCCAACAGCCCACCTCACCCATGCCAGGAGCCTTACCATGTAAAGGAGTGGTCCCAGCCTTTTTGGCACCAGGGACTGGTTTTGTAGAAGACAACTTTTCCACGGACCAGGGGGTGGTGGGGATGATTTCAGAATGAAACTTCCACCTCAGATCATCAGGCATTAGATTCTCATAAGGAGCATACAACCTAGACCTCTCTGCTGCACAGTTCACAATAGGGCTCACATTCCTATGGGAATCTAATGCCACTGCTGATCAGACAGGAGACAGAGCTCAGGTGGTAACGCTCGCTTGCCACTCACCACCTGCTGTACGACCCAGTTCCTAACAGGCCACAGACCAGTACCGGTCTGCAGCCTGAGGGTTGGGAACCCCTGATGTAAAGCACCCCCTTTGTGAGAAAACAAGCTCTGGGCCATTAATTCCTGCAGCCAGCTGCTCTGTGCACATGGGGTGAGGGGCAGGAGGGAGTCAGGCAGGAGACCTCTGGTCCCTGGCACAGCTACTCTCACAACGGCCATCAGTCAATCTCCCTGGTCCCTACCACGGCCCCTCTGCTCTCTGTACCTGCCGGCCTCAATGCGGAGCCTCTCTGAGAAACAGCTCCTCCCTCGCCAGCCACCTTCTGTGTACAGTTCAACTTCTATCTCCTCAGATCTCCTTCCCCATCAGTCAACCCACCTCCCTTCTCCTATTTCGAAAATTACTCAACATTTTTGTTCTTGCACTTTTTGGCCTGTTACAGATTTTTTGAAGTTCAATGACATTTGGGAAGGACAGACAAAAGTCAGCATTCAGTTTGCATCTCAAGTCATGACATTTGCCTTGTAAATGACGTCTGCTTCCATTTTACTGGAGGAAGCTGGCCAGGTGGGGTCTCCTTTCCCATAGGTGGCTGTGATGTCAGGTGAGCTGCTCAGCCTCTTCTGGCTTACTTTCTGTTCACATGACGAGGGTCGTGAATGAGATTAGTATCCATCAAACCTGTTCCTGTAATATACCCCTTCTATCAGGTAAAACTGATGGCAGGATTCCAGTATATAAAACAAGCTAAACTGCTTTTTTCTTTTTCAGAATACGTACTGAAGTGCTGAAGAGTAACTAAAACATTTTTTAACAGGAGAAAAGGCCCTGGCTGGGGGCAGTGGCTCACGCCTGTAATCCCAGAACTTTGGGAGGCCGAGGCGGGCGGATCACGAGGTCAAGAGATCAAGACCATCCTGGCTAATGTAGTGAAACTCATCTCTACTAAAAATACAAAAATTAGCTGAGTGTGGTGGCATGTGCCTGTAGTCCCAGCTAGTCAGGAGGCTGAGGCAGGAGAATCCCTTGAACCCGGGAGGAGGAGGTGGAAGTGAGCTGAGATTGCACCACTGCACTCCAGCCTGGCGACAGAGCAAGACTTCGTCTCAGAAAAAAAAAAAGAAAGAAAGAAAGAAAAGAGAGGCCCTGAGGAGGAGAAGAGAACATGATGGGGCCTTTGGAGCCCACAGCTCCCCTCTTCCCCTCTAAGTGGCCCATGGTGGCAGTGCTGGCTGCCCCAAGAGAAGGTAGGCAAATTGCAGAGGCACCAAGGAGCTTCCAAGGAAAGGCTGAGGCCTGGCCCTTCCCAGCGGAGGTGCAACGGTCTGGAAACTCATGAGATGGATCAACAGTCATGGTTACTGGTGGCAGACACACCTCGGAGGGACCTGAAGGTTTGTCTGGATGAGCGACTGGATTGCAACTATGGGATGGGCTAGAGGATGGGCCCAGCAGGTGGCCCAGGATGGAACCCCTCTGGAAGTGCCTGGGCAGGGCCGCGTCAGCTGCAGCTGCAGGTAAGCATGCATGGGACCCCACAGGAGTGGCTGTCAATGACACCAATGTGGAGATAGGTCTTTGGCCTAAGGGAGGAGTGAAGCCCCAGAGCACCACGGGACAGGAGGGAAGATAATGTTTTCCTGCAAGAATGGGCAGGTCAGATCTCAGTGTTCGAAGGATTTGACTAGAACTGTGCTTAGTATCAATGAAAAGGGAGAGGCAGGTCACAGTATTTGAGGATAAACTAATTTTTACCTTATTCTGGGATCAAAGTGACTATCAAAGCTTTAAAATACAGTATATAAAGTATCAGAAAAGGTACACTAGTTTTTTCTTTTAAAGTACACTAGTTTTTATAGTATAAATAGTTGTAGAATCTAGGTAGTGGGTTTATGAGTGTTCACGGTAATTTTTTTTCAGCTTTTCTGTATGCTTTAAATGTTTCAGGACAAAATGCCTAGAAGTGGTAAAATAACATTTTATTTTGTAGTCGAGCATTTGAGGAACCCCTGGACGATTGTCGGGAAGCCTTCGGGTTAATGAAGCATGAAAACTATTGGGCCTCTCCTGAGCCCTTTGAGCTCGAAAATCTCTAACTTCCTAGGAGGCTCCTCAGGCTCAGCCCAGGCCTGAAGCTGATGTATTTGAGAAGCTGGTGTTTTAGATGACTGTCATCTAAAACCTCAAAGCCTCAAAAGCTGTTTAAATCAGTGGGGTTGCACCTGTACTCTGAGTTAGTTTTATCACAAAAATGGGTCATCTGCAGCTGCCTTTTAAAGGTGAAAACAGATGCAAAATATATTAAAAAAATCAAACAGACTTTCAAAAACCACACACAGTGCCAAGTAGTCAGTGGATTTGTCGGCGCCCTTCCTGAGAACAGCACTTTGATAAAAGGCCCAGCTGCAAGGGTGCAGAATAACAGAGTTGGGAGCACTGCTGCCCTTTCTTTGTTCTGCCTTTCAGGGCAGCTGTCCTCAAATATGGGGTGGGCAGAAGTGGTGTGCTTACTGCCAGCACTGCCTGCTACAAGGAAAAGAACTGTATGGCCTATTAATTTGGGGGAGTGCTGGATTAAACAGCATTAAGATGCTTCTCAGACTGTTCAATATACTTGTGTGCACTGCCAGTCTCCCAGGGATGGACACAATTGTGATTCCCAAATGCTCTACAGACTTTTAGGGGAGGGACCATGCTCTAGGACCCATGCTTTAAGAAGGCAAAAATAAACCAAGCACTGTGGCTCGTGCCTGCAATCCCACGGCTTTGGGAAGTGGGAGGATCGCTTGAGCCTAGAGGTTTGAGGCTGCAGTGAGCTATGATTGAACCACTGCATGCCAGGCTGGGTGACAGAACAAGACCCTGTCTCTAAAAAACAAAAAGGAAGCAAAATAGAAAATGCTTCTTTGCAAACATTATGTCAATTAGTGATACATCTAAAATACATCTTGAGAGGCTGGGGTAGGAGAATTGCTTGAGGCCAATGGTTTGAGACCAGCCTGGGAAACGCAGTGAGACCCCATCTCTAAAACATAAAATAAAATAAAAAATAAATAATTAAAATGCAGTTTAACTGTAGCAGCTACACCCTTCAGCAGCATCTGTGAGAGAAGTGTTATTTCTGACCAAGCAGAGCTGTGTTTTAAAATGAAGGCTCCCCCACCTGTGAAAAACAGCCCTAGCTCAAGGTTAACTTACAGTATCAACAGTACATTACTTCAGCGATGCTTCTGTCTTCCTACCCACTGGGGACAATTGTCTCCATAGCTTGTATCTTACATTCTCAAATAACATCTAGTTTCTGGTTCCCCTGAGACCAGGTGCATCCTCCACCCACCTCACCCCACTGAACCAAGGATCTGCTGTACACCCTTCCTCATTAGAAACTTCATCTCCACCCTCTTTCCCACTCCCCCAACAAAACAATCAAAGCACATGCCCAAATTTATTTTTATTTTGCACACATAGGAAACAGGATCCTATCAAAAGAGAACAAAAAAGAGAAATGAGCCAATTGTTGCAGAGGAAAAGCATGCACAGATCTGCTTCAAGTTTACTCTGAACCACGGACGCTCCGGGAATTCTACACACCAGGAGCCGTCTCACTCCAGGAAGTGGGCACAACCCACCATCCACACAATGGAAACAAGAATGGCCAGGAAATGTCACCGAAGTGGGACTTCCATATGCAGGATCAGCGTTCACAGTAGCACAATTCTAACCAAGTTCAAGGGAAAACAAAATCTGTCTCACACAAACATGGGAATACAAAATTGTGGAGCCCTAGCCATCACTGTCTCTTAACATAATTTGCTATCAAAAAGACAAATGAAATTTAGTCACGGACCTTTGGGTGCCTATTCAGCTGCACCCGATTCCAGGGGCAGCTTAGTGTGCTTTTTCATTACAAAAAATAAAGGGAGAAACCGACATTAAAAATGCAAAACAAATGACCTGGAGGAAGAGGAGTGTTTGGACCCACGCAGTTGTCTTGGTTGTAAACAGTGAACATTGTGCTTTGTTGTCTCATTTAGATGGAGGCCTGCAGCATGGGAGGTACCATGCTGGCAGTCAGCAGTCACACCAGGGTGGTCAGAGACACTGGTGGCAGCATCTGTGCTTGCAACTGCATTCCCAGGGTGTCTGTTTTGTTCCCAAGTGTCTCCCACAAAATTCCCCAGGAGGTTCTCCGATTAAATGTCCTCAGAGTGAAAAGCATGGACACCAAATCACTCCGTATCCACTTCCAGAAGATGTCTTGATGCTCCAGTTCAATGAGTAACAATTTCTCAAGAGGCTCTGATTAGTTCATTAAAAAATAAGCACCCCCACCTCATTCCCCGTGATACAGCACATCTAGTAATCTAGGCGCCTCAGCTAAGCTGCGTAGCTCTTAGCACACAGGACAGGTCAGCATTCACACATCAACACTATATGCGGCGGAACTAGCTCCCCGCTAGCCGTCAACTACTCAGGAGACTACCTGTGAGATCCTGGGGTGAGCTGTGATTCCTATCCAGGAATGTGCATTTCCAACCACTTCTTCTTTATTCTAATTATGACAACATAGTCAGTGCAGTTGAGTCAGTACTTCTCCTGTCTTTTCCCAGCAAGCTCCTCCTCCTTGGAGCCCAGCACACACCCGCTTAGACCCAACACAACCTCAGAGAGAGACGCCTCAGCTGGTCTCTCTCCCTGGAAGAGTCCATGTGACTTCCCAGCCAGATGTGCCCCGTTTTGAAAGCACCCTTCAGAACCCACCACTGGAGCTGCCTGAGGGAAGGAGACCCCCAGGCCTGAGAATGCCCTGGAGAGGCAGTGATGTCCAGGGAAGACACACGCCCAGTCTGATTTCAAAGGGCAGGACGCTCTACATGCACTTCCATAAACACACCAAAAAAACGGGTAACAGTCCTTTCTCCAAATCAGACCAAGAGCTCACAAAATGCAATGTCTCAGTTTGGGGCACGAAGTGATTTCCCATGAATTTAAATAAATTTGCTTAGTGGACGTCAGATCACTGTCAGGCCTCCAAGGCAAGCCTGATTCTAGGCCCCATGCTGCGGTGAGAGCTGCACGCGCTACCCTTCCCTGGCGGTGCAGGAGAAGTCTATCTTTAGGATATGAACAGAGACAGAAACATGACAAGGGGCTTGCTCTCTCCTGAATGTCTCTCCAACAGCTTCTGGAAGAGGAAGGCTGACGAGAGGACAGGCTGGAGCAGATGACCTGCTGGGCTCAGCTCAGTCGACTGCTGCTTCATCGGCTGAGCCGCCCGGCATGGGGCTTCCTATTAATACCCGGGCAGAAGGATGCTTGCCTGGGATGCTCGGCCTGGCCCCTCTACATGCCACCTGCACCTCCAGCACTGCCTTCTTCCTCTCAGTCTCTCTCCTGTAGATCTGGTCACGCCACCGTAAGGACGTCAGCCCTCGGGGACTGTCACCACACTACCATCTGAGAGCACAGACTGCGTCAGAAACAGAAGCAACAGAGGAGACCAAGTGTGAGTTCATATATTGTACTCCATGGAAAGCCTGAAAGAGAGCTGTGCTTGCTGTGAGGATATCAGAGGAACTGCCCTTAGCAGCCCACGAGACCGTTCCTGGAAGTGAACATCAACGAAGACAGAAAGGCCAGGGAAAGGCCCTCTCCTGTCTCTCCTCTTGCACGTGGGCACCCCACTACTTGGCCTTCACTACCTGTTCGTACGGGGGCGGAGGCGTGTTGCAGTAGGCTGGAGGGGGCGGGCAGGCCACACTCCCCTGGGGTGAGTTGGGTGGGACCTGGAAAGCCATTGCCATGGAATTCCCGACAGGGTTCATCCCCGGTCCTCCTGGGTCGGTGTAATAGGGCGGCCCCGGCTGCTGGGCTCCTGAAAGACAGACGAACATAGGTGAGCACAGAAGGGAAAGCCCCATCACACCCCAAGTATGTGCAGGCTGCAGGGCCAGCAGACCACGCCCCGTCATTCACTCAGCGACAGTGTATGAAGGACCCAACATGCCCGGTGAGGGGGCACCTGGGCTGTGGTGACAAGCAACACAATAGGCAGGTCCCTGCCCTCTCAGGGCTTTGATTCTACTGGACTACATTCCACGTTACCAGTTCACACATTAGGGTGGAGGAAACTGGGCCACAGTAAGGTGAGGCCGTCTGCGGTGAACTATCGGAAGAGCTGCAAAGACCACCCAGGCTTCGTGACTCAGCCTGGCATTATCGCAGGAGCTCCACAACCCCTCTGGGCACGCCATTGGCTGGTGACCATTTCTGAAGTAAGGTCTCCATTCTACCTGCCGGGCTAGCGTGCCCTCAGGGCGGGAGTTACTCACAGGCAGGGAGGCCATGCACCTGGGCACACATAGCCAGGCTGCAGCTGATCCTGACGCTCCATGGGTCAGGAGCGGAGCCGCAGGCTGACTCCCTAGTGACAAGCTGAGGAGCAGGGCATGGGGGCACCACGGAAGGTGACAGGAGGGTACAGGCTGGACACCCAACCCCAAATCTAGCCCTCTCTCTGAGGTGCTGTTTTCAGTGTGCTTACTGTGATCATGCAGATTAACACTATAGAATTATGCATATGTAAATAAAGAATCAGATAAAACCGTGAAAGTGCTGGGTGTTCCCTGGGTATAGCTGATTTTGTGACACGACTCAGGTGCTTTTGAAATGAGGCTTCCTTTAGCTCAGGGAGACACTCAAGTGTCAAAGAAGCTGCCCCTGTGTGAATATTGTGTAGGGTTTTTTTTCTTTTTTTGCAATTCTCCCCGACACAGTGTGATATAGTTCTGACTCTAGAAACATGCCCATCAAGGTACACAAGATGTCCCAAAGCCCACATAAGTCAGACCATGGGAATCTGCACATGTGCGGAAGGAGAGCATGTAGAACAGAAGCACAGGCCAGGCCTGCACTGTCTCTCACTGAGTGCTCTCAACTGCCAGGAGGGCACTCGGCACAGATGCCACCTGTGTGAGAGGCTGCCTCGCCCTGCACCTGTGCCGTCCCACAGACGCCACCTGAGTGAGATGCCGTGTGGTCCCACAGATGCCACCTGCGCTGCTCTGATGCATCTCACCCGCTGCCTTGGGTGTGTTCTATTTAGAAGTCGACTTACTGCCATTACCATGAGTTTCACAAGGGCAGAGATTATGTTTTATTTAGATCTGGATCCTGCTATATGTTATACAATTAAAAAACCAAGGATTTTTAAAAAGAGGGCATTGCAACAGTCTAAGCAAGACATCATGAAGGCTTCTGAATATTAGAGAAAAAATGGAGAAGAGAGAATGAGGCACTGAGGGTTGTCGGCAATGACTGGCCTGGGATTGACTCGATGGGGAGCGCACAGCGTGGGAGACAAGGGCTGAGAAGAAAAGGCCCTAGGTTCTGGTCTCAATAAGGGCCCCCCAACAGGCAGGGCAATACAGGAGAACAGGGGCTCTGCAAGAATTAGTGCCTTACCAAGGTCACACTACTGCTACAGCAGCACCAGGACAAGGGCGGGGCAGATGAAAAAGTCCCTGCTGGACTGGAGAAGGCGGAGGCAGCTCTGGAGCTGGAGCCTCCTGTGGGAAGGTGGTGGTGGAAACATGGGCATGTCCAGGAGAAGGCTGCAGGAAGGAGCAGCACTGAGGCCAGGAGAGGAGCATGAAGTGTCTAAGGCTGATGAGAAGGACGCATAGGCAATGGGAAGATGCGGCAGGAGGTGGTGCGCCAGGAGCCAGGGCAGCAAGGGGTGGGAGAATTTTCAGGAAGAAGTGATGTTCTCTCCCCAGTGAAGAGAGATCGAAATAAGCACGGCTGTAGCCTTGGGGTTCCCGTGCTCTTTCTCTACAGTTTCACACCATGGTAGACACAGGTCCCTGCTGCAGTAGGGAGAAACAGTCCAGGGTGGAGGTGAAGACTGTAGGAGGGGACGGGTGGCAGTTGGAAGGCACGCAGGGCAAGAGAAGGTGCCTTTGTAAGGATGGAAACGCTTGCGCATATGGGCAGGGGTAGGGACAGACACAGGACAGAGAGAACTTTCAGGGAGAACACAGCTCGGTGAGGGTAAGGGCCTCTGGTAAAGCACTTGGAGCCTACTAGCTGGGAGCTGGTGCACAGGAAGGCACCCGAGACAGTGGGCCGAGTGGGCAGAGCCATGTGGGGTGTGGCCCTGAAAAGCACAGCAAGGGACTCGGCCACCACAGGTTTGGTGGAGCGGTGGGTGAACATGGCCGGCAGCCTCCACTGCCGGGCGAAGCAGGTCCAGGTGATTCATTTGCTGACAGGGATGTGGGAAACGGCAACAGGAGAACTGACCAAAAGCCTCAAGGACGAAGGGAGCAGTGCGTTACAGTCACAGATGGGAGCCAAAATAGTGACAAGGAGCGACAGGCCCACTGGTGCAGGATTCGGTGTGGTGGGGACAATCTGCACAGAGGTGATAGCCAGGAGCAAGGGGACTCCACCACCCCTCCCTTCCCTACACAGGGTGTGCCCTGGGAGGAGCCCTTCAGTTCTGGTTTGTGGTTGATGGTTGGGTTAAAGAAAACACACAAAACATTCTAGGAAGAGGCTGGGGTTGCAGGAGGACTTTCTCCACAAGATGGGGTAGAAAGGGTAAGGAGAGGTGAGTAAAACCATGGCTGCCCCTCACGTCACCAGTGTTCATCAGGCCAGCCTGTGCCGTGTGTGCACGGTGGGGAATGGCATGGGATGGGGATTGGGTGGGAGAACAGAGGCTCTGCCAGAGTGAGTGCCTCACCAAGGTCACGCTACCGCTACAGCAGCACCAGGACTTGAACCCAGTAGTGAACCAGAAAGTCAGACTCTCCCTATGATGACAGGCGTCTCTTGAAACAGGATGGTGAAGTGGGGGAAGAAGTTCAGGCAAGGGTGGGATGGGAGAGCCACAGGAGACTGGGGGCATCACGGGCCCGTGTGGAACGCCGTCTAAGAATTAAAGGCCACCACAGCCAGCCTCCCAGCCGGGCTGCACTCACACCCTTGGCATGTCATCTGTCTCTGGACAATGCTGGAGTCATTTTACTCTGAACGTCATCATCTCCTCCTCAGTGGGAGTCTTGGCATGGTTTGAAAGGGAGCTCCAGGCTCAGCAAAGACTGGGAGGACACGCTGTGATGTTAATTGACAATCACCCCTTCTCAGTGAGCTGGCCCAGCCCCGCGGGTGCCAGGGGGATGGCCAGGCAGCCTGTATTCTTAGCAGGACCTGCCACCTCTCTAGCCCAGCTGACTGGCCAGTGGTGTGTCGGGGGAAGGGGGGCTGGGCCAATCTTTCCTGGGGATGCAAAAGAGTCTGGCAGGCCGCAGAGGGAGGGGTGGAAATGCAGGGAGAAGGAGAGGCGGCTGACAGAGTATGTGGCCCAGGAGGGACAGAGGCCAGGGGCCCAGGGGCCTGACTCCTGACAGCATTCCAGTTACACCAGGACCCCCACACCATTTTAGCCCCTCCCAACCCAGGGCACATGGGTCTCTGGTCTCACCTCTCCTCCTCTCCAGCCACACCCTGGCTTCCCTGCTCTGTCCCCTCTGGCCCAGCTGCTCCTCCAGCCATGGGCAGGAGCCTCAACACAGGGCACCAGGGGCAGAGCTTGTTCCTGCCACCCAAGCTGTGGCAGGCTTGGCCCTACACTCCTCCCCACCAATCACTCATGGGACGGTAAGCTCTCCAGAGGGACAGGGCCTGCTATGAGGGGCTCCTGCCCACTTCAGAGCCTTGTGTCTCACCGCCTGCCCTATTCTCCATCTCCAGCAGTAACCACACTGCCTGGATCCGGTCTGCCCTCTCTGGGCCCTCACTAGATAACATATCCCAGGCTTTCACCATGCAAACCGTGTCTCCTGGAATGCCTGTGACCACCTCATGCCAGGCTCCTCCTAGCCTCTGGTCTGGCTAATTGCCATGTATCTTTCAGTCTCAGCTCAGAATCACCAGGCAGCCCCCTCTTGCTGCCTGTCACTGCCTTCCCAGCTGAGCAGGCACCCCTGTCCTCTGGTATCCAGAACAAGGCACATCCGTGAGTACGCAGCAGTTGCCTAGTATGGTATGATTTTCTGAGCCTTCTGAACACGAGGACAGAGCATCACTCACCCTGGTTCCCTGAGAGCCCAGAACGGCACCTTGCATGTGGCAGACGTTCCATAAATACACGGGAGGAGTGACTGAAGGGGGGACGAGTGGCGACTTGGATCTGGACTTTGGCGCTGCCAGATTGTGCTGGGTGTGCATGGGTTTCCTGAGACACACTTGTTTCTGATATGACAAGAGTGACTGGCTGCCCCACTCAGCAAGCCTGTGCCAAGGCCATGGCTCCTGTCGAGGGGAGGACCCCAACCCCCTGCTGCAGGTGAGGGAGGGGCGGGAGTGTGGTCTTTGTAGAAGAGAGGCAGCCAGGCTATGTTTGCAATGTGGCCACTCACGCTGCAGAACCAGAAACACCAGCACCTGCATCCAGTCTAATCGGTATCTTCGTGTTCATAGACACAGCGATGGATCCTGCCAGGAATTGGTGGGACGGGACTGAAATATTTGAACATGGAGATGGAGAGGTATTTGGAATATAAAAGAGAATGGATAGAAAATGAATAAACTGTGTACTTGTCAAGAACATGAACCCTTAGGTGAAAAAATTGGTGACCACACTGGAGAGGCTACAGTTGAGGTTAAAGGGCAGCAGGGCCGGATGCTGGAGCCTCATGTGAGTAGCTGAGGGACCCCGGCCAGGTGGAGGCAGCGCAGCCGGGGAAGCAGCACACAGAGGCTGCGCCCACCCAGACAGCTGCTCAGCTTCTGCTCATTTGGCTACAACAACTCCTCACAGGACGCTGGCCATGCTTACCATTCAGGCTCCCACAAAGAAGAGCAACCGAGAGAAGGTGGACCCAGTTCTCATAGAGGCAGAGACTCATTTAGGAAAGAGAAAGCAAGGACACTTCATTCTCTACATGAAGCCTGCGGACAGAAGACCAGCAGGGCCTGGAATGTGCCCACAGACTTCAGAGAGATCACAGCAAAGACATTCCCACAAACCACAGATGATTCTACGGCACATGGCTCTGGAATCAAAAGCACCTTAAAGTCATAACCTCAACTCCTTAATCACAAATAATCACAAAGAGAACAAAAATGTGAGTGTCCCAAATGAAGCCCTGTGACTAAAGAGCAAAATTACAAAATGAGATTATTACCAGGAGCAAATACAGAATGAAGTCAGGAAAAAAAAGCCCAAGGGAGCTGCAGCTTGAAGCAATGACTCTAGCCAAAAAAGGGGGCTTTACATGTGCACAGAGAATAAAGAAGATTAAGAAATAAAACAAATAGCAAAAGAAACTACCTTAAATGGTATTCTCTCCCAAGGAGAATGGTTTGTAAACTGAAAGGTAGAGACAAAAAAATGGGTGAGGGAAAATGAAAGACCAAGATAAATGAGAACTGACCGGATGTTGGGGAGAGCATTCAGATTGCCTGCCTCCGACCAAGTACCTCTCAGTGCAGGAAGCATGGAATAGAACCAGGACCTCAGGGTCCCATGACATGCTAAGTGCATTTTCCTCACAGATTCATGTATCTCACATACAGCCTGTCATTCTAGCCACCGAGGAATGCTATGAGATACACACTATTTCAATTTTACAGATTCAAAAGCGAAGTCCAAATAAATTACACAATGTGCTCAAGGGACTCTCCTTCCAGTGGACACTGTTGCATCTGTGAGGACCCAGGCGGACCTCTCTCAGCCAGGAAGGAGAGCTGGAGGGGGAAGAGCTGAGGGGGGCAGCAGGGGCCCACGGAAGGAGCCTGGCCCGAGGATGCTGCTGAGCCATGCAGTTAAACCATGGCCCTTCCTCTATGTGACTTTCTATCATAAGAGACAATTCTTTCTTATTTTTGCAGCTGGCTGAATTGAGGTATGTGTTACTTGTAGCCAAAAGCCTTGAACTACCTCTTCCAGAGAACATTTTCTTTTTTTTTTTTTTATTATACTTTAAGTTTTAGGGTACATGTGCACAATGTGCAGGTTAGTTACATATGTATACGTGTGCCATGCTGGTGTGCTGCACCCATTAACTCATCATTTAGCATTAGGTACATCTCCTAATGCTATCCCTCCCCCCTCCCCCCACCCCACAACAGTCCCCAGAATGTGATGTTCCCTTCCTGTGTCCATGTGTTCCAGAGAACATTTTCACAAACAACAGAGGTGTTGCCAGCTCAGTACTGGCATTTCTGTGTCCTCTGAGCTTTCTAGTTTGGTTTGGTTTGAGGTTGTATCTGTTCATTTTGCTAAACTGTCTCAACTCTTAAAAATATTTCTGATCTCATTCTCCAGGATTTTTTGGTAAGTACTGATGATAAACTGTTTACAAACAGTAATAGTTTTGTTTCTCCTTCATTTTAGCCAGAAATTTTAGAGCAATATTAAATATTATTAAATATCAGTTATGATATTAAGCAATCCAATTTTCATGGGAATTATTTTATAGTTTCACTAAATGTGATGTTAGCAAAGAATCTAAAGTGCATACTCAACAATTATTTATGCAACATCTCCCCTTCAAATGGCATAGCTGGTAACATGGAGCACACAGTGGAAGGCTTGAGCCTGGAACCCAGGAATTTACATGAGGTCTTTATTACATTAATAAAAAGCCTTACATGGCTAGTTTTGAGAGAGTTTTGATAAGGAATATATATCAAATTGTGCTGACAGCCTCTTCAGCACCTACTGAGACAATCATTGCTTTTTGATATAACTTATAATGTTAATTGCGTGCCTAAAATAAAACGATCTTTTGTTAAGAAGATCATGGTTGGTTATGATGGTTTACTATTTTGACACATTGCTTAATTCAGTTTCCTAAATATGATTCGATAAAATTTTATTTTGGTGTTTATTCCCAAGTTATACTAACTTTACAACATGAATACGTAGCATTCCTATGATTTGCAGTAATTGATACATTCATTAAAATGAATGTTTCTTAAAAGTTTCAAAAAAGCCATATGAATTTAAAGACATTCTGGGAGATAATTCTTTGAAAATGTCTTCAAGCTCTTGCTTGCTTTTTGAGTTATTGAAATTTTCAATGTCTTTACGCACTTTGGTATCATAAAGTACTTACGCACTTTGCCATCTTACCAGATTTTCCAATTCATGAATACTTCGTTGTGATTTTCAACTCCTTTGAATCTGTAGTGTTTTAATTTATGCTTTTATTTTTGTGTTCTTCTCCTTTATTGATTAGATTTATCAGGAGGGGAACAAGCAATATGATTTGCTCTATTGCTTTTTATCAACTGCTAACTTAGATTTATAATTATATTTTTCTGATTTTTACAATTAATTTGTATTTCATTTATAATTTCTCCCATCTCTACTTCCCAGGCTTAATTTTACCCACTCTTTATATATTTCTGTGACTTTATTAATTTCTGAGCCTCTTTTGAGGAGAGCTCAGTTCATTTGCTTTTTCATAAACTTTTAACAGAATAAAGCTATGAATCTATTAATACCTCTAAAAATTGGCTGAACATGTACTGCATATGCTGTTGCATTCCTTTCATTGACGCCTATGTCCATTTGTGTGTTCAACAAAGACTGAATTCTCACTGAGTGCCAGCACTGTTCTGGGCACTGAGGATGTAACAATGACAAAAACTGAAAATCTCAGTTCTCACGTTACTTGCAGTTTAGAGAGACAATGAGCAAGGTAAGAAAAATAGGTTAGTTGGTGATAAGTGCTAAAGATGAAAATAAAGCAGGAAAATTGAAAAAAGAAAAGCCAACGGGGAGGGGGAAGGGCAGTGCCATTTTTCCTTGTGTCTGCAGGCCTCATGAGGAGGTGAAGGACCTCAAGGAAATGGAACTGTTGGGCAGAAGGGGCAGGCAGCAGGTACTGGAGGAGTGTGCCGTGTACCTGGGCGTGTCCATGGAGAAAGAGACTTTTAGGCAGAGGAATGGCTGTCTGGAGGGTCTCAGGACAAGCCACAGGCCAGTGAGTGGCAGCAGGGGAGTGAGCCAGGAGGGGTCACAGGAGAGGCCAGAGCCCGCTGGGCGGCCAGGAGGAGTGCTGAGAGAAGAGAGGGCCTCCTTGGCCTCTCAAAGTGCTTCTGTGGCACAGTGGGCCCGTGAGAGTGTTGGGAGCACAAGCCCTGGCTCCTGTTGTGACTCTGGCTGCCTTGCTGGAAGCAAGAGGCAGCAAGAGAACCACCAGGGAGGCTCTCATCAGAGTCTGAATAAAGGGTGGTGGCAGCCAGGGTGGTGTCGAGAGAAAAGGCCAACTGGCCTCAAGGCTCCTGGCTGGAGCCCTGGAAGAACAGAGGTGGGGCCTGGAAAGAGGGTGGAGGAAAAAACCAGCACTGCAGGGTCCTCCACTCCCACCTTTTTGACTTAATACATCATTTATGGGACTAGTCTTTCATTTCCAAGTGGGTGCAGAGCATGCATTTGTTCATTTACAGACATCTACAAACTGCAGGTGTCCTACTGGGAGTAGTAACTACTGTCCCTCAGTGAGTGCTGACTCTCCAGCCCTGTGCTCAGCAGGGGACACGAAGGAAGTACTCTTAGGATCCCAGCTTCAGGGGCTTGAGGCTCAGAGAACTGAGCAACTTTCCCAAAATCGCCACAGAAGCACGAAGTTTGAAACAAAGCCCCTAGTATCCGGAGGTATGCAGCTTCTACTTCTATAAACGTATTCGGACACCTTTGTAGTACAAAATCTAAGCGCTTCTTTCAAATGTTCCATTTATTTTTACATTTTGATCAGATTAATAGCAATGCATTGACACTCCTACAGTTTCCATCACTCTGTCATATTTTTACATTTTTGTTTTACATACTTTGAAAATTAATTTAAGACATGACTATTATATCTTCACCTTTTATAAAAGGTGATTTTTATCAGTATTAAAAGGACTTCCTTTTCATATGCATATATTAGTAAATCTATGGAATATTTCTCAAAGAATACACAAAAAAACTGATAAGCGGGAGGAAGGGAATTGGACTGCAGACTGTATATTTCTTCTTCCACTGTATAACGCTGTACATTTCCTCTTGAGGTACATACATTATCCATTACAAAAAAGAACCTCCTGCTACTGCCTTTTGGGGAAGAGAGGAAGAAGGGAGGTATTTTTTTTTTTTTGAGACGGAGTCTCGCTCTTTCCCTCAGGCTGGAGTGCAGTGGTGCTATCTAGGCTCACTGCAAGCTCTGCCTCCCGAGTAGCTGGGACTACAGGCACCCACCACCACACCTGGCTAATTTTTTTTTTTTTGTATTTTTAGTAGAGATGGGGTTTCACCGTGTTAGTCAGGAGGTTAGGGCGGTCTCGATCTCCTGACCTCATGATCCGCCTGCCTCAGCCTCCCAAAGTGCTGGGATTACAGGCGTGAGCCACCGCGTCCGGCCAAGAGGAGGAAGGGAGTTAAAAACATGTGGGTATTAGGCACCCAGCCTTCAGGCCGACCTGTTAGGGTTTACAGAGACCATACACTTGAAACACAGCTGAGATGCATGTGAACATTGCTTTAAGACATTGGGGCCCTAATGTCCCACAAGAAAAGGCACAGACAAACTTAGTGAGCAAGATTAAGTAGAAAATGAAACCCCCACACTAAGTTTTCACTTTTTCTTTCCTAGCTGTATAAATCAGAAGCTGAGTGAAGACAACGGTTTTGCTTGCTGCTGCTGATTTTTTAAAAACAAAAGCAAAAATAACTGTGTTAATAAAGAGAATTCCAGTGCATTACACAGAGCAGATCCTCAAGCATCTGCCAGAAATTAGAGTAAAAGCAGTCATGTTATTCCAAGAGACGAGCACTAACTTTCACTCCGGCTCTGCAGAGTTCACAGGTGCTCACGCTATTCTTAATGCTGAACTTGTATGACTGTGGCCAGCACAGCCCATCCTTCAATGCTTGTGTCTTCATCAAACCTGTAGCGCTTCTCAGTGCAGGGGGCATCCTGCATCACCTATTTCATCATTCACCTTGCTGAAATACAGACCCTGACTCAGCGGCTCTGGGTGGCGCTGGGGTGAGGGAGAGCCTGCATTTCTAACAGGCTCCAGGGACCATGCATGTCTTCAGGCTGTAATTTGAGCAGCAGGTGCGAGGCAGTTGATAAGTGTCTATGGATCCTGATAACATGTTATGATTACCATCCCTCATTACAGAGAGGGAATCTGAGTCATGAAGGGTAGGTCTTTCCCTTCACTCAACCCTTCAGTAAGTTCCATGAACTCTGGGCCCAGGAAGGACCCCATCCCTGCTCTGTCCTCACCACCCCAATGCCCCACCCTGGCCAAGTGGGGCAGTGCCTCTTACAGCTCTCTCTCGGGTTCCTTTGCTTAGGTTTATGATTCTCTCCAAAACCTCTCCTATGCGGCTCTCAAGTCACCTTTGACCCCACCCCTTCTTTGCTAATCCCTCCTGGTGAATTCCTGTTACTTTCCCATGTCATGCTCTTTAGCCTCTCTCATTAAAGCAGAATATACTTGGATATTGATTTTAACACAACATGTTGGTCCTTTTTTCTTTTTTCTTTTTTTTTTTTGAGATGGAATTTCGCTCTTGTTGCCTTGGAGGGCAACAGTGCGATCAGATCATTGCAACCTCCGCCTCCTGGGTTCAAGCAATTCTCCTGTCTCAGCCTCCCGAGTAGCTGGGATTACAGGCACATGCCACCATGCTTGGCTAATTTTTGTATTTTTAGTAGAGACAGGGTTTCATCTATCGGTCAGGCTGGTCTCAAACTCCTGACCTCAGGTGATCTGCCTGCCTCAGCCTCCCCAAAGTGCTGGGATTACCGGCGAGAGCCACCGCACCCAGCCATCTTTTTCTTCTTACAGAGGAGTGTTAACACATTCCTCTTCACTGCCATGATATAGACTGTGGATGATCTTCCTCTGCCATGTTTTGTTTTTGTTTCCTTGCTGTTTCTTATCTAGTCTGTTTCCCTGCCCTCCCCCAACTTTTTAACTTTTATTACTATCTTTGACAGTGGTTTAGAATGTGGACATGTTGCTTTAGATTTCAAGAGGAGCTACTGTACAGACATCCCAGGAACTGTCAAACACATCAGACTTGACTTTGTGGAGATTCATGCTCGTGAGCCTCCTTCCACCCCCTCGCCAGTCTTTCTTCACTGAACCGAGAGAAGCACAGGCGCTTTCCTTTATGACCTCATCACGCACCTCTCCAACCTACAGTCGCTGGGGGGTGGGGGTGAGCAGCAGTGCAGGCTGGAGCTGCTGAGGACAGCACCATGTCCTCAGTGGAGTGGTCTCTGTGCCAGCCAGCTGGGTGTGGAGTAAGGAGATTATTCGCACGGGGTGAGCTTGGGATGGGTGCCCTTGAGAATTCCATCCAGCCTTGAGATTCTTTTGACATTTTTTCTTTGAAGTAATATAATGAACATGTAGCAAAGCTAATTAACAAAAAAGAGAGAGAAAAGGCATCCCAGAAATAGAATGGAGAGAGAAATAACTACAAAGACAATGGTTACCGTAAAAGACATTTAGAATACTGTGAACAAGTATGCGTTCATACTCCCTCAGAGTCTCCCGAAGCAACCCACCCTACTGACACACCGACTTCTGGCCTCTAGAACTGGGGGAAGACACATTCTTGCTGTTTTAAGCCACCAGTCTGTGTAGTACTTTGTGAGGGCAGCCCCGGGACATGAATCCAGTACGCACCTTCTCCTGCTGTCAACAGCACAAGCCCACGTCAGCCCACAGCATGCAAGACAGTCTCAGCACAACAAAACCAGCACTGCTCCCAGTAACATAATTACCGGAAACATTTTAAAACTGTGCAGGGCTTCTTTTTGTTTGTTTGTTTAGGATTAGCCCTGGGATTCTGTGACCCTATAATTTTTTTCTCCCCTTTTTGCCTAAGTTAGATCAAAGGTAATTAATAACAAATCCCCATGGCCACATGCCCAATTAAGCTCCTGGCTTTGTTTTCAGTAATCATCATCACGTGCACAGGTCTCACCTAAGCAGCCAGCCCACCTCCCCACCCGCCAGCTTCTCCTCCACAGGGAACCAAGGCTGAAAATACTGATACTCAACAAACAGCAGACAGAAAAACACCATTTCACATCCTTTAAAAGTATTTTCCCAAGTCATTAGAAGTCTTCTAAAAAGAAGAGAAAACATGACACAGAACTGAAAGTCGATTTAAAGTTGAGAAGGTAAAAGGCAGATAGAATGGAAATGCATGTCATATTTTTGCTGAATTTCCACAGGCAATCTGAATGTGTATGATAAAAGGGACTTCCAAATTCAGCCTTTCACTTTGGGTGGTGCAGCACCCACGTTTTTCTACGAGAGGAGGTCGGAAGTCACTGTCGCCCTGTCCTCATCCCAGAGCTGCAGGCCAGGGACAGCTGCCTCATCACTCCGGCTGTCCTGTGGCTGCACTGTGCCGCCACACAGGGCCCACACAGGGCGCCCGCACACGGGACGTGCACACAGTACATTCACAGAGCAGTTAGTGACAGACGGCAGGTTGGACGTGTAGGCACAGGGACCTCACGTGGGGCTGCAGACCTCATTGCAACAAGGGACCTCCAGTCTTGTTTGGCCCACATTTTCCCTCATCCGCCCCTCGGAAGGGCCAGAAGCAGCCATTTCAAATATTAATACATTTAGGGAGAAAAGTGCAATGGTAGACTTGGGAGCCAAGGGATCTGAAGGAGGCTCTGCTTCCCAGGGGGAGAGGAATGCAGCCAGCGAGGCGGGCGGGGGGCCTGTTGGACCCAGAGCCCGCGTGAGCAAATGTGAGGGAGACCCCTGGTACGTGCAGTGTGTCTCTCCAGATGCAGGCACCCATGAGTGGACCACGACGGGCCAGGGGCTCAGGCTCCATCTCAGCCCCATCACTGGCGAAGCAGAGGACAGTGGGCAAGGGACTTAAATCTGCTGTAAGTTTCTGTTCCCACTGATCAAAGATCACAGATGCGCAAGCTTTGTTGTGAGTAATGTAACAATAGGAATTGCCTACCAACAGGGCAGGCTGTAAAAAATTCTTCTTGAAATACAGTCTGTGCAGTGTGTTATCTGTCATTATTTATAGTGGCTAAGGACATTAAATGCTTTCACATGGATAAAAAAACAGCTGCCGCTTTTGTATGGCAGAACATTCTAGATGTATCCGCTTTATGCAAACTGGGCTGTGCAAACCATAATAGCAAGGCAGAGGTCACAGGGAGGGGAGGGGCAGCACGGGGGCTGGAAAGAGAAGTGCTGCGTAAGAATAACGGAGACAGAGACAGAATGTCAGATGGACAGAGCTGGAGGACTTTGTGGAAACACATTCCTGCTGGTGAGGAGGCCTGCCATATTGGGAGGCCATCTCAATTCCTGGGCGTCACCAAGTAAGACAGTTCCCACGCCCACACCCCCTCACCCTGACCCTGATCAACCAGTTTCCTTCTGCCATCAGGGATGAACAGGTAAGGAATATTCTGGTAGCCATGAGAATGTATGAATAGATTGGCATTGGTGATTTGTAAACAAAAAAGTATTTCCAGTTAATTTCTTTCAGTAAAACCATAAACTCAAAAATCTCTATCCTGAAGGCAGCTGCCCAGGGCAGCACAGGGCAGGCAATGAGTGTGAGACCCCACAATGCAACAGACCCTTACAAACCCCCCACGGCCACACACCCTGGGTCCATCTGCCCTGCTGTTTCTTCAGGAAAAAACCCAGAATGGAAATGCTGGAGCCCCAGGGGCTGGAGACCGGGGAGAGGTGGCCTGCAAGGCTGTCCCATCATCATCCCCGCACGTCAGAAGCACCGTCGCGTTGGAAAAGAATGACACTCATTCCACCAGTTCTGAAGCCAGATGTCCTCACAACCGAAGCAGCCCTGTTTGTGCTTGGGCTATGACTTGAGGGTAATTAAACTGTCAAAACACCCTCCCTACTATTTCCATTTTCTTGCAGTTGGTGTCATTTAGTCACTGCAGGCTGACAGACTTATTACAGGATTGAGACATGAGAATGAACAGTCAGAAACCTATAAATGAACTCACCACAAATGGCTGCTGGAAAGGAAGAAAACTATCTGTCGATGGGAAAACTCCATCCACTTCAGTCACATTCAAGGAAATCATTTTTAAAGAAAACTTGAATCACATTAACACCACAGATTTCACTGACTGTCCTCCGCAATCTCTCTCTATGTATCTGTGGAATTCCATAGTTGAACTCATGACCATTTTTTAGAGGCAGGGTCAAGCTATGTTGCCCAGGCTGGAGGACAGCGGCTATTCACAGGCTTAATCACAGTACACTACAGTCTTCAGCTCTTGGCCTCAAACCATCCTCTCACTTCAGCATTCTGACTGGCTGGGACTACAGGTGTATGTCACTGGGCCTGGCTAGCCTCATGACCATTTCACAAAAAACATTATCCAATGTTCTCTTCCCTAACTGCACCTTGATGGTCTTGCCGTACCAGCAAATTGTCTTGATCTTGACTATGAACTTCAATGGCCACATAATATTCCACAAAGAAGATGGACCATAATTCAATCATCGTTTTCTTTGGAGCTCCCTTAACCACCCCCTTGCCACATTCAATCACAGGGGCATCACACTCAGCTGAGGCCACCTCCTGCCAGCTAGCCAGCCAGCCCTTCCTTCCCCCAGGCCTACAGTGCTGCCTCAGCCTAGGCTTTTACATTTTCTCCACCGTTCTACAGTTCCTAAAGAGCAGGGAGGATTCTCACCCACACCCTCCACCTGTGTGAACACAGTGGCTGGAGCTAGTTAGCTCATGTTTTCAGAGTGAGTGAATAAATGAATGAAGACAATTTTTTCCTCTCTACCCAGGAAAACATATTGGTGAGACCCTGCCAGCATCCTGATGGGGAAGGATTTGGGGTTGGGCATTTAGGGAGCTCTTTCTGCTGCTGCTGCATCTTGGCTGACACTATATGCACAGATTACACAGAATGAGGAGTGCTTTTCTGCACACCGTTTCATTTTGCAGTTAAGGTGCTGAGGTTTAGAAGGGACCGTGGCCTACCCTGGGTCTCACAGACCTCAGGCCTCTTAACTCCCTGACCAGGGCCTCTTCCTCAAACCACAGCTACTCCACACTCCTCCCACTTTCCAGCCTCTGCACAACCCGGCCAGGCCCTGAGCCCTTCGGCCATCAGCTGCAGCCTTTGGGTCCTGGTTCCTGGGCTGGCCTGGAGCCCCACCTCTGAACCTCAGCCTCCTGCTGACTTTGCCAGCCCCTTTCCACCACGTTCAGAGTTCTGCCTCAACCCACACCAACCCCCAGGACCACAATGCTGCCAATTTCCTCCCCTCCCCGACCAGGAGCCTCTTTGCAATGCACAGATTCTCTGCTTTCCCATGCTCATCAGTGATGCTGGTCCCAGCAGGAGCACCACGCGAGCCCCGCTACACCCCAGAATATGAGCCACTGCCCTCCCCTGCCCCAGTGGGTGAGTCTGGGTCCTCTAAATCCCTCTGCTTTTTCATCTTCATTAACAGGCATCCCACGCCTGAACCCACTTCCCCTCTCAGACCAGCAGAGGAAAAATGGGGCTCTGCCAAAAATTCACTAACACCCATCCTGCTTTGTGCAGATGCCTGCACACCTTGGCACTGCCCGGACAGCCTCGGGCATGACATTTACCCTGTGGACCACATGGGACATTGGGATCCCTCGGCTCCTCTCTCTCCCTGGACTGCCAAACTCTGTGTGGCCCTCCTCTCAGTCCCCACGCTCCCAGGGCCCATGCCGCAGATAGTCTGGGATCTGAGCAGACAGCTGCAGCAGGGTGAAGCCACCCTCAGGGGAGGCAGGTGTCTAGACCAACAGCAGACAGGACCCTGCAGACCCCATTCTTGTGTTCACTATTACTCTGTCTAGGAAACAGCTGAATTCTTCCCAAGCTCAGCACTGTTAACAAATGATCCAGCCCTGGACCTGACAGGGAAATGATGGAAACTGTACACTACCGGGAGCCCTGGGAGCCTGCTTTCATATGACAGTCTGGATATCCTGGGATCAGCCACACCGTTGCAGGCCTGCAAGAAGTATAAAATGAAAAAGGGATGGCAAACCAAGTCTACATTTTGGTCAGAGAAGATGCGCTGGGACCAGCAGCCACTCACTGTAGAGAGCTGGGGGCTTACTTATTCTTAATCCAAATGGCTCTTCCGTGGGAAGCCTTCCTGGAGTTGTGCACCAGATGGAGTCTCCTACTTACATGGTTTCTTAGCATTCTCAACTTTCTCTCCCTCGCACTCATGATGGTCAGTCACTATAGAGTTCTTTGCGTGAAAGCTCACACGGGTGCTGGAGCCGTGCATGCAGCGGTGACTGAGGGCAGGTGTCCAGGCTGTGCAGTGTTTTGAGCTCCTGCAGGCGCCTCAGCAGGTGTGCAGTAAATATGGGCCAAGACAGCAATTCAGGCAGGTCTGCGCTCCAGGCTGTGACTGTGGTTGTGATGTATCCCGACCCTGGTTTACCAGGCTGCAAACCTGGGAGCTCCCGCAGTTCATCCAGCCTGAGGATGAGGGCCGGGCATCTACTTGGTGCCTGAGACCATGAGTCCTGTACACAGCCCCGTGGGGAGCCCAGTGTAAACATGGAGCATTAAAGCTGGTAAAGCCCCTGGCAGGGGACCCAGGGAGAAAGTGGAGGATGTGAAGCAGCCAGAGACAACTTCACTATGGGCACAACACAGAGCAGCACCTTGGAGGAAGGCATTTTCCAGGCAGAAGGAGGGCGTGTGCAGGCCTCAGTGCGACGCAGGACTAGAGAGAGGAGGTCGCTCAAACTGGACACAGAGGAGCGGGGATGGGTCTGAGGAAGCTGTGAATGCGTCCTCAGTCCTCAGCTAGGGACTGTGGACTTACACTGTGAGCCAGGTGAGCTGGCAGAGACCCTGCCGCAGAAAAATAGCACGGCCAATGTGCTTCTGTTTTTTGTTTTTTAAGACCCTTCTGATAGCCAAGTGGAAGACAGAGGAGCTGGCGGAGACCAGTGGCCAGCAGGCGCTGCTCCAGGGTGAGATAAGGGATGTGGCAGATCTAATGGCCTGGTTGCTGGGGATTCTCCCAGACAGATGGAGCGGGGTTAGGTGGGGTGTGGGGCTGTGCAGAACAGAGGGATGGGGCCAGAAAGGAGTGCACATAGGGATGCATTCTCCTCTCAAAACCCTGGCATGCCAGGGTTCAAAAGAATTATGCAGCTGCAGGCACAGTCTCAGCACCTCACCTACTCACCACAAGAGCCCCAGTTCACATGAGTGGTAGACTCTGAGCTCGGCCAGGACCACAGACCAGGGACATGTGGCCTTCTGCACTGGGGGCAGTGGGGCCTCCCATGCCAAGTGGAGCAGGGGCTGCTCCTCCCTGTACTAAAACCTCTCTGACTGATCCAGATGAGACCCAGTGAGTGGCGGCTTTCATCTCTCATTTTAACAGAAATTTTGCACTTTACCCTATGATGCAGCACAAATCTGAAACGATTCAAATATTTCCAAATATCAAAGGCTAAAATCCACTTACGGATTCAAAATGGTACTAACCTGACTGTAAGTTTAAGGCACAGCTCTCAGTGAACTGCTGTGGAAAATATATATTTATATTTTTCTGAGCAACATTTTTTAAAATAAAGAAAATTCTTCCTGAAAGGAAAACCCTGTGGAGTATCTGGTGGAAAAAAGCTGTAAAAGAACAAATATGCAAATGACTTTGCATCTTGATAACAGCCTGTTCTCAGGAAAACAGAAGAGAGAAGATAATTTTCTCCTATTACATTCAATCCCTCTACTTCTCTCCTATTTAAAAACCACTTTATTGAGGTCTGATTGACAGGCAAAAAGCTGCGCATGTTTAAGACCTACAACCTGATGAGTTTAAAGACAGGGGCACATCCAGAAAACCATCGCCATGCTCTATTCCATAAACATCTCTATTACCTACAAAAGTTTTCTCTGCTCTTCTTGTTATCTTTGTGTGATAAGAACATATATTAACATAAGACCTACCCTCTTAGCAAAATTTTAATTATACATTACAGTTGTATTAATTGTAGGTCCTACACTGTACAATAGATCTCTAGGACTTATTCATTTTTCTTAACTGAAACTTTGTAAAAGCGAAGGCATCCACTGCTCCTAGAACTGACCACCTATCCACAGTGTGCAATCAATAGACAGTCCCATCCCCAGGCTCCCAGGTGGAAACTGTGGCTGGGAGCATGGCGGCGCAGACACCAGCAACACCCCTCTGCCCAGCCTCACTCTACACCTGGCCAGAAGACCAGCGCTCTGATGAGCCGAGCCAGCCCAGCCCTCCAGGACCCTTGGCTCCCCGCTGTCATCAGAGAGCTCCCTGGCCTGTGTCCTAAGGAAGTCCACACCACCCACCACAGTATGTAGGAGTTTTAGATGGCTAAGGCAATGTTTTACAAGAATTAAGAAACAGCTAATTCATTTTGACCCTGGGATGTCACTTTGGGTGTTATGCACTAAACAGACTACATGTGACCTGTACAAGAACGTCTATTGCTATGGTCTTTGTAAGTATTTGGAATACTAGTAACTGCACAATGAATACTTGTTGAATGCATGAATAAAAGACAAAACATGAGAAAACAAAACAAATTATCAGCAATAATAAAATAAGCAAATTACCATTTAGTAACATAATTAGTATCTAGTCCAGAAGCATTAAAAATGGCAGGGGTATTACCGCTCCTACACAGAAATTTATATGTGAAATAATGTTTAAGGAAAAGGGCAGAGAGCAAATAATACGCTTATACAAACTGCATCACATCACGTGCATATGTGGCACACTGATAACTGTAAGAATATGAGGTGACGGGCGTGCGATATACCTTACATTTGTTATCTGCACAAATGCACAATGGAGCTGGTCATCAGAACTAAAAAAATGAATAACACACCTGAGCTCTCTCTTCTGGCAGTACCCTTTCTGCAGCAGTACCCTTTATAAATGTTGGCAGAGGACACACACTGTGGGGAGGAGAGACAAGGACAGGGCTGGCTGACCTGGGCCGGGATTTGGGGGCTGCCTGGTGTAGGACACATTGAAGGCTGGCTCCTCGATCAGCGGCGGGGGGTACATGCGCCTCCGGATGAAGAAGCCGGCTCCACAGCAGAAAAGCACGCCCATCATCAGAAGGAACCTGAGGAGAGTACAGACGTGAGGGTGGTGCTCCCAGGTGGGGGCCCTGAGGGCTTGGCCCTACAGCTCAAAGGCCTCACGCACTCCTCGGGGATCCGGGACCAATGACTCCCGAATGCACGAGTCAGAAGGCAAGGGCAGAGCCATGAGGCTCGCACCTCAGACTTGGTCCTCTTGGGCCCATTTTACCCAGGGACATTCCTCTAGTGGATAGCAACAAGTAGATGCTTGACCTGCGGCCTCTGGGACAGCCCCTGGTGAGGCCACCCACCCTGAAAAGCACCGTAAAAGAAAAAGCTCATGCAGTCACTTCCTCGTCCACAGCTCTGACCTCAGCTCGACATTTTAGTTAGAACAGGAGATGCCATCTAAATCCTGTCTGAATGCCATGGCCGATCCAGCCTTGGCCTCGCTGTCTGTCTCTGTTTTCCATTCTTCACTGTCAAAGCACCAAGGCAGAGCACATTTATCCTCCAGACCACGTCTCCATTATCACATCAACACCCAAAGGAAACAGAAGTACCCTTCCTGGAGCACACCTTAATTACAGAGAAACTATGGGAATAGAAATACAATCAATGAAAACAGAATCAAGAGAAATACAATCTATCAATAGAAATAAAATACAAACAATAACAGAAGCAGAGCTGAACTCTTTAAGGGTAGCACCTTTGTCCAACCCATCTGTGAATTCTCATTGACTATCACTTCATCAGCATTCAGTAAATGACTGCAGAATGAACACATGAATGGCTTCCTTCCATTCCTCACTTGCACCATACTTTTTGTTTCTAGAAAAAGAGGAGAGTCACTTTGAGAAGAACTAGTAGTAGACAAAACTGGCAAACTGGCAAACTCTTGCCCATCTCTGAACTGAAATTATGAAGGGACCCACGGAACTGTCCAGAAGCCATGCAGACACCCACACGGTGAGGGCACCTGCTGCCCTGTGACGATGTCAGTGGCACCGGTCCACATATAAAAGAAGTTTAAGAGCGTATGATAAAGCCTTTGAGAATATTAATGTGATGTCAAGGCCTTCAGCCAGTCCAAAAGTATTTACTGGATAACCTTGGAAAGCTGAGCAGGGAGAAAAGCCAGAGGCATGAGACAGAAATGACTCAGGAAAGACTGAAACTGTGGCCTTTGTCATCTGCCGTCTAATTCATTATTCATTCAGCAAGTCATCTTCAGGTGCCTGCTATGCCCTGTCACCACACTGATCACAGCAATGAGTAGACAGGTGAGGGTCCCCCGACCCCGCCAACACTGAGCTTACAGAGGAGGGAGACAGATACCAACCTATACAATTATTTATCTACAACCTGGTAAGTGCTAAAAAAGAAAAATGAGCGATGCAAGAAGAATACTGTGTGTGTGATTGGGTAAAATATACATAAATATAATTTACTATTTTAATCATTTTTAAGTGTATAATTCAGTGCACCAAGATGTTTGAACAAGGGTATCTGTGGTGGTGAGCAAGACTGGGAACACTGCATTTCTTTTAGTGACAGCTGGGCTGGGCTCTGAAGAACGAGAAGAGACAAGCTGAAGGGGAAGAAGGGGCATTCTGGGCAGAAAGAACACAGAGCAGGTACTGGGGCCGGAGAAGCTGGGAGCAGGAGGCCTGGAGGCTCAGTCCCCATGATGGGCGGAGGGAGCGGCCATGGGGAGCCAGGAGACCCAAACCATTCAGGAGTGTGGCGATGTAAGGCTTAATGTGCTCGGCATCAAGAACATTCGCTAAGTTCCCAAAGGGAACAGCTTCCTCTCCTAAAACCGATTTCCCTCAGGTGGGCTCAGTGACAGTCTGACACTCAGCACTGAGTCCTGCTGCTAGTATCTGGGTAGAAATATACAAAGCACAGAGAGGCTGGATGTGTACAGGGTTTACTTTCTCACTGGCCACTTCCAAGAGACCAGGCTCATTGGATTGAAAAATGCAGAAGGCACCTGAGATCTTAGTCTTGTCTAAAAAATAAGCTAAAATGTCGGTTCCACTGCCAACAGTAGTAAGAACATTTTGTCTTTCTACACAAAAGGAAATGACATTGCAGCTCCCACCTTAGACTAATGGTGAGCAAGCATAAGGCGAGGCTGGAATGGAGTTACACGGGATCTACCTCATCCCTTACTGAAATTGTAGTCTGCTGGAGAGCAGGCATAAGGCAAGGCCTGGACAGAGTCACACGGGATCCACTTCATCCCTTACTGAAATCATAGTCTGATAACTTATTCTGTTCATTTATGTTTATTTTAAAAATTTATTTAAAATAATTTTTGGTAGAGACGGAGTCTCACTATGTTGCCGAGTGATCTCAAATTCCTGGCTTCAGTGATCCTCCCACCTTGGCCTCCCAAAGTGCACCATTGTGCTAGGCCAAGAACTTATTTTAAAAGAGAGAAACTAACAAAGGGGCAGGAGAAAGCGCTTCTAAAAACAAGGAAAGAGACGAAGCAGGGTGTTGGCTGGGAGAGAGGAGTAGTAGTAGGAAAGGCAGTTCTTGCAGTGCTGGGGGTACAGGCTGGCTGTTCCCTAGATGTCCTCTTTGGTTGCTCAACAGGTTTTGGAAGCTTTCAAAGGGATTAAGAGAGGAAGGTTTGTGCCTTTTTTTTTAACATTAGAAGTTACCTGGTTACTTTAATTCAATTTGTTTTTTGATTCCTCCCCCCGACCCCCCAGCCCCGAGTGTAGCAGTTCTCAATTCTGCAGTCCCAAGGACTGGTGCAGCTACTGTGCAAGCCCTGCCCAGACCCCACTCAGGACTCCGCATGGGACCCTGCCGTGGACTCACCCGCAGTGCCACCTAGGCTAGTTCTCACTCGGGCCCACTGTGCTTTCTGAGTCCACTCAAGGGTGCCATCGGTCCACCTTCTCTACTCTTGATTCCATCCAGACCTCCTTGGTGAAAAGATCCTCAAGATCTTGGAGTTGGCAGGAACTCTGAAGGCATTCTCCTTCAAAACCTTTGTTTTATGGTCAGGAGACACCTTCAAACGTTGTGGGGCCCAGGCAGCAGAGCAGCCCCTCCCTCCCATCCTGCCGCCACTCCTGTCCACTAAATGCTCATCCTCACCACAGAAGCTTCCCACCACCTTTTAACACATCCACTCTTCTTACACTCCAGCCCTGCAAGGTGCTGTCCCTCTGCCCCAAACGCCATCTCTGACGACCCAGTCAAAAGCTTTGTAGCTTTCTCCAACTTTTCTGGCTTCAGAAGTTCTGTGCTCTGGCTTGAAAGTATCCACACCTCATTATCTGCTTAGACATCATCTTCTTCAGGAGTCTGCCTGCCTAAAGCCTCTCCATAAAACCCCAGCACAATGCCTGGTGCATATCAGACCCGATGTTGATTGAGAGAGAAAATGCATGGGGTGAACCCAGGTGCCCTTCGTATTTCGGGTGAGGCACTGTAAGCTCACACCCCCAGGTGCTCCCTGGCTACATCGCCAGCTCGGAACCCTGTGTCGGAATCTCAACATTAATGACTCAGCCCCATCTACTGGCATCTGGCACTCAGATCTTGCAACAGCCTGACCTTATGCAATGAGACTTGTGGGAGCTTCTCCAAATGGGGCCCACCAAGTCGTCATGTGCTGCCTCGCCAAGGTGTCCTGCCTCTGACAGGTGACCCTGGCCAGCAGCTAGGAAGCACCTGGCTGCCAGTGCAGCTACAGCTTCTGGGCAGCTCCACAGAAGCTGCCAGGCCCTAACAGTTCAGCTGGACTTTCTCAAACTTCTCTTCTTTTTGATCATACAATGCCTGAACGCTGACAAGCTTTTTCATTTTTTACAAGCATTCTCACGCCCTCATCATCATTCATCTAGTGCTTTAGACCAACCCAAAATCCTTACAAGCCCGTTCACAGTTCAGGGTTTCACAGTTCAGGGTTTCACACTCCAGACGGTCTGCCTCCTTCTACTCCAAGGTCCCGGGAGGAGGCTCCGGAGGCAAGGCCTGCCCTGAAGCTGGGCCTTGCCCCTGACACTGGGCCCTCCCCGTCTCTGGTACTGGCCCCCTCAATCTGGAGATGCACACAGAGCCGTTAACCTTTGAACAGTCTTAGGCTACAACAATTATTCTTCTGTTACAGAGTTTTAGGAAATGGCACCTCTGCAGTGTGGGGACCTGACACCAGCTCCCTTGTTAGGGGGGTACACCTAGGTGGGGCTTACCAGGCTGGTCCTAAGGGAGGTCTGGCCAGCAGCTGTAAGGTCAGGTGAGGCCAAGGAGGTGGTGAGGTGATGATGAAAGAAGGCATCACTATTAAAGAACATCCTGGTCACCTAACACGTGGAGTCCCCACTCCCTATAGGCTTCCCTAATCAAACCCTGGGCACAGGTGTTAAGGGAGAAAGATAAAACCGCATAAAAATTCAGGTGGCTGCTGTCACATGCTCAGTAAGATCTTAAAGCCTCAAAAGGTCAGTAAAGTCAAAATCTTAACATCATAAAAAAGCTTGCATCATGCAGAGAGCAAACTCTAAACTTTTTTGAAGTTTACTGAAGGGCATCACCACTGCATGGGAGAAGAAGAGCAGGCGGGTACAAGAAATGCTGCTTTGGTTTATAAATCCTTTCCCACACGTGCTCTGCCACCCTCTCATCTGAAGCAATACCTGTCATCTCCAGAGTCTAACAGATGCTCGGGGCACTCCAGCAGGCGTCCTGAGGCTCCCGCCCACAGGAGGCTCCCCCCATGGAATGCGCTCCCACCCTTCCAGGATGCTGCAGGCATGGAACCAGTTCCTACTCAAGGAGCAGACTTTGGACTGCTCCGTATGCGCCCCAGAGGAGCTGGAGAAGGCACATGGGTGCAGGCTGCCTATCTTGAAAGCGAAGAGTCAGCCAACACAAGATGGAAGGGGAAGAGTCTGGACAATGAAAACTCGATCGCCTGCCAGTCTCAGTTGGGTGATTTTCTGATTCTTCAAGACAATCAGCCTTGGCTCCATTTCAGAAACTGGCCGAGGAGCTGCTGAAGGATGAGGCTGTTGTCCAGCCACCTTACCAGAAGCAGAGCTCTTCTTCCCACTCCAAAATCCGTGAAAACAAAAACAGGCTTCCCACAAACCCCATGCGTGCCACTGCCAGTCATGAAGCCAACCCAAACATACCCATTTTCCTGACCAAGGCTGTCCTTGAGGCCACCACCCAAGTGAAGGTGTCGCATCCAAGGCTGTGACAACACTGACGGCGGGGGGGGGGGGCAGAGCTCTCGGGGTAGGGAACAAGGAGGTGTGACCTACCAGAAGTACCACAGCCTCTGTATGGAGAGGGCCCGCACACAGCACCTGGAGCCACAGCAGTCCTCGTAGGAGCGGCATCTGTGGAGAGAGGCACAGGCTGGTCAGCACTGAATTGGAAGCAGCCACCGGACCAGCCATGCGGCCCAGGCTGGGCTTCAATGTAATCATTCTTGAAGGAAGAAATCAGTAAGAGCAAAAAGGACAGAACTGCCTCCACTGCATTTCACAGAACGAGCAGAGCAGAATGACATCAGCCTGTGGCCCAAAGCAAGGTGCTGAGGTGGGCACAGTCAGTGTGATGCAAAGCCCTGCATTTAACAAGCATCCTGTGTGCCAAATCCAATGGATTCCTTCCGGGAGGTGGCACAACCAAAGACAGACATTAAGCCTACCAGGACTGCTGCTGGGAGGAGGCTCCACAGGAGCCCAGCACCCACGTGGTGCTCATCTCTGCTGTCTTCAGTCCCCGACTACGGGGAAAAGATGGAAATACCCCACCACGTCCACTGAGGCTAAAAGCAGAGGCTGTGGAGTTAGATAAATCGCAGGTGTGGTCCTGGTCCTGCCACTTAATAGTTGTGGGGACTTCTGGCGAGTCTCAGTTTCTCCCTCAGCAAAATGGGTGGAACTGCAGGCGCCCTGCACAGCACTGACTTAAGTTTTAAGGCCTTTCTCACCATATAAAGTGCTGATGGCACTATTACTGCTCACGCTGCCTCCCTCCCCTCATCCCCCAACGTGTCTGAGGTTTCCGGGCCCCTGGCAGGCCACAGCTCTCAGGGGTGTGCTCAGAAGCTGTTCCCAGAGAGCTGCCTGAGCATGGGCCCTTGCGCAGGTCTCAGGTGAGGCACTCGGTGCCCTCGACATCCCTGCCCTGCCCCAACCCCACGTCCTCCTTGAAGAGAGAAGATGCCATGAAAGTGCAAACCCTTCCGTTTTACAGAGAAGTTTTCACTAGAGCGTTTCGAGCCCAAGCGGCAATGGATTGGCAGGGATGTGGGGAGGGCCACTTCTCTACAATATTAAACCATTACCTAATTGTGATCTAGGTTCCTGCCAGTTTTTTTCCTTTACAAAAAAGTACCTGGGAGAAATATACAATTCAGCCTAAGGTCTTGGGCACTGAATGTGTAGATTATTGCAGTACAAATAGGCTTGTTTTATGTAGAAGTATGTGTAGAAAACTAGTTAAGATGCAAAGTGAGATAACAGCGGCCTGGAACTCAGCAGACCCAAGCTCCAAAGCTGCTCTTCCCTGGTTGTGCACCCAGTAGGCCCAAAGCTCCTGGAGGTGGTGCTGCCTCTCTGTAAACACCCCGCACCCAACGGCAGCTAAATCCTCTATTGTTTCAAGGACAAACTGGGCTGAGAGACACTCCCTCCCCACTCCACCCCCACGCCATTCCATAGACAATATGGCAGCATTCATGTACAGTCTTCCCCTGGTCCATGAACATGAATCCCTACCCAGTACCCAAAGTGTTGTGATTTCCATGAAATGCTCCCATTGGCTCCCACTGAGAGTTACCTAAATGAGTGCTCAAGAATGCTGCTGGTCCTGGCCGGGTGCAGTGGCTCACACCTGTAATCTCAGCACTTTGGGAGGCCAAGGCGGGTGGACCACTTGAGGTCAGGAGTTCGAGACCAGCCTGGCCAACATGGTGAAACCCTGTCTCTACTAAAAATACAAAAATTAGCTGGGCATAGTGTGTGCACCTGTAGTCCCGGCTACTCAGGGAGCTGAGGCAGAAGAACTGCTTGAACCCAGGAGGCAGAGGTTGCAGTGAGCCAAGATCGTGCCACTTGCACTCCTGACGCTCCATGCATCCACCAAGGGGCTACTAGGAGCCTGCTCTGTGCTTTCCTGAGGGTGGAGCAGGGAAAACCCAGAGGAAACCCCTGCTGGGGAGGAGCTTTCTCTCTAGAAGGGGGAGAAAATAGTAAACGAGAAAACATAAACTGTGTTAGACAGTAATAAGTTCTTCTGTGGTGAAAAATGGAGCCGGCACTGGCAGGTTGAGAGCACGAGGCAGCAGGGTGCTCAGGGAGGACGTGTGCAGGAGGTGACGTCTGAACAGAGAGCACGCAGGAATCCAGTCTGCCAATGAGGGAAGCTGACACAGGGTCTCAGTGCTCGGGAGCGGGGAATGCTGGTACCCCTGGTTCCACGGCTGCATGCTGGAGATGAGTGCAGGAGCACAGGGTGTGAGGGGGAGTGAGACACCTGGTCTGGCTGTTTCTGCAGGCCAGCGCCCTGCACAAACAGTACCTTCTGCAATTCTCCGAGGCCTTCCCCTAGAATCTCACTGGTGTCGGTTGATCAATGTGTGTGTGCCTGTGTGTGTGGAAGAGAAGGGAGCAGTCGAGGGAGATGAAGGACTTTTTGCTTTTAGGGTGGATGGAGTTCAGACAATTAACTGTAAACTAAAAGAGGTGGGACCGTTTCCTCTCACGAATGTGCAAAGACAGGCGTCCTCAGCACTCCAGTGAGGTTCATGGTGAGTTTGGGAGTGTGGAAGGCAGAACGCAACCATGGCCCGAAGAATTGCACCCCTCAGAGAACACACCCTGCATAATCCCCTCCTCTTCAGTGGGCAGGACCCTGTGAATACCGGATGGCCACTCCCACAATCACAGAACATTCAACGAGATGGTGTGTTATCTAAGTCTCTGCCCTTGCAGACTGGAGATTCTCCTGCTGGCTTTGAAACAGTATTAATAGCAGCCACGTGAGAGGGCCATGTAGCCAGGACTGAGTGTGGTCTGCAGGCACCAAGAGCAATCCCAGCAGGACCTCAATCCTACAACCACAAGAAACCGAATTCTGCCAACAACCCAAATCAATTCGGAGGACTCCAAGCTCCAGGTGAGAATGCAGTGCAGCCCACTGCTTAATCTCAGCCTCGTGAGGTGGCCCTGAGCCCAGAACCCAAATGTGCTTTCCCAGACTTGAGATCTACAAAGCTGTGCAGTAATAAGGGTGTGCTGTTTCAGTCTGCTACGTTTATAGTGATTTACTACACAGCCACAGAGTCAAGAAGAACACAGCTTACAGGTTATCAGCACTTCTTACCTTACACCAGGCTAAGTGCTTCACAAATGTCTTGTTAATTTTCAAAACATCCACATACAAGATAAAGTATTATTAGTGCCATGTTTGAAATAAGCTTAGAAGCAAGACATTAGAGATGTTGCACCTCCAGCCCAGGTCACTGTCTGCAGAAGCGAAGAGTGGACTTGGCCAGCATTTCAGGAAAGCATTTTGCACAGATGCTGCCTCTCCAGTAACATGGAGCCTTTCATGACCAAAGGGTCACCTTCTCTATCCCCACTTGATTTTCCTATTCTTCTTTGGCCCTGCTTTTACAACCTACTGTGGAAATTTCAAAGACCATGGTAACAGAGACAATGTGAAAAAAACAGACCCTTGGGCAAATGACAGGAGGTCCCTGAGACAGGACCCACAGACAGGAACTCAGCAACCACTCTTTAATGGTGCTTGCATGGTTCTTTGTTCAGCTTGGAACTGCATATTGACCAGAAAGATTTCCAGAAAAGCCTGTATCATATGATGTCAGCAATGCGCTACAATTAGCAGGTAACTTAATCATAGAGACAAATAATAAAGTAAGATGCGATATGAGGTGAAAGGACGGCGTCGATTTGTAGTGAATGGCGGATGCCCCCACAACATTAGCTGTTTTCAGCAGACATCCACACACATGCACAAAAATCTATGTGTGCCAGGCTGTGACATAAGGCACACTTCTTCACAGCTGCTGCCAGGGAAGCCCCAAGTTAAAAGTGGACAGGCTCAGTCTTCTGGTGTGTCCAGGACTGGCTCCATTCATCCTCATGGAAGATTCTGGGTGGCCCTCAGGCTCAGGTCTCCCTGACTGTAAGGTCACTTTCTGCTGTTAACAGTGCTGGGCTAAGGTCTTTCGGTCCTTGTCTTCTGTCTAGGTGGCAATGGCTTTAGTCAAATGGCTCTTGCCATTTTTACGCCTAATTCTACTATATATTGTCCTCAAGTGATCAAATTCTAGAAGATACAACACTCATGAACACCCTCTCAAACTGGTCACTCAGCTCACTGCCTAGCCATGAACAGGCTCCTCTGCACGTGCTGATGGTGAGGGAGGGGAATAAGGGGGGTGCGGAACAGAGACGACAGACACCTGCAGCTTAGGGGGAACTGGCCATGATCCTCTGAGCTCCTGCTAGTTCCCTCCCATTGCTCCACCACCCTCTGCCACCATGATGCTCCTGTGTGTCTCTCTCTCTGGTTTTACTCCAGACTGTAACAGCTCTTATATCCGTGCTCTAGCTCTGAGCACAGCCAATGCTTAAGAGGTATTAATACTTGGGTCCCTCCAATGCTGGCAGCCATGCACTTGATATAAAAGAGGAAAGCAGGTATACACTAATAAATTTAGTGACTGAATCATTTTTCATGAGCTGAATTTGCTAAAATGCTTCCCTTTCAGCTTTACACTTGTAAGGAAGCATTTGCTGCCTGGAAACCTAAGCCCTATGGCATTCTATTTCCCATGCTGGAGAGAGCAGACTACCAGCTTTCAGACATATGTAGAGCCCTCGTCCAGAATTAACACACATACACCCCTCAGCCTGAGAACATATCCGTCCTAGAATATTTGGAGTATAATGGATTACAAGTTCCTCTTTGTTGGCAAGATACAACATCTATGTGCTCTAGCTCACTTTTCAGAATCCAAATTTGGAACACCAGCAGCAAATACACGCTGTCAACTGATTATCTCTTTCTTCTCTCAAAACACAGGAACCCTTTATGCTCCTTCCATGAGCTGAAGACTCATTCACTCTCTGCATTCTTGCGGCTCATCTGCGGCCCTGGCCCGGCTCCCACTGTGGATGCTGGCAGGCCCCAGCTACTCGAAGGAGCACACAATTACCCAGGTGCTGACACTGTTACCCCTTTTCTGTCTGCTGCTTTCTTCCTTTTGAAGCTGCTGGTAAATTGGGACCCTAAGCACACACACCTGCTGATGTTCCAAAGAGCTGCAATTACAAAGAGATATTCACTGCAACACTGAGCTTAATTAAAGTAGTAAACATTACCAGGCAGTCGAGCACACTGAAGATGCCTGTCATGGATGCATCAAGTCAAATACTCCTACTGCCCTAAGCCTCAGAATGGCAATGCTGCTCCCAAGGACGTCGCAAGACTACACCTTTGCAGAACAGATCAGGATGGAGAAAACAGCAAGGGCTTTTCATCTCGTTCCTCTCTGTGTGCCAGATGTATAAACTGTCAGACTTGCCATAGAAAGGAAGAAACATTACTCTTAACTAAATCCGCTCCACAGCACATCTAATTATAGTCCTGAGACTCTGAAATACACATGATACTTCAAAAGAATGAAAAGATCACATATAGCAGCAGACATGGGCCCCTGCACTTACTGCCTGTTAGCCAAGTATTCCTTATTGTACCCCTGGATACAAATGTAGATTTCTGCTGAGGTCAGAGAATGGGTAGTCCACTCTGAGCAGCTGCTGACAGGTAATTAGGTATATTATAGAGATAAAAGGGTGTCTGCCTTTTATCTCAATGACAGGACCTGCGGTCCCTGGGATTCGTCACGTAAAAGGAAATGTATGTCTGAGAGTCTACGGGCCACGATTTAGACAGGTGTCAGAGCAACAAACAAATGCAAACAACAGGTGGTCGCTATGGGAGTTTTTGGAGCCTAAGAAGGAAGGAGGAAAGAGGGTATGGCCACTGGACTCATTTAATTCTTAGCCTTTGGGTTACATAAATCTCACGAGTAGGAAAGGATAACATACTAGGTCAAGGAATGTTCAGTGTTAGTAAAGTCACAAAATCTTTCTATGTAAAAAAGAAAAAAAGCCAAAAGTCAGTTTGTAAACCTTTCCATGTGTCGTTGCTATGGATGGAAAGTGTCTCCCCCAGACCGGTGTGTTGAAAGGCTACCCCGCAATGGGATGGTGTTAAAAGGTGGGGCTTTTGGAAGGTGATCCGGTTACCAAGGTGAAGCCCTCGTGACAGGGTTGGGGTCTTTGTAAGAAGAGCCATGAAGAGGGCTTGCTGCTTGCTCCACTCCCCACCACGTGAGGATGGAACAAGACAGTGCCTACGAACCACGGACAGAGCCCTCAACAGACACCAGAGCTGACGGAACCTTGGTCTTGGACTTCCAGCCTCCAGAGCTGTGAGAAATAAACACACATTGTTTAAGCCCCACAGCCTCTGGTATTGCTGTTACAGCAGCCTGAACTTAAGCACCACTTTAGCAGTAATTGTATTTAAAAGGATTTATAGAAAAATCATCTCTGCATCTGGTGGAGCAGCTAAAGTCTGAGTAAAATATTCAGGGTGCGGGTCTGGAGATAGAGTTGGTGGGGACTGTAACTTTTTTGAGGAGTTCGAGAATCCAATCCTTTCTCCTGCCTGCAGGATTAACCCTCAGCAAACCTTTCTCTTCACTAAGCACCTGCTGGTACAACAGCTCCTTTCTCCCATCCAGTCCCAGTCTCTCAATTTGACAGCTGGTCTGTTCTCCTCAATCACACTGCCCCTGCCAGCTAACCCTGCTTTTCACACTACTCATTATTACCTGCATTCTCCACAGAGCTGAGCCCGCAGCACATACTTGAAGGAGGCTTCCCAAGTTAGAAGCAGGAAGTACATTCAGGCTTATCACTGGCCTCCGAGATTAGCTACCTATGAGAAATTGGGCTCTCCAGAGAAACTAAACACAGAACCCTATAAAGTTTCAGCAGAAAACTCCAAAGGATACATGAGCCTCTGGGGGAGCAGAGGAAGACTCGGTCCTTAGCCACCCAGTGCCCCAGCAAATCTCCTTGTAAGGACTGCAGAGCTCTGTGCCTCACCTGGATCAAGGAATCCACCCAACCATTCAGTGACTGACCTTCCCCTCCAACCTGCCCAGGCAGATGCTGCCACTCCCTGCAGCAAGGCCCCAGGGCAAGTGCCTTCCATGACCATGGGCACTGTTCCTTGTGCAGAATCCAAGGCAGGCCCCACTACGCTGATTGACTCACACAGCCAGTCTTTCTTTCCAATGTCCAAAAGGACTCGCATATTTTCCCAAGCCTTCTCTTCTCCAGGAAATAATGCCTAGCTTGGGCAAAATTATGGTTTCTCTTTATTAGGAAGAATCCCAGTTTACTCTCATTTCCACACTTATTGGAGCTTCAGGCAGGATTAACCTTTTTAACAACTGCGACACAGCCAAATCCTAATAAACCTTCCATCAAAACTTCCAAGTTCTTCTCAGTAAGTTCTGTCTTCTCATGCTGTACGGATGCAGTACAGTCTGGGACCCAAATATAGGACCTTATGCTTATCCATAAAAAGGGTAAACTTATGCAATCTGGCCCATTACTTTTATCCTGTCAAGAGCCTTTGGATCCTCATTCTGTCACTCAAGGCATTCACTATTCCTTCCAGTTTTCTGTCACTGACATGAAGGATATGAGTCAAGTTTTGCTGGGACCCAGGACTGCTGAAGGCCACCCAGGCAACTCTGCTCCTCCTCTCTGTGACAATCACACACATGACTTAGAATGGCCACGTGCAATAATCCACAGTCCGGTCAGGGAGAGACGAGACTGGGGCCTGAAAATGAAGAGGAATCTTTCCATGCCCTGAAGCTGAAATCCAAAACCTGAGACCTTCCCAAAGTCCAGCAGTCTGCCTGCAGAAAGAAAACCAAAGGGAAAGAAAGAAGGTTGCACCACGAAGTGAGTCCTGGCTTAGCTGCAAGGACTCTAGGAGTGCGCAGAAAAGGAGGGTGACGTGGTAAGACGGAAAGGTGAGAGCCCATGAGCTCAGCCCAACTCACAGCCAGATGCTCTCTACTCAGATGGAGCAGATCAGTTTCAGCATCGGGATTAAAAAAATGGGCACGTGCATTTTATGGTAGGTGAATTGTACCTTAATTTAGAAAGAGAGAGGGGGAAGGAAAGAAGGAAAAAAGGAAGGGAGGGAGGGAGGGAGGGAGGGAGGGAAGGAACTTGTACATATGATCAACATTGCAAGCCTTCCCTATTTTCATTCAAGTCAATGCTAAAGTATTGATGATTAAGTCAATGGTGAATTCCATTAGAGACATTTCTTCTATGTTGAGATTTTACTAATCATAATTTTATAAATACAGCTATTATAACAGTTACAAATCCACCTAACTGGACTATTTATTACTGATCTCAGCAGAGATGCTATCAAACATCTCTATTAAAACAGGACACAGTGTCAGATCACTGATGTCCCATCTCACGGTCCCATAAAAGACCAACCCAATAGGACCTTAGACAGGCAAACCCAAATTAACTTCAATCGAGCACAAAACACCCTTTTAATAATTTCCTGATGCCTTCGAGAGGTCCCCACTGCTCTGGCGACTGTCCTGACAAGCCCACCTCCCATCTCTCACCCAGGTCCTTCTAAAAATCTCAGCCTGGTGGGCTGTTTGTCTCTGGGCACACTGGTGCCCTGGGCATTCCTGCCTCTTCCCTCCTAGACAAGTCATCTGTGATCATCAGGACATTCTCCCACTAACTCTTGCAAGCTCGCTTCCCTTTCAGATGACATCACTGCCTCACACTCATCTCTCCCAATGATAAGTCTATTACGCAAAAATGTATTTCATCACCATTTTTTGAGATGGAGTTTTGCTCTTGTGGCCCAGGCTGGAGTGCAGTGGCACGATCTTGGCTCACTGCAACCTCCACCTCTTGTGTTCAAGTGATTTTCCTGCCTCAGCCTCTCGAGAAGCTGGGATTACAGGTGTGCGCCCCCACGCCCAGCTAATTTTTTATATTTTTGGTAGAGACGGGGTTTCGCCATGTTGGCCAGGCTGGTCTCAAACTCCTGACCTCAGGTGATCCACCTGTCTAGGCCTCCCAATGTGCTGGGATTACATGCATGAGCCACTGCACGCAGCCACAAGCTTTTTTTTTGAGATGGAGCTTCGCTCTTGTTGCCCAGGCTGAAGTTCAATGGTGCGATCTTGGTTCACCACAACCTCTGCCTCCCAGGTTCAAGAGATTCTCCTGCCTCAGCCTCCCAAGTAGCTGGGATTACAGGTGTGCACCACTATGCCTGGCTAATTTTTGTATTTTTAGTAGAGGCGGGGTTTACCCATGTTGGTCAGGCTGGTCTTGAACTCCCAAACTCAGGTGATCTGCTCGCCTCAGCTTCTCAAACTGCTGGGATCACAGGCACTTTGAGCCACTGTGCCCGGCCCCACAAGCTTCTTTATAATATTACTTAACACACTTACGCATTTCCAGCCTTAATATGGCATAACCTCCTGGGTCATATCCTGGCTTTGCCTTTAGGAATCCAACCTACCCCAGGAAAGCTCTCTCATTTGAATGAGGCAGCAGAACTCCCGGCCCATACATGTGGATAAAACTCAAACCAGGAGGAGGTGGTTCAGGCAGAACTCCAGCAGCCTCAAGAAACACCTGTGAGGAGTGCTGTGGAAAGTAGTGGCTCTCAGCACAGGCTCACGTCAGAACTGTCCAGCAGCTTTAAAAACACCCGTGCCTGCTGGCTGGGACACACTCCTCAGGAGATTTCAGTACACGGCAGGGCTGAGAACCAAGGACCTAAATCTGGAGCCCTCTTGCCTGTGACTCTTTTCTTGGTGCTGGGAAGGAACATGTGGTGGGTGAGCTGGTGGGTGGGGGGTGTTGTTCTGGCTTTTCTGAGCAGGTATATTTTGTTTTAACAGCTTTATTGATATATACTTGATATACAAAGAGCTGTGTACAATCTGATGAGTTTGGTCATATGCAAACACCCAAGATACCACCACAATGAAAGTCTAGGCATAATCTGATTACTTGTAATATTGTACGTCTGCGAGAAAGTAACATTTTTAATAGAACTTTCATCTTTCCAAACACAAGATTTTAGACCATTTTATCTGTCTTGCTTTCAAGTCAAAAACTTCACAGACCTGACTATGAACTCATGGTTCTTTCTTTCCTGTCAACCTCAGTTGGTAATCCACATGATGTCAGAATTGTCCTCCTGGCCTGACATGGTTTCCCTGACGGGCAGGGAGGTGCCTGTGTGTTGAGACGTGTGGTCCCATTTTGATGATGTTTCAACTTTTATTTGGTCAACACATCCCATGGCGAAGTCAAACATCTCTGGGTTCTAAGAGGGGGCCATCACTGCTTTGATGAGGCCTGAGCCCGAGACGTTGAGGGTGGGAAGATGGCTGCCCTGTCAATCATTCCTTCAGAGACACAGTTATCACCATAAAATACCTTCTCTGACTTGTATAAACCCAAACTAGTTGCATTCAGGGTGGCATACAGGATTTACCTAGGGAAATTTTACTTGTATTTCTACCATGGGAGAAAGCATTACAAATGCTTACTAAAATCACTAATATTAGCAGACCAAATGGGGTAGAAAGTGCTCATTTCTTTGCCATTTTAACCCTTGAGTAGCTGCTGCCTTGGAGCCCAGATGCATCCAGAGTTAAAGTGAAGAGGTGAGGTAAGATGGGCCAAGCTCTTAAATTACTGCTGAACTTTGGTAACTACGGAGTTTTTTGTTTTGTTTGTTTGTTTTGACACAAGGTCTCACTGTGTCACCCAGGCTGGAGTGCAATGGTGCAATCATAGCTCACTGCAGCCTCAAATTCCTTGGCTTAAGTGATCCCTTCACATCAGCCTCCCAAGTAGCTAAAACTACAGGTGCACACCACCACGCCCAGCTAATTACAAAAAAATTTTCTACAGATGAAGTTTCACTATGTTGCCAGGCTGGTCTCTAACTCCTGGCCATAGTGATCTTCTTGCCTTAGCCCAAAAGTGTTGGGATTACAGGTGTGAGCCACTGCACCTGGCCCAGAGTTTTTGAAACTCCACCTTTGTGTTTCTGGGGTACAGGTTTTCCCTCTTTCTTCTTTCAGTAAACTGCTGATCATTTAAAATTAGTTCTATTCAAGCCTATCCTGAAAAACAATCCTCCTAGTTTCTGGTTGACTAAATATAAGGTTAAAAAAATAAATTCTGGCCATATGTCTCTTTCAGAAACACAGTTATTACCAGAAACCACCTTCTCTGGAAGGTGTTTTTCATTTTCCATACTAAAGTGAAAAACACAAGTCTGCCTATGAGCTCAGAAGTCTGCCTATGAGTTCATAGTGAGATCCTGTCTCTATAAAAAAATCTTTAAAATTAGCCAGATGTGGTAGCATATGCCTATAGTCCTAGCGACTCAGAGGCTGAGGTGAGAGGATCGCTTGAGTCAAGGGGTTTGAGGCTGCAGTGAGCTAGTACTGCACCACTGTGTTCCAGCCTGGGTGACAGAGCAAGACCCTGTCTCAAATGTATTATCAATTTTAATTTTATAATAAATTTCCTATCATTGAAATCACACAGGCATGATAAATACTAAAGTAATGAGCTGAGTTTGGCAATGAGATCAGGAAGGGAGATGAGATTCTAGTACCTAAAAAATCTGGAAACCTACACTGAGGTTCACACCTGGCTTACTTTCTCAGCTCTATTTTTACTTGAGTTGGTCTTAGTCCATTCAGGCTGTTATAACAAAATACCACAGCTTGGGTAATTTATAAACAACAGAAATTGATTGCTCATAGTTCTGGAGGCTGGGATGCCCAGGATCAAGGCCCAGCAGATTCAGTATCTAGTCAGGGCTCCCTGCTTCATAAATGATGTCTTGCTGCTGTGTCCTCACAGGGCAAAAGAGGGCAGGGGAGCTCCCTGCAACCTCTTTTGTAATCCCATTCATGAGGACAGAGCCCTCATGACTTAAGTCACTTTCCCAAAGGCCCCACCTCTTAATACTAATACATTGGGTGTTAGGTTCCAACATAGGAATTTTGTAAGGACACACATATTCAGACTATAGCAGCTGGTTAGCTGTTATAAGCAAATGCTCAGAACTCTTAAGTCTACATTCCAGCTCTGGACTACATCCTGCCCTCTTCCACGCCTGCTGCAACAGTGAATTCCTCACTGGCTCCATTTCCTGGGTATTCTGCAAGAACTCCAAACTCCACATGCATATATGACATTCTCTGCTCAGTCTTCTACTGAATCTTTCCCGGAACCTATTCTTTTCATGGTCTCTCTCTGTCTTCCCAACCAGAAACCTCTGATTTATTTGACTCCCTTTACCTCTATATCGACTCTTCTGTGAGATGCTTTTCATGCCCATCGCCTGTTCCTCTGCCCTATTTCTACAGGAGTTGGACTCTGTCTTGCCTTTACTACAACCACAACCTCCTCCCCTTTAGACCAGAGGACCGTGTCGTCATACTGTTCCTAGACCAAAATGAGGGTCAGGCTGCTATTTCTTGTGGCCCAATAATGAGATGCAGATGAACTGGGGAGGAAGAGAATTTTTATTTCTGCAACCAGTTACTGGTAGAAGGCCTGGAAATTATGGCCAGACCAACTCAAAATTACAAAGTTTTCCAGAGCTTATATACCTTCTAAGCTATATGTCTACCTGTAAGTGTGCATCATCTAAAGACATAAGTGATTAACTTCTTTTACATTATAACTAATGTCTGAGTCCTCAAGGCCTTCTTCTGGAGCCTCAGTAAATTCACTTAATCTAAATGGGTCCAGGTGCTGGGGTGATTACCCTTATCTTGTCTCCTACTAAATCACAAGAGGTTTGGGGAGTTCATTCAGACCCACAATAAATTTGTTTGTGAAGGCCTGGGGAGTTTCTTCAGACACCAAATAAAACTTATTTAATCCTAAATGGGTCATGTTAAGAACTCCTTCATTATTTTGTCATGCTTTAAGGCCCAGGAAAGGCCTAGGCAAAACTCCTGGTGGGCTTTTGTTACATCCCACATCCCAGACTTTATATAAGGGCACTGGCTTTTTTTTTTTTTTTTTAGCTTTTAATATTTAACTTAACCACTCAGTCAGTACTGAAACACTTGTTATGGAGGCCTGTGTTGGTGAGACCTGGCCTGCCACAATGCTGCATGCAGGAGGGAGTCTCAGCCCCTCAGACGGCGTTTGAGACTCTTCTTGCTAGGCTTCTCCCTCTTTTTCCCATCTCATCTCCTGCCATCCACCAGGCACCCTGGACTCCAGCCCCATGGTCCCCACTGCACCCTGCACCTTCATGCTCCCATGCCTGCACTCCTCCCGAAGTCTCTGCTCCACGCCGCTTCAAAGATCAGCCCTGTGAGGTCTCTCCCAACACCATCCCCTGCCCTCCCCGATCTGTCCTGCTCCTCCCTTGGCAGGACCCCCATTTCTACAGTTCTCACCATGTGCAATATTGTGGTTAACTGTTAGAGGCCTCTGTCTTCTACACCAGACATGACCTTGAGAGCAACCCCATCTCATTCCTCTATGCATAGTCCAGGTATCCACCTTGGTTTCAGAACCTTGTAAAGGTTTTGACTTAAACAGAAGGGATGTTGCAGCAGAAAGGGAAATCAGCAAAGATGGAAACAATATGAACTCAAAGCATACAAAGGAAACTGATTAAAATGTTAACACAGTGCTGGCGGGGACAGTTTGAAACAGGTGCTCCCAGGCAATGATAGCCTATTATCATGATGACCCTCAGGGAGAGCAGTCGGACAGTATTTAGTAGAATATAAGTATAAGCTTTGATTCAGCAATTCAATTTCTGCAAATACACCCCATGTAATACAGCCAGCATTAAAATATATGAAACATCATACCAAACGGAACTTTTAAAGACTATAAATAGCCTCATGTCTGCTCAAATATGTTCTTGCTACCAAGTGAATTATTAAAAATTTGTTTAGGAGCACAGCTTAAAATTTTAGAATGTGAAAGAAAAATATCTTGAATCCCCAAATCACTAAGCTAAAAGGAAAATTCAAGCTGAAACTCCTCAGGGCAAACCTGCCTCCCATTCCATTCAAAGTCATCCTCTGCTCACTGAGATAGATGCATATTCTGATTGCCTCCTTTGGAAAGGCTTATCAGAAACTCAAAAGAATGCAACCGCTTGTCCCTCACCTACCTGTGACCTGGAAGCCCTCTCCCTGCTTCCAGTTGTCCCTGCCTTTTCGGATGAACCAATGTACTTCTTACATATATTGATGATATCTCATGTCTGCCTAAAATATATAAAACCAAGCAGTGCCCCAACTGCCTTGGGCACGTGTTGTTAGGACTTCCTGGGGTTGTGACACTGGTGCACATCTTCAACCTTAGTAAAATAAACTTTCTAAATTAACTGACACCCGTCTCAGATTTACTGGGTTTACAAGAATTACAGACAAGGAACTGAGAACCTTCAATAGTTAAACAAAACAAAAACTCCTAAATATAGGCACTACCTGTATAAATGAATGATGAGGCATCCCCAGGAAATATTCTGCTACTATCAAAAAGCATGAGGGGCTTTGTATACTGATTTAGAAGCATAGTCACAATGTACAGTTAAAAGGAATCAAGCTCAGCTGGGCGCAGTGGCTCACACCTGTATCGCAGCACTTTGGGAGGCCGAGGCAGGCGGATCACTTGAGTTCAGGAGTTCGAGACCAGCCTGGCCAACATGGTGAAGCCCCATCTCTACTAAAAATACAAAAATTAGCTAGGTGTCGTGGCACGTGCCTGTAATCCCAGCTACCCAGGAGGCTGAGACAGGAGAGTCGCCTGGACCTGGAAGGCAGAGGTTGCAGTGAGCCGAGATCGTGCCACTGCATTCTAGCCTGGGCAAGAGTGAGATTCCGTTTCAAAAAAAAAAGGAAAAGAAAAATAAATCAAGGTCACATTTTAGGGGTCTAAAGTTCTTAAGCAGAAGATCACCAGTGAAAATTTCTCCCTGTTATAGAGAAGGTGTCTTCAACTTACACCAGGAATCTTCATTGATAAATCCAACAAGAACTGAGAGAAAAGAAATTCTGCTCTTGAATATCTGCCCCCTCCAGGCTGCAACCCGAAGGCTGTGCTCCATCTCCTGACGGCAAAATAGTGAGGGTCTGCAGCAGGCGTATGGAGCACTCAGCTAGGGAAGCGCCCCCGCCCCCATTGCCCTCTTCCACGCATCCTGGAAGGCCCCAGTGCTGCAGGAGGAGAGCTCAGCGAAGGAGTCCAGCTGACTTCTGCACAGAGGGGCCTCCCCATCAGGCTCAGAGTCTGTCCGCAGAGCCATAAACGGCACCTGCTGGTGAGAGGTGACCTTGTGTCCAGGGAGCCTGGGACTGACTCTGGCACCTGCGCCCCTAGCAGGCAGGTAAAGTGGCCCAGCGGTGCTGGCTCTGCCAACCTTGTCTCTGGATCTTGATTTGACACCTGTGAACAGCACTTCATCCACTCACAGCATTAATTATTCACAGCAGAGAAATGAACCCAGAGGCAGCCAACAACACAGGGTAATGTAAGCACTTTAAAAAGAAGCTTCACGCTCCAACAGGAAACTTGGGAATAGGGCCTGAAAGCAGCCTGGTCAAAATCGATAGTGCTGGCAGGAATGGGCTCTGCCTCCTGCTGGATAAGCCCTGGACCCTGGGCTCCTCCAGGACAGGCCCTGCCTCCCTCATCGCTAACTTCCCATCATCCCTACACACTGGCTCCCTCCCACTTGAGTGGTGCTCTGGAAATTACAGGTACTCGGTAAGGCATGACACTGATGATCGTATTCCTTAATTCTGTTTCATGGATCCTATCTTCCCCTTACCCAGCGGTTTGACAACATGCAGCCATCCATTTTTTCCCTTCCATGCTCTCCTTTGAGCTTGGCAGTGTGTGAATTCCCTATCGTCTCAGTGGAGTTGACTTCCGAGAAGCTTCCCCACATTCTTTCCTTCAGTGGTACCTAGATCTGAAGGAAAAACTAAAATAAGTGAGCAAACAGAACACCCAGAACCCAAATGCCCTGCAGCTCTGCCCCATCCATGTGACAGCCAGAGATGTGACCTAGTCATGCAAAAGACCTCTAAAGATGCTGCAGGCCCAGGGAGACTTAGCATCTCCTGGTGTCAGCTGCCAAGTCAGTAAAACTAGATGAGGATGGTCTTAGGGTTTCCCGGCATTCTGAGAATGGAGGTAAGTAAAGAACCACCTTTGGGGCCAAATCTTTTCCTCTTCCCAGCTCTTCAAAGGGCCACAGGGCTATTTTCACTTTTAAATCATTGGTGTCAAGAATACTCAACCATTTCTAACCCACCCTCAATTTTCTGGGGGACAGAGATTCATTTCAATTCACAGTAACAAGAAATTTGCACATCTAAACAGCCAGCTCTCTCTGGCTTATTAAAGTCACATGAAACAGTCATCATCTGAAGTCTGGGTAACTGTCAGAAAGCACCTGATTATGTCTAAGGAGCCACAAGATCTGGTCCAGTGAAGCCAGGCTCCCAGATCCACCCCAGCGCCTGACTGGGAGCGGCGCCCTTTCTCACATCATCATGTCAGTACCAAGACCTGCAGAAGAAAAAAGACTCACTAGCTTGGAAGGAGAGATGAGGTGGTCGCTTTGTACTTGGCAAGCAGGCTGGATCCTTAATGAGCTAAAATCCATCTCCCATTTGTCGCTTGTCTCTGCTACAACACACATGCCTGCTCAGTCATTCATCTTTTATTTTCTAGGCTATAAATTATTCCCAGCAGCCAGCCAGGGTGTTGTGGAATAAGCGAGATGAGACCCTTGAAGGTGATCTAGCACAGGAAACTGGGGCCCAGAGAGGTTGGACATTTGCCCAACATCACACTACAACCTGATGGCATAGCAGGTCTAGAGATGATCTCTTGAACTCCAGCCCGTTAAATATTTTCCATCCCCAAAGAATGCTTTCAGAATCACTCCGTCTCCAACCCTCCTTAGGCCACCATTTGTCTCCGTTACTAAAGGTATACTGAGTGCCTTCTATGGGCCAGGCCCTGAAGGGCACAGAAGGTATAAAAATCAGCAAGACAGGCTCCCAGTCTAGGGAGGAGACACACAGATGTTTTATTTCAGCAACAGTAAGTCCAGTGAAGGAGCATGGTACCCATGCACCAAAGAGGGGTATGGGCCACGGAGAGGGACACTCATCCCCAGCTCTCTGGAGATGACACTGCAGAGTGCTTAGGCAAGCACTCCACAAATGTCAGCCATTGCATTCCCAGGCTGTGTATCTGGCAGACTCTGTGTCTCAGCTAGTCTAGGACAACTTGGGGCCGTCCTCTGCTCTGTCCTGCTGCAAAGGTAGATGCAAAGAAGTGGGCAGTCTCAGCTGTCCTTGTAGTGAGCTGGGGCCGTGCAGTGCTGCTGGAATGGGCTCTGCCTCCTGCTGGATAAGCCCTGGACCCTGTGTGACATACTTGCACCTCTGTCAGCTGTGGAGGAGCCTCCCGAGGTCTCTGTCCACACCCTAGCATACAGGCACGCCCTGTCACCTCCAGCCTGCTGCTGCCTCCCAAGCCACCGCCCTCTCTCTGCTCTTCCACACACCCAAGTCCTCTCAGGGGTGGTGGCTGTAAGCTGGGTGGCCTCTGGGGGGCTGAGGAGTACCTGGGCTGGAAATCTCAATGGAGATGGTGACATTTCTTATAGTCACTGCTCCTGACCCAAGAGGCCTCCCACTACCCACAAAGAGGTGGTGGTGTCCATTCAGGCACCGAGGAAGGCCCAGGTAACCTCTGGCAGATATCAAAGATGGGCTGCGAAAGGCTGCCTCCCACAGCGTCCCCAAGAGCATGACTGGCATCGAGGTGAGTTTGTCCCCTGCGGCAGAGGTCCCCAGGTAAAATCAGCGGACCCATCAGCCACCTCTGGGCACAGAACCCCCGGTCTTCTCCAAGCTCAGTGTTAAAATGTGCCAAAGGAAACTGCAAATATTAGGGAGAATACAGGCATCCCAAATAGTGACTGAGTCCTTACTCTGTATCTCACATGCACAGTAGTATTTATACTGCACAGCAACCCAGTGCAGCAGGCACCACGACCACATCTTTTTTAAGAAAACTGAAGCCGTAGGCTGAATAGCATCTGGAGCTACCTCCTCCCATGCCACTCCACTTCCCCTCTGTGCCACAGGAGCAGCAGGCACAGCCTCTGTGACAGACAGGAGCTCCCTGTCACCTGATGAGGAGGATTCAATGCTCCCTGCAGACACCTGAACATCGGACTGAGTTCCCGCATGTGGACCTGCGTCTAGGCTCTTCTCTGACAAACGCCACCTTAGTCGGCAGCACTTTCTGGACTGACAGGGAAGTGTGCTGTTTGCTGCTTTGGATCCTGCAGGACATGCTCCTCGGTCAGTTCCTACCTTTATCTTCTCATCTCTGGGCTCCAGGAAGCTCACACGGTGGCCCGTTTCAGGCCGTGCTGGCAAAGGAGCTGAGGAAGCGAGGCCCAAGCAGAAGCTCGACTCGAGGAGAGAATGCAAGCCAAGGGGCGGGAGCTGCTGAGGCCACACAGCCACTTGCTATTTTTAAATCACATGTTACTAAGAGCAGACACCTAGTAAGCCCTGAACCAAAGCACAGAAAGGCACATTTTAATCAGAGCAGCTTGCAACAGGAAAGGCAGGTAGTGAAGGGAAGTGAAGGGGGAAAGAAACATTACTGGAGGGAACAGGAATGTGTTGCTTTTCTGTTCAGATCCCGAAGGGTCTTTTTCTTCAAAAATAAGAATATCTTGTTTATACATGTAATACACAGTCTTCCAGACCAATAATGGAAAAATATCAAATTAAGGAAATGAAATAAACCTTGAAGCAGGACAGGGTAGAAAGAGAGAGATCATTTAGCACAAAGAAATCAGAACAGGTGAGAGTAATTTTGTATGTCTAGATAGCTACAGTAGAAAACCTACATTTCATTAAAAGAGCTCAGTCTCTGTTAGCTTACTAACTGGCACGCTGGAATGAAATGCAGGGACAGGCAGAGTGGGGAGAAGGCGGCTGCCACCTGGGATTTCCGGTGAGACAAAATGAAATCAGATTATCAAATATAGGAGTAAAATCTCTACAACAAGTTTGCAACCTAGATGTTCCCTCCTCAATGCATTCCGCATGGTGAGTTACACTCACAAAACAGAGGTGTTGTTTGAAATATATTTTCTGCAGGGGAAGGAAAGAAAACAACCTCTAACAAAATAGGACACCACTTTGAGTCAACATATTTGTAAGGAATATCTGTTTTGGAGAATCTTAGCACTTTACCCAGGTGAAATGAAATGTAGAATATACTAGAAATGTACTTTTTAGATGAGATCCATTACATATATATATATATATATTTTTTTTTTTTTTTTTTTTTTTTTGAGACGGAGTCTCACTGTGTAGCCCAAGCTGGAGTACAGTGGTGTGGCTCACTGCAACCTCTGTCTCTGGGGCTCAAGCGATTCTCGTCCCTCAGCCTCCCAAGTAGCTGGGACTACAGGCTTGTGCTACCATGTCCAGCTAATATATATATATTTTTTTATTTTAGTAGAGACGGGGTTTCACCATGTTGCCCAGGGTGGTCTCGAACTCCTGAGCTCAGGAGATCAGCCCGACTCGGCCTCCCAGAGTGCTGCGATTACCGGCATGAGCAACCGTGCCCAGCCTAATTTAAGTTTTTTTTTAATGTGAGGTTGAAGATGCTTCAGAAATGACTAGTCACTCTCACATGACTATACCACTGCTGCATGAGGCATAGGTACCTTCCCTGTCCTGCACACCACAACGCACCACAACTGACACGTCGTGGGCCCTCCACAGACACCTGTGGATGGAATGAATGAAGTGCAGCCATCACCATCCCCGGGACAGCACCCTGCACACTGGCCATGTGTCCAGAGGCCAGGCCGGCAGCAGTGTGCAATGGCAGCCCGCCAGCCTCTCCTGCATCCCCACCGCCTGAGGCCCCCAGCAGCAGAGCGAGCTGGGCTGGATGTGAGTCTCCTGTACCTGCACTGCCTTCTCCACCAAGGCAGCAGAAACCACAGTGGGCTTCAGAGATCAACAATAACGTACCCCTCAAGGTTAACTCTAGGGCAGCTGTGCCTCCTGCAGGTCAAGCACTTCCAGTAGGGGTGTAGCCACCGTCTCTTGCTTGCAGCAGACCTCTCCTTGAGCAAGATTGGATGGAGTAGAATATAGCTAAGCAATTTCTACTCATTCCCCTTTAAGAAAAATGCTTCATGACCCCAACTTGATGGACAGTGGAGAAGACAGCTTTGGAGAAGACAGTTTTTGAGTATTAAATATCTGGACTGGTGAGGGTATTGGACAAGCCACCCCATGTGTGCTGGCTGGCCCCAAAAAAACAACTTTCTCCTTGGCACCACACTGGGTTCACTGCTGTGTCAGGACACTGTCGTCCCTCGCATGTGCAGGGAAGTGGCACACTGAGTCTGTAGCACTAATCTCATGAGCATATGTAACAGAGAGGTGAGCTGGCCTTGGGTAGGTTATGTTCTTATGGGACTTCTGCACTGGTCGTGTGCAAGCCCTGTGCCTCAAACCTGGCAGGTCAGAATTCGCAGTCACATCTTACAGAGGAAGCAGCTGACAATGTCACAGAGCTGGTAAACAACAGAGTGGAGGGATGGGAAGGCTGGTGCTAGGCAGAGGTGGGGACCACACATGCAGGGAAAGTGCTTCATGCTACTGCACGGGTCACTTTAAAACGGTTAATTCTGTTCTTTGAATTTCACCTCAATTAAATAAAAAAGTAACAGAGCAAATATGTGAACTCTGCACGAACATGATTGCAAACATCAGGTGCTACACACTGTGCCAGGCAGCAGGGTTATGGAATGCACAGGCGACGGCCCCATACTGAAGCACTCGCCGCATGGTGATTTGCTGGTGTTGTCAGCATTCTCTCACAGCCAAAACAGCAGGGGAGGAACAAACTTTTATGGGGACAGGGAACTGAGTCAGAAGAGGCTGAGAGAACTGGGGAATGATCAAAGGTCCCCTACATGGGTTGGCGCTGCTGACTGCATGGTGAGAACTGCAAGGAAATGCATCCACTCAACATCAAGGATGGCCGCTGTGTGCCAGGCACTATCCTATGCCTTGTTGGGAAGCCAAGTATTTATAACTTGTTGCCCTCATGAGATTCACAATAAAGAAGGAAGATAAAGCCAGACGCTCTCTTGAAAGTCTACTGTTAAAAGGGCATTGTTCCTGATGGTTTTAAGCAAAAAAGTGACATGGAAATTTACAAAGACGTGAGAACTGGACAGGAGAAGAGGCTGAAAGGAGACTAGCTAGAAAGTTTCGGCAATGGTTCAGAGGGACATTCGCAGATGTGGATTCGGGTGAGGACACTGGGAACAGAGGGGAGAAACAGAAAGACCAGAGGCAGAACAGAGAAGACTAGTGGGTGGGGCTGGGGTTTCCTGGCATCATGAGATCAGAAGACCTTAATTTACGTACAGGGCACAGGACAATGCCGGGGCCTGGAGTAAGTACTCAATAACTGTTACCTGCTGGTACTCTCACGCTGAACTTCGTGTTCTCATGGTGACTTCACTTTTCCATTTTTCTGGACAGTGCACCTAGGGAGCTCTGGATCCTTCTCCCCACCATTGGAAGAGAAAAGCACGAAAGGAAACTGGGCCACAGGACTGAGTGACAAAAGCAGGGCTTGTCTTTTGTATCCCCTGTCTCCAGTTCAATGCAATGCAAAACACTTTCAAAATATGCAGGGAACAAGTGAATGGATAAAGAACAAATGAACAAGTCAATACAAGAACAGCAATGACCTCTGACGCCCAAGCTCTGACAAAGCTGATCTATAAAACAATTGGAGAAATAGGGTTTTAAGGAAGAGCACACAGGAGGAGGCGAAAGGTCCACTTTGCGCAAAAAGCTAAACAAGGAAATAGGCGTACTGATGAAAATTCATTATGCTGAGAAGAACCAAAATATTTTCTCTTCCTGTTATCCCACAACCACTTCTCTTCAACCTGACAACTCTGTAATTAGAGCCCAAGTCCTTATGCTGCTGTTTTATTTTCCAAGTGGGGTCTGTCTTTCTGCAGCTGCAGAGGCTTCCTTCCAGGGCCCCCACGCCATGGGGCACACTGACTCCTGCTCGTCAGTATGAAACCAAGATGACGAACATGGCCAGCTTCCGCGTGCTTTACCCGCACTCACAGATACACAGCCCTTCCCTCCTACACTGGGCTCCTCAAGAATGACAGGTAAGAGGCTGGGCGAAGTGACTCACACCTCTAATCCCAGCACTTTGGGAGGCCAAGGCAGGCAGATTGCTTGAGGATAGGAGTTCGAGACCAGCCTGGCCAACATGGTGAAACCCCATATCTACTAGAAATAGAAAAATTAGCTGGGCGTGGTGGCACACGCCTGTAATCTCAGCTACTAGGGAGGTTGAGGCACGAGAATTGCTTGAACTCAGGAGGCAGGGACTGCAGTGAGCCGAGATTGCACCACTGCACTCCAGCCTGGTGACACAGCAGGACTCCACCTCAAATAATAATAATAATGACAGGTAAGAAAAATGTACGTTCTGGAAGATTAAAAAAATAACGCTTTTTCCTATTATTATATATCTCCTATCCAATTACCCTATATGCTAGTATATATAGTGTTTCTGCTAGACTACAATATATATGCCTGAGGAATCTCAGGTTTTACAAAATTCAATACTAAAAATAATAGAGCTTTCGGGAAAATTTGGTTAGGGCATTCGACTCAATACCTAAGGAACTTCAAAACAGAATCAAAAACAGTGACTGATAACCTGGAGAGTTAATGTGGTCACTGAGGCAGGTGGCTCCACAGGGCTGGTGGCTACCACAGCAGATATTACAAACACACGAAAACGACAGGAAGAAAATGCAGCAATGCCCTCATTACAGAAAGACTGGCAGACACTGAGGGGGCACTGGAAGGATTATAACCCATTCTGAGCCAAGAGCCATGAGAGGCTGTGACAGCAGCTCTCTGGCGAGGAGGCCTCAGAGACAGGCGATCATTGTGATTTCCTACACATACGCACAGACACACACACACTGTCACAGTGGCTCCGCTGAGGACTGTTTCTTGTCCTGCTCAAGCTCATAAGTCTGCTCCTATGATCCTTGCTCTCTTTGCCTAGGAAAATGTGTATAAGCCAACATAACATTTGCCTTCCACAGACATCTCGCCCCCTTTAAACCCTCACATGTGAGCTCACCTGCATCACAGAACAGGGCACAGAATTTCAGGCTGTCCTCAGCGTAACTGGTCTGAGTGGGCCAGACACCACGGTGAGGTCACCTGCTCATCCCCCAGTGAGGCAAGCCTGGCACCGCAGCAGAGGCTGGGCCACGCCGGGCTTTCCCCATCCCACACCCAGAACTTTAGCAAGACAATTCCCAGAGAAAGGTATGGCCACAGAATGAAACCACAGAAAGGTGCAAATACTTACATATAATAGGTTGGATAGAGTCCTTCGAAATACCAGCAATGCTTTTTGGCTTCTGTGCACTGCAAATAGAAGCAAGAAAAAGTTTGTCAGTACTCAGGAATCTGCATGTTGTTGAGAAGCTCTCACAAAGGCAGAAAGAAGGATGAGAAGACACAGCTTAACCCATGAAAAGCTGGGATATCAGGGCAGACAATGCATTACAGGGAGAGCCGTCCCCTTTCTCATGACTTTCTATTTCTTTAAAACATCTATTTTTCTATTTTTTCATAGCCTTTCATATCTCTATATACACTGAGTGTCAGCATTTTATTAAAAAGGTAAATTAAAGACAATCCACTGTTTAAAATGTACTTGGTATGATACTTCAGATTACACAAGAATGCTAGAAATAAAGCACTGCAAAGATTGCCACTGCCCCCCAATTTCTGTTTTAGAGAGACATCTCCAATAGATTTAGCATTTCTAGAGCTGTATATTTCAGAATATGCTAAAGCCGCATTCCGACCTACGTCTGCAAGATGCTGCGAGTCACGGTTCACTCGTTGCCCTCTCACGTGCAGGAAGAGAAAGAAGGAACAAGGAAAGACAATGGGAGCCTCTCCTGGGCTTTCCAGGTAAGTCCAGCTCCTAACATCCCGGAGGCAGGGCCCAGCCCCACAGGGCAGGGCAGGGCAGGGCAGGGTGGGTGAGTGCACACAGGCATCGGAGCAGGGGCCAGATGCCACCTGGAGGCTCTCACAAACCTCCAGCAAGTGAGGCAGGTCAGCATCCCCACTGCTCAGGGAGCTCTCTCTGCAGAGATGCTCTTCCTATCTGAACAAGGTTTTTCTAAAATTATTCCATTCGTGCTGTCATTTTTGTTTTACATTCACAACTTCCTACCTCCATGATCTAGTTTATTGGCCCCCATGTGTAAATAAAACCTTCAAAACATTATGGTGCAAAGCTCCCAGCAGCAGGAACACTGGCAAAGGGACGGCAAACAAAGCTTTCTTTGGGTGAGGCAGGGCCATCCTGCCCAAAGCCCCTCCTCCGGTGGGAGGGTGGCTGGATCAGCTCCCTCCTAGCCTGTCCGCAGCCCCAGCAGGTGTACAGCAATGCCCTCCTGCCACGATTGCCCTGCAGCTGGAATGGAGTTAGAGACAGGCCCCACATCTACAGTGGCATGCCATGGGAGAGGTGAGTGCCAACGCCACGCCAGCGACATTCGATGGGTTATGAAAATGACATGAACCCCTGGATTTTGGAGAATGTGCTTTAAGACACTCAGAAGCATACTCAGGCAGCCTGGAGTGACCTAGTTTTATTAACGGAAAATGAGTTTTATTTAGACTAGGTTAGCTCCTGTCCAGTTTAAGAAATGAAGCTCAGACAGCTGACGAAATCAATTTATTTTGGCACAGAAGAGCAATTTCAGGTCTCTGCCCCAAATTATAATTCATTTCACTAGAGTCTTCTGTGATAAACAGAGAAACCAGGTCTGCCTTCCATGTGTCACTTTAAACAGGTCTCCCTTATTCTCCATCACCGCCACCGACAGCCAAACATTCCTGGAACCTGACACTTAAGTTCCACACAATCAAGAGGTGAGGCCAGGGAACATCAGAACACAAGCCTGAAGCTCCCCACCTGCCTGGGGCCTGGCTGCTCCAGGGCTGCTCCGCAGAGACAGGCCACAGCCACGCAGCGAGAGCCAGGTGCATGGGCTGGCACTGGAAATAAGGACAGGCTCTGGCCTCCATAGCGCCCTTTTCTGCAATTCCTCTTGGTCTAAAGCATTCCCAGATCCAAAGCAGCCACTTGATACTCTGGCAGCACATCTCCATCACTAATGCATTGCATTTCAGAAAGGACTTTTTCTTCCAATCAGACAAAATAATGCCACACTTCTGAATGAACATTGTCTCTGGGATACAGGTATATGAGGAATACCACTTCACAAATTAAGGCACCAGGGCCCTTGGTGGGTGTCTTCTTCTGGGTCACACACCTTCTTTGTGGTGGCAAAACAGAGAGCCCCCAGCACAGTGTCTTCTGGACTCACGAGAGCTCCCCTGAGGAACCCACTCTGCCCACCTCCAGCAAGAACAAAGGCCTCTGAAAACTGGTGTGAGATGATCCCCAAGATACAGCGTTAGTGAAAAAGCATAGGCAAAAACAAAAACATACGTCCAGTATGCCATCCTTGATGCAAAAGGAAACGTGTACATTTGGCCTGCTTTACACAAAAAGAATCACAGTTTGCACACATCAAAACATCACATGTATCCCATAAATATGTACAATTATTACATACCAGTACTTTTTTTTTTTTTTTTTCCAAAAAAAAAATCACAGCAAGGACAGAGTATGTGAAAGTTGATCATAAGAACTGGGTCATTCTTGTCATACCCAACTAACAGAGTCGAGGCCAGAGGGGCAAAGCACTCAGGTCATTCTCAGCAAGCCTGGCTGCTGAAACTGCCTGCCCTGACTCTCAGACTAGCTTACCCAGCCCCATCACACACCAGTGAGAGCTTGCACACCAATGAGAGCTTGCCAGCTCCCCAAAACTTTACTTAGTGCCAATGAACAACTCTCTTTCAAAACAATCCCTTACATTTCTCCTTTTTATAAAACTTCCAAACTTCTCTTTGTTCTTCACACATACTGAAGACCACCCAGTACATGGCCCAGACTGCAATGCTCACTTCCTAAACAAAATGTTTTAAATTTAGAGATTTGTCTCTGTAAAAGCTAATGAAAATGCTTACCTGTGGAGGGTGGGTGGGGTGAAGTGGAAAAGACAGGGACAAGAGCGAAATTCTTCTGAGTATATCTTTTTATGTAGTTTGACTTTTGAAATGTTTTTTCAGATAATAAAGTAGAAAGTATTTTTTAAAACCACTTCTCAGACTGAAAAGATTATAAAAGACTATCATGACATGATCACACATGTCCCCTTTAGGCCAGGGGCAACTAAGCAGGGTAGATGCCTGTGAGATCAGTGCTCACAGGAGACTCACACAGACACTCACTCTTCTGGGAGCCCTTCCTGGGGCCCTCCCAGGTGAAGGGCACCATTTCCATCCTACTCTTCCTCCCGCATTTGTCTGGCATATTCCCTAACTTCAGAGCTGCCTACTTGTTGGTTACCCTTGCTCAGTTACTTGCTAATAACCTTTTATCATTTCTCACTAAGCTACCCAAATGAATCATATTTTGAAAAATTTAACCCGTTTGTTCCTTTACAAAAACTATTCTTAAGAAAATATTAAGGCTACATTTCTTGAAACAGAAAGCACCTTTAAACAGAGTTACCTTGCATTAAAATGTAGTTCCATTTTGTTGCTGCTGAAATTAGTGTGTTTGAAATTTGCTAATATCCTGGAAACTGCTTCACTGTTTTTGGTAGCTGGACTTTTGTAGCAGCTTTCTCCTGAGGAATGCCAACATCGTAATACTACACACATATACTAACTCACTACAGTTAATGCATGGCATGATTCCATTTGACAGCCAGATAATATGAAGAATGCAAAGTCACAGGTCTCATTATTCAACTGAAAAACGCCAAAATGAGGACACAGAAGTCCTGATAATTGTTGTTGTTGAGGCTTTCCTTCAATAAATGCTTGCTAACTGAACACCAGGTGTCAGAGTCAGCTTGCCCAATTGAGGAGGATGCAGCCTCGTGATGGGAATGGAGACCAGGAGGTGGAGAGGCACACGCCTGCCCGAGGAGCCCAGGGTTGAGAGCCGGGTGCTGCCAAGTCGAAGTCTGATGAGAAAGGCAGTCTCTGCCTACCAAGTCCAAACTCCAAATCCAGCACCAGCACCAGGACTCAGGACAAAGCCAGACAGCTAGAGCTGTGGTCAAAGGGGAGTTTGCCAGGGACAAATAAGAGGGATCTTCAGAGTACTCCCAATCACCAGCAGGCACGCAGATATGGCCTCACAAGCAAGCGGGAGGAGGCAGAAAGAAGGCCCCGTGCTGGGTCACGTGGAAGCACCAGAGTCGACGGGCAAAGGGGAACCCACAGGTAAAGGAGGAGCCAAAGAACCAGAGCTCTGGGTTCTGACCCTGACTGCAACCTGCCAGCCACACCGCCACCCAGTCTGGGTCTCACTCTCCTCGTTTGTAAGAGTACGGACTCTCGGCCGGGCGCGGTGGCTCAAGCCTGTAATCCCAGCACTTTGGGAGGCCGAGGTGGGTGGATCACGAGTCAGGAGATCGAGACTATCCTGCCTAACACAGCGAAACCCGTCTGTACTAAAAGTACAAAAAAATTAGCCGGGCGTGGTGGTGGGCGCCTGTAGTCCCAGCTACTCGGGAGACTGAGGCAGGAGAATGGCGTGAACTCGGGAGGCGGAGCTTGCAGTGAGCCGAGATTGCGCCACTGAACTCCAGCCTGGGCGACAGAGCGAGACTCCGTCTCCAAAAAAAAAAAAAAAGAGTACAGACTCTCTTCCCTGCTTTATGAAGAAACTGAGATTGCATCAAAATGCCTGGCCAGACTAGGGCATCGTTTCCTGATCCCACACCAGCTAGCACCTCTGTCCCTAATTGTGTGTTCTCTGGAACAAACAACTTCCAAGGTTCATCTTACGTGGTACTCGATCATCTAGGCAGAAGCAATGCTACCAAACCTCTCGAGAACAAAGGTTCTAAATATGTAATGCCTTACATGTGTACAGTATTTAGTTTTCCAAAATCTCCCTAAAAGGAACAAACCTCTCTAAAAAAAAAAAAAAAAAACCTTAAAATGTATGGAAACTAAGGGGGAAAAAAGTGAATTTCCAGGTTTTATGCCCACTCTGAAAAGTCAGTCTACCCACATTTTGCGAAGATACTACTACCATGATTTCTTAAGGATCAACCATCTCTGGAAACAGAAATTATGTGTGTGAGGAGAGGTCAACTGCTTTCTGTTACCTAGCAGGCATCCTCAGTTTTCAGGATGTTGTCCTGGGCTCTGGGAAAACAGCAGCCCTGCATGAGCACCTGTGGGATATTCCCTCCGTGTGCAGAGCAGAGACAATACGCAGAGCCACATGCTTCTTGAAGAGCTCATGAAAACAGTAACATACAACTTACAAACTATGAACACGGCAGAGGGTGTGGGCTCACGAGGAAACCTTCAGGAGCAACTCCCTTGAGGGGATCAACAGTTCACACTGGAGAGGACTGAAAGATGTCTCTGCTCAAGGAGGACTCTGGACGCCCGTGGTTCAAGGACTAGGGTATCTATAGATGTAGTTAAGCCATCCCAAATATAGTTATCCCTATTTAGGCAGGATCTAAATAAGCCCCAGAGAATAAACCCTTGCTGATCTCCACTAGTAATCCTCATAGTGACATAAATTACTCCTCCATGTGCGCTGAGTGAGGAAGGACGCAGGACAACACTGATGTTGAGTGCTTCTCACTTTTCTATCCCAGGCTAAAACAGAGCCGCACCACAGGCAGGCACAGCTGACTTGGCAGGAACTGAAGCTCGTGACTCTGGGACATGAGGGAGTGGACAGCAGGGTCAAGGATCCAAAACAACATGGATTTTACCTAAATTCCACCTGTTCTGCTTTTCTTAAGTTCAGGGGATAAGGTGAGATCTTTAGATAAATAGCAGACAAACTTGCAAACAGCAGCTCACTGACAGGACTTGTCTCACTGACCTCTGGAAAGTAAGGATCCTTATGTTACTTATCACGGCAACGGCTTTGGCCAACAGTCTGTCCCGGGCCAGAAGTCCAGGGTTTGCTTCAGGATGGTGAGACGGCCCCAAAGAAGATCAGCCCAAGGACTCCATCTTTTTCAAAAGGGAGGGGCCCCCTGCTGTGCCTCACACTGCTTCTGCATTCATCAAAAGCAGAACTTGACACACAGGCAATGAGATCCCAGCTGCTTTCAGCTTGAGCCCAATTAGAGTGGGCTCGTTACACTCCGCACAGGCTGAGAACAAAGGGAGCCTCACGGGTGCTGGCAGGCTTGATGCTCAGGACCAGGGACAGAAGCAGAGGGCAGGGGGTAGCCTGCTCCATGCAGAGAGAAAATCTATGCAGGGAATGACAGGCAATTATCTCAAGGTCTCTGAATTTCAATTAATAAATAGGACCGACCATGCTTTAAATTCCTGTACTGGAATTTCAATCAGTTCTCTAAATGCTAATTACTTAATCCCCAGGTTTATGGACATTTTGTTTCTCAGGAATGTCTTATCTCCAAGAAACCTTGATTTTTTTAGAGATGAGAGTATGAGGCTTCTCACAAGCACCATTTCTTAGAGGGAAGAAAGCAGATAAACCCTTAAGAAAATAACAGAAATAAAAGATACCCCTGTCGTATAGAAGAAACCACACCTGAAATTCATACACAGCCAGCAAATAACGATCAGAGATGAGATCCGGGGATGCAGGCTGTAAACCTTAAACGAATCCCAACCACAGATCCTCAGGGAAATTCTGTCAACTCTCCTAGACTCTGAACAGCTGGTCTGCTTTACCTGCTTTCGTGTTCAACAGAAGGACAGGGGAGGAGACCTCCTCATGGACCCTCATTCCAGTAGGTAAAAAGCCTCAGCCCCAGCAGGTGACAATTAATCAGTAACCAAACTTAAAAGGTAGAAGCAGAGGAAACTACCCAAATAGGGCTGATATCTTTATCAATAAAGACTTACATGATTCAATGAGAAAAAGAAAAATTCCAACAGGAAAAATAAAGTGATAGATATGAGAATTTTTCAAAGAAACACAAAAGGCCAATAAACCTATTTTAAGAGACAATATTCATTAATAACCAAATATAAATTACAATAGTACGGTTTTTAACCCATCAAATTAGTAATAAAAAAATCCCAGAGTACCCTTTGCAGACAAGAGCATAAGGGAAAAAAAAATCACATAATTGTTGGGAAAATAAAATGCCTCAAGAAGACAATTTTTCAATATATATAAAAAATCTTTAAAATGTACGTAATTTCAGCAAGTTTAAACAATTGAGAACAAATGTTATTTAAAAAACTAGAAATAACCAACATTTTCAAAATGGGTTTTGCTAACAAAATTATAAGACATCCAAAAGATGTATTTGTAGGTATTTACTATCAGAATGTAGACAAACATAATGAGGAATATTTTGCTAAGAAAAAAAGGTCAATAAAATAGTACATCTAGAATTGTATTTTTTGTTATACATTATAGGAAACAGAAAATAATATGGAAAGCCATGTACCGAAATACTGACAACTAATTATGTTTCAGTTGGTACTAGAGATGATTGTTTTCCACTATACATTTTGTTAGTCTCCAAGTTTCCTGTATGGAACCTGTACATTTTATTTTTAAATCTCTATTCAATTTTACTTTAAAATGCAGACCACTTAGTACCCAAAAAAGAAGTGAAAACTGGATATGAAAAGATATTTAAATCAGCCTGGTCAACATGGTAAAACCCCATCTGTACTAAAAATACAAAAATTAGCTGGGCGTGGTGGCGCATGCCTGTAATCCCAGCTACTCGGGAGGCTGAGGCAGGAAAAATCACTTGAACCCGGGAGGCGGAGGTTGCAGTGAGCTGAGATCGCACTACTGCACTCCGGCCTGGGCAACAGAGCAAGCTCTGTCTCAAAAAAAAAAAAAGAAAAATATTTAAAATAAGAAAATATAACTGTTAACAAGAAAGAACATTCTCCAGCTAGGAATGAAATAAAAATAATAAAGTTTGTGAAATAATATACAAGGCTAGAAAGGGTGTACTCAAACAAATACAGAGTCAGCAATTAAAGCTGTATTCATAGAAAGTTTATCATGGAAAATGTTTATTTCATAGTTAATTTAAAACACATTATATATATTTAATTTCAACAATGTAAAAATAAACATATTCATAGGAGAAAGAATGTAACAGCATAAGCCTAAATTCACAGTGTTATATTTGGATGGTGTGATTTCTTTTTAAAATATCTCCCTACTGAAGCCTTCAATTCTGATGATAGAGGCTGTTGTGGCAAGAGACAAGGGACACATAAGAGTCCTCAATGGGCCGGGCACAGTGGCTCATGCCTGTAATCCCAGCACTTTGGGAGGCCAAGGCTGGCGGATTACAAGGTCAGGAGATGGAGACCATCCTGACTAACACAGTGAAACCCCACCTCTACTAAAAATGGGTGTGGTGGCGCTCGCCTGTAGTCTCAGCTACTTGGGAGGCTGAGGCAGGAGAATTGCTTGAACCTGGGAGGCGGAGGTTGCAGTGAGCTGAGATGGCGCCACTGCACTCCATCCTGGGTGACAGAGCAAGATTCCGTCTCAAAAAAAAAAAAAAAAAAAAAAAAAAAGAGTCCTCAATGAGTGCAAAGGACTGGATTCGCTGCAAGACCCAACACACATGTGCACCCAGGAGCTCCTACTCATGCCCGCTGAACAAAAGCGTTCTGAAAACTATGCTATCTTTTAAAACATAATTATCAATATAAATCACAATTCATGATACTTGAAGGATCAGGTGATCCAAGTTCTAGCTCAATTTACTTAGGTTTAGTTTATACACTATAAAATCACCCATTTTCAAGATATAGTTTGATGAGTTTTAGGAAATGTATACAGCTGTGCCTCCAACACCCCAATCCAGCTTCAGAACCTTTCCTTCACTTCAGAGAGTTCCCTCATGTTGTTCTGCAGTCAATTCCAACTCCTACCCCAGCGCCCCAAGCAATACTGATCTGCTTTCTATCTTTATCCATAGTCTTGCCTTTGCTATAAGGTTCAATTAAAGAAAATCATACAACTTACAGTCTCTCATGTCTGGATTGTATGTTGCTGCATATATCAGCAATTCATTCCTTTCTAGTGTTGAACAATATTCCATTCTATGAAGACACCACATTTTGTTAATCCATTCACCAGCCCATGGACATCTGGGTTGATACTGCATTTTGGCTGTTATCAATAATGCTGCCATATCCATTTGCACACAGGTCCTTGCATGGACAGATATCTTAATTTCTTGGGTACATACCAAGAAAAGTGGAATGGGTACGTACATTCCACTCCAAGACCTGGAGTGGAACTTCCAGGTCACACAGTAACTCCTTACCTAACTTGTTGAGAGACTGTCAAACTATTTTCCAAGGCAGCTGCACTACTTTACATTCCCATCAACAACGTAAGAGGGCTCCAGTCTCTCCACATCATCACTAACACTTATTATCTGTTTTTTGATATTAGCCATCTAGTACTGTACTGGTATCTCATCGTGATTTTAATTGGAATTTCCCTAATGACCAATGATGTAAGACTCTTTTCATTCCAGCTCAATCAGAAGGCAAAAAACAGTAGCTGCCATACATGGAATGCCTGTGATCCACTAGGTGCTTTTCATGTGAAATCTCACTTAACATTGTAACAACCCTGAGAGTTAGGTGGTTTACAAAAGAGCAAACTAAGGTCTCGAAGAGGTGAATTGACTTGCAAAGGTGACAAAGGAGCAAGCTGAAAGTCGGCATTTGACTTCAGGTCTGTTGGTTTCCAAAGTCTGTGTGCTTTCTGTGGCAGTGTCTACAAGCTGAAGTTTTCTGTGTCATCATAATCCACGACCCATCCTTTGGAATGTCTGTCACATCGTGTGCATGGAACAGGAATGAGATTTATTGTAGGCATTATTTTGCTGTATAGAAGAAAACTAAAATGACTGAATCCACATGAAAGACCCGATCTCCATGCCCCCAAAATAACTTTTTATGAGTTATTAGGAATTCTACCTTTCAGCATTCCTCAACTCTCAACACTGTCAATTACTGCATCTCCAGGAGCAGAAATCAAACACAAGTGTGCCCAGCAGCTTTGCTAAGGAAACTGTCTCTGCAATCAGCATGGCCAGCCCACCAGGAACAAACCACAAGAGAAAGGAAAGGAGCAAAGTCAAGGAGCCCAAAGCCCACCAGGGTGCAAACCATGAAGCATCCTTTCACTCTCAGAAATCACTTTTTAGATGCCAAAAATACTCAGAGCTGCCATTTTAGGCACAGAACTATATAAAATGAATATAAGGCCTGCAGCCAAAAGGGTTCATGTGACAAATTTTCCAAATGCCACAAAACATCATTCATTCAAAAAACTCATGAGTGGGAGACTTCATTAGAATAGCCTGAAAGCAGCAATAACAGATAGAAATATCAGTGCTACTGTTATCTGCTGGCAATAAATGAATATGATAAACCTTTGTTATCGGCTCAGTTCCAACAAAAGCAATGAACAGGACCAAACCTTTGAATGCTCTCCTTAAAGGCCTAATCCAGAATTTTTTTTTTTTTTTTTGAGAGGGAGTCTCGCTGTGTCGCCCATGCTGGAGTGCAGTGGTGCGATCTTGGCTCACTGCAACCTCTGCCTCCTGGGTTCAAGCGATTCTCTTGCCCCAGCCTCCCAAGTAGCTGGGATTACAGGCACGCGCCACCACACCCAACTAATTTTTTTGTATTTTTAGTAGAAATGGGGTTGCACCCTGTTGGCCAGGCTGGTCTCAAACCCCTGACCTCAGGGGATCCGCCCACCTCGGCCTCCCAAAGTGCTAGGATTACAGGCATGAGCCATCGCGCCCAGAAGAAGTCATCTTTTTTTGATGTAATTGCAGAGTGCAAGAGTAACATTATGAAAAAAAAGTCAACAGATGAGCTCTGCCACCTCCTAGTCTATGATTTGGGCACCCGGCTTTGATGATCTCATACATGTCTGAGAAGAGTAACAGGCTTGTTGTTTCCAACTACTATGCCCCCAAAATGAAATAACTGAGATATGTACCAAAAGACTACTCTCCTCCAGTTGGGCCTAAATCTTGGCCAGCAGATCCAAAACTCAACCACCACACTTAAGAGAAAATATCAACTTCTTACCTTTTGCAGACAGAAATGCCCAGAAAGATTAATAAGTGGAGCAGCTTCAAGAGCAAAATGCCAAAAAATGCATAAGGATTTTTGCATTCAGGTTGTGTACTACCCTACCTATTTGACTTCTATTTTAGAAGAAAAGTGTGTTGGATTCTCTGATGACATATATTTCTGTAAGTCTAGATTCTAACTGTAAAGAGCACAAGAAATTGAAAAGCTGAGATGTGACTAAAGTCTGACTAAAGGCTGAATAAATGATGGTGCCACCCACATTTAAAGACAATGTGACTTACTAGAATAAACACACACAGCACCTGCCGCATGCCTGCTTCTGTGCCTGAACAGTGACCCAACCATGGTCAGGTCACCGAAGGTCTCTAAGCTTTGGTTCTTTGTCTACAGACTGGAGAGAGGTATTTCTGTCTTGCCTTGAGGTTTACATGAAACAGTGTATACGAACCACCTGGCGCATGCCCACTATTCTAGGAGCCTCCTGCTAAGTCGTTACATTGTGTGCTGTGTCGGTTTATTCTTGAGAATCATGGTCAAGTAAAGCTCAACCTAAAGATGCAGTTAACATTCTCTACAACCTACTTTTGTGTCTCTATGGAGAGTGAGAATATGGAACCTGTGATCCAAAATGAATCAGAAAAACAAACAAACAAACAAAAAACAGAAGTTTAGAAACTACACTAGTTACAACCACCAGCTTGGAAATGATACCCTGGTGTGGAAAAATACAGCTCAAAGCAATCTGAGGGAGGCTCCTCCCCTTTCCATGGAAGTTTTCATGGCTTCTGGCACACCCTGTCAGCATTCTCTTCCCAGGAAGGTACTGGGAAGCACTGCCACGTGTACTCCTCTCATTCCTTTTCACTACTACCAAATTTCACACCCCCTCAATTCTAGTAATATGCATTTTCATTAAATCTGGTAATATTTAACCTGGAGTCAAAAAGCAATTTCTTGTGCTTAGAAGACTTTCTATTTCTTGTCATGAATTGATTTGTTATAAATGTTAAGGGACTAAGCTGTTACAGCAAATTTGGGGAGAAAGAGAGTCAGTTCCACGTGCTGCCCCAAAGCAGCATCTGTGTATTAGAAAATCTTCAGGGAGTCTCTGGCGGTGTGGAGGCCTAAGCTAAAACCAGGAGGAATGAGAACATATGTGCCAGGAAGGTGATTTTGATGCCAGTTCTGTCTCTCTCCTGAACCCAATCAACTCAATCATTTCTGTTTAACACAAACTCACATGAGTGCCTCCTAAAAGCTGGTTCAGTCAGCTGCCTCCAGGTCAGACCAGTGAGGATGGAGGCCGGTCACTCAGTGTTGTCTGTGGGTGCATGCAAGGGGCAGTGTGGTGCTCTTGAAAGGCAGTGCCCAAGGACAGCAGCAGAAATGCCCCTGCCTTCCCCACTCAGGAAGGGCATCACTGTCCACCCACAAGCAGCTTCCAGAGCCATGACTTATAAATATTTCTTCTCTCATTTAGATTTCCCTGTGCCAAGAAAAAAAAAACAAAAACAAAAAAACACCTGCCTGCTCTGAGTCAGCCTCAGAGATGACCGTGGTTGACTGTGCTGTCTGCCATCTGCTTTTAACCACGAAAGAGGAAGCAGCTATGTGGGACACCACATCAGGGAACCTTCCGGACCTAGGGTCTCACTGCCTGGAAACTCCCCTGAGCCTCAGCTTCTTCAGATGGAAGGGACTCTGCTAACTCAAAGAACCCCTCATACTACCCACCAAAGGAAAGTCCCCATCAGGGAGACTAGCAAGGGAGGCTGAATGTAGAACGGCACTCAGGTTAATCCTAAATCCCTACCTGGCTTTCCCTCCTCAGTCATCAACATAGTGATGGGGTGAACTTCGATGATGTTGTCTGGGGACTGACCTTCATATCCTCTGATCCTCCCAGTCTTTTCTTCTTACCTTTTCTCCTACCCAGTGTGTGGTAGGTGGGTAGGGAGGTAGATGAGTGAAAACACCCACAGGAAGGAGGATGGCAAAACTCAGATCCAAAAGCAACAACTCTGCCTCAGTGTTGTAAATAAGCAACAGCTTTTCCACCCAAAACAACTCATTTGTGCAAGGTCACCAGCAAACTGTACAGCTGTCTCCCAGCCCTGTCAGCTATAATTTCTAATAGCTGTCACTGTGTCCTGGCTTGTTAAAATCCATGAAGGAAATCATTTCATGTAGCTTTTTTTTTTTTTTTTACGAGATGGAGAGAGAAAAGAATGGTAGCAGAGTAAAACAGCAAGTGCAAGCAGATGACAGAAATTTCTACAGACACTTAATAGACAGACATTCCTTAGGCCTAGTTCAAATATCTAAATTCCATCTGGGGACTTGGCTGTCAAAAGATAATCATCTCTTGCTTCATTTCTCATATAATTTCCTAAACCCTTGGGTCTCAGCTAGTGCAAGGTCCTGTCATGGTCACCTGTGGCTTGGGCCAATTCTCACTTCCCCTGAAGGGCAGCTGCATGTAGGGAGCGGGGGCTGCCCAAAGTTTCACTCTGACTGGAGGTAAACTTAACATCATTTCTGCATTAGTCATTTAGAGCCCTGGGCTCAGTACTTTCCCCCAACTGGGTTTCTGCTTTTGAGCTCGCTCTGCAATTTCCCCAATTCTGACTCAATTCTCTCTGAGCCCAGGGAGCTGTCAACAGCCACTCCTCCCCACCCATTTCTCCAGCTGTAGCCCTCTTGCAGGTGTCCTGCCCACAAAAAACACCAGCATACAACGCCATGCAGGGCCCACTCTGAGCTGGGGACCTTCTGCCAGTTGCCACCTGGGATCTCTGCCAGGTGCCCAGAAGAACCTCACACCAGACATCTCTACAGCTGAGCGCTGCTCCCACCCAGTGCTCTGGACTTTGGGGAAAGTACCACCACCCACTAGCTCACCCCAGCCACATGACGTCCCCAGTGCCTCCTGTCTTCCCACTCCATCCACGTGGTCAAGCCTTGTCTCTTCCCAGGACATTCCTGCCACACCACAAAGGAGGCCAGCGTTGCTGGCATCAAAAGCCAGGGGGTGAGCTTGCTGATGGGAGAAGAGGAGAACAGGAAGACACAGTTGAAGAGTGGTAGAGCCTGCAGCACCTGCCCCAAGACCACTGCCACATCCAAGCTTGGCCGCATGGCCTCTAGTGCCAGAGCCTGGCTGGGGGACTCCTGACACTGCACCTGCCCCTAAACCTCTCAGCAGCCTTGACAAAGCTCAGGGGGCTACGCAGGGCTCTGTCATAGAGAATAGGAAAGGAGGGCACACAGCACACCAACTCCTGCTAGAAAATCTCCAGGGGCTCCCCATTCACTGTGGGTTTCTCTTTGCTTCCCCTTGAGGTCACAATTTTCTTTCTTCTGAATGCAATTTTATCTTCAGTGGGCTTCATTACACAAACAAGCAAAAAGAGTGGGGCTGACTGATCAGGGCAAAGCTCAGTGAGCTCAGAGGGCACTGGGGCAGGCTCCCCCTGGAAACCCTGCTGCCTCACTGAGGGTGAAGTACAGACCCCAGGGAGTGTCCTTCTGGCCTGGCCGCCCCCACATGCCATTGGCTCTTCCTGTATCTGCCGCTCCTCCCAGTCCCCCGCCCCGCAGCCATTTCCATCCATGCACCTCTAGAGAACCCTAGGTCTATTCACTTCCATCTGGAAAACACTTCTTCAGAGTTTCCACCAACGGAGCCTCAGCCTCAGTGTCACTTGGATGAAAATTTTCGAGACTTCCAGAAGGTGAGTTGTTAGTTTTCCCCTTGGGGCTCTGATTAAATTTAACGCTCAGCACTTCAGCTTACAAGGAATCTTCCCTTCCGTGAACTTATTTGGTCCTAATGAGACCATGGGAAGGAGCGGGCTGCCCTCAACCAGCAGACATGCTCAGCACTGTGTCTGCCATCCCAGGATGCAGTTGGGGCACTGTCCCTCTGTGCAGAGGCTGGGCAGGCAGACGTCAACTTACCGCAGGTCTGAGACTATCTCCAAAGACAGTGTTCTTTCCCTGATGACGACCGACTCTTTCCTACACCTGACCCACACTCTGTGCCAAGCAAGGATCATGCACTCAGGGCCCTGGCTCCTCCTGCAGGGTTGGGTCTTCAGGAGCTCCTGAGGAGTAAGGGCCCTGCCTCGGCCACCCTGTTGGCCCCAGTGTCTGACCCAGGCCAAGCGTTCAGGAAACCTTTGGTGGAAATGCTCATATATCCACTTCCTCCTCTGCCTGCTCAAAAGTTGTACTTGGATTTGACTATACACCCTGAAGTATGGAGACTGGCCCTGACTGCCAGGCTACATAGGCTGATTAAAACTCAAGCAAGGCCAGGTGTGGTGGCTCACGCCTGTAATCCCAGCACTTCGGGAGGCCAAGGCAGGCAGATCACCTGAGGTCAGGAGTCTAAGACCAACCTGGCCAACATGGTGAAACCCCGTCTCTACTAAAAATACAAAAATTAGCCGGGTGTGGTGGCGGGCGCCTGTAGTCCCAGCTACTCGGGAGGTTGAAGCAGGGGAATTGCTTGAACCCTGGAGGCAGAGGTTGCAGTGAGCCGAGATTGCACCACTGCTCTGCAGACTGGGTGAGAGTGACACTCTGTCTCAAACAAAAAAACAAACTCAGGCAAGATTTACCACCATGAGGATAGAGAACTTAGGAGCACAATATGCTGATGGGGACAAAGAGAACTTCATTGTGTCTCTCAAAACATTTTCCAAGAGGAAGACGGGAGAGAATGAGGGCAGAGCACATGGCACGTGGCAGGACTGAACAATGACACTGATATAAAAACAACTCGTGTTCACACCAAGGAGCACTGGCCCAGGCACGGAGCGTGACCACAGGGGCAGCATGCTGATCCTGGCTCAGGCAGCGCATCTGCCACACGGAAGGGCGCACGGTACCCAGTCTGGTTGAGGTAGGCACCCAGCCTCACTCAACAGGGCATTCAATGTAAGTGCCCACAAATGCAAGAGACAGTGAACAGAATGGCAGCCAGACCGCATGAAACGCAGAGCTCTTGAGGCACCACCAGGGGAAGGTGGGGCCTGCCTGGCCACAAAACCTGAGACTTCAAGTCATGTCTGAGAGGCTGAGAGGATTAAGGAAGGGGCTTTGGGGAGGCGCCGGACATTTTCTGACGAGAAACGCAATGCAGATGGTGAGTCCAAGATCTCTCGGCCTGACCTGTCTAATTCCCTGACCCTGGACTGTGCCTGCGTGGAAGGCTCTGCCCCTCCGTCCCGGCAGCACTGACCCTGCCTTGTCCCAACCAGGCCTGCATTCACTTCCTTCGGCTGAACACACATATTTTGTACCCTGAACACCCACAGCATGCAGCAACATCTGGGAAGCCAAGCAGGAATCTCACTGACGTCTCTCACACACCTCAGCTGGCACTCTGCCCCCACCGCTGGCTCTGGAGCAAGCAGAGGCCAACAAGTCAGACCACTGATTTCATGCTCCAGCCTTCTGGAGGTAACACATAACTGCCCACCATGCTCTTCTTTCCCAGAACTGAAGCCCAAACTCTGGGCCAGGCTTCACAGCAAACTGAACCACCAGCCGAGCAAGCACCTGAGCGTGTGAGCCCGTCCTTCGCGTTCTGTTAGGCGGAAGGATGCAGGCAGCGCACCTCCTCGCCAGCCAGTCGCCCACGGTCCTGTCACTGCTGGGTCACACGCAGCCCTCCAATACGGAGCACACATAAATAAAGCTCTGGCGCCCGCAGACCCTGCAGTATCCTCCTCTGTTGAGTGGTGAGAACATCTACCATGGAGGACGCTACAAGGTTTCAAGAAGCCAGCGCTTGTGACAGTGTGAAAAGCAGGTCCGGCCCCCAGGCCCAGGCCACCAAGGAACATGCACTTCCCACAGCCCCCAGTTCCCCTCCAACTTCCACTACTTCAAACCCATGAAACGGGGAACTGCCCACAAAAGTTCATTCTCCCCCAAACCACTTACTAAGTGCCAAGTGGCCCCACCAGGCAGAGATGGAGGCCAGCGTGAATCTGGGCTGTCTCCTGCCCACCTGCCATTCCTCTCCACCAGCCAGTAAGGAGGCCCCAGGAGCCCCCATTCGGCTCACACACCCAGATCCAAACACTGCCTCCAGCCTGGCCCGACCACACTAAGCTGCCCTCTGCCTCTCCCACTTTAGGGCTTCGAGACACCTCTTTCACCAGCTGAACTGGTGGAAAACTTTTCCTGCTGATCCCCTCTAGAGACCGCTCTCATTGCAGAAGTGTTTCTGGAACACGAAGTATTGCAAAGTCAGTCTATTTTGCTACAAACCACTCTGAGTAGCGATTTGCAAACACCATCCCTTATGCAGTCCGCACTTAGGAACTCTCTTCTCCAACTGAGCTACACTCTCTGGTCCTTCTCTAGGTCCAGGTAAAGATGTAGCCAGTCCTTCCAGTCTGCAAAGCATTATGAAGCTGCAAAGAATATATCCAACATCTTATTCAGACTTATTCTTGAAATGAACAATGTTTCGTTCTTTGCTAACTTGATGCTCAAATACCCTCTCAAAATCTAAACACAAGCCCTTCCTGCCAGGCTACACAAACCACACAAAAAGAACAACCCTATGGTCCAAAGACTGAGGATTCCACAGTCCAACTGAGGATCACTGTAAACTGCTTTACATGGTTTAATGACAAACATAATAATCCATCTATACAAACCTGCAAGAGCACAGAAGACAGATACCCAAGAGTTTCCCTGAGCATTGTGTGTAATGACAAAAACAGCTACAAACTACTTAGCTGTTCATCAAGAGAGGGCGGATTAAAATGAGTCATGGCCATTCCTATAAAGGAACGCTTTGTAACTCTAAGGGGAATGCTGTGGGTTTGAGCTGCTGATGAGGAAACATCTCCAAGCAACATTTCTTAAAAAAAAAAAAAAGGAGAAACAAGATGCAGAACACTGTCTATAATATGATCCCATCTGTGTACTTTTAACCAAATATTTGGGTATACAATCTTAAAAAAAAAAAAGCACAAGAAACTTATCAGAGAGGTATGCTTCTTTCTCTGTAGAGGGTCTAGGGTTGAGAAGGTATTGGGGAGGGAAAGGTTTCATTCCTTTTCGTTTCATTCCTTTAAAAAAAAGGGGGGGGGGGAGAGGCGGGGTGCCGGGTGTGATGGCTCACGCCTGTAATCCCAGCACTTTGGGAGGCCGAGGCAAGCGGATCACCTGAGGTCAGGAGTTCAAGACCAGCCTGGCCAACATGGTGAAACCCCCTCCTCCACTAAAAATACAAAAATTAGCCAGGCATGGTGGCACACGTCTGTAATCCCAGCTACTCGGGAGGCTGAGGCAGGAGAATCGCTTGAACCCGGGAGGCGGAGGTTGCAATGAGCTAAGATCACACCATTGCACTCCAGCCTGGGCGACATGAGCGAAACTTGATCCCCCCAACAATAACAAAAAAAGTACGTGTACTTATTGTATTTAAAAACTTAAAACCATCAAATCAATTATCTATGAGAAAAAGGAACAAGATCAACACATGAAATCCCCAAATGATTTAAGAATTCCATTCCAGTTGGTACTCACCCCTTTACCCCAAAGATTCAACCAAACTGAATTCAGCTTCTCCCCATTCCTCTCTCCCTGCCTGTCCTTAAAACAAAACTAATGAGCTGTTAAAGAGCCACATGTGAGGCTGAAAGGGAAGGAAACAAAGCATGTGAATAATTCACAACCGGATCATCAGCCCCGCTGTGAGCTCAACAGCCCCTGACACAGATGGAGTTGAGTCCCTCTGGAGGTGGCATGCTGAAGGGAGACTGCCTTCCTGCGTGGACCTGGGACAGAGGTGGCCACAGGCAGGCTCAGTAAGTGGTTGCTGAACCAACTATATGGACAGGAACCAGGACTCAATGGAGAAACATGTTATATATACACACATACACGCATATTTGTCATACACACAACATAACAAACGGGCGCATAACATGAGCGCTGCACACACACACACACACACACAGCCTCCCAAATAAGGAAACAGCAGGAACACTCATGAATTAAGACAGAAAACCCCAACTTAGGGATGGTTTAAAATTTAGGGCTCATTTTCTCACGGAAATGATGGTGTAAATGTTGGCGAACTTCCCTGGCTAGGTAACACATGTCTGTTTAGCTCATAAAATAAATGAACTCCCAGCCAGGCGCAGTGGCTCACGCCTGTAATCCCAGCACTTTGGGAGGCCGAGGAGGGTGGATCACGAGGTCAAGAGATTGAGACCATCCTGGCCAACACAGTGAAACCCTGTCTCTGCTAAAAATACAAAAATTAGCTGGGCATGGTGGTGCGTGCCTGTAGTCCCAGCTACCCGGGAGACTGAGGCAGGAGAATCGCTTTAACCCTGGAGATGGATGTTGCAGTGAGCCGAGATCGCGCTACTGCACTCCAGCCTGGCGACAGAGTGAGACTCTGTCTCATAAATAAATAAATAAATAAATAAATAAATAAATAAATAAATAAAAATAAATGAACTCCCATTCCGTCCTTGTGTTTGATTGCCCCAGGCTGTCTGCTGAGGAGACCCCACGTGCCCTCAGGGAGGCTGCCTGTTTAGACCTCTGGCTGTCACCAACATTGCTGTGCTTCTGTTCTCAGCAGCTTCAAGGGCTGACCTCCACCTGGTGCCCAGCCGAGTAAACACGTGGAGCATAAGTTCCATGTGTATGGACTCAGGGCTCCTCCAGACACCACGGGCGCTGCCCTCACAGAGCACTCACCTGCAGGCTGCTTCCCCTAAGTGTCAGGTCTTCACCTCCGCTGCGGCCTCAACGCAGGGAATTTACTATTGAATTCGCCGCCAAGACAACACTGAGACAGAGTCGATGCCACCATTTTACGGCGTAGTTTATTTTTATGTCTGGCTTAGATCTCAAAAAGGGTCTGAGAAGGCTTACATAAATACCATTTTAAAATACAAGGAAAAAAACAACACCAAAAGCAAAAGTAATGAGAAAAAAATACATAAAGTGGACTACATTGAAACTTAAAATTCTTGGGCTGCAAACAATACCATAAAGTAAAACGACAACCCGCAGAAACGGGAAAAAAATACTTGCCCATTATCTAGCTGATAAGGAACGTATTTAAAGTCTTACCGCTCAATATCAAAAACAGAAGCCATTAAAAATGGGCAAAGGAGTGACTGCTAGTGGGTACAGGGTTTCTTTGTGAGGTGATGAAAATATTCTTGATTGTGGCAATACTTGCATAACTGTGAATATATGAAAAACTTCAGAATTGTACACTTTACGTGGATGAATTATATGATATTTAAATTCTATCTTAATAAACATGTTATTTTTTAAACGGGCAAAGGATTTGGATACACATTTCTCCAAGGAAGATAATGCAAACAGCCAATAAACTAATGAAAAGAAGCTCAACAACATTAGTCATTAGGGAATTACAAGTAAAAATCACTGTGAAATACCACTTCACACCCACTAATATGACTATAATAAAAAAGACAGACAATAACAAGTATTGGCGAAAATGTGGAACATTTGACCCCTCATACATTGCTGTTGGGAACAGAATGGTGCAGCAGCTTTGAAAATCAGTCTAGCAGTTCCTCAAAAGGCTAAACAGTCATCACATAACCTAGCAATTCCACTTGTAGATATTTATCCAAGAGAAATGAAAACATATGCCCACAAAGACCTGTACACAAATGTTCACAGCAGCATTATTCACAATAGCCAAAAAGTGGAGACAATCCAAATGTCCATCAACTGCTGAATGGATAACCAAATGTGGTGTATCCGGTAGCAATGAAAATGAAGTACTGATTCATGCTATAACACAAGAGAAGCCCGTCCTAAGGGACCACATGTTACATGATTCCATTTATATGACATGTCCAGAAAGAGTAAATTTACAGAGACAGAGAGTAGATTAATGGTTGCTCAGGGCTTGGGTAGGGTGGGCCAGAATCAGGAGTGACTGCTAAAGGTACAAGGTTTCTTCTAGGAGGAACAAAATATTCCAAAATTGGATTGTGATGATGGATGAAAAACCCTGTGACTGTATCAAAAATTAAATCATACAATATAGATGGGCGAGATGATGGCATGTGAATGACATCTCAACAAAGCTGTTTAAAAACATAAGACAAATCCAGCATGTATTTTTTTTAACAAATTTTATGGATTCCTAATAGTTGTACATATTTATGGGCTACACATGACATTTTGATACAAGCATACAATGTGTAATGATCAAATCAGAGTAACAGAAATATCTACCACCTCAAATATTTATCACTTCCTGTGTTGAGAACATTCCAAATTTTCTCTTCCAGCTATTTTGAAATATACAATTAATTTTTGTTAACTACAGTTGCTCTACTGTGCTACCGAACACCACATCTTATTCCTTCTAACTGTATTTTCATGCCCATCAATTAACCCATCTCCATCCCCGTCTCCCCACTACCCTTTCCAGCCTCTGGTAACCACTCTTCTTTTCATTACCTTCATGAGATCAAATATTTTAGCTTCCACATATGATTAAGAACAGGCAGGCTGGCATGGTGGCTCATGCCTGTGATCCCAGCACTTTGGGAGGCCGAGGCGGGCAGATCACTTGAGGTCAGGAGTTCAAGACCAGCCTGGCCAACATGGTGAAGGCCCGTCTCTACTAAAAATACAAAGTTAGCCGGTCGTGGTGGTGCATGCCTACAATCCCAGCTACTTGGGAAGCTTTAGGCAGGAGAATCACTTGAACCCTAGAGGCAGAGGTTGCAGTGAACCGAGATCGTGCCATTGCACTCCAGCCTGGGAGACAGAGCGAGACTCCATCTCCAAGAAAAAAAAAAAAAATACAGAACAGGCAATATTTGTTTTTCTGTGCCTGGCTTATTTCACTTAATGTTCTCCATATTGATCCACATTACTGCAACTAGCAGGATTTCATTCTTCTTTTTTGTTTTTTTATTTTTATTTTTATTTTTTTGGAGACGAGTCTCGCTCTGTTGTCCAGGCTGGAGTGCAGTGGCGTGATCTTGGCTCACTGCAAGCTCCACCTCCCAGGTTCACACCATTCTCCTGCTTCAGCCTCTCGAGTAGCTGGGACTACAGGCACCTGCCACCACGCCCGGCTAATTTTTTGTGTTTTTAGTAGAGACAGGGTTTCACCGTGTTAGCCAGGATGGTCTCGATCTCCTGACCTCGTGATCCGCCCACCTCAGCCTCCCAAAGTGCTGGGATTACAGGCATGAGCCACCACGCCCAGCCTAGGATTTCATTCTTTATTATGGCTTTATAATATTCCATTGTGTATATAAAACCACATTTTCCTTATCCATGTGTCCACTGATGGGCACTTAGGTGGATTCCTTATCTTGGCTATTAACAGTGCTGTAACAAACATGGGAGTACAAATATCTCTTCAATATGCTCATGTCCTTCCTTGGAGAAATGTGTGTCCAAATCCTTTGTCCATTTAAAATACCTGGCAATGAGATTGCTAGATCATAAGGTAGTTCCATATTCTTAGTTTTCTGAAGAGCCTCCATACTGCTCTCCATAGTACTAACTTACATTCCCACCACTAGTGTTTGAGAGGTCCCCTTTCGCCATATCCTCACCATTTATTTTCAGTCTTTTTGATAATAGCCATTTTAACTGAGATGAGGTGATATCTCATGGTTTTGATTTGCATTTCCCTAATGATTAGCGGTGTTGAGTATTTTTTCATATACCTGTTGGCCATTTACATGGTTTGTTTTTTTTTTTGAGAAATGTCTATTCAAATAATTTGCCCATTTTTAAATCAGATTATTTGGTTTTTGGCTACTGAGTTGTTTGAGCTCTTTATATATTCTGGTTATTAATCCCATGTCAGATGAATAGCCTACAAATATTTTCTCTCATTCTGTGGGTTGTCTTTTCACTTTGTTGATTGTTTTCTTTGCTGTGCAGAAACTTTTTAGCTTGATGTAATCGTATTTGTCAATTTTTGCTTTGGTTGCCTGTGCTTTTGAGGCTTTACTCAAGAAATCTTTGCCCAAAACAATGTCCTGAAGCATTTCCCCAAAGTTTTATTTTAGCATAATACTTTCATAGTTCCAGGTCTTACATTTAAGTCTTTGATTTTGAGTTGATTTTTGTACATGGCGAGAGATAGAAGTCTACTTTCATTCTTCTTCATATGGATATACAGTTTTCCCAGCACCATTTATTGAAGAGACAATGTCCTTTGCCCAATGGATGTTCTCAGCCCCTTTGTCAAAAATCAACTGGCTGTAAATGTGTGGCCCAGCATGCTTCTGTGTTAATCTGTAAAACACATTCTTAAAAGATTTTAGCTGACCAAAAGCGACACAAGAAGAAGAAAATATGATGAAATTGGAACAAAATAAATGCACACAATGGCATGGTTTTCATGGTTTAGGGCAGCAGGGCTGGTGGGGGAAGCAGATGGCCCCACACTTAGCTCCAGGCTCCTGAGGGCCAAGGCAGAACGGGGAACACTGTTAGTCACAACATCATGGTGTCCATCGGATGAAAAAAACTTGCGAGAAAAGATAGTGTTTCTTGAAAAGAAAACAGTCTTTCTGATACTGGAATGTGCTGAAAACTTCTTTTTGGGTCTTCCCAAAAAGAACACAGCTCCAACTGGTGTGGAAGAGTGGGGGTTTCAGGGAGGACCTCACCAGAGGGGAAACTGAAACTGACGAATGTAATCTAACATTTAACTCTGGAGAGTGTTGTCGAAGGCTTCCGCAGAGTTGGTGGAGAGCAGAGTTGGTGGAGACCGTGGAACTCAAGCAAACATCTGAAATAAACTAAGCTAATGAAACCATGAGGCCATTTTGAACTCAAGGAAAATAAAAAAAGTTGTCCAATAAAAGCGCAATTTTAGTGTTCTACATGGCTCAACAGTCAGCAAAACGTAGTCAAAATAATGATGATACTAAATGTGGATTTAACCAGATATTTTAAATACATTTTACTTTTGTGTAATCGGTACTGATATAAACATATATACTGAGAGGATAGAGGAAGAGAGATTAAATAATGTCTAGCACTGTTAAATCAAGAGCTAGAAGGTATGTGTATTATTTTAAAATGTGGAGGCAAATAGTAAAAGAACCAGCTAAATAAGAGTTGAAAGTAGTTCTTCTGAGAAGCAGACCACAACGGTGGGGCATGGGGAAGATTGTGTTAAGCTCTGACATTATTAAACTTTCCATTTATATACATATATTACTTTATTTAAAAATGAAATAAACTTGTTAAATACAGGAAAAGTCACCTATGGTCAATGTTCCCTGTGATCACTATTTCTTTAAAGGGGCACAGGCGAGACCATGCTAGGAGAAGAAAACTCTTTCATCAGGAGGGGCATCCCACTGGGTTACTGAAGCCCCCAGTGCTGTGAGGTCCAAGAACGTGCTGCTCTCCCCTGGGAGGCCTGTCTTGATGTCAAGATCCCACCAGCCCCAGACAAAGCAGCACACAACTGACCCGTGGCAGGAGGGAGGCACTCAGAGGCGCAGCCAGGAGGGAAGAAGCCTGCTCTCCCCATCCTCTTTCTGGCCCAGTATGCATGGCTGAATTCACCTTAGGATAAACACAGGTATGACTACACTCCAGTATGACTAGAAAAATAACACAGGCGTGACTGCAGTTAGAATCACAGCTTGCGGGCCACACTGGTTACACATCCACCGGGACTCAAGAGGTATCCACTGAGCTGAACACTGCCTGCTCGTGCTCTGTGCCTAAGGCTCCCTGTCTGGCAAGCCCCATGGAAGCTCACAGATCTGTCATTTGTGGAGAGCTGCAGCTCTTGTGTTTAAAAAGGAATGATTTGGCTGGGTGCAGTGACTCACACCAGCACTCTGGGAGGCTGAGATAGGCGGATCCCTTGAGCCCAGGAGTTTGAGACCAGCCCGGGCCACACAGCAAGACCCCAACTCTACAAAAAAAAATACAAAAATTAGCATGGTGGCACATGCCTGTAATACCAGCTATTCAGGAAGCTGAGGTGGGAGGACCACCTGAGCCTGAGAGGTCAAGGTTGCGATGAGCCGTGATTGCACCACTGCACTCCAGTCTGGGTGACAGAATGAGACCCTGTCTCAATTTAAAAAAATAAAATAAAGAAAAGAAAAAGTGAAAAAAAGGAAGGATTTACTGAGCCCAGCTGTTCAATCAGCTCACAGATACTCACTAAGCACTCCACAGCTCTGGCCTGTGCTAGAAGCCAAGGACTCAGTCATGAGGAGGGCACAGGTGGTGCCATCTCCTGAGTTACAAGACAGTCGAGGGAGATGTAGACAGGATCTGACCCCATGAATGAAGATATAATTCCCAGGTAGCTCACTAAGTTGAGAATAGTTGTACAAAGAGAACACTTAAGGGAAAGGCAGAATTATACACTCTATGGACCGTGAGGTGGTAGGATGCAAGAAGTTTTGGCAAAACTGAAATGAGCCTAAATCAATACGCCATGATGAACTGAATCTCCCAACAGAAAAAGGGACATTAATGGAAAAACTGGAGAGATCCAAATAAAGCAATTTTAATTAATAGCAATATACCAATGTTGGTTTCCTTTTTAGGCAAATGCAGCATGGCAATGTAAGTTATTAAATTAGTGGAAACTGGGTTATACAGCAACTCTGTATTTGCTTTGCAAATGTGCTTTGCAAATTTTCTATAAATCTAAACTTATTCCAAAATTAAGTTGATTTTAAAAATATACAAATATATTGTGCTCCCCCGCCAAGAAATGAGTGATACCAGCACCACCACCACCACCCCTGAATTAAGGCCCCAGCTTTGAAGCACAGAGCCCAAAGGGAGGGGCGATGGAGCGGAGGCCAGTAGGCCAAGAGCTCAGGCCATGCAGAGCCTGGGAGGCTAAGCCACGGGATCAGGTCTGCATCCTAAAACCAACAGGAAGCACCTCCACAAATGGGAGCTACAGGCCTTGTCCCCAGTGTCCCTGAACATGGAGAAGGACAGCCTTCATTTCACTGATGAGCGAGCCAGAGCAGAGATGACTCAGCAACACAGCTCTCTCGACCCACATTCTGCCAACCGCCCAGACTGGCAGAAGGCCATGCAATTTGTAATCCCTCTGACCTGGATTTTAGCAGCCCCAGGTCAGCTGTTAAGACTTGGGAGAAGCCGACAGAGCTGTAGGAGGGAGTGGTGGGTTGGGTCTTGATTCCACTGTTCTCACCTAATGCCAGCTAACATCCAGATCCAACCCTGTCCCACCTCTGAGGCTGGGGACGGGGGACAAAGGGGCTCCAGGGGTTCCACAGATAACAGGACTCCAACAGGACTGAGGCTACCTTCCCCCTGGGGCTACATGCATTCATGTAGAAATGAATAGGAAGAGTGGCAGGCAAGGTGGGCTCCAAGGCTTTCTAAGGTTGATGCCATACACACACCAAGGCTGGGAGTGAAATTTGGGCTAATTAACAGTGACATGTAAGTACAGGAATCTTTAATTTAAACGTAAGCCTCTGCATACCAATAAACCTTGCCAACTTTTTGGGAGTTACAGAATCTCATGTAAATTTGAGAAACAACAGGAATACACCTTTACAGAGAGCTCTGGAGCACGGAACTAAGTATGCCCATCATGCAACCCTTTACTTGACTAACAAACCAGTTGAGTTGGGAATGATCGTCTCCTACTAGCTACCAATAGACATGTTTTGTTTGGCCCATGATAGCTTTGAGATAAAGAAACTTTACACAAAATCTAGATATTCAATTTTTCCTGAAAAATCCAAAGACTCATTAACAATCAGTAGACCTGAGTGGTGCCTGGTTCCCTCTTCCCCGCCATATCTTTCACATGGCGAGATCTTTTCCATTTTACCACACTTCCCATCACTCCCTAGTAGATGTGGCTGGGCAGGTTGTGCCCTGAGCCTGCAGGCATGTGCATTTACTACCCTGTGCACAGAGAATGTCTCTTCTTCCAACTTCTCTTAAAAGCACACCAGCAGTTTCAGTCACCTGTTTGATTCCCCTCCAAGGGCTTTCTAAAAATTTCCACCAAAATACCCCGACAGTCACCTAAGACCGTGACCGCAGATTCTGGGAATGGGAGCCAGGTGAATGGAGATGTGGTCTTAAATGACACTCAGTGGGATGCAAAATTTGTTTGACATCCCAAGCTTTACCTTAGAAGTTCACGCCCTTGCATTCTATTTCGTTTACACATGTTGTATTCTACTCCATTATATATTTGCATTAAATTTCACACATAATGTTTTCAATTATCAATTAAAAGGTTGCCTTTAACCCCCAACCCCTAAACATGTCAAGTAAAATGGAGGCTCCAGGAAGATCTGCCAGGTTTATGCTGCCTGTGTCTTCCCCTCCTCCCAGCACACCGCAATGACTAATTTGAGAAGAGCAGTGGCTGACCGCCTGGTCCTCAGAGGCTCCGCCCTCTGCCCCTCCGGACTCGGGGATACCCCGGGGGATCCCTGGCTTACCTTCCTGTTTTCTCACATTAGAGCTGGGACGCGTATCTGTCCTCACTTACAGGGACCTGCGTTCGTTCCATGAGAGGCAAAGCTGCTCCTTACTTAGCATTCAGATGAGTCCCACACTCCCAAACACGCTGTCTGCTCTATGCAGGCCATCCAGCAAGATGCATGGGTGTGGGTGAACACGCCTGCTACTGGGGAGTACAAAGCTCTCTTTCATGCACACTTTCTAAGGGACTCTAACCATCTTTACTTTTACTAGCCTTGTGCTTGGGTTTACCACATTCCTCTTGGCCCAGGACTACATTCAGAAATCTGGGAAATATAGTCCATAATCACCAGCACTCTTGCTCTGTAGATTATAAGTAGACGAAAGATGAAAGAAAACTGGCAAGCAACTGGGTTCTATAACAGGCATTGCAGGATCATGAGATCCCAGCATTTCCCAAACCCAACAAAATCCACCCTGGGGGGGATGTTGTTTTATCATCATTTATATCTAGGAAGAGCCCAGGGTGACCACAGTGAGACTGGCCATCTGGAGGCACGGGGCCTGAGGGCAGACCCACCTATGAGGCATGGAAGTTGGGAGATTTAAACACAGGGGAAAAACAGGTAGGGGCGTGTCTAGCAGTGAAAACACCACTCCAAGAGGCTTGCCAACAGACAATGGGCAGTCCAGGCAGCTAGAGACCAGGTACTCCAAATGCGCCTAAATTACCTAAAGGTTCGACAGGGGAGATAGGACCAGTTAATCATAAACCACTCCAAAACACTGAAAGCATTCAAGGGCCATTTACATAGACGGTCATGGGACAAAAAGATGAACAAGGGGTCTAAGCTTCCCAATAATCTGCCCTTCTCTCAGGGCAAGTGGCCCTCACGATCAGGCATACAGACTCCCTTGGACTAGTCAGACTGATGGCACATGCACGGGCCCATGGCTTAATTTCTCCTAAGACCCCCAAATCCGTAGCCAGTCTGGAGTCTGGACAAAAGCTGAAGAACCAAGTGAACCTGAAACACTGCTTCTGCGACTGAGACTGAACCAGACCTCAATCTTCCACAGAGACCTTTTCCCTTTCTCCACTGTCAAAAAAAGGCTCTGCTCCACATTCAGCCATCTGCTGCAGGTGGCCGGCAGGAGCAGGACACACTGGCGGACACTCTGCAGTGCGACCAGCCGTGTACCTTGGGCCCTGGGCAGTTACCCTGGGAACAGAAACAAGCGGAGGAAGCACCTGCAATGAGCAGAAGCTCATCTAAGCTCATCTACATCCTTTCCCCAAACAGTACGTTCTAGGCACACATCCACTTAGACAAAGAACACCTCCTGCTTTCCATACAAGAGAGTATGCACACATTCTACAAGAGATCCCCCTTTACAAAAATCTCACATATTAAAATGCCATTGCTCCCCTCCTCCATGAGCGGTGCTCTCAAATCTTGCTTGGAAAAAGACTTTTTCCCACCCCCATCCCCATCATGGTCACTGCAGAGACTGCCTACCCGGACCAGGAAAACCAACAGTCCCTGGTCATCCACTTCATGAGCCAGGCCTCTCCTCAGCATGATAGCCTGAGTGCCACCACAGCCCGGGCCAAGGGGACTGCACAGCCGTGCACAGGCGCTACTCCCCAGAACAAGGGAGGGTCCTGGAAATGCCAGCGCCTGGGAGAGGGAACAGCATTTCCTTCACTGCATCAGTCCAAGGACTCCTGGCAGAATCCACTTCCTGGAATAGCAATAAAGCCGCCATAAAAGCCGAAGGTGCGACACCAGCCCAACAGCAGCCACTAGGTGCCGCAGTCCGGCAGGTGCCACCCTCTGGAGAGAAAATCTGCCAACACAGATTGTAAACAAACGTACATAAGTGTACATAAATAAGGGCGAAGATCCAAACCTTGTAACACAGGCAACACTTATTTTTGCCCTAAGAAACAATGATAGAATATTTAACTCCATGGTCTTGTACACTGCTGGAGGGAATATAAATTTGGTTTGAAAAAAGCTTTCTGAAAGTTTGCAGTCTGGAAATATATATCAGATGTCTTTAAATCTGTCAGTAAGCTCCGGTCTAGGCATTCCATTTCTAGAAATCCATCCTTTAAAAAAGTCCAAAATGTACAAAGATGTTCATTTCAGCATTCTTACAATATATAAAAACGGGAACAAATTAAATACTCAATGTCAGGAGCACTCGCGAGTCCACCATTAGCCCTATCGCGAAGTATTATACAGCCGCTAACAGGCTGATGGGTAATTTTTAACGGAATGGAAATGCTCGTGACAGAAGGATGCACTATTGAGTATATGTTAACGACCAGTGTATGAAAATTGCGCAGAAAATGGCTGGAAGGAAAACATGACCTATTTTCGTGTCTGTATATTTTTCTACTTTCCAATTATTCCACAATTAGAATGCATTAGGCTTATTTTCATAATAAAGCAATTAAATTTTAGAGTCAGAGGCTACACTGGCTTGAAGGAATCAGGGCAGGCTTCCTGGAGAAGGCTGTATCTAAAATGAGAACTAAGAGAGACACACAGGACAGCCCGAGAAGAGGGAAGGGCATGGTGACAGGCGAAGGGGCACATGACAGCATGAAGACACTGAGTGCTCCGGTTGGGTTGGCAAATTATCTCCCTGTTATGCAGAGAAAACAACAAACCATGAGCCCTACCATCCTGCAGACATAACTTCCCTCATCAGCCATAGCATTCTTCCAGACTTCTCTATAGCAAGGCACTCCAGGCTGTCGCTACCAAGAAGACAAGCAAGGCTTCATGTGAAATAAACCTATTTGCCATGCTTGCTGCTGTTTCATCACTCCTAGAGTCAATGGAAGTTTTCACTGACATCAAAGCAATGTCCTGGAATGTTAGGGCGTGGAGCACCAGAACCCCACGTGCACACCGTACACCTGTGCTGGCAAATACGTCCAGCAGGGCTGAAACAGCACAAAATGCTTTCCTTTCAAAATCGGGTTCTGAGTGCTCCCCAAAGCATGCCTCGAAAGTCAATTCTCCCATCAGACGCAAAGAATTAAATGCACAAACACTTGGTGTTCCTTTCCCTCAGGAAATCTGTCAATAAGCTCTGGTCTAGTTATTCCATTTCTAGAAATGGAATAGGTCACCTTGTTTTTCCCCCTTCCCTTAGGAAAAAGGGAAAGAAACTCCAAGTGGGGAAGGGTTCAACACGGTCAGGGCTGAGGTGGAGGAAGAGGGCCTCTCTTTCGTCTTACACGCAGTGGGAGGGAAAGCAGAAAAAATCTGAAGGAGGAAATTATCAAATACAAAATACATGTTGAAGGCTGGGCGGGGTGGCTCACGCCTGTAATCCCAGCACTTTGGGAGGCCCAGGAGCGTGGATCACTTGAGGTCAGCAGTTTGAGACCAGCCTGGCCAACATGGTGAATCCCTGTCTCTACTAAAAATACAAAAATTAGCCACGCATGGTGGCGCGTGCCTATAGTTGCAGCTACTTGGGGGTCTGAGGCATGAGAATCGCTTGAACCTAGGAGGCAGAGGTTGCAGTGACCCTGCAGCCTGGGCAACAAGAGTGAGACTGTGTCCAAAAAAAAAAAAAAAAAGGTGTTGACAAGGTGTGGAGGTGGAGGGAAAGCCCTGGGAGCCAGGTTAGCCAGGTCAGGGACCAGTGACCCTGTGGAAAAGGAAGCAGTGGACCTACAAGGGTCGAGGTCTGTGCCTCTGCTAGTTATTAACATGCACTGCATGGGCAAGGCAGTCCACTGAGGGACTGGGTAAGATGGACAAATATAAGCACCTTTTGGATTTAGAAATAGCAATGACAGAAAGAAGGTAATTTAGCTGATTTTAAAACCTCCGTACAAAATGCCTCTCCTCCCAAGAAACTCAGACTATCGCAAAATGCTGTTCTCTTCATAGGAATGGGGTGGGAAATAGTTTCCCATTTCTGTCTTAAATCAAATGGCTGCCTCTATCAGAAAGCAGATGACACATATTAAGGATGCCAGCTACCCCTTATTAGACACCCATTATTTTTCAGACCTACACACTCACACAGGATGGATCTCCATGCTTACACATGCCCAGCAACACAAGCATGATTTTCCCAGGGTGACAAATGAAGTCTAGGAAAACGCTAAGTGATTGATGCCTCAAAAGAAAGTGCTGGAACCAGGTCTGTGTGGCTCCAAAGTTGCCCTTTTCCTACCATATGACACCACCTTCCAACAATGGGGGGCACTCAGGTCCTGGAGCCCCAGCCCCTCCGAACGCAGGAGTCTGGTCGCCAGGTTGCCGGCACACGGAGTTCATGCAGAGAGGCAGCAAGTGGAGCCTGTTCTCCTAGGAAACCTCCCATGGGCTGAGTCACTCAGCCATGCTCAACCCAGAAAGGTGACGGAGCACTATGGCAACACAACAGGATTTCCTCCTAGACTAAACTCCTGAACCCGAAGAAAAAATTATACGTGCTGCTAGCTGCAAATTGCTGACAAATGCTAAGGCGCTGTAGGAAAAGACATGCAACCGAAATCTGTCTGCTGCACCATTCCAATCAAAGTCAGGTGGGAGCTTTTTGTCTGAGTTTCAGTGTTATTGCTACAGCAAAAACGACAAATGCTTGACAATATAATTATGACTGTCAATCTTCCTAAAATAAACTTGGAAACATTCAAAGAGTAACAGTATAGGCAGACAAGTTAATTATATCTCATAATCTCATTTCCAATATATGTGTTGCCCTAGCAGGAGGCATTGTTGGAAAGGAGCTGCAGTTCGTCTGTTATACAGGCTATTTTTATATTTTAGATTCATATTTTAGTTCCAACACCTAACAGGATTTTATTGGGGATAAATTTTCATTTCTACTTTTGCAGTACTTGAGAGGAGTCACCAGTAAAAACCTCTTTAAGGGGACTGCTTCCCAGAGTGAGGAAAATAAAAAGACTAGCCTGGGGAGCAACGGACTGTTTTCCCATGATGCAGACCCAAAGGTCACTAGGCTTGGCTGTAAACTCCAATTCATTTACCATAAAATAAATATTATTTAGATGATAGATCTAGGCCTAACATTTCTGGTTTTCATTTAAATATATCCCTTAACGAAACCAATGATACAAATTAGGGGTCAAAAGTAAATACTTTTCTCAACCCTTCCAGAAGCCCCCACTCCCTGACCTCAATCCCTGCAACCCCACCCCACCCCTACCACACAAACACCACGACTGCTTCTTTCCATCACATCCCAGATAAAGAGCTCCGTCCTCAAGACCTGGTTCCCCTGATATCTCTGTGCTCCCTTCCCTTGCACTCTACACACACACACACACACACACAGACACTCACCCTCTTCCTAGGCCTAGCAATGAGGCATCATTTCCTTTCAGATTGCAGCCGCACAGCAGGGCTGCTCCCAAGTCTCTCCTGTTCAGCCGCACAGGCTTGCACTGCACAACTCAGGGGACAACATTTACAAAGACCATGCTGAGGAAGGCATGTCCTGGAAGGATCCATCGTGGCAACCGTAGCTGCTACCTGCCCTGCTCAAGACTTACGATATTAGACCTCTTTACTTACCATCCTTCATGGTTGCCAAAATGCAAAAGCTTATCCAAAATTGTGATTACTGGTAAAGAAGAGAGACAGAGAGGTATGCCAGTAAGAGTTTTATCTCTTATTGAGAGATAGTCCCTAAAACTTTCCAAGTGGCTGGTCAATCCTAAAATGAAACAAGGTTACACATGTGTGATGCCTGCTGCCTCCTTATCTAATACAGCACCTGGTTCAGGGCAAGGGCTGTGGAGTTGCCAAGGTCAGGAGAGGGCAGGTCTATCTCGTTCCATCCAGGATCTCACAGGGCACTGAAGAGCACTGGGAACTAACTTGAGGGTGGCTGGAATTTTTCCCATAGGCCAATAGGGTACCATCAGTGGATTTCAAGAAGAAAAGTAACAGATCAGACAAAGGTTTCAAAAGCTCACATGGGCAGAATGGAGAAGAAACATCCCAAGGACTGTACACGAGGAAAATGGCCTGGACTGAGTCAGGAATAGAGAAAACGGGGCCTGGGAGAGGCACATTCTAGAAACTTTGAGTAAAAAATTGCAGAACTTGGGTTGCCGAGGATGTAGGGATGGTGGGGTTTCTGGAGCACTGTCCTGGATGGGAGGCAGTGCCATGGACTGACACAGAACCAATGGGCGGAGCTTTGGGGAAAGGGTGAGCTCTGCTTCAGATACACTGTCTGAGGCCTCTGGGCCACCCTGGAGGAGGTCTCTGTTAGACAACTGGGTCGATAGGGGCTGGAGCTCAGCAGGGAATTCTTGGACCAGAAATATAGGTTTTGGAGACATTCACATAAACAACTGTCATTGAAGATTTAGATGTAGATGAGATTCCCCAGGATTTTTCGCAGAATGAGGAGAGGAGGAAGACCTCACCCAAGCGCAGGAGACATCAGCATCTGAGGCTGAGATGAGGGTCTGGGAATGGAGAAGGAAAGCTTCCGAGGTGGCTGCTTTTTGCCGCATCTCACGAAGGATAAAATCAGGTGAAAGGTGCTGTTTACAAATTAAACCACTACAATGAATCATGCCTCTAGGCCACAAGAAAAATCCATCAGAAACTTAAGTTACATAGAGAAATATACTTTTTAAAAAGGAACCAGTCTTAAAATAAATTTCCAATCTGCCTGTAGAACTTGGAGAAGTAGTGGAGGGAAAAGGAGAGATGGAAGCAAAGCATAGGACGGGGACCAAAGCCTGAAGGGGGAAGCGACAGGAGAGGGAGGGTGCTCTGCATGGACAGCTTGCCCTCCCGACCACCCCCCAGCTCAATCGCTGGCCCCAGGGAAGCAGACTGCATGACAATCGCTCACTTTCAGCACTACCATTTCCGCACATGTGAAAGCTGGAAAGAACAACTACTGCCTCTTTTCACTGCACAGATGACCTTTGCTAAATCCCTTAACTTCTCAACCTCACTTTGTGCATCTGTAAAATGAGCGGCAACATGTAGCTTCCAGGGCTACCATGAGGGACACAGTGGGGGTAACCACTAGGACACTGCCCAGCACCTTTTAGGTGCCAGATAAGATCCAGCTCTTAGTGGTCATGCCATTTGGGTCCAGGGTATTGTTCTAAGCAGCCCTTCTCCTTTTCCTAAGTATCAAGAGCTCCTCAGGGATGGGCTCCTCTTCATTTCGCTAGTGCATACCTCATTATTATTGAAAAAGGTAGTAGTCATCAATTACCACTGACACAGCAGGAGGCTCTGCTGGGAACATAATTCTTTATGAGAATTTTGAAACAATAAACTAAATTTTGCTCACATAGTTCCTGCTTACAAAAACCTTTCGGGGACTGCAGTATCATAGAGACTGCTTATGCTGGACTCCCTTCAGTGAGCTCTGCTGATGAACACAGCACAAAGCAAATAAATATAAACGAATGAATAACCCCAATAGCCATCAGCAAAACTCACTTGTTTTCTTTTCCATGTGTTCTAAGATGTTTCCCCATAGATTTCCCCTCTCTAATAACCTGTATATGATAATGAGAACATGGGTGTGTGCTGGAAGCCCCTCTGCTGCTTACCTATGAGGAGCCCCAAGCACTCAATGTATGAAACAGAAAGCTGCTGCACTCACCTAGTGTCCCTAAGGGCAGCCTCTGCTCTCTCCCAGCCACCTGCTGAGCTTCCTCTGAGACCTTCTGAGCCCAGCCTGCCACAAAGGACTGGGCGAGTGCAGGCTACCTAGCAAGGCAGGTGGAGGTGGGAGAGGCAGGGGTTCAGCCCAGCAGGACAATGACCCTGACTCATTCCACCAGGTCTCAAGGCCACAGTGAGCCTTGCCAGTTCCTTCCTAAGCCATCCTCCAGTTCACAAACCTGTTCATCCGCTTCTGGATTCCATAAGCCAAAATTCTCATCTTCCAAATTTCCACATTCTATTTATAATAAAGACACATTACTTAGGATAACATGATGGAGTTTCTCAGTCTCTTAATAACCAAAATGCATAACGTGAACCAGCAACAGGAACTCCCTCCAGGACAGGCCATGATGGAATCTCAAAGAGGAAAATGCTATGATTATATAAACTTCACACATTGGGGCTTTAAGAACATACTCTGAAGTCTGTGAAAACAAATAAACCTAAAAGCTGTTGGAACCCCCCCTCCAAACACTTCAAGCTTTGAGAGAAATGTGACTGTGATCTGAGTCACATATGGTTACAATTTATGTTTCTCAGATTATAGATAACTCATTTTCTCCTTTTTCTTGCTCTGTACATTGACTAAAGGGAAACCATGTTAGGGTCAAAAGCCTCCCGCCCTCTGAATTAATGACCCTTGTTGTAGATTAACTCCCCCTTCATTGCCCTGCTTCGCTTAGACCAGGTGAAAGAAAACCCAGGACTATTACACCCTCTGTTAAGAAAATGTTAAATATCCCCTCCCCAAAAAGAAACATCACCTATAGCCAATCAAATTGCTATAACATACACACCAACCTTGTATGAATAATGTTGTAATCCTGCTAAAAACTCCACTGTCTCAGCCCACATAAATGAAGCCTTCACTTCCTACTTCGGAAAACTGACACCATTTCTTCGGAGTTGGTGTTTCTGGGTGGCCTACCTCACACTTTGTACTTATTTAAATGCTCTTTAAATCATATTCTGACCCCTTTCATTATTTTAGGTTGGCAAGTCAATCTGCTGAGGTTTGAATGCTAGGTCCAACTGCAGAAAATCTTGAGAAAGCCCCAGTCTCCTGAGCCACAGTCCACTCATCTGCAAAATGGACAGGAGGGCAGCACGGAGCCTGGGGCAGGGGTGGGAAGGCTGCACAGATGAAACGCCATGTGCTTACTTAAAACAATGCTGCCACACAACAAGCACCTGCTAAGTGCTGGTTATCACATTGCCACCATCATCTGGAGAAATAAAATAAGGTTGGAAAGTTTAAAAAAAATACTCAAACATAAGATGTTTCAAAAAAAAAAAAGGACTTAAAAAAAACCCATATGCTAGCAAGAAGGCTCCTATGTCTGTTTATATTTCAATTGCTGGCTTGACTTTCAATCTGAAAATTCCAATTCTTCAGGACCCATCTAACACCAACCCCACCCAAAATGAGTGCCCCATTAGAAAATATTGGAATATTGTGGGGATGGGAAAAGGAAGGGGCCAAGTAACACTGCCCAGCCACAACAGAACAAAACACATACATAAGAAAGACATGCTGGATGCTGACTGATTTGCATTTTGTAAGGAGCTGCTGCAACCTACACACAACCACAAGGGCAGGACCGTCCGCAGAGAATGGCAGAATGGAAGGTGGAGCAAATGCGAGGGTGTGTAGAGCCTCTGAACAACCCAGGCCCGGGGCCTCCAACAGGAGGACTCCTAACCATGCCAGATAATGAACTTCCTCCAAGTCTGCACTACTTGAATTGGGTTTCCTATCACTGAGGGCCACAGACGTTCTAATCAATATGCGGTTTAGTAAGTACTCTGCGGGGCATTGTAAGTACAGACAGACAAGAAAACCCTTCAACAGAGGGTGGAATAGCGTTGCGTGGGGTTGGGAGGAGGGGAAATTAGGTATTTGTCAAAAAGTACAAAGTTTCAGTTATGCAAATCAGTGAGTCCTAGAGGGCTGCTGTGCCACAGAGGTCCTGCAGTTAACACTACTCTACTGTGTACTTAGAAATCTGCTAAGGGGTAGACCCTATGACACACAATAATAATAATAATAATAACCAGACAGCAGGAGGAAACTTTTAGAGGCTTATGGCATAAATTGTGGAGGTGGTTTTACGGGTGCATGCTTATCTCCAAACTCATCAAGCTGTATACGTTAATTATGTGCAGCTTGTTGTATGTCAAAAAAAATTAAATACAAAAGAATGAATTTTAAGAAAAAGAATATCCTTCATATTTTTAATATGTTCTTTAAACTTCCATCAGACAACTAAATGAAAACTCATACAAATAATGTGTTTCTCACCTGCTAACCTGTTCAGGTGTGCACACCTGCAGGGGTGACAGATGATGCTTTAATCGGGGAGAGGACCCTGCCACCCCAGAGACACCCTGCTAATGCCAATTCCAATCATCTCTGCTCAGCCTCCAGAGAGCCCAGGCATCCCTGTCCAGAGGCTACTGTGCTGTGTCAGGTGCTGTAAAGTCTCTTCACCTCCCAGATCCACCCACCCATCCATCCATGTCCCACCCCAGGCTCCTTGCAGACAAAGACCCAAAAGACAGAGTAAAAACTTCAGACTACATACAGCCTCAAACACAGCATGGCTACAGGGTGAACACCAAATCCTGGCATCATTATCATTAGTAAAGCTGACTGACAAAGAGCTATTTTAGTGTTCTGAGCCCTCTTCAGCAATAATAATGCAGAGTTGCTAAAAACCAAAGAAGAAAGCAAAGGAAAGGTCAGTGTTCAAGGTTAGCGACAAGATAGCCTCACTGAAAAGTTTAATACCATCCTGCATTTCCTTCTGAAGACCTAATTATATTAATTTTATTTGTGCCCAAAGCCTTGCAAACAACTTGAGCTATATATAAGTCACTAAGTATCCAGAGGACAGTAACGGTTTTTTAGTCTGCTCCCTCATCATCAGAGGGAGCCTCTGATGGCTTCAATGGGAGCCTGAGCCATCCATCAAAACAAGAACCATACACACAACTGAATTCAGATAAACAGGGTGGAGTTTAAAAAGGTACTGATTCTAGTGGTGACAATCATCACTAAATAAATCCACTTCCACTCTTGGCAGCTTCTCTGAATACATCACTAGGTCATGCTGACACTCAGAAAGGGACCAGAGACTCCTAATTAGGATGCCTACCCTTCCCATCTTATGGAGGAAGGTGAGCACTGCCCATTAGCAAGCCCCTGAGAGCAGCCGCTGCCCCCAGAGCTGACCGTGCCATTGGGCCGACCAACAGGCCACCACAGTAGAAGGACTCTAATGCCTGGCTCAGCTGACCAGGGCCCAGATGTCGTGATTTTGAAGTCCAGCTCCTTTTCTGCCAGGAAGTGATAAAAGCATCAATTGTATCGAGTAACCTGTGATCTCAATTTGTCCAAGGCTCTCATTATGAGAGAAAGCCTTCTCCCTATCTGCGATTTAACTTCTCATGCAATTCAGAAAGTCAGAGATGAATCTCAGCTTCCACTGGGGTGACTAGCTATTAATAAAACCAACACATATTTTTCCTGAGTCATTCCACCAAGAACTCAAAGCATAAAACAGACCTACAACCTATGTTAATGACTCCATCCCAACCCAGGGCACATGCAGTGGAACCGGCAAGTTCTCACTCACTCCACTGCCCATGTCAGCCCCACAGAAGAACCTCAGAACGTGGCAATGGAGTATAAAAACCTTTACTGGCCAGGCGCAGTGTCTCAGGCCTGTAATCCCAGCACCACACGAGGCCGTGGCGGGCGATCACCTGAGGTCAGGAGTTCCAGACCAGCCTGGCCAACATGGTGAAACCCCGTCTCCACTAAAAATACAAAAATTAGCTGGGGATGGTGGCGCACACCTGTAGTCCCCGCTACTTGGGAGGCTGAGGCAGGAGAATCGCTTGAACCTGGGAGGCAGAGGTTGTAGTGAGCCAAGATCATGCCACTGCACTCCGGCCTGGGGAAAAGAGTGAGACTCTGTCTCAAACAACAAACGAAAACAAAAAAACCTTTACAACAGTGATTTCACTAAAATATCCATTTTAAGCAATATTTTTTTTCAACCTTGTGGCAAGCAAAGTAATGCCACCTCCTGCCCACAAAGATGTCATCGTCCTAATCCACAGAACCGGGAATGTCACCTTAGGTGGCAAAAGGGGCTTTGCAGACGTGATTAAGTTAAGGATCTTACAATGAGGAGATTATGCTGGGTAATTCAGGTGGGCCCAATGTAATCTCAAGGGTCTTTACAGTGACAGAGAGAGAGAAGCATGGGAGAAATTAGAAGACACAGAATCGCTGGCTTTGAAGGGGAGGAAGGGACCACCAGCCAAGAAACACAGGCAGTCCCTAGATGCTGGGACAGGCCAGGAAATGAATCCTCCCTGGAGCCTCCAGAAGAAACAAGGTCCTGCTGACATTCTTGAATTGAGCCCACTGAGAGCCATTTAGGACTTCTGACCTCCAGAGAGGAAAGATAATAAATCTGGATTGGTTTAAGCCACCAAGTTTGTAGTCACCTGTTATAGCAACAACAGGTAATGAACACAGAGGTCACAGCAAGTTCTTCTCTAGTAGGCCGGCAGCCTCACTCTCCCTTCTCTGCACCTGTCCCATACCCTCACCTCACTCCCATGTCAACCTCTACTTTTTTACCAATATGCCTTGTTCATTTTCCAATCCATCAACCATCTTCTAATTTTACACACTCAAGAAATGACCCTAACATAGCCATCATAACAATAATTCCCCAAAATCCTCTCACTCATGATGCACTGCCATCCCGCGTCAATCCCCAGTCTGGCAGCCACCTTTCTACCTCCCTGCTTCCATGCTGCTAGGGGGCCAGTCAGGGCAGCTGGCTGTATCCAAGACTGCCCGAAATGCTCACTCTGCACCCCGACCATGGATGCTCTGAGATGCACATGCACAGCTTCCCAGGACCCTCACCACAACCGCTGTGCGACCTTCACCATGACCTGGAGGCCCAGGTCCTTCCCAGCTTATCTCTGTGGCTTACTTCAACGCAAAGTTCCTGACATCCCACCCGGGTCACCAACCTTTCCCCACTGAACTTCAACTCTATGTGCACCTTCCCTCTTGATGACCTCCTTCCTCATCTCCTTCCTCACATCCCCACTCCCCTTCCGAAGCCTAACCTCTACACCCAAGCTCCCAAGCCCATCCCCCTCACTGTGCCAAACCCTTCTGGAACAGACAGGTCCTCTAGGAGCTTAAGGTCTAAAGAATTTACAGACCAGGCCGGGCACGGTGGCTCATACCTGTAGTCCCAGCTCTCTGGGAGGCCAAGGCGGGCAGATCACAAGGTTAGGAGTTCAAGACCAGCCTGGCCAATATGGTGAAACCCCGTCTCTACTAAAAATACAAAAATTAAGCGGGCGTGCTGGTGGGCACCTGTATGTCCAGCTACTCGGGAGGCCGAGGCAGGAGAGGGGGAGGCGGAGGTTGCAGTGAGCCAAGATCACGCCACTGCACTCCAGCCTGGGTGACAGAGCAAAACTCTGTCTGGAAAAAAAAAAAAAAAGAAGAAGAAGAATTCACAGACTGCTCCCCCCTTCCAAAAAAAAAAAACAAACAAACAAGCAATTACAGTATCTGAGCTCAGAGCACATGGGAGTAGCTTGCCTAGGGAGTAGCTTGCCCAAGTCGGGGACTTAACTCATACCTAAGTGGACAATGAGAGTAGCCTTCCATGACACCACCTGAGGGTCTTCAAGTATGGTGGGAGTTGAAACGGCAGTCAAAGGAATGGGAAAACAGGAAGTGAAAGTATGGTGCCTTCAGGACCCACAGTAGTCGGTTCAGTCTGCTGTACTGGATGAAGACTTCTGATCCTCATCTATGCATCAGAAGCAATGTGCATCTGTTAAAAAATAAAGATGACTAGGCTCCAGGTGCAGGTAATTGTTCGAAACTCCCTACCTCATTCTAATGTACAGCCAAAGCTGAGAATGGCAAGGAGGTCTCTGTAGATACTGAAAGCTTTCCAAGGGCGCTCCTCCATACTGCTAAAGGACTCGAATTCCAAACCTTCAACCTCCATGGGTCTGCTTTCCTAAAGCTGACTGCCTGAGACACAGGCCCTGGTCCGGATGCTGGTCAAGTGACAGTGCTAATTCCCCGTTTACAGTCACCCTTCTCTCCCTTTACAAAGAAAGGCACACCTCCCTCCCATTTCTAGTCTTACTGGGATGTGCTGGTCCAGAACTAAAAACTCTCTCAAGTACCAATCTAAGGCCACTGAAAATACTGGTAGTGACACTGTTAAAGAGAAATTGTTCTGACACTTGTCAAAAATGGTAAGGCTTTATTCAAGACTATTGCAATAGGGGTCAATCTATCACAACAGCAAGACAGACTGACCTCAACTCCAAATACAACCAAAATCAGTGTGAATTCACAGCCAAGGAGCAGAGTGAGGGGGTCAACGGATACAAAATTGCTAAGAGGAGAGGCATGATGGGTAGAAGTAAGGAGGAATTCTTGCTGAAGACAGCCTAAGGTGATCAGATATTAAGCGTGAGGGGATGACTTGGCAGGACTCTTGCTGAAACTGAGCTCCACTGAGGACAGACACAGAGGGCAAGGTGGAGGCCTAGTGAGAAGAGGGCTCAGAGGATCCCAACCAAAGTTTGGTGAAGGGGAGAGTTTTTGTCAACGCACGCCTTGCATCTCAACTGGTTTCAAATTCTTTGCTTTCAATTAAATTGAAAGATGACCTAATTGTAGATTACTATGCGGTCTGGGCACATCACTCGGAAGTTCAACATGAAACTTTTTCCATTTCCATCAGTTATACATGCCCTAACTTGAAATATCCTCGTCCATCTCACTCAGAAATTTATTTCCAGTAAATTTTACTGTTTATGTTTAATAATATTCAATTGGTAATACATGTATAGTGTCAATCAAATGTGCAATAAAAATGATAAATCAATTAGTCTTTTTAAATTTTTTGGAGGTATATCTGAGGAAATGTTTTAAAAATTAATTTCGATACAGATTTTGTTACAAAAAACGACAGATCAAAACTAGACTTTCAAGCATAAATATATTTTATTAGAAGAAAATTCTATAAAGTAGAAATTCAAAAAAGGAATGCTATATTTGCAACCATTAGAGAAGATTATTTGCGTTTTTTAAAAAAATCAGTATCAAATTGCTAATGGTATTTAGATTCCACTGAATACATTAAAAGAGTGATATTATAGTTTAATTTTTAACAATGTTTACAATACATGAGAAATCAAATCTATTGTAACCATTTAAAATCTATGATAAACAAGATCACACAGGTTGAGTATCCTTTACCTGAGATGCTCGGGACCAGAAGTGTTTTTGGATTTTGCATCTCTTTGGATTTTGGAACATTTGCATATACACAGTGAAGTATCTTGGGGATGGGACCCAAGTCTAAAGATGAAATTCATTTATGTTCATATTTAACACATATAGCCTGAAGGTAATTTTATACAATATTTTTAATAATTGTGTGCATGAAACAATGTTTTGGCTGTGATCTGTCACACAAGGTCAGGTGTGAAATTTTCCACCTGTAACATCACACTGGCGCTCAAAAAGTTTCAGATTTTGCAACACTTAGGATTTTGGATTTTCAGATTAGGGTTGCTTAACCTGTATGTTCCACTTAAAATTATGTGAGAGGGTATATAGCTTTTGAAAATTCCCTAAAAGAGTATAAGAGCCAAAATTTTGACAACCTTTGAGCTAGAGAAAGCTGCTCAATTTGGGAGGAAAGAAATAAGAAGGAAAGAAAGGAGAATTCCTGAAGAAATTCTAAGGAGGAAAAACAGTGTTTGGAATTTATCTTGAGGGCAGCAGAGAAGAACAGAGGTTGCAGAGATTTAATCTAAGGGAACCCCACGTTGTTTTACACAGCTGCCCTTAGGCTATAGGAACCTGGCTTCACAGCTTCACTCACCGCAGGCCTGGCTGCTTTTCTCTCCAACTAAAGGGAAGGAGGAGGAACTAGGAACTAGGAGCTTCTTCAATAATAATCTCATCAACACACTCTTTCTTTCTCTCTCTCTCTCTCTCTCTCTCTCTCTCTCGCTCTCGCTCTCGCTCTCTCTCGCTCTCCTCTTCTCCCCACTCCCCATAAGGGTTTAGGATCTGTCCCCACCCTCTCCATAATGCCATGTTTTGGCCCTTGATGACACTCGGATCACAAAACACCAAGAGAATGAGGCCAACTAAAGAGCTAAAGAGTTTCACTCATCTTTCCTCTCAGTATTAAAAGTCAAGCTGTCACCTGAGTAGCTGCTCAACCATCCTAGCAAAAGAGATGGCTATGGACCCTTTTTTTGTCTTACCTAGGGCAGAAATTAAGAGCCAACTATGATCATAATCACAATCTTGCTTCCCCTTGCTATGGACGCTTATGACAAAGTTTCTTCTTAATCTAGTCACAGATAATAACAAGCAAGCCCACTTTTTAATCGACAGGATAAGGAAACCCTCCCTCCTGTCCGCAGGTGTGCAGCCACCTGGGCACAGGAAACTTGCTTGGGAATGACTGACAATATAAATACTCTGTTAATCCACCCTGGGCCACAAGTTCCAGACCAAGTAGGGAATCTTCCAAAGGGCCCCCAGCAACACTGAGGGATTTCTCTTTACAGGTGTACGTCAGTGGGAGCTTAGGTTTACTCAAAGACTCCCAGGCAACTCAGAAGGAGTTGAGATTCTGTAATACATGGTCATGGCACCATCCAAATGTGACTCCTAACGACCACCAGATATGCCCTATGCTTGAAGCAAGCAACTGATCGATTTCAAACCTGATTTACAGGATAATATCTCTTTGTTCTGGTCTGAGGACATTGTTCTCTTGTTGACAGTTTTGAAGTATATAGCTGTACTTCCTGAAATTTTATATATATATGTATTAGTCACTGCCTCCCTGTCTTCATTGACCATTTGATTCTTTAACCCTGACAAGGGAAGGTCACTGTTTGCCAATTATCGAATCCGATGGCCTTCTGCAAGGCCTCTTCTCTACTGTTCTATGGTATCTGAATGCAGATCACCTTCACGTTTAGACACCCTCCTCCCGCATTCTAGACTCTCATTTGTTGGATCTCTTTTCACCAAGGACAGATCATCAAACACTTCAAAACCAGCATTTAAAATTAAACTCTGACTTTTTAAAATTAAGGATATCCTTACTCTCCAAGTCAAAATCTCAGTCATTCAACTCCACCCAGAATCTCCGTAATTGACTCTGCTCTATTCAACATGTGTGTTAATCAGTTGGATAAAACCAACAGGAGTATAATCAAATCGGTCCATGGTACAAAACAATATGGGACACTGGATTTTAAAAAATAGTGTTCAGACAGATGTTGATAGGCTTAAGTAGATGAGATGAATGATTAATGTGAAATTGGAAACAATGTAAAGTCCTCAATTTAGGTTTTTAAAAAATAATAAGCAGCTCTACAACTATTGTGAGGTGTGGTGGGTTAGCAGCAGCACATGTTAAAAAGATTTCGGTCTCACTGCAAACTCAGGGTGAATCTCCTGGCTGCAGGGGTGGAGGTGGGAGGACGCACTAGTATAATTTTATCTGCTTAATGACAAGGGCCAAAGGTTTTGATGCTGCCAGTCAGACCACACCCACAGAACAGAGCTTCCTATTGTTCAATAAGTGCCAGTGGGGAGGACCTGGAGGGGAACCAAAGGTTTCAGCACAAACCACAAGAAACACTGGATTCACCCCAGCCCACTTAACACTGGCAGCTCCAAAACCAATCTCCGATCCCAAGATCACAGGAGAGTGCAACCCAAATACCACACACAGATAGCAAACAGGCCCTGCAGACCTCACAAAGGTGCAGCAGCTCATGAAGCCAATGAAAGTGACAAAAGATCTGGCAGTCAAGCCATTTAATATGAACCAAAAGGTGGCCAAAGGAGAATGATATGAATAAAAAGGACAAAGAGAAGCTGGAGGTGGGGGTGGTGGGAGTTTCCAGACCAGTGCAACTAATTCTGGGGAAAAAACTTTCACTATGATCATGCCACTGAAGTCCAACATCAAGTGAAGACTGTCTTATGTGCATTATAGAATTTTGTCAGGAAAATTACACTGTCCCCCCAAAATGGACTCATCATTCTAAAATGAGTACTCAGAGCCTGACCAATATGGTGAAACCCCGTCTCTACTAAAGAAAAAAAAATACAAAAATTAGCTGGGCTGTGGTAGCATGTACCTGTAATCCCAGCTACTCAGGAGGCTGAGGCAGGAGAATGACTTGAACCCAAAAGGAAGAGGTTGCAGTGAGCCGAGATCATGCCACTGCACTCCAGCCTAGGCGACAGAGGGAGACCATATCTCTAAATAAATAAATCGATTTAAAATAAAATAAAATGAGTACTCAGGATGAAATTAACTTTTATGTTTACAATTTGATATTTGTTTTTCCAAAATAAAGTCCCAACCAAACTTTTTTTCCACTTTGACTAGGAAATGTTGATCCCTGATTCACATGGATTAATGGCTAAGTGGCCTTTTTCTAGGACCAATTATTTTCAGATATTGAGGACATCCTCATCACCATCCAGTCCAAAATTTTCAAACTGCAGCTATGAGGATGGTGAGATGATTTAAAACCATGTTTTGAAACAACAGAAGGTGAGGCCTGGAAAAGAACACACACACAAAATGGGACCACACAGCTGTGTTAGAAGACTGAGGGCCTGTCATTGTGATATTTCTGAAAAGCCCATGAGTGCAGACCTAGGACCAGGCTGAAAATACTGTCATTTCCCCTCAATATTACAGAAAACTTTAACAACTGAAGTTGCCCCAAAAGTTGATACTTTGTCTTAAGGCACAGTGGGTTTCCATCACTAGAGGTGCTCTGCTGCCCTCCAGCCCCTGATCAACTGCCTCTTCTTTTCCCACTGCCGATCTACTCAGCTCCTGCCCACAGGGCTCTTACCACTGACCGCTTTACTCATTCAAGTCTCCATCGAGTCCCTGCTCTGTGCCAGGCATGGTTCCAGCAACTAAGGATATGTCAATCAATAAATCAGAGCAAAACCTTTGCCCCTAAATTGTTTACATGGTAGAAAGTAAATTCTGTCATATTTTAAAGATAGTTATGGGAAAAGGAGGATATTGGTCAGAGTAAGGTAGACTAGGGAAAGAACTGAGAAGAAATTTTAAATAGGGTGGTCAAGACAGACCTCACTGAGAAGGTGAAATCTGAGAAGCTTCATCAACAGGACATGATAGAGTGAGTTCTAGGAAATGTCCTTGCCCTGCAGAGCTAATCAAGTGAGCACTAGCCTAATCCTATCCTTGCCATGTATTTCTAAGTCATTTACCCTCCGTTAGCCTTTATAGCTGTGCCCAAAGTAAAAGAAAGCAAAAACCAAGGAAAGCCCCAGGTCTGGGCCCAACGCCCACAGGCCTCCTCAGACACCTGGACCCAGGCTTTCCCCACTTCAGAGCAGAGCTCTTGCCAGCCGGTTCATTTATTGCTGCCACTTCTCACCCATGACCACCTGGCCTCCCGTGGAGTTTCCAGAGACAGCAAACTCCCTGCAGGATTCTTTTTCATTCAAATTGCATGTTGCCTGGTTTCTAAAAACTCTTAAGAGTGGGTGGGCTGAAAGGTTTATTTCAGGAAATTGGCAGCCAGGGACTGCCACATTTGTTGGAATTCCAGGGCACAAAAGACATTTGGCAAGAGACAAAAAAACACTCTTAAACATAACTCGGTTCTAATTTCCAGACTCCCAGGCATCAAAATACACAGAACTTCAGAAAAATACTCAGTGATCTTATTATTTTTCCCTAGTTCAAAGATAATGTCCACTTTGCAACCCTCTCTAAGAGACAACTATTCCTTTTTTTTTTTTTTTTTTTTTTGAGACAGAGTCTCACTCTGTTGCTCAGGCTGGAGTGCAGTAGCACAATCTCTGCTCACTGCAAGCTCCGCCTCCCGGGTTCACGCCATTCTCCTGCCTCAGCTTCCCGAGTAGCTGGGACTACAGGCGCCCGCCACCACGCCCAGCTAATTTTTTGTATTTTTAGTAGAGATGGGCTTTCACCGTGTTAGCCAGGATGGTCTCGATCTCCTGACCTCATGATCCACCCGCCTCGCCCAAAGTGCCGGGATTACAGGCATGAGCCACTGCACCCAGCCTGACAACCGTTCCTTTTTCTAGTCCAAGAAGATCTGTTCTTTTGCCCAACAGCATTGAAGCACAAAGCAACGTGGCTTAAGCTTTTCCAGCTCTTAGTTCCTGGGAAAGATCAGAAAGATAATGAGTAGTCCCTTAACTAAAATAAGTCTATCTCCTTGGAAGCAGAGGCACTGGTATTGGTGAGTTTTACACTAAATAGCATACTATACATTTCTGGGCTCACTTCAGTAAGAACAGAGCCCTTCAAACAAATACTAAGTAGATTTCAAAAGTGTAACCAACCAAACCCCTAGAAAGAGAATGCAGTGACAATATCTAGAAAACAATGCACACAACAAAAAGCCCCAGGGAGGTGCATGTGCTTAGGGCCTCATTACTCTCGGGATTCAACTGAAGTGTAGTCAGTTTTAAAACCTTTTTTTTTTCTTTTTAGTTTCTAAGGAGTTACTGTGTGAAGGCCACTGAGAATAACTTCAGCAGGGCTACTAGGAGACAGCTTAGTACTTTCACTCTTCCTGTAAGGATTGTTTGCAGGACCTCACTTCAGCCAGCTGGCAGAACAGAAGCATAGAACCTTAGCATTTTATGAACCAAAAAGGCCTCTGAGGTTCCCTACTCTTAGTCACCCTTAGAATCTGCCACATTCGTGGCCTGGGTCCCTGGATCATAACCAGCTGGCACAGAGCAACAGGGGAGAGGGAGATAAAATCAGGGCCCTCACTGGCTGTGCATGTAATTCACAGGAAACTCTGAGTTAATAGAAAAGAAAGGTCAGTCCAGTAATGAGCTTCCAAGAAGCCTCCCTAGGAGAGGGATAGTGCTGTCAGCTGCTGCCGGTTCCTCCCTGAAGCCCTACCTGGGCTTCAGGAGGGGAACACTACCAGGGTTTCTCAGGAGAGTCCTGGTGATGCCCACTGTCCAGGCACAGCTCTTAACAACATCCTATTTCACTCTTCAAAGTGCCACCGTTTGTAGGCTAAATCACATGGTCTTTCTAAGGAAGGGTGACTGAGTTTCTAAGGGGAATACACTTTCCAGGGCCACCACTGCCCTCGCGATGTAGAGCATGCAAATTCCTAACATGTTTCTGTGTGCGCAGACGGCAGAGGAAGCAGAGCATCGAGGTGGGGTACACACTGGAACCAGACTGCCTGGGTTAGCATCTTAAGCCCTCACACTTAAAAGCAGTGTTAAGTGTTCACTTCCCATTTGAAACAAAAATGAAGATAAAAGTAATTGCTAGCAGGATTAATGAGATAACGTGTAACATTTATAGAACAGTGCCTGGCAGTTACCCTGGAGCACTCTATGAATGTTTAGTAAGCAAACATAAATATGCAGTTCTATGTCTAACAGGTAAGTAAATTTCTACAAAGGGATGGTGAGGCAGGGGAGGAAAGCGCTTCTCAAAACAGTCTTTGGATTGCCCTTCCTACTCAAGGCCCTCTCACTAACACAGAAACCCCTGTGCATGTGAGATTCTGGATGGTGCTAGATAGGGCCAGGGTGCTGGGGGTGGGAACAGAGTCACCACTGCCACAAGGCCACCCCTTAATTTCAGGTGGTTTATGATCAACCACGTGGCAAATTTATACACTGAAACCAGCTCAGGCAGAACAAAGGAACAAAGACAAATTTCCCAGGTTGCAGCCGGCAGTCAGAAGCCAGAAGCCACCAAATAGCTCCCTGGGTTGCTCTTATGCACTCAACCTGAAGAGAGCCATTTGCCATGGCACATGCTCCACACCTGCGACTGCACATCCATGTATGTGATTCAGGACTTCAGAAGCATCACAGGTATTCATCAGAGCACCCCACCGGAGATGAAAAAATCTCAAATATAAATCTCATACATAAAATTTCATGTGATAAATGATGAAGAAATCTCCTTAACTCCTCAGAGAGACACCTCTCCAGCACAAAGTGGTGGTACTTAGGATAATCATCATGTCAAAGTGGGTGACATCACACTGTCCCCTCTGAAACAATCATCTAATATTTGACTGTGAAAGTATCATCTTAGGCATTTAGGTTTCAGTTTTACATCACACTTCTGCCTTTAAGGTCGTTTCAACTTTGCAGACATGATCTGAACTCCTATTAAGAGGATACATTCCTATGCAACGAAACAGCTATTTTGGAAAGAATGGAGTCACTGAGGCCGTCTAGGCTACATATAGGGCACAGAACCACTCAGACAGAAGGCTTGGGAGACATGGGTGGCACAAACTAGAATGAAAGAAACGCTAAATAATTTCATCAAGTGCCGATTTAAAAAGATTGCAGGGCCAGGCGCGGTGGCTCACCTTGTAATCCTAGCACTTTGGGAGGCCGAGGCGGGCGGATCACCTGAGGTCAGGAGTTCGAGACCAGCCTGACCAACATGACGAAACCCCGTCTCTACTAAAAATACAAAAATTAGCCGGGCATAGTGGTGGACGCCTGTAGTCCCCGCTACTGGGGAGGCTGAAGCAGGAGAATAGCTTGAACCCAGGAGGCGGAGATTGCAGTGAGCCAAGATCGCGCCACAGCACTCAAGCCTGGGCCACAGAACGAGACTCCATCTCAAAACTACAGAAATAAATAAATAAAAAATAAAGATTGCAAGTATAGGTACACACATTAAGGTACACGCACATCTGTTTTCATGCGATTAGTGGTCTCTGATTCACTTCTTTGTTCTCTATGGTGAGTCACTCAGAGAATGTGATTCCTAAGGTTCTAAAATTCTGAATAAATGGAAAGAATGCAAGCAGAGGCACTCCACAAAAACATTAAATACCAAGCTAGGGGGATATTTCCGAACAGAAACAGGAAGTCTCGGCTATGGCGGAGCCTGGAGCAAGGAGAAATTTGTCCACCAGCCTTCCTTTCAGGAAACACTTTTCCTCCAACATTTTGTAATAATTACTTTTTAATAAAGGGCAAAGACAAACTAGTAATTTCCAGCACCAATCACTAACTATTAAGGAAGACAGTTTCACAACTTCCTAAAACAGAGGCATGGGACTCATTACCTATTTATTTTGACTTCATTAATTTAACGCAAATTTCCTTCAGAATAATGAAACTAAGGAGAAAGTTGAACAAGCCCTGATTCAGACTGGACACCCCAGAATTCCTCTAGTTCGCATTTTAAGGAACCTGCTTTAGTGAGAAGTATGTGGCCCCATCCGAGGATGCAATTTCACAGCCAGGAGCAGCCGCGGTCCCCGCCAGGGCTGCGGTCACGGGCGCTCGCACCCGGAAGCCGCTCAACAAGTTCCCCGCCGGCTTCGGCTCCGCACCCCCACCCAGCCAGGCTCTCCGCAGAATTTCCTCCCCGCACCTAAAGGCTGCACTTCATTTTCACACGCGGGAACGCCACCTCCCGCTGCTCACCTCCACAACTCCCGGCACTCCCGCGACACTTCCCCACAGTCCCCTCCGCCCGCTCTCCTCACCCCGGCTCGGCACCCATCCTTTCCTAACCCCAAACTGCCCGGCGCCCCGGGCTCTCCGCGCCTGCGCCGCGCCCGAGGACCACCCCCGCCCAACCCCGGGTCCATCCGATCCTCGGCCCTCTGCGGCGGGGAGAGGGGGCGGACGGTGCACAAAGGTCACCCCGAGCTAACGGAGGCGGTCGGCGCGGGAAACGCGCTCACCCGCAGGGTGGGGGCGGGGTGCGAAAACCGAAGGAACGACGGAAGGCGCGGACCGGGGCGGGAGCCTCCCCGTCACCAGGGTCCCGCACCTCCCAGCTCCGGGAGGCGCGCAGGGCTGTGGCTCCCCGTCGCTCCACCGTCTGCGCTCCCAGGCAAGGTCCTCTGAGGCGCCTCGGAACTGCGCGCCCCCAGCCGCCAGCATGGTGGGCGCCGCGCCTCCGGCAGCACCCGGTCCCCGGCCCCTACCTCCAAGAGCAGCCCGAGCAGCAGCGCCGCCACCTTCGCAGGCTGGCGCCTCATGGCTCCTCGCGTCCTCTCCAGCGCGCCCGGACGCCGGGTCGCAGGCGCGCTTCGCGACTCGGCCCCCGCGCAGGGCGGGCGGGCAGACTGCAGCCGGGAGCCGTCCCGCCGACCGCTGGGGGGCCCGGCTGGGAGCGGGCGGGAGCCGGGGCGCGCCGCGCAGCCCTGGCTGCGCTCCGCCCCCGGCCGCCGCGCGCTCCCGACACGCCCGGCCAGGCGCGCGCCTGCGGGCTCCCGGAACCCGAGGCCCGGCCTGGGGCGCGGCTGCTGGGCGCTAGGCCGGCGACGCTGAGGTGCGCGCGCCCCGGGCGGGAGGAGGGGCTGCACCGCCTGGCAAATGGGAGGGGGACTGGCAGGCTCTCCCTTCCCAAGGGAGGTCGTCCTGTCGCCCTTGACTAAACCCAGGAAGGCTTTTAAAAGAAGCAGAGTCTCCGCGGGGGGAAGCTTGTTCCCTGAAAGGTGGCCGCAGACGAACCCACTGCTCAGTCTGGCATCCCGAAGCCGCTCCGCTCCTGGCTCTCCCCGCTGTTCCTGCGCGCAGCGGGGGCAGTGCCCCCACACCCACGCGTGATGGGAAGGCCAGCCTGGGGGTGGGAAGGCCCGCCGAAATAGATGGTCCCCACACCTCATTGCTTCCTTGGATGTGGCTATTTTTTATGCCAGTGTCCTCCTGCGCTGACCCTACTTGAACTTGACCGCAACCGGCCCCGCCTTGCAGGCCACCCTCCCGCAGCAGAAAACTGTGCGGAGCTCGCGCTGTCCTCGCCTCCGCTGACCCCACCTCCATGTCCTCACAGACACTATTTTTTCACAACACAGCTCAGATCCCACCTTCTTCATGAGGTTATTCAACAAACACTATTAAACTTGTAAGATGTACCAGATCCTGAGTTGGAGGCTGAGAGGAGGACAAGAAAACTGCTCCCGTAGCCTAGAGGGAGGGAGAGTCGCTTAAACCACCTGATGCAGAATGCTGAGTGCGGAGACCAGGAGGTGGGTGCATCACAGAGGGTCATAAAGGACATGAGCTGCGCAGTACAGGAGGTGGAAGGAGGGGGTCACACGAACAGATGTCACCCGAGGCAAGTCCCCAACTCTTTCCCAGCTTTCAAAGCCTCATTTGATTAATATAGAGCATGCACCACCTGACTATACCTGTCAGAGCCAGAACTTACAAGTAAGACAGAAACAATGCCTATGGCCTTCAGTCATGCTAAGGCACCTATCTGACAAGCCTGCCAAACGCCATTGAACTCTAGTAGTTTTACTATTTACAATGAGGACATTTTACAACTCTTTTTAATGGAAAAGTTAACTTGTAGAAAACTAAGCTGAAAGCTTATTGTGTGTTAGCAAGACAAATGTTTTTCCAGTGGGGATAGAAGTGATCTCGTCCTGTAAAAATGCAAATGGGCCAGGCAGGGTGGCTCATGCCTATCATCCCAGCAGTCTGGGAAGCTGAGGTGTGAGAATTGCTTGAGCCCAGGAGTTCACCAACCCCAGCCTGGGCAACATAGCAAGAACCTGTCTCCATTAAAACGTGTGTGTGTGTGTGTGTGTGTGTGTGTGTGTGTGTGTGTGTGTATAAGACAAATGACCCCTGCTTAAGGTGAGAATCATAACCAGCTTCCTATCTGATTGAGCCACTTCATTCCCAGCGTTTCCTTTCTCTTTTCTCCCCGCTTTTGACTGTGTGTGTAGGTCACTTGCCTGCATTCTCCTTTGAAGCACCTTTGTCATCCCACTGTTTCCATCATTAATGGGTTAAAATGGAACTTTGACATGTGTCCACGATGTATTCGTGTGCAAATTGTGGTTCTGTTGCATTGTGAGCAACCTACTAGTGTCTGACATAACCTCCCTCCTGCATCTCTCTCTGCCTAGAAGATTGTTTTGCTGAGCTCGACTTCCTGTAATTTGTGCAAATTTTTTTCCAAGTATAAAATTAGAACTGTGACTCTGCTTTCACCTCAGTCTGATACCTCTCCTGTGTGCTCTCTGTTTGGTCCTGAATGATGTGGTGGTTGCTTGGCATGGTTGGAGGATGGGGTGTAGGCTAACCAGCCAGGCTGTTTCCTTGAGCACAAATTATAAGGGCATCAGATACCACTGAAAAAGTTACAAGATAAAGCTGCATTCACTAGAACAACTGTTAAAGTGTGACTTGGGGTTAGAAGAAAGTTCTTGATGAGTTGTTTGGGGCAGGACTGGACATGTCCTGGTCTGCTCAGCTGCCCCTGAGGAGTAAGGACCCAGAGCCTGGGGCATGTGTGTTGCCAAAGGAAACAAATAAGAGAGAGACTGGGCTTGACCTGTAGCTTCCCTGCAAAACTGTGGAGTCTACATGAATGATGAACATGTATTTTATTTATTCAATAAATATTTATCTGCATCTGTTTTGGGCCAGGCACTATTCTGGACATTTCGGATACAGCCCTGAGTAAAATAGACAAAGCAGTGGCATAAAAGGCAGAGTGGCTGCTGTCATGCAGATTTCAATCTAGTGAGGGGTAACAGAGAATAGAATAAATAAATAAATATGTATATAAGTGCCAGAAAGAAAAATAAATTGAGTGAAACATTTGGAAGGTAAGACTGAGTGTAATTAAAAATACAAGGGTCGGCCGGACACAGTGGCTCATGCCTGTAATCCCAGTACTTTGGGAGGCCGAGGTGGGCAGATCACCTGAGGTCGGGAGTTCAAGACCAGCCTGACCAACATGGAGAAACCCTGTCTCTACTAAAAATACAAAATTAGCCGGGCGTGGTAGTGCATGTCTGTAATTCCAGCTACTCGGGAGGCTGAGGCAGGAGAATCATTTGAACCCGGGAGGCAGAAGTTTTGGTGAGCCGAGATCGCACCATTGCACTCCAGCCTGGGCAACAAGAGCTAAACTCCGTCTCAAAAAAAAAAAAAAAAAAATAGGAGGGCCAGGCCAGGCCCCTATGGCAAATTGCCAGGAGCAGAGACCCAAAGGTAGGAAAGGGGACAAAACAAGACTATTAATCAAAGCTTTGAGGCAGGAAAAACGGGCCTGAGGAATTTCCTGACAGGATCGGTGAGGCTGGAGCTCTGTACTCCCTTACCAGGGGTAGAATCTGAATTCAAAGAAGAAATGGACGCTCAGATTTGTAGTCCATTATAAGGATCTTGGATTTAGTTCTGAAAGAAATGGGATATCATGTGAGGATTTTGAGCTGAAAAGTAATGTAATCTGGCTTAAGCCTTCAAAGCATCAGCCCTAGTGCTGTGTAGAAAACAGACTAGGGCAGGGTTGGGAAGGGTGGAGGGAAGGGTAGAGGCTGGAAGAGCAGTGAGGAGATGGATGTGATGTTGATACCAGTGGGCTAGGGGAGGTCCCCCAAATGCCAAGGGGACCTTGACCTCAGCCGGTGTCCAGCCTCTTGACACCATCGCAAGGAGGAATTCAAGGATGAGTCGAAAATAGTGAAAGTATGATTTATTGCAAAGCAAAAAGCACTCAAGAAAGCGATTGCTGGCATACTCAAGAGAGAGTTGTGCAAATGGAGTTTGGGGCTGCTACTACCTTTATGGGTTTCTTTAATCAAGAGGTGGAATATTCATGAAAATTTCTGGGAAAAGGTGGAGAGTTCTTGGAACTGTGATGCAACCCATTTGTACACCAAATGTGGGTGTTCTTGGAACTGTTATGGCACTGGTAAGTGTGTGATTTAGTATGTTAATGAGTGTATAATGAAGTCCTAGGTGAAACCTGGGTCAAACCCAGTGCTATGTTGGATCCAGTCAGTCTTAGCCAGCTTGGTCCACACCTTCGTTTTTCGGGGTCTTAACAGCCCACAGCCTCTAGTCATGTGAAACTGCTCCCTGGAATTTTTTATTCTCCTGTGATCACCCTGTTTTATTCTTGTGTCAATGTGGTCCTTGTGCCAACAAAAAAGAGTCAACCTTTGTAAAATATTTGAAGAGATTTATTCTGAGGTAAATATGAGTGGCCAAAGCCCAAGTCACAGTCTCAAGAGGTTCTGAGAACATGTGCCTAAGGTAGTTGGGTTGCAACTTGATTTTATACATTTTAGGAGGACAGAAGTTACAGGCAGACATCAATCAATACACGTAAGGTGTACATTGGTTTGGTCTGGAAAGGCAGGAAAACTTGAACTGGGGATTAGGGGGCCTTCCAGGACATAGATATTTTCAAAGATTTTCTGTTTGCCAATTGGTTGAAGAAGTTAAATTATTATCTAAAGACCTGGAAACAACAGAAAGTCGTGTCTGGGTTAAGATGAAGCTTGTCCCACCTCCTGTCCCATCATTGCCTGAACTAGTTTTTTAGGTTTCCTTTGGGATTCCCTTGGCTGAGAGGAGGGATCCATTCAGTTAGTTGGAGTCTTAGAATTTTATTTTTGGTTTACACTCACACTCCCTGGTGTCTGCATTCAGCACTCTGTATCATAGTTGTTTAAGTGGCTATTTCTCCATTTAGATTCCAGGCAAGGGATGAGGTGACTTGTTGTGTTAAATCAAGTTTAGCCTAAAGTTCATACATGTTTAAGTTCAACCTAAAGATTTTTCTGTTCATGGTGAACTATAACAAGTGGAGGTGGAAACAAACCATAGCCTACACTTGTGCCAATCAACAAGTTTTGGCCAATCAAATGTAGCCAAGTGTTCAAACTGTGTTCAAATAAGGCAAACGCTGAGTTGCAACCAATCCAGCAGTTTCTGTGCCTCACTTCTGTTTTCTGTAGATGACTTTCCTTTTTCTATCCATAAATCTTCCACCATGTGGCTGCGCTGGAGTCTCTGGGCCTACCCTGGCTCAGAAGGCCGCCTGATTCATGAATTGTTCATTGCTCAATTAAAGTCATTTAAATTTAATTTGACTTCAGTTTTTGTTTTTGTTTTATTTATTATTATCATACTTTAAGTTCTAGGGTACATATACACAATGTGCAGGTTTGTTACATATGTATACATGTGCCACGTTGGTGTGCTGTGCCCATTAAATCGTCATTTACATTAGATATATCTCCTAATGCTATCCCTCCCCGCTCCCCCCACCCCACGACAGGCCCCAATGTGTGATGTTCCCCACCCTGTGTCCAAGTGTTCTCATTGTTCAATTTCCACCTGTGAGTGAGAACATTTGGTTTTCTGTCCTTGCGATAGTTTGCTGAGAATGATGGTTTCCAGCTTCATCCATGTCCCTACAAAGGACATGAACTCATCCTTTTTTATGGCTGCATAGTATTCCATAGTATATATGTGCCACATTTTCTTAATCCAGTCTATCATTGATGGACATTTGGGTTGGTTGCAAGTCTTTGCTATTGTGAATAGTGCTGCAGTAAACATACGTGTGCATGTGTCTTTATAGCAGCATGATTTATAATCCTTTGGGTATATGCCCAGTAATGGGATGGCTGGGTGAAATGGTTTTTCTAGTTCTAGATCCTTGAGGAATCGCCACACTGTCTTCCACAATGGTTTAACTAGTTTACACTCCCACCAACAGTGTAAAAGTGTTCCTATTTCTCCACATCCTCTCAAGCACCTGTTGTTTCCTGACTTTTTAATGATCGCCATTCTAACTGGTGTGAGATGGTATCTCATTGTGGTTCTGATTTGCATTTCTCTGATGGCCAGTGATGACGAGCATTTTTTCATGTGTCTGTTGACTGCATAAATGTCTTCTTTTGAGAAGTGCCTGTTCATATCCTTTGCCCACTTTTTGATGGGGTTGTTTGATTTTTTCTTGTAAATTTGTTTAAGTCCTTTGTAGATTCTGGATATTAGCCCTTTGTCAGATGGGTAGATTGTAAAAATTCTCTCCCATTCTGTAGGTTGACTGTTCACCCTGATGGTAGTTTCTTTTGCTGTGCAGAAGCTCTTTCGTTTAATTAGATCCCATTTGTCAATTTCGGCTTTTGTTGCCATTGTTTTTGGTGTTTTAGTCATTAAGTCCTTGCCCATGCCTGTGGCCTGAATGGTATTGCTTAGCTTTTCTTCTAGGGTTTTTATGGTTTTAGGTCTTACGTTTAAGTCTTTAATCCATCTTGAATTAATTTTTGTATAAGGTGTAAGGAAGGGATCCAGTTTCAGCTTTCTACATATGGCTAGCCAGTTTTCCCAGCACCATTTATTAAATAGGGAATCCTTTCCCCATTTCTTGTTTTTGTCAGGTTTGTCAAAGATCAGATGGTTGTAGATGTGTGCTATTATTTCCGAGGGCTCTGTTCTGTTCCATTGGTCTATATCTCTGTTTTGGTACTAGTATCAAGCTGTTTTGATTACTGTAGCCTTGTAGTATAGTTTGAAGTCAGGTAGCGTGATGCCTCCAGCTTTGTTCTTTTGGCTTAAGATTGTCTTGGCAATGTGGGCTCTTTTTTGGTTCCATATGAACTTTAAAGTAGTTTTTTCCAATTCTGTGAAGAGTCATTGGTAGCTTGACGGGGATGTCATTGAACCTATAAATTACCTTGGGTAGTATGGCCATTTTCACGATATTGATTCTTCCTATCCATGAGCATGGAATGTTCTTCCATTTGTTTGTATCCTCTTTTATTTCATTGAGCAGTGGTTTGTAGTTCTCCTTGAAGAGGTCCTTCACATCCCTTGTAAATTGGATTCCTAGGTATTTTATTCTCTGAAGCAATTGTGAATGGGAGTTCACTCATGATTTGGCTCTCTGTTTGTCTGTTATTGGTGTATAGGAATGCTTGTTATTTTTGCACATTGATTGTATCCTGAGACTTTGCTGAAGTTGCTTATCAACTTAAGGAGATTTGGGGCTGAGACGATGGGGTTTTCTAAATACACAATCATGTCATCTGCAAACAGGGACAATTTGACTTCTTCTTTTCCTAATTGAATACCCTTTATTCCTTTCTCTTGCCTGATTGCCCTGGCCAGAACTTCCAATACTATGTTGAATAGGAGTGGTGAGAGAGGGCATCCCTGTCTTGTGCCAGTTTTCAAAGGGAATGCTTCCAGTTTTTGTCCATTCAGTATGATATTGGCTGTGGGTTTGTCATAAATAGCGCTTATTATTTTGAGATACGTCCCATCAATACCTAGTTTATTGAGAGTTTTTAGCATGAAGGGCTGTTGAATTTTGTCAAAGGCCTTTTCTGCATCTATTGAGATAATCATGTGGTTTTTGTCTTTGGTTCTGTTTATATGATGGATTACGTTTATTGATTTGTGTATGTTGAACCAGCCTTGCATCCCAGGGATGAAGCCAACTTGACTGTGGTGGATAAGCTTTTTGATGTGCTGCTGGATTCTGTTTGCCAGTATTTTATTGAGGATTTTTGCATCGATGTTCATCAGGGATATTGGTCTAAAATTCTCTTTTTCTGTTGTGTCTCTGCCAGGCTTTGGTATCAGGATGATGCTGGCCTCATAAAATGAATTAGGGAGGATTCCCTCTTTTTCTATTGATTGGAATAGTTTCAGAGGGAATGGTACCAGCTCCTCCTTGTACCTCTGGTAGAATTCGGTTGTGAATCCATCTGGTCCTGGACTTTTTTTGGTTGGTAGGCTATTAATTATGCCTCAATTTCAGAATCTGTTATTGGTCTATTCAGGGATTCAACTTCTTCTTGGGTTTAGTCTTGGGAGGGTGTATGTGTCCAGGAATTTATCCATTTATTCTAGATTTTCTAGTTTATTTGCACAGAGGTGTTTATAGTATTCTCTGATGGTAGTTTGTATTTCTGTGGGATCGGTGGTGATATTGCCTTTATCATTTTTTATCACATATATTTGATTCTTCTCTCTTTTCTTCTTTGTTAGTCTTGCTAGTGGTCTATCAATTTTGTTGATCTTTTAAAAAAACCAGCTCTTGGATTCATTGATTTTTTGAAGGGTTTTCTGTGTCTCTATCTCCTTCAGTTCTGCTCTGATCTTAGTTATTTCTTGCCTTCTGCTAGCTTTTGAATGTGTTTCCTCTTGCTTCTCTAGTTCTTTTAATTGTGATGTTAGGGTGTCAATTTTAGATCTTTCCTGCTTTCTTTTTTGGCAGTTAGTGCTATAAATTTCCCTCTACACAGTTTAAATGTGTCTCAGAGATTCTGGTATGTTGTATCTTTTTTCTCATTGGTTTCAAATAACATCTTTATTTCTGCCTTCATTTCATTATGTACCCAGTAGTCATTCAGGAGCAGGTTGTTCAGTTTCCATGTAGTTGAGCGGTTTTGAGTGAGTTTCTTAATCCTGAGTTCTAGTTTGATTGTACTGTGGTCTGAGAGACAGTTTGTTATAATTTCTGTTCTTTTACATTTGCTGAGGAGTGCTTTACTTCCAACTATGTGGTCAATTTTGGAATAAGTGTGATGTGGTGCTGAGAAGAATGTATATTCTGTTGATTTGGGGTGCAGAGTTCTGTAGATGTCTATTAGGTCTGCTTGGTGCAGAGCTGAGTTCAATTCCTGGATATCCTTTTTAACTTTCTGTCTTGTTGATCTGTCTAATGGTGACAGTGGGGTGTTAAAGTCTCCCATTATTATTGTGTGGGAATCTAAGTCTCTTTGTAGGTCTCTAAGGACTTGCTTTATGAATCTGGGTTCTCCTGTATTGGGTGCATATATATTTAGGATAGTTAGCTCTTCTTGTTGAATTGATCCCTTTACCATTATGTAATGGCCTTCTTTGTCTCTTTTGATCTTTGTTGGTTTAAAGTATGTTTTAAACCATACTTTAAACCTAGGATGCCTAGGATGGCAACCCCTGCTTTTTTTTGTTTTCCATTTGCTTGGTAGATCTTCCTCCATCCCTTTATTTTGAGCCTATGTGTGTCTCTGCATGTGAGATGGGTCTCCTGAATACAGAACACTGATGGGTCTTGACTCTTTATCCAATTTGCCAGTCTGTGTGTTTTAATTGGAGCATTTAGCCCATATACATTTAAAGTTAATATTGTTATGTGTGAATTCGATCCTGTCATTATGATGTTAGCTGGTGATTTTGCTCATTAGTTGATGCAGTTTCTTCCTAGCACTGATGGTCTTTATAATTTGGCATGTTTTTGCAGTGGCTGGTACCGGTTGTTCCTTTCTATGTTTAGTGCTTCCTTCAGGAGCTCTTGTAAGGCGGGCCTGGTAGTGACAAAATCTCTCAGCATTTGTTTGTCTGTAAAGGATTTTATTTCTCCTTCACTTTTGAAACTTAGTTTGGCTGGATATGAAATTCTGGGTTGAAAATTCTTTTCTTTAAGAATGTTGAATATTGGCCCCCACTCTCTTCTGGCTTAGAGGGTTTCTGCAGAGAGATCCTCTGTTAGTCTGATGGGCTTTCCTTTGTGGGTAACCTGACCTTTCTCTCTGGCTGCCCTTAATATTTTTTCCTTCATTTCAACTTTGGTGAATCTGACAATTATGTGTCTTGAGGTTGCTCTTCTCAAGGAGTATCTCTGTGGTGTTCTCTGTATTTCCTGAATTTGAAGATTGGCCTGCCTCGCTAGGTTGGGGAAATTCTTCTGGATAATATCCTGCAGAGTGTTTTCCAACTTGGTTCCATTCTCCCCGTCACCTTCAGGTACACCAATCAGATGTAAATTTGGTCTTTTCACATAGTCCCATATTTCTTGGAGGCTTTATTCGTTTCTTTTTACTCTCTCTTCTCTAAACTTCTCTTCTCATTTCATTCATTTGATCTTCAATCACTGATACCCTTTCTTCCAGTTGATCAAATCAGCTACTGAAGCTTGTGCATGCGTCACATAGTTCTCGTGCCATGGTTTTCAGCTCCATCAGGTCATTTAAGGACTTCTCTACACTGTTTATTCTAATTAGCCATTCGTCTAATCTTTTTTCAAGGTTTTGAGCTTCTTTGCGATCAGTTCGAACATCGTCCTTTAGCTTGGAGAAGTTTGTTATTACTGATCACCTGAAGCCTTCTTCTCGCAACTCGTTTAAGTCATTCTCCGTCCAGCTTTGTTCCGTTGCTGGCGAGGAGCTGCATTCCTTTGGAGGAGGAGAGGCTCTCTGATTTTTAGAATTTTCAGCTTTTCTGCTCTGGTTTCTCCCCATCTTTGTGGTTTTATCTACTTTGGTCTTTGGTGATGGTGACGTACAGATGGGGTTTTGTGTGGATGTCCTTTCTGTTTGTTAGTTTTCCTTCTAACAGTTGGGACCCTCAGCTGCAGGTCTGTTGCAGTTTGCTGGAGTTTCACTCCAGACCCTGTTTGCCTGGGTATCACCAGCAGAGGCTGCAGAACAGTAAATATTGCAGAATGGCAAATGTTGCTGCCTGATCCTTCCTCTGGAAGCTTTGTCTCTGAGGGACACCTGGCTGTATGAGGTGTCAGTCGGCCCCTACTGGGAGGTATCTCCCAGTTAGGCTACTCGGGGGTCAGGGACCCATTTGAGGAGGCAGTCTGTCCATTCTCAGATCTCAAACTCCATGCTGGGAGAACCACTACTCTCTTCAAAGCTGTCAGACAGGGACGTTTAAGTCTGCAGAAGTTTCTGCTGCCTTTCGTTCAGCTATGCCCTGCCCCCAGAGGTGAAGTCTACAGAGGCAGGCAGGCCTTCTTGAGCTGCGGTGTGCTCCACCCAGTTCGAGCTTCCCGGACGCTTTATTTACCTACTCAAGCCTCAGCAATGGTGGATGCCCCTCCTGCAGCCTCACTGCCACCTTGCAGTTCGATCTCAGACTGCTGTGCTAGTAGTGAGCGAGGCTCTGTGGGTGTGGGACCCTCTGAGCCATGCGCAGTATATAATCTCTTGGTGTGCCGTTTGCTAAGGCCTTTGGAAAAGCACAATATTAGGGTGGGAGTGACCCAATTTTCCAGGTACCATCTGTCTTGGCTTCCCTTTGCTTGGAAAGGGAAATCCCTGACCCCTTGCGCTTCCTGGGTGAGACAATGCCCCACTCTGTTCCACTCCATGGGCTGCACCCACTGTCTGACAAGCCCCAGTGAGATGAACCTGGTACCTCAGTTGGAAATGCAGAAATCACCTGTCTTCTGCATCGCTCACTCTGGGAGCTGCAGACTGGAGCTGTTCCTATTTGGCCATCTTCGACCTCAGTTTTTTAAATATCACTTGTAATAGGTGACAATCAAAATGAGTGACTGAGGCAAAAGTCTTAATCATCAAGGTTTATTCAGCTCTAGCCTTAGGGCATATCTGGGAAAAGCATGAGCCATAGACACATCTGTGGCTGTTTTTCCAAAAAGGTATTCAGGAGGTTTTATAGTTACACATTTCCTTAAAGTGGGAACGGTGTGTCGGGAGAAAGGCAGCTAGGTGGTAAGGTGAATGTATGGTTACATTCCTGTGAGACATTAGTTGGTGCCCAATAACTCAACATTACATAAGATAAGGTGAACTCATGAAGAGAAAAAGAGAGTAAAGGAAGAGATGGTTATGCAGATGTCTCTGAGTAGATGGAGGAACTACTGATCTCATCTTAACTTTGTTCTGCACCTGGGAAGATAAGCTTATAATCAACATGATCACTGTGGAATCCAACAGACTTTAGTTTTAGGAGGTAGACTTAGACTGCATACCTAACAGTTGTTACAATTGGCACATTCTTGTTAGTGGAAGACAGGCAAATGGTTTGCTCATGAATGGTTTGTAGGGGCAGCCCTGTGCAGGCACCTCACCTTTCCGTGAGGACCTGGCTGATGCATAAAGCTAGTCACACCTATTCCTTTGGAAGGGGGTGTTGCATGACTCAGCTTCCAGGCTTGACCTTCCCTTTCTCATAAGAAGTTTGGGGGTCCTGATTTTTTTTTTCCTTTATATGGTAGTAGAAGTGGAGAGAAGTAGTTAGATTCTGGCTGTATCTCAAGACTGATTCTGATGATGAGTATGGGAAGCTGACACATGGCTGTTTTGATTTTTTTTCTTTAATTACTAAAATCTTGAGTGAGATATCCAGCATAATGCACCTGAAGGATGTTACCCAAAGTGTTCACAGGAATCAGATTTCAGGAATCCTGCCAGGTATATTGCAAGAAAGGCCTGACCCATTCAGATCAACAAAGTTACAAGCTTAGAAGAGCTTGTAAAAATAAGTAATAGCTGGGCACAGTGGTTCATGTCTGTAATCCCAGCACTTTGGGAGGCTGAGGTGGGTGGATCACTTCAGCTCAGGAGTTTGAGAGCAGCCTTGGACCACAGGACAAAACCCCATCTGTAATTTTTCCTTTTTTTTTTTTTGAGACGGAATTTTGCTCTTGTTGCTTAGGCCCCAGGCTGGAGTGCAATGGCACGGCTTCTGCTCCCTGCAACCTCCGCCTCCCAGGTTCAAGCAATTCTCCTGCCTCAGCCTCCCAAGTAACTAGGATTACAGGTGCATGCCACCATGACCAGCTAATTTTTTGTGTTTCTAGTAGAGACAGGGTTTTCCCATGTTGGCCAGGCTGTTCTCAAACTCCTGACCTCAGGTGATCCACCCGCCTCGGCCTCCCAAAGTGTTTGGATTACAGGCATGAACCACCGCACATGGCCCATCTCTACTTTAAAAAATATCTGTCTTTCTCTCTCTCTCTCTCTCACTCTCTCTCTCTCTCTCTCTCTCTATATATATATATATATATATTTTTTTTTTTTTTCTGAAATGGAGTTTCACTCAGTCACCTGGCTGGAGTGCAGCGGCACGATTTCTGCTCACTGCAGCCTCTGCCTCCTGGGTTCAAGCAATTCTCCTGCCTCAGCCTCCTGAGTATCTGGGATTACAGGCAACCACCACCACGTCCAGCTAATTTTTTGTATTTTTAGTAGAGATGGGGTTTCACCATGTTGGCCAGGCTGGTGTCAAACTCCTGACCTTGGGCAGTCCACCCACCTCAGCCTCCCAAAGTGCTGGGATTAAAGGCGTGAGCCACTGCACCTGGCCTAAAAAATTTTTTAAATAAGTAATGGCTGTCTGGACAGGATTTGTGAGGATCATCATCTTAAATAACGTTTTAAAAGTGTGTGTGTGTGTGTGTGTTTGTGTGTGTGTGTGTATGGAGGCTGGGGTGGGGGATGGGACAGTGGAGGGAACCAGCCAGGCATTATTTCCGATTTCAAGAGATGCAGAAAGAAGCCTCAGAGCTTCCCTTATCTGATTAAAAGCAGCAACTGCTGAGAAATGAGGCTGCCATAAATTCTCTTTTGGCAGGTCTACTCCCAGAAAGAAAAGCAAGAATACACCTGTTATAAATCCCCTCTCTGGTATAGTTTCATGGCCATGAAGAAGAGGGAAAGAACACTGCACTTGCAGAAACATATATCATTATGAAATTTTGTGTCTTCTTTTTGTTCCCCTAAAAATCCACTTATTCTTCTTCCCTTAAGAAATCTATTTGCGGCCAGGTCTGGTGGCTCACACCTATAATCCCAGCAATTTGGGAGGCCGAGGTGGGCAGGTCATTTGAGGTCAGGAGTTCAAGGCCAGCCTGGCCAACATGATGAAACCCCTTCTCTACTAAAAAATACAAAAATTAGCCGGGCGTGGTGGCACGTGCCTGTAATACCAGGTACTTTGGAGGCTGAGGCAGGAGAATCACTTGAACCCAGGAGGTGAAGGTTGCAGTGGGCCGAGATCACACCACTGCAACTCCAGCCTGGGCGACAAAGCAAGACTCCATCTCAAAAAAAAAAAAAAAGAAAGAAAGAAACCTATTTGCTCCTGTCTTAGAATAAATTTCTTCCCCCTCCCTTTCCTCCACTCGTTAGGTATGCTGTATAAGCCTCAAACTTTATACAATTAGAGAGCTGAATTCTTACATTAACTTGTCTTTTGTCATTTTAATCTACAGCCCCCCCCCCCAGAATGAACCTAAAAGGATAGAGAAAAATATTTTCTTTCCTGATAAATCTGGTGTAAGAATTGTTGAATGAAGAAATACAACGATTGAGTGAGGCATGGGGAGGTTCTGAGATAATGATTTAGTTAATGATGCTTCTAAGATATGAATAATTGAAACAGTGGTGGTAGCTTTGACACTCCATTGCAAGTCTAGCCAAGCCAATTAAAAAACAAGAGTCTTAAATTTTTCTTCCACTAAATTTAAACAAATCACAGCTCTACTTAATGCTTTTAATGTTATTTTTTATTAAGACAACATAATTTATTAAATACTAGTGGCAAGGGAGGGAATTTTCAGTAGTAGGTCACATACTATAAGAACCCTTTGAATATGATAGAACCATTCAGCAACTCAGGAAAATAGATACTATTATGACTTTTTCACACATTAGTCACTACTATTCAGAGCAAGAAGTAACCTTCCCAAACCTGTCAACTAGCAGGAAATGAAGCTCCAAAGCCCATCCATCCTTCTTACACAGATAGAAAAGTTCCCTTGAGAGCAGTAAGCTGGGAAAGCTTTCCACACTCATGAAGTCCTCTATAAATTCACTGTAATACTGATGGTTTTTCAATCAGAAAAAACCAAACATCTAGATTTGTTAATGCTTCACTTTGCTTCATCATTTGGGTAGGTTTTACATCTCTTCCATTCAACACACTGGAAAGGACAATCAAAATCTGCCATGCCCTTCACCCCGAGAAAGTCTCCACCCAGACCCTGGAGCCTGAAAGTTCTTGGGATTTTCTTGTCTCATCATTCACGTGGCTGTGACAATATTCTACACTCCTGTGATGCCCTGTAGCCCTACCCAGACTCCAGCGTTTTTACTTCCATTTCTCCCACCCTGGAGCCCCCACAGTGAGTGCTCTAAGACCCATTTATAAATGCCTCTTTCTTCAAGGGTCCATCTGAACCTCAGGGTCCTCTAGGATACCCAGGACCTCGAGGGTTAAGGTAACTGACCTCCTGGCTGGGGATAAAGGACTGTGTTCAGGGGAGCAAGATGGGGTCTCAAGAGTTTGGTCTTTTTAACCCACCTCCATCCCCTCACCACTCTACCTCTGTTCACCTCTAAGTCCAGGGTAGAGATGGAATTCGGAGTCTGAAGGGCCATGAGGGTGCAAAGGTGAGCACCGTGCCCCCAGCTTCCCAGCACCTCACTCCTGCCTGCCCCATGCTACCCTCTAGCTCCTGAGCCCACCCTTCCAGCCATGTTCTCAGAATCCTACATTAGAACCCCCAGCCCTCTCTCATCTGTGGGGTCCTCTCACCTCCGTCTTTCTCAAGGGAGAACGACTGTCTTGGATTCAAAGGTGACATGTGTGAAGGATATCAGGTTGAGTGGACACCTCACACTGGCCCCTACTCCATGTCCTAATGATGCACTCTGGAGCCCCCAAGCACCAGTTCATTCCCTGGAGGCCCTGGGCTCCCCAGTGCTGTGCATCCTTGGGGGCCTGATCCCTGCAGGACTGTAACCCCATGGTCTGCAACACGCTGGCCATGGATGACGACACTATTCATACCCTTCGGCGTTCCCTGTCCCGCAATAGCTCCTGGGATCTACCAGCCCCACTCAGCCTCTCTGGTGACTGCTTCTCCTCTGGGCTCAGACCTCATCCCCAGACCCCAACGCTCACCTCTCCCATCCTCTCCCTCCCTGACTGTGCTTCCTCCACAGGGAACATCAGGTGGTGATGGCCTCCATGATCCCCCAGAAAAAGGGTGTGACTTGAGTGTCTTCTTCCTCTGTGCTCCCCAGGGAGCAGCACCATCAGAGTGCTCCCAGGGTGCCAAAGGGACACACTGGACCAACTGGAGACCCTGGACCCCCTGGATTCACAGGTGGGGAGGTGATAGGAGAGGGATCTGTGCCTGGGCACTCTAGGGATGAGGGCACATGAGGTCAGGGTGGGTGTGGGGGTGCCTGCAGCTACTGTCAGCCAGTCAATTAAAGATGGCTATGCATTCATTATGCTCCTCTCTCCGTATATGGCACCTCCTAGCTGCCGATGGATTGAGGTGGGTATAGAAGAAGTCAAGGAAAAGCCCCTGTCATGAAGAGTTGGATGGAGACAGGCACAGAGTGGCCGCAGGTCCAAGCAGAGTGAACATGCGTCCAAACTGGCAGCGGCAGCCCCTAGAAGGGAGACACCAACAGCACCGAGACCTGTGGTCTCCAGAGCTGACATCTCCTGCACTTGCCACGTGCAGGCGCTGTGTGGGACCTCCTCTCCATCCTGTGAGGTGGGTGTGGACAGTGCTATTTTGCAGATGAGGCTTTGCAGAGGCACAAGCAAGCCAAGTCATCACAGGGTCATCAAATGGCAGGGCAGGAGCTGAGCCACAGCGGTTGAGCTGCAGAATCACTGCTCCCAACCCCCTGCTCCACAGCTGCCTGGGCTGGATGAGCCCTGGAGCAGCAGGAGGAAGGGGCATACAGGGGAGCTGGGTGCTGCACCGCATGGGCAAAGGGCCGGAGACCTGTGGGGAAACTAGTCCCGGTGAAGCAAGAGTGGGTGCTGGGGCAGATGGAGCTGAGGGTGGCAGGTGGGCAGCAACTGGATCACAGCGACCTTGAAGGACTTGATGGAGTTGCAGGCACAGGGATGTCAGATCCCAGCACTAGAGTTGGAGAAAATTCACTCTTAGGAAGAAGGAGACTGGGTGTGCTGGCTCCTTCCTCACCCCAGGGAGGAAGCTGAGTTCCCCTGCCCAGCACCTGCCCCATTCTCCTGACTCTGTCCACCTCTGTCTCTAGGGTCTCCCTGAACTCAGGGTCCCAATGGATTTCCTGACCCCAAAGGGCCCCTGGTAAGTTGTCACCCGAGCTCTGACCCACCCCTGGTTCTCTGAGTCCTTCCCTGCCTCCTTCCAGCCGAGAGTTCACCTGACATCTGGACTCCTTCCAGGGCACCCTGGGAATGACAAGCTGCCGGGACACTCGGGCCAGAGAGGAAAGGTGGTGAGGGATACCCCTGGCCACCAATTCTCAGGAGGCCCCTCAAATGCCAAAGATGTCTGGGAGGCCCACAGAGACATTTTCTGAGCAGAACAGAGCCTGCCCTAACGCTGTCCACACCCACGGGCCGAGGCTTGATGTGACCTTCTTCCTCTTCTGGAGCCCAGGCGTCTACCCTACAGCACCCACTGCACTCCCCCCTTTTCCTCTCAGGGTTTCCAAGGGGAGAGCAGCCCCCGTGGCCCCCCATATGTGGTGGGACCTCAGCTAGGTCTGTTCCCAGGAGAGAACGGCTCCCAGACCCTGGAGTTAAGTCTGTCTGTCTCTCTTCTCTCAGTCACACACCCCTGCCTCTGGCTCGCATGTCTGGAACAGGTAGCTGGGGACTTGAGGGGGCTCAGAAATCTCTCTTTTTAATTTGGCAGCACGTATGGCTGTCGCTCCTCCCCTCTCCTTTTCTTTTAGGGTGACCATGGGGTTCAAGGGAAGGATGTTCCTGGTCTGAGGGGCTTCCCAGGAGAGAGAGGCCTCCTAGGCACTGCTGTGAGTGTGACTCCCAGAGCCCTGCCTGGACCAAGGACCAAGTGACCTGACCCGCTCCCTGACCTTGACCCTGCTCCATGCCACTCCCCACTCCCATCTCTCTGAACCTATCTCCTCTCGCCAGCCCTCACCCTTCTCTTTTCTGTGAAGCTCCACCTTCCCCAAATCTCTGCTTCAGAGTGTGGACCCAGCTTGAAGAGGAATGAGGTCCAGCTGGCCCCCTTACCCTGCAGGGAGCCTGGGGTTCCTGGGGAGTGGGAGGAGGGAACTAGGAAAGGGGGTGTTGAGGCAGGGTGGAGGTGGCATCCAGATCTACGCAGGTGCTGTGGGACTGGGCAGAGGGAATCTAGAGTCAGCCAGAATGCAGCTGATTTGGGGCTCTTCTCCTGGGAATTGTGCTCTGAGGGCCCTGGTATGAGTGGGCTTGGGTCTTCCTTCCTGGGGATCTCACTCATCTCAACTTTCAGGGTTCCCCCCTAGGGAGTGAGGTGCAGCAGGATCAAGGGACCCATTGCCCCCCGCCAGGGTGCCCAGGCCCTCAGGAACCCCCTGGATCAGCAGGAGAGACAGGTGTCCCAGTGAGAGTGGGGACCTTCGGGAGTGGTTCTTGGGGAGGGGTCTGTGGGCTGAGGGGTGATGGGCTATGAAAGCTTTCCTGTGGGTGTTTGAGGGTGAGGGTCACCTCCAGGCCATGACTCCTCCTTCCTGCCCCACAGGGTGAAAAGGGCCCCATTTGTCTGCCTGGCTGTGATAGGGTGCAGAGTCCTGTGTGACTTCCTGGTCCTGCTGGGCCTCCAGGTGTGGCTGGAGAAGATGGAGACCAAGAGAAGAACCCCAGAGAACCCGACCAATCTTCTCTCCACATGAGAGGGCTGAGGTGGGCTTGACCCCTGAGCTCTATCATTTCCTCCCTCTGGTATCTCCTGTACCTTCTCCTCCAGGGTGAGGTGGGGGACCCCAGGAAGAAGGGCATCAAAGTGTCCATGACCTTGACGCCCTGGCCTTTAACCTCATTCCCTCCTGGTCCCTCCCTGCCTTGGTGTTTCTGACTCTCCTCTCTCCCCCAGGGCCCTCCTGGACTCCCTGGACTCACTGGTCCATGGAACAGCCTGTAGCAGTGGTGAGTGAACCCTCGGCCCCCACGCAAGGCCCTGGCAGCCTCTGCTCTGCCTTCAACTCCCCTTTGCCCCTGAGGCTGGGTTTGGGAGTGGGGTCTCTGGGCCTGGTACCCAGCTCTGTATGGGGTTCATGAATAGAGAATGCCTGACCCATGACCCATGTCTATGTCCTTGTCCCTGCTTCCCTCCTTCCCCAGGGAGCAGATTGGGAGCCCAGAGCTCAGGGACCCCAGGGACACTTTGGAGCCAGAGCGTGGGGAGCCAAAGGCAATAAAGGTGCAACAGGATTCATGAAACTATAGGTGAGATGCGGCTGGGGACAGGCTGAGAGGCAGGGTCAGGATGGGGTGATGTGTGTCCCAGACCCTGCCAGCAACATGCTTTAAGGAGTGGGTTGGTGGGGGCAGAAGCCTGGGGGCCGTGTGGGGTCTGAGTGGAGGGGCTGTGGGACCCATCAGTCTAGGGCTGTGCTTTGGGTGGGTGGTCACCTGGGCCCATGCTTTCTGCACCTGCATAGCGTGTGCCAGGCCCCTCTGGGGAGAAGGGAGAAACAGGAGATGTGGGTCCTATGGTGAATGTGACCCCTACTGACCCCAGACCCCAAATGGTCACCCCTGCCTGGCCAGCCCCCACCCCACTGCTGCCTCCCTGGCCTGACTGCTCTTCCTCCCTGCACACTCCTTCATCGTGCCATTTCACTTCCCTTCCACACCTCTAGTGTATCTGTTCCCCCCCCAGGGACTACCTGGACCCAGTGGCACTGATGTGAGGCATCCCAGCCCCTGCCGCTTCAGAGCAATGAGTCTGATCCTCTGCGTCCCTTTCCTCAGATCATAAACTCTTCACCCTTGAGAAGCCCCTTCCCCTGGGAGGCCCCCACTGTCCCACTGCCATAACCTTGGGATGCTCATCTGGGCCTCTGCCCCTGCAATAACCCCACCTCCTGAAGCGATGTCACCTATTTCTCTTCCTCTTTCAGGGTCCACAAGGTCCCCTGGGAGGTGTTGGGGACCTGGGTCCCCCTGGAGAGAAGGTAATTGGGAAAGGGATGAAGGGACCAGTCTTGTGGATGAGGAATGACAGTTGGATTTCTGCCCATTTTTTGTTGAGGAGACAAAAGAGAATAAAATGTGAGAAATACCAGGATTTTGTGAGGGGGCAATGAGGTTTTTGACCCCAATCTCTTTGCTGCTGGAGCCAGGAGAGTCAGGATCTCCAGGAATCCAGGGTGAGCCGGGTGTCAGGTGAGTGACAGCTCCAGGGCCCTGCTTCAGAATTCCCTTCACCCTCCCTCAGCTGCACCCCCCTCTTTTCCTGTGACTTCCTTGAGTTGGAGCTCCTCTGTGGCCAGGAGCCTCTGCTCCCAACCATCCTCGGAGTGAGGCTTTCCACCCTGTCCTTGAACGGAAGGGGACCAGGGGACTCCCCTTATAGGCTAGACTTTCTATGTGTATCCCATTGTCCTCAAGGGCAGTAGGGAGTGACTAAAGGTGTCTTGGAAGCAGGGGCTGCATCCCTGTTCTTCAAGACCCTCTGTGCCCTCCAGTTGTTCTGCAGGGTACACATGGGGAGTGTGGTGGGAAAGGAGAGTCAGGGCAGCCAAGTTTCTGGGAATATGGGTATTTGTGAGTGAGGATCTTGGACTGTGGGGAGCCTGGGAATGGAGGGATGCCTGGGAGGGAGGCTCTGGGAATGGGGTATCCTGGCAGGATGCATGGGATCTGGAGTCCAGAGAGAAAGTGAGAGATACCCTGTGGCTAATACCATAAGGCATTAGACAGCATGAAGTGCTCGAGGTGGGGATAGGGGTGCAGAGACCTTCTTCCTAGGGAGGTGCCAACAGATGAGCCTGTAGGGAGGAAGAGGGTCTCATATGCCTGTGGGAGTCTGTGTTGGGTGGGCTTATGGGGCTGTGACCCTGACTCTTGTTCTCCCTCTGGATTAGGGTCTTGGTTTTCCTGGAGACCCTGGCCCCCCAGGAGAAGGTGGCTCATGTGAGTCTTACCGACAGAGGGGAAGGGATGAAGAGGTTGGGGCTTCTGTGGGACGCCTCTGTGCAACAGATGGGCTTAGATGTTGGGAAGCTGGAGATATGGCAGGGCAAGCAGAGGAATGCAAGGTTTAGCAGTTTTAGGGGTGATGCCAGCCGGGTCTGGCCTTGCTTCATCCCTGCAGGACCAGGACAGTGTTAAGGGTGACTATGGCAAGGATGGTGAGCCAGTACAGCCCATGAGTGACCAATGTCCCTGCCACCCCCACTGAGCTCCAGCCTTCAGCCCCTTACCCCTCTTTTCTGTGCCTCCTGAGGGGTCCCTTGGCTGGAGGCCAACACTCACCCACCCCAATTCCTCTCATTCTGTGGATCCTCTGGTCCCACTGGGGAGAATGGACTACCTGGACCACATGGAAAGCAGGTAAGTGAGGTAGAAGACCCTGGGACCTTGGGAGGTAGTCCCTGGGAAATGTGGGTAGAGGCTGGTGGTGACAGGTGGCACTGACAGGGAGATGCCTGGTGTCTGTGCTGTCCCTGGATGTGGTGTGTTGCATGAGCACATGGGTTTATGAGTGTGTTGTGTCTCGGGCATGTTGCTCCTGGGTTTTTGTGTGCATATTCTCACCAGGGCTGGTAACATGTACTGGCCAATCAGAATGGACACTGGAGGAGGGGGCTGGCCGGCTTCTCTGCTGGGTCAGGAGTTAACCTGGGCCACTGGGTGGGGTGTGGTTAAGGGGTTCTTCCCCAAGCATCCATGCTCCTCAGCATTTTCACAACGGACACAGCTCCATCTGTTCTGAACTCACACTCTGCTTCTGTGCCTGTGTGTGCAGTGTGTGCATGCAGTGTGTGCGTGCAGGGTGTGCATGTGTGTGTGTGTGGAGTATGTGTGCATGTGTAGCACGGGAAGGGGAAGAGTGGAGCCTGGCTGTTCAGGACCTCATGTTTTCTCCCTTCCTGTCCCATCTGCAGGGTCAGCTAAGAATAGTCATGACTCAAGGGTCATTTAGGACACAGGAAGATACCGGATGAAGAAACTCTCCCCAAGTCCTAAACTCATTCACAAATTAGAATACATAGGTCCAGCCCAGGCACAGTGGCTGAAGCCTGGAATCCTCCCCCTTCCTGCTTCGGGAGACCAAGGCAAGAGGATCTCTCGAAGTGTGAGTTGGAGGCCAGCTTGGGCGACACAACCAGGAAAAGCAAGTGGCCACCAGGTGGCGCCCGAGAGCTGAGCCCGAGTTCCCTGGGAGGAATCTGCACCCAGCCCTGGGATGGCACAGGGATGCCTCACGGGACACCTGGCCTCATCCTGGTAGCCCCTTGCTTGCATTTCCCGGCCCTGGGGTGTCCTCCCCGACTGCACATGCATGTAGAGACCATTCCTCCTTCTCCAAAGAGGGATTTGGAACAATTCTCACATGACCTGACGAGGGACAGCGGCTGTGCTCAGGGTCCCTCTTTTGTCCTCAGAGCATGACCAGGCCTGTGGCTCTTGCTCATTGCCCAAGAGCATGGGAGGTTGCCCGTGGCAAGGCCCCGGAGGACCCTGCTGTGCTGCCTGGGACCAGGAGGCCCGGCTGCCTTCTCCCAGCACCTCTCCCAGCTAGGGTACTGTGCAGGAAATGGGTGCAGAGGCCATCGTGGTGGCTGCTCCTGGGGTCCCAGCGGCTCTAGCTGAGGCAGGAGGAGCCAGGGAGCCCAGGAGGCTGAGGCCCCTGTCCTACTGCTCTGGTTGTGCTGCAGTCTCTGTCACCACCACCAACTGCAGTGAGGTGAGCCACTGGGCTGCAGGCTCTAGCCTCCAGCCTGCGACAGATCCCTCCTCTTTCTGACTCCTCCTGTAGCAGGGCACGGAGAAGCTCTTGCTCATTGCCGCCTCCTACCACTCCGAACATGCTGCAGTCTCGTTGACCACGCTGCAGTCTTGGTGGCCACCACCAACTGCAGGGAGCCTGGCCGGGTGCCGCAAGTTGCAGCCTCCACCTCCTCCTCTAAGTCGGGCATGGAGCAGCAGCGGGAGCAGTCGCAGAAGAGGCTGGAATGGTGGAATGCACCCTCAGTATTCATTATATATAGAGGTTTCGGCAATGAGGTCCTGGACTTTGTGTTCTGATTGGATGGGGGAAACCTCTAGGCTTTATCTTCATGCCCTGATTGGTTATCCTAAGAGTTGCTCTCATCCAGTCTTCTTTATAAGTGGTCATCTTTGTAAGTTCATGCCCATTGGGAGTTACTGAAGTTGTGAATGATTACATTTAAACTTATCCTGTAATTTTAGTCTGATTTATTAATTCCACCTATCTCCTTAAGCAAATTATTCTCTATAGTGATGACCCAAGCAAATTCCTGTCCCAAGATGGTATCAAGATGATACCCCAAGTTCCTCTCCAGAATGGTATCTGGAAATATGTGGAGGGAAATATTTTTTCTAGGCCTGTATTAAATATGGCACTAAAGCTTAGTGGCTTAAAACAATACACTGTTATTATCTCACAGCTTCTGTGAATAAGTAGTTCAGGAGAGTGTAGCTGGGTGATTCTTGCCAAGAGTCTCATAAGGTTGCAGTCAATCTGTTGGTGAGAATTGTAGTTACTTGAAGACTTGGCTGGAGTTGAAGAATTTATATCAAAGATGGCTTACTTATGGCAATTGGATGGAAGCCCCAGTTTCAGAATGGCTGCTGGCAATAGGTCTTTTTACTTGCCACATGGACCTCTCCATAGGCTGATTGAATGTCCTCCCAATGTGTCATCTGGCTTTCTCCAGTGCAAAAGATCAAAGAAGAGAGTATGAAGGAACCTGTAATGCTCTTTATAATTTTGTCACAGACTGTCACTTCTGCCATACTCTATTGTTTAGAAGTTAGTCATTAAGTCCAGCCCACACTCAAAAGAACGAGAATTAACCTCCACCTTTGGAAGAGAGGCTAGTCAAAGCACTTGTGGACATGTTTTGAAACCACAAAGGGGTATGGCTGCCGGTCTCCAAGATGGCCCCCAGTGATTCTCATCAGCTCTAATGAGGATGAGCAACAGGATAGGCAACTTCACCCAATCCCTGCCAGTTGTAGCCAGGCAGGCCATACCTGCTAAAGCTTCCAGCCCCGTGGTACCACTTCTGACTGAACTCTGCCAACAAGCACAGTCTCTTGTTCTCCTAGGAAACACCTTAATGGCATGGTGAGTGACTCCACCCACTGCCACTGCTCACAGCCAGCAGCCCACACCTGCTAGAGTTTCCAGCCCAGCAGTCCTGCTTTTATATGAACTCTGCAGGTGGGGGCAACTCCATGTTCCCCTGGGAAGCAGCTGTACAGCAGATTAGGTGACTCCACTCATCCCTGCAACTCCTAGCCAAGCAGTTCTTGCTGGCTTGGGTGGTGCCCAAGCAGTGGGGGAGTCCTCACTCTTGCATCTCTAACAGAAGTGAGATGCCCAAGTTCACAGGTCAGTGGAGGAGTGGGTTGTGCCTCCCTCTGTACAGCCATTCCAGAAAGGATATGACCTGTTTGCCAACTGTGGCCCCTGCATGAGGAAGCCCCATGGACGAGAACACCTAATAAAAGAAATACAGGCATGGAGTCAGTGATCAGAGGGGGCTCTTCCAAGGCTCAGGGGTGGACAAGGTGAGGGGGTCATCTCTACCCCACCCCCTAAAGAGCACTATGCTAACTTGAGGAAAACACAAAAGAGCTGTGCAGCTGAGAAAAGCCTATCTGCCTGTCTGCTGGCTAACACTTTTAAGTGCCACCTACTGGATCACAGCAGAAAATACAACACAAAAATATTTTGCCAGTACACAGCACCTGTGAAAACGAAGGCAAAGATTAAGCAACAAATAAACATTCTGTACATACTCGTGACCCTCTGAAAACACCCTAAAAAGAAGCCAACTGACTGTACTCAACTTACATCACAGTTAAAGGAACACTAACCCTTACACATGAAAAAGAATCGATGCAAAAACTCTGGCAACTCAAAAAGCCAGTGTGCCCCCTTACCTACAAACAAATACACTAGTCCCCCAGAAATGGTTCTTAGCCAGATTGAGATGACTGAAATGATGGAAATAAAATTCAAGATCTGGATGGCAAGGAGGATCAATGGGATCAAAGAGAAAGTTGAATCCAAGGAACCCAGTAAAACAATCCAGGAGCTGAAAGATTAAACAGCCATTTTAAGAAAGAACCAGCTGGGTGTGATGGCTCACGCCTGTAATCCCAGCACTGTGGGAGGCCGAGGCGAGTGGATTACTTGAGGTTAGGAGTTTGAGACCAGCCTGGCCAACATGATGAAACCCCGTCTCTACTAAAATACAAAAATTAGCTGAGCATGGTGGCACACATCTGTAATCTCAGCTACTTGGGAGGCTGAGGCAGGAGAATCACTTGAACCCGGGAGGTGGAGGTTGCAGTGAGCTGAAGATTGTATCACTGCACTCCAGCCTGGGAAACAGAGCAAGACTGTATCTCACAAAAAAAAAAAAAATAAGATTCATTTCAAGAATTCTACAATAAAATTAGAAGCATCAGTGGCAGAATAGATCAAACTGAAGAAAGAATTTCAGAGCTTGAGGTCTAGCTCTTCAAATCAACTCAGTCAGACAAAATTTTTTTTTTTTTTTTTTTTTTTTGAGACGGAGTCTTGCTCTGTTGCACAGGCTGGAGTGCAGTGGCACGATCTTGGCTCACTGCAAGCTCTGCCTCCCGGGTTCCCACCATTCTCCTGTCTCAGCCTCCGGAGTAGCTGGGACTACAGGTGCCCGCCACCACACCCAGCAAATTTGTTGTATTTTTAGTAGAGACGGAGTTTGACCATGTAAGCTATGATAGTCTCCATCTCCCGACCTCGTGATCCGCCTGCCTTGGCCTCCGAAAGTGCTGGGATTACAGGCGTGATGGCTCACGCCCAGCATTTTTTTTTTTTTTTTTTTTTTTGAGACAAAGTCTCGCTCTGTTGCCCAGGCTGGAGTGTAATGGCACAATCTTGGCTCACTGCAACCTCCCCCTCCCAGGTTCAAGCAATTATCCTGCCTCAGCCTCCTGAGTGGCTGGGATTATAGGCACCCACCACCATGCCCAGCTAATTGTTGTAATTTTAGTAGACATGAGGTTTCACCATCTTGGTTCGGCTGGTCTCAAACTCCTGACCTCAGGTGATCCACCCACTTCAGCCTCCCAAAGTACTGGGATTACAGGAGTGAGCCACCATGCCCAGCCCCACAAAAATTTTTTAAAAAGAATTAAAAAGTGAATAAAATCTTTTGAGAAATATAGGATTATGTAAAAAGACCAAACCTACATTTCATTGGCATTCCCAAAAGAGAAGTAACTTGGAGAATATATTTGAAGACATAGTCCATGAAAAATTTCCCAAACTTGATAGAGAGGGGAACATACAAATTCAAAAAATACAGACAACCCTACAGATACTACACAAGATGACCATCCCCAAGGCACATAGTCATCAGATTCACCAAAGTCAAAGTAAAAGAAAAACATCTTAAAGGCAGCTAGACAGAAAGGTCAGGTCATCTGTAAAGGGAACCCCATCAGGCTAGCAGTAGACGTTGCAACAGAAACTTTACAAGACAGAGGAGAATCAATGTTTATTTTCAGCATTCTTAAAGAAAATAATTTCCAAGCAAGAATATTGTGTCCCACCAAACTAAGCTTCATAAGTGAAGGAGAAATAAAATACTTCTCAGATAAGCAAGTACTTAAAGGAGTGCTAAACATGAAAACAAAGAACTGAAACATGCTCCTTCAAAAACACACTCAAGGACATAGCCTACAGAGAATGTAAAGCCACCACACAACTAAGTCTACAAAATAAACAGCCAACAACATAATGACAAGATCAAAATCTCATATATCAATACTAACCCAGAATGTGAATGGTCTAAATGCTCGACTTAAAAGGGATAGCATGTCAAGTTGGACAAAAAGACAAGTCCCGACAGTCTGCTGTCTTCAAGACACCCATTTCTCATGTAAAGATACTCACAGGTTCAAAATAAAAGTATAGAGTAGATCTACCAAGCAAACAGAAAACAAAAAAGAGCAGGAGTCATTATTTTTATAGCAGATAAAACAAATTTTAAACCAACAACAATCAGGAAGGATAAAGAAGAGCAGTACATTATGATAAAAGGTTTAATTCAACAAGAAGACCTGACCATTCTAAACATATACGTACCCAATATAGGAGCACCCAGATTCATAAAACAAATTTTTCTTGACTTACAAAAAGACTTAGACAGTCACACAATAATAGTGGGGGACCTTAACACCCCACTGGCAGTGTTAGATCATCAAGGCTGAAAACTAACAAAGAAAATCTGGGCTTAAACTCGACATGTGACCAATTGAACCTAATAGATATCTACAGAGTACTCCATCTAACAACCATAGAATATACATATGTTTCATTCATACTATTCTAAGATTGACTACATGCCATCCTGGCTAACATGGTGAAACCCTGTCTCTACTAAAAATACAAAAAATTAGCCAGGTGCAGTGGCACGTGCCTGTAGTCCCAGCTACTCAGGAGGCTATGGCAGGAGAATCGTTTGAACCCGGGAGACGGAGGCTGCAGTGAGCCAAGATCACTCTACTGCACTCCAGCCTGGGTGACAGAGTGAGAATCTGTCTTTAAAAAATTATATGGCTAAATGCCTTTAACAAGAGGTTATAAAGATCTGACATGAATGACCTAACGGTGCAACTGGAGGAAATAGATAAAATGAAAAATCCAACCCAGAGCTGGTAGAATAAAACAAAGGACTAAAATCAGAGAAGAACGGAAGGAAATTTTGACCCAAAAGTCCATACAAAAGATAAATGAAACCAAGAGTTGGTTCATCAAAAGAATAAATAAGATCGATGGTTGTTAGCAAGATTAAGGAAGAAAAAAATGAGATAATCCAAATAAGCACAATAAGAAATGACAAAGACGACATTATTACCGATCCCACAGAAATACAAAAGATTCTCAGAGACTATTATGAACACCTTTATGCACACAAATTAGGAAATCTAGAGGAAACCGATAAGTTCCTAGAAACACACAACCTCCCAAGATTCTTTCAGGAAGAAAGTGAAAACTTGGATAGACCAATAACAAGTTTGGAAATTGAATCGGCGATAAAAATCCTACCAACCAAAAAGAGCTCTGGACCAGGTGGATTCACATCTGAATTCTTTTTTTTTTTTTTTTTTTGAGACGGATTTTCGCTCTTGTCGGCCGGGCTGGAGTGCAATGGCGTGATCTCGATTCACTGCAACTTCCGCCTCCTGGGTTCAAGTGATTCTCCTGCATCAGCCTCCCAAGTACCTGGGATTACAGGCATGTGCCACTACACCCGGCTAATTATTTTTGTATTTTCAGTGGAGATGGGGTTTCACTATGTTGGTCAGGCTGGTCTTCAACTCCTGACCTCAAGTGATCCACCTGCCTCGGCCTCCCAAAGTGCTCACAGGCGTCAGCCACTGCACCCGGCCCCACACATCCGAATTCTACCAGATGTACAAAGAAGAACTGATACCAATTCTATTGAAACTTTTCCAGAAAATCGAAGAGGAGGGGCTTCTCCTTAACTCATTCTAAGAAGCCAGCATCATCCTGATACAAAAATCTGGCAGAGACACAATGAAAATGAAAAACCTCAGGCCAATATCCTTGATAAACATAGATGCAAAAATCCTCAACAAAATAGTAGCAAACCAAATCCAGCAGCACATCAAAAAGTTAAACCACAATGATCAAGCATACTTTATTTCTAGGATACAAGGTTGGTTCAAAATATGCAAATCAACAAATGTGATTCATCACTAAGCAGAACTAAAGACAAAAACCATAAGGTCATCTCAATAGATGCAGAAAAAAGCCTTTGGTAAAATCCAACATCCCTTCATGATAAAAACTCTCAACATATTATGCTGAGAGTTCAACATATAATATTGAAGGAATATACCTCAAAATTATAAGAGCCATCTATGACAAACCCACAACCAACATCATACCGAATGGGCAAAAGCTGGAATCATTCCCTTTGAGAACTGGAACAAGACAAGGATTCCCACTCTCACCACTCCTATTCAACATAGTATTGGAAGTCCTGGTCAGATAAATCAGGCAAGAGAAAGAAAGAAAATGCATATGAACAGGAAAAGAAGGAGTCCAAACTCTCTCTTTGCCAATGTTATTCTACACCAAGAAAACCCTAAAGACTCTGCCAAAAGGCTCCTGGAAATGATAAACAAATTCAGTAAAGTTTCAGGGTACAAAATCAATGTACAAAAATCAATAGCATTTTTATACATCAATAACATTCTACCTGAGAACCAAATCAAGAACACAATCCCATTTACAATAGCCACAAAGGAAATGAAATACCTATGAATTCATCTAACCAAGGAAGTGAAAGATCTCTACAAGGAGAACTACAAAGCACTGCTGAAAGAAATCAGAGACTATACAAATAAATAAATGGAAAAATGTTCCATGCTCATGGATTAGAATGATCAATATAGTTAAAATGGCCATACTGCCCAAAGCAATTTACAAGTTCAATGCAATTCTTATTAAACTACCAACATCATTTTTCACAGAATAAGAAAAACCTATTCTAAAATTCATTTGGAACCAAAAACAGAGCCCGAATAGCCAAAGCAATTATAAGAAAAAAGAAAAAAAAGCCGTAGGCATCATATTGCTTGACTTCAAACTCTACTACAGTATACAGCTACCATAATCAAAACAGCATGATACTGGTACAAAAACAGACAATGGAACAGAATGGAAAACCCAGAAATCAACCTGCACACCTACAACCATCTGACAAAATCAACACAAATAAGCAGCAGGGAAAGGAGTCTCTATTCAAAGAATGGTGGTGGAATATCTGCCTAGGCATATGCAGAAAAATAAAACTGGACCCCTACCTCTCACCATACTCAAAAATGAACTCAAGATGGATTAAAGATTTAAATCTAAGATTACAAACTATAAAAATCCTAGAAGAAAACCTAGGACCTCTACCTCTACCTACCTCTACGTCTACCTCTACCTCTCTACCTCTCTACCTCTCTACCTCTCTACCTCTCTACCCCTCTACCTCTACCTCTACCTCTCCTCACGGTCTCCCTCTCCCTCTCTTTCCACGGTCTCCCTCTGATGCCGAGCCAAAGCTGGACTGTGCTGCTGCCATCTCGGCTCACTGCAACCTCCCTGCCTGATTCTCTGCCTCAGCCTGCCGAGTGCCTGCAATTGCAGGCGCACGCCGCCAGGCCTGACTGTTTTTCGTATTTTTTTGGTGGAGACGGGGTTTCGTTGTGTTGGCCGGGCTGGTCTCCAGCTCCTAACCGCGAGTGATCCGCCAGCCTCGGCCTCCCGAGGTGCCGGGATTGCAGACGGAGTCTCATTCACTCAGTGCTCAATGGTGCCCAGGCTGGGGTGCAGTGGCGTGATCTCGGCTCCCTGCGGCCTCCACCTCCTGGCCGCCTGCCTTGGCCTCCCGGAGTGCCAGGATTGCAGCCTCTGCCCAGCCGCCACCCCGTCTGGGAAGTGAGGAGCGTCTCTGCCTGGCCGCCCATCGTCTGGGATGTGAGGAGCCCCTCTGCCTGGCTGCCCAGTCTGGAAAGTGAGGAGTGTCTCTGCCCCGCCGCCATCCTGTCTAGGAAGAAGTGAGGAGCGCCTCTTCCCGGCCGCCATCCCATCTAGGAAGTGAGGAGCGTCTCTGCCCAGCCGCCCATCGTCTGAGATGTGGGGAGTGCCTCTGCTCCGCCACCCCATCTGGGATGTGAGGAGCGCCTCTGCCCGGCGGCGACCCCATCTGGGAGGTGAGGAGCGTCTCTGCCCGGCTGCCCCATCTGAGAAGTGAGGAGCCCCTCCGCCCAGCAGCCGCCCTGTCTGAGAAATGAGGAGCCCCTCCGCCCGGCAGCCACCCCGTCTGAGAAGTGAGGAGCCCCTCCGCCCGGCAGCCGCCCCGTCTGGGAAGTGAGGAGCATCTCCGCCCGGCAGCCGCCCCATCTGGGAGGGAGGTGGGGGGGTCAGCCCCCCGCCCGGCAGCCGCCCTGTCTGGGAAGTGAGGAGCATCTCCGCCCGGCAGCCGCCCCATCTGGGAGGGAGGTGGGGGGTCAGCCCCCCGCCCGGCCAGCCGCCCGGTCCAGGAGGGAGGTTGGGGGGGTCAGCCCCCCGCCCGGCAGCCGCCCTGTCTGGGAAGTGAGGAGCATCTCCGCCCGGCAGCCGCCCCATCTGGGAGGGAGGTGGGGGGTCAGCCCCCCGCCCGGCCAGCCGCCCAGTCCGGGAGGGAGGTGGGGGGTCAGCCCCCCGCCCGGCCAGCCGCCCCGTCCGGGAGGTGAGGGGCGCCTCTGCCTGGCCGCCCCTACTGGGAGGTGAGGAGCCCCTCTGCCCGGCCACCACCCCGTCTGGGAGGTGTACCCAGCAGCTCATTGAGAACGGGCCATGATGACAATGGCGGTTTTGTGGAATGGAAGTGGGGGAAAGGTGGGGAAGAGATTGAGAAATCGGATGGTTGCTGTGTCTGTGTAGAAAGAGGTAGACATGGGAGACTTTTCATTTTGTTCTGTACTAAGAAAAATTCTTCTGCCTTGGGATCCTGTTGATCTATGACCTTACCCCCAACCCTGTGCTCTCTGAAACATGTGCTGTGTCCACTCAGGGTTAAATGGATTAAGGGCGGTGCAAGATGTGCTTTGTTAAACAGATGCTTGAAGGCAGCAGGCTCGTTAAGAGTCATCACCACTCCCTAATCTCAAGTACCCGGGGACACAAACACTGCGGAAGGCCGCAGGGTCCTCTGCCTAGGAAAACCAGAGACCTTTGTTCACTCGTTTATCTGCTGACCTTCCCTCCACTATTGTCCTATGACCCTGCCAAATCCCCCTCTGCGAGAAACACCCAAGAATGATCAAAAAAAAAAAAAAAAAAAGACTATAAAGCTATGTTGCACTTTTGCAACTATAGACATATATATGATACTTCTGAGAATTTGTATTTAAGCCAAACAAAATAAAACAAAACACCATGATCTCTTAAAAAATTAAAAAATAAAAAAATAAAAAAATAAAATGTTGGTGAAAAAAAAAAAAAACCTAGGAAATACCCTTCTAGACATGGGCTTTGGCAAATGATTTATGCTAAGTCCCCCAGAGCAATTACGACAAAACCAAAAATTGATAATTGGGGCCTAATTAAACTAAAGAGATTTTGCACAGCAAAAGAAATTACCAACAGAGTAAACAGACAGCCTACAAAATGGGAGAAAATACTTGCAAACTATGCATCTAAGGTCTAATATCCAGAATTTACAAGGAACTTAAATCAATGAGAAAAAAAAACCAATTAAGGAATGAGCAAAGGACATGAACACTTTTCAAAAGGAGACATACACATGGCCAAAACAAACGTAAAAACGTGCTCAACATTACTAATCATCAGAGACATACAAATCAAAACCAAGATGAGGTACTATCTCACACCAGTTAGAATGGCAATTATTTAAAAAGTCAAAAAATAACAGCTGTCGGTAAGGCTGCAGAGAAAAGAGAATGCTAATCTACTTTTGGTGGAAATGCAAGCTAGTTCAGCCACTGTGCAAAGCTGTTTGGAGATTTCCCAAATACCTTAAAACAGAACCACCATTCAAAGCTGCAATCCCACTACTGGGTATATACCCAAAGGAAAATAATTCATTCTATCATCAAGACAAATGCACCTGTATGTTCATTGCAGCACTACTCACAATAGCAAGGACATAGAAACAACCTAAGTGTCCATCAACAGTGGACCTGATAAAGGATATGTGGTACATATACACCATGGAATACTACACAGCCATAAAAAGGAATGGAATCATGCATGTCCTTTGCAGCAACATGGATGGAGCTGGCGGCCATTATCCTAAGTGACCTAACAGAAGAACAGAAAACCAAATAACACATGTTCTCACTTACAGGTGGGAACTAAACACTGAAGACAAATGATTGTAAAGGTGGTAACAAATGATCGTAAAGGTGGTAACAATAGACACTAGGGATCACTAGATGAGGGAAGGAGGGAGGGAAGCATGTGCTGAAGAACCACCTGTTGGGTACTGAGCTTACGGCCTGGGAGATGGGATCATTGGGACCTCAAACCTCAGTGTCACATAATCTACCCATGCAACAAACCTGCACATGTACCCTTTAATCTACAATAAAAGTTGAAATTAAAAAAGGACTTAATATCTGAAATAAAAGGCAAAAAACTAAAAAAAAGTAATAAAACCAGCTTTCGTAAACAGAATTTGAAAATAGACATGTCTCCTGAAAGTTTCATCTGACTGTATGAATTGAGTTCACATTCAAATGTCTGAGACACCAACTAAGTGAAGTAGCAAGGTGAAGTGCATAGAGAGGGCGACCTCTTTTCTGGAGGCCAGCGTTTCTCATCTCCAGCTGATTGTCAATATATAGAAATGGAAATTCAGTATTGTCTGATCATGAAATTTTTCATAAAATGTTGGAAATTTTAATTTTTATCTGAAAGCTTCCAAGGACTAAGTGATGACAATTACTTGAAAATGTTTCAAAACCCTCTCTAAAACTTGCTGTACTTCAACCAGATGTCTATTATCTTGCTGTATCCAATCTCAGCTCTAAAGGTTTGCCTTATACTTTATGAATTCCACCTTCGCCTTTCATATCTACTCACATTGTGTTCTCAAAAGCATATTACTGGAATAAAATTACATGCTTGTATCAGAATGTTATATTGACATTCATCTCCAAACACAAATAACCTAGGAAGACAGTTTGCCAATGAGATGTTTTTTGAGACTGACATTTTTTTTTCCCGAGACGTAGTCTTGCTCTGTCACCCAGACTGGATGGAGTGCAGTGGTGCGAACTTGTCTCACTGAGACCTCTGCCTCCCGGATTCTTCTGCCTCAGCCTCCTGAGTAGCTGGGACTACAGGCACGTGCCACCATGCCTGGCTAATTTTTGTATTTTTAGTAGAGATGGGGTTTCACCATATTGGCCAGGCTGGTCTTGACCGCCTGACCTCATGATTCACCCGCCTCGGCCTCCCAAAGTGCTGGGATTACAGGCATGAGCCACCGTGCCCGGCTGAGATTGACTTGTATGCTCAGAAGTCCATTTGCTTTTAAAAACTTGACATTCAGTATACTTAAATATCTAGGTTTTTTTGTACTTTTTGTGTGTGTGTGAGACAGGGCCTTGCTTGGTCACCCAGGCTGAGTGCAGTGGCTCAACCATGTTTCACTGCAGCCTTGACCTCCCTGGCCCAAGTGATCCTCTCACCTCAGACTCCCAAATAGCTGGGACTACAGATATGCACCATCATGCCAAGCTAAATTTTAAAATTATTTCCCTTTCAATTCAAGGGGGGATGGGGTATGTTTTAGAGACACGGTCTTGTTACGTTGCACAGGCTGGTTATGAACTCCTGGGGTCAAGTAATTCTCCCACCTCGGCCTCCGAAAGTACTGGAATTATAGGCATGAGTCACCCTGCCTGGCCTTCCTTGTACTTCTAAATTTAGTTTTAAAAATTCATATTCTATTTTTGTTTTTCAATAAAAGATTTTAAGGGGACTTTACTATGTGATCTCAGTTTAAAACTTAATTAAACTCTAATATTTTATATTGGATTTATAATATATTTGACTTCCTTTTAAAATACGGTTTTGCAATTGTCTAATATAACAAATATTCCCAAGTAGATAAGCATTTTTATAAATTGAGTAAATTAAGCTTATAGATATGATAAATTTAAGTTCTTACATATTATAATATTAAATATAAATGTCATAATCTTTCAGCTTAAAATTCTAAATCTTTATCAGCTACTAAAATTTCAGTTTTTAATTTGGATTATAGTACTAATACGTTAATATATATGAAATACTGACATATAGTTACAATGTTAGGTCAAAATATAGATTGTTTTTAACAAAAATTATTAATTCCATGATTCAGATTTTCTTAAACACTTATGTGCCTAATACTAAATCTTGAGGTTAAAAAGATACTTCACGATGAAAGATATTATTATGTTAGCTAAACAATTGTTTGTAACCTGGGCTGGCTGAGATTTTTATATACAACCAGAGCTATAGACCATGGTACTTACTGCAGTGCTGTCTGAGATCTCAAAAGAATACCAAGCCCTATTAATTATTCAGAATATAGAGGCGATATCCTACTTCTTAGGGCATATATACTTCACATTCCCTAGTTCAAATCACTACTATTGCTGTGCTGGAGCTGGTCTATTCACGTTCATAAGAAGTGATTGTTAAAATTTCAGGAATTGTGCAAGCCAATTGTTAAATCTGGCCATTATATAATTATATAAACCTACAATTAAATAAATTGTATTAAAAACAAAAAAATAAGTTGGAGATACAGACATGAACAAAACATATGCACATAAACAAAGCAATTCCTGTCCTTTCATTTCAGAGGGGATGGGATATGTTGGTCTTAAATCTGAGCCAAGATTTCTGAACCATTACCATCTCTGCTATAGAGTGACTGGTCCATGGTGGCCCTGGACTGGTTACTATGGGGTATGTATGGTTCTTCCTGTGTCCTTAAAAGGACAAGTGAGAGCTTCTGGAACCCCAGTACACCACACACAAGACACAGGAATGGGAAACTCTCTTTAGGCTCATGAGGTTGAACACTTTCTACTGCTGCTGGTCCATCATTATTCCACACTATTGCAGAAATGGCTGCATCTAGAATTTTCTTAGCTTTTTGTGCCCTTCATATTCAAGAAAAATTATTCAGACACTGTTAAAAATGGTAAGGGAGATTTATTCAAAACTATTGTAAGAGGGGTCATGACTTAGCAATAAAGAAGAGAAATTGAGCTCAACTCCAAATACAATAAAGACAGGAGTTGGAAGTTACAGCCAACAAGCACAATGAAGGCATCAGTGGATGCAAAATTACTAAAAGGAGAGGGCAGAGGGATTCTTGCTAAAGGTAGGCTAAGGATTTAGACATCAAGGGTGAGAAGTGAAGAACTTGATCAGATATCAAGGGTGAAGGATTCTCACTAAACTGAATTAGCAGGATCCTTATTAAAGACAGACCAAAGTAGAGGCTTAGTCAAGAAGGCTCAGAGGAGCCTAACTAAAATTTGGTCAAGGAGGAAATCTTTGTCACTCGTGCACCCAAGAAAGACAGCCATTAGCCCTGGAGTTCTTGAACTCTCCCATTCTCATCAGGATGTTTCTAGAATCTTTAACAACCAAAATAGAAGAGGATAAATGAGAACCCTGGTGCCTAACCTCTTAGCTCTCATTCTGACCTCTTTATAACCCCTTATTCTAGAAAACATGGGATTCATTTTCTTCTTTCATGTCATAACTTCTTTTACTATGGGGCAGCAAGCCGTCATAATGGATGAGGGATTTTTTGTTTCATTATAGAAGAAACTCTCTTTCTGATATCACTTAATATCTGTGAGTTGTGGGAACGATTTGGAACTAATAATTTCTGAAGTAAAAAATACATTACTTTAAAATCACCCAAAATTATTCTGAATACATATGCATTATGTCTTTAATGCCCACAGTAATGATAATATTATTTTGACTAAGGAAACCACAGCTGGAAGAAGTTAAATATCTATCTGGCTTCTGCTTCAAACATAGTTTTTTCTCTTTAGCGTAATATTTTAGAGAATAATTGACACAGTTCCTATTGACTTCAGTATATTGACTAAAAGGCCTTAGCATGTTCATTTTGTAGAAATGTATTTGTAGAAATTTGAAGCTGAAAGTGGTAGCAGTTTCATTTATGGAAAGGCTAGATGGAATGGGAAGGACTTTTGCTAATACTTCAGTGGCAAGATAACTTTCTGAGATATTAATTTGGGTTTTTTTCCCTCGATGTCATGAGGATTGAAACCAACGTAATTCTGTGTCTTTATGTTAAACAATTCTGAGATTAGGCATACTTTCCTGGCTTAAACGATACTGAAAACAAGTAAAAGTAACTTAGCTATTTGCTCTAGGAATCACTGCTTTCAGAAATAATATTGTAAACCGACTAAAACAGCTTACCTACCACCCCAAACAGCTTATTTATAAGACTAATTTCATGACCCTGGCTTTGCTGTACCAATACATTTCAGTCTTGAAATACCCATCACAAAATCACACAACTCAGACCCTGAAACACTATGAATAAATGTCTTCTCCTGGCTTTCCACTCCTCATAATAGGTTAAGGTGGAGTTCTCTCTTACAGCATTAAGTTGAATAAACTTAGTTCTGGTGACCTTTGGGGGCAGTCAACAGTCCAAAGCTGTTAACATACTAGAAAGGGAACAAAGTGTTTATTTTCTGAGTCTGACTCCCTTTACTCTGGGGGTTATAGTTGACCTTTATGTTTATGTAGAATAAAACATGTTTCCAAGAACTGGTAGATACCGTTCCCCTAGCCTTGCACACATTTTTCTTCAGGAATCTAAGCTCTCAGTGGTGAGGGAGACAGGAAATGCATTTGGGGAGAGCAACTGGAGGAATTTGGAAGAAAAGTAGAGTGGGCTAGACTTAAGCTCATTCTCCTGCAGCATCTAATACTGACACTGACATGAGATGTTGAGCAATAGGCCCTAGGGCCTTCAGTCTGAGAAAATATCTTTGTACCCTTGGCTGGGAGGGAGCAGAGGCACCCCATTCCTGGATAATTTTCCAATAGCTATCATAAGGAAAATGTCCTGCCCTAATTTTGGAAATTCACTCCAGGGTGTGGGGAGGGCTGTCCCAGGGCAAAAAAGATTTTATTTCCCATGAACATGCAAAGAGGAGATTCACAGCTGGATTGAATTTTCCCTCTACTCCTAATGGAAAGTCTTTTCTCTATGCCAGGACAGGAGAGTCTGTTTCACTTTGCTAGTAAATATTTCCTTGCCTCTGTCTTTCTGTAAGAAACTTGATTCTCCTTAGATGAATCCACTTGGCAACCATTAGAACTTCTCTCGTCCTCAGTTTCCTCCAAGACTCTGTGGATGAAGAATTAGGAAATAGCTTATGTGGGTGGTTCTGGCTTGGCATCTCTCATGAAGTTTCTTCTTCTGATAAACAGATATATAAAAGATGTTTTAAGAGAATGCAAGTAGTTCAGGTGATTCAGAATAGTGTTATTTTAGTGAACAGAAATTTTCAGCACTCTATGCAATGTATTCTTTTTTTTTTTCTTTTTTTGAGACAGAGTCTCACTCTGTCGCCCAGGCTGGAGTGCAGTGGTGTGATCTTGGCTCACTACAAGCGCCACCTCCTGGGTTCATGCCATTCTCCTGCCTCATCCTCCCGAGTAGCTGGGACCACAGGCGCCTGCCACCACGCCCAGCTAATTTTTTTGTATTTTTAGTAGAGACGTGGTTTCGCCATGTTAGCCAGGATGGTCTCAATCTCTTGACCTCATGATCCACCCGCCTCAGCCTCCCAAAGTGCTGGGATTACAGGCATGAGCCACGGCACCCGGCCCATGCAATGTATTCTCTTGACACATGTATAAAAAAGGTTTCTGATGCAGATGCACCCCAAAATTAGGGCTTAGCCTGGGAAAGTCCTTGGCTTTGCTCAGGAAAGAATTCAAGAGCACACTAACAACGAAAGAAAGCAAATGTATTAGAGCAATAGTGTACAGCAAAGTGACCTCTCATAGGCAGAGCAGCCCAGAGCAGCAGCCACAGCCATAGCCCCCATGGGCTGCCAGCTAGCTACATTTATAACCACTCTTAATTAGATGCTAATTAAGGGGTGGGTTATTCGGAATTTTTTAGAAAAGGGACAGGGGAGTACCCAGAGCTATATAGAGTAAGTTCTGGGTTGTTGCCCATGCTAATGAGGGGTGAGGACAATGAGTGGTCACTTTTGTCACCAGGTACCGGTTTTCTCTCTCTCTCTCTTTTCTTCTCTCTTTTTTTTTTTTTACTGCATCCTGTTTTAATCAGTAGGGTCATTACCAGTGCTCAGAAAACAAGTCCTGTTGATCTACCTCATTTGTAAGAATATAAGTTGTCCAGTAATTCAGAACAATGATGTTCACTGTTCTTAACTCAATCTTGTAAACAGTTATGACACATGTATAAAAGATATGTCTAACAGTGTTAGTTGCATACAAGATTCAACGGTTATTTTGGTGAATGGAAGTGTGCACCACTCTCCATCTAATACATTCTATTGTATAGCACTTATATTTTATTTTTGAAACATATTTTCATTGTATATATTTAAAGTGGACAATATGTTTTGATATACATATACACAGTGAAATGATTACTGCAGTCAAGTCTATTAACATATCCATGATTTCACGTAGTTACCATTTTTTGTGGTTAAGAGCACATATAATCTACTCTCTTCACGAATTTCCAGTAAACAATATTAACTGTAGTCCTCATGCTGTATTTTACATCTGTAGATTTATTCCTCCCACATAACTGTTACTTTATACCTTTTAACTTAATCTCCCCATTTCCGTTTCCCCGCCTCTGATAATCACAGTACTACACTCTGCTTCTGTGTATTCAACTTTTATTATTATTTTTTTAGATTCCACATACAAGAGAGGTTACGTAGTGTTTTTCTTTCTGTGCCTAGCTTATTTCACTCAGTATAATGTCCTTTAGGTTTATCCGTGTTGTCAAAAATGGCTGGATCTCCTTTTCTAAGGCTGAATAATATTCAATTTTGTATATAGATATACACACAACCTCTGCAATTTTTCATCTATTTATTTATTGGCAATTAGATTATTTACATATCTGGGCTATTATGAATAATTCTGAAATGAACATCAGAGTGCATATCTCTCTACAAGGTGTTGATTTCATTTCCTCTGGGTATATACCCAGAAGAGGGATTGCTGGGTCATATGGTAGTTTAATTTTTTTCAGCAATCTTTGTATTGTTTTCCGTAATGGCTACACCAATTTACATTCTCATCAACAGTGTTTTTTAGGATGGAAGTTGAACATGTGATTCAGAACATCATTATTTCAGTGAACAGAGTTTAGCCCTTCAATGGCCAACACTCTGTTAATGCACATATATAAAAGGTGTTTCTAGGAGTGCTGGTTGTTTCCATGATTCAGACAGCTTTTTGTTTTCTTATTATTTCATCATTTTTAACTCCATTTGTATACTTTGTTCAAACATAAGTATAAATGATATTCTCAGAATGCAAGTTGCACAGTTGATTCAGAATAGTGTGATTTCAGTGGATGGAGCAGTTCACCACTCGTAACACCATTTATAAAATCTCTCAGGTCACATGTATAAAAGACGTTTCCAAGAGTTCATGTATGTGACTCAAAAAAGTATTATTTCAGTTAATGGAAGTTCTTCATTCTTAACTTCACCTAATATGTGCATATTCCTTTAAGACAAGTGTGTTAAAATGTTTCTACAATTGATAGTTGTGCTTGCTACTCCAATCAGTATTTCAGTTAATGGAAGCGCTCACCACTTTTATGCCCATGTAATACACTTTCATAGAGCACATATAAAGATCTTTATAGGAATGCTAGCTTCACATGTGCTCCAGTATTATTTCAATGAAAGTGTTCACTGCTCAACTCCATTTAATACACTGTAGTGAGACACATGTACAAAATATGTTTGTAAAGGAGCTATTTGTGTGGTGTTTGAGAATTGCTATTACCACTCTTAACTTCATTTTTTATACCTTGCCAAAACACATGTATACAAGATGTTTCTATAATTGTTAATTGGATGCATGAATCAGAACAATTTTGAGTGAATGAAAGTGTTCACCACTCTTAACTCCATCTGAAATTCCCCATTAAGACACATGTATGAAAGATGTTTCTAAGATTGCTAATTCATGCATGATAGATGAAAGTGTCATTTCAGTGAATGGTTTAGTTTGCTGCTCATCTCTTTCTAATACATCCTGGCAGACACATGTATAAAGGCATTTCTGGGAGTACTCATTATGTGCATGGTTCAGACAGTATCAATCCAATGAATGAACATATTCAACTCTGTTGACTCCATCTAACACACTCTATTAAGATTCACGTGTAAAAGCTATTTGTAAGAGTACTACTTGTGTAAATGATTAAGAACAATGTTAATTCAATGGATAGATGTTTTCATCACTCAACTGTATTTAATACACTCTGTGAAGACATTAGATGTTTCTAAGAATTCTATTTTATATATTATTTAGGACAATGTTATTTTGTGTGAATGGAAGGTCTCTCCACTTTTATGTCATCCAATATACTCTGCTAGGCACATGTGCAAAATACTAAGACTGCTAGTTGCATGACTGATTCAGGACACTGTTATTTTAGGGAATGAAATGCTCATCAATTCTGTATAAATGTGCTCTGTTAAGGCATATCCACAAACTATATTTCTAAGAATGCGAGTTGCACAAGTGATTCAGCACACTTTGATTTCAATGTATTCACCACTCTTAAATCTTAACATTTATTATATATGTTAAATCACATACATGAAAAGTACTCTCATGAGTTCCAGTTGCACATGTGATTCTGAAAGTGTTATTTCAATGAATGTGTTAATCACTGTTAACTCCACGTAAAATACTTAGTAACACTCATATGTAAAGGACTTTACTAGGAGTGTTGCATGTATGATTGAGAACAGCGTTGCTTCAGTGAATGGGAATATTTACCATTTTTATATCGTAATATGCTCTTATGACAAATGTATAAAATATATCTCTAAGATTGTTAGTCATATTCAATTTAGAATATTTTTATTTTATGGAAGTGTTCGCTTTTATGTCTATCTAATACTCTTTTAAGATAAGTATACAAAAGATGTTTCTAAGTTTCTGGCTGTGTAGTGATTCAGAACATGGTCACTGAAAAGAAGCGCTCAACACTCAAAACTCAATCTATTACATTCCATTATGACATGTGTGAACTTTCTTCTAGGAGTGCTGGTTGTGCACGTGACTAAGAACTGTGTAATTTCAGCTTAAAGATGTGTTTGAGGCACTTAATACCACTGTGGTATGACACATGTAGAAAATAAGTTTCTAACACAAGTCCTTGCCTGCATGACTCAAAATTTTTTTCATTGATTAGAAGTGTTCACCATTCTTAAGTTCATTGAATACATTCTTTTAAGACACACTTACCAGAACTGTTTCTAAGGGTATGAATTATATGCTTGATTTACAACAGTTTTATTTCAGTAAATAGAAGTGTTCATCACTCAAACTCCATCTAGTAGACTTAAAACACATATATTAAACACGTGTCTAATTTGGTAAGTTGTGCAAGTAATTCAGAATGTGTGAATTCAGGGAAGGGATATGTTAACTACTCTTAGCTATTGTAATACATTCTGTTAGGACACATGTATAAAAGATGTTTCTAAGAGTGCCGGTGTGCAGCTTATCTAGAAAAGTTTTATTTATTTATTGACTTATTTTTTTCTTTTTAGCATCAGGTTGGTGAAAATATTTTTTTATTTTAATTGACAGATAAATGTTTATTTTAATTGACATATATTTATTTATTTTTAATTGACAGATAAAAATATTTATTTATGTTTTTATTTTTTAGTTTTTTTGAGACGGACTCTTGCTCTGTCGCCCAGGCTGGAGTGCAGTGGCGCGATCTCAGCTCACTGCAAGCTCCGCCTCCCGGGTTCACGCCATTCTCCTGCCTCAGCCTCCTGAGTGGCTGGGACTACAGGTGCCCACCACCACACCCAACTAATTTTTTTTGTATTTTTAGTAGAGATGGGGTTTCACCGTGTTCGCCAGGATGGTCTCAATCTCCTGACCTTGTGATCTGCCCGCCTTGGCCTCCCAAAGTGCTGGGATTACAGGCAGTGAGCCACCGTGCCCGGCCAAAAATATTTATTTTTAACTGACAATTTTTAATTGACAGATGACATTGTATGTTTTTATCATGTACAGTATTGTTTTGGAGTACACATATATTGTGAAATGGGTATATCTAGCTTATGATTATTATGAATTTTGAGAAAGAGTGTAGTTCTGTTGCCCAGGCTGGAGTGCAATGGCCTGATCTTGGCTCACTGCAACCTCCGCCTCCTGGATTCAAGCAGTTCTTGTGCCTCAGCCTCCTGAGTAGCTGGGATTACAGACATGCACCACTATGCCCAGCTAATTTTGGTATTTTTAGTGGAGACGGGTTTCATCATGTTGGCCAGGCTGGTCTCAAACTCCTGACCTCAGGTGATTAGCCTGCCTCAGCCTCTCAAAGTGCTGGGATTACAGGCGTGAGCAACTGTGCCCACCCAAATCCAGCTAATTAAATGCATCATCTAACATAGTTATTATTTTTGTGGTAAGAACATGTAACAGTAGCTCTCTTTACATTTTTTCAAGAATATAATATATTGGCTGGGCAGGGCAACTCATGCCTGTAATCCTTGCACTTTGGGAGGCCAAGGCGGGAGATCCCTTGAGGCCAGGAGTTCAAGGGCAATCTAGACTCCATCTCTACAAAAAAAATTTTAAAAATTATTTGGGCATGGTGGCACATACCTGTAATCCCAGCAACTCGTGAGGCTGTGGTGGGAGGATCACTTGAGCCCAGGAGGTTGAGGCTTCAGTGAGCTGTGATTGAGCCACTGCACTCCAGCCTGGGTGACAGAGTGAGAACCTGTCTCAAAAAAAACAAATGAAAGAATACAATATATCATTATTGTATTAACTGTAGTTAATCATTAACTAAACTGTATCACCTTGCTGTACAGTAGATCTCTTGAAATTTATTCCTTTTATCTAATTGTAATTGTATATCTTTTTACCAACATCCCCCTATCCTCTCTTCCCCACTGAACACTCCAGCTTCTAGTAACTACCATTCTACTCTCTACTTTTATGAGATCAACTTTTTTAGATTCCACATGTAAGTGATAGAATGTGGTACTCGTTTTTCTGTGCCTGGTTTATACCATTTAACATAATGTTCTCTAGGTTTACCCATGTTGTCAAAATGGAAGGGTTTCATTATTTTTTGTAACTAAATGGTATTACATTATGCACATAGACTGCATTTTGAAAATTTGTTCCTCCATTTATTGACACTTGGGTTGATTCCATATCTTTGCCCTTGTGAACAGTGCTGCAATAAATATGGGAATGCAGGTGTCTCTTTGACACGTCGATTTAATTTCCTTTTGATATAGACCTAGTAGTGGGATGGCTGAATCATATGGTAGTTCTATTTTTAATTAAATAATTATTTATAATTCACATAAAAATTATACGTATTTATGGAGTACAATGTGACGTTTCAGTGCATGAATACATTGTATAATGATCAAATCAGGGTAGTTAGTATATCCATCACTTTCAACAATTATCACTTCTTTTTGGTGATAACATTTGAAATAATCCTTTCATGAAATATACACTAAATTGTTTTTAGTCATCCTACTGTGAAATAGAACACCAGAACTTATTATTCCTGTCTAACCTTTTGCCAGTTGACTAACCTGTTCTAGTCCTTCCTCCATCCTTCCAAGGATCTAGTAACCACTATTCTACTCTATACTTTTATGAAATCAACTTATTTCTATTCCTTATATAAGTGTGATCATATGGTGTTTGTCTTTTTGTGCCTGGATTGTTTCACTTAAGATAATGGCCCCCTGTTCCACCTATGTTGCTGCAAAAGACATGATTTCATTCTTTCTTATGGCTGTATAGTATACCATTGTATAAATATACCACATTTTATTTATTGATTTATCTTGTTCATGAACACTTAGGCTGATTCCCTATATTTGCTATTGTGAATAGTGTGATAAATACACAAGTACAGGTTTTTGATACCTGTACTTGTACACTTAGGTTGACTTCATATCTTTGCCATAAATTTATCGCAACACTATTCACAATAGCAAAGATAAGGAATCAACATAACCTCTATCGAAAAGGTACCTGTACTTGTATATTTTTGATACAAGTACAGGTCTTAAAAAATACCTGAAAAAATACCTGTACAAATAAAAAATCTTTTTGATTTTTTTAAATTAAGAGGTGGATACCTAGTAGTAGGATTGCTATAGTACACGGTAATTTTATTTTCATTTCTTTGAGAAATTGCCATACTGTTTTTCATAGAAGTTGTCCTAATTTACATTCCCATCGAAAGTATGTAAGAATTCCTTTTTCTCTGCATTCTCACAAACACCTGTTATTTTTTCTCTTTTAATAGTAGCCATTCTGACAAGGGTAAGATGATATCTCATTGGGGTTTTAATTCACATTTCTCTGATAATTAGTGATGTTGATAATTTTTTCACACGAAGAACATAAAACAGAACTACCATCTGACCCAGCAATCCCATAACTGGGTATACACTCTAAGGAAATAAAATTATTCTACCAAAAAGACACCTGTACTCGTGTGTTTATTGCAGCAGTATTCACAATAGTGAAGACATGGAATCAATCTAGGTGCTCAACAATGGTGGACTGGATAAAGAAAATGTGATATAAATATATTCTGGAATACTATGCAGCCAGAAAAAATAAAATCATATTGATATGGTTTGGCTTTGTGTCCCCACCCAAATCTCATCTTGAATTGTAATCCCATAATCCCCACATGTCACAGGAGGGACCCAGTGGGAGGTAACTGAATCATGGGGGCAGTTTTTCTCCATGCTGTTCTCATGACAGTGAGTGAGTTCTCATGAGATCTGATAGTTTTATAAGGGGCTTTCCCCTTCACTTGGCACTCATTCTCTCTACAGCCACCCCATGAAGAGGTGCCTTCTGCCATTATTGTAAGTTTCCTGAGGCCTCACCAGCCATTAAAAACTATGAGTCAATTAAACCTCTTTTCTTTACAAATTACTCAATCTCAGGTATTTCTTCATAGCAGCATGAAAATGGTCTAATATAGTAAACTGACACCACAGAGAGTGTGGTGCTGCAGTAAAGATACCTGAAAATGTGGAAGCGACTTTGGAACTGGGTAACAGGCAGAAGTTGGAAGAGTTTGGAGGGCTCAGAAAAAGACAGGAAAATGTGGGAAAGTTTGGAACTTCCTAGAGAATTGGAGGGGTCAGAAGACAGGAAGATGTGGGAAAGTTTGGAACTTCCTAGAGACTTGTTGAATGGCTTTGACAAAAGTGTGGATAGTGATATGGACAATGAAGTCCAGGCTGAGGTGGTCTCAGATGGAGATGAGGAACTTGTTGGGAACTGGAGTAAAGGTGACTCTGTGACTGGTGGCATTTTGTCCCTGCCCTAGAGATCTGTGGGACTTTGAACTTGAGAGAGATAATTTAGGGTGTCTAGTGGAAGAAATTTCTAAGGGGCAAAGCATTCAAGAGAAAGCAGAGCATAAAAGTTTGGAAAATTTGCAGCCTGACAATGCCATAGAAAAGAAAGCCCCATTTTCTGGGGAGAAATTCAAACCAGCTGCAGAAATTTGCATAGTAATGAGGATTTAAATATTAATCACCAAGATAATGAGGAAGATTGTCTCCAGGGCATCTCAGAAACCTTCACAGCAGACCCTCCCATCACAGGCCTGGAGGCCTAGGAGGGAAAAATGGTTTTGTAGGGACCTAGGGCCCCCCTGCTCCATGCAGCCTTGGGACATGGGGCTCTGCATCCCAGCTGCTTCAGCTCTAGCCATGGCTAAAAGGGGCCAAAGTACAGCTCAGCCCATTGCTTCAGAGGGTGCGAGCCCCAAAGCCTTCACAGCTTCTATGTGGTGTTTGTCCTGTGGGTGCAAAGACGACAAGAATTGAGGTTGGGGAACCTCCACCTAGATTTCAGAGGATGTATGGAAATTCCTGGATGTTCACACAAAAGCCTGCTGCAGGGGCAGAGTCTTCACGGAGAACCTCTGTTAGGGCAGTGAAGAAGGTAAGTGTGGGGCTGGTAGCCCCATCAGAGTCCCCAATGGAGCACTGCCTAGTGAAGGTGTGAGAACAGGGCCACCATCCTCCAGACCCCAGAATGGTAGATACATTGTCCGCTTGCACCATATGCCTGGAAAAGCCACAGGCACTCAACATCAGCCCATGAAAGCAGCCAAGAGAGAGGCTGTAAACTGCAAAGCCCTGGGAGTGGAGCTGCCAAGGCTGTGGGAGCCCACCTCATGCATCGGCATGACATGGATGTGAGACATGGAGTCAAAGGAGATTATTTTGGAATTTTAAGCTTTGACTGCCCTATTGGATTTTGGGTTTGCATAGGTCCTGTAGCCCCTTTATTTTGGCCACTTTCTCTTATTTGGAACAGGTGTATGTACCCAATGCCTGTACCTCCATTTTATCTAGGATGTAACTAACTTGCTTTTAATTTTACAGGCTCATAGGTGGAAGGGACTTGCCTTGTCTCAGATGAGACTTTGGACTTGCTTTTTTGGGTTAATGCTGGAATGAGCTTAGACTTTGGGGTACTGTTGGAAAGGGCATGATTGTGTTTTGAAATGTGAGGACATGAGATTTGGGAGGGGCCAGGAGAAGAATGATATGGTTTTTTGTGTCCCCACCCAAATCTCAACTTGAGCTGTAATCCCATAATCCCCACATGTCATGGGAGGGACCCAGTGGGAAGTAATTAAATCATGAGGGCAGTTTCCCTCCATGCTGTTCTTGTGAAACTGAGTTCTCACGAGATCTGATTGTTTTATAAGGGGCTTCCCTCTTAGCTTGGCACTCATTCTCTCTCCTGCCACCCCGTGAAGAGGCGCCTCTGCCATAATTGTAAGTTTCCTGAGTCCTCCCCAGCCATTTGGAACTATGAGTCAATTAAATTTCTTCTCTTTATAAATTACCCAGTCTCAGGTATTTCTTCATAGCAGCGTGAAAACTGACTAATGCTCATGTCTTGTGCAGTAAGATGGATACAGCTGGAGCCATTATCCGAACTAATCCAGGAACAGAAAATCAAATACCACATATCCTCTCTTATACATGGAAGCTAAACATTGGGTACATATGGACAAGATGGGAATAATAGACACTGAGGGGTTACTTGGTTGGGGGCAAAGGCTAAAAATCTACCCACTGGATACTATGCTCACTACCTGGGTGATGGGATCATTCATGCTCTAAACCTCAGCATCACACCATGTAACAAACATGTTACCCATGTAACAAACTTGCACGTGTACCTCCAACTCTAAAATGAGATGAAATTATAAAATAAATTGTAGACACATTTGAAACCAGATTCTAAGACTGTTACTCTTAAGCTTATTTGTTAGTGTTAATTCTGTGATTTTAAGTTGTTACTATTGAGAAAAGAAAAAGAATAGCTCAGAACAGTCTGAGCTATGCAAAATTTACTAGGCCCAGAGAGACATGAGTATGGGGCTTCAGTTCTACCCCTAACACCCATGCCCAGGGACAACTGTTTAAAGTCATTTTTGTTCCTTACTGGCTGACCCACCCATTATACTCATGTTTCCGAAATTTTTGATACAAAGAACAATGTACAGCCAATCAATAAATTATGTTATGTTTGGTAAACAATTTGCATGGTGGCTTATACCTGTAATCCCAGCACTTTGGGAGGCCGAGATGGGCGGATCATGTGGTCAGGAGTTCGAGATCAGCCTTGCCAATATGGTGAAACCCCGTCTCTATTAATAATACAAAAATTAGCCAGGTGTGGTGGTGTGTGCCTGCAGTCCCAGGTACTTGGGAGGCTGAAGCAGAAGAATCACCTGAACCTGGAAGGCGGAGGTTACAGTGAGCCGAGATCACACCACTGCACTCCAGCCTGGGCGACAGAGAGAGGCTCTGTTTCAAAAATAAATAAATAATAAATAAAAATAAATTTAAAAATTTGGGAGCTGCCTCTTCTTTTTTCCTCAAAAATTCCCTTGTAACTATTGCTAATTGGAGTGTGTAATTTATATCATACAAATTATGATTTGAATTTGAAATCATTCAATCAACTTTGAATCTATACTCCAGGGTAGCTATCCTTAAGCTTTGTGCTTGAATAAACTCTCTTGAAAAAGCAACTTGAATAAAATAAACGTTCCTGATTATTTTAGGTTAACATTTTGGTAACCACAGAAGGGTCCAAAGTGAACTTCCAGAGATTCCTCCATTTCACCAGCAATCAAGACCTTGGTACCAGCACAAACACATTTTGATTCACCCTGCCTTGCTGAGCCTCCACTGGTCTCTTTTAAGGAGTCTCTTCTTGGAGTGTGAGCTTCTCTGATTTTTGGGTTGGGATCCAGACTTTATTCAAATCCAATTCCACACTTGATGGGGCTGAAATTGAAGATCTATTTTAAGGCTTTAAGGTAGAAGTTTTGTTTATTATTGTCTAGAGATTCTCTGGACTGAAGATTTGTAATTTTCACTTTTCTCTGAGGTTAAGGTTTTGTTTGCCTTACTTGTTAGAGCTTGCAATCTTTTGTTTAAAATTTGGCCAAGGAGAAAACACATTTTTTCCAAAGGAGAAAGTGAAATCTTTGTAACTTAACCAAAAACAAACATTCAAACAAGAACAAAAGCAAACAAACAAACAAAACAAAACCCAAAAAGTAATCTTTAAAACTGGCCAGATTCTGAAACTCAGTTTGTTACTAGTGGAAGGTGTCCAAGTTATTGGCAGCGAATCCATACAGGTCTGCAGCAATTCAATTCTTGCCTCCTCAAAAGAAAGAATTCAACTGAGGGGCATAAGGCAGAAGAGACTGAGGTGAGTTTCAGAGGAGTGGAAGTTTATTTAAAAAGGCTTTTAGAACAGGAAAGGAAAGAAGGAACACTTGAAAGAGACCCAAGCGGGTGACTTGAAGAACAAGTGCTGTGTTTATCCTTGATCCTACAACTTTATAGGCTCACCTCTTTCCTGTGATTCTTCCCTTAAGGTAGGCTGCCACATGCAGTGCCCTCCTTACCCTTGGGAATTGAGCATGCGCAGTGTGTTTACGAAGTTGTACGCATGCTCCTCTGAGGACTTCATCCCTTTTCTGGTGGAGCTTCCCCAGAAGGTCATATTGTCTTCACCATTTTGTCTCTTAATGCACATGCCTAGGAAGTTGCTTCTCCCTGGCATCTGTATTCAATTAATACTTTAAAGTTAACAGCTGTGGATCATCAAGAGATTGACTCTCCCTGGCACCATCTGCTGAGTTATCATTTTCAGAGAGGCAGGGTGATGATTGTTGAACCATAACATGACATTTCCACTGGGTAGGGGGAAAAGAGCCTTCTCCTGCCCCACTCATGCCTGCCTAACTATCTGTAACAAGTTCAACTGACAAATGAAAACTTTCTTCTTGAGTGACCAAAATTCCTCCCACTAGGCTTTTTTGGTCATTCAAAAGGAAAATCAAAATTACAGGGAAATGTATTTCTAAAGGAGTGATTCACCTTTAAAAACTCCAGCTGGATTCACAGACAATGGTGGCTCTTCATGTATATATTTAGAAAAAACTCTCCTGCATAACTCATGGAGAACCCAAGTTACAATCGCCAGAATAGGGTACCTTTGAAATGCCTAAACTGATTTGTTGGTATGTTCAGTTAGAAAAAGCTGGCTAAGCCCCGTCCGGGAGGTGAGGGGCGCTTCTGCCCAGCCGCCCCTACTGGGAAGTGAGGAGCTCCTCTGCCCGGCCACCACCCCATCTGGGAGGTGTGCTCAACAGCTCATTGAGAACGGGCCATGAAGACAATGGTGGTTTTGTGGAATAGAAAGGGGGGAAAGGTGGGGAAAGGATTGAGAAATCGGATGGTTGCCGTGTCTGTGTAGAGGGAGGTAGACATGGGAGACTTTTCATTTTGTTCTGTACTAAGAAAAATTCTTCTGCCTTGGGATCCTGTTGATCTGTGACCTTACCCCCAACCCTGTGCTCTCTGAAACATGTGCTGTATCCACTCAGGGTTGAATGGATTAAGGGCGGTGCAAGATGTGCTTTGTTAAACAGATGCTTGAAGGCAGCATGTTCGTTAAGAGTCATCACCACTCCCTAATCTCAAGTACCCAGGGACACAAACACTGCGGAAGGCCGCAGGGTCCTCTGCCTAGGAAAACCAGAGAACTTTGTTCACTTGTTTATCTGCTGACCTTCCCTCCACTATTGTCCTGTGACCCTGCCAAATCCCCCTCTGCGAGAAACACCCAAGAATGATCAATAAAAAATAAAAAATAAAAACAAAACAAAACAAAACAAAAAAACAAAAAAACAAAAAAGAAAAAGCTGGCTAAAATAAAACAGAATAACCAAGAGAGCTATTTTCAATGTACTTAGAAGCTTCTAACAAGAAGGTTCTAAAAAAAGTCATTTTTTTTGCAAAAGGATAACAAAAGATTATTAATATCATTTTGTCAGTTGCTTTTTTCAGTATAAACTTCAGAGGGTAAGGGGATGCATCTCTTGGCTGCTACAGCTTGGCACTATGAGCAGGATGCCAAAGCTGCTCTGCTTGAATTCATAGTGAATAAAACCCAGAACCTGACAAGCCAGCAGAAAGGGTAAGAATTTCTCAGCAGTCAGGTTCCCAGTCTCTCTGTGGAATCCAATAGAATGGACAAGGAAAAATCATTGTTCATCTCTTTTTCCTTGCAAAATTCCTATTAATATGAAAAAAGGACTTGTGTGACTCATCTTGGATGTAGTGACTCTGGTGTACTTTCTTGGTGAGAATAGAGTATTAAGTTGCTATTGGACTAAATACACCATTGGAAATTCTAATATCAGTGACCAAGAAATGGATCCTTTAAACTAGAATGACTCCTAAATTAGGACAAGATTTTAGACATCTCATTCTAAACAATCACCTTGTTTGTATTTAAGGAAGATCAAATTAAAAGAAAGACATAATAGTGTCATGGCTAGCCTTAGAAATTCTCTTGACAAAATTAAAGAGCAAAAATCTAATCTAAAAAAGTCCTTTAAAAGCTCAAACTGCCTGCTTTGGATCCCTGTTGAGTTTACACACCACCCTGTGGTACAGCGGCAAAGATGCTGTGCTTTTACGACTTCAGCCGGGGTTCGATTCCTGGTCAGCGGATCAATGCCACTTGTCTTATATTATTTGTATGACTCTTTACCCTTTGGGGGCTGAACACAGGAAATCTGCGACAGGTCTCAGTTAATGTAGAAAGTTTATTTTGCCAAGGTTGAAGATGTGCCCGTGACACAGTCTGAGGAAGTCCTGACAACATGTGCCCAAGGTGGTGGGGACACAGCTTGTGGCTTTCTTTTTTTTCTTTGAGATGGAGTCTCACTCTGTCACCTACGCCGGAGTACAGTGGTGTGGTCTGGGCTAACTGCAACCTCCTCCCGGGTTCAAGCAATTCTCCTGCCTCAGCCTCCCAAGTAGCTGAGATTACAGACTTGTGCCACCAAGCCCAGCTAATTTTTGTATTTTTAGGTGAAACCCTGTTTCTACTAACACAGGCTGGTCTTAAACTCCTGACCTCAAGTGATCTGACTGCCTCAACCTCCCAAAGTGTTGGGATTACAGGTGTAAGCCACTGTGCCCAGCCACATCTTGCTTCTTTATACATTTTAAGGAGACATGAGGTGTTAATCAATATATGTAAGAAGTACATTATTTGTGTCCAGAAAGTGGGGGACAACTCAAAGCAAGCCCCCCACCCCAGAGGCTTCCAGGTCACAGGTAGGTGAGAGACAAATGGTTGCATTCTTTTGAGTTTCTGATATGTCTATCCAAAGGAGCCCAACAGAATATGCATCTTTATTGTCTCCATAAGTCAAGTTTGATTCCTTAAAGGAAAGCACATCATTTCAGTGAAGGCCTTGGTAAAATAACCAGTTTCTTCAATTGTGTCCTGTTACAAATGAAAACAGATTCTTACTGCACTTATGCAAATAACTGTATTGCCGTAAGTTAAAAATACTCACAAATCATTTCCAATTTCTGGAGAAATCAGGTAGACAGAAAGAAATATGCTTCAAATTTTGTTCATAGGAGGATACTGAATTGTTAAAAGATGTCAATAGCTCAAAAGACAAGTTTTAAGACACTGAAAAACAAAACAAAGGGTCAGCGAATATTTTAAGCAAAAAGTCAAGATTAGTTCAGTCCATGCAGTTAATTCCTGTTCTGCTTGATACTCATGAACGTTTTAGCATTCCATGAGTCCTGAAAGTTTTTCCTCTATTCTGACGTCACATTCTCCAAGGTTATCAGAAACTTGCATTCAAGAGTACCTGTTAAAATTTTATCGTTGATTACAAAACCATCTTCTAAAGAGGACCAAAACAAGACAATTGTTCATGGATGACAAAAGTTTTAGGGCAGCCATAGTCAAAGACACAATTGATGAGGAAATTTGTTACCTCTGTGGCACACAATAATTTTAACATAACAATTATTATAATTACTGATAATGTACACTAAGATATCAGAATTATGAGTTTCCCATAATTTTGGAACAGATACCAATAACATATTTATACAAATAAAGCCCAAAGAAAACCCAACACCATTTCATATTTGACAATGCTTCCTGTATAATTTTTGTACCAAATAAGCCAAACTATGTTATTTTTTGGAATTTAGGGAACCTAATATCTTAAATGATTAATTAGGTCAGAAAAAGACATAATTTATAAGTTGATGTTGGAAATTTTGTCAAATATCAAAGGTTTTAAACACTTGATATCACAAAACAAGACAACAGGTCTTTGTAAAATAAGTCATTTATTTAACCAAAGTGATAACTCAAGGATTTTTTTTTAAAAAGGTGAAAACCTTTATTCTTTGAGAGAGGAGACTTAATTTTCCAAACAAGCCCTAATAATAATAACAATCCAGTTAAATTTGTTTTTCAAAATTTTGTGAACAATCTATAAAATTTTAATCTTGGCTGGGCACGATGGCTTACGCCTGTAATCCCAGCACTTTGGGAGGCCAAGGCAGGCGGATCACGAGGTCGGGAGATTGAGACCATCCTGGCTAATATAGTGAAACCTCGTCTCTACTAAGAATACAAAAAATTAACCAGATGTGGTCATGGGTTCCTGTAGTCCCAGCTACTCGGGAGGCTGAGGCAGGAGAATGGCGTGAACTCGGGAGGCAGAGCTTGCAGTGAGCCAAGATCGCACCACTGCACTCCAGCCTCGGTGACAGAGCGGGACTCCATCTCAAAAAAAAAAAGAAATCTAATCTTGACCATAAGACACAGCTTCCATAAGAATTTTTTTTTTTTTTTGAGACAGAGCCTCACTCTGTCACGCAGGCTGGAGTGCAGTGGTGCAATCTTGGCTCACTGCAACCTCCGCCTCTCACGTTCAAGCGATTCTCCTGCCTCAGCCTCCTGAGTAGCTGGGATTATAGAAGCATGCCACTACGCCTGGCTAATTTTTGTATTTCTAGTAGAGACGGATTTTCACCATGTTGGTCAGGCTGGTCTCAAACTTCTGACCTCGTGATCCACCCGCCTTGGCCTCCCAAAGTGCCGGGATTACAGTCATGAGCCACCATGCCCAGCCCCATAAGACTTTTATAACCTTTGTTTAGGAGTTGGTTAGTGCTTCAGAAAAACCTTGTTAATCCCACACAGGGGCCCATATGCTGGTCTTGTATCAGTGTGCCTTTGAAATCAATAATTAATTTATAGAGAAACTGAACTTATTTTATCTTTTAAAATTGACCCTTACAATCTTACATGCCCGCCTCTTCTGCAATAGTCCCTGGGCCTTGAGGAGTTGAACAGCTTTAATTTCTTACCCTGTGTCTCAAGAATGCAGTTTATTTTGATTGGCATCTTCTATAAGGCCTGAAGATGAGGCTTTGATTGGTGTCAATGTTTAAGATTTAGTAGGACTTGATGTCCCTTTTAGACCTAGGAATCAAAGCCCTGCAACTTAATGTCACAAGGACTTTAAAAGCACATACAATACATGGATGTAATAACCTTTATTAAAAAAAATTTTTCTCTCTTTTTCTAAGCAAACCAAAACTTAAATATGACAATTTGATCATACCAAAGCTTTTCTTTTTTCTTTCTTTCTTTTTGTTTTTTCGAGACAGAGTATCACTCTGTTGCCCATGCTGGAGTGCAGTGGCTCGATCTTGGCTCACTGCAAGCTCTGCCTCCTGGGTTCACACCCTTCTCCTGCCTCAGCCTCCCGAATAGCTGGGACTACAGGCGCCTACCACCATGCCTGGCTAATTTTGTTTTTGTGTTTTTAGCAGAGACGGGGTTTCACCGTGTTAGCCAGGATGGTCTCGATCTCCTGACCTCGTGATCCGCCTGCCTCAGCCTCCCAAAGTGCTGGGATTACAGGCGTGAGCCACCGCGCCCAGCCCCAAAGTTTTTTTTTTTTTAGTATAAATCCTCTTACTGTGACTTGCACCAACTGTTCATGACATGCTTGGACTTTCTGGTTTGTCTTGAACATTCCTCCTTCTTAAACAAGTGGTCATTTTATTTTAGGACTAAATTTACCATACAAGATTGTTTTTCATATAAAATTATTTCTCTTAAAGCTTTCTTACCACAAAATACGTCTTTATTTTTATAACTTTCTATACATTTCTTTTTTTTCTGGTTCCTTTTGTTTTATACATAACCTTTAAATGAGCTTTGAATTAGACAAAACTTGTTCACATTTTTTTAAAAGGATGCACTTTTTTTTTTGAAGAATGTTTTCCTACAGTATATATTTATTGGGAAATACCCAAATAATGAATATCTATTAATTAATTCAATATAGCTTTATATTCCAAATTATGACTGGTTTGGCTATAAGTATTTATCACATTACATTTACATAATTATTTAATTTTAATTGTTTATGTAGATTATTTATGAAAACTGTGATAGTCATGATTCAAAGTTATGAAACCACCATTGCAAAATTATAACTGAGACAGTGAAAAAAGATTTGACCTAACTGACTCCATCTTGCTCTTAACCTTCAAGCTGTCCTTGTTCATTCCTGGGCATCGGCTGAACTAACTTTGGGAGGAACTTAGTATATAGCTTTCAAACAAAGATGGTAGCAGTCCTTTCCCAAAACACACCTCCTTATTGCCTGTGGACTAGACTGCCTAAAGCCACAAGATTAGAAGTTACAGTAATCTTACTAAATTTAAGATGCAGCTATTTTCATTAAACCCATATTGATGTCTTATTTATTAAAAATTACACAAGCAATCAGGATCATCCTGGCTAACATGGTGAAACCCCGTCTCTACTAAAAATACAAAAAATTAGCCGGGTGTGGTGGCGGGCACTTGTAGTCCCAGCTACTTGGGAGGCTGAGGCAGGAGAATTGCTTGAACCCAGGAGGCAGAGGTTGCAGTGAGCCAAGATCGCACCACTGCACTCCAGCCTGAGCAACAGAGTGAGACTCTATCTCAAAAAAAAAAAAAAAAAAAAAAAGAAATTACACAAGCAAAGATCATTCTCTTTTGGGCCAGGTTTATAGTTTTGTAACCCCTATGCCACATTTTGACACCTTATAGTATTTCGCTCGGATAAGTATGAAATTGCTTGATTAATAAATGCAAATAAAAATGTATGCTGGCAATTCTTAGGACACTTCTAATATTACTTTACCAATAATTTTACAGCTAGCTTATTTATTAAAGATTTTAATTAAGTTACATGAACTTGAAAAAGCATTTTCTTTTTTAGTATCTAAGTGCTTTTATTTTTTGTAAGCCAATTAGAGCTCTTTTATATATTTTTAGTAGTGAAACATTGTGTACACAACACATAAATACATACGTTAGGCATGTTAATGTTATTATAGATTCATAAAAACCATTTTTTCCTATGTTAGACTTTTAGATTCTTGATAACCTGTTTTACAACCCTGGGCAATTTTCAGCTAAACAGCCTTAAATTTGCATATTAAAGGAAGCAACTCAGGTGAGAGTCAAATAGCAACATTTACATTATAAAATACAAAGAGAAAAAGGTTGGATTATAGAAATTATAAAGTCCTTTAAAATACACACGCGCGCGCGCGCACACACACACACACACACACACACAAAGATCCTATAGCTTTTACTTCAGAACTTTTAGCCATGAAATAAATACAAATTTACTGGCTTGCAAAAAAAAACTTGTTGGATCTAAACAGCGGTTTTTATCTTAATAGAAAAATAACAGCAGATTTAGAGCGGCAGAAAAGAAGAAATAGAAAACAGGGGGACTTAGGAACGCTCTAGTTTGCAGGCTGACTTTAGGGCTATTTTTCCTTAATGTAAATGTGCACAAAGACCATATTATTTCCATAAAGTTTGGCAAACAGAGGTGCCATTAAATCTACAGAGTGCTCAAAAGGAAGTCATTCTCCTTGTTTTCTCCTCACTCTTGTTTCTTACTTTTTTTTCTTAAAAGGAGGAACTGAGCTGTGGTCTAGGGTTTTTGTGTGGTGGATTCATATGTGCTGCTTGTGGGCAGCAGTCTACAGTGTGTCACCACTGAGCCATTTCCACCCTTTTCTGTGCCTCAGTTTCTCTCTCCAAAGGTCTGTGACCTCAGAGAGCGCTCAAAATGCCAGGTGATCAGCCCTTGTATGTGTTTCCTGGATAAGCCATTTTTAAAATTAAGTTTTTTGGGGGATTGCCCTGCAGGGCCACTGCATGTCATGGGGGATCCACCCCTCAGACACTCCCATGAGGCCCAGGGGTGCCTTTTGGCTGGGAGGGGCAAAATGCCCTTTCTCTTCACAGCTGAGAAAACTCAGTTTCATTAATATATGAAAACAACAATTCAGTTCCTCATGCAAATGCACACAGAAAAACCAAATTAAGATTAAATTTGGGAGAAAAAGCAACAGAGAGGACCCTTTAGAATGCATCTCAGAACTAGAATTAGGATCCTTAAACAACAACTTCAGAGGGGAACAAACAACAAAGAAACCCAACAATTGATCACTGAGCGCTCTAATGGTAAGGAGAAATTCAGACCAGCTGGTTGTTAATCTTAACTTTGGCCAAGACAAACCCCAATTCACTTACTTACCTAGGGATGGATCTCAGGCTGAAGACTGCTCTCTACCATCCCAGAAGCAGAAAAAAACAAAACAAAACAAAACTCATCTTCCCTGTTGGAAGTGAGCTCAAACTCCATAAAGGAGTTACCTGCCTTTCATCATTATGGAAGCAGGAAAAACTTGCCTTCCTTATGTTGGAAGCAAGTAAAACTCCAAGAAAAATAGGAGTTGTACAGCAAAATAAACTTTAGATCTTGACCAAATTTTGGGAGATCAGGACTTCTCTGGAGGGGGTGCTCTCAGACTTCAGCAAATTGTCCTTTTGGTGTGAGCCATAATGTTAGCTCATGCTGGTACCAAGCACCGATAGGAGATTTGTCAAAAGTCAGGGGTATCTCCATTCACAATTCCCCCATGGTTACCAAAATGTGAACCCTGAAAATCTGAGACACGTCTCAGTTAATTTAGAAAGTTTATTTTGCTAAGGTTGAGGATAAGCCCATGACATAGTCTCAGGAGGTCTTGACAACATGTGCCCAAGGTGGTCAGGGCAAAGCTTGGTTTTAAACATTTTAGGGAGACATGGGACATCAATCAATACATGTAAGAAGTATTAGTTCCCTCCAGAAAGGCAGAGAGAGTTCAAAGCAAGGACCCCCCCAACCCTGGGGGCTTCCAGGTCACAGGTAGGTGAGAAACAAATGGTTGCATTCTTTCGGGTTTCTGATAAGTCTTTCCAAAGGAGCTAATCAGAATATGCATCTATCTCTGTGAGTAGAGGGATGACTTTGAATAGAATGGGAGGCAGATTATCCTGAAGAGTTCCCAGTTTGAAGGGGACCAAGATATTTTCCTTTCACAGGGGTACCCATTTGTTGATTCTCTTTTCTTCCTTGGACATCCTGTGATTTCCTCTCTTTCCATCTATGGGGCACACCAGGCTTTTGGTCTTCAGGTATAAGCACTCAGCTGGGAAGCTGAGAGCCTAGAAAACACAGCTGGAAAGAAATACAGGTCACACTGCATTTGTAGCTAGTGAGACTTTTCTTTCTTCTAGCTGCCTCTGGTTTGATTGTGGATGTTGAGAGGATTGCTTTTCACCTCTTTGGAGATTTCTAGTTCATCCTTGCTTCGCTAAGTCACAACATCAGGTAAGGTTTATTGCTTTTGATGAGTTACTAGAAAAGTTACCTTTAAAAAAAAAAAAGCTGATTATAGTGTTTATAAAAGATAATTTCACAAGTAAAGTAGGCTAGCTGCTTTTTCAGAGTCAAATATGCTGAGTCCAGGCATAGGGCATGCTTTTGTTGCCTTACTCATTAAGGGGATCCACCCTGAAGTCAACGATCAATCAAGAAACAGGTTAAGTTGAAAAGACCACATCTCTAACTATATTGGTCTCCAAAATATGACTGTCTGGAGTTTACCTAGTTATTTTGAAACTCTTTGTAAGGAAAATTTACATCTATAAAGAAAATTTCTATTTGTAAAGGCATCTTTCTCCTGCATTTAAACCACTAGAAACTTTTAAGATAGGAAAGACATTTGCTTAATGTTTACATAGCAAACCTTACCTATGTTTAAGATACTTTCCCTGTCAATCTTTATTTTGACAGAGCCTTTACGTATGTTCTTCTTGTCTCACAAATAATGCTGCTTAGATTTAGGTTGTGTGCCTTTGGGATGTAAATTTTTACTTAAGGAACCATCCTTTTAGAAGTGCAAATTTAGGACTGCCTAGCTAAGAATTGTTTAGGGCTTGACAGTTTAAAGTGGGGAGAGAAATCATTTGAAAACTGGAAAATGAGAAACCTAATAAAGCTATAAAATCTCCTGTCTGTGAGTCTGTATGTCTGTATGTGTCATGTTTATGTTATATCACTAAAATATATGAAAGAACTCTAATTAATTGGCTTAAAGAAAAAGTAAGTGCTTAAATATCTTTTTTTTTTTTTTTTTGAGACAGAGTCTCGCTCTGTTGCCCAGGCTGGAGTGCAGTGGCGTGATCTCAGCTCACTGCAAGCTCCACCTCCCGGGTTGACGCCATTCTCCTGCCTCAGCCTCCCGAGTAGCTGGGACTTACAGGTGCCCGCCACAACACCCGGCTAATTTTTTGTATTTTTAGTAGAGACGGGGTTTCACCGTGTTAGCCACGATGGTCTCGATCTTCTGACCTTGTGATCCACCCACCTCGGCCTCCCAAAGTGCTGGGATTACAGGCGTGAGCCACTGCTCCTGGCCTAAATTAAATATCTCATCAGAAAAATAAAAAGTAACTCAAATGCCTCTTAGTATACATGACTTGAGTACGTTTTTGGTAAGTAAGATGTTTTGTTTCCTAGAGTCAATTTTTTTTTTCTTTTGGGCAATTTATAGCTCACGAAAATTGAGTAAAGCATACTTTTGTGAGCAAAATTGAAACATTTATATTCCTCTTTACCTGGATTTTCCAGAATTTGGAAACTAAATATTTTTAGTTTATAACAATAGTTATTTGCATTAAGTTTATCAATAGTATGTTTTCTTTTATAAGAGGACACATCGGAGACACTGATAATTTTACCAAAGCTTGGACTGGAAAGGCATATTTTCAAGATACGACAGATTGCTTTAAGGAGTTGAGGTTGGTTTCATAAAAGGGCCCTTGGAAAGACTGGCCCAATACTTTGTCTGTACAGTTCCCTTACAAAGTTTGTGACCTTATGGTAAGTAAAAATGTCACCTTCTGACAGGTCCATGAACCTCAAAATACTTTGGGACATTGAGAAGAGTTTACCCAATTCATACAGGCATTGCAGGCACAGTCTGACGGTGAATCCTTGGCTTGGCCTTCTAGCCCCAAGAGGCTTTTAAAAGTCTAATCTGGGCCAGGCACGGTGGCTCACGCCTATAATCCCAGCACTCCGGGAGGCCGAGGCGGGCAGATCACCTGAAGTCAAAAGTTCAAGACCAGCCTTGCCATAGTGAAACCCCATCTCTACTAAAAATACAAAAAAATTAGCCGGGCGTGGTGGTGCGTGCCTGTAATCCTAACTACTCAGGAGGCTGAGGCAGGAGAATCGCTTGAACCCGGGAGGCGGAGGTTGCAGTGAGTCGAGATCACGCCATTGCCTTCCAGCCTGGGCAACAAGAGCAAAACTCCGTAGGAAAAAAAAAAAAAAAGTCTAATCTGATATTCCTTATGAAAAAGTACCAGCAAAGCCAACTTAAGAGAGCCTTTATGGTGGATCACTATTCTTGCTGTACTTCATGCAAATAATCAGACCAAGTATAATAAGACTATAAAACTTACATTACAAATAACTTGGTACTACTAAGATTTATCTTTGGTAGAAATGGAGAACTTGGGAGAGCAAAATTATGTTTCAGAAGAAAATTGTAGAACACTTGTTTTGAGATTCTAGCCCTAATCATTATTTTTGTAGAGATGGGGTCTCACTATGTTGCTAGGGCTGGTTATGAACTCCTGGCTTCAAGCAATCCTCTCACCTTGGCCTCTCAATGTAGTGGGGTTATAGGCATGAACCACCACACCAAGCCTGCCACTTCTTTTTTTTTTCTTTTTCTTTTTTTTTGGAGACAGAGTCTCACTGTGTCACCAGGCTGGAGTGCAGTGGTGCAATCTCGGCTCACTGCAACCTCAGCCTCCCAGGTTCAAGCGATTCTCCTGCCTCAGTCTCACAAGTAGCTGGGACTATAGGCGTGCGCCACCATGCCCAGCTAATTTTTGTATTTTTAGTAGAGATGGGGTTTCACCATGTTGGCTAGGATGGTCTCGATCTCTTGACTTCACGATCCGCCTACCTCGCCTCCCAAAGTGCTGGGACTACATGTGTGAGTCACCGCGCCCGGCCGCCTGCCACTTCTTAAAAAAAACCCACTTGTAAGGACTGTTAATCAGAATGTATATTCAGGGCAACTTGAATCTATGCTCCTGGGTGGCCATCTTTAATCTTTTTTTTTGAGACAGGGTCTTACTCTGTCACACAGGCTGGAGTGCAGTGGCATGACCTGCCTCCCAGGCTTAAGTGATCCTCCCACCTCAGTCTTCCAAGTATCTCTGGCCACAGGCCTGAGCCACTATGCCAGGATAATTATTGTATTTTTTGTTGAGATAGGGTCTTGCTATGTTGCCCAGGTTGGTCTTGAACTCCTGAGCTCAGGAAATCCACCCACCTTGGCCTCTCAAAGTGCTGGGATTTATGGGCATGAGCTACCATGCTTGGCTGATCCTTAATCTTTATACTTGAATAAGTTCTCTTTTAACTAGACTCTGAACTTTTTGATTATTTTAGTTTGACACTATACTCTGATGTATGTAATAAAATGTTTAAAGTTATTTGTTTGAAAGATGTTTTTTACTATGTAAGGCTTCACTGTAAGTGGTATTATACTAGTGAATACATGTATGTATATAGTAAAGATTTTATAGACACATTTAATAAATCTAACAATATTACTTATTAGCTGTATTGTTAACAGTGTTAATTCACTCATTGTAAGTGGTTACCAAGTTATAACATCTGTAGTGACATCTAAAACACTTCTTTCAAAAATATTTTGTAGCATGTGGCTTACAGGCTTTGTAACCATCATTTTCAGCAAACTAACACAAAAACAGAAAACCAAACACTGTATGCTGTCACTCGTAAGTGAGAGTTGAATAATGAGAACACATGTACACAGGGAGGGGAACACCACACACTGGGGCCTGTCAGGGGGTGGGGGCCAAGGCAAGGGATAGCATTAGGAGAAATACCTAATGTAGATGACAGGTTGATGGGTGCAGCAAACCACCACGGCACCTGTATACCTATGTAACAAACCTGCACGTGTATACCTATGTAACAAACCTGCACGTTCTGCACATGTATCCCAGAACTTAAAGTATAATAATAAAAAAAGAGTGTTACTTCAATGAATCAATGTAATATATGAAGTGTGACTACATCTATGTTTATAAGATAATTTTAAGAATGTTACTTATAAGTTGCATTAATAGTATTAATTCAGTCAATAAAAGTGTTTACCAAGGTCTAAAGTATGTATGTGTTTAAACATACTTCCTTAATAAAAACTTTTTCTTATATATGTTACATGCTTTTTTGTGAAGAGGGTTATGTTAGTTAACACATATGTATGTAATGAAGTGTTTGTAGATACATTTAAAATATGATTCTAATAATTTTCCTAAAAACTGATGTTAACAATGTGAATTCAGTGAGTGTAAGTGGCAAGTAAACCATAATGTATGTAATAAAGTGTTTAAAGATACTCGTTTAAAATATTTTTAAAAACCATCTGCCTGCCTCGACTTCCCAAAGTGCTGGGATTATAGGCGTGAGCCACCACGCCCAGCCCATTTCTTTTTAAGAGTATTCACTGTTGCATATATAAATGCTACTGATTTTTATATGTTGATTTTGTATCCCTATCTTTACTGAATTCATTTATCAGTTCTAACCCATTTTTTGGTAGAATATGTAGGGCTTTCTAAATACAAGATCATGTTGTTTGAGAACAAGGATAATTTGACTTCTTGCTCTCCAATTTAGATGCCCTTTATTTCTTTTTCTTTTGCTTGACTGGTCTGGATAGGACTTCTAATATTATACTGAATAAAAGTGGTAAAAGTGGGCCTCCTTGTTTTGTTCCAAAGCTTAGAGAAAACAGTTTCAATTTTTCTCATTTGCAGTTAGATGTGGGTTTGTCATATTTAGTTTTTATTTCATTGAAGTACATTTCTTCTCTACACAGTTTGTTGAATGTTTTACTATAAAGTTGGATTTTAATTATACTATATTTACTATATACTATATTTATTTTACTATGAAGTTGAATGCTTTTTAACCATTGATTGAAATAATAATATGGTTTTTGTTTTGGTTCTGTTAATGTGATATATGAGATTTTATTGATTCATATATGTTGAATCATGCTTGCATCCCTGGGATGAATCCCATTTAATCATGGTGAATGATCTTTTCAATATGGATTGAGTGAGGATTTTCTAGTATTTTTTTGAGCACATTTTTGTCTATGCTCATTGAAGATACTGTCCTGCCTGTAGTTTGTTGTTGTTATATCCTTATCTGGGTTTAGTATCAGGCAAATGCTATCTCATAGAATGTGTTTGGAAGTATTCTCTTCTTTTTAATTTATTTTATATATATATTTTGAGACAGAGTCTCGCTCTGTCACCCAGGCTGGAGTGCAGTGGCACGATCTCAGCTCACTGCAAGCTCTGCCTCCTGGGTTCAAGCCATTCTTCTGCCTCAACCTCCTGAGTAGCTGGTACTACAGGCACCTGCCACCACTCCCAGCTAATTTTTTGTATTTTTTTTTAGTAGAGACGGGGTTTCACCATGTTAGCCAGTATGGTCTCGATCTCCTGACCTCGTGATCCGCCCGCCTCAGCCTCCCAAAGTGCTGGGATTACAGGTGTGAGCCACTGCCCCTGGCATCTTTTTAATTTTTTAAAGAATTTGAATAGAATTGGTATCAGTTCCTTTTTAAGCATTTGGTAGAATTCATCACTGAAGCCAAATCCTTGCCTTTTTGTTGATGGGGGACTTTTTATTATGCCTTAAATCTCATTACTCTTACTGTTTTTTTCATATTTTCTATTTCTTCATGGATCAATCTTGGTAGGTTGTTTGTGTCCAGGAATTTATGCACTTCTTCCAGGTTTTCCAATTTGTGGGTATACAGTTGTTCATAATAGTTTCTAATAATTATTTGCATTTTTGTGGTATCAGTTGTTATGTCTCCTTTTTCATTTCTGATTTTATTTCTTTGGGTCTTCTATCTTTTTTTAGTCTAGCTAAAGATTTGTCTATTTTGTTTATCTGTTCAAATCCTCAACTTTTTGTTTCATTGGTCATTTGTATAACTTCTTAGTCTCAGTTTTACTGATTTTTCCTCTTATCTTTATTATTTCTTTCCTTCTACTAAATTTGGATTTAGTTTTTGCTTTTCTAGTTACTTTAGTATATTGTTACATTGTTTACATAAAACCTTTCTTTTTTTTTAAATGTAGGCACTTATGGCTATAAACTTCCCTCTTATCACTGCTTTTGTTGTATTCTTCAGTTTTTTTGTATATTGTGTTTCTATTTTTGTTTCCAAAAATTTTTTAATTTCTTTACTGAACCACTGAATATTCAGAAGCATGTTTTTAATTTCCATGTGTTTGTGTAGTTTCCAAGGTTCCTCTTGTTATTGTTGTCAAGTTCTTTTCTCTTGTGGTTAAAAAAAAACTGGATATAATTTTGACTTTTTTTTGCATTTGTTGAGGATTATTTTGTATCCTATTATATAGGCCTGGAGAATGTTTCACATGCTGATGAGAATTATATGTACTCTGAAGCAATTGAGTGACATGTTCTGTAAATGTCAGTTAGGCTCATTTGGTCAAGTGTGTAGCTTAACTCCAATTTTGTGGTTGTTGCTGATTTTCTGTCAGAATAATCTGTTCCTTCCTCAAGAGTGTTGAAGTACCCTACCATTGATATATTGCAGTTTTTCTCTCTGTTTAGATCTATTAATGTTTGCTTTATGTACTTGTTTTGAATATATATTTATAACTGTTATATCTTCTTGGTAAATTGATACCCTTTTTTGGACAGGGAAAAACTTTTTTAAATTACAAACTCAATTCATTTGGTGTATTTCAAAGGTGCAATACTTTTCTTCATTTATCAGTGAAAGAAGTTAGAAATTAACTTCCCCCAAAAATCAGCAAATGGCAAACAAATGTCCTTGAAAGTCACAATCACATATAGTTTGGTCTTAGAAAAGAGGCGGGACAAGACAGGCTCCACCCACTTTCATGAGTTTCATCAAATACTGGATCTACTCCAGGGTGGAGAGAACGGGCAACTTTCAAAAAGGAGTATGTTATTAAATGAGGCATTTACTATACTCCTTCCTAAGAGCACCAGATGGGGAATATGTTTTCTAAACTAGATCTAGAAAGTGGAAGGTGGAATCAATCCATCCTCCTCCCCTTAAGGGCTATCCACTGGTTAATTAATTAAAAAAAAACAAGACTAAAAAACCCCACATACAGTCCTTGAAAAAAAGAGGAGGAAAAAGACCCCCAAACACTAAGATGTCCCAGATTACTCTCCATAGTGGAACCAGGGAGCAGCTTCAACAATTCCAATTAGTCTGTATGTCTTGCTTTTAAACCAACAAAAAAATTTTTTCAAACTACAAAACAAAAACTAGTACTAATCACTTTTCTGACAATACACAATTACTCAAAATTAACTAGTACTCGGAGGGGGAAGGGGGCATACTAGATGGCACCTTAATACCTATGGGCCTTGTCTCACACGAGTGCATGTGGGTAGGTGCAGGGCATTTGTCATTATTGCAAAAAAAAGTTTTAATTTTTAATCTTTAGTTTGATTTAAACATTGCTTTTAGTATGATGCCAACACCAGCTGTGCAGAAAGGGCTCTGGAGAGATGTTCATAGCAGCACACACCTGCAGCTCTTCTTTCTGGAGGCTCCAGGGCAGCCAATATTGCTTCGTCGAATACATTCTTTAGGCCTTTCTGCGTGAGTGCAGAACACTCCACATACCTGACAGCCCTCAGGTCACGGACCAGCTTTTCAGCAGTCTCTGGAGTGATAGGCTTCTGTTTGCTCTTGGCAAGTTTCTCAGTAGAGGGGTCATCTCTGAGATCAGTTTGGGTCCCAGCAAGCAAGAGAGGAGTCTTTGAACAGTGGCGAATTATCTCAGGCACCCACTTTTCTTTCACATTTTCAAATGAAGATGGAGAGACCACTGAAAAACAGACTAGACATACATCTGTTTGTGGATAACTCAGTAGTAGTAATCTGTCATAATCCTCTTGCCCTGCAGTATCAAAAAGCCCAAGAGTATATGGTTCTCCACCAATCATAACTGTGACTGCATAGTACAGTCAGCATATGTTCTGATGGAAATTTGTTTGTTGTGTAGGATATCAGGAGACTTGTTTTACCAATAGCACCATCGCCCACAACACCACACTTAATTGTCTGCATTGCTGAAATAGTTTTGTATCCACCTTAAATATTTCAAATCTGATGTTGACCTCAGCTTCTCCACTGGGGTGTTCGAAATTGACCCCTTTATCATCATATAGTGACCTTCTTTATCTGTTTACATTTTACTTGTGGTCTATTTTATATGATATAAATATTGCTACTCCTGCTCTTTTTTGGTTTCCATTCGCATGGAATTTTTTCTCATCCTTTCATTTTCAGTTTATACATGTCTTTATTGATGAAATCGGTTCGTTGTAGGTAGTGTATATATGAATCTCATTTCTTTCTTCATTCATCCACTCAATGTCTTTCAATTGAAAAAATGAGTTCATTCTTTTGATAAATAAGTACTGATAAATAAGTACTATTGTCGTTTTGTGATTTGTATCTTCGTTGTTTTGTAACTCTTCTCTTTCTTTCTCACTGTCTCTTCTTTGTGGTTAATTTTCTATGGTACTGTGTTTTAATTTGTTGCTTTTTTATTTTCAGTGTATTTGTTAGAAAATTTTACTCTGTGATTATGAAGATTACAAAAATATCTTAAAGTGATGACTTTGATCACAAAGAAAATAATATAAACTAAGAAAGCTCTACACTTCATCTTCCCCCCATTTTGAATTTCATTGTGTCACTTTATGTATCTTTGTATTTCTTCTCTCTTAACAGGTTTCTGTAGATACTTTTGTTTTTCATAGATTTGTCTTTTAGTCATCATACTAAAGTGATAAGTGGACTGCATACTACAGTTACAAAATTTTGAGTTTGTCTGTTGGCTTATTTTTACCAATGAGTTTTATAACTTTAGATGTTTTCTTTTTTGCACATTTGCGTTTTTCTATTTTCAGACTGAAGAAATTTCTTTGGCATTTCTTGTGAGATGGGTCTGATGAGATGCATTCTCTTAACTTTTGTTTGTCTGAGAAACACTATCTCCCCTTCATGTTTGAAGGATAGCTTTGCTGGTTACAGTATTCACAGTTCACAATTTTAGTCTTTCAGCCCTTTACATGTACTCCTACTTTCTCCTGGGTTGGACAGTTGCCATTTAGAAGTCTGCTGCCAGTCAGATTGGAGCTCCTTTATATTATTCACTTATTTTCCCTTGCTGTTTTTAGTATTTTATTTGTCTTAGGCCTTTGAGGGTTTTATTATCCTATGCCCTAGGGTAATCTTACTTGGCTTTACTCTGTCTGGTGATCTCTGACCTTCTTATACTTGGAGATTTATATCTTTCTCAAGTTTTGGAAAGTTTCCTGTTATTATTTCTTTGAATAGACTTTCTTTTTTTCCCTTTTTCTTTTCTGAGAAGGAGTCTCACTCTGTCACCCAGGCTGGAATGCAGTGGCATGATAGCTCACTGCAACCTCTGACTCCCAAATTCAAGCAATTATTTTGCCTCAGCCTCCCAGGTATCTGGGATTACAGCTGCATACCACCACACCCCACGAATTTTTGTATTTTTAGTAGAGACAAGGTTTCACCATGTTGGTCAGGCTGGTCTGGAACTCCTGACCTTCAGTGATCCACCTGTCTCAGCCTCCCAAAGTGCTGGGATTACAGGCATGAGCCACTGCACCCTGCCTCTTTGAATAAACTTTCTATTCCTTGCTTTTGCTCAGCTTCCTCTTGAACACCAGTAATTCTTAGATTTACTATTTCAATGTGATTGTCTATATCTTATAGGCATGCTTTATTACTTTTCATTCTTTTATCTCATCTGTGTATTTTCCATTAGCCTGTCTTTAAGCTCACTGATCTCTTTCTCTGCTTGATGCATCTGCCACTGAGAGCCTCTCATGAATTTTTGTTCAGCAGATATACTTCTTAGTTTTAGGATTTCCGTTTGATGTTTTTAAAAAATCATTTCAATCTTTTTCCTTAAATTTATCTGATAAATTTCTTAATTGCTTTTCTGTATTATTTTGTATATCACTGAATTTCCTTAAAAACACTACTTTGGGGCTGGGTGCAGTGGCTCACGCCTGTAATCCCAGCACTTTGGGAGGCTGAGGCGGGCAGATCACAAGGTCAGGAGTTCGAGACCAGCCTTGCTAACATGGTGAAACCCCGTCTCTACTAAAAAAATACAAAAGTTAGCAGGGTATGGTGGTGGGCACCTGTAATCCCAGCTACTCGGGAGGCTGAGGGAGGAGAATCACTTGAACCTGGGAGGCAGAGGTTGCAGTGAGCCGAGATCGTGCCATTGCACTCCAGTCTGGGTGACAAGAGCAAGTCTCTGTCTCAAAAAAAAAAATACTATTTTGGATTCTTGATCAGAGAGTCCACCTATCACTGTTTAGTTAGTGTTGGCCAGTGGCTTCTTGCTTTGTACACTCGGGAAGATTATAGTTTTTTTGTTTGCTGTTTTTTCTTATGAATGTACATCTACGTCTCTGCATTAAAGGATTAGTTATTCATTCGAATCTTCTCTATCTGGCTTGTTTTATTTTCTATTGGGTGTGTTAGAGATTGTTTGCAATTTACCTTGAATATCCTTTTTGCTATGTCACTACCTCCTTTTTGGCACTAGATGGCACCTTAATCCCAGGTTTGCCTCAGCTCTAGCAACCATTCAGAGCACTTCTTGTGCCAGATGAGGGAAGTCCTAAAGGGAATACCAGGGAAGCTTGGCAAGGCTAGCTAGGGATTTGTGGTCTGAGAACCTATGAAACATAGCTCCTACAGCATGGTGTTACTGAACAGCCACTGTGATTTGGCATCTCCTTTGGCTAAATAACTAAATTTCCCAGGCTGGGGATACTAGTTGCAACCTAATCTCTTTGTTTCTGGTGTCCTCAGGAGTTTTTCTCCCTTAAGGCACTGGCTATACTTCTTGTGGGTGTCTTCTGCCTGGAATCCCAAGATGATGGGAAAGCTGGTTGTCTTCCTTAATCTTCTTCTTCTTCATCTTTTTTTTTTTTTTTTGGTCTAGTAAGATTTAATAGTGAAAAATTATCTGCACACTTGGTGTCTGGCAGATTTGTGCTAGGATGTCAGGAATATAAAAGTCTTACTCTTTTATGTCTGCATGGATTTTTTCACTTCTCCATTATTTCAGTAACTATCTTATTCACATATTTGAGTTCTGTGATATTGCTGATGATAATCTTGGTGCTGTGCATTTGTTTAAGATTTCCTGTGGGTCAGGAAGTGGAAACCAGCTTGCTTCTACTCAGCCTTTTTGGTGATGTCACTGCCCTTATGAATTTTGAAAGCTTTACTGTGAAGGGTGTTAAATGAGTAACATGTAGTAAGGTATTTGTAGACACATACTTAAAAGATATTTCTAAGATGTTGCTGGAAAAATGAATTTGTAAATGTATTAATTTAGTGATTTCAAGTGTTTACCCAATTGCAAATATATAATAAAATGTTTAAATATGTTTATTTAAAGAAGTTCCTTACTATACCTCTTAAAATCTTTGTTGTGAAGAGTGTTCTTTTAGTAAGTGGATATGTGTGTGAGGTTGTAGACACTTACATTAAAGATAATTCTAATAATGTTATTTATTAGATGAGTTGGTTACTATGTTAACTCATTGAATGCAAGTGCTTACCACATTATAAAGTATGCAATAATGTGTTTAAACATGTTTTAAAAGATGCTTTTGTTATTCATTTTAAGAGCTTTGTAATGAAGAGTGTTATTTCAGTGAGTGGATGTAATACTATGTAGGGAATAGTTAGTAGACACATGCCTAAAAGATGATCTAAGTATGTCATTGATAAAATGAGTTGGTGACTATGTTAATTCAGTGAATGCAAGTATTATCAAACTGGAATGTATGTAATAGAGTGTTTAAACATGGTTCTTTAAAGATTTTTCTTACCACACATTTTATTTTATTTATATATATATTTTTTGAGATGGAGTCTCACTCTGCCACCCAGGCAGGAGTGCAATGGTGCAATCTTGGCTCACTTCAACTTCCTCTGCCCCCCAGGTTCAAGTGATTCTCCTGCCTCAGCCTCCCGAGTAGCCGGGACTACAGGTGGATGCCATCAGGCTCGGCTAATTTTCTTTGTACTTTTAGTAGAGACGGGGTTTCACCATATTGGCCAGGCTAGTCTCGAACTTCTGACCTCAGGTGATCTTCCCGCCTCAGCCTCCCCAAGTGCTGAGATTACAGGCGTGAGCCACCGCGCCCAGCCTCTTTCCATGCATTTTAAAAGCTTTGTTCTGAAAATTGTTACATCAGTGAGTGAATGTGGCTCACTGTAAAGTGTTTATAAGCACATGCTTTAAAGATGATTCTAAAAATGTTACTGATGAGTTGATAATAGTGTTAATTCAGTGAATGTAAGTATTAATTAAATGCAAGTGTTTGCCAAATTATAAAGTATGTAATGAAGTCCTTAAACATGCTTATTTATAGATTTTTTAAATTATGCACTTAAAAATCTTTCTTGTTAAGTGTGTTATGTTAGAGAGTACGTCTAATATTTCACTACATACACCTCACTAGGTTTGCAGGCACATGTTAAGAAGATAAAACTGATAATGTCACTTAAAATATATGTTGTTAACTGGATTAATTCCGGGAATTTAAGTGTTTAATAAGCTATCATACATGTGTGAAGTGTTTAAGCATTTTTTTTTTTTTTTTAGACAGAGTCTCACTCTGTCACCCAGGCTGGAGTGGTGTGCGATCTCGGCTAGCTGCAGCCTCTGCCTTCTGGGTTCAAGCAATTCTCCTGCCTCAGCCTCCTATAGCTGGGACTATAGGTGCCCGCCACCACACCTCGCTAATTTTTGTATTTTCAGTACAGATGGGGTTTCACCATGTTGGCCAGGCTGGTCTCAAATCTCTGACCTCAGGTGATCTGCCCCACCTCGGTCTCCCAAAATGTTGGGATTACAAGCATGAGCCACCCTACCATGGCCAACCAAGCATATTTTTTTAAAGATGTTTCTTTCCATTGCATTTTGGGTAAGAAACATTCTATGGCAAAAAGCTTTTATTTTAATGAGTGGATCTAACGTATGTAATGTATGTAGTGAAGTGTTTATATGATGAAAGATAAATCTAAGAATGCTACTTAAAAGATGTGTTGTTAACTGTATTAATTCAGTAAATTTAAGTGTTTACCAAGCTGTATAGTATACAATAATGTGTTTAAATGTGCTTCTTTAAAGATATTTGTTACCAGAGAGGGTAATGTCAGCAAGTTGTTAGAATAGAAACTGTCTCACTCTACTTACTTCCACAGAAATTCAACTAACAATTTTCCACAGTTTAGAGTATCTTTGTAAATATCCCAGAACTTGAGAATGAATCTGAGACATCTTCTTGAACTACAGACCGAGAGAAGCCATACATAAAGCATAAGAGGAATGATTTCACTTTGACCAAGTTGCTCTTCTGCCAAAACTGCACAGTGCCACACACAGTGTTTTCCAGTAACCATGTTATTTTTTCAGAGGGAGAAAAAAATTGGAGGTGAATATTTAGCTTTCCTATTATTCTGGGGCCATTCACAGGAGATACCATCTTGTCTCACCTCATGGGACATATTGGAGGGTATTAGAGGAGCTGGTCCTACCCTAGCCTACGTGTTTTTCCAGCCCAGTACCATTTTATCTCACCAATACTCACACTGACCCCAGGACATCCTGAAGGCTCAGATCTAGCCTTTCTTCCTCTTTGCAAAAAGACCTTTCTCTACCCAGACATACAGGGACACCATTTTATACACCCACCTTAGGTGTTCTAAGGAAAAGCGCTTATCCTGATTGACATATCTGTGAAAAGTAAACAACTTTCCCAGTGGAAGGTGACAGAATTTGGGCTGCTCTGATTAAAATTCTCTGGCTTAGTGCTTGCTACAGGTGTAGGGTCAGATAGAAATTGCAGGGAAAGATTACTGTTGCCGTTTTGGTTCCCTCCCCTGCCAGTAGGTGAAAAGCTAGCCCTATGGCCTGTAGTATAAATATAAGCGCATCTGTGTGTGTTTGGTGTGTGTGTTTGCATTATGTTTATTACATGCACATTTATACAAGCATGTATTTATATATTTATGTATGCATAAATGTATATTTTATGTTATTACATATAAGATCTATATTTTATTATTTATAATATATATGAATTTTTTCCTGCTTGCATGCAAAGGCACCACCACAAACTGGCAGACAGTGCTACAATGTCGTATGTATAAATATTTATATTTTAATTTCTATTTATTTATATGTTGATGATATATTTGTAAATGTTTCCTATTTCATTTAAAATGTATGCATTTATATGTGTGTAGATATTAATTTCCAGTTATGGTTTTACTTGTGCCCTGTATGCTTAAACATTCCAGACTGATCAATTGTGCTACATTGTTTCCTGAGACTACAGATTCCAACACGCCAAGACCCGGCTGAGCGGGAAGATGCGGCTATACATTGGACTTTACGTGTCAGGGCCATCTCTTCCCTTGGCATTTGGGAAAAGTTCACTTCTCCTATAGGAGGGAGCAGAGAAACTTGGCTGACTGTTTCAGGGCAAATGAAGGAACCAAATGTCTACGGAACCTGGTAATATTAGGCAGTCTTCCATTCAAGTCCTATTTGGACACTGTCTCTCTGAAATTTTAAGAACAGAAAAGCTCTCAGAACCTTCCTGCCACCATGTTCGCACCTCACTGCTCCAGCCTCTGGGGCACATTCTATCCTTTCGGCCTGCGACTAGCAGCAAAAAAAATTACATATTTTCTTGCTCCATACATACCTTGAGGTGAGCAAAAAAATTAAATTTTAACCATGAAGGAAATTGTGCACATCCAAGCCAGTCACTGTGGCAACCAGATCGGTGCCAAGTTCTGGGAGGTGATCAGTGATGAACATGGCATCAACCCACCGGCACCTACCACAGGGACAGTGCCCTGCAGCTGGACCGCATCTCCGTGTACTACAATGAAGCCACAGGTGGCAAATATGTTCCTCATGCCATCCTGGTGGATCTAGAACCTGGGACCATGGACTCTGTTCACTCAGGTCCTTTTGGCCAGATCTTTAGACCAGACAACTTTGCTTCTGATCAGTCTGGGGCAGGCAACAACTGGGCCAAAGGCCACTACACAGAGGGGGCTGAGCTGGTTTATTCGGTCCTGGATTTGGTATGGAAGGAGGCGGAGAGCTGTGACTGCCTTCAGGGCTTCCAGCTGACCCACTCACTTGACTGGGACACAGGCTCTGGAATCGGCACTCTCCTTATGAGCAAGATCCAAGAAGAGTACCCTGATTGCTTCATGAATACCTTCAGTGTGGTACCTTCACACAAGGTATCTGACACCGTGGTTGAGCCGTACAATGCCACCCTCTCCGTCCATCAGTTGGTAGAGAACACTGATGAGACCTATTACATTGACAATGAGGCCCTCTAGGATATCTGCTTCCGCAATCTGAAGCTGACCACACCAACCTACTGGGATCTGAACTACCTCGTCTTAGCCACCATGAGTGGTGTCACCACCTGCCTCCACTTCCTGGCCAGCTCAGTGCTGACCTCTGCAAGTTGGCAGTCAACATGGTTCCCTTCCCATATCTCCATTTCTTTATGCCTGGCTTTGCCCCTTTCACCAGCTGTGGAAGCCAGTAGTATCAAGCTCTCACTGTGCCCCAACTTACCCAGCGGGTCTTCGATGCCAAAAACCTGATGGCTGCTTGTGACCCCCACCACGGCCAATACCTCACCATGGCTGCTGTCTCCAGTGGTCGGATGTCCATGAAGGAGGTCAATGAGCAGATGCTCAAAGTGCAGAACAAGAACAGCAGCTACTTTGTGGAATGGATCCCCAACAACATCAAGACAGCTGTCTGTGACATCCACCTCATGGCCTCAAGATGGCTGTCACCTTCATCGGAAGCAGCACTGGCATCCAGTAGCTCTTCAAGCGCATCTCGGAGCAGTTCACTGCCATGTTCTACCAGAAGGCCTTCCTCCACTGCTACACAGGCGAGGGCATGGACGAGATGGAGTTCACTGAGGCTGAGAGCAACATGAACAACTTCGTCTCTGAGGATCAGCAGTACCAGGATGCTACCACAGAAGAGGAAGAGGATTTCAGTAAGGAGGCTGAAGAGGAGGCCTAAGGCAGAGCCCCCCATCACCTCAGGCTTCTCAGTTGCCCTTAGCTATCTCACTCAACTGCCCCTTTCCTCTCCCTCAGAATTTGTGTTTGCTGCCTCTTTTTTTTTTTTTTTCCTGGGGGGTCCAGAATGGTGCCTAGCACATAGTAAGTGCTCAATAAACACTTTGTTGAAAAAAAAAAAAAGAACAGAAAAGATGCAGAAATTTTTGGCTTGCATGGCCATACACTTCTCAGAATACCCTTGGTGACCCAAAGGTTGGCTGGACACTGACCAGTGCTTCTGGACCAGGGCTACATGCCTGGCTTAGAAACTCCAGGCCCTCCGTAGCTTTCTGGCTCATGCATGCGCAGTTCTTATCTGCCATCAGGGACTCATCTCACCTACTCTGGTTTGAGCACAGGCATCATTCATTCACCTGGGGTGGCAGGGTCCAACAGTCTGCCTCTAACCTAGTTTTCTTTTTCTAACACCTACTTTGGCATCCAGAAGTGTTTGTCAAGCCAGACATCTGTATTTCATGCTTCTCAAACTTGTGGAGGAGGCCTCAGATACCTGGCTTTTCGGGTGTCGCCAATTCAGAGATTCTTTAGTACTGCCCTGTAGGGTTCTCTAGAATCAGCTGGAAACAGCCAGAATAGAATTACTCAAGACTGTGTAGTCTTTGGCTTCTGGGGCCATTTTCCTGGCTCTGAAAAGCTCTCAGTGTCTCACATTGCAGTTCAACCCTGGCCTGGTGTTGCTCTGGCCTGATACCGTCTTAGCCCAGCACATCCTCAGGTCTCGACCTAGCCTTTCCAACTCTCTGTGAAAAGCTTTTCCTTCACAGAGTGAAGTGTCATACTGGAACACCATTGTATGCACCCACCTCAGGTGTTCCAAAGAAGGGCCCCTATCCTGATCAAGAGGTTGTCTAGAAGTGGACAGTTTTCCCACTGTTGGGTGATGCTGCTTGGGCTGGATCTGGTTTAAGCCTCTGGCCTGGTGTTTGCCATTAGTGTAGGGTCACATGAAACCTGCATGGAAAGACTTCTGTGGCCTTTTCAGCTTCTTTTATTGAGACAATCTTATGGGATCTAGTTTAGATGTAAGTGCATCTGTGTGCATTTCAGTATGTTTGTGTATTTCTCTGCACTACGTGTATTTTATACATATATTTTATATACACATATACATTTATTATATATACATCTGTCATTATAGGTAATATCTATGTTTATTTCTAAATATATATTTATGAAAAAATATGTTTTTATTTCTCTTGTATGCAGAAATACCACCACCAACTGGCAGACAACTCTACAACACTGTATGTATAAATACCTCTTTTAATTTTATTCATTTATGTGTTGATGTGTATATTCATATATGGTACCTATTTCTTCATACACAAAAATATAGGCATTTATGTGTGTGTATATATATTTATTTGTCATTTTATCTTTGCTTGTGTGCCATGTATGGGTGAAACACTTTAGACTGACCGATTATGCTATACCGTTTCTTGAGGTCAGTGACTTCAAAACACTGAGATCTCACTGAGTGTTGTTTTCTCAGTCGTGTAAAAGATGCAGCTGTTTATTTGACTTCAGGTGTGAAGGCCATTTTTCATCCTTTGCCATGTGAGAGAAATCCTCCTCCTGCCCTAGGAGAGCAGAGAGAATTGACCGGCTGTTTCATGTCAAATAGGAAAGCCAAAAGCCTATGGGACGTGGTAGTTCTTTTATTTCAAGTCCTATTTGGTCACTACCTCTCTGAGCTTCTAAGAACAAGAGAGATGGGGTATTTTTTGGCTTACTTGGCCATACACTTCGTAGCCTAGCCTTAGTGATCCCATGGCTAGATAGAAAGCTAACTTTGCTTTTGGCCCAAGACCACATGCATGGTCTAGGGCCTCAGAGCTTTCCTTAGGTTCCTGAATTACACACAAGCACAATTCACATCACCATGATGGACCTACTTTACTCCACAAACTGGGCCCTATATTGGGGACAAGCATCATTCATTCATCTGGTGTGGCAGGGTCCAAGAATCTGCCTCCCCTTCACTACTGATGTTTACTGTTTGTCATTCTCCATCCACTGTACCCACCCCCCACTCCTTAATGGCAGCTATCAATTTCCAACTGCCCATGCTGAATTTGGAGAGAGCCCAGTCTCTCTTCCCCATTGCAAGACTCACATAGAGTGATCCCTTACCTATCAAAATGGCTCTGAATAAAGTCTTCCTTGCCACGTTTTAAAAAGGGTCATAGAATCATTTTTTAACACATGGTAAACTTTATGGGATTTTTTGTCTTTGTTATTTTTTTAAACCACAGGAAAAACTCTGTGAAATTCTTAAAGAAGTCACAATGATAGAGACAGAAAGAAAAAAAATGGTTGCCACAGAGTGGGTGGGGGCAAGGTGGAGAGTTGGAAGAATGGGGCGTTGTTATTCAATGCTTACAATTTTTTGGTTTTACAAGATGAAAAGAGGAATGCAGATGGTGGTTATGGTTGCGTAACATTGTAATTGAAGACAGTGCATTTTATGTGTATTTTACCACAATTTTATAAAATTAAAAATAAATAATTACTAACACTAGTACATAAAAATACATAAACCAAGATACTTCTTGCAGCAATAGGTGTATGACAAAATAACTGGCAACCCTAAAAATGTTTAAAAACAGAATAATAAGTGAATATACTATGGTGCATCTATACTAAAGTAGAACAAAAGTACTGGGGCCTTAGAAGTCACAGAACTTTCTTAGAATAAAGTAAGCTTTCTCATGGAGAAAGGGTGTATATCCCCAAATGACCAAAGCAGAGGTTCTCCCACCATCACCCCTTCCCTGTCCCCCTCTCGGGCCAGAGTCATGGGGGAAAGACCCATAAGGAAGAGGTATGTGAGAAGGTACCTCCAGAACAAGTCTCATCTCTTCCCCACATAACCTTGCCACTGTGACCATTTGCCCAAAATACCAAATTATGCTTCTCCTCTGAAAGATTTTCTGTGGAATGGGGCCTAGCTCACCAAGTAAGAGAAAACTCCTAGCCTAGGCTCCCAAATTGATTTGCTTCAGCAAATCTGTTCAAATGCACCCCATTTTGTTGCTTTATTCAAATGCAGAAAACTCTCATCTTGTCAGAGCTGATGACATGTATAGTCTAGGGCTTAAAAACTTCATTTCACAATCCCTCCAATAGGCTGAGGCTTTCACACTGCAGAGAACAGGAGAGGAGTGTGTGCGTAAGAAACTCCATCTGTCTGGGGCAAAATATCACTCCCCTACTTTTCCTAACTCAGGAAACGCCACTAAGCCCTTTGAGAACCATTACTGTGGAGGTTAACATCTTACTCTACGTCCTCCTGAGGTGGCTCAGTGAAAGGGGGATACTAAATTGACTTTCGTGGTGTCAAACACAGGAATGGAGTGATAGAGACCCAGCCCTAGCAGGGTTTAGTTTTGAACCATACACCCTTGGTTTTAGGTTTAACATACTCCCTACTGCAACACTCTGTTCTGGGTGCATGTTTTTATCATTCATCTTGAGGATTCATGATGTATTCTCACTCTCCCATGCACTTCCCATGGGTAGTCCTCAGCTGCATTTCACTCATGCATGGCAGTAGCCTGCTGGAGTGATTTCATATGCCTCTTCACCACCAGAAAGAGGCAGATGGACAAACATGAACAAACCCAATAGAAGGCACCCTGGAATGACGAGTTGTTTTGGCAAAATAAGTGGTGAAGGGATAGACAGGCTGTCAAATTGTGACAAATTATGGCAAATTGTGACTCTAGATTGTGATCCACGCTTAATTCTTAAGAAATCAGAATACAGTGAGAGGGGCCAAGATGGCTGACTAGCAACAGCTGCAGTTGGAGGCTCCCAGGAAGAATGAAAACAGCAAGTGAATCCTGCACCAGCAACTGAGGTATCCAGGTTGTCTCATTGGGACTGACTAGGCGGCTGGCATGACACATGGAGAGTGAGAAAAAGCAAGGTGGTGCAACGGTGCACCTGGGAGCCACATGGGGCAAGGGGATCTTCCACCCACGGCCAAGGGAGACGGTTAGTGATCATGATACCCTGCCCGGGAAACCACACTTTTTCCACAGATCTGTATAACCTGTGGATCAGGAGATCCCTCCTGTGAGCCCACGTCACAGGAGTCAACTCAAAAAGCCAGAATGCCTCTTCTCCTCCAAATGATTGCAACACCTCTCCAACAAGGGCACAGAACTGGGTAGAGGTTGAGATGGATGAATTGACATAAGTAAGCTTCTGAAAGTGGTTAATAATGAACTTCACTGAGCTACAAGAGCCATGTTCTAACCTAATGCAAAAATGCTAAGAACCATGATAAAACATTACAGGAGCTTCTAACCAGAATAACCAGTTTGGAGAGGAACATAAATAACCTGATGGAGCTGAAAAACACAGCATGAGAACTTCACAACGCAACCACAAGTATCAATAATGGAATAGAATAGACCAAGCAGAGGAAAGAATTTGAGAGCTTGAAGACTATCTTGCTGAAATAGGACAGGCAGACAAGATTGGAGAAAAAAGAATGTTAAGGAACAAACAAGACCTCTGAGAACTATGGGATTATGTAAAAAGACCAAACCTACCACTGATTGGAATACCTGAAAGAGACAGGGAGAATGGAACCAAGTTGTAAAACATACTTCAGGATATCATCCAGGAGAATTGCCCCAACCTAGCAAGTGAGGCCAACATTCAAATTCAGGAAATCCAGAGAACCCCAGTAAGATACTCCGTGAGAAGATCAACCCCAAAACACATAATCGTCAGATTCTCCAAGGTTGAAATAAAAGAAAAAAATGTTAAGAGCAGCCAGAGAGAAAGGCCAGGTCAACTACAAAGGGAAGCCCATCAGACTAACAGCAGATCTCTCAGCAGAAACCTACAAGCCAGAAGGGATTGGGGTCCGGCCAGGCGCGATTGCTCAAGCCTGTAATCCCAGCACTTTGGGAGGCTGAGGCAGGCAGATCACAAGGTCAGGAGATCGAGACCATCCCGGCCAACATGGTGAAACCCCGTCTCTACTAAAATACAAAAAATTATCTGGGCGTGGTGGTGCATGCCTGTAGTCCCAGCTACTTGGGAGGCTGAGGCAGGAGAATCGCTTGAACCCAGGAGGCGGAGGTTGCAGTGAGCTGAGATCGCGCCACTGCACTCCAGCCTGGCAACAGAGCAAGACTCCATCTCCAAAAAAAAAAAAAAAGATTGGGGGCCAATATTCAACATTCTTAAAGAAAAAATCTCCAACCCAGAATTTCACGTCTGGCCAAACTAAGCTTCATAAGTGAAAGATAAATAAAATCTTTTTCATACAAGCAAATGCTGAGGGAATTTGTCACCACTAGGTTTGCCTTGCAAGAGCTCCTGAAGGAAGCACTAAGTATGGAAAGGAAAAACCAGTAGCAGCCACTGTAAAAACACACTGAAGCACAAGGACCAATGACACTATGAAGCAATAACACCAACAAGTCTGCAAAATTACCAGCTAGCATCATGATGACAGAATCAAATTCACACATAACAATATTAACTTTAAATGTAAATGGGCTAAATGCCCCAATTAAAAGACACAGAATGGCAACCCAGATGAAGTGTCAAGACCCATCAGTGTGCTGTATTCAAGAGATAGATCTCATGCAAAGACACACATAGGCTCAAAATAAAGAAATGGAGAAAAATTTACAAAGTGAATAAAAAACAGAGAAAAGCAGAGGTTGCAATCCTAGTTTCTCATGTAACAGATTTTAAACCAACAAGATCAAAAAAAGACAAAGCAGGGCATTACATAATGGTTAAAGGATCAATTCAACAAGAGGAGGTAACTATCCTAAATACATATGTACCCAATACAGGAGAATCCAGATTCATATTAGAGGCCTACAAGGAGACTTAGACTCTCACACAATAATAGTGGGAGACTTTAATACCTCAATGTCAGTATTAGACAGATCATCAAGACAAAATTAACAAGAATATTCAGGACTTTAACTCAGCTCTGGAACAAGTGAACCTGATAGGTATTGACAGAACTCTCCACCCAAGAGCAATAGAATATATATTCTTCTCAGCACCACATGGCACTTATTGTGAAATTGATAATATAATTGAAACTAAAACACTCCTTAGCAAATTCAAAAGAACTGAACTCATAACAAACGGTCTCTCAGACTGCAGCACAATCAAATTAGAACTCACATAAGAAACCCACTCAAAATCACATAACTACATATAAATCAAACAACCTGCTCCTGAACGACTCCAGGGTAAATAATGAAATTAAGGCAGAAATCAAGAAGTTCTTTGAAACCAATGAGAACAAAGAGACAGTATACCAGAATCTCTGGGACACAGCTAAAACAGTGTTAAGAGGGAAATTTATAGAACAAAATGCCCACCATTAGAAAGGTAGAAAGATCTCAAATTGACACGCTAGCATCACAATTAAAAGAACTAGAGAACCAAGAGCAAACAAACCTCAAAGCTAGCAGAAGACAAGAAATAACCAAGATCAGAGCAGAACTGAAAGAGACAGGGAAACAAAAAATCCTTTTAAAAAGTATTGAATCCAGGAGCTGGTGTTTTGAAAAAATTAATAAAATAGACCACTAGCTTGATTAATAAAGAAGAAAAGAGAGAAGAATCAAATAAGCACAATAAAAAAGATAAAGGGGATGTCATCACTGAGCCAACAGGAAAACAAGCAACCGTCAGAGAATACTATAAACACATCTATGCAAATAAACTAGAAAATTTAGAAGAAATGGATAAATTCCTGGAGACATACACTGTCCCAAGACTAAACCAGGAAGAAATAAAATTCCTGAATAGAATTTTATTCTATTCAGAACAAAAACTTGTCCTGTTCAGAACAACAACAAGTTCTGAAATTGAGGCAGAAATAAGTAGCCTACCAACAAAAAGAAGCCCAGAACCAAATGGATTAACAGCTGAATTCTACCAGAGGCACAAAAAAGAGCTGATACCATTTCTATGGAAACTATTCTAAAAAATTGAAAAGGAGGGACTCCTCCCTAACTCATTCTATGAGGCAGTATCATCCTGATATCAAAACTTGGCAGAGATACAACAACAACAAAAACTTCAGGCAAATACCCCTGATAAACAGCAATGCCAAAATCCTCAATAAAATACTGGCAAACCGAATCCAGCAGCACATCAAAAAGCTTATCCACCACAAACAAGTCAGCTTCATCCCTGGGATGCAAGGCTGGTTTAACATATGCAAATGAATAAATGTAAACATAATTCATTACATAAACAGAACTAAAGACAAAAACCACATTATTATCTCAATAGATACAGAAAAGACCTTTAATAAAATTCAACATTTATGTTAAAAACTCAATAAACTAGGTATTGATGGAGCATACCTCAAAATAATAAGAGCCATTTATTATAAACCCACAGCCAATATCATACGGAATGGGCAAAAGCTGAAAGCATTCCCCCTTGAACACCAGCACAAGAAAAGGATGCCCTCTCTCACCATTCCTATTCAATATAGTATTGGAAGTTCTGATCAGGGCAATAGAAAGCAATGAATGCAAAAGAAAGACACAAATGGTATTCCAATAGGAAGAGAAGAAGTCAAACTGTCTCTGTCTGCAGATGACATAATCCCATATCTAGAAAATGTCATTGTCTCAGTCCAAAAACTTCGTAAGCTGAAAAGCAACTTCAGCAAAGTCTCAGGATACAAAATCAATGTGCAAATATCACAAGCATTCGTATTCACCAACAATAGAGAAGCAGAGAGCCAGATCACGAATGAACTCCCATTCACAATTTCTACAAAGAGAATAAAATACCTAGGAATACAACTAACAAGGGAAGTAAAGGACCTCTTCAAGGAGAATTACAAACCACTGCTCAAGGAAATCAAAGAGGACACAAACAAATTGAAAAATATTTCATGCTTATGGATAGGAAGAATCAATATCCTGAACATGACCATACTGAGCAAAGTAATTTATAGATTCAATGCTATTCCCATTAAACTACCATTGTCATTCTTCACAGAATTGGAAGAAACCACTTTAAAATTCATATGGAACCAAAGAAAAAAAAAGCCAATATAGCCAAGATGATCCTAATAGAAAAAACAAAAACAAAAACAAAACAAAACAAGCAAACAAACAAACAAGCTGTAGGCATCGCGCTACCTGACTTCAAACTATACTACCAGGCTACAGTAACCAAAACAGCATGGTACTAGTACAAAAATGGACACATAGACCAATGGAACAGAATAGAGAACTCAGAAATAAGACTGCACATCTACAACCATCTGATCTTCCACAAACCTGATTAAAAACCAGCAATGGGAAAAGGATTCCCTATTTCACAAATTGTGCTGGGAAAACTGGCTAGCCATATGCAGAAAATTGAAACTGGACCCCATTCCTTACACCTTATAGAAAAATTAACTCAAGATGGATTAAAGACTTAAATGTAAAACCCCAAACTATAAAAACCCTAGAAGAAAGCTAGGCAATACCATTCAGGACATAGACATGGGCAAAGATTTCATGATGAAAACATCAAAAGCAATTGCAACAAAAACAAAAATAGACAAACGGGATCTAATTAAACTAAAAGACTTCTGCACAGGAAAAGAAAACTATCATCAATGTGAAGAGACAACCTATAGAATGGGAGAAAATTTTTGCAATCTATCCATCCGACAAAGGTCTAATATCCAGCATCCACAAGGAACATAAACAAATTGACAAACAAATAACCTCATTAAAAAGTGGGCAAAGGAAATGAACAGACATTTTTCAAAAGAAGACATTTATGCAGCCAACAAACATATAAAAAAAAGCTCAACATCACTGATCATTAGAAAAGCACAGATCAAAAACCACAATGAGATACCATCTCAAGCCAGTCAGAATGGTGAGTATTAAAAAGTCAATAAACAACAAATGCTGGTGAGGCTGTGGAGAAATAAGAACACTTTTACACTGTTGGTTGGAATGTAAATTAGTTCAACCGTTGTGAAAGACAATATGGCAATTCCTCAAAGACCCAGAACCAGAAATATCATTTGACCCAGCAATCCCATTAATGGGTACCCAAAGGAATATAAATCATTCTATTATAAAGATACATGCACGTGGCTGGGCGCAGTGGCTCACACCTGTAGTCCCAGCACTTTGGGAGGCCGAGGCGGGCGGATCACCAGGTCAGGAGATTGAGACCATCCTGGCTAACATGGTGAAACCCCGTCTCTACTAAAAATACAAAAAAATTAGCCGGGCGTGGTGGCAGGCGCCTGTAGTCCCAGCTACTTGGGAGGCTGAGGCAGGAGAATGGTGTGAACCCGGAAGGCAGAGCTTGCAGTGAGCCCAGATCACGCCACTGCACTCCAGCCTGGGTGACAGAGTGAGACTCTGTCTCAAAAAAAAAAAAAAAAAAAAAAAAGATACATACACGTGTATGTTCACTGCAGCACTATTCACAATAGCAATGACATAGAATCAATCTAAGTGCCCATCAATGATTAAGTGGTAAAGAAAATATACACCATGCAATACTATGCAGCCATTAAAAGGAGTGAGATCATGTCCTTCGCAGGGACATGGATAGAGCTAGAAGTCATTATCCTCAGCAAACTGACACAGGAACAGATAAACAAACACCGCATGTTCTCACTTACAAGCACGTTCTCACCTATAAGTGGGAGCTGAACAGTAAGAACACATGGACACAGGGAGGAGAACACTATACACTGGGGCCTATCAGGGGAGCAGGGGGAGGGAGAGCATCAAAATCAATAGCTAATTCATGTGAAACTTAATACCTAGGTGATAAGCTGATAGGTGTATGTAGCAAACCAACCATGGCACACATTTACCTACATAACAAACCTGCGTGTCTGGCACATGTATCCTGAAATTTAAAATAAAGTAAAATTTTAAAAAAGACAGGAAAAAATCAGAATATAAGAGTGAATGAGACAATATTGTGAATGTACTTAATGCCATAAAGTTGTACAGTAAAAAATGCTTCTGAAGATGGCCAAATAGGAAGACAACTCCCAACAGGGGTCGACAGACCCCAACAGAGCTCCGGCTGGTATCTGGTGGGTGCTCCTCTGGGATGAAGCTTCCAGAGGAAGGAACAGGCAGCAATCTTTGCTGTTCTGCAGCCTCCACTGGTGATACCCAGGCAAACAGGGTCTGGAGTGGACCTCCAGCAAACTCCAGCAGACCTGCAGCAGAGAGGGCTGACTGTTAGAAGGAAAACTAACAAACAGAAAGAAATAGCATCAACATCAACAAAAAGGACATCTATGCAAAAACCCCATTCAAAGGTCTCTGACATCAAAGACCAAAGGTAGATAAATCCATGAAGATGAGGAAAAACCAGTGCAAAAAGGCTGAAAATTCCAAAAACTGGAACGCCTCTTCTCCTCCAAAGGATCACAACTCCTGACCAGCAAAGGAACAAAACTGGACAGAGAATGAGTTTGATGAATTGACAGAAGTAGGCTTCAGAAGGTGGGTAATAACACACTCCTTTGAGCTAAAGGAGCATGTTCTAACCCAATGCAAGGAAGCTAAGAACCTTGAAAAAAGGTTAGAGGAATTGCTAATTAGAATAACCAGTTTAGAGAAGAACATAAATGACCTGATGGAGCTGAATAACACAGCACAAGAACTTCGTGAAGCATACACAAGTAACAATAGCCAAATTGATCAAGTGGAAGAAAGGAGATCAGAGTTAGAAGATCAACTTGTGTGAAGACAAGATTAGAGAAAAAAGAATGAAAAGGAATGAACAAAAGCCTCCAAGAAATATGGGACTATGTAAAAAGACCAAACCTAAGTTTGACTGGTGTACCTGAAAGTGATGGGGAGAATGGAACCAAGTTGGAAATCACTCTTCAGGATATTATCCAGGAGAACTTCCCCAACCTAACAGGACAAGCCAACATTCAAATCCAGGTAATACAGAGAACACTGCAAAGGTACTCCTCAAGAAGAGCAACCCCAAGACACATAATCATCAGATTCACCAAGGTTGAAATGAAGGAAAAAATGTTAAGGGCAGCCAGAGAGAAACGTCGGGTTACCCACAAAGGGAAGCCCATCAGACTAACAGCGGATCTCTCTGTAGAAACCCTCTAAGCCAGAAGAAAGTGGGGGCCAATATTCAACATTCTTAAAGAAAAGAATTTTCAACCCAGAATTTTATATCCAGCCAAACTAAGCTTCATAAATGAGAAGAAATAAAATCCTTTGCAGACAAGCAAATGCTGAGAGATTTTGTCACCACCAGGCCTGCCTTATGAGAGCTCCTGAAGGAAGCACTAAATATGGAAAGGAAAAACTGGTACCAGCCACTGCAAAAACAAACCAAATTGTAAAGATCATGGACACTATGAAGAAACTGCATCAACTAACAGGCAAAATAACCAGCTAGCATCATAATGACAGGATCAAATTCACACATAACAATATTAACCTTAAATGTAAATGGGCTAAATGCCCCAATTAAAAGACACAGACTGGCAAATTGGGTAAAGAGCCAAGACCCATTGGTATGCTGTATTCAGGAGACCCATCTCACGTGCAAAGACACACATATGCTCAAAATAAAGGGATGGAGGAATATTTACCAAGCAAATGGAAAGCAAAAAAAAAAAAAAAAGGCAGAGGTTCCAATCCCAGTCTCTGATAAAACAGACTTTAAACTAACAAAGATCAAAAAAGACAAAGAAGGCCATTACATAATGGTAAAGGGATCAATGCAACAAGAAGAGCTAACTATACTAAATATATATGCACCCAATACAGGAGCACCCAGATTCATAAAGCAAGTTCTTAGAGACCTACAAAGAGACTTAGACTCTCACACAATAATAGTGGGAGACTTTAACACCCCACTGTCAATATTAGACAGATTAGTGAGACAGAAAACTAGCAAGGATATTCAGGACTTAAACTCAGCTCTGGACCAAGTGTACCTAATAGACATCTACAGAACTCTCCACCCCAAATCAACAGAATATATTCTTCTCAGCACCACACTGCACTTATTCTAAAATTGACCACATAATTGGAAGTAAAATGTTCTAAATACAATAGCAATTAAGGATGCACTTGTAAGAAAATCACAAAACTTAACTTAAAAAAACAGAAATTAATCTTTTTCAGTAATATAGGTAAATGCAATTCATAAAAATATTATCTTGGATTCCTTTAAATAATGAACATTGCATGTGGTTAAATTTTGGATACTATTCATTCTCATTTTTGAGGTAGAAAACTTGAGATGGTGCAGGAAAACTTTAAAGGTGTTATTAACCCCAAACAAACTAAAATCAACTACAAAGTAAGCATCCCAAAGTATAACTTTAGCTGTTAGGCAATAACGTTCCATTTCTAAAATGTAACTTAAATAGAGTTTTTAACACAAATTAAAATGTGTCAGTTCAGTTACAATTATTGAATAAAGTTAAATGGGTATCTATGGAAAATGATAGTTCCATGGACTTAAATATAACTGTAAAATTTCTGTTTCTGGCCAGGTGCTATGGCTCACGCCTGTAATGCCAGCACTTTGGGAGGCCAAGGCAGGCAGATCACGAGGTCAGGAGTTCGAGACCATCCTGACTAATAGGTTGAAACTCTGTCTCTTCTAAAAATACAAAAAAAAATCAGCCAGCCATGGTGGTGGGCACCTGTAATCCCAGCTACTCAGGAGGCTGAGGCAGGAGAATCGCTTGAACCCTAGAGGCAGACGTTGCAGTGAGCCGAGATCGCGCCACTGCACTCCAGCCTAGGCGACAGAGCAAGATTTCATCTCAAAAAAAAGAAAAAAAGAAAAAAAAATTTGTTTCCTCTTTCTATTAACACAGATAATTATGACCTCTCCTTCGACACATAAGACAAACAGTTCTCCAAATAAAATGCAAGAATTATATCAGAAATTTGAAAGCCAAAGGATAAAAGATAATATAACTGACCTTCAACAAACAGTTCTCTATGTTGTGAGCTTGAGGCAGAGATCCTTAAGCTTTCTCTTGGAATATGGCTTTTGTTGAGACCTAAACTATCATTAAGATTTCTGGCACACGGTGATTCTAAGACTGGCCTTCTATTATGAGGAGTGAATAAAGATCTGGTCTGCTTTTTCTCCACAGGAAGTAGGGTGCTGACGTCTGCTAGCATGCCATTAGTTCTGTGAAGATTGTAAAAGACAAATGCTTAGTATTTCATTTTTTTCCTAAATGACTTGCAGCATTTTAAAAGTTGCTGTAAGAGTAAGTGGAATACACCGTAAGTCATGTTTTAACTCCAAAAATGTGTTAGAGCATGCCTACTGTATGCAATTATAGTTTTTAAATTGTTCTGAAGAAGTACGTGTATTTCTAGGGGGATTTATAGCAAACAAGTAAGTCAAAATAGGGAGGGGAGGGAAAAGGCTTTCAATAATGTATGGCTTAACAGGTAACACTTCCTGCTTTCTGGAATGGCTCTACTTATGAGATTCTTAGGGATGCCATTAAAAATACTTGCATTTAAAGGGTAACTATGTGACGTGATGAATATGTTCATTTTCTTGACTGTAATAACCATTTCACTGTGCATATAAACATATAAAAACATGTTGTACTCCTTAAATATATACAATAAAAAAAGTTTAAAAAGCTAGAAATACTTGTATTTAGTAAACCAGTGAAAAGATTTTAGAAAACTATCCCTCAAAGACATTCCTGAAAAATCATTTTCACCAGCCTTTTACATTTAACCCATTGTCTGGGAAAAATTAAGTGTTTGCCACTGAGGAATTAGAGTTTATTACTCCGTTTTCATGCTGCTATGAAGAAATACCCAAGACTGGGTAATTTATAAAGAAAAGAAGTTTAATTGACTCACAGTTCTGCATGGCTCGGGAGGCCTCAGGAAACTTACAGTCATGGTGGAAGGCACTGATTCACAGGGCAGTAGGAGAGAGAAGTGCCGAGCAAAGTGGGAAAAGCCCCTTACAAAACCATCAGATCTCAGGGGAATTCACTCACTATCAGGAGAACAGCTGGGGCTGGGGGAACCGCTCTCGTGATTCAGTTACCTCCCACTGGGTCCTTCCCATGACATATGGGGATTACAGGAACTATAGAGATTTTGGTGGGGACACAGCCAAACTATATCACAGAGCAACAACTCCCGGGGGAGAATGAGATAGCTGAGATCAAAGACAACTAAAGCAGCTCCAAAGGCAATTAGCGCCTAACATTGTGGCCCAGGCATCAGAGGTGGGGCCTGCCCTTTCTGTCTTCCACACACTCCGTCAGGCTGACCACTTATTTTTCACCACTTTGTGGATTATACTTCCCTTCAACCTAATGTTGAAGTATGCCTTTATGTGGAGTGGAAAAACTATACAGGATTTGTTGTCTCAAGGCACCCTCTAATGATAATATCCAAGATAGATCACAATCAAGGAAAGTAAATTTACTGAGTGCCAGAATGTGCCCACAATAGTGGTACTTGACTCTTGCTTTGTCATCTTCCAGAAAATAATTACATTTGTTGATATTTCTATTTAGGGGAATGATGACTAACAATTTTATGATAGTATCACTGTCTAAATTATAAAGATAAAAAATACTTAGCTGAAAACCTAATAGATCAGGTTAACTACATGAGCATATGAAGGAAAAAATGCCACATAAAACTTCAAAACAGGGGAGACACACGAACTGTCCCGGACTAACATTTTAAAGGTAAATTCATTTACTAACATCACTTTTGTAAATTGTCGAATCTAGTTAGCTTTGACTTCCCAGGAATCTCAGAAACCTGTCTCACTAAAAATTATGTTTTGAAGGCAAATTAATGAGCTTAATTTATTTTCAGTGATTCTGTGTCTTGATTTACTTATTTAGTTCACCTGACAGGGATCCTCTAACTTTTTTTTTTTTTTTTTTTTTTTTTGAGATGGAGTCTGGCACTGTTGCCCAGGCTGGACTGCAGTGGCGTGATCTCAGCTCACAGCAACCTCTGCCTCCCGGCTTCAAGCAGTTCTCCTGCCTCAACCCCCCAAGTAGCTGGGATTACAGGGGCCCGCCACCACGCCCCACTAATTTTTTGTATTTTTAGTAGAGACAGGGTTTCACTACGTTGGCCTGGCTGGTCTCAAACGTCATGATCCACCTGCCTCGGCCTCCCAAAGTGCTGGGACTACAGGCGTGAGCCACAGCGCCTGGCTGGATCCTCTAATTTATAATTCCTCCAGATAGAGCTGCTTATAGTTTACCAATTCACTGTTATTAAAGTCTGCTTGTGAAGTTTTCATTTTGGAGAGTTTGGCTTCCAGTTCTTTAATTCTGAGTTTCATCTGACTTTCTAGTGAAGTAATATTGTCTTCTCTTAACTGCTCTAACTCTTCTTGAGATGCTGCTCATGTCTAAAATGAGCATTTAAAAGAGACATTTTAATAGTAATTATCACTTGAATAATTATTGTGTATTCGTTTCATTTAGTTTTCAGTCAGTGGTTCAGAGAGTGATTTTAGGTATTTTTTAAAAAGAAGCTGAAATTTAATATATTTATCATGAGTATCAACTGAATTCACAACTTAACCTGAATTGTAAAAAAACTGAGTCATTCTTCTGGTAGTACTCATGTAATGTGATACTCCAAAGCATAATAGAATCAATTTTAAATTTTAAAATTTGAACAATATAACTTAAGAACAATCCAAGAATATGGTTTAATTTGTAAATCACAAACGTTTTATTTCTCTCTTCATCTTGTTTTATGCCAATTGGTCTTAGTAATCAAAGGATTCTCTAATAAGAATCATTATTATGGAGGATCAACTTAGTTATAATAATCATGGGAACTAAAATATTTAAAGGAAGAAACAGCTACTACCATCCTTCTAGAAATCTACCAAACAAATTGCTATAAAGTAGGGAAAACACATACAATGTCTATATCCAAAATATAATTTGCAGTGAAATGAATGAAAGCACATTACAGGTAAATACAACAACCTGCAAGAAGAGATTGACTTAATTTTTCTACAATCTCCTGTCTTGCTCTTTCTTTCATCTCTCATTTATATTGTTCAGCTTCACCATGTTCTAACGTATTTCTTTCCATATAACTTTTGAGGTTTAATACTACCTGTGCTAAGTGCCTATTGTTCTTCTGTAGTGTTACACATTTCTTCTGTATTGTTTTCATATTTCTTCTGCATTGTTTTCATATTCTGTATTGTCTTCATTATTTCTTCTATATTGTTTAATGTCTGTTGAAGAACTTCATTCTCTGCATCCAGATGTAGACATTTTGAAGATGTGGTTTCCCATGCTTCTGTAAGATCAACCTGCATGAGTAAAATAAAATAGTTGGGTAATGAAGGAGGAAGGCCAAGAATGGTCTAACATGAAACCAATAACAACTTTTGAAAGAAATTCAGCTGCAATAAAATGTTATATATACTGTAGTAGATTCATAATATTTGGACCCTTGAGTTATTCACAAAATCAAAAAGAAAGTTAAAACCACTAGGAGTCACAAAAATATATTCTTTATTATCATCATTTGTGCCATACAACATTTACTTGTTTATTTTTCTATTATAATGCCTCTATGCCACCCCTTACTACAAAGACTCACTCGTTCCCCTACATTGTCATTCCCCATAATTTCTAAAGAGGTTTCAGGGAAAACATATTGAATTATTTAGGTCTCAGTCAGTACATGGCTCCCAAAATAAAACTTTGAAAATAAGACTCTAATTTGTAAATCTTGTAAATGTGGATTCCAATGCTATAAGCCTTGGGCTTTGTCAAACTTTAAAACTCTGAACAGCAAAGAAAACAATCAACAGAGTAAAAAGGCAACCTAAAAAATGGGAGAAAATGTTTGCAAACCTCATATATGATAAGGGATTAATATCTAGAATATATAAAGAACTCCTAAAACTCAACGACCACAAAATAATCCAATTTTAAAATGAGCAAAGGGATTGAATGAATATTTCTCCAAAGAAGATATACAAATGGCCAACAAGCATATGAAAAGATGCTCCACATCACTAAACAGCAGAGAAATGCAAATCAAAAACCACAATGCAGGCCAGGCTGGTGGCTCACGCCTGCAATCCCAGCACTTTGGGAGGCTGAGGTGGGCGGATCACCTGAGGTCAGGAGTTCAAGACCAGCCTGGCCAACATGGCAAAACCCTGTCTCTACTAAAAATACAAAAATTAGCCAGGCATGGTGGCATATGCCTGTAATCCCAGCTACTCGGGGGGGCTGAGGTAAAACCCTGTCTCTACTAAAAATATAAAAATTAGCCAGGCATGGTGGCATATGCCTGTAGTCCCAGCTACTCGGGGGACTGAGGCAGGAGAATTGCTTGAACCTAGGAGGCAGAGGTTGCAGTGAGCTAAGATCACGCCATTGCACTCCTGCCTGGGTGACAAAAGTGAAACTCTGTCTCAAAAAAAAAAAAGAAAGAAAGAAAAAGAAAACCGCAATGCAATATTACCTCACACACACTTGTTAGAATGGCCACTATCAAAAAACTGGAAAATAAAAAGTGATGGAGAGGATATGGAGAAATTGGAATCTTTGTGCACTTTGATGGGAATGCAAAATGTACTTGCTCTAGAAAATGGTCTGTAGGCTCCTCAAAAAAATTAAAAATAGAAGTACTGTATGATCTAGCAATCCTATCTCTTGGTGTATACCCAAAAGAACTGAAAACAGAATCAGGCCGGACGCAGTGGCTCATGCCTGTAATCCAAGGTTGAAGCTTGAGCCCAAGAGTTCAAGACCAGCCTAGGCAACCTGGTGAAACACCATCTTTACAAAAACACAAAAATTAGCCATGTGTGGTGGTGCACAGGTACTGTAGTCCCAGGTACTCGGGAGGTTGAAGTGAGAGGATCACTTGAGCTCAGGAAGTCAAGGCTGCAGTAAGCTGTGATCATGCCACTGCACTCGACCCTGGGCAACAGAACAAAAGACTCTGTCTAAGCCAGGCGCGGTGGCTCACACCTGTAATCCCAACACTTTGGGAGGCTGAGGCGGGTGGATCACCTGAGGTCGGGAGTTAGAAACCAGCCTGACCAACACGGAGAAACCCTGTCTCTACTAAAAATACAAAAATCAGCTGGGCATAGTGCTGGGTGCCTGTAATCCCAGCTACTCAGGAGGCTGAGGCAGGAGAATCACTTGAACCTGGGAGGCGGAGGTTGCGCACTACTGTACTCCAGCCCAGGCACTAAGAGCGAAACTCTGTCTCAAAAAACAAAACAAAACAAAAAAACCACTCTGTCTAAACTAAAACAAAAACAAAACAACAACAACTCAGATATTTGCACACACATGTTCAACTCAGCATGATTTACAATAGCCAAAAGCTAGAAGCAATCTAAATGTCCATAGACAAATAAATGGATAAAAAATATGTGGTATACACACACAATGAAATATTATTCCGCCTTAAAAAGGAAGGAAATCCTATCACATGCTACAATATGGATGAACCTTGAGGACATTACGTAAAGTGAAATAAGCCAGTCACAGAAAGACAAATACTGCATGATTCCACGAATTATATGAGGTATCCAAAGTAGTTAAACTCATAGAAACAGAAAGTGGAATGTTGTTATCAGCGGACAAGGAAGAGGGAAAAATGCAGAGAAGTTGTTCAGTGGGCATAAAGTTTCAATTTTGCAAGATGGAAAAATTCTAGAGATATATTGCACAACAGTGTGAATATAGCTAACACTATTATACAGTTCAAAGTGGTTACAATGGTAAATTTGATGGTTTTTTTAAGTAATAACAAAGTGGGTGTGTGCAAAGGTGTGTACAGAACACAGCAAAACACAAGGGATAGTACCTCTGTGGTTGGGTAGGGAATGCTGCTATCACACCTGAGCTTGAATGACAGAGACAGAGAGGGCAGCTAGGGGCTACCTGACAGGAACTGGGCCCTTTAGTTTAGGGCCACAATCCATGGTGACCCTACAGACAGGAAGCCAGAGGAATACATACCTTCACCTCACTCTCTTCCCTCGCTTTGAACATCTGATGCCTGATAGGGTTTGGATCTGTGTCCATGCCAAATCTCATGTTGAAATGTAATCCCCAGTGTTGGAGGTAGGGCCTGGTGGGAGGGCTTAGCGCCATCCCCTTGATGATGAATGAGTTCACAGATCTGCTTGTTTAAAAGTGTGTGGCACCTCCCACTCTCTCTCTCTTGCTCCTGCTCTTGCCATGTGAGATGTCTGCTCCCCTTTTCCCTTCCACCATGACTATAAATCTCCTGAGGTCCTCACCAGAAGCTGACGACAGCATGCAATGCTTGCTGTACAGCCTGCAGAACTCTGAGCCAATTAAACCTCTTTTCTTATAAATTACCCAGCCTTGGGTATTTCTTTCCAGTGATGCAGGAATGGCTTATCACAATGTCCCAATGGCTGAACCCAACCAAAGCCAGAAGACAAAGGGTCATTAATGCAACCCATACTATACACATGTAGTCCATACATGTCAGTCTCCCAGAGCAAAAAGCAAATGGAACAGGTGAAGGGTGGACCTAGAAAGGCAAATGGAAACCACCTAGCACATCCAACACCCTCCTTTCCTCTCCACCAGCTTGTTTTTGTCCCCTTCCATCACTGCCCCAGGGGAGTGATGGGAAAGTTGTCTGTAGCACCCTCTGATGATGCTCTTTAAAATTATTAACCCAAGGACCACTAAGACAAGAGACATCATAGTCAACACACTAAACTGCCTACACAAAAGCTCACATTATATTGGCAACACAGTACTTGAGATAAATAACTATCCTCATGGCTATATTCTTTTTTTTTTTTTTTTTGAGATGGCGTCTCACTGTCACCAAGGCTGGAGTGCAGTGGCACGATCTTGGCTCACTGCAACCTCTGCCTCTCATGTTCAAGCAATTCTCCTGCCTCAGCCTCCCTAGAAGCTGGGATTACAGGCACACGCTACCACGCCCAGCTAATTTTTGTATTTTTAGTAAAGATTCGGTTTCACCATGTTGGCCAGGCTGGTCTTGAACTCCTGACCTCAGGTGATCCACCTGCCTTGGCCTCCCAAAGTGCTGGGATTAGAAGCATGAGCCACCGCGCCCAGCCCCCCATGGCTATATACATATATATATATATATATATATATATATATATATATATTTTTTTTTTTTTTTTGAGATGGAGTCTCGCTCTGTTGCCCAGGCTGGAGTGCAGTGGTGCAATCTCGGTTCACTGCAACCTCCACCTCCCTGGTTCAAGCAATTCTCCTGTCTCAGCCTCCTGAGTAGCTGGGATTACAGGTGCATGCCACCACACCCAGCTAATTTTTGTAATTTTAGTAGAGATGGGTTTCACCATGTTGGTCAGGCTGACTTGAACTCCTGACCTCATGATCCACCTACCTCGGCCTCCCAAAGTGCCGGGATCACAGGCATGAGCCACCGTGCCTGGCCCCCATGGCTATATTCTTAAGGCAGAATGGGGCTTCTAAATGTAGGTTTAAATCTGCAATAAGAACGAGCTTTTAAAAGGACAAATGACAGGCTGGGCATGGTGGCTCAAGTGGTAATCCCAGCACTTTGGGAGGCCCAGGCAGGTGGATCACTTGAGCTCAGGAGTTCGAGACCAGCCTGGGCAACATGGCAAAACCTTGTCTCCACCAAAAATACAAAAATTAGCCAGGTGTGGTAGCACACACCTGTGATCCTAGCTACTCGGGTGGCTGAGGCATGAGAATTGCTTGAACCCAGGAGGCAGAGGTTGCAGTGAGCACCACTGCACTCCAGCCTGGGAAACAGAGTGAGACCCTGTCTCAAAAAGAAAGAAATAAAAAAAAAGACTGCCATATTTTGAGAACCCATAACAGAAGGGAGGCAAAGTAAGGAAGAACAAGTCCACTGGGCACGGGAACTACCCTTTGGGGGCCTCAAAGTTGGTCCTGTCTCACTTGGGCCAACTCAGATGGCTGACTCACGGGGACCTGCTTGACGTTTGGACTGTGGTCCTGCCACCACCCTTCACGAATGGGACTGAAACTCACCTCCCCACTGGCCGCCTAGCTCCCAGCTGAGACTCATCCCCTCTGCTGGCTGAGTTTCACCACTGAGACTGATCTTACTGCAGACTTGAAAGCAGGGAGGCAGAGTTTGGCTTTTCTGCCTCCCACCTCCCCCTGCACACATTCACTCCCAAAGGGGACTCTGGGCTTTCTGGACCCTTTGCCTAAGACTATTTCCCTCAAACAGCCATCTCTACTAGTAGCTAATGAGACATGCCAGGGAGAAAAGAAAAGCAGTTAATGAACCGGCAAACTACCCAGACGGGAAAGTGTGAGAACGCTGCAGAGGAGGAAGGTTAGAGGAGGTGAGGGAGGAGAGAGGGAGCAAGAGGGAACAGAGAAGAAATGAGAGAGAACGCCTCCATTCATAGCTCCTCAGAGAATCAGACCCTGAAACATGAGCTATTGGCTTGGATGGGCTTTGACCCATTAAAACATCATTAAATGAAAAACTTTGCAAAGCAAAGCAAAATCCATTGCTGTTATGGATTTTTGTTTTTAAGCAACTGCACAAGTTAAAATGTCAGATCCCTATAGGTGATTCCCATTTTTCACAGGGCTTAGCCCAGTAAAATACCATACAGCCAAATTAAATTGTTAATATAAATGTGTAACTGCTGGCAATGACCCACAAATGAAAATTCAAGGCCCCGCTAAGAAGTCTTCACCAGGGGTGCTTGGCCAGCTGCCAATGGCCTCAGGAGACTGCAGTGAGAAGTAGCTAGGATCTTCCCCTAGTTAGCAGAAACGCACAGGGCTAATGCACAGTAGCAGCCTCCGTTTCAGCACTCCCCTTCTCCATAAAAAGAGCTGCGATGTGGAGTCACACTCTAAACAACTCCTAAGTTAGCATGTCCTGACCTGGCCAGTCGCTCTGACACCACTGCCCCTGTCAGGCCCCCCTGACTCCATCCTGGCTGCTGCCCAGCCCACTGGCTCTTCCCTGAGGACCAGTCCTGCTGAAAGGGTGAGCCTGGGCCCCCACTTAGGACCATGTGACTTAACACCCAATAGGGTGGACACCTGCCCCAAGCAGGACCCATCAGATTATTTCCTGGAAACCTAGAAGTGAGAAAGTCCAGTTTGTCGGCGTTGGTGCTGGATCCCAGAGGTCATGTGTGCAGCATGGGGAGCTTATTGGAGCACTCTTTTTCTAGTGGGAGAGAATGAAGCCCCATTTGCAACCCCTTGGGGAGAGGCAGAAAGTCACCTCAGTCCATGATTCTGGACCCTCACAAGGAATTGGAGATCCTTCCAATAAATTCCCACTCCTTTCTGCTTAAGTCTGCAGGACGGGCTTGTGTTCACCCCAACCCTGACTTGAGGGCAGGGACTTTTGTCAGCTTTATCCTCTGCTGTATCCCAGTACCTGGAATGTTAGAAGCTGGATGAATCCCTGTGTAAAATGAAGCCCCAATGAGGCTGATCTCTAGAATTTCTACTTACACTATCAGTCCGTCCACTGAGCACCTCAATCCCCTTACTCCTCTGAACAAAAACCTTCCCTTCACAAGATTCTGGACAGAAGCATATATTCAGGGCAACTTGAATCCATGGGATGAAAAAACAAAAATACCAAAGTCCACAACACCTAGCTCAGCCACCCAGGCCTCCCAAGGACTGGTTCTCCCACACCCTTCCAGTGCCAGGTCCCCTGCCTCCTGACCCAAATATTGGAGCCTCTCACTGTTCCTTGAGCATGCACTACTCAGGCCCAGACTCTGGTCCACCCCATCCACTCTCTTAAACACACTCCCCGCTTCAAGGAATGAAATCCCATCCATGCTCAAGGCCCAACTCAAGCATCAGCTCCTCCTCAAAGCCTTTCATATGGCTTCAGCAAGAAGAAATCCTTCCCTCCCTGGAACGGGTAGAGGTATCTGTGCATAATACTCACAAGGCACTCACTGCATGCTGGCTGCTTTGTGTGAGGCATGAGAGCTCCCCAGTCCAGAATCTGAAGGTCAGTTATATTAGCTGGGTGGCCACTGTCCTCTCACCTTTCTGGGCCTGTCGCCCCACCCTCCCACCCCTCACTCCTACTGCTTTTTCTCCATAGTCCTCACCAACTTCTACTTTACCATATAACTTAAGAGTATGCCTGTCCTCTCACTAGTATGTAAGCTCCATGAGGGCAGAGATTTCTGTTTTATTCACTGTTAATCCTTGGCACCTGCAAGAGTTGGTACTCAGTAAATACCTGTTGGATGAATAAATGAATTCCAGCCTGGCCAAGGTGGCGAAACCCCATTTCAACTAAACATACAAAAATTAGCCAGGTGTGGTGTTGCACACCTGTAATCCCAGCTACTCAGGGGGCTGAGGCACAAGAATTGCTTGAACCCAGGAAGCAGAGGCTGCAGTGATGTGAGACTGCATCACTGCACACCAGCCTGGGCAACAAAGTGAGACGCTGTCTCAAAAAAAAAAAAAAAGGAATGAATAAATGAATGAATATACAAAATGAAGTTGACCCCTGTTATTGAGTTCATGATTCTTTTATTTAGTTAGGTAGTTTTTGAGACGGAGTTTAGCTCTCGTTGCCCAGGCTGTAGTGCAATGGCGCGATCTCGACTCACAGCAACCTCCACCTCCCAGGTTCAAGCGATTCTCCTGCCTCAGCCTCCCGAGTAGCTGGGATTACAGGCATGCGCCACCACACCCGGCTAATTTTTTGTATTTTTAGTAGAGACGGGGTTTCTCCATGTTGGTCAGGCTGGTCTCCAACTCCCTCAGGTGATCTGCCCGCCTTGGCCTCCCAAAGTGCTAGGATTACAGGCATGAGCCTCCGTGCCTGGCCGAGTCTGTGATTCTTTTAGAGCAGTGGTCCCCAAACTTTTTGGCCCCAAGGACCAGTTTCATGAAAGGAATTCACTTTTTCCGTGACCGGGATGGGGGGATGGTTTTGGGATTATTCAGATACATTAAATTTATTGTGCACTTTATTTCCATTATTATTACACCGTAATATATAATGAAATAATTATACAACTCACCATAACGTAGAATCAGTGGGAGCCCTGAGCTTGTTTTCCTGCAACTAGGTGGTCCCATCTAGGGGTGATGGGAGACAGTGACAGATCATCACGCATTAGATTCTCATAAGGAGCACATAACCTAGATCCCTCCCATGTGCAGTACACAATAGGGTTGATGTGCCTATGAGAATCTAATGCCTCTGCTGATCCGACAGGAGGTCGAGCTCAAGCAGTGATGTGAGCAATGCGGAGACACTGTAAATACAGATGAAGCTTTGCTTGCTCACCTGCTGCTCACCTCCGGCTGTGCAGCCCGGTTCCTAACAGGCCACAGACCACAATAGGTCCATGGCTCAGGGGTTAGGGACCCCTGTTTTATTTATTTATTTACTATTTATTTTTGTAAATTGATATCCCATTTCAGTACCCCTGTTTTAGAGCAATGGTTGTCAAAGTGCAGTCCTCAGACCAGTAGCATCAGCTGGGAACTTGTCAGAAAAGCAAATTCCTAGGCCCTATCCCAGAGCTACTGAATCGGAAACTGTATAACAAGCTCTCTACGTGATTCAGAAGTATATGTAGTTTAAACACTGCTGTGCTAGAGCATCTAGAACTCTGTATACCCAAAAAGGTATGTGGTAGGCACATAATAATATTTATCAAAAGACAAGCCTGGACCTTGGGGTCTGCAGACTCACCCCTGAGCTCCTCCCCAGTGAATTTTCATCATCCTTGGGTCTTATCCCTGCCATCCCAGGATTCCATCCTAACCTCCCCCACACACAGACACAAAAACATATAGTTAAACCTTCTCTGTGCTTTCATAGCTACTTACCTTTCTTCTATCATATACATGGGTGGACTACAGACCATAGATTGTGGCCATGAACTACCTGGGTTCAAATCTCCACTCAACCACTTAGTAGTTATGTTCCTTGGGCAAATCATTTGAACTTTCTGAGCCTCAGTTTCTTCATTTGTAATGAGGTACCTACCTCACTGTCTTGTGAAGTTAAACAAATTATTCTAAGATTAAATGAGTTAACATATGTGAAGGCACATGGTAAGAACTGTGTGTGAACTCTATGAGAGACAGAGTGTGTGCTACTGTCTTACTGTACTTATCACACTATGTTGTAATAGCCTAGGCTGTAAGTGGTAGGGATGGGGAAGAAGCATACTAGACTAGGACTAGTCTCTGTCTTGAGGGATAGACGCTGAAAAATGTTTGATGAAGGGATGGTAGATCCTCCATGCTCTTTCAACTGCCCTACACTGCCTCACAGTGGCTGCCAGCCCTAGAGATGTTCTAGATAGTAGAACAACTTGTTCTACTGGAATTAATTACCATCAGCTCAAGCAAGAAATTCTTCCCTATGAAAGAAGCACATGAAAGAAGATACACAAATGGTCAATACGCACATGATGCTCAACATCGTTAGCCATTAGAGAAATGCAGATCAAAACCACAATGAGATATCATTTCACACCCACTAAATGGTTATAATCAAAGACACAGGCCAGGCGTGGTGGCGCACACCTGTAATCCCAGCACTTTGGGAGGCCGAGGTGGGCAGATCACCTGAGGTCAGGAGTTTGAGACCAGCCTGGCCAACATGGTGAAACCTCGTCTCTACTAAAAATACAAAAATTAGCCAGGCGTGGTGGCAGGCACCTGTAATCCCAGCTACTCAGGAGGCTGAGGTAAGAGAATTGCTTGAACCCGGGAGGCAGGGAGGTTGCAGTGAGCTGTGATCGCACCATTGCACTCCAGCCTGGGTGACAAGAGCAAAATTCCGTCTCAAAAAAAAAAAAAAAAAAAAAAGACAAGTACAAGTGTTGTTGAGACCGTGGAGAACTATGAACCTTCATACACTGCTGGTGGGAATGTAAAATGGTGCAGCCATTGTGGGGAAACAGGTTGGCTATTCTTCAAAACGTTTATAACATAGGTGCCATAGGACGCAGCAATTCCAACTCCTAGGTATATATCCAAAAAAAGGAAAAGGTACATCCACAGAAAACCTTGCACATGAACGTTCATAACATCATTCATGATAGCCAAAAAGTATAAGCAATCCAAATGTCCATCAACTGATGAATGGACACAATGGAATATTACATATACAGCCACAAAAAGGAATGAAGTACTGATATACCTTACACCATAAATGAACCATGAAAGAAGCCAATTATACAAAGCACCTCAAATTATGATTCCATTTATACAAAATGTCCAGAAGAGGCAAATCCATAGAGACATAAAGTGGATTCGTGGCTGAAAGGGACTGGAGGGCAGTCTAACTGGGGTTGGGGAGTGACTGATAATGGGTCCAGCGTTTCCTTTTTAGGGGGGATGAAAATGTTCTGGAAATAGCTAGTTGTGATGTTTGCACTACTCTGTGAATATACTAAAAAACACTGAATTGTACATACCAAATGGGCAAATTGTATGGCATTATATCTCAATAAAGCTGTTTTTTTTGTTTCGTTTTTGTTTGTTTTTTTTTTTTTTTTTTGGTTTTGTCTTGTTTTTTGAGACGGAGTCTCCCTGTCACCCAGGTTGAAGTGCAGTGGCACGATCTCGGCTCACTGCAGGCTCCGCCTCCCAGGTTCAGGCCATTCTCCTGTCTCAACCTCCCGCGTAGCTGGGACTACAGGCGCCCGCCACCTCGCCCGGCTAATTTTTTGTATTTTTAGTAGAGACGGGGTTTCACCGTGTTAGCCAGGATGGTCTCGATCTCCTGACCTCGTGATCCGCCCGCCTCGGCCTCCCAAAGTGCTGGGATTACAGGCGTGAGCCACCGCGCCCGGCCTGTTGTTTTTTTTTTTTTTAAAGTAACTAAAATAGTAGTAAGAATGACCATTTCTAAGCGCTTGCTAGTGCCATATACTATGCTGAACAGCTTTTGTATATTCATTGTCTGGAACTTCAAAAAAGTCAAGAGTCTACAAAATATTCATAATGACCCTAGGCCTTGGGGCACATAGCAGCGGCTCAACAAATAGCTCTCTCTGCCTGATCTAGTGATTCGCGAAGGGAAGTGCTGGCACAGACCAGGGTTTGTAACAAAATCCTTGGCGAGGAGTAGCCTGGTGCTGGACGAAGAGAGGCCTGTTAACCCCGAACCTAAACTGGAGGGAAACTGGAGAGCGGTGCTGTGATCCTGAGGCAGAGCTGAGAGAAGGAGTTCTGGGCCTGATATAGGGCCTGGTGTAAAGCAGAGTGACGGTCCTGGACTACCTCCTGCGCACGAGAGGTGTTGTGTTGTGTTTTGTTTTGTGATGGGATCTCTCTCTGTCTCCCAGGCTGCAGTGCAGTGGCACGATCATAGCTCACAGCAGCCCCAAACTCCTGGGCTCAAGCGATCCTCCCGCCTCAGCCTCTCAAAGTGCTGGGACTACAGGCGTGAGCCACCACGCCCAGCCCCAAGAGAGGTTTTTGTATGGCAGGAAAGGAAGGGCAGTGGTAGTTGCGCGCACAGACTCTGGAGTTGGATTAAACAATCTGACTCCATTGTTTAAACACGTTTCTTAGCCGCAGTTGCTTGTTACCTTACTGATAAAATGAGGGTAGTGATAGTACCTACCTCACAAGACTGCTGTACAATTAAATGAGTTCACTACAATATGGAAAGTACTTAGAACTACACCCACACATTGTTAACAGCTCATTGTATGTTTGGGGCTGCTAGCCTCTTCATCATTGTTCTGTGTGAGAAGCACCATCTGACTACATTCCCAAGGGAGCGGAGGGAAGGAACAGGAAAGGGAGAAGAGAGGCAGGCACGAACATCAGTTGTGCAACGTGGCCCCCACTTACACTGATTGTTTTACACTGATTTTGCGTGTGTCCATGCGCTGGGAGGAAAGGGAGGACGTGGTCTGCCCCAACCCCGCTGCTCAAGGTCCTCCAAGGGTCCAGTCCCCGGCCGGCAGCCTAGGGCACGTGAGGGCCGGGAGGCTCACCCGCGGCGGAGGGTCTGGGGTCCGGGAAGATCTGGGCAGCGGAAGAAGGGAGGAGCGCGGCTGCACCGGGCGGAGCTAGGGGAGGTTCGGCAGGAGGGAAGGGCCTGTCCAGAGAGAGGGACGCGCATCCGCTGAGGCCGCGCCGGGCGCCAAGGGCGCGGTACCTGGAGTCGAACTTCTGGCCGTCGGGGAACATCCCCACGTAGTGGTAGCGCACGAAGTCGCCGCTGCGCACGGTGCGCGGGCACTCGTCGGGCACGAAGCGCCGCTCGATCTGCAGCTCCGCGTCGGAGCCCAGGCCCGCCACGGGCGCTGCCTGCCCGGTCACCCAGAGCAGCAGCGGGAGCAGCGGTGGCGGCGGGGGCCTCCAGCCCCGGAACGCCATCGGGGCAGCGAGAAGAGTGGCGCGGACGCAGCGCGGCGCTCGGGCGGCACGGGTCGGCCTGGGCATGTGGCTGCGTTTGCAAACGTGGACCGGTCTCCTGGCCCTACCCGGGCTGCAGTCGCCACCCCCACTCCCCGGCCGCCAGCCCTCCCGGCCGCAGCTCCAGGGGAGGAGCCCAGCCTGGCCGCGCGCCGAGGGCGGGCCTGCTGCGCCCTGCCCCGCCCGGCATTGGGAATGTGCGTGCCGCAGCGGGGAGGGGGGCTGGGAACTCCAGTGGGGACCAAGTCTGGGCCTAGAGAGGGCGTGTCCCCGAGCGAGACACTGTGATCTCCGGACAAGGCTTTGGCCCAAAGTCGGAAGAGAAAAGCGCGTACTGCCCATGCCCACCCGCTGGTCTCCGCCCGTCCCTGGAGACACCGGGTTTGGTGCGGTGAGGGACTCCTACGTGGCCGTGGATCCAATTTCCCCTTGCTGCTTTGGAGAGGGAGGGAAAATTAGATTTTAATTTTTTAAGCTTAGTTACAAGGGTATGGTCTACCTTGAAGGAGACCGAAACCAACCTTCAGGACTTTTTTTTTTTTCTTTTTTTTTTTTAATACTACTTAAAGGAAAAGGGAGGCCGGGCGCCGTGGCTCACGCCTGTAATCCCAACGCTTTGGGAGGCCAAGGCAGGCGGATCACGAGGTCAGGAGATGGAGACCATCCTGGCCAACATGATGAAACCCCGTCTCTACTGAGAATACAAAAAAATTAGCCAGGCGTGGTGGCGCGTACCTGTAGTCCCAGCTACTCGGGAGGCTGAGGTAGGAGAATCGCTTGAACCCGGGAGGCGGAGGTTGCAGCGAGCCGAGATCGCGCCACTGCACACCAGCCCTGGCGACAGTACGAGACTGTCTCCAAAAAAAGAAAAGGGAGACATGTATTGCGAGAGGCTCCCGTGACACTTGTCTAGGCAAAAGTTTTAAGGCACCGTGAGGGTCCTCCAAGCCATCAGTGGCCGCACTGTGAGCTGATACTTGCAGACATCCTACAAGCTCCCATATACGAGCCTATGCCAGGGAGGACTTCATCATAGAGACCCAGAAGCCACAGGAATCCATTAGAGTAATCAGATGCACTTGGAATTGGAATTGGGTGTTATAATTTATTAAAATTTTGGAATAATGAAAGCAAATCACCAACTCTTTCTCAACTCGTTTTGGAAGCAAACACAATTCTGATACCAAAACCTGGCAAAGAGAGCAACAAAAAAGAAAAATAAAACTGAAAAAACAGGGCACGATCTAATTTATAAATATAAATGCAAAAATACTGAATAAAACGTAATAAAATCGGATTCAACCACATATTAGGCCAGGCGCAGTGGCTCACACCTGTAACCCTAGCACTTTGGGAGGCCGAGGTGGTTGGATCACCTGAAGTCAGGAGTTCAAGACCAGCCTGTCCAACATGGTAAAACCCTGGCTCTACTAAAAATACAAAAATTAGCAGGGTGTGGTGGCACGGCCTGTAGTCCCAGCTACTTGGGAGGCTGAGGCAGAAAAATTGCTGGAACCTGGGAGTCGAAGGTTGCAGTGAGCCGAGATTGTGCCACTAAATTGCACCACTGCACTCCAGCCCAGGCGACAGAGTGAGACTCCGCCTCAAAAAAATAAATTAATTAAAAATTAAAAAAAACAGTATGTTAAAGGAAAAATATACCATTACATGGGCTACCTAGGTGAGCTTCTGCAAATTAACAAAATGTCAGTGTTCTCTGTAAGATGAAGATAAAACAATAATTATAAGATTACTATAATCTTAGGTTTCAGGGATCGAATGAGAAACTACATGAATAACAAGAAAAATGTTCATTGTTCATCTTAGAGCTTATTCTAGAAATAGAACACCTATTAATAAAATTATAGGACAGAAGAAGGGAAAAAAAAGCTCTAAGATCATGTGGCCATAGACTCAAAATGGCATGAGATAAATTTCAACATCTACCTCTGATTTTAAAAACAAACGGAGGGCCTGGTGGCTCACTTCTGTAATCCTGGCACTTTAGAAGGCCGAGGCAGGAGGATCACTTGAGCCCAGGAGTTTGAGACCAGCCTGGGCAACATGGCAAAACCCCACCTCTACAAAAAAATACAAAAATTACTCACCCCTGTAATCCCAGCACTTTGGGAGGCCAAGGGGGGGCAGATTGCTTGATCTCAGGAGTTTGAGACCAGCCTGGGCAACCTGGTGAAACCCCGTCTCTACTAAAAGTACAAAAATTAGCCAGGTGTGGTGTTGCATGCCTATAATCCCAGCTACTCCGGTGGCTGAGGCAGGAGAATCGCTTGAACCCCAGAGGCAGAGGTTGCACTGAGCCAAGATCGCACAATTGCACTCCAGCCTGGGTGACAGAGCAAAACTCTATCTCAAAAAAAAAAGAAAAAACTTTCTGATTGTAGTCTATTAAGTCTATTAATGGCACTGACCACCAAAAAGTACTTTTGCATGTCATCTTTGTGTTGTCAAACAATACCTTGATTTTGAAGTATATAATCATTGATAATAAAAATTGTTATACATTTTATTGGCATGAATTCAGACATTTAGTTCATTCACTACACATATACTTTGGTCCAGTCTTTGCTTCACTTATGTCTTCGTGGCTTCAGGCAAGTCAGGTAACTTCTTACTTCCACCCTTGACTGTAAAACAGATGATACTTATCTTGCCTACTGACCTCTTACGGCAATTTGGGGAAATATCTTGGTGCTGAATTAGTTTCTAGGCTCAGACGCTAAACATACAATACATATTAATTGGTAAAGACTTGGGATTTGAAACTTGATCTTTTGAACTAGATGCCAAGAAGTCCAATCTTCATGACAACTCTGTATAAGGTCATAGGTATAATCACTACTTTACAGAAAAAATAAACTCCAGCCTGGGCAACTGAGTGATACCCTGTCTCAAAAAGAAAAACAAAAACCAAACAAAAATTAGCCAGATGTGGTGGTGTGTGCCTGTAGTCCCAGCTATTTGGGAAGCTGATGTTGGAGGATCGCTTGAGCCCTGGATGTTGAGGCTGCAGTGAGCCATGATTGCACCACTGCATAATTGGCCTGGGTGACAGAGAGAGACCTTGTCTCAAAAAAAAAAAAAAAAAAAAAGGTAGAGCAGGGCGGCCTGCACCTGTAGTCCCCGTTCAGCTACTTCGGAGGCTGAGGTGGGAAGATCATCTTCAACCTAGAAGATGGAGGCTGCAATGAATTGTGATCACACCACTGCACTCCAGCCTAGGTGACAGAGTGAAAGCCTGTCTAAAAATATATATAAAATAAAATAAAAACGAATGTCTGCTCGTGGTGGCAGGATCTAGGAGCCTGTAGTCCTAACTACTTGAGAGCCTGAGGTGGGAGGATCTCTTGAGCCCAGAAGTTCAAGTCTAGCCTGGGCAACATACTACGACTCTGTCTCAAAAAAGAAAAAAAAAAATCTTGCTATTAAAAAATGTCACAAATTTTTTAAAGACAAATGATGAATTAAAAAAATACTTGGCCAGGCACTGTAGCTCACACCTGTAATCCCAACACTTTGGGAGGCCAAGGCGGGCGGATCGCGAGGACAGGAGATCGAGACCATCCTGGCTAACACGGTGAAACCCCATCTCTACTAAAAATACAAAAATTAGCTGGGCGTGGTAGCAGGCACCTGTAGTCCCAGCTACTCAGGAGGCTGAGGCAGGAGAATGGCGTGAACCCAGGAGGGGGAGCTTGCAGTGAGTTGAGATCGCACCACTGCACTCCAGCCTGGCGACAGAGCAAGACTCCATCTCAAAAAAAAAAAAAAAAAAAAAAAATACTTACGGCCAGGCATGGTGGCTCACACCTGTAATCCCAGCACTTTGGGAGGCTGAGGCGGGTGGATCATGAGGTCAGGAGTTCAAGACCAGCCTGGCCAAGATGGTGAAACCCCGTCTCTACTAAAAATACAAAAATTAGCTGGGCGTGGTGGCAGGCACCTGTAATCCCAGCTACTCGGGAGGCTGAGGCAGGAGAATCACTTGAACCCCAGGGACGGAGGTTGGAGTGAGCCCAGATCATACCACTGCACTCCAGCCTGGGCGACAGAGTGAGACTCTGTCTCAAAACAAACAAACAAAAAAACCCTTACAACTATATGACAAAACAAATGTGTAAGCATAAGTGAACACCCCATCTGTGTTGGCCTGAAATTCTTTGAGGCTCCTCCCATTTAGAAGTGGAGTTTATGATTATCCTGTTGAATCTGGATAGGCCCACAGCTGTGCTGACCAATAGAATACAGTCTAACTGATGGGCCGTGACTTCTGGGCTAGATTATAAAAGGCCATGTTGTTTCCACCTGGTTCACTGGAACACTTGCCCCTTAAGTCCTGATCCCTGTAAGAAGTCCCACTACCTAGAGGCCTCCATGCTGGGGAGGTCACAGGCAGACTCTGTGATTGACATTCACACCTGAGCCCATACCTCAGCCATCCCAGCATAGGCAGCAAAAATGTGAGTAAAGCAGCCCCTGGATTAGCCATCTGCCATATGTTCAAGTCAGCCCAGCCATTTAAGCAGTAAAAATCACGTAGCAGACAAAGCCATGACTGCTATATCCTGCCAAAATTCCTGACCCACAGAATTTGTAAGCATATTAGATTGTTGTTTTTAAGCTCTGGGGTGGTATATTATGCAGCAGTACAACAAAACTGAAGTCAGAATACATAGGCGAAGACTTCAGAAAAGAGGAAATACAAATAAATATATTCACCCTCACTGGTAATCAAGAAAATAAAATATGCTGGGTGTGGTGGCTCACACCTGTAATCCCAGAACTTTGAAAGGCTGAGGCAGGTGGATCACCAGAGGTCAGTAGTTTGAGACCAGCCTGGCCAACATGGTGAAACCCTGTCTCTACTAAAAATACAAAAATTAGCTAGGTGTGGTAGCACACGCCTGTAATCCCAGCTGCTGGGGAGGCTGAGGCAGGAGAATCACTTGAACCTGGGAGATGGAGGCGAGAGTGAGTCCAGATCACACCACTGCACTCAAGCCTGGGTGACAGAGCAAGACTCTGTCTCAAAAATAAAAAAGAAAAGAAAATAGAGAGTGTACTTTCACTTGGACCAAAGGCTGCACCTCCCGAATCTATAGATTGTTTCTCAGAAAATAGAAGGTCTCAATTTTCCTCAAAAAAAGAAAAGAAAATTAAGACAATGAAGTACATTGTTACAGCATTTAAAGAGATGCATGATTTTGTTTTGTTTTGTTGTTGTTTTGGTTTAGTTTGTTTTTTGTTTGTTTTTTATTTTGAGACGGAGTCTCGCCCTGTCACCCTGGCTGGAGTGCAGTGGCGTGATCTCGGCTCACTGTGAGCTCCACCTCCCGGGTTTACGCCATTCTCCTACCACAGCCTCCCGAGTAGCTGGGACTACAGGAGCCCGCCACCACGCCCGGCTAATTTTTTTGTGTGTTTAGTAGAGACGGGGTTTCACCGTGTTAGCCAGGATGGTCTCGATCTCCTGACCTCGTGATCCACCCGCCTCGGCCTCCCAAAGTGCTGGGATTACAGGCGTGAGCCACTGCGCCCGGCCAAGTTTTTTGATACCAAGTAACAGAACTCCAAATTTCACATAGGGAATTAAAAAAAAATCATTTGAGGAATACCAGAGGTTTTCACTCAATTGAGGGTTGTATCCAATTCAAAGAAGTGGCCGGGTTTCCCCTGCTAGGAGGAGTTCAGGAATCACTAGAACCAATATGGCTGTTTGCTGACATGCTCTGTCTCCATTTCTTGTTTCTGCAGGTTTGTATATGGGCTTTGTTCTAAAATGCAAGTTGTCTTCTGCCACATGTCAAAAAACAACGCCCTTGACATCTCTTAACTTGAACATCTGGCAGCTCCATTATCAGAAAGAAACTAGGTCTTTCCCAGCATCAGTGTTTTACATCACTGGCTTGGGACTGCAGCCCTGCCCACCAATCAGCTATGAGCAGACCAGTGCTTTGTAGTGCAGACTTAACTACCAGAGCCCACCCCTGTGGTTTGGAAATCATTCCCCAGAAGGGGAAACCACAAAGAGTTAAGAGTAACTTGTAGAAGAATTTGACCATATGTAACAAAAGCTCTATGAATGGGTATAAGCTTGACCCAGCAATAGCATTTCTACCAATTTACCCCAAGGAAGTAATTAAGAATACATGCAGAGACTCAGCTGTAAGAATATGCTTTACAGTATCATTAATGATGGAGAGAAATAATCCAATATGAAACTTTCAATTAATTATCATACATCTACACAGCCATAAAAGTAGTGTTATAAAAATATACTTATTGATATTGGAAACTGTTTATTTTTAAAAAGCATATTAAAAAACGGTCAGCCGGGCGCGGTGGCTCACGCCTGTAATCCCAGCACTTTGGGAGGCTGAGGCGGGCGGATCACGAGGTCAGGAGATCGAAACCATCCTGGCTAACACGGTGAAACCCCATCTCTACTAAAAATACAAAAAATTAGCCGGGCGTGGTAGCAGGTGCCTGTAGTCCCAGCTACTCGGGAGGCTGAGGCAGGAGAATGGCGTGAACCCGGGAGGCGGAGCTTGCAGTGAGCCGAGATCGCACCATTGCACTCCAGCCTGGGTGACAGAGCAAGACTCCGTCTCAAAACAAAAACAAAGGCCGGGAGCGGTGGCTCATGCCTGTAATCCCAGCACTTTGGAAGGCTGAGGCGGGCGGATCACGAGGTCAGGAGATCGAGACCATCCTGGCTAACAGGGTGAAACCCCGTCTCTACTAAAAATACAAAAGTTTAGCCTGGCACGGTAGCCGGCACCTGTAGTCCCAGCTACTCGGGAGGCTGAGGCAGGAGAATGACGTGAACCGGTGAACCCAGCTAATTTTTTGTATTTTTAGTAGAGACGGGGTTTCACTGTGTTAGCCAGGATGGTTTTGATCTCCTGACCTCGTGATCCACCCGCCTCGGCCTCCCAAAGTGCTGGGATTACAGGCGCCAGCCGGCCAATAAACTGTCTTTAAACAGAAACACACATAAAACAAGATTATGTATTGATCAGTTGAGGGAATATTGTGACCAAAGCCTTGCAGAAACCTAACCCAGAATTTCTCCTGAAAGCAATGGTTCAGTGTTTGCTAGTTCAGTATTTGCTGGGACTTTATAACAAAATTACTACATATAATGAGAACCGACAGTATGGGGCCGGGCGCAGCGGCTCACACCTGTAATCCCAGCACTTTGGGAGGCTGAAGCAGGTGGATCTCCTGAGATCAGGAGTTAAAGACCAGCCTGGCCAACATGGCGAAACCCCTTCTCTACTAAAAATACAAAAATTAGACGGCTGTGGTGGCACACACCTGCAGTCTCAGCTACTTGGGAGGCTGAGGCAGAAGAATTGCTAGAACCTGAGAGGCGAGGTTACCGTGAGCTAAGATCCCGCCACTGCACTCCAGCCTGAGCAACAGAGCTAGACTCCATCTCAAAAAAACAAACAAACAAACAAACAAACAAAAACCTGACACTATCCTGACACTATCTAGGAATGGAATTTCTGGATCATATGAAACCCCACTGGTAGCTCTATCCTCGCCCACCGCTGCCGCCTCCTTCTGCCGCTCCTGGTGCTGCTTGTGTGCTCATTTGGTGCGGACCTGGTACCTCTTTTGTGAAGTGGCAGCTGAGGAGACTTCGGCGCTCGCCATGGCCGACAAAAAGCCCAACGAAGGAGTCAAGTCGGAGAACAACGATCATATTAATTTGAAGGTGGCGGGGCAGGATGGTGCTGTGGTGCAGTTTAAGATTAAGAGGCATACACCACTTAGTAAACTAATGAAAGCCTATTGTAAACAACAGGGATTGTCAATGAGGCAGATCAGATTCCGATTCGACGGGCAACCAATCAAGGAAACAGGCACACCTGCACAGTTGGAAATGGAGGATGAAGATACAATTGATGTGTTCCAACAGCAGACGGGAGGTGTCTACTGAAAAGGGAACCTGCTTCTTTACTCCAGAACTGTTTTTTAAAGACCAAGATTACATTCTCAATTAGAAAACTGCAATTTGGTTCCACCACATCCTGACTACTACCATATAGTTTTCTCTGTTCTTTCATTTCCCCCTTCCCCATTCCTTTATTGTACATAGCTGGTATATGTGCACAAGCATATTGCATTTTTTTTTAACTAAACAGCCAATGGTATGTTTTGATTGACATCAAGTGGAGACGGGATGGGGAAAAGTACTGATTCTGTGAAAATACCCCCTTTCTCCATTAGTGGCATGCTCATTCAGCTCTTTATATTCCAGTAAGTTATTTTGCTCTCACTGTTTTAACAACAACAAAAAAAAACACAAAAATCCTTGCATACCTTGTTCAATTGCAGAATTTTAATGTTTTTCACTTATCATTGTAAAACCAAGGACAATTTTATAACTTTTTTGTACGTAGCTGTTACATGTAGGGCAATCTGTCTTTAAGTAGGGACAAATTACTCTAAAACAAAAAAAGAAACCTAGATAGTTTTCCCTTCAAGTCAAGCATCTCGTTGTTTAAATAAACTTCTTGTTTAAAAAAAAAAAAAAAAGAAAGAAAGAAAAGAAACTCCACTGCTAACTTTCTGAGGAACTGCCAAAACTTCACTTTATAGTTTTGTAGGTTGCAAAAAAATAATCTGATGTCCAAGATCACCAGAGGAACAACACCTGTTCCCCCCTCCTATCCAATGGTCTCTCTCCTGAGTGCACTGACTTACTTGCAGAGGAGGAATAAACACAAAAGAAGAAGAAAAAAGCAAGTCAAAGGACATAAATATGGCTCCCTGTGACTTCTCTTATGGAGGTGTGCCCTACTTCACAGTCTTTTATACACAGACAGAAGATAGTCACCATTTTGGACTTTCTCTTTGTTCTGCTTTTTTGGTTTTTTTACTTTTTCTTACTTTCTTACTTCTTTGTACTGACTCATATTTCTCCACATTACAAATGTAATAAATTAACTAGATGCAACCAGAAACAGACTAAACAAGGCTGAAAGCAAATTAATGGCATGGAAGGAAGTATGATCTGAAGCCAGGTGTGGTGGCTTAGGCCTGTAATCCCTGAGTACTCTTAAAAAAAAAAAAGAAAAAAGAAAAAAGAAAAGTAAGTTTGTGATCTGAGAGACCAAAATAGACACCACTTTATCGACTAAGTTGCACTCAAAGCTTCAGGAAATGAAGTTACCTACGGGCAGAGGGTTCAGGGCCTGGCTGGCATGGCAAATGTCTAAATTCCTTTGGCTAAACTCCCTAACAATAGGAGCTATCAATTCTGATTTACAACCCAGACCACTACAACTCTGATTGGACAGAGGACGGGCCTCACAAACATTCTTTTCTGATAAGCTACTGCAGGCTTTTGGCCAGTTTCAGCAGCTTATAGAGGATTTGCACAAACTGTCTGTGTATCCTGTAGTTCACTTTTTGTTGTAAAGAGCCAAATTCCATCTCGTTTTAATGCTAAAACTCAGTTTCAAAGTAAATGTGGGATGTGTGTGACATATGTGTTTACCCAATTCCCTTATAAATATGTATAGCATTTCCCTCAAAGCTGCTGAATATGATATGGTTTGGTGATATGCTTTGGCTGTGTCCCCACCCAAATCTCATCTTGAATTGTAGTTCCCATAATCCCGACGTGTGGTGGGAGGGACCTGGTGGGAGGTAATTGAATCATGAGGGTTGTTATCTCCATGCTGTTCTGCTGATAGTGAGTTCTCACCAGATCTGATGGTTTTATAAGGGGCTTTCCCCTCATTGCTCAGCACTTCTCCTTGCTGCCGCCATGTGAAGAAGGACGTGTTTGCTTCCCCTTCTCCCATGATTGTAAGTTTCCTGAGGCCTCCCTAGCCCTGTGGAACTGTGAGCCAATTAAACTTCTTTCCTTTATAAATTGCCCAGTCTCGGGTATTTCTTCATAGCAGCATGAGAATAGACTAATACAATATGTATGATACTGGCCTTATGAGACTTAAAACTCTCAAGCTATCCTTCTTCTCTTCTAAGAGAGTGCACCTTCCAGCCACATCAGAGCCATAAGCCAAAAAAGAAAAAGAATTCTAAGCAATAATAATAAAGAGGTGAGCAAAAGGGAGTAGTGGGAGAGAGGGTAACAGTGATGAAGTCCTCACAGACCCTCTTGGAATTGGATATCTGCAGCAGTCTATCAAAGAGAAAGTTTTACCATATACCAGGATATCAATGGATGCTTTAAAAGTGGAAATATGTGGTTAAAACTGAAAGAAACCAAAATATTCTTCTGTAATATACTAGGGATTGTAGAGCTGAAGAAGATTAAAGGGCAGGGGACACTCTACCCTTCCCTCCGCTTGCCTGATGGCAGGACGGCAATTTACAAAGACAAAAGGTCTTCCTGCCTCCTCTCTGCCTTTCCCACCTAAAGATAGGATTTGCAGGGTTTGCTTATAAGCTCATAGACAAAAGCGCCAGAGACTTTTCTCTTCCCATAGATTAACCTCCCGACATTTTCCCACCTTTTGGAAACCTGAAGATGCTCTCTTGTCACTATAGGATTTATGAGTCTTTGTTAAAATACTATTTAAGCAAGGCCCCTAAGCCACTGCCTTGAGAAAGAAATCCACTTGAACTGAGAAGCCTTTCCTGTATGATGGGTACAGCAATGACTCAATAAACTTTTTTTTTTTTTTGACATGGAGTCTTGCTCTGTTGCCCAGTCTGGAGTGCAGAGGCACGATCTTGGCTCACTGCAACCTCTGCCTCCCAGGTCCAAGCGATTCTCCTGCCTCAGCCTCTTGAGTAGCTGGGATTACAGGCGCCTGCCACCACACCTGGCTACTTTCTGTATTTTTAGTAGAGATGGGGTTTCACCATGTTGTCCAGTCTGGTCTCAAACTCCTGACCTCAGGTGATTCACCCGTCTCAGCCTCCCAAATTGCTAGGATTACAGGCATGAGCCACAGTGCCCAGCCAAACTTCTGCTGACTTTTATTTTTAGGAGGCTATTTCACCTAAGAACCTATGAGGGAAAGAAAATAAAATATATTTTCTCCCCTAGAAAACACAGAATCACTCTTAGAGTTGTGTGTGTGTGGCTGTCTGTGTGTGTATGTGTGTGTGTTGTGAAATATGCCCATTTAGTAGTTTTTATAACCATAATCATTTTTCTTCATGTTAAATGACTCTTTTGGGAATTAATATCTCTAGTAGTAAAAAAAACTTCTTTAATTTCACAAATATGTCATTTTCTGTGAACTTTAAGTAAAATAAAATTTAGTAATTTCTATTTTAAGAAGCGTGTGTGAATACTCTCCCTTTCATCTCTGTATTACTCTAGCTACCTATGTCTTTAAAAAATAAATAAATAAAAATAAAAAATAAAAAACAGGGTCTCACACTGTTGTTCAGGCTGGAGTGCAGTGGTGCGATCATGGCTCACTGCAGCTGTGACTTCCCGGGCTCAAGTGATCCTCCCATCCCAAGTAGCTGGGACTACAGGTGCGTGCCACCATGCTCAGCTAATTTTTGCATTTTTTGTAGAGATGGTGTCTCATTATGTTACCCAGGCTGGTCTTGAACTCCTGGGCTCAAGCGATCCTGAAACCTTGGCCTCCCAGAATGCTGGGATTATAGGCATGAGCCACCACTAGGTCTACTTTAAAAGAAATGCTTAACGGAGTTTTTCAAGTAAAAATGAAAGAAAGCAGCTGGGTATGGTGGCTCATGCCTGTAATCCCAGCATTTTGGGAGGCTGAGGAGGGTGGATCACTTGAGGTCAGGAGGTCAAGACCAGCCAGGCCAACATGGCAAAAACCCACGCCTTCTAAAAATACAAAAAATTAGCCAGGTGTGGTGGCGGGTGCCTGTAATCCCAACTACTCAGGGGGCTGAGGCAGGAGAATCAATTAAACCATGAGGCGGAGGTTGCAGTGAGCCGAGATCACACCACTGCCCTCCAGCCTGGGTGACAGAGCAACACTCTGTCTCAAAAAGGAAAAAAAAAAAGAATGCTAATTAATCACATGAAAGCATAAGAAAATATATAATATTCAGCAGTAAATGTGCATATACTTGGGAGGCTGAGGCCGGAGAATTGCTTGAACCCAGGAAGTGGAGGTTTCAGTGAGCTGAGATCGCACCACTGCACTCCAGCCTGCCAAACTGCATCTCAAAAAAAAAAAAACCAAAAAACTTGAGGCCTGGCCTCGTGCTCCCCTCCCATCCCCCATTCCGTGGGTCCAAGCTGCCTTGGCTGAGGAGGGAGCTGAGGAGGTGTGAGCCCCTGCCAGGAACCCCCTGCCCAGACCATGTACTTGGCCCACAGGCCCCTGATGTCTGCGTCCAGCGAGGCGTCCGGTGGCGTCAGCATGTTTGTGTGGAGGAACGTGGAACCTTGCTCTGTGGCTGTGTTCTCCTGGTACTCTGTCCCCTTCCTGACCCCTCCCTGCAGCCGCGTGAGGCCCAGCAACCTGCCAGTCACTCAGTGGCCTCCAACCAGAGCAAACAACCTGCCAAGTTGGCAGCTGTTGCTCAGAGTGTCCACCAGGTGGGACAGGGAGTGCTGACCCTGGGCAGCCCCCTGGAGCCACCTGCCCTGAAAGCCCAGGGCCCGGAACCCCACACACTTTGGGGGTGGTGGAACCTAATAAAAGCCCACCTCCTACCATGGAGGAGGAGCCCTGGGCCCCTCAGGGGAGTCCCTGCTGGACAGTGAGACAGAGAATGACCACAATGTTGCTTTCCTCTCTGTCATGTCTCCTGACACCCAGTTGCCTCTACCACTCAGATGATGTCAGGCCCAGTCCCTCAGTGCACTGCGCAAGGAACAGGACTCATCTTCTGAGAAGGATGGACGCAGCCCCAACAAATGGGACAAGGACCACATCCGGTGGCCCATGAGTGGCGTTCATGATCTTCAGCAAGCGGCACCAGGCGCTGGCAGGGCACACCAGGGTCACCGCAACCAGGATAACTGGACCGTCAGCCAGATCCTGAGCAAGCGGTGGTACACCCTGGGGCCCAATGAGACGCAGAAGTACCAGACCTGGCCTTCCAGGTGAAGGTGGCCCACTTGCAACAAGGACCGAAAGAAGTCCAGCTCAGAGGCCAAGCCCACAAGCCAGGGGCTAGCAGGAGTGTACAAGGGCTCGTGGGAGCAGAGCATATCAGAGACGGGCACTGTCACTGCCCCTGGGGTGTCCTCTGAACTCCTGTCAGTTGCAGCCCAGACACTCCTGAGCTCGGATACCAAGGAGCAGCTTCTGTGGGGGCAGAACGGCTGCAGTCAGGGAACCTGGCTCAGCCTGGCCCAAGCCTTCTCCCACAGGGGGGTACACAGCCTGGACGGCAGGGAAATAGACCGTCAGGCACTACAGGAACTGACACAGGTGGTGTCTGGCACTGCATCATACTCTGGCCCAAAGCCTTCTACTCAGTATGGAGCTCCAGGCCACTTTGCAGCCCCTGGTGAGGGAGGTGACCAGTGGGCAGCCCTGCTGCTGCCCACCTGAGCTGCTGATTCCAAGCACATGGCCAGTGAGGACACAGCGAGTGACAAGAAGCCCATGGTCATCCATGGGGGGGGGGTGGTGACGATGTCATTGCTGATGACGGCTTTAGCACCACTGACACTGATCTCAAGTTCAAGGAGTGGGTGACCGACTAAGAGTGGGGACGACTCTGGGGAGGAGCCAGAGGGCAACAAGGGCTTTGGTGGGAAGGTATCTGCACCTGTCATTCCTTCCTCCTTTACTCCTGCCGCCCCTTGCTGGATCCTGAGCCCCCAGGGTCCCCCGATCCACCTGCAGTTTTTGGCAAAGTCTATGGTCCCACCCCATCCTCCTCCTACACACTCCCATGCTTCCTCCTCAACCTTGGCACCCACCTCCTTACCGGGCCCAGGAGCCTTCAAAGCCCAGGAATCTGGTCAGGGCAGCAGAGCGGGCCCCCTATGGCCCCTACCCCTGGGGATGGGGGCCCAGGGACGCCTTCCAAGGCGACCTGTTTCCTCCCAACGGATCCTGCCACCTTCTGGTGCAAGAGACCTGAAAGTGTGGGCGACCTGGAGCTACCAGGCCCCTCAGTCATCACGGTCCCTCCCAACACTAAGGCTTTCCTAGGCAAGAGCTGGGCTGAGCCACCCGGGGGGCAGAGCCTGAAGAGGAGAAACTGACTGGGCTTTGGGGGTCGGGGCAGAGGGAATCCCACGGACATGGATCCCGCACTGGAGGACCCCACCACGCTCAAATGCAAGATGAGAAGATGCTCCAGCTGCAGCCCAAAGCCCAACACCCCCAAGTGTGCCATGTGTGATGGGGACAGCTTCCCCTTTGCCTGTACAGGTGGGAGAAGCCGAGGACGGGCTCAGGGAACCGGAGACCGAGAAGGCGGTGTCCTCTTCACTGCACGTGCCCTGGACCAGTGCCGGCCCTGATCATGCAGCTCTTCCAGGCCCACTGCTTCTTCCTATCCACTAGGCCACAGCCGCCCTCCAGGCCCACTATGCACACATCCTCCCCTCCAAGGTTTGTTCTGCCCCTGCCCTGACTCCCAGCCCTGTGGGGGTCCTGACCCACCTCACCTGGCTCAGACTCTGCCTCTGCCCGAGTCACGTGAGGCTGAGAGTAGGGGCAGGGGCAGCAGTGGTGCCAGTTGGGGGGCGGTCCAGTGGGAGGAGCCTCAGCCTCGCGCGCTGCTCCGTGGGACTGATGACTGCATGATCTTCTGGGCACCTCACGGATCTTCAACTGCAGGTGAAACAGATGCTGGCGGTGGGTGCAGGGCCGCTGGGAGCCGCTGCATGGGTCCCAGAGGCTGGACTGGGGCAGGGGCCAACTGAAGCTGCTGGGGCAGCATGAGCAGGATGTTCTGCACACAAACCTTGGAGAAAATGTGTGCATAGCGGGTCCACTGCTGCTGCCCCTGCCCTGACTCCCAGCCCTGTCTGACCCCACCTCACCCTGCTCAGGCTCTGGCGCAACCCTGGCTGCCCTGCCACTGCCTCTGCCCCAGAGTTGGGACCTTGACAGCCCGGCTGGAAGGGGACACCCCAGCCCTGCCTCAACACCTGGGGGTCTCCATAACTACCACAGGCAGGTGGGCGACCCCAAAGAAGATCCCAGGACTCACAGTACCCCCTGAGAACATGGACAGTATGCGGGGGTAGCAATGGAGGGCAGGATGGTTATCTTCTCCTGGGTAAAGCCATTTAATCCTTTCAGTTTGGGACGGAATAAGGCCTGCCTCTTTTTTCTTTTGAGACGGAGTCTTCCTCTGTCGCCCAGGCTGGAGTGCAGCGGTGCGATCTTGGCTCACTGCAACCTATTCCTGCCGGGTTCACGCCATTCTCCTGCCTCAGCCTTCCAGGTAGCTGGGATTACAGGTGCACGCTACCACGTCCGGCTAATTTTTGTATTTTTAGTACAGACGGGGCTTCATCATCTTGGCCAGGCTGATTTCGATCTCCTGACATCGTGATCCACCTGCCTCCACCTCCCAAAGTGCTAGGATTACAGGCGTGAGCCACCACACCTGGCCAAGGCCTGCTCCTCTTATATATACCCCCTAGCCCTGCAGCTGTGCCGGGGGAAAGCTGGGCAGTTTCCCTCCTCCGAGCCCCTGTACATACCATGAAGTGTGGGACCTTCAGAGCTTTTCACTTTTCGGAAAATAGCTCCTGCTGGGGCTACAAGATGGAGTGTGAAGAGGGCCTTGGGCCACAGGGAGGCGCCTGTGGACTAGGGGAAGTTCATGCACCCCTTCTTTCCCCAGAGGGGCTGGACTCAGGTGAGTATGGGGGCAGGGGCTCCTGCACTTCGACACAGGCAGCGGGAGGGTTTTCTCCCCATTCCCTCTGCACTCCCAACTTGAGCTGTACTTTTTAAGAAAGTGATTCACCCTGCCTTTGCCCCCTTCCCCAGAACAGAACACGATGATCATGGGCGGTATTTTTCATTGTGCCAAAAAGTTGCCATGACTGTCATTAAACCTGTTTAACACCAAATAATAAGGAAAATAAAATAAAAAATTCGGGCTTGGTGCAGAAACTCACTCCAAATAAATTACCTTCGAAAATATTTATATAATGGTAGAAATATTCCAACATTCCATATTTTGGGATTTATACACAAAAGATAAACAAATTAGAGGCCAAGAGGCTGCCGGAAGGGAAAAACGGGGCCTGGAAAGCCCGTTGTGAGGAATGAGCTGGGCCTAAAGAGGCCACTGGCAGGCAGGAGCTGGGCCTGCCAAAGCGGCCGAAAGGCAGGAGCTTTGGACTGGGGAGGCCGCAGTGAGGCGAGAGCTAGCTGGGCGTGGAGAGTCCACTGTGAGGCCGAGGCTGGGCCCGTGCAGGCCTTCGAGAGGCAGGAAGCCGGGCCTGCAAAGGCCGACTGGAGGTCAAGTTCTGGACCTGAAGAGGCCACCAAAAGTCAAAAGCGGGGCCTGGGAAGGCCGCTGAGAGCCATGAGCTGGGCTGGGCCGAAAGAGGCCACTGGGAGGCAGGAGAAGCTGGGCCTGGAGAGGCTGACTCGAGGAAGTTTTGCACCTGGAGAGGCCGCTGAGAGGACGGAGCTGGGCCCGGGGAGGCCAACTTGCAGCTCTTCCAGGCCCACTTCCAGGCCGACGTGAGGATGACTTAGGCCTGCAGAGGCCGCCGGGAGGCTGGAGCTGGGCCTGGAGAGGCCGACTTCAGGACAATTTAGGCCTGCAGAGGCCGCCGGGAGGCCCAAGCTGGGCCTAGAGGAGCCCACCGACCGGAGGCCGTTTGGGGCCTGGAGCTGCCGTCGGAGGGCAGGAGCTGAGCCTGGCGAGGCCACCGTGAGGCCTGACCTGGGCCTGGGGAGCTTGGCTTCAGGAAGTTGTGGGCCTACCAGGGCCACTGGGAGCTGGGCGGGAGCTGAGTCCAAAGACGTTGTTGGGAGGCCGGAGTCGGGCATGGAGACGCAGCCGGGAGGAAGAGCTGGGCCCGGAGAGGACGCCGGGAGGCTGCAAGTGGGTCTGGAGAGGCCGACTTGAGGAGGCCTGGCCTCTGCCTCCCGCATGGCGGCCTCTGCAGGCCCAGCTGTTCCTCCTGGCTGCATCTCCCGGCCCACCTCCTGCCTCTCAGCAAGCAAGCTCTTTTAGCTCAGCTCCTGCCGGCGTTTGTAGACCCCGAAGTTTCTGCGGCCAAGCTCTTCAGGCCCACATCCTGCCTCCCAGTGGCCTGTACAGTCCCAGCTCTGGCAGCAGAAGAGCGTCTGCAGGCCCCGCTGTTGCCTCCCAGGGGCGTCTCCAGGCCTAGCTCTCGCCCCACCGCGGCCTCCCGGGGCCAAGTCCCTGCCTGCTCCCAGCAGCCTGCGTGCGGCCCTGCTCCTCCCTCATGGTGGCCTGTTGAGGCAGGGGCTCACGCTGACCTCTCTCAGCGTGGGAGGGGCCGGTGTGAGGCAAAGGGCTCACACCGACCTCTGTCAGCGTGGGAGGGGCCAGTGTGAGGCAAGGGGCTCATGCGGACCTCTCTCAGCGTGGGAGGGGCCGGTGTGAGACAAGGGCTCACGATGACCTCTGTCAGCGTGGGAGGGGCCGGTGTGAAGCAAGGGGCTCACGCTGACCTCTCTCGGCGTGGGAGGGGCCGGTGTGAGGCAAGGGGCTCACGCTGACCTCTCTCAGCGTGGGAAGGGCCGGTGTGAGGCAAGGGGTCAGCGTGGGAGGGGCCGGTGTTAGGCAAGGGGCTCATGCCATCCTCTCTCAGCGTGGGAGGGGCCGGTGTGAGGCAGGGACTCACGCCTCTGGGCAGGGTGCCAGAGGCATGAGTTGGGCATCAACAGGCCACCGTGAGGGAGGAGCTGGGCCGCACGCGGGCTGCCGGGAGGCAGGCAGGGACTTGGCCCCGGGAGGCCGCCGTGGGGGCGAGAGATGGGCCTGGAGAGGCCCCTGGGAGGCAAGAGCGGGACCTGCAGAGGCTGTTCTACAGCCAGAGCTGGGCCTGTACAGGCCACCGAGAGGCAGTAGGTGGGCCCGAAGAGCTTGGCTCGAGAAAGTTCGGGGCCTACAAAGGCGGCTGGGAGCTGTGCAGGAGTTGAGCCAAAAGAGCTTGCTTACTTGCTGGGAGGCAGGGCCGGGAGACGCCGACTTCAGGACGACTTGGGCCTGCAGAGGTCGCCGGGAGGCCCAAGCTGGGCGTGGAGGAGCCCACCCACCGGAGACCATTTGGGGCCTGGAGACGCCATCGGAGGGCAGGAGCTGATCCTGGAGAGGCCACCGTGAGGCCTGACCTGGGCCTGGGGAGCTTGGCTTGAGGAAGCTCTGGGCCGACCAAGGCCGCCACGAGATGGGCAGGCGCTGAGTCCAAAGAGGTTTTTGGGAGGCAGCAGTCAGGCATGGAGACGCAGCCGGGAGGAAGAGCTGGGCCTGGAGAATACGCCGGGAGGCTACAAGTGGGTCTGGAGAGGCCGACTGGAGGAAGTCCAGAGCCTGGAGAGGATGCAAAGCAGCAAATGCTAGGCCTGGAGAGGCTGCCCTGAGGCACGGGCTTGGCCTACAGAGGCCACTGGGAGGCAGGAGCTAGGCCCGCAGAGGCTCCCGAGAGCGGGGAGCATTGCCCCAGGAGGCCACGGTGAGAAAGGGGTGGGCCTGGAGAGCCCACTGTGAGGTAGAGGCCGGGCCTGTAGAGGCTGCCGACAGGCAGGGGCTGGGCCCGTTGGGGCCACGAGAGGCATGAGCTGGGCCTCAACAGGCCAGTGTGAGGCAGGAGCTGACACTTGGGCAGGTTGCAAGAGGCATGAGTTGGGCAAAAAGAGGCCACCGTGAGGGAGGAGCTGGGCCTGTACAAGTTGCCGAAAGGCAGGAGCAGCTTTGGACTGGAGAGGCAGCAGACAGGGAAGAGCTGGGCGTGGAGAGTCTGCTGTGAGGCAGAGGCTGGGCCTGTACATGCCCTCGGGAAGCAGGAGGCTGGGCCTGGAGAGGCCGACTTGAGGAAGTTTTGCTCCTGGAGAGGCCACTTAGAGGCAAGAGCTGGGTGTGAAGAGGCTGACTTGAGGTTGATTTTGGCCTGCAGAAGCCACCGGTAGCTAGGAGTTGGCCCTGGAGAGGCTGACTTGAGGACAGTTTTGGCCTGTAGAGGCCACTGGGAGGGAGAGCTTGGTCTGGAGAGGCCAACTGGAGTAAGTTCAGGGCTTGGAGAGGATGCACAAAAGGAAACGCTCAGCCTGGAAAGTGTGCTGTGAGGCATTAGCTTGGCCTACACAGCACTTGGAGGCAGGAGCTGGGCCTGCAGAGGGTGACTTCAGGATGATTTTGGCCTGCAGAAGCCTTTGGGAGGAAGAGCTTGGCCTGGACCGGCTGACTGGAGGAAGTTTTGGGACTGGAGTATGCGTCAAAAAGCAAAAGTTAGGCTAGGAAAGGCCACTTCGCGGCATGATCTTGGCCTACAAAGGCAATTGCGAGGCAGGAGCTGGGCCTGTAGAAGCTGCCAAAAGGCAGGAGCTTGGCCTTAGGAGGCTATGCTCAGGCAAGTGGTGGGCCTGGAGGGTCTACTGTGTGGTAAGAGTCTGGGCCTGTGTAGGCCGACATGAGGCAGGAGCTGAGTTAGGAGAGGCCAACTTTTGGAGAATTTGGGCCTGCAGAGCCTGCCAGGAGGCAAGAGCTGTGCCTGGAGAGTCCGTCTTTTAGCATGAGCTGGGCCTAAAGAGACCACTGTGAGGCAGCAGCTGCCTGGGAGGCAGGCAGATTCGTGGCCTGGGGAGGCCACCGTGAGGCAAATGCTCAGTTTTCAGAGGATGCCGTGAGGCAGGGAGAAACTTGGCTTTCAGTGGCCGCAGTGAGGGAATAGTTTGATTGCTGAGGCTGCCGGGAGGCCGAAGGTGGGCCTGGAAAGCTTTACTTTAAGAACTCTGTGGCCTACAGAGGCTGCCAAGCAGCTCAGCAGGAGTTGGGCCAAAGGAGGTTGTTGTGAGGCAGGAGACGGGCCTGTAGATGCACTGGGAGGATGAGCTCGTCCTGGAGATGCCGAGTTAAGGACATTCTGGGCCTGGACAGGCTGCAAAAGGCAAAAGCTGTGCCTGGAAAAGTCGCCGTGGGGCATGAGCTTGGCCTAAAGAGGCCATTGCAAGGCAGGAGCTGGGCCCGTAGAGGCTGCCGAAAGGCAGGAGCTTCACCTGAGGATGCCACAGTGAGACATCATCTGGGTCTGGAGGGTCCACTGTGGGGCAGAGGCTGGCCTGTAGAGTCTGACAGTAGACAGAAGTTGGGCAAAAGGCTGATTTGAGGAAGTTTTGGGCTTCAAGAGTCAACCAGGAGGCAGGCACTAGGCCTGGAAATGGCCCGACAGTCATGAGTTGGGCCTAAATGGGCCACTGTGAGGGAGGAGCTGTGCCTGTTGAGGCTGCTGGCAGGCAGGCAGAAACTTGGCCTGGGGCAGCCGCCATGAGGCAAGAGCTGGGCCTGGAGAAGCCCCTGGGAGGCAAGAGCAGGGCCTGCAGAGGCTGTTCTCAAGTCAAAGCTGGGCCTGTTCATGCCACCGGGAAGCAGAAGGCGGGCCTGGAGAGTTTGACTTGAGTAAGTTTTGGGCCTACATTGGCCGCTGTGAGCTGGACAGGAACTGGGCCAAAAAAGGCTGTTGTGAGGCAGCAGTTGTGCCTGTAGACTCAGCCCAGAGGAAGAGCTGGGCCTGGAGAAGCCCCCATGAGGCAGAGGTTGGGCCTGTAGATGCTGACAGGAGGCAGGAGCTGGGCCTGGAGAGGTCAACTTGAGGAGATTTTGGGCCTTCATAGGCCACCAGGAGGCAGCAGTTGGGACTAGAGAGGCTGACTTGAGGAAGTTTTGGGCCTGGAGATGACGTCCTGGGACAGGAACTGGGCCTGGAGAGGCCAGCGTGAGGCAAGAGCTGGATGCAGACAGGCCAGTGTGAGGCAAGACCTGGGCCTGTCTAGGCTGCTGGGAGACAGGCAGGAATCTGGCCAGGGAAGGTTGCCATGAGACAAAAGTTGGGCCTGGAAAGGCCCTTGTGAGGCATGAGCTTGGCCTAAAGAGGCCACTGGGTGGCAGGAGCTGGGTGTGTAGAAGCTGCTGAAAGGTTGGGAGCTTGGCTTGGGTGGTCCACAGTGAGGCAGATGCTGGGCCTGAAGAATCTGCTGTGAGGCAGATGTTGGGACTGTAGAGGCTGACGGGAGGCAGAGGCTGGGCCTGGAGAGGCTGCCAAGATGCAGGAGAGCTGGGCCTGGAGAGGTCGACTTGAGAAAGTTCAGGGCCTGGAGAGAAGGCTGGGAGGCAGGAGCTGGGTCTAAAGAGGCCATTGTAACGGTGGAGCTGTGCCTGTGGAGGCTGTTGTGAGGCAGTAGCCTCATCTGTGGAGACTGCCGTGAGGTAGGGTATGGGCCTAAATAGGCCATTTTGAGTCATGAGCTTGGTCTGTCGAGGCTGACTGGAGAAAGTTCTGGGCCTGGAGAGGCTGCCGGGAGGTAGGAGCTGGGCCAAAAGATTTAAGCACATTACATTTATTAGGCACTTTATTTCCATTATTACACTGTAATATATAATAAAATAATTATAGAACTCACCATAATGTAGAATCAGTGGGTGTGTTAAGCTTGTTTTCCTGCAACTGGATGGTCCCACCTGAGCGTGATGGGAGAAAGTGACAGATCAATAGGTATTAGATTCTCATAAGGACAGCACAACCTAGATCCCTCACATGCACGGTTCACAACAGGGTGCGTTCTCCTATGAGAATCTAATGCTGCTGCTGATCTGAGAAGGTGGAGCTCAGGCGGGAATGTGAGCAAAGGGGAGTGGCTGTAAATACAGACAAAGCTTCCCTCACTCCCTCACTCGACACCACTCACCTCCTGCTGTGTGGCTCCTTACGGCTCCATGGCTCAGGGGTTGGGGACCCCTGCTCAAGTGCATCCAAAACGACCCTTCCCACACCAGTCTTCACAGTGGTCAAGTGCAGCAACCACTTAGCTCCCAAGGCATGTGCCTCAGCTGGCATTTCGTCACAATCAACAGTAAGTGGTAGCTTGAGTCATTGTGAGGTCACTTCCTGGAAATCACCAGCATCCCATTTCCCACTGGCAAAGAGCTCAGCACTGCCCCCTGGGAAACCAAACCTATGCCCAAATCCCATCTGTGTGGGTTTATCTCCTGGGACCCTTCCTAACATATTAGTCAGAGTCCAATCAGGAAGCATAAACCGCTCAAAAGTTTAAAGTGGTAAAATTTAATACAGAGAATTATTCATTATAACAGGTGAACAGCATAATGAGAGATTGGCTAGCACAAAGTAAAGAGAACTCTAGAGAATATAGGACTAGCCCAGGCCAGGCATGGTGGCTCATGCCTGAAATTCCAGCAATTTGAGAAGCTAATGCAGAGGACTGCTTAAGGCCAGGAGCTAGAGACCGGTCTGGGCAACACAGTGAGACCCTGTCTCTATCCAAAAAAAGAAAAAAATTAGCTGGGAGTGGTGGTGCACACTTGTAGTCCCAGCTACTCGGAATGCTGAAGTTTGAGCCTGGGAGGTCAAGGCTGCAGTGAGGCATGATTATGCCACTACAGTCCAGCCTGGTGACAGAGCAAGACCCTGTCTCAAAGAACAAAACAACAACAACCATTTACAGACAGAAAAGAAATAGAGCTAATAAGCTAAGGGAAGATGTTGACATGTGACAAGTAAAGTAATATGAGGTCTTTTATCTATTTAAAATAATCAAACAAAAAATGACTTACTAAATTATAATACCCTGTGCTGGCAAAGGTGCAGTGAAATGGGCACTTTCTTATACTATGAGGGGTGTTTAAATTGTGTATAAGCCTTCCAGGGTAAAGCTTGTCAATTTTTTAAAATAATAGAGACAGGGTCTCACCATACTGCCATACTGCCTCCTCCAACTCTTGGCCTCAAGCAATCCTCCTGTCTTAGCCTCCCAAAGTGCTAAGATTATAGCTGGGAGGCACCCAAAACCTTGTCCATTTACATCAAGGGTAAGGAGAATGTCCATTCACCATGACTCACAGTAATCTTACTTCTGGGGAGACAATTCAATCTCAACAAAAGGTCATCTGTACAAACACAGTAAAAATCTGGGGAGTAACTGAAGACAGAGTTGGTAAGTGAAATAAGAAACAGTTATAAGAAAAATTAAACTATGGTATCAATAGGCACCTGGTAAAAGGTCAGTTGATGTTAGCTGCTACTTTTTTGTTGTTCTGAGACAGGGTCTCACTCTGTCACTGAGGCTGGAGTGCAGAGGCCTGATCATGACTCACTGCAGTCTCAGCCTCCCTGGGCTCAAGTGATCCTCCCAGCTCAGCCTCCCAAGTAGCTGGGACTACAGGAACATGCCACCACACACATGAATTAGCCTAGGCTAATTCATGTATTTTTCTGTAGGGATGGTGACTCCCTTTGTTTCCAAGGCCTATCACAAACTCTTGGCCTCAAGCCATCCTCCTGCCTCAGCCTCCCAAAGTGTTGCGATTACCAGTGTGAGCCACCACACCTGGCCAGCTGCTACGTTTATCAATATTATTATTATTCCACTCAATTAAAAATTATTATTTTCAAGGCTATGCAACAGTATGTATCCTACAGCGTAATTGTAAAAACATATACAGTCGTCCCTCAGTATACAGAATTAGTTCCAGCCCCCCATCTCTGCATATACCAAAATCCATGCTTACTCACGTTTCGCTGTCACCCCTCTGGAATCCACATATACGGAAATTCCAAATATTAGTTGGGCATAGTGGCAAGCACCTATAGTCTCAGCCACGTGGGAGGTTGAGATGGGAGGATCGCTTCAGCCTGGAAGGTTGAGGCTGCAGTCAGCTGTGATAGCACTACTACACTCCAGCCTTGGACAACAGAGGGAGACCCTGTCTTAGAAAAAAAAACAAAAAACAAAATAAAACAGGTTAGAAATTGTAATGAGGTCTGTTGGGCAAAATTCCATATAAGCAAAGTATAAATTAATAAAGCAAATGGTAATAAATTAGTACGATTGACTTTCTGGAGTTTCTGACAATAAAAGTAAGGAAAATGCAAAACACAAAGAGAGTAAAAAGAGAAATTAGGAAAGCATTCTACATGTTTAATAGGAAGACACGGGCCATGTTCGTGCAGCGGCAGTATGTCATGATATGACATACCTTGGAGAGAAGTTAACAGATGAGGAAGTTGATAAAAATGATCAGAGAAGCAAAATACTGGTAGCGACACTCAAGTAAACCACGAAATTTCCATAACTTATGTCAGCAAAGTGGGAATATTGTACAGTGTGTGTTGAAGTTCCTATACAACATTGTTTATCTGCCTTTTGTTTGTTTGTAAGGAATGTATATACTAAAAGTTCTTCTTGCTGTCAAAAGAGTGTGTGAATAAGTCATTGTAACTTATTCTTCTGTTTTTCTTTTATCTTCCTGCCATCATCCCACAGCCTTACTTTAGAAATTTTTTTTTTAGAAAATTGAACAAGTGCTCCTTGTGGTGGCACATACCTCTAGGATGGGAGGCAGGGGTGGAAGGGTCACTTGAGGCCATGAGTTTGACACCAGCCTGGCCAACAAAGTAAGACCCCATGTCTATAAAACAATTTAAAAATTAGCCAAGTATCGTCATGTATACCTACAGTCCCAGCTACTCAGGAGGCTCAGGTAGGAGGATCCTTAGCCCAGGAGTTCAAGGCTGCAGTGAGCTGTGATAGCACTACTGTACTCAAGCCTGGGCGACAGGGTGAGACCCCATCTCCTAAAATAAAAAACAAAGAAAAAAAATAGTTCAAGTAGCAAGTTGTATGTGGCTTACTCTGAATATTTCTAAACTAGAAATTCTCAATCTTTTGGGGTCTAACGTCCCTTTACATTTTTTAACTTTATTGAAGATCTCTAGGACTATTTCTTTCTGTAAATAATTATATTAAAACTAGAAAGACAAAAATTTTTAAATATTATTTATTACATATTAATAAAGCCATTACATGTTGATATAATACAAGATTTTAAAAATATTTAATATTCATCACATATTAATAATAAAACCATTACATGTTGATATAATACTTTTGTTTTTTTCTTTGAGACAAAGTCTTGTTCTTTTGCCCAGGCTGGAGTGAAGTGGCGCAATCTCAGCTCATTGCAACCTCCGTCCCGCAGGTTCAAGCGATTCTCCAACCTCAGCCTCCCAGGTAGCTGGGATTACAGGCGCCCACTACCATGTCCGGCTAATTATTGTATTTTCTTAGAATTCAAGACCAGAGAAAGCTGGTCTTGAATTCTTGACCTCAGGTGACCCACCCGCCTGGGTCTCCCTAAGTGCTGGGATTACAGGTGTGAGCCACCATGCCCACCCCGATTAATATATGTTTTAAAACACTGATTAGTCAGACAACGACACCGGGCAGGGGTCTCCTCATTCCCAGAGACGCAAACCCCACTGCACGGCTGAGGGGTTGCAAGGGCTGCAGAGCCAAAAGACTCTGACTTGAGATGTCATTATTTTACTTGTATTTTTATTTGTATTGTGAGGCAGGTCCTGCTCTGCCACCCAGACTGGAGTGCAGCTGTGCACTTACAGCTCACTGCAGCCTCGACTTCCTGGGCTCAAGCCATCTTCCTGCCTCAGCTCCCCAGCAGCTGGTAGTACAGTTGAGTGCCACCATGCCTGGTTATTTTTTAAATTTTTTTGTAGAGTGAGGGGTCTTGCTATGTTGCCCAAGCTGGCCTCAAACTCCTGACCTCAAGAGATCTGCCCACTTCAGCCTCTTGAGTAGCTGAAACTACAAATACACATCACCATGCCTAGCTACGTTTATTTCATTTTGAAAAATATTTTTGTAAAGAGCAGATCTTGCTGTGTTGTCCAGGCTGGTCTTGAACACCTGCCCTTAAAAGATACTCCCACCTCTGCTTATCAAACAGCTGGGACTACAGGCATGAGCCACTGCAATGAGCCTGAAGAGATTTCTTTAATCTAGCATCCCATACTTGGTAGGATTGGGAAAGGCAGTAGTGTTTTTTAAAATTACTTAATAATTTCAGTAACAATCAAACTCAACCTTGACCCCTGCCTTCTCTCACACCCCATATCCAGTCTGTCAGGAAATCCTGTTGACTGTCTTCGACATGTACTAAAGATCCCCACCCAGTAACTCCCTGGCCTCCTCCCCTACTTCTCCCCTCTGACCATCTCTCAACACCACCATGGCCCTGGTCAGGACAACCATCATCTCCTGCCTGGATGTTGCCAAAGCTTGGCCCCCATGCTTCTACCCACATCTTCCCACAGTCTTTCTCAACTCAGCAGCCAGAGAACACTTTTAAAATGGGAGACAGATCATGTCGCCTCTCTGCTCAGAACCTTCCCGCAGTTCCCATCTGAGTCAGAGTAAAAGCCAAAGCCCCAGCAATAACCTCCCAGGGCTTATGTGATCTGTACTGATCCCCACCCAGCAACTCCCTGGCCCCCTCCCCTAATTCTCTCCCTCTCTCCGTCTGCTCCATGGGCCTCCTTCCAGAGCCTCAGACACACCTCAGACACTTTATTCTATTGTTTCTGCCTACGAGCCTCTTCCCTCAGCACCTTGGCCAGCTCCTTCCCCTCCTTCAAGTCTTTACTCAATTTTCACTTAGGAGGCCACCCCTGACCATTCTATTTAACATTGCCATCTGTCCCCATGCCCACCATGCTCATTTCTTCTTTCTTTACTTTCTTCTTTCTTTTTTTCAAGATCTCACTGTCACCAAGGCTGGAGTGCAGTGGTGCAATCACAGCTCACTGCAACCTCAAATTTCCAGGCTCAAGCGATCCTCCCACCTCAGTCTCCTGAGTAGCTGGGACTCCAGGTTCACGCCATCATGCCTGGCTAAATTTTTTAGTATTTTATTTTATTTTATTTTGAGACAGAGTTTCACTCTTCTTGCCCAGGATGTAGTGTAATGGTGCGATCCCGGCTCACTGCAAACTCCACCTCCCAGATTCAAGTGATTCTCCTGCCTCAGCCTTCCAAGTAGCTGGGATTACAGGTGCATGCCACCACGCCCAGCTAATTTTTGTATTTTTAGTAGAGCCGGGGTTTCGCAATGTTGGCCAGGCTGGTCTCGAACTCCTGACCTCAGGTAATCTGCCCGCTTCAGCCTCCCAAAGTGCTGGAATTACAGGCGTGAGCCACCATGCCTGGCCAGTTTTTTCATTTTTTGTAGAGACAAGGTCTTACTATGTTGCCCAGACTGGTCTTAAACTCCTGGCCTCAAGTGATCCTCCTGCCTAAATTCCTAAAGTGCTGGGATTACCGGCATGAGCCATCATGACTGGCTTCATGTTCATTTCTTCTTGCTGCTGCAACATAGTTTGCAGTTTCCTACATTTAGTGGCTTAAAACACCACAAATCTACCATCTTACAGTTCTAGGGGCCAGAAACCCAAACTAGGTCCATTAAGCTAAAGTCAAGGTGTCAGCAGGGCTGCATTCCTTCTGGAGACTCTAAAGTGTTCCCTTGGCTTTTCTAGCTTCTAGAAGCCACCCCCATTCCTTGGATCATGGCCCCTGACTCCATCTTCAAAGCCAGAAGTGAAGCATCTTCAAATCTCCCTCTCTTACCTCTGCTTTCATCACCACATCTCCTGCTCCAATTCTGAATCTCCTACTCTCTTTCTTTTATAAAGACCCTTGTGACTGCTGAGCATGGGGGCTCCCACTCAGAAGCCCAACACTTTGGGAGGTCAAGGCAGGAGGAACACTTGAGGCCCGAAGTTTGAAACTAGCATGAACAACATAGTGAGACCCCCACCTCCAGAAAAAAATAAAAATAAATATTAGCCCAACATGGTGGTATGCGCCTGTAGTCCCAGCTACTTGAGAGGCTGAGGTGAGACAATCGATTTAGCCCAGGAGTTTGAGATCAGCCTGGACAACATAACTAAATCTCATCTCTACAAGGATGAGGTGGGAGGATCACTTGAGCCCAGGAATTTGTGGCCAGCCTGGGCAACAAAAGACGACCCCATCTGGCCAACATGGTGAAACTCCGACTCTACAAAAATGAGCTGGGCATGGGTGACATGCATGTGTAGTCCTAGCTACTTGGGAGGTTGAGATGGGAGGATCGCTTGATCTCAGAAGGCCAAAGCTATAGTGAGCTGTGATACCATCACTGCACTCCAGCCTGGATGACACAGGGAGATTCTGTCTCAAAAAAAAGAAAAGAAATATATATTTCATCTCTGTCCCTGGTTCCTGGCACAGAGCTTCTAAAGCTCTTACAAAGACCTCAGTGATAGATGTGACAGGAACATCTTTTGTTTTAATATTTTGTTGTTGAGATGACTGGGTGACTGCAAGCTCCTAGATTTCTTCAGGAGGAGGGCTGATTGCCAATGGAAGCAACCACATGATTAGACGCTTGGAACTTTCAGCCTCATGCACTGAACTCCAGGAGGAAGAGGGGCTGGAGACTGCCTTAATCACCAACAGCCAAAGATTTTATCAATCAGGCTTGCATAATAAAGCCTCCATAAACACCCTGAACAGGGTTTGCAGAGCTTCTGGGGTTGCTGAACACAGGAGATGCTGGGAGGGTGGCATGTTCAACAGAGGGCATGGGAGCTCTGTGCCCCTCCTAACTTACCTTGCCCTGGGCATCTTTCTTTTTTTTTGAGATAGGGTCTGGCTCTTTAGTCCAAGCTAGAGTGGAGTGGCACAATCTCAGCTCACTGTAACCTAAGCCTCCCCAGTCCCCAGCTCAAGGTGTCCTCTCACCTCAGCATCCCTAGTAGTTGAAACTCTAGGTGCACACCACCACACCCGGTTATTATTATTTTTTTATTTTTTGTAGAGACAGGTTTTCACCATGTTGCCCAGGCTGGTCTCAAACTCCTCAGTTTAAGCGATGCTCCCACCTCGGCCTCCCAAAGTTCTGAGATTACAGGCGTGAGCCACTGCATCCAGCATGTACGTCTCTTTCATTGGCTGTTTCTGAAATGTATCTTTTGAAATGAACTGGCCAGATGCAGTGGCTCACATCTGTAATCCTAGCACTTTAAGAGGCAGAAGTGGAAGGATCATTTGAGACCAGGAATTTGTGGCCAGCCTGGGCAACACAACAAGACCCCATCTAAACAAAAAATAAATTAGCCAGATGTGGTGGTGCAGGCATGTAGTCTCAGCTACTAGGGAGGATGAGGTGGGAGAACCACTGGAGCCCAGGCAGTCAAGCCTGCAGTGAGCTATGACTGCACCATTGCACACCAGCCTGGGCAAAAAAATAAGACCCTCTCTCTCAGAAAAAAAGAAAAGAAACTGTTTTTCTGAGTTCTGTAAACTGTTCTAGCAAATAATTAAACCCAAGAATGGAGTTATGGGAACCCCCGATTTGTAACAGGTTGGTCAAAAGTACAGGTGACAACCTAGGACTTGCCATTGGCATCTGAAGTGAGGATGGTCTCGTGGGACTGAGCCCCTAACTTGTGGGGTCTGTGCTAACTCCAGGCAGTGTCAGAATAAAATCATGGGATACCCAGTTAATATCCAGAGCACTGGAGAATTTGGTGTAGAAACTCCATACATACATTCAGTCGGAAGTGTGTGAGCAGAGACAGACACGGGCTTTTCTTTCACCTGTCTACCTGCTTAACTGCATAGGAGAGGCAATACGTGGTGCTCATGAACAAAGCAAGCATTAAAGTCAGACCAGACCCAACATTCGACTCAGTCTTAATATCCAGGTGAGCTTGGGCACATCACTCATTATTGCTAAGTCTTCATCACTTCATTCGTAAAATGGGGATAACTGTGGCACCTACCTGTGATTCTGTGAGAATTAATGAAATATTATGCTTGGTGTTATTGTGATCATTATACCTATTCCAAACTATTTGACAAGGACAGTGATGGATGACAACATCAAAAAATTAGAAACTGTAGTGAGATCTCTCAGGAAAAATTCCATACAAGCAAATTACTGTCTCCACAAAGCATTCCTGCCACACTTAATTCACCATTCCCTGAACAAGATGTGCCATCTTCATTGTCCAGGTCTGTGCAGTGCTGGTTTCCCCGCCTGCACAGCTCACTCCATCCCATTCCAGCCCATTCCCCATTCCTCCACCTCCCCCTTCCCTCCCCACTCTCATACAACTCTTCCTCATCTTTCAGGACTTAGCTTCAATGTCACCTTAACTGGAAACTTCTTTCAGCCTCCAAAAGAGCTTCCCATTGCATTTGATGCATGCACTATTATTTGATCATTTTTGAGTTATAGTCCAAGTCTTTTTGTACCTGAATAACATGTTACCCAGTCAGTCTCTTTTCCTGGATTCAGAAGTCTTTCATGGTAGATCCAGCTGGAGGTGACAAATACATTCTTTTGAAATAAAGGGATGACACAAACAGACATAAGTTCTTAAACGTCTTAAATGGTATGTGAAAATTAAACAAAATTCAAAGACTTGTGGGAACACTTGGAAAGTTACTGGGAATGTCATAAAGGGTTAATTTGTATTTTATTTTTTGAGACATTATTTTTATTTGATTTTTTTATTTTCTGTCACCTAGGCTGGAGTGCAGTGGTGCAATCAGGGCTCACTGCAGCCTCGACCACCTGGGCTCAAGTAATCTCACTTAATTTTTATTTGGTTTAAGAAACAGTCTTGGTTGAGGGTGGTGGCTTATGCCTGTAATCTCAGCACTTTGGGAGGCTGAGAGAGGTATATTACTTGAGGCCAGGAGTTTGAGATCAGTCTGGGCAATATATTAAGACCTTGTCTCTACCAAAAAACAGAGTGAATGTGTGGAAGACAATTTTTCCACAGACTGGGAGTGGAGGGAATAATTTCAGGATGATTCAAGTGCATTACAAATATTGTGCACTTTATTTCCATTACTATTATGTTGTAATATATAATGAAGTAATTCTACAACTCACTATAATGTAGAATCAGTGGGATCTCTGAGCTTGTTTTCCTGCAACTAGACTGTCCATCTGGGGTGATGAGAGACAGTGACAGAACATCAGGCATCAGATTCTCGTAAGGAGCGCACAACCTAGATCCCTCGCATGCACACTTCACGACAGGGTTCGTGCTCCTATGAGAATCTAATGCTGCTGCTGATCTGACAGGATGTGGAGCTCAGGTGGTCATGCAAGCGATGGGAGGGGCTAGAAATACAGATGAAGTTTCCCTTCACTCGCCTGCTGCTCACCTCTGGCTCTGTGGCCCTGTGGTTGGAGACTGCTGCTCAAGTGCATTCGAAAGGATCCATCCCATGCCATTCTTCAGTCATCTTTACTGCTACAGTGGTCAACTGTAGCACCCCTAAGCTTGCAGGGCATATGCTTCACCTGGTATTTCTTTTTTTTTTTTGAGACGGAGTCTCACTCTGTTGCCCAGGCTGGAGGGCAGTGACAGGATCTCGGCTCGCTGCAAGCTCCACCTCCCAGGCTCCCACCTTTCTCCTGCCTCAGCCTCCCGAGTAGCTGGGACTATAGGTGCCCGCCACCATGCCCAGCTAATTTTGTGTATTTTTAGTAGAGACGGGGTTTCACCGAGCCAGGATGGTCTCGATCTTCTGACCTAGTGATCCGCCCGCCTTGGCCTCCCAAAGTGCTGGGATTACAGGCTGCCGCACCCGGCCTTCACCTGGTATTTCATCACAATCAACAGTAAGTGGTAGCTTGAGTCATTGTGAGGTCACTTCCTGGAAATCACCAGCAACCCATATCCCATTAGCAAGGAGCTCAGCACTGCTCCTTGGATAACCAAACCTATTCCCAAATCCCATCTGTGTGGGTCTCTCTCCTGGTACCCTTCCTACCATCAATTCTGTATTTGTAGGAGTCCAATCAGGAGACACAAACCACTCAAAAGTTTAAACTAGAATGAGCAAGGTGGCTCACACCTGTAATCCCAGCACTTTGGGAGGCCAAGGTGGGTGAATTGCTTTGAGCTCAGGAGTTTGAGACCAGTCTGGGAAACATGGCAAAACCCCATCTCTACAAAAAACACAGAAATTAGCTCGGTGTGGCGGCACTTACCTGTAATCCCAGCTACTCGGGAGGCTAAGTCAGAAGAATTGCTTGAGCCTGGCAGGTGGAGGCTGCAGTGAGCAGAGGTTGTGTCACTGTACTCCAGCCTAAGTGACAGCGTGAGACCTGGTATCAAAAAGAAAAAATATATATATATGTAAATTTAATATAGAAAGTATTAATTTTGGCCAGGCACCATGGCTCATGCCTGTAATCCCAGCACCTTGGGAGGCCAAGGCAGGCGGATCACCTGAGGTCAGGAATTCAAGACCAGCCTGACCAACATGGAGAAACCCCATCTCTACTAAAAATACAAAATTAGCTGGGCATGGTGGCACATGCCTGTAATCCCAGCTACTCGGGAGGCTGAGGCAGGAGAATTGCTTGAACCTGGAAGGCGGAGGTTGCAGTGAGCCAAGATAGCGCCACTGCACTCCAGCCTGGGCAATCCAGCCTGGGCAACAAGAGTGAAACTCCATCTCAAAAAAAAAAAAGTATTAATTTTAGCAGAGGATCAGCATAACGAGGGACACACTAGCACAAAGTAAAGACAACTCTAGAGAATACAGAACTAGCAGAGGCCAGGCACTCTGGCTCATGCCTGTAATCCCAGCAATCTGGGAAGCCTAGGCAGGAGGATCACTTGAGGCCAGGAGTTGGAGACCTGTCAGCGCAACACAGTGAGACTGTATGTCTACCAAAAAAAAAGAAAAATATTAGCCAGGCGTGGTGGTGGTGCACACCTGTAATTCCAGCTACTTGGGAGTCTGGGGTGGGAGGATCCCTTGAGGCTGGGAAGTCTACACTACAGTGAGCCAAGATCATGCCACTGCACTCCAGCCTGGGCGACAGAGTGAGACCCTGTCTTAGAAAGAAAAAGAAAAGAAAGTGTTAATCCCCCTAAGGGAATCTCTTCTCCTGCCCTCTCTGGAACCTCACTTGTCAGTTCTTCCTCCCACTTTCCTGTATCTTTAACCTATCCCCTACTTTTAGCGCCTTCCCACCATCATTTAAATTACTCAAACTTCTTCTGTTTTAAAAACCTCTCCCTCAACTCAGTGAGAGGTCTCCTGCACACCCACTGAGCCATCTGCTCCCCCTGGTGCCTTCTCTACAGAAGCCTGAGCCATGTCTCTAATGCATGAATCTCATCATGTTACTCCCCCATTTACATCGCTTCTCCTTGCCTCGGGGATTAAGTCCAAACTCCTTAACAGCCCCCGCTCTGCCCTGCCTTGCAAGGCAGCCTCACTGCTTGCCCCTCTCCATTTCACCTGCTATGGAGTCCAGCTGAGCCTCATCTGCCCCTTGAATGCACACTCTATCTCCTCTGGGAGTCTCTGAAGTGGGTGATATCCTGTGCTTATAATACGCTTCCCCTTAAACCTCTACTCTCTTCCTGGCTAGCTTTGGCTCCTCTGTCACTTGTCCGCTTTGGCATCACCTCCTCATGGAAGACTTCCTTGACTCCCCAGATTCTCAGGAGCATGGCAGGTGAGGTGCTCCTCCCATGAATGGATGGAGATTACAGAGTGTGTGTTATTCATGCTTAATTCACCAGTGCTTAGCTCAGTACCTGGCACAAGTTACTGTGGTGGACAAAGTAATAACCCCCCACCCTGCCAACTAATTGCTCATGTCCTCTGTTACACAGCACAATTACATAGGAAGGGGGAATTAAGAGTGCAGATAAAATTAATGTTGCTCATCAGCTGACCTTAAAACAAGATTATCCTGGAGTATCTAGGAGAGCCCATGTAATTACAAGCATTCTTTAAAAGTGGAAGAGGGAGGTAGAAGGTTAAGAACCAGAGACAGTGGGCACAATGACTCATGCCTGTAATACCAATACTTTGGGAGGCCAAGGCAGGAAAATCCCTTGAGTGCAGGAGTTCAAGGTCAGCCATGGCAACATAGTGTGGCCCCATCTCTACAAAAAAATAAAAACAAAATTCACTGAGTGTCATGGTGCTTACCAGCTACTGGGAAGGCTATCGTGGTAGGATTGCTTGAGCCTGGGAGTTTGAGGCTACAGTGAGCCATGATTGGACCACTGAACTCCATCCTGAGTGACAGGGCAAGGTCCTGTTTCTAAAGAAAAAAAGGACATTGGAATCAGGGTCCCCTCCATCCTAAGGTGGCTACAAGGCATCTCTCTCTGCAAATGAGTAAACATCATCCTCCAACTCCTCACAGAGTGGAGCAGCAGGAAAACTCCCTCACCTCATTTCTGTGCTGCTTGGGAGGCCTGGACAGCCCAATAACCAGCTCCTTGCTGATGAAGCAATCGGGAAATGGCTTGAGTTGAGCTAAGGAGAATTTGGATCATTCTTCTGGTTCTCAATAGGCAGGGTAGGGGCCAGGCATGGTGGCTCATACGTGTAATCCTTGCATTTTTGGAAGCCAAGGTGAGAGGATCACTTGAGGCCAGGAGCTCAAGACCAGCCTGGGCAACATAGCGAGACCCAGGTGGCATGCACCTGTGGTCCCCACTACTTGGTAGAATGAGGTGGGAGGGTTGATCACTTGATCCCAGGAGTTTCAGGCTGCAGTGAGCCATAATCACACCACTGCACTCTAGCCTGGGTGACAGAGCCAGACCATGTCTCAAAAAGTAAAAAAATAAAATAAATAAATAAATAAATAAAATACAGAGAGAGACTATAGGCAGCCACCACCACATCTGGCTAATTTTTAAATATTCTGTAGAGACGAGGTCTTGCTAGGTTGCCCAGGCTGGTCTAAAACTCCTGGCATCAGGCCAGGCGTGGTGGCTCATGCCTGCAATCCCAGCACTTTGGGAGGCCAAGGCAGGCAAATCACCCGAGGTCAGGAGTTCCAGACTAGCCTGGCCAACGTGGCGAAACCCCATCTCTACTAAAAATACAAAAATTGGCCAGGCAGTAGTGGCATGGGCCTGTAATCCCAGGTACTCGGGAGGTTGAGGCAGGAGAACCACTTGAACCTGGGAGGCGGAGGTTGCAGTGAGCCAAGATCGCGTCACTGCATGCATTCCACCCAGGGTGACAAAGTGAGACTGCCTCAAAACAAACAAACAACAAACAAACAAAGAAACAAAAAAACTCCTGGCATCAAAAGATCTTCCTATCTCACCCTCCCACCCTCCCAATGCCCTGGGATTATATTTTTTGTTTACTATAATTGAAGACACTTGTTCTTATACTGCTTTAAGATATAAAGAAAAAAAAAACAGATAATAACAAATGTTGGTGAAGGCTGGGCACAGTGGCTTAGCCTGTAATTCCAGAACTTTGGGAGGCTGAGGTGGGCAGATCACTTGAGGCCAGGAGTAAGAGACCAGCCTGGGCAACATGGTAAAACCCCATCACTACAAAAAAAATATAAAAATTAGCCAGGCATGGTGGCATGCACCTGTAATTATCAGCTACTCAGGAGGCTGAGATGAGAAAATCACTTGTGCCTGGGAGGTCAAGGCTCCAGTGAACTGTGATGGCGTCACTGTGCTGCAGCCTGAGAGACAGAGCAAGCCCCTGCCTAGAAAAAAAAAAAAAAAAAAAAAAAAAGTCAGCGAAGATGTGGAAGAATTGGAACCCACATACATTACTGGTGGGAACATAAAATCGTGTAACCACGCTTTTCTTGTCATTTTAATTGGATTTTTTTTAATCAATACAGGGTCTTGCTATCTTGCCCAGGCTGATCTTGAACTTGTGGGCTCAAGCCATCCTCCCAACTGAGCCTCCTGAGTAGCTGGGACTACAGGTGTGAGCCATCACACCCAACTGGTGTAGCTATTTTAGAAGACAAACTGGCAGTTTCTCAAAAGGCTAAACATACAGTCATCATATAATGCAACAATTTCACTCCTAGGCATATATCCCAGAGAAATAGAAATATATGTCCACACAAAAACTTATACAGCAATCTTCATAGCAGCATTATTCATAATAGCCAATACGTGGAAACAACCCAAATGTCCATCAACTGATGAACAGATAAACAAAATGCAGTGTGTCTCTACCATGGAATATTATTCAGCCACAGAAGAAATGAAATACTGATACACACTATGACATAAAGGAACTTTGAAAACATTGTGCTAAGAGGGGAAAAAAAGCCACAAAAGATCACATATTGTACAATTCTACTTGTCCAGATTAGGAAATTCTATAGTGACAAAAAATGAATCAATGGTTGCCTAAGGCTGGGGGGCCAAGGCAGGTAGGGGGGAGTAGGAGGTAGTGGCTAAGAGGTGCGGATTTCTCTATAGGGTAATGAAAGGTTCTAAAACTGACTGTGGTGATCGATGCACAGCTCTATGAATATTCTAAAACCTACTGAATTGCAGATTTCAATAAATAAATCAATTGAAGGGTATGTGAATCATATTTTAATAAAGCTATTATTTAAAATAATTAGTGGCTGGGCACAGATGCCTGCCTGTAATCCCAGCACTTTGGGAGGCTGAGGCAGGAGGATCACTTGAGGTCAGGAGTTTGAGCCTAGTCTGAGCAACCTAGCAAGATCCCATCTCTATGATAAAAAATAAAAAAATTAGCTGGGCATGGTGGCACACGTCCATAGTCCCAACTACTTGGGAGACTGAGGATTGCTTAAGCCCAGGAGTTTGAGGCTACAGTGAACCATGATCATGTCACTGTACTGCAGCCTGGGTGACAGAGCAAGACCCTGTCTCTAAAAAGGAAAGAAAATACAAGTTTTTAATCACTTTGTGAGTGTAGCCAAGTTTGAGGAGAAATAGACAAGAGTAAAAGAGCACTGAATAACGAGAGTAAGTGGCTGGTTAGGCCCAGTTGCTAGCTAAGTGGCTTCTGAAACATTCATTAGTAAAGTTACAGCTCTGGGACAGTCATGCAGTCAAAGAATGAATGCTAAATTCATTACAAATGCTGATGGTCTTTCTTTACATGCCTTCTAGTGAAAAATTCCTAAGTGCCTAAATAGCAAGTCTGCAATGATAGCAGCTGTTTATTAACGACTACAAAAAAGAAATGGAGGCCGGGCATGGTGGCTCATGCCTGTAATCCCTGCACTTTGGGAGGCTGAGGTGGGCAGATCACCTGAGGTCAGGAGTTTGAGACCAGCCTGGCCAACACGGTGAAACCCTATCTCTACTAAAAATACAAAAATTAGATGGGTGTGGTGGCGGGCGCCTGTAATCCCAGCTACTCAGGAGGCTGAGGCAGGAGAATTGCTTGAACCCAGAAGGCAGAGGTTGCAGTGAGCCAAAATCACGCCATTGCACCAGCCTGGGCGACAAAAGCAAGACACCATCTTTAAAAAATAAAAATAAAAAAGGCATCTTCTTCAAGAATGACATAGTGTTTCATGATAAGCCCTAATTTTGCATTTGTTCAAGTATTGATTTGATTTAGCAAATATGACACCAATCTTGGATAAAGTGTGAACAACACAATTTCATTTTCTCCTTAATCAAAACTGATTAGGTAGTCTAATACCTATTCTGATCTTATTAAAAACTGATAAGATAAAAAAATTAGGGAATGATGGAGCCAGTAAGATGTTACAACCTGTTCTAAGGAGAATTCCAAAACCCACACATATTTCAGACCATTAAGCATGATGAAATATATCTGATTACTATATTTAAAAATAAACTGATTATATAGCCAACACCAATTGGGCAGGGGTCTCCTCATCCACAGCCACACAATCCTGATCATGCAGCTATGTGGTTGCAAGGCCTGCATAGCCTAGAAGGGACTGGTCTGACCTGAGATTTCACTTCATTCATACTTGTATTTTGAGACAGGGTCCTGCTCTGTCACCCAGGCTGGAGTGCAGTGGTATAATCATAGCTCACTGCAGCCTTGACCAGCTGGGCTCAAGAGATCATCCTGCCTCAGCTGTACCAGTACCTGGGAATACAGGCAAGCACCACCATATCAGGCTTTTTTTTTTTTTAATTTTTGTAGACAGAGAAGTCTTACTATGTTGTCCAAGATGGTCTCAAACTCCTAGCCTCAAGAGATCTGCCCACCTCAGCCTCCTGAGTAACTGGGGCCATAGGTACACACCACCATGCCCGGCTATATTTATTTCATTTTATTAAATGTCTTTCTTTTATTTTTGTAGAGGGAGGTCTTACTATGTTGCAAGGCTGTTCTCGAACTCATGGCCTTGAAACATACTCCCATCTCTGCCTCTCAAACTGTTGCAACTATAGGTGGGAGCCACTGCACCTGTGCAGCCTGACTTGAGATTTCTTTAATCTAGCATTCTTTACTTGGTAGGATTGGGAAACGCAGTAGTGTTTTCAAAAATTACTTAATAATTCAATTAGAACCAAACTCAACCTTGACTCCTGCCGTCTCTCACAGCTTACATCCAGTCTGTCAGGAAATCCTATTGACTGACTTCATCTCCCGCCTGGATGTTGCCAAATCTCAGCCCCCCTGCTTCTATCCAAATCTTCCCACAGTCTTTCTCAACTCAGCAGCCAGGGGGTGCTTTTAAATCAGGAGAAAGATCACTTTGCTTCTCTGCTCAGAACCCACCCCCAACACCCCCGCCCACGGTTCCCATTTCAGTCAGAGTAAAAGCCAAAGCCCCAGCAATAGCCTCCAGGGCTTACATGATCTGTACTGATACCAGCCCAGCAACTCCCTGGCCTCCTCGCCTGCTTCACTACCTCTATCTCTTTGCTCCTCTGGCCTCCTTCCAGAGCCTCAGACACACCAGGAAGTTTCCTAACACCTTTATCCTGTTGACTCAGCCTACAGTGCTCTTCCCTCAGCACCTTGGCCAGCTCCATCACCTGATTCAAACTTTTGCTCAATTTTCACTTATAAGGCCAACCCTGACCACTCTACCTAACGTTGCCATCTGTCCCCATTCCCACCATGCTCCTTCCTTCCTTCCTTCCTTTCTGAGACAGGGTCTTGCTCTATTGCCCAGGCTGAAGTACAGTGGTGCAATCACAGCTCACAGCAACCTCAACGCCCTAGGCTTAAACAATCCTCCTGTCTCAGCCTCCCTAGGAGCTGAGACTACAGGTGCACGCCAAAACACCTAGCTAATTTTTTTTTTTTTTTTTTTTAAGACAGAGTCTTACTCTGTCGCCTAGGCTGGAGTGCAATGGCGTGATCTTGGCTCACTGCAACCTCTGCCTCCCGGATTCAAGTGATTCTCTGCCTCAGCCTCCCAAGTAGCCAGGATTACAGGCACGCACCACCACACCGGGCTTATTTTTGTATTTTTAGTAGAGATGGGGTTTCACCATCTTTGCCAAGCTGGTCTTGAACTCCTGACCTCATGATCCACCCCCCTCGGCCTCCCAAAGTGCTGGGATTACAGGCATGAACCACCACGCCCCGCCTTTTCTTTAAAATTTGTGTAGACATGAGGTCTCACTATGTTGCCCAGACTGGTCTTAAGCTCCTGGGCTTGAGCAATCTTCCCACCTCAGCTCCCCAAAGTGCTGGGATTACAGGCGTGAGCAACTGCCCCTGGCTTCATGTTCATTTCTTCTTGCTGCTGCAACAAACTACCCTACATTTAGTGGCTTAAAACACCAGAAATCTACCGTCTTACAGTTCTGGGGCCCAGAAACCCAGTTAGGTCTAGTAAGGCTAAAGTCAAGGTGTCAGAGGGGCTGCATTCCTTTTGGAGGCTCTAGAGAGAATGTGCTCCCTTGCCTTTTCCAGTTTCTAGAAGCCACCCCCATTCCTTGACTCACCTTGAAGATGGCCCCTGACTCCATCTTCGAAGTCAGAAGTGCAGCATCTTCAAATCTTCCTCTCTGACCTCTTCTTCCATCACCACATCTCCTTCTCTAATTCTGACTCTCCTACCTCCTTTCTCTTATAAAGATCCTTGTGATTGGTGGGCATGGGGGCTCCCATCTATAATCCCAACATTTTGGGAGGCCAAAGAGGAAGGAATGCTTGAGGCCAAGAGTTTAAGATCAGCCTTGGCATCATAGCAAGACCCTGCCTTTACAAAATTAAAATTAAAATCAGCTGGGCATGGTGATGAACACCTGTAGTCCCAGCTACTGGAGAGGTTAATGTGGGAGGATTGCTTTAGCTTAGGAGGTCAAGGCTACAGTGAGCTACGATCACATCACTGCACTCCAGCCTGGGTAAGAGAGTGAGACTCTGTCTCAAATATAAGAAAAGAAATATATATTTGGTATTTGCCCCTGGTTCCTGGCACAAAGCTTCTAAAGCTCTTATAAAGTCCTTAGTGATAGAGGTAATAGGAGCACCTTCTGTTTTAATATTTGGTCTTAGTCCCAGGTTCCTGACACAAGGGCCTCTAAGTTCTTTCAGATCTGCAGCATGGTAAGAAAGCATGTGGGATGCTGTTGAGATGCCTGGGTGGCTGGAAGTTCCTAGACTGCTTCAGAAGGGCTGGTTGCCAGAGGAACAAACCACATTTTTTTTTTAAACGGAGTTTGGCTCTTGTAGCCCAGGCTGGAGTGCAATGGGACAATCTCGGCTCACTAAAACCTCCGCCTCCCACGTTCAAGCTATTCTCCTGCCTCGGCCTCCTGAGTAGCTGGGATTACAGGCATGTGCTATCATGCCCAGCTAATTTTTGTATTTTTAGTAGAGACGGGGTTTCATCATGTTGGTCAGGCTGGTCTTGAACTCCTGACATCAGGTGATCTGCCCACCTCGGCCTCCCAAAGTGTTGGGATTACAGGCGTAAGCCACCGTGCCCAACCCCAACCACATTTTTTGAGGCTTGGAACTTTCAGCCTTACTGGCTGAACTCCAGGAGGCAAAAGGGGCTGGAGATTGACTTAACCACCAATGGCTAATGATTTTATCAATCATGCCTCCATAAAAATCCTAAACAACAGGGTTTGGAGAGCTTCCATGTTGCTGAACACAAGGAGGTGCTGGGAGGGTAGCGTGCCCAACAGAGGGCATGGAAGCTCTGTGCCCCTCCCCACTTACCTTGTCCTGTGCATCTCTTTCATTGGCTGTTCCTGAGATGCAGCCTTTACACTGAGCCAGTAATAGAAAATAAACTGGCCAGATGTGGTGGCTCATGCCTGTAATCCCAGCACTTTTGGAGGCAGAGGTGGGGGAATCACTTGAGCCCAGGAATTTGAGACCAGCCTGGGCAATGTAACGAGACCCCATCTACACAAAAAATTTAAAAAATTAGCCAGATATGGTGGTGGGAAACTTGTAATTCCAGCTACTTGACAGGCTGAAGCAGGAAAATCACTTGAGCCCCGGAGGTTGAGGCTTCAATGAGCTATGATTGCACCAGTGCACTCCAGCCTGGGCAACAGAACAAGACCCTGTCTCTTAAAAAAAAAACAAAAAAAAACCTGTTTTTCTAAGTTCTGTGAGTTGTTCTAGCAAATAATCAAACCCAAGAAGAGGGTCATGGGAACCCCTGATTTCTAACTGGTTGGTCAAAATACAGGTGACAACCTAGGACTTGCAACTGGCATCTAAAGTGAGGGTGGTCTCGTGGGACTGAGCCCCTAATCTGTGGGGTCTGCACTAACTCCAGGTAGTGTCAGGATGGAACTGTGGGATACGCAGTTGGTATCTAGAGAGTTGGAGAACTGGTGTAGAAACTCCGCACATATATTTGGTCAGAAGTGTGTGAGTAGAGAGAATGGGTTCTTCTCTCACCTGTCTACCTGCTTAACTGCATAGGAGAGGCAATATGTGGTGCTCATGAACAAAGCAAGCATTAAAGTCAGACCAGACCCAACATTTGACTCAGTCTTAATATCCAGGTGAGCTTGGGCAAATCACTTATTATCCACAAGTCTTCATCATTTTGTGCATAAAACGGAGATAACTGTGGCACCTATCTGTGATTTTGTGAGAACTAATGAAATACTATGATTGGTGTTATTGTGATCATTATACCTATTCTAAACTATTTGACAAGGACAGGGATGCATGATAACATCAACAGATTAGAAACTGTAATGAGGTCTCTTGGGCAAAATTCCATACAAGCAAATTACTGTCTCTCCAATGCATTCCTGCCACACTTAATTCACCATTCCCTGAACAAAATGTGCCATCTTCATTGTCCAGGTCTTTACAGTGCTAGTTTCCCTGCCTGGGCAGCTCACTACATCCCATCCCAGCCCATTCCCCATCCCTCCACCTCCCCCTTCCCTCCCCACTCTCATGCAACTCTTCCTCATCTTTCAGGACCCGGTTTCAATGTTACCTTAACTGGAAGCTTCTCTCACCCTCCAGAAGAGCTTCCCATTGCACTTCATGCATGTGCTGTTATTTGACCATTTTTGTGTTATAGTCCAAGTCTTTTTGTACCTGAATAAGATGTTGCCCAGTCAGTCTCTCTGCCTGGACTCTGAAGTCTTTCATGGTAGATTTAGTTGAAAGTGACAAAAAGACATTCTTTAAAAAAAAAAAAAAGAAAAAAAAAAAAGAGGGATGACACAGACAGACATCAGTACTTAAAAGTTTTAAATGGTATGTGAAAAGCAAACAAAATTCAAGGGCTTCTAGGAAAAATGTAGGAGGGAAGGTGTCACTGGGAAATATGATAAAGGGTAATTTTTATTTTATTTTATTTTATTTTTTGAGAAAGGGTCTTGCTCTATTGCCTAGGCTGTACGGCAGTAGTGCAATCAGAGCTCACTGCAGCCTCAACCTCCTGGGCTCGAGCAATCTTCCCACCTGATTTTTATTTTATTTAAGAAACACAGTCTTACTCTGTGACCAAAGCTGGAGCACAGTGGTGTGATCACAGCTTACTGCAGCCTCAACCTCCTAGGCTCAAGTGATTCTCCAGTCTCAGCCTCCCCAGGAGCTGGGACTACAGGTGTCCACCACAATGTCCAGCTCATTTTTTTTTTTTTAATTTTTAGTAGAGACAAAGTGTCGTTATGTTGACCAGGCTGATGGTAGTCTCCTACCCTCAAGCAGTTCTCCCACCTGAGCCTTCCAAAGTGCTGGGATTACAGGTGTGAGCTGCCACATCTGGCTCAGGGGGTTAATTTTTAATTATATAAAGAGCTCAAAGCAAATAGTAGAAGAAGCCTAAATGCCTACAGCAGCTGACTGGTAAACTGTGATACATCCATATAATAAAATATTATGCAACCATGAAAAGGATTAAGAAAGATCAATAGGTATTGGCATAGATGTCCATGAAATATGAAAATGTGAAGTGATGTCCAATTAGCCTGTATCTTGAAAAATATGGCACATTTTCTCAATAGCAATTATTTCCTGAGATAAGATTATGGATCTAAAGAGTAAAGGAAAATTTTCACTTCTTTCTTAAAAATATTTACTATTTTTATAATTTAAAGAGATTAAATAGATCATCAAATTAGTAAAAGACACATTAACTCTATAAATAAATGGAAAAGTCACAGACAGCCCAGGCAGAGTGGCTCACACTTATAATACCAGCACTTTGGGAGAGGGTGGGGGAGGATTGCTTGAGGGCAGGAGTTCCAGACCAGCCTGGAAAACATAGCAAGACATCGTCTGTACTTAAAAAAAAAAAAAAAAAAAATAGCCAGGCACGGTGGCATGTGCCTATAGTCCCAGCTACTGAGGTGGAAGGATCACCTGAGCCCAGGCGGTCAAGACTGTGGTAAGTTGAGACTGTGCTTGTGCCACTACACTCAAGCCTGGAAGACAGAGCGAGACTTAGTCTCAAAAAAAAAAAGACAATAAAGAAATAAAGCTAACGAGCTAACATAAGAAAAGATACTAAAATGTGACAAATAGGATGGGCACGGTGGCTCACATCTGTAATCCCAGCACTTTGGGAGGCCGAGGTGGGTGGATCATGAGTTCAGGAGTTCAAGACCAGCCTGACGAACATGGTGAAACCCTGTCTCTACTAAAAATGCAGAAATTAGCCAGGCATGGTGGCGTGTGCCTGTAATCCCAGCTACTCAGGAGGCTGAGGCAGGAGAATCGCTTGAACCTGGGAGGCGGAGGCTACAGTGAGCCAAGGTCACGCCACTGCACTCCAGCCTGGTAAGAGAGCAAGACTCTGTCTCAAAAAAAAAAAAAAAAAAAAAAGTGACAAATGAAAATAAAGTAATATGAGGTCTTTTATTTATTAAAAATAATCAAACAGAAAATAACTTGTTAAATTATAATACCCTGTGCTGGCAAAGGTGCAGTGAAATGGGCATTTTCTTATACTATTAGTGATGTTTAAATTGTAAATAAACCTTCCAGGGTAAAGCTTGGCAATTTTTAAAAAATAATACTGACAGTGACTCACTATACTGCCTCCTCCAACTCCTGGCCTCAAGCAGTCCTCCCACCTCAACCTCCAAAAGTGCTGGGATTATAGGTCGACAGCCACCATGCCTGAAAGCTTGGCAACTTACATCAAGCATAATAAGAATGCTCATGCCCTGTGACTCACAGTAATCTCACTTCTGGAAATATCATCTTTGGATATAATTCAACCTAAACAAAAGGTCATATGCACAAACACAGTGAAAATCTCGGAGTATTTTTTTCTTTTTTTAAAAAAATATGGAATGCTTCACAAATTTGCATGTCATTCTTGCACAGAGGCCATGCCAATCTCTCTATTGTTCCAACTTTAGTATATGAGCTACCGAAGCAAGCATGAGTAATTTAAGATAAAGTGGTTAAGTGAAGTAAGGAAGAGTTATGGGGAATTTAAAAATCTATGGTATTTATAGGGATCTCATTAACAGCTCAGTAAATATTAGCTGCTACTTTTATTATTTTTATGGTAATTCCACTCAATTAAAAATTGTCGCTAAAAATTACCATTGTCATGGAACATAATGTATCCTACAGTATAACTGTAGAAACAGACACAATTTGTCCCTTGGTATATGGGGGGATTGGTTCCAGCTCCTCCATTTCTATGTATACCAAAATCCACACATACTCAAGTTTTCCAGTCAGTCCTGTGGTATTGAGATAGATAGATAGATAGATAGATGATAGATAGATAGATAGATAGATAGATAGATAGATAGATAGATAGATATAATGAGAAAATTAGCGAGGTGTGGTGACAAGCACCTGTAGTCCCAGCTACTTGTGAGGCTGAGTCAGGAGGATTGCTTGAGCCTACAGTGAGCCATAATTGCACCACTGCACTCCAGTCTGGGCAACAGAGTGAGACAGAAGGTTGACTGTTTAATAGAATTTTTCTGTTGACTTGAAGATATGGTCAGGACTGTGGTATTCTTCATAAGATAACTATCTAATCCAATTAATGCTGGAATTGGGAACAGAAAATGTTTTGGTGACTATTTATTCCTTCACTTGCTGTTACATAAACTATTGCCAGTGGGTACTTAACAACCAAGAATGTCATCTCTGAGCTACTCACAATGAAAGGTGATGTCTGGGACCCAGGTGTGTTGAGGTCCCCATGTCTTGGCTATGGGTGCTGAGTGGGACTTACTTATCCAACCATTTTCTATATTCCGGCACTGGGAAACTTGGGTTTATCCATCTTGATAAAAGGTCATTTAAATTCCACTTGGCAAGAACCACAAATGGAAGAAAGGTCACGAAATCACAGGCTAGCCCTTGTTCTCAAGGGAATCTTCAGCTTAGGTGGTTCTGTAAAAGAGGAATCATATTGTTGAAAAATCATCGCAGGTCAGCTGAGGTGGCCCATACCTATAATCCCAGCCCATTGGGAGACTAAGGCAGGAGGATCCCATGAGGCCAGGAGTTCAAGACCAGCCTAGGCAACACAGTGAAACCTCATCTCTACAAAAAATTAGAAAATGAGCTGGGTGCGGTGGCACATTCCTATAGTCCCAGCTACTCTGCAGGCTCAAGTGGGAGGATGAAAGTGGAAGCTGCAGAAGTGGAAGCTGCAGTGAGCTCTGATCTCACCACTGCACTCCAGCCTGGGTGACAGAGACCCTGTCTCAACATACACATACATACACACACACGCACACACACACACACCCATGCACGCACGCAGACACATGCAGACACACACACACACCCTCATCTCAATCTGTCCAGCCTTGACTAAAGAAAAGGATCTGCTGGTTACAGAAGAGGTATGCTCTTTTGTAGGACAGGGAGGGACCAGCAAACTTGTTCACAGTCTTTTCCTCATCCTCTGCTTAGTTTTCCAAGAACCCTCATAGTGGAAACAGAGTCCCTGGGAAAAGGACCTAAATCTTTATATTACCAGGGGAGAAATATGCCTCCTTTGTCAATTAATAAATAGAATACCTGCCTTAAAATCGAGGGAGTTCTGCTAGAATGAATCACTCCCTACGACCCCGACCTATGCAGGGAACATGAAAAACTGGAGTTTGGCCAGGCGCAGTGGCTCACACCTGTAATCCCAGCACTTTGGGAGGCCGAGGCGGTGGACCATCTGAGGTCAGGAGTTCGAGACCAGCCCGGGCCAACATGGTGAAACCCCATCTCTACTAAAAATACAAAAATTAGCTGGGTGTGGTGGTGGACGTGTGTAATCCCAGCTACTCAGGAGGCTGAGGCAGGAAAATCAGTTGAACTCGGGAGGTGGAGGTTGCAGTGAGCCGAGATCGGACCACTGCGCTCCAGCATAGGTGACAGAGCGAGACTCTGTCTTAAAAAAAAAAAAAAAAAAAAAAACCAAAACTGGAGTTTGGGGGCCTATAATATTGTAGGCCACATTCCAGATTGTACAGATCTTACCAAAGTACGGCCTTTCCACAAAGCACTGCCAAACACCAGCTGGCTGTCTCCATGGGGCAACACCATATCTCTGGCTCTTGTTTCCCCAGGAGATGCTCTATTCCAGCCTTCCCTTACCTTTTGTATCCCGCACATTTCCTAGCATAAGGCCTCAAAACATAGCAGGCTGCCAAGTCACTGCTGATCTACTGCATATCTGACTTCAGATTCCAGCAGGGCACTTTGTGTTTGAGAAATTAAAGAGAAGAGAATGGATCCAGACTGACGCTGGCCAACTTAGCGGTCCAAAGATATAAGCTGCTCAAACTGACTACAGTGCCTCTGATTTTCTGAGTCTGCCCTGCTCCTAGGGCTCTTTGGACGAAATTAATTTCTCCTTGTTGAAGAAATGGTTTGCTCGAATATAAGAAATTTGGCCAGGCACAGTGGCTCACGCCTCTAATCCCAGCACTTTGGGGGGGCCGAGGCGGATGGATAACGAGGTCAGGAGTTCAAGACTAGCCTGGCCAACATGGAGAAACCCCGTCTCTACTAAAAATACAAACATTAGCCGGGTATGGTGGCACGGGCCTGGAGTCCCAGCTACTCAGGAGGCTGAGGCAGGAGAATCGCTTGAACCCAGGAGGTGGAGGTTGCAGTGAGCTGAGACTGTGCCATTGTACTCCAGTCCGGGTGACAGAGCAAAACTCCATCTCAAAAAAAAAAAAAAAAAAGAAAAGAAAAGAGAATATAAAAAATTTAAAGAAGAAAAAAATGTTTAAATAAAATTTTCTCCTAAAGAGCACTCAAAAGCACACTCCCATCAATGGTGGATCTATTTATCTCTCTCTTGCTTTTTTTTTCTGAGATAGGGTCTCTCACTTTATCACCCAGGCTGGAGTATAGTGGCAAGATCATGGCTCACTGAGGCTTTCAATTCCTGGACTCACGCTATCCTCTCACTTCAGCCTCCTGAGTAGCTGGGATTGTAGGTGCATGCCACCATGCCTGGCTAATTTTTTAATTTTTTGTAGAGAGGAGGTTCTCACTATGTGGCCCAGGCTGGTCTTGAACTCCTGGGTCAAACTAATCCTCCCGCCTTGGCCTCCCAAAGTGCTGGGATATAGGCTTTAGCCACTGTGCCCAGTCTATTTATCTTTCTATAACTCATATATTAAATCTTCCTCCTTAAATTGCCTCCTACCCACCCATCTGCAGGGATAGCAAACACAGGTATCAGCAGGTCAGGCAACCTACGTGAGGGAAAGAGGCTGGAGTAATGTGGGAGACCGGGGGAAACTGTAGCAAACTGCAAGGTATTCACTTCAACAGTTCTTCAACACTGTGATAGTCAAACCAAACACAGAAACAGGAAGCCCAGTTCAGTCACCAGCAGCCAACGTGGGATATTTCATCTACATGCTACAAGGCAAACTGCTTAGGATGAATGACCTGGTCTCCACCAACCTACTCTTGGGGTCCAGCCGCTCCTGCCCAAGTCCCTACACTCTACTGACATGACCCACATTCACAGTACTCTCCTGACACCTTTTCTTGTTCACTTTTTTTTTTCCCCAACAAATTTTTTTTCTTTTTTTTTTTTTTTTTTTTACTTTTTTTGAGACAGAGTCCCCCTCTGTCACACAGGCTGAAGTACAGTGGGGTGATTATGGCTCACTGCAGCTTCCATCTTCTGGGCTCAAGTCATCTTCCCACCTCAGTCTCCCAAGTAGCTGGGATTACAGGCATGTACTACCACACCTGGTTAAGTATATTATTTTTCTTTTTTCTTTCTTTCTTTTTTTTGTTGTTGAGACAAAGTCTCACCCTGTCACCCATGCTGGAGTGCAGTGGGGTGATCTCGGCTTACTGCAACCTCCGACTCCCAGGTTCAAGCAATTCTCCTGCCTCAGCCTTCCAGGTAGCTAGGATTACAGGTGTATGCCACCATGCCTGGCTAATTTTTGTATTTTTAGTAGAGACAGGGTTTCACCATGTTGGCCAGGCCGGTCTTGAGCTCCTGACCTCAGGTGATCCACCCACATCGGCCTCCCAAACTGCTGGGATCACAGGCACGAGCCACTGCACCCAACCAGTTTATTATTTTTTCTAGGGACAGGGTCTCACTATGTTGCCCAGGTTGGTCTTCAACTCCTGGGCACAAGCAATCCCCTAGCCCCCTCCTTCCAAAGTGCTGGAATTACAGGCTTGAGCCAACACATCAGGCTCTAACAAATATTTCTTGAGCACCTACTACATACCAGGCACTATATTAGGTGCCCAGGAAACAGCAGTGAACATGGTATAAGAGTTTCTGCTCTCACAGAGCTTATAGGGTAGCAGGAAATTGATATAGTTTGAATGTCTGTCTCCTCCAATTCTCATATTGAAATTAAATCCCTAATGTTGGAGGTGGTGCCTGGCGGGAAGTGTGTGGGTCATGGGGGTGGATCCCTCATGAATGGCTTAGTGTCCGCCCCATGGTAATGAGTGAGTTCTCTCTCTACTAGTTCATGTGAGAGCTGACTGTTTAAAGAGCCTGGCACCTCCTCCCCTCTCCCTTGCTCCGTCTTCTCACCAAGTGACGTGCTGGCTCCTCCTTCACCTTCTACCATGAGTGGAAACCTCCTGAGGTCTTCACCAGCAGACGCTGGCACTATGCTTTTTTTTTTCTGAGACAGGGTCTCACTCTGACACTCAGGTTAGAGAGCAGTGGTGTAATTATGGCTCACTGCAACCCTGACCTCCTGGGCTAAAGAGATCTTTTTACCTTAGCCTCCCAAGTAGCTGGGACCATAGGCATGCATCAGTGCACCATCACGCCTGGCTGATTTTTTTTTATTTTTAGTAGAGACAATGTCTCACCATGTTTCCCAGGCTGGTTTCAAACTTCTGGGCTCAAGCAATCCTCCTGCCTCAGCGTCCCAAAGTGCTGGGATTACAGGTGTGGGCCACTGTGCCCAGCCTGGCACCATGCTACTTGTATAGTCTGCACAACTGTGAGCCAAATAAACTGTTTTTCTTTATAAAGTACCCAGCCTCAGGTGTTTCCTTATAGCAATGCAAAATGGACTAATCTAGGAATCGTATGCCAGCACTTACCAGACTGTGATGAGCACATGACAGAAGTACAGAGTGGGACTGAAACGTTCCCCAGGGGCTTCTTGTTGCATCAGAGAGTGGGGTGAGACATCTCGGCTGAGGCTAAAGATGAGTAAAGATGAGAGTGAAAGAGTGATGATGGGGGTAAGGAGAGGGTTTCCTGAAGAAGGACCAGTAAAGTCCCCCAAGAAAACTGTGAGGTCACTTACTAGAAATCACCAGCATCCCATTTCCCATTGGCAAGGAGCTCAGCACAGTCCCTTGGATAACCAAACCTATGCCCAAATCCCATCTGTGTGAGTCTATCTGCCGGGACCCTTCTTAGCATATTAGAGTCCAATCAGGAGACAAAAACCACTCAAAAGTTTAAAGTGGTAAAATTTAATACAGAGAATTATTCATTATAACAGGGCAACAGCATAATAAGAAATTGGCTACCAAAAAGTAAAAAGAACTCTAGAGAACACAGGACTATCAGAGGCCAGGCATGGTGGCTCATGCTTATAATTCCAGTAATATGAAAAGCCAAGGCAGGAGGACTGCTTCAGGCCAGGAGTTTGAGACCAGCCTGGGAAACACAGTGAGACCCTGTCTCTACCAAAGAAAAAAAAAATAGCCATGTGTGGTGGTGCACACCTGTAGTCCTAGCTACTTGGGAGGCTGAGGTGGGAGTGTTGCTTGAGCCAGGGAGGTCATGGCTGCAGTGGGCTACGATTTCATCACTATGCTTTAGCCTGGGCAACAGAGGGAGACCCTGTCTCAAAAAAAAAAAAAAAAAAAAAGTATAGGACCAGCTGATACAATGAACGGTAACTGCCCCTACTGTCCCTACGATGAGATGGAGTAACCAAGGAAGGGAGTCTTCACTAGGGCTGAGATCCAGTCATCCTTGGGAGAGGGCACAGTCATGGGTAATTCAGTGGCAGAATTGCTGCATTACCACATGGTGGAACATGCTAGCAATCTGCCGTCTGGAATTTGCTGAAAATCCGCCTTCTATGGTGCTAGATTAAGCTATTAATGAACAGCTGTCTCACTACAAAACCACCCACGCAGGTGCAGAGAAACTGCTGGTCACTGGGTGCTGCTGAGCACCGTGCAGGGCAGGAGCCCAGTGCTGGACAAGCTCAGTGGCTGTGGAGATTGACACACTACAATCAGAAAGAACAGCCTCTTACAAAGTCCCTCTAGCACAATGTACTGACAACATTTAATAATGCAGCAGCTGATAGAGGAAGCATATAAGGAACCCACGTCTATGTTTGCAGAGCAGGCAGTGAAGGGTGAATTTGGAACTGATGGGCAGTCATTGGATGGACAGCTGGTACATGACACATTTCAATCTACCAAGGAAAAAAGGAAGAGAGAAAAGAGATAGAGGACCAAGCATGGTGGTTCACTCCTATAATCCCAGCAGTTTGGGAGGCCAAGGCAGGTGGATCACTTGGGTCCAGGAGTTCGAAATCCAGCCTGAGTAACATAGTGAAACCCTGACTCTACTAAAAATAAAAAAATTAGCTGAGTGTGGTGGCTTGTGACTGTAGTCCCAACTGCTCAAGAGGCTGAGGTAAAAGGATCCCAAGTGTCTGAGAGTTCAAGGCTGCAGTGAGCCATGATCACACTACTGCACTCCTGCCTGGGCGACACAGCAAGATCCTGTCTCAAAAAAAGAAATGCTGGTGAAAATGTGAAGAAATTGGAACCCACATACATTATTGGTGGGAACAAAAAAAATGGTTTAACCACTTTGTTTGGGTGTTTCTTTCTTGTCATTTTAATTTGATTTTTTAAAAAATCGAGATAGGATCTCACTATCTTGCCCAGGCTGGTCTCTTTTAACTTGCAGGCTCAAGTGATCCTCCCACCTCAGCCTCTCATGTAGCTGGGATTACAGGTGTGAGTCACTACACCTGACTGGTGTAACCACTTTGGAAAACAGTTTCTCAAAAGGCTAAATGTACAGTATCATAGAATGCAACAATTTCTCTCCTAGGTATATAACCCAGAGAAATAAAAATATATGTCCACACAAAAACTTCTAAATGAATCTTCACAGCAGCATTATTCACAGTGGCCAATACATGGAAACAACCCAAATGTTCATCAACTGATGAATAAACAAAATGTGGTGTGTCTCTACCATGGAATATTATTCAGCCATAGAAGGAACGCAATAGTGACACATGCTATGACAGGAAGGAACTCTGAAAACATTGTGCTAAGAGGGAAAAAAAAGCCAGCCACAAACAATCACATATTGCACAATCTTATTTATATAAAAGGTCCAAGCCGGGTATGGTGGCTCACACCTGTAATCCCACTTTGGGAGGCCGAGGCAGGCAGATCATGAGGTCAGGAGTTTGAGACCAGCCTGACCAACATGGTGAAAGCCTGTCTCTACTAAAAATACAATGATTAGCCAGGTGTGGTGGCAGGCGCCCATAATCCCAGCTACTCAGAAGACTGAGGCAGAATTGCTTGAACCCAGGAGGCAGAGATTGCAGTGGGCTGAGATTGTACCATTGCACTCCAGCCTAGATGACAGAGCAAGACTCTGTCTCAAAAAAAAGAAGAAAAAAAAGGTCCAGATTAGGCAAATCTATAGTGACAGAAAATAGATCAGTGGTTGCCTATGGGAACACAGGGGGATGAGGGGAGTAGAAATGGCTAAGAAGTGTGGATTTCTCTACAGGGTAATGAAAACTTCTAAAATGGATTGTGATGATAGATGCACAGCTCCGTGAATATTATAAAAACCACTGAATTGCATACTTTGATAAATGAATTTATGGTATGTGAACCATATTTCAATAAAGTTGTTATTTAAAAAAAGGAAATAGGGGGCCAGGCACAGGTGGCTCATACCTGCCTATAATCCCAGCAATTTGGGAGGCTGAGGCAGGAGGATCACTTGAGGCTAGGAGTTTGAGACCATCCTGGGAAACACAGCACTATCCCATCTCTACAACAAAAAATAAAAAATTAAGCTTTGCATGGTGGTGTACGTCCGTAGTCCCAGCTAATTGGGAGGCTGAAGTGGGAGTATTGCATGAGCCCAGGAGTTTGAAGCTACAGCGAGCCATGATCACACCACTGCACTACAGCTTGAGTGACAGAGCAAGACCCTGTCTCTAAAAAGGAAAGAAAAGAAATGCAAGTTTTTATCACTCTGTGAGGGTAAACAAGTTTGAGGGGAAACAGAAGAACAAAAGAGCACTGAATGGTGAGAGTGGGAGGCTGGTTAGGCTCATTGCTAGCTAAGAGACTTCTGAAAAATTCATGAGTAAAATCACAGCTCTGGGGGTCAGTCAGGCAGTCAAATGATGAATGTTAAATCCATTACAAATGCCCATCGTCTTTCTTTACATTCCTTCTAGTAAAAAATTCCTAACTGCCTAAATAGCAAGTGTTCTGAAATGATATCAGCTGTTTATTAAAGAAGTAACATCTCAAATTTTAAAAATCATGAGTCAAATATTATTTTCCTCCTCCCATTTTACAGGTGTGCAACGTAAACAACAGAGAATTTAAGTAATTTTCCTAAGTGGCAGAGCACAGATTTAAATCCTATCACTTTGGCCTCAGAGTTTGTGCTTTATTTTATTTTATTATTTTAAAATTCATCTTTTTTAAAACCAAGAGGCTTATGCAAAATTCTGCTAGGATTCAAAAAAAGCCTCTTGCTTTTCCTGACCATGGGTGCAGGCAGGGCTCATGCTGCATTTTCTTTACTTATAATTGGATGGAGACATGATGACAGGAGCTCTCTTGGTCATCGTGCATCAGAAAGGAGAGTGAACAGAAGCACAGGGAAGCCAGTCTTACCCATGTTTGAGCAACTGAACCAATGTCAGCCTCAGCCTACCTGCACAATTACTTTTATGTGAGAAAAACAGGCACCTCCCTATTTGGAAAATCACAGCTAGCTACAGTAGCAAACAATCCTCAAGTTATTCCTGGTAACATTATTCCTACAGCCCCAATCCTTTTAACTCATTACATTAGCTCTACATTTCTCTATTGTTCCTAACATCTAGTTCATAACCAAGAGCTTATGTTATTAAATAAGCTTTGAGTTAACAGGATTAATGAAGAGTTTAAAGATACCAAAAAAATCTCATAGAAGTACATGCTGAATGTGCCAACTGACTACTATGAACTAATTTACTTTTGAGAAACATGCTATTTCTTATATGCTACTGACAGTGCCTGTAAAAATGGTGCACTTTAACTGGCTGTTTTATTTTCTCCCCAATCTTAATATCTAATATCCACAGACTGAGATCAGAGCACCAGCATATGCAATGTCACTTTATACTAGAGTTAGAAGGCGAGACAAAGAGTAGAAATCAGACTCACTTTGCTAGCTGCTCTCCTCTGTCCAGAATATTTTAAAGGAGACTGTATTCCCCCAGGGCTCGCTGACCTGGCACTCTCTCCTTGCGGAGGCTCACACCACTGTCTTGTGCAGCTCTCAGTGCTTTTGCAGAATGTGTCACCATGCTATAAAACACCTTCTCCTCCACCTCTCAACCTAAGCATGTGTCACTTGGCTTCAGGACAGCTTGTCTTCTCACTGTCCTGCCTTTCCTTCTGAACGTCTTGGTCTTTGTGGTGGTCTCTCATCTCACTATCCTGGTGAAGCTTTGGGGTCATTACTTCTTCAGTTGCTTCCCTCGCCAATGTATCAACTGAAGACAGTATGGACGAGTTGCTTCAGAGTACAACTACTGTGACCCTAGAACCAGCTGGTCCCAGGACTTCTTCTGACTCTAAAGTTTTCGAGACACCAGATATAGTTGGAATAAAATATGCTCCCTAGAATGAGATTGTCATCATTACCTGGACTTTTTAATCTGCACTTTTGCTCATGCTATTCCTTCTATCAGGAGTAGCTTTGTCTCTCCCTGGTGACATTCTCCTCTTCCAGCAAGGCCTAATTTAAGTGTAATTTACTTCATAAAGTTCCTGTCACCTTGGAATTAACCTCCCTTCTACATAGTGTCATTGTTCACCTTGTTCAAATCTTTATAAATTCAGGCTCAGGTCTATGTGGTCACGGAGTGTGTCTTTTTACCAAAAGGAACACCTTGGCCAGGCACAGTGGCTCATGCCTGTAATCCCAGCACTTTGGGAGGCCGAGGCAGATGGATCACCTGAGGTCAGGAGTTCGAGACCAGCCTGACCAACATGGAGAAACCCTGTCTCTACTAAAAATACAAAATTAGCTGGGTGTGGTGGTGGGCACCTGTAATCCCAGCTAGTCGGGAGGCTGAGGCAAAAGAATCGCTTGAACGCAGGAGGCAGAGGTTGCCGTGAGCCAAGATAGCGCCACTGTACTCCAGCCTAGACAACAAGAGTGAAACTCTGTCTCAAAAAAAAAAAAAAAAAAAAAAAAAGGAACACCTCATGCACTTTACAAGGAGCTCCTTCAGGAAAGGATGGCACCTCGTGTAGAGGAGAGATCTCTGATTAATTAATTAAAGACATTCAGCAATTAAATTAATTAAAGACATTCAGAAATTTAGCTTTATCACAGGCAGCTGTTCACACGTAAAACTAATTTGGTTACCTTCATCTGTATACACATGTAGCTAGTGAATTGACATAACTATTAAACTGGAGAATCAACAGAAACATGCCAAGGACTGGCCCTTACCTTCCACAGTGACCTCAATTTCAGGAACCTTTCCATTACTCTCAGGGCTTCATGGTCTTTTTGGGGACTGCAAAGCTGAAAAATAAGCACAGAATTACTTTAGTATATTGTAGGAAAAAATACAGAAGGAGATGCTTTATAAGAGCAGAGTATTAAAATTTATTCAGTTTGGCTCTTTTCAAAGGAACCTGCAGAATTAAACTTGTAGTGTAATCCTCCACAGGAGGCTCAACAAAGCCATGGAAACATGAATGAAGTGGGATTGCAAATGTGACATTTCCAATAAAATTTTTTTTTAAAAAAAGGAAAAAGAGGTCCATTAAATAAAACACCTTAAAAAGCCAAGAAACTAACTGCAAGTTCCACAAAGAGAGTGGCCCATGATTCTGTGTGATTTAAGGAATGCTGAGAAAGGATGTCTTAATGCAGTGAAATGTAATAGGAAGTACAGGTAATCTCTTACCTTTAGTGTTTATTTTATTAGTCATTCCAGGAGGCGAGTAGGAAATAACTAGTTCAGGTCTAGAAAGAAAACCAAGAAATGTTACGGTAGCCAGTACAATGGTGGTCTCACAGCTAGTAAAACAGTCGTGATGTGACCAGTGTTTTTCCCTAAAGGCGTTCGCAAAATCATCCTGTAATGTAACAATAATTTCTATCATTGTGGACAAAAACCCTGACTTTTCCTTCCCATGACTGGCAAGTAATTATATGAAGAGTAAATTACTTCTTTCATGAAAAAGAAAATTAACACTAGTATACTTTCTTCAGCCACTAAAATTCTACAGAAATGTAGATATAATAAGAAACTCAACCATCCCATCAGGGCAGGTGCAGTGTCTCATGCCTGTAATCCCAGCACTTTTGGAGGCTGAGGTGGGTGGGTCACCCGAGGTCAGGAGTTCGAGACCAGCCTGACCAACTTGGTGAAACCCTGTCTCTACTAGAAACAGAAAAATCAGCTGTCTCTACTAAAAACACAAAAATTAGCCAGGCATGGTGGTACATGCCTGTAATCCCAGCTACTTGGGAGGCTGAGGCAAGAGAATCGCTTGAACCCAGGAGGCAAAGTTTGCAATGAGTCGAGATTACGCCATTGCATTCCAGCCTGGGCAACAAGAGTGAAACTCTGTCTCAAAAAAACAAAAAAGAAAAGAAACTCAATCATCAATATTTAGTCGCTCACAAGATTGACCCAGGAATAACAGAGCAGCTAAAACCCAGCAAATTAGACTTCATTCAAGTACTTAGGTGTACTGTGAGCCACCACGGTGCCTCTCAACACCATGGAGGCCGTGGTCACTATTCTTGCACTGACGAAGACAGCTGAGTACAGGATGGGGGACTGCAGGGGCAATGGAGAGTGCCAGGACTGCAGCTCAGAGCCAGGCTTTTCCATCAAGGGCTTACAGCCACGCCTGTCACCTCTAGCTAGAAAAACATTTTAGTAGAAATATCATTTTATTGTTTTAATTCCAGAAATGACTACAGTGGCAAATAGAACTTACTTTTTTAATATTGTTGTTGTTGTTGTTGAGGCAGAGTCTCACTCTGTCGCCCAGGCTAGAGTACAGTGCTGTGATCTTGGCTCACTGCAGCCTCTGCCTCCCAGCTTCAAGCGATTCTCCTGCTTCAGGCTCCCAAGTAGCTGGGATTACAGGCACCAGCCACCATACCTGGCTAATTTTTAACATTTTTAGTAGAGATGTTGGTCAGGCTGGTCTTGAACTCCTGACCTCAGGTGATTCACCTGCCTTGGCCTCCCAAAGTGCTGGGATTACAGGCGTGAGCCACCATACCCGGCCTGGAACTTACTTTTTAACAACAAACTTGGTTTTATTACTCCACAGATGATCCTTTCAAGTCATGGAATTCCAAACCAGGTAGGGCTTGGAAAGGGAATTCTGTCTGGCAAGCCTTCTACATACAGGAACTCGGGGTTTGATTCAAACACAGAATATGGTACTTTTACTGCCTCTGAGTCCAAGAGCTTGAGCTGAAAGTGCAAGAGAACATAATTTGTAGAAGATAAAATTTGACACAGACATTCTTTTATTTGTATCTGCATTCTCAAGTACATTATGAACAAGTTCCCTACAATCAAGCAATATTCACTTCATATTGAAGGCATTTTGCTTAGGATATTGGGCAAATCTGAAGAACAAGCCTAAAAGATAAGTACTTTCAGGAGGAATATTTTAACACTTTTCTTTTTTTTTTTTTTTCTTTGAGATGGAGTCTTGCTCTCTTGCCCAGGCTAGAGTGCAGTGGTGTGATCTCAGCTCACAGTAATCTCCACCTCCCGGGTTCAAGTGATTCTCTTGCCTCAGCCTCCCAAGTAGCTGGGACTACAGTTACACGTCACCACACCCAGCTAATTTTTTGTATTTTTAGTAGAGATGAGGTTTCACCATGTTAGCCAAGATGGTCTCAATCTCCTGACCTCAAGTGATCCATCTGCCTCAGCCTCCCAAAGTGCTGGGATTACAGGCATGAGCCATCGTGCCCGGCCCATTTTAACACTTTCAATTAAAAGGAGAGTTATGTTATCAGTCAAAATGACCTCTGTGTTCTAAGCAGAGATGACCGAAGGCCATTCCGTACAGCAGTGGCCCCTAGCAGCCTTTGCATTCTCATCAAGAGGCAGGGTAGCTGTTCAAAGACAGGTGGTGTCTATGACGCGACTAAGCAGTACTCAGTAAGTTCAAGTCATCAGACACAGAGTAGTCAGGATTCCTCATAAGGGACAGGAAACGTCAGCATCAGGTATTGAGATAATGGACAGGAATGCCCGGGAATGCTGCAAGTGCTCCCCACTCCTTACTTCCTTCTCCATGACAGATACACCCAATCAACTGAAACACACTTTCTTGCTAAACCTCCTCAGAATCGTTCAAGACAACATTCCAGGAAACTGCTGTCAACAAATATAAGTATTTTGCACACGTGTGTTAGCCAGATTAGAAGTACAGACGGTGGAATGACACCTATCCCAATGCCTCCCTTCTGCTCCCATTCTGACACATGAGAAAGCTGAATCCAAGAGAAATGAAGTTGTCTGCTTGGTTTCAATAGCAAGTGTAGTAGTAGAAATAAACCAAAGCCCGGTTTCTGGGACCTTCCTTTTTTAGGTCCTGAACTTCTATAATTCATTCAGACATGACCCTTCATTGATATGTTATTAAAGACATACTGTAGGGAAAGGACTATGAGTCCCTTCATGTCTATATCAAAAAGCAAGACTCTTGTCTCCAAAAAATAAAAAATACAAAAATGTTTCAATTAAAAAAGTGTGATGGCTTTTGGCAATGTTTAAATAAAAAATAAGAGTATCACTTTCAAATAAGCTGACACTTTCTGAACATGTAATAACCAGGGTCACAGAATCACAGAGGCCAGTAAGAAGATTAAAAAGTACCCCTGTGAGCCCCAGTGACACATACACCACCAGGAAAATTTCCTGTTCCTGTCGCTCCAACGAATCCACAGCAACATAATGTCGGCAAGTGGCACGACCTGCCTCCCCTACCTCCAGGCAGCCACAGGGAAAGTGGAGAGCAAAGGGACCATTCCCTGTGTCACTGATAAGTGAGGCTCAATGGGAAACATGAGGCATGAGCGGCATCCAAAGGTAGGTGACAAGTTCAGTGTCTCCCCTTTGTCTTCCTGCTTCATGTATTATCTGCATCTTCTGCTCTTTTCATGATAAGGAAGGAGGCAGCAATAGCGTGTCTACTGTGGAAATGTGGGACTACTCATCGGGCATCCTGGAACTTAATGTAGAAGTTTATACAGCCCTGGGAAGCTTTCAGAACCTGGTCTCCTAAGGCTCCTGGTTTCCTAAGGCTCTTGAACAGGCAGTAGACTGTGAACCCCCAGGAGTTCACACAGGTTTTCTAGGGTCTTCACACTGCTAACCGCAGTCATGGTAACTCCTTCATTTCCTTTTTAAACAATTGTTTTCCCAATTATCCCTTTAAAATTGGGCAGTTTAGGCTGGGCATGGTGGCTCACACCTATAATCCCAGCACTTTGGGAGGCTGAGGCGGGCAGATCACTTGAGGTCAGGAGTTTGAGACCAGCCTGGCTGACAATGTAAAACCCCATCTCTACTAAAAAATACAATAATTAGCTGGGTGTGGTGGTGGATACCTGTAATCCCAGCTGCTTGGGAAGTTGAGGCATGAGAATCCCTTGAACCCAGGAGGCAGAGGTTGCAGTGAGCGGAGACTGTGCCACTGTACTCCAGCTTGGGCAATAGAGCAAAACTCAATCTTAAAAAAAAAAAAAAAATGGGTAGTTTAGAGCCTCTGATATAGCGAGTGTGCACAATGATTCGTGGTGATGAGCTATTAAACATCATTAACTACGCTATGGTGGTTTTTTAAAATCGTGATTGGCTAGGCGAGGTGGCTCATGTCTGCAATCCCAGCACTTTGGGAGGCGGAGGCGGACGGATCACCTGAGATTGAGAGTTAGAGACCAGTCTGACCAACACGGAGAAACACTGTCTCTAGAAAAAATACAAAATTAGCTGGGTGTGGTGGCGCATGCTTGTAATCCCAGCTACTCAGGAGGCTGAGGCAGGAGAATCACTTGAATCCAGGAGGTGGAGGTTGCGGTGAGCCAAGATTGTGCCATTGCACTCCAGCCTAAGCAACAAGAGTGAAACTCTGTCTTAAAAAAAAAAAGAAAAAGAAAAAAAAGAAAAATCAATACCCAGCAGACGGTGAGACATCCATAATGTGACCAGGTGCCAAGGAATGTCCATAAGGATGGAACTGCAGTCAAGTCTCCTGAATTTCCTTCCTTGGGCCCCTTCCCTGGGCCCACCCCCTACCCATATAACCACATCCTCACTTTTCTCCCCTAAACACAAATCAAGGGACACTCAAGGCAAGCATAGTACTCACTTCTTAACCAATCCATCCCCTCTTCCAAACCCAACACATGGAGAGAACTTATGTTAGCCTTGTAAATAAAGAAATACTTACCATCCCACAGTTATTTTTCCAGTCTGCCTTTTTTTAACCACTCACTTGGCAGAAACTTATTCTCCTGGCCAGTAGCTATTTGTAAAACTGGTCTGCCTCCCTATTTTCACACCAAAGATACTAATTCTTTAGTAGAAAGGGGAGTATTCTAAATCAGACAATTAGCAGATCACCTAGAATTTCCACCCCCTCCACAGAGACACACAAACAAGAGAATTAACCCAATTTGTTGTCTATAATAAATAGGATGTTCTACTCACCACTGAGCCCCAGAGGTTGTTACTAGATGACTAATCCCTAGCAGTAATGGCTACAATGGCCCAGTTCCCTATATTATTACTGTGTGCAGAAATCTGAAAGGCGCTCTTCTCCCACCCCCATCTTCCCTTACATACTTTTGCACATCAATCCATTAAGAATCTGAAGTGTAATTTATCTTATTCACTATTATCCTGTTAAATTGTTCTACAGCTGCCATGGGAGTAATTGCAGTGATCAGTGATTCAGACTTCTTGAGCAAAGGGCCTTAAGTAGGTTTCATTATTAAAACTTCCAAAGGTTTTATTATTGAAATAAACCTGAGAGAGAGCAGTATGCCTCCATAGGGCAGTCATACTAATGATTCTTAAGTTACGAAGGGATGTCAGACTCATCATCAATGTTGCACTTGTGAGTATGACTAACTGGGAATTTATCAACGAATAAAACCAACTGGCATTCTAAGAATGAAGAATAATAATCTCATTTTAAGTAGCATATGCAGTGCTGTGCAACCCTTTAAAAAGCTGCCTTTGGCTGGGCGCAGTGGCTCATGTCTGTAATCCCAGCACTTTGGGAGCCTGAGGCAGGCAGATCACCTGAGGTCAGCAAATAGAGACCATCCTGACTAACACGGTGAAACTCCGTTTCTACTAAAAATACAAAAAATTAGCCAGGTGTGATGGCACATGACCGTAATCCCAGCTACTCGGGAGGCCGAGGCAGGAGAATCACTTGAACCCAGGAGGCGGAGGTTGCAGTGAGCCGAGATCATGCCATTGCACTCCAGCCTGGGCAACAAAAGCGAAACTCCATCTAAAAAAACAAAAACAAAAACAAAAAAACCTGCCTTTGGCCAGGCACAGTGGCTCAGGCCTGTAATTCCAGCATTTTGGGAGGCCGAGGCAGGTGGATCATATTTACCTCCTAAATATCTCTCAAAACCTCGCTTCCCCTTCATATTCACTGGCACCTCCTATTCAGCATCTCATCACTCATTCAACAATATTTAATGAGTATGAAGCATAGCTAGGTGTTTTTAAACAGAATAAAAACAGTGTGATCTTTGTTTTCTGGTGGCTCAACATCTAGTTATTTCTTTATTCTTTTCTTTCCAAGACAGAGTCTTGTTCTGTCACCCAGGCTGCAGTACAGCGGCACGATCTCGGCTCACTGCAACTTCCGCCTCCTGGATTCAAGCAATTCTTCTACCTCAGCCTCCCAAGGAACTGGGAATACAGGTGTGCACCACCACGCCCAGCTAATTTTTCTATTTTTAGTAGAGATGGGATTTCATCATGTTGGCCAGGCTGGTCTCCATCTCCTGACCTCGTGATCCACCCACCTCAGCCTCCCAAAGTGCTAGGATTGCAGGCGTGAGCCACCGCGCCCAGCAAACATCTAGTTATTTCTTATCTGAACTATTCAGGTATACTCTTGTCTCTTACCATTCATTCACAGAGTAGTACCCAGTCTGAGAATGGTAAGAGACAAAAGTATACCTGGGTACACCATGCCAATAGTACCCAGAGTGTCTCCTCCTCAAAACTTAGATTTTATTCAGGGGTCAGTAAACTTTTTCTATAAAAACCAGACAGTAAATATTTTAGGCTTCTGGGCCATATGTTCTCTGTTGAAACTACTCAACTCTGCTCTTGTAACATTAAAAACAGCCATGGACAATATGTAAACCCATGGGTGAGACTGTGTTCCAATATGGTTTATTCATAAAAAAAGGCATCAGGCCAGATTTGACCCATGGGACACAGTTTGCCAACCCCTGATTTAATTGCAATGTTCCTTGCTCCATTGGAATTATCCAGATTCCTTTCCATAGCCTAGAAGGTGCTCCATCCTCATCTGAGTATTACTTGCTTCTCCAGGATCCACTATGCTCCAGCCACCCTGACCATCTTTATGGTGCTTAAACACCGTGCCAAGTCCATTCACATCTCAGGTCCCTGCACTTGATGTTCTACCCATCACAACCACTCTTGCCCAGTGAGCTGCCTCAGCTCAAATGTCACCTCCTCAGAGAGGTCTTCACTGCCCACCCCAACAGGTCAGTGTCCATCCCAACACCCAAACTTTCTAACTCCCAAAGCTCTATTTATTTTCTTCAAATTACTTGTCACCGTCTGAAAACATATCATTTGTTGCATGTACATAGTCTGCTTCTCCACCACCACACCACCACTAGAACGGAAGCTCCCCAAGAACAGAGACTGTCTTACTCATTCTCCCCTTAGTTCCCAGCACCTAGATCTGTGCCTGGCACTTGGCAGGGGCTCAAAAAATGTCTGTTATCGGCTGGGCGCAGTGGTTCATGCCTGTAATCCCAGCACTTTGGGAAGCTGAGGTAGGCAGATCACCTGAGGTCAGGGGTTCAAGACCAACCTGGCCAACATGGTAAAACCCCATCTCTACTTAAAAAATACAAAAATTAGCCGGGCGTGGTGGTACACACCTGTATTCCCAGCTACTCGGGAGGTTGAGGAAGGAGAATCACTTGAATCCGGGAGGCAGAGGTTGTGGTGAGCCAAGATCACACCATTGCACTCCAGCATGGGCAACAAGAGTAAAACTCCATCTAAAAGAAAAAAAGAAAAGAAAAAAAGAAAGGAAGGAAGGAAAGAAATGAAAGAAAAGGAAAGGAAAGAAAAGGAAAGGAAAGGAAAGGAAAGGAAAGGAAAGGAAAGGAAAGGAAAGGGAAAAGAATATGAACAGCTGGCGAGATCAACACTTCTGGCCCAAAGGGCCTGTAGCTGGTCTGACCATTCATCAAAAAATCTGAATTTAAATGGAGACACACTGGACTGTCACATGCAATAAAAGAACTGAAACAGCAAATGGTCTTGATTTGGGTTTCCTTCCACCCTACACGGCTCCAGCAAATGGAGGAGTGAGCGTGCCTGCGGTGCTCCTGACACATCTAGGGTAGTTCCTATTCACAGTGGTCAACCTTTGGGATTTTCCACACCTCACAGGGTCATCGTCCATCTAGGCTAACCTAGAACGTCCAGATAAAAGCTCCTGTTTAGAGACTGGAGAGAAAATTGTCAAACCTGAAAGCCCATGAACTGTCTCAGCCAGGGGAGAACACACGTAGGAAAGACTAAAGAGTGATGTCAGAAGCCTAATTTCAGATTGACCTGTACAGCTTTACAATTGTGAGTAATTAACTTACTTTTGCTAGGCTCTGTTATTCTCACATCAATAATGAGAAAGCGAACTGAATAGTCTCTCAAATCCCTTTCAATTTTAACATCCTCTGACTTTATGATTAAAGAGTGATACTAATAAGGCTAAAACTGTGGCTTAACCCCAATAGGAGCCTGCTGGGATTATGCTACACAAAACTATTCCACACAGACAGAGCCATTCTGACCACGTCCCTCCCTACACCAGCTAACATATAGATATGCACCACTGGTATGAGAAGTCCCTCCTACAGAGGACATTGACTGATTCAATAATAGGCTGATTTAGTCATTCAACCAACAAATATTTACTGAGCACTTTCTAGGTATTTAGGGATACAACAGAACAAAACAGACAAAATCCCTTTCCTTATGGAGCTTACGTTTTAGTGAAGAAGAGTGGGGGAGTCAGACATCAAATAGGAAATGAGTTGAGGATATATTTTACGCAGAGCACCCTGGAGGCACTTTTGATAAGGTGATTTTTGAGCCTCAATCCAAAGCAGTGAGACAGTGAGCCATGCAGACACTAGGGGAAGAATGTTCCAGGCAGAGGGAACAGCAAGGCCCAGAGACAGGACAGGGTCAAGCATGCCTGGCATGTTAAAGGAAACGCCATGAGCTCAGTGTTTATACAGAGGAGTAAGAGCAGGAGAATAGCAGGAAGCACAGTGAGACAGGTAGTAGGGGGCAAGATCATGTAGAAAACAGAAAGCCACTGGAGAGTTTGAACAGAGGGGTAAACATGATCTAAATTCCACTGAAAAAGGACTGTTCCAGCTGTTGTACTGACAGTAGACAGGCTGGGTGCGGTGGCTCACACCTATAATCCCAATGCTTTGGGAGACCGAGGCAGGCGGATCACTTGAGGCCAGGAGTTCAAGACCAGTCTGGCCAACATGGCGAAACCCTGTCTCTACTAAAAATGCAAAAAAATTAGCCGGGAATGGTGATTCGTGCCTGTAATCCCAGCTACTAGGGAGGCTGAGGCAGGAGAATCGCTTGAACCTGGGAGGCGGAGGTTACAATGAGCAGAGATCACACCATTGTACTCCAGCCTTGGCGAGAGAGCAAGACTCTGTCTCAAAAAAGAAAAAAAAAAAAGAATAGACCGAAGGAGGCAAGCATGGAAACAAGAAAACCAGTTAGGAGACTACTGAGATAAATCAGGTGAGAGATGATGGCAGATGGGTCCAGGGTGGCAGCAGTGAGGAATGAAGAGGGACAGACTCGGGGATATATTCTGAAGTTGAATCAACAGGACACTGGAGGACAGGATGAGCTTGGAAAATCTTGGGACTACTGCAGAATTGAATGAAGCTAAATGGCACTAAATTCCAACATCCACTGTGAAATCCTGGGATCAGGGATTTGTTCATTTCTGTCACCTAGTGTCCCACCCAGTACTTGGCACATAATGAACATATAAAAAGTCCTCTTGAATAAATGTGGAATTGAATATATTACAAAGCCAAAAAACCTGCAGTTTGATAGGTCATTAGGAGACCAAAAAGCATCTGGTACTAGACATATTTTACTAACAGAGTCTTGCCCTGTCGCCCAGGCTGGCAATGGCATGATGTCAGCTCACTGCAACCTCCGCCTCCCAGGCTCAAGCAATTCTCATTCCTCAGCCTCCCCAGTAGCTGGGACTACAGGCACTCACCACTATGCCCAGCTAATTTTTTTGTTTTGTTTTGTTTTTTTGTATTTTAGTAGAGACGGGGTTTCACCATGTTGCCGAGGGTGGTCTCAAACTCCTGAGCTCAGGCAATCCACCCACCTTGGCCTCCCAAAGTGCTAGGATTACAGGTGTGAGCCACTGAGCTCAGCCTAAATCTATTCCTTTTTATAAAAAATTTCCCTTACTATGGCCGGACACGGTAGCTCACGCCTGTAATCCCAGCACTTTGGGAGGCCGAAGCAGGCATATAGTGAGGTCAGGAGATCGAGATCATCCTGGCTAACACGGTGAAACCCCGTCTCTACTAAAAATAAAAAAATAAAAATAAAAATTTCCCTTTATAACTCATTTCACAGTAGTAACCAATGAAGCTGACAAACAACTTCACATTATACAGGTGAGATGTGAACAACTTAGCCATCTCCCTGAGAGGCCAGATGTAGTCACCAAACCTCAGCAACTCCCATCTAAAATACAGGGATAAGTGTTACACAAGTAGTAAGCCCATGTTCTTATAAATAGTAAATCATGGGCCGGGCACGGTGGCTCACGCCTGTAATCCCAGCACTTTGGGAGGCTGAGGTGGGTGGATCACGAGGTCAAGAGTTCAAGACCAGCCTGGCCAACATGGTGAAACCCCATCTCTACTAAAAATACAAAAATTAGCCAGGTGTGGTGGTGGGTGCCTGTAATCCCAGCTACTCAGGAGGCTGAGGCAGAGAAATGCTGGAACCCGGGAGGTGGAGGTTGCAGTAAGCCAAGATTGTGCCACTGCACTCCAGCCAGGGCAACAGAGGGAGACTCCATCTCAAAATAAAATAAAATAAAATAAAATAAAATAAAATAAATATTAAAATAAAGACATAAAGGATGTCACTTACATGGACACGTGTTCAGGGCTTGTGTGGAGGAGTTGTGGATGAGGACGAAAGTCGACTTGGAGACAATGGAGTCCGACTGGAGTTACTGGATGAGGAAAGGAGAGAAAGAGAGAGAAAAGGAAAAGGGTAACGGAAGTGGAAGATTGCCTCAGTGTGAAGGTCATCTCTGATTGCTGACAAAGGCAGTGGAAAATGTTGGAGAAGGTCTGAAAATATTGCTAAAGGTTGGTGGTTTCAGAAAATCTTGTAACATTTCCTTTACTTTAAAACTTAGCATCTCAAGGGTTTTTAGTATGAGGTTTTTTTTTTTTGTTTTTTGTTTTTTGTTTTGCCCCATGGATTTCAGAGTAGTTGAACCATTCAGCCACAGAAAATAACTCCAGTATCAACCACATTTGAATATTACCAATAAAGACATGGGACTCTCTTCCTCTGAGGTCGAGCGCGTCTATTCACTTGCTGCTCAGCCTCCTCTTCTGCCCACCCTCACCTCCTTTTCTGGCATCTGCTCCTCCCAGGGAGGACTTCACACCCTCCTCACAGAGCCAGGTGCCACCTCCCACTCTTCGAGGCTCCATCACGTACCTGGCTCCACCACCTTCTCGCGTGTGACATCTACCTTTCACCAAGCTGAGGACACAGCACACCCATGGTGTGTTTAAGGAGACAGTTCTGATGGCCACAAAATTCTTTTGTTATGTGGTCTGTGATTTGAATTGCCCTGTCCAAAGACTAATGCATGGTTCATGGTCAGGCCAAGTAAGGTTATGTTGGAATGAGAAACCACCAAGCACCTTTAATTCCTTCCAAGATCTTTTAGGAGTGGGACAAAGTCAAGTGCTGTTAGTGATGGCAAGAGAGGAGACTCTCTCTGCTGCACTCTGGTGATGATGGCAGGTCCAGCACTGCTACAGCACCAATCCTTGCAGTGTCTTCTATGGCGCTTGCACATTCTTTATATAATACAGGCTTTGCAGTCTCAGTTTCTGCAATCACTGTCACAACTACCCCTAACAAAAGCAGTGACTGTATTCCTCACAACCTTGAATTTAAGCTTTGTCTTGAGAAATGAAGGTTTCTACAGGTTTCTTCATGTTCACATTAATCCAAATTGAAGATTTACCTCCAGGAATATTTTTCTTTCTCTATTACTTCCCTTAGCAAAAAATGTGTAACTTCCAATCTTCAATTCTTCACCAATGCTTTGATTCTTTGGCTAAATCAAAAGCATGCTGAGGGCCAGGCACAGTGGTTCACACCTGTAATCTCAGCACTTCGGGAAGCTAAGGCAGGCTGATCACAAGGTCAGGAGTTCAAGACCAGCCGGGCCAACATGGTGAAACCCCATCTCTTCTAAAAACACAAAAATTAGCCAGCATGGTGGTGTGCACCTGTAATTCCAGGTACTGGGAGGCTGAGGCAGGAGAACTGCTTGAACCCAGGAGGTGAAGGTTATAGTGAGCAAAAATCATGCCACTGCACTCCAGCCTGGGCAACAAAGCAAGACTCTGTCTCAAAAAAAAAAAGAAAGAAAGAAAGAAAAAACATGCTTAACCTATGAGTTAAGCACTGAGTTTTGTCTTCTCCACTGCAGGACTCCTGGACAAGGATTATTTTCTTACCCTACTACAGAATTTCTCAACCACTTTCCATGCCATAATCCACACAAAATCTATTTGGCACACTGACTGACCTTCACTAATTGCCCCAAGGTACTGTGAGAGCTGAAGGAGCAGTATTTTAGGACACACCCATTAACCCAACTTGAGAACATTTATTCACTGTAGTATTAATGAGAATGATTAACTGCACAAATTTGTAAACACCTAATATGCACACATAATTCATACTTGATTCCCAACACTTATTTCCTGACAATACAAAACTTCATACTAAATGGCTAGTTATTGGTTCTTGGCAACTTAAGTTCCTAAGGTGGTAGATAATCTACAAATGTGGTCACTTACTCTGACAGTGCAAAATGGCAAACAAAAAGATGGGAAAGAAAGAAAGCTCTAATAAAGAGCTCTAACAAAGAAAATAGGCTGGGCACGGTGGTTCACACCTGTAATCCTAACACTTTGGGAGGCCGAGGTGGGCAGATCACCTGAGGTCAGGGGTCCGAGATCAGCCCGGCTAACATGGCGAAACCCTGCCTCTACTAAAAATACAAAAATTAGTTAGGCATGGTGGCACAGGCCTGTAATCCCAGGTACTTGGGAGGCTGAGGCAGGAGAATTGCTTGAACCCAGGAGGCGGAGGTTGCGGTGAGCCAAGATCGCACCATTGTACTCCAGCCTGGGAAACAAGAGCAAAACTTCGTCTCAAAAAAAGAAGAAAAAAAAAAAAAGAACAGAACATTATTTGTTCAATGGGGACTTCTTAGATCCTTCCTATTAGGCTGTGATATTCGTGTGCAGGCCAGAGTTACAGTATTTGCCATTTTAGGAACAGGGCTCATATGAATAAACATTAAGGTCCAAATGCGGACAGTAACTGCTATCCCTGAACAGTTGTGTGGCTACTTGAAACTGAAATATGCTGTGAGTATGAAAGACACATCAATTCTCAACAAAAAGAACATATGCAAATGAAGTAAAGAATGTGAAATACTTCATTGTGTATTTATTTATAATGATTTCAGGTTGAACTCGAAAATGTAAAATTATGTATGTGGGTTGCATTTGCAGCACACATTGTATTTCTCTTGGATACCACTGGCCAAAGTTCAAAGCTTAATGCCGGGTGCGGTGACTCACATCTATAATCCCAGCACTTTGGGAGGCTCAGGCAGAAGGATCACCTGAGCCTAGGAGTTTGAGACCAGCCTGGCCAAAATGGTGAAACCTTGTCTCTACACAAAATACAAAACTTAGCCAGGCATGGTGGCGCACACCTGTAATCCCAGCTACTCAGGAGGCTGAGGAAGGAGAATTGCTTGAGCCTGGTTGCAGTGAGCTGAGATCACACCACTGCACTCCAGCCTGGGTGACAGAGTGAGACTCTGTATCAAAAAAAGGAAGAAAGAAAAAAAGCTTCAGTTATCACTACACTGCATATGTGCATATTGATAAATCAAGGAGTGCCTGTATTGAGCTTCTGCAAAAGATTTTTTAGGGAGGTGAAGGAAGGAGCAGTTCCATCATTTTAAAAGATTAATTTTTAAAAGCTTCAAGATTAATCTGTGCTTTTAAAAAGGATTTCACAACTATTTTACCCGTTGTATTTGTTCTTGGCTGAGTAACTACAGTTGTATTGTGCATAAGAAGTTCTGGACCATAAGTACATAGTTGATATTAATATTATAATAAAGCATTTAGAAGAAATTTACAGGCCTTTCTCACACAGCTGTGCACTGCTAATTATTATTATTATTATTATTATTAGAGACAGAGTCTCGTCCTGTTGTCCAGGCTGGAGTACAGTGGTGCGATCTTGACTCACTGCAACTTCCGCCTCCCATGTTCAAGCAATTATCCTGCCTCAGCCTCCCAAGTAGCTGAAACCACAAGTGCGCACCACCACACCTGGCTAATTTTTGTATTTTTAGTAGACACGGGGTTTTGCAATGTTGGCAACACTGGTCTCGAACTCCTGACCTCAGGTGACCACCCGCCTCAGCCTCCCAAAGTGCTGGGATTACAAGTGTAAGCCACTGTGCCTGGCCAATTTTTAAACATAATCCATTCTGCCTTCATTTTATAGTGAAAATAATCATTTTGGTGATTTGAATTTTGAAAATAGCAATTTTCAGACATTCAGGTGAGACCAGCTGGATGTCTCCAAAGTCATCTTTTTTTAAGATAAATATACAAAAGTCACTTTTCCCCCAAACCAGCTCAATTCTGTTTCTGAATCTTAGATGAACTGTCTCACAGAAGAGCCAGAAGCAGCTTGCTGTATCATCTTAAACCTTTCCTCTCCATATATAACTCAGTCCCAATGAATATACACAGATGTACAACCTCAATCAGTAAGCAAGACTCAACCCACTTCAACATTCCTTTCATGAGTAGAGAGGCCTTCTGTTCCTACCCCCAACACTCAAACTACCCATGTATTACCCTTCAAAATTAAGCCAGAATAACCTTTCTAAAGGGCAGATCCAAATTATTTTAAGAGGGAACTGCTATGAGACCATTTAATGACTGCCACTGCTTTTGTAGGATCTAAGGCCTTCCTCCATTTGGCCACCCAAGTCTATCTATGCAATCCCACCATGCCCACATGGCACTCCTCGCTCCACAAAGAATGGGTGAGGTATGTGAATATGTGGGCATATTTGACATCTCCCTGACTTTACTCATATTTGGAACACGTTCCCTCCCTTCTGGATGCACAAATGACTGATCTGGGATCTGGGTATGCCATCCTTGCCTTCTCCCCTAAAAATGCTCAATAACTCTTCATTGCATTTTTCATAATATTAAGCTTCCCAAGGACAGGGTTCTTGCTAGACCCAATTTTGCACATCTGATACTTATACTAAATACATGTTTGTTCAATAAGTGAATCTGAATGTTAATTGTAAATATAAGGAAGTCATAATGAGAGGGGAACAAAAGGCCCTTCCTCATCGAATTAATCTCTCCTTAGGGAAGACACTGAATTTGTTTCTGCAGATTATCATCTTACCTTTTAATAAGAAATTTAATTCGATTGCCCACTTGAATGATGTTTTCCAGCCTTGGGATTCCATACCACGAGGGACTTCTGAAAAGAATGTTTTCTGGTAGTCCTTCCACATACAGATCATTCGCATGGCCTTCAAATTTTTGGTACAGTAGAGCCTTGGCTTCAGTGCTCCCCAAGGCTTCAGCTGAACAAAACCAAAGCAATTCAGAAGACTATGCTTGTGTTGAAATCAGATTTTAGTACAATCCAAAGCAAGGTGCAGGTCAATTTTTTTAAATTGCAAAAACTCTAGAAACATATTTACTAACTACTGAAGCACGCTTAAAGCAAAGGCAAGTATAAATGACCCATTATTAGACAGATCAATGAGATAGAAAATTAACAAGGGTATTAAGGACTTGAAGTCAGTTCTGGACCAAGCGTACTTAAGAGACATCTACAGAATTCTCCACCCCAAATCCACAGAATATACATTCTTCTCAGCACCACATCACACTTATTCTAAAATTGACCACATAATTAGAAGTAAAACACTCCTCAGCAAATGCAAAAGAACGGAAATAATAACAAACAGGCTCTCATTGCATAGTGCAATTAAATTAGAACTCAAAATTAAGAAACTCACTCAAAACCGCACAAACTACATGGAAACTGAACAACCTGCTCCTGAATGAGAACTGGGTAAATAACGAAATTAAGGCAGAAATAAAGATGTCCTTTGAAACCAGTAAGAACAAAGACACAACATATCAGAATCTCTGGGACACGTTTAAAGCAGTGTTTAGAGGGAAATTTATAGCACTAAATGACTAATGCACTAAATGTCCACAAGAGAAAGCAGGAATAATCTAAAATATAACATTTATGCAGCTAACAAACATGAAAAAAAGCTCATCACTGGTCATTAGAGAAATGCAAATCAAAAACAATGAGATACCATCTCACGTCAGTTAAAATAGCAAACAATAAAAAGTCAGGAAACAACAGATGCTGGAGAGGATGTGGAGAAATAGGAACGCTTTTATACTTTTGGTGGGAGTGTAAATTAGTTCAATCATTGTGGAAGACAGTGTAATGATTCCTCAAGGATCTAGAACCAGAAATAACATTTGACCCAGCAATCCCATTACTGGGTATATACCCAAAGGATTATAAATCATTCTACCATAAAGACACATGCACATGTATGTTTACTGCGGCACTATTCACATTAGCAAAAGCTTGGAACCAACCTAAATGCCCAACAATCACAGACTGGATAAAGAAAATGTGGCACATATACACTATGAAATACTATGCAGACATAAAAAAGGATGAGTTCATGTCCTTTGTAGGAACATGGATGAAGCTGGAAACCATCATTCTCAGCAAACTAACACAAGAACAGAAAACCAAAAACTGCATGTTCTCACTCATAAGTGGGAGTTGAACAATGAGAACACATGGACACGGAGGGGAACATCACACACCAGGGCCTGTCGGGGAATGCGGGGTTAGGGGAGGGACAGCATTAGGAGAAATACCTAATGTAGATGATGGGCTGATGGGTGCAGCAAACCACCATGGCACGTGTAACAAACCTGCACGTTCTGAACATGTACCCCACAACTTAAAGTACAATAAAAAATAATAACCAAATCCTGCCCCCAATCCAAGGCCACAAATAATTTAATTAAAGCCTATAAAATAGGACACACAGAAAAGTCACTCTGTTTCCTTGACTCCACAACTTGTATGTGTGGCTTATAATGCATTTACTTTATTATCAGTCTCAATAAACTCTGGGGGAGAAAGCCGGGGGTAACACACCTAATCCTTTCATGAAATGTCTAACATGGCCGCGAGTGTGTGGGATCTTTTCTCAAGCCCCCATGCCTGAGTGCCATTTGCTGATGGCCCTTCCCCATGATTGAGGAAGCTGGGTCACTGGTTGAACACTAAGTACAAGACAGCATGAGAATCATGCTTGCAGCTGCAGTTAGCTGGAGGGCTGGTAGAAGGCACTGCTCCATGATTGTATATACCGAGTTCTGCCATCTTAATGATATCTGTGTATGTTTTCTATCTTTGAAGATACTTGCATTTTTACATATCAGAATCCCAAGGCTGAGAAATAAAAATGTTAAAAATTTAAAAAAAATAATAAAAATAAATGACCCATCATTACCAACCAGATTTTGGCAGATTTAAGTGTCCTGATCCTAAGACAATCTTAATAACTCTAAGATCTTAAAAGATTAAACTTTGTTTTTCAATATTCTTAGGAAGAAGAGAAAAAAACTATAGACAATAAAGAACACAACCTGAATACTATTTGTTTTTTTTTGTTGTTGTTTTGTTTTGTTTTTTTCCGAGACGGAGTCTCGCTCTGTCACCCAGGCTGGAGTGCAGTGGCATGATCTTGGTTCATTGCAAGCTCCGCCTCCTGGGTTCAAGTGATTCTCCTGCCTCAGCCTCCTGAGTAGCTAAGATTACAGGTGCCCGCCACCACGCCTGGCTAATTTTTGAACTTTTCAGTAGAGACGGGGTTTTACCATGTTGGCCAGGCTGGTCTCAAACTCCTGACCTCAAGCGATCTGCTCACCTTGACCTCCCAAAGTGCTGGGATTACAGGTGTGAGCCACCACAGCTGGCCTGCAAATACTATTTGCAAATACTATTTGGAAGCAGCCTTTTGCCACTAACTGCTTGTGAAATTAACAACCCTCCTCCACTGGCTGCTGCAAACAGGCACATTTCAGGCTGAATTTTCATCCACACTGCAACCACGAGATCAATGTTCTTTACCCCTTCAACCTCACGAGTATGCTATTTTAAAAGAAATAACTTTCCACATAGAATTCATGAAATGGGAAATAAAAATAGTAAGCAGAGGCCAGTTTAGATTAAGAGGCATAACAACCAAAGTTAGCACATGAAGATTGTTTGGACCCAGATTTAAAGCAAAATTTTTCAGATAATGAGGAAATGAGATACTGTTCAGGTAAGAGTAAGGAAACTTGGCCAGGCACGGTGGCTCACGCCTGTAATCACAGCACTTGGGGAGGACGAGGTGGGCGGATTACCTGAGGTCAGGAGTTTGAGACCAGCCTGGTCAACATGGTGAAACCCTGTCTCTACTAAAAATACAAAAATTAGCCGGGCATGGTGGCGTGCACCTGTAATCCCAGCTACCCAGGAGGCTGAGTTAGGAGAATTGCTGGAGCCCGGGGGGCAGAGGCTGCTGTGAGCTGAGACTGCACTCCAGCCTAGGGTGACACAGCAAGACTTTGTCTCAAAAAAAAAAAAGAGTGAGGAAACTCAACTAAGGGTTACAGATGAGCTGACACCAAAAAATCATTGTAATTTTGTCAGATGTGATGAGATAGTAGCTGTATAAGAAAATGTTAATGCTGTTCAGGGATGCACACTGAACAGATAAAATGATGTGATGACTGATTTGCTTTACAATATTCCTGCAAAGGGAGGTAAAGGAATAGAAGAACAAAATGTAGGACAATCTTAATGATCACAGAAATTGAGGAATGGGTATTTTAGTGTTCACTGTACTATTTTCTCTACTTTTGAATAGGTATGAAAACTGTAATTTAAAAATGTAAAAAAAGGGCCAGGAGCGATGGCTCATGCCTGTAATCCCAACACTTTGGGAGGCTGAGGCAGGTGGATCACTTGGGTCAGGAGTTCAAGACCAGCCTGGCCAACATGGTGAAAGCCTATCTCTACCAAAAAAAAATCAGCTGGGTGTTGTGGCAGGCACCTGTAGTCCCAGCTACTCAGAAGGCTGAGGCAAGAGAATTGCTTGAACCTGGGAGGCAGAGGCTGCAGTGAGCCAAGATCGTGACACTGCACTCCAGCCTGGGCGACAGAGTGAGAATCCACCAAAAAAAAAAAAAGTAAAAATGAATTGACTAATCCCTGCTCTGAAGCCACATCCAAACAAAACTCTAAAAAGAAAGATTCAAGCAATTTATATCGTGCTATTTATATATAGATCTCCCTTGCACCTCTGTATGTAACATTTAAATATTTTGCAACCTGATAGTTGGGAGTGGCTCAAAGCTGGGCATGGTGGCATGTGCCTGTAGCCCCAGCTAATTAGGAGACTGAGGCAGGAGGATAACTTGGGCCCAGGAGTTCTAGTCCATCCCAGACAACATAAGACCCTGTTTCTTTGTTTCTTTTCTTTTCTTTTTCTTTTTTTCTTTGTTTTTTTTTTTGAGATGGAGTTTCACTCTTGTTGTCCAGGCTGGAGTGCAATGGTGCAATCTCGGCTCACTGCAACCTCCGTCTCCTGGGTTCAAGTGATTCTCCTGCCTCAGCCTCCCAAGTAGTTGGGATTACAGGCGCACGCCACCACGCCCAGCTAATTGAGTATTTTTAGTAGAGATGCGGTTTCTCCATGTTGGTCAGGCTGGTCTCGAACCCCCCACTTCAGGTGATCCACCCGCCTCAGCCTCCCAAAATGCTGGGATTACAGGTGTGAGCCACCGCATCCAGTGGACCCTGTTTCTTTAAAAAGAAAAGTCGGGGAGCTGTCAGGGAGCTCATTGATGAATTATTTTGGTGATATCAACAATTGCTATCAAAACACAACTATAAAATTCAAAATTATAGGCCGGGCATGGTGGCTCACACCTGTAATCCCAGCACTTTGGGAGGCCGAGGCAGGCGGATCATGAGGTCGGGAGATCGAGACCATCTTGGCTAACACGGTGAAACCCCGTCTCTACTAAAAATACAAAAAAAAATTCGCCGGGCATGTGGTGGGCACCTGTAGTCCCAGCTACTTGGGAGGCTGCGGCAGGAGAATGGCATGAACCCAGGAGGCGGAACTTGCAGTGAGCCGAGATCGCACCACTGCACTCCAGCCTGGGTGACAGAGCGAGACTCCGTCTCAAAAAAAAAAACAAAACAAAAAAACAAAATCCAAAATTATATCTATTGCCAGATCTTTTTCCTTACTTCCAGACTTATTTATCCAACTGTCTCCTTCACCTCCACACCTCAACTTAAATGTCAACTTGAAATTAATTAATAATTTAATTATTTATTACTAATTAATCTTTGTTCTTAGATTGGCTTTCCTCTAACATCTCAAGATTTGTCTTAAATTCTTACTTCATGATATTAGCACCAAATCTGAAGGGTTCTAGTACAGGAACTCTCTGAGATCGGAAACACATGTATTTTTGAGAAACCACACAAAATGAAATAATTATCATAGCTGTAAAAAGAAATATGCCCATAAACAAATAATAGTAAAGGATTAGAGGTTTTCAGTCACACTAGAGAGTGATGTTAAATAAAATTATTCTGTTAATTCAACAAGGAAATATATAAACCTAATTCTAACAAAGTTTTTATAAAATAAAAACCAGTTGGAGTTGAGAGTGAAAAGTGGAAGTTTAGAAAGAGGCGAGGCCAACTACAGAACGTGCTCATCACACATCATCAAGGCTGCCCCAATCACACCCCCTGCCTCCCCATTCCCCTTATTCCACTTAATTCTTTCCCAGACCTTATACCTTCTTACAGAGTAAACATCTCCTACTTACTACACGTTTCCCCACCAGATTGAATGCTCCAAAATGCACGGGGCAGGCCACTGTCTTCTGCACTGCCCAGCTCCCCCCACCCAGCACCTGACTCACAGGTGCCAAATGACTGCAGGATTATGAGGTTGGAAGTAGTGAATATTTCCTGAATACTTGCAGTGGTTCCCAGCAATGACAAATCTAAGATTTCCTCTCTCCCTTTCAGGAATCTTAGAGAAAGCAGCAATACTGTCAGAGGTGTTTGAACGAGAACAACTCGATCTTAAATAGAAGCTGGGTAAAATGAGGCTGAGACCTACTGAGCTGCGTTCCTAGATGGTTAAGGCATTCTAAGTCACAGGGTGAGAGAGGAGATCAGCACAAGATACAGGTCATAAAGACCTTGTTGATAAAATGGGTTGCAGTAAAGAATTCAGCCAAAACCCACCGAAACCAAGATGGTGACATGAGTGACCTCTGGTTGTCCTCAATGCTACACTCCCACCAACGCCATGACAGTTTACAAATGCCATGGCAACATCAGGAAGTTACCCTATATGGTCTAAAAAGGGGAACCATAAAAATAATCCACTCCTGGCCAGGTGCAGTGGCTCACACCTGTAATTTCAGCATTCTGGGATGCCAAGGTAGGTGGATCACCTGAGGTCAGGAGTTTGAGACCAGCCTGGCAACGTGGTAAAACCCCGTCTCTACTAAAAATACAAAAACAAATTAGTTGGGTGTGGTGGTATGCACCTGTGATCCCAGCTACAAGGGAGGCTGAGGCAGGAGAATTGCTTGAACCCAGGAGGCGGAGGTTGCAGTGAGCCAAGATCACACCACTGCACTCCGGCCTGGACTCCATCTCAAAAAAAAAAAAAAAAAAAGTAAGAGAGGCTGGGTGTGGTGGCTCACAACTGTAATCCCAGCACATGGGAGGCTGAGGTGGGTGGATCACCTGAGGTCAGGAATTCGAGACCAGCTTGGCCCACAAGGTGAAACTACATCTCTACTAAAAATACAAAAATTAGCTGGGCATGGTGGCAGGTGCCAGTAATCCCGGCTACTTGGGAGACTGAGGCAGGAGAATCGCTTGAATCTGGGAGGCGGAGGTTGCAGTGACCCGAGACTGCGCCACTGCACCCGCCTGGGTAACATGAGCGAAACTCCGTCTCAAAAACAAAACAGTAAGAAAAAACTGGAGCTGAGTCCTGCTCATTATATTTACTTTCCTAAAATAAAACAACATTATAAAAAACATTACTCAGTAATATACTTGAGTTGAAAGGGGAAAAAAGAGACTTACCAAATTTTTTTGCAGAAAAGCTGATCCACCATCTTTCTTCATTTAGTGATTCTGGCATACCATTCTTCCTTTACTGTCAAAATCACAGGAATACAAGTTTTCTCAATTTAATGGGTTTAATAGCTTGGGTTATTAAATATTATTATTATAAAATAGGCGGTATTATTTTTTCTTTTCCTGTGAGTAAAATTATTTCTAAGATCCAGAATGCATTTACTACTGAAACAATGCTGACACACACTGCACAAAAAAGGAAGAACCAGACATTCATTAAAGCTGGGAAAAAGCAGAACTCACTGTGCTCAAGAACCACTAGCAGGCTGGGTGCAGTGGCTCACACCTGTAATCCCAGCACTTTGGGAGGCTGAGGCGGGCAGATCACCTGAGGTTGGGAGTTCAAGAACAGCCTGGCCAACATGGTGACACCCCAGCTCTACTACAAATACAAAAATCAGGCAGGTGTGGTGGCAGGTGCCTGTAATCCCAGCTACTTGGGAGCCTGAGGCAGGAAGAAGTGCTTGAACCTGGGAGGTGGAGGGTGCAATGAATTGAGATCACACCACTGCACTCCAGCATGGGCAACAAAGCAAAACTCCATCTCAAACAAACAAACAAACAGCTAGCCACTTAACAGATGCCTCAATAAATCAGAGTCTAATCTTCTTAAAAAAAAAAAAAAAAAGACATAAGAGATATACAGTTGCAAGTTAGAATGCTAAAGAACATAAACATAGAACAACTTAATGTACATATAAATTCAATATATATCCAATCATTGTGACTGACACAGTAAAATATTAAAATACTATTTTCAAAATGTATACAAGCTTAATGTTCTATTTATTCAAACTATTTATTTAAAATACAAATCATCAACATAATTTGCCACTAAAATCTCATGCAGTCCCTTCACAGGACACATGATCCACTGGGAGTTAATAAATTAGCAGCTGGCAGGCAGTGACACACAGCAAAAATGAAAACCAAGAGGTGAAACAGTTTTGAAATAAAGAAGGTTTTAAAGCTAAGAGAAATTATTGAATTACTAAGTCATTAGCACTAATTTTGAGCCAACTAATTAATATGAGATGATACAACGTCCTATGCTTTGGTAAATTCAAACTATGTTTAAACACTGTCTGTAATGTGACTTTCAAAATGCTCCTGGCTTTACAAAGATGAGATTATAATGTAGTAATACATGCTAAAGCATTTCCCCCTGCAGAACATGTTCTAACTTTCATCAGTCACATTGAGAGTCCAGAAGATGAAGGAAAAGGTCATGGATTTCGCTGAGAACTTACCAGAGCTGAACTCCCTCACTTTCCGTTCCCCAGCATTGGCAGGTTCCAGGACTGGTGGCTGTGGTGGCTCGTTGGTCTTTGTTCTCTTAGAAGGTGGAGAATAATCATCATCTTGAAAAAGAAAATGGTGATTATTGAAGGAACCATCTTAGAGTTACAGCCACCTGCGGGTCAACAACATTCAAAAGCTGAACGGGGCTTTAAAGCTATTTTGAGTATTAATAATTATTTCTGTATTGTGATCTTCAGCATACTTTTTTCTAGTTTCATTTGAAATTTTATTCTTTTGGGATGTGCTCAAGCGAATACTGCTTTTTCCTGTCTTGCTTCATTATTTTTTAGTTTGCTTCATTTGAGTCATCATTATAAATCTCCCCTTCTCCTCAAATAACTTTCAAATTGATGCCAAGAACTATATTCTATTTTCAGGCTGTTGAGAAAAAACTTTCAATGAAGACAGCCACCTAAAGCTATACAAATATAGAAGAAAGGGGATAAAATAAAGCTTAGATTGGAAACAAATTTAAGATTATACAAAATTCAAGCATACATAAACAAGGGAAGCTGGATAATTATATGTTCAAATACTTTTAACACGTGCAAAATGTGTAGACTTAAAGAAATAGGGCTGGCCAGGCGTGGTGGCTCACGCCTATAATTCCAACACTTTGGGAGGCCAAGGCAGGCGGAGCACTTGAGGTCAGGAATTCAAGACCAGCCTGGCCAACATGGTGAAACCCCATCTCTACTAAAAATACAAATATTAGGCTGGGCGTGGTGGCTTATGCCTGTGATCCCAGCACTTTGGGAGGCCAAGAAGGGTAGATCACCTGAGGTCGGGAGTTTGAGACCAGCCTGACCAAAATAGAGAAACCCCATCTCTACTAAAAATACAACATTAGCCAGGCATGGTGGTGCATGCCTGTAATCCCAGCTACTCGGGAGGCTGAGGCAGGAGAATTGCTTGAACCCGAAAGGCAAAGGTTGTGGTGAGCCGAGATCACACCATTGTTGCCCAGCCTGGGCAACAAGAGTGACACTCTGTCTCAAAAAAAAAAAGAAAACAAAAATTAGCCAGGAGTGCTGGCACATGTAATCCCAGCTACTCGGGAGGCTGAGGCAGGAGAATCGCTTGAACCAGGGAGGCAGAAGTTGCGGTTAGCCGAGATCAACACCACTGCACTCAAGCCTGGGTAACAGAGCAAGACCTTGTCGAAAGAAAAAGAAAAAGAAAAGGAAAGAAAGGAAAGAAAAGAAATAGGGCTACATTATTTATGAAACAGATACTGTTGACTCAGTCACTAGAAAGTCTGTGTATAAATGAGCAGTGAGATATTCAAGAACAGCACACACACACTACTCAGGACAGCTATTGTGAGAGTTCCATGCTCATTTCCTTGTGGATACACCAGCAACTCACTCTGCTATGATCCTGCAATACATCTCATGTTAGCATTAGAGACATCTGGGCCAGGCGCGATGGCTCACACCTGTAATCCCAACACTTTGAGAGGCCGAGGCAGGCACATCACCTGAGGTCAGGAGTTCCAGGCCAGACCGGCCAACATGGTGAAACGCCGTCTCTACCAAAAATACAAAAATTAGCCAAGCGTGGTGGCGCGTGCCTGTAATCCCAGCTACTCAGGAGCCAGAGGCAGGAGAATTGCTTGAACCCAGGAGGTAGAGGTTGCAGTGAGCCGAGATCGTGCCACTGCACTCCAGCCTGGGCAACACAGCAAGGATCCATCTCAAAAAAACAAAAAAAAAAAAAGAAAGAAAGAAAGAAAAAAGAATTAGAGACATCTGGATCAAATCAGCTGCCACTGTCATCTTCCAGTCCTGCAAAGAGTCAGATAACGTCCTATTAAGATTGCTGCTCACACATCATCTATAAAATACTGAAAATATCATTTTAAGAAATCTTTTTTTAATTTTGAGAGGGAGTTTCGCTCTTGTTGCCCAGGCTGGAGTGCAATGGCGTGATCTGGGCTCACCGCAACCTCCACCTCCTGGGTTCAAGCGATTCTCCTGCCTCAGCCTCCCGAGTAGCTAGGATTACAGGCATGCACCACCACACTTCATTAATTTTGTATTTTTAGTAGAGACAGGGTTTCTCCATGTTGGTCAGGCTGGTCTTGAACTCCCAACTTCAGGTGATCCACCCACCTCAGCCTCCCAAAGTGCTGGGATTACAGGCGTGAGCCACCGCGCCTGGCCAAGAAATCCTTCTTTAAAGAAAAGGCCAGGCTCGGTGGTTCACGACTATAATTTCAGCACTTTGGGAGGCCAAGGTGGGTGGATCACTTGAGGTCAGTAGTTTGAGACCAGCCTGGGCAACATGATGTAACCCCATCTCTACTAAAAATAAAAAAAACAAACAAAAAAAATTAGCCGGGTGTAGTGGTGGGCACCTGTAATCCCAGCTTCTCAGGAGGCTGAGGCAGGAGAATCGCTTAAACCTGGGAGGCGGAGGTTGCAGTGAGTGGAGATCATGCCACTGCACTCCAGCCTGGGCAACAACAGCAAGACTCCATCTCAAAAAACACAAAAACAAAAACAGACTCCATCTCAAAAAAAAATCAAAAACAAAACAAAAAACAAATGTGGTATGGAAATGAAAATACTGTGTTAAAGACAGTTTCATGCAAAATAAAAGACCACTCAAATACAATAAGCTGTCTTTTTAGATGGGTATAATTGTTATTCTTATTTAACAGCTAAAGAAACAGGCTCAGAGAATGTTATTTGATTGGACTGTGTTGCATCTCTGAACAGTGCAGCTGAGATCAGACTTCATGTGTAACTCCACTACCCTACCAGGATGCCTCTCATAAAGGTAAGAAATGTAAATTTGGCCTAATATACAAAGTTGCCAGGGCAGCACTGGGTCAGTTCTACATATAGTACTTCTATGCTCATCAACGGAAACTTTAAGGGAAGGTGAAAATGCTTCTAGAAGGCGACTGGACACCAGCGCCTTTGGGCTCTTTTCTAAGGCCAATAGTGACCTAAATTATTGACTGACTGCTTCAATCAAGTGGACAAAAGGGTACCAAGGCCGCCAACATCAGACAAATTCACTTGAGGGCCTATCTATGTGCTTTGAAAGACAAACCTGCTGTTGTGAAGGACACCGTATTTCAGAAAAACATAATCATATTAACAACTAGTAACAATGTAAAATGCTGATGTGTTGAATGCTACTTTAGAAAAACGTGTTAAAATCTACGAAAAAAATTTATGATACAAAACTACGTTATCAATCATCTAGCTAGCTAACTATCTACAGACATGGTTTCATTCTGTTGCTCAGGATGGAAAGCAGTGGGATGATCATAGCTCACTGCAGCCTTGAGCTCCTGGCCTCAAGTGATCCTCCTGCCTCCTAAGTAGCTGGGGCCACAGGTGGACACAGTGACACCTGGGTTTTTTCTTTTGTAGAGACAGGGTTTCACTACATTGCCCAGGCTGGTGTCAAACTTTGGAGTCTCGCTGTGTCACCCAGGCTGGGGTGCAGTGGTGGGATCTCGGTTCACTGCAACCTCTGCCTCCTGGGTTCAAGAGATTCTCCTGTATCAGCCTCCCAAGTGGCTGGGACTACAGGCATGTGCCACCACACCCGGCTAATTTTTGTATTTTTTGTAGAGACTGGGTTTCACCATGTTGGCCAGGCTGGTCTCAAACTCCTGACCTCATGTGATCCACCCGCCTCGGCCTCCCAAAGTGCTGGGATTACAGTCATGAGCCGATGAACACTTTCTTATGCTATTAAATGGCCTAACCCAGGCGGGTCGTGGTGGCTCACGCCTGTAATCCCGAAAACTCGGATGGCCAAGGTAAGAAGATCACTTGAACCTAGGAATTCGAAACTGGCCTGGGCAACATAGCGAGACTCCCATCCCTACAAAAGATACAAAAATTAGGCCAGGCGCACACCACGCTCGGCTAGTTTTTGTATCTTTTGTAGAGACGGGGTTGCGTCATGTTGCCTAGGCCGGTCTCGAACTCCTGAACCCAAGCCATCCATCCTCCCGCCTCGGCCTCCCAAAGTGCTGGGATTACAGGGCCCAGCCAGCCTCATGTTTTCTTTAAGCACTCCCTCCCTGTTGCACACTTGGTTAGTTTTCTTTTTAATTTTTTAGACAGGGTTTACCTCAGTCTCGCAGGCTGGAGTGCTGTGGTGGGATCACAGCTCATTGGAGCCTTGAACCTTGGGGTTCAAGTAGCTGGGGGGCTGAGGTAGGACTACAGAGATGGGGTCCCGCCATGTTGCCAGGCTGCTCTTGGCCTGAAGGGCTTCTCCCGCTGGCCGCGCCCGGACATAGTTTTCTATTTTTGACCGACATAAACACTGTGCTGAGTCGGCGTTTGTCAACACACAGGACCTGGCGGGGAGGTCGCGGTTACCAGGCTCCACTCTAAGTAGAAGACTGCCCAGCTCCAAGCACTGTACCTCCCCTGTGACGTCGCCGAACGCCCGCTCTGTGACGATACTGAAGGCCCACCTTCATGACGCCGCCGAAGGCCCGCCCCTGTGACGCCGCCGGAGGCGCGCCCTTGTGACGTCGCAGAGGCCCGCCCCTCACGCGGAGCCAATCGGAACTCGAGGCGGGGCTGTTGGTCTTCCGGGAGCGCGCATGCGCGGGGGGCCACAGGCTCCCTGGCTGGCGGCAGCTAAAGTGGCTGTTGGGTGTCCGCAGGCTTCTGCCTGGCCGTCGCCGCCTATAAGCTACCAGGAGGAGCTTTACGACTTCCCGGCCTGCGGGAAGTGGCGGGCACGATCGCAAGGTAGCGCAGAAGCTTCTCAATGGCCAGCGCCAGCTGCAGCCCCTGCGGCGCACTCGCCTCACCTGAGCCTGGGTACGTGCGCCCCACAACACCTTCCCCAGCCAGGGCCCGGGGACCCCGGGAGCGTCCCCCGCCACCTGGCGCCGCTCATCCTGGGCAGGGTGGGACCCCACTGAGGCCGCCACGCATTAGGGAGCTGCACTCCCGAGTTTGACGGCCAGTTGTAATAGCATTAAGTCTTTGAAATTTTGTAGCGGGGTAGAAGGGGCTAGGAAAGGAAGAAAACATCTTTTTGAAAATATAAGCGATCGGCCGGGCGCGGTGGCTCACGCCTGTAATCCCAACACTTTGGGAGGCCGAGGCAGGTGGATCACGAGGTCAGGAGTTCAAGACCAGCCTGGCCAGCATGGTGAAACCCTGTCTCTACTAAAAATACAAAAATTAACCGGGCGTGGTGGCGGGCGCCTGTAATCCCAGCAACTCGGGAGGCTGAGGCAGAGAACTGTTTGAACCCAGAAGGCGGAGGTTGCAGTGAGCCGAGATCGCGTCACTGCACTCCAGCCTGGGCGACAGAGCGAGACTCCGTCTGAACAAACAAATATGTGTATGTATATAAGTGATCGAACCCGGGAGGTTGAGTTTACAGTAAGCCGAGATTGCGCCACTGCACTCCAGCCTGTGTGACAGAGTGAGAAAATGTCTCTAAAAAATTATATGCAAGTGAGAGCTTTTTTTCCAGCGCTCATGCTCAGACTGAAGAAAGTAATTGGGCCGGGGCGTTAGCTCATGTCCATAATCCCAGCACTTTGGGAGGCCGAGGCAGGCGGATCGCTTGAGCTCGGGAGTTCCAGACTAGCTTGGGCAACATGGTGAAACCCTGTCTCTATAAAAATACAGAAAATTATTGGGCATGGTGGCATGCGCTTGTAGTCCCCGCTACTTGAGCGGCTGAAGCCGAAGGATCGACCTCCTGGGCTCAGGCAATCCATTTCAGCCTCCCAAATTGCTGGGATTACAGGAATGAGCCATCGTGCCTGGCCTTACACTATATTTTAATGCTTTTTTTGAAAATGGAAACTTTTACAGGCAATTCACTTTCTTCAAACTAATGATAAGGAAATGATGCTGTTCTGTTCTGTTTTGTTTTTTGGTTTTGTCTGTTTCTTTTTTTTCTTTATCGAGACAGGGTCTTGCTCTGTTGCCCAGGCTGGAGTGAGGCGGTGAAATCATGGCTCACTGCAGCCTTGACCTCCGGGCTCAAGGAATCGTTCCCGGTCAGCCTCCCCAGTAGCTAGGACTACAGGTGCATGCTACCATGCTTGGCTAATTCTTTTTTTGAAATGGAGTCTCACTCTGTCTCCCAGGCTGGAGTGCAGTGGTGCAATCTCAGCTCACTGCAGGCTGGTCTCAAACTCTGACTTCAGATGGTCCATCCACCTCAGCATCCCAAAGTGCTGGGATTACAGGTGTGATCCACCACGCCCAATGATTTTGCTCATTTTAGATACTACAACTTTTTAGTTTAATTTTTTTTTTTCCTGAGATAGAATCTCACTTTGTCGCCAGGCTGGAGTGCAGTGGCGTGATCTCAGCTCACTGCAGCCTCCACCTCCTGGGTTCAAGCGATTCTCCTGCCTCAGTCTCCCGAGTAGCTGAGACTACAGGTGCTTGCCACCACGCCCAGGAGTTCAAGACTGAGCCCAGGAGTTCAAGCCTGCAGTGAGCCATGATCGTGCCACTGCACTCCAGCCTGGGCAACAAGCAAGACCCTGTCTCCACAAATAAGTAAATAAACATCCTATCTGTACCAGGGTACAGGCAGGCGCTATTATTCCCACTTTTCATCCTCAACTCTGAGTTGAGTCATACATCAACTCTGATGACCTTTGTTTCCACTCCCCTTAAGCCATTCACAGGAACAGCTACTTTACATAGAAAAGTCAATCTTGGAGGGTTGAGTAATTTGCCTAATCACTGTAAAAGGTAGAGCTTCAATTATCACCCAGGCCCATCTGTTGCTGGTATTCCCTCTCCACCCCTCCGTGTGGCTTCCCTTTATTTATTTATTTTAATTTTTTTTGAGATGGAGTTGCACTTTTGTTGCCCAGGCTGGAGTGCAATGGCATGATCTCGGCTCACTGCAACCTCCACCTCCCAGGTTCAAGCAATTCTCCTGCCTCAGGCTCCCAAGTAGGTGGGATTACAGGTGCCTGCCACCAAGCCCAGCTAATTTTTTGTACTTTTAGTAGAGATGGGGTTTCACCATGTTGACCAGGCTGGTCTTGGACTCCTGACCTCAGGTGACCCACCCTCCTCAGCCTCCCAAAGTGCTGAGATTACAGGCGTGAGTCACGGTGCCTGGCCTTGGCTTTCCTTTAATAAATCACGACTCAATTTGATGTGGATGCTCTGTTCATTCCCAGAATATAATGAATGGATTATATATATATTTTTTGTTTTTGAGACAGAGTCTTGCTTTGTCTTGCAGGCTGGAGTGCAGTGGCGCGATCTCAGCTCATTGCAGCCTCTGCCTCCCAGGTTCCAGCAATTCTCCTGCCTCAGTCTCCTGGGTAGCTGGGATTACGGGCACTCACCACCACGCCCAGCTAATTTTTTTTTTTTTTTTTTTTTTTTTTAGTAGATTTCACCGTGTCGTCCAGGCTGGTCTCAAACTCCTGACCTCAGGTGATCTGCCCGACTTGGCCTCGCAAAGTGCTGGGATTATAGGCATGACCCACCGCCCCCAGCCTCAACATCAAATAGATTTAAAAGTTGGTAACAGCCAGGCGCAGTGGCTCACACCTGTAATCCCAGCACTTTGGGAGGCCGAGGTGGGCAGATCACCTGAGGTCAGGAGTTCAAGACCAGCCTGGCCAACATGGTGAAACCCCGTCTCTAATAAAAATAAAAAATAAAAAAAACAGTTAGCTGGGTATGGTGGCATGTGCCTGTAATCCCAGCTACTCAGGAGGCTGAGGCACGAGAATCACTAGAACCTAGGAGGTGGAGGTTGCAGTAAGCCAAGTTCGTGCCACTACCCTCCAGCCTGGGCAACAGAGTAAGACTCCATCTAAAAAAAAAAAAAAATGAAGAAGAAGAAATTAGTGTAGTGTGGGAAGTGAAAAAAAAAAAAAAGAAAAGGAAAAGAAAAATGATTGAATTCATGAATACACTCTTATGTGGCCTGCACCGACTTTGACACAAATTAGATTGGCTTAGTAGGCAAGGGTGGGATCTTTTCATAATTTTATTTGATGTCTAAAATACATTTATCTTTTTTTCTTATAGGAGGAAAATTCTTCCAAGGATGATCTCCCACTCAGAGCTGAGGAAGCTTTTCTACTCAGCAGATGCTGTGTGTTTTGATGTTGACAGCACGGTCATCAGTGAAGAAGGAATCGGTGAGCTAGCCAAAATCTGTGGTGTAGAGGACGCGGTGTCAGAAATGTAGGGATAGCATTTATTCACCTTATGAAATGATAAAGAATTTCTTTTTTTTTTTTTTTTGAGACAGAGTCTCACTCTATTGCCCAGACTGGAGTGCAGTGGCACAATCTTGGCTCACTGCAACCTCCACCTCCCAGGTTCAAGCAATTATCCTGCCTCAGCCTCCTGAGTAGCTGGGATTACAGGCGTGTGCAACCACATCCGGCTAATTTTTTTATTTTTAGTAGAGATGGAGTTTCACCATGTTGGTCAGGCTGGTCTCAAACTCCTGACCTCGTGATCCACCCGCCTCAGCCTCCCAAAGTGCTGGGATTACAGGCATGAGCCACCATGCCCGGCCATGAAATGATAAAGAATTTCTAAAGAGTGGCTGTTTTGGATGAAGTGCTGGACCTTGGCTATGGAACATGAGCACTAGGCTTTTTCTTTCACCCCTTAGAGTTGAATTTGATATATTCATTCATTTATATAAATATTTATGGCAAAAAAATATGGATAAGACATGTTCTTAGCTTGATTAGGGGAATGATGACCATCACTAACCAAAGAAGATGGCCTAGGGGGCAGGGCTCAAGTGTCCAGTGGCTTTGTGTCATGGTTGAAAGTGTGGCCTTAGTGGTTCCCTGGAAAGGTTCAGAGTCTCTTGGTGGATCCTGGGTCAGAGCCCCTCTCTCCCTCCCTCCCTCCTGCCCTCCCACCTCCTGCCCTGCAGCTGGGCACCACCCTCTGCAGCCCCAGTCCCCCAGTCATGCACCATGTCATTTTCTTTTTTTTTTTTTTCAGGACGGAGTCTCGCTCTGTCACCAGGCTGGAGTGCAATGGTGCAATCTCGGCTCACTGCAACCTCCGCCTCCTGGGTTCAAGCAATTCTCCTGCCTCCACCTCCTGAGTAGCTGAAACTACAGGCACGCACCACCACACCCGGCTTATTTTTGTATTTTTAGTAGAGATGGTGTTTCACCATGTTGGCCAGCCTGGTCTTGAACTCCTGACCTCGTGATCTGCCCGCCTCGGCCTCCCAAAGTGCTGGGATTACAGGCATGAGCCACCACACCCGGCCACCATTTTATTTTCAACTCCCTTTCATGGAAGAACGTTTAGCCTTTGGTCTCTTTCTTGATTTATGACAGCTTGCGGCTTTCAAGAAAACTACCTATGAATAGGCTGTGTAACTTTTATTTATTTATTTATTTTTTTGAGATGAAGTCTCTGTCTTCTAGGCTGGGGTGCAGTGGCATGATCTCGGCTCACTGCAACCTCCCCCTCCCAGGTTCCAGCAATTCTCCTGCCTCAGCTTCCCAAGTAGCTGGGATTACAGGCACGCACCACCACACCTGGCTAATTTTTGCATTTTTTTTTATTAGAGATGGGGTTTTGTCATGTTGGCCAGGCTGGTCTCGAACTCCTGGCTTCAGATGAGCTGCCCACCTCAGCTTCCCAAAGTTTTGGCATTATAGGCATGAGTCACTGCACCCAGCTTGTTAATGTTATTTTCAAGCACACCTTCAAAAGTTTATTCCAAGGCCTTGCTCTCATAGCAGCAAAGCCTGTCTGTTGCATAGTGGGGCTCTTGTTAGCATCTTCCTTTTGGTGGATGTTGTGTAGACCCGGGGCAGTAAGGCATGTTAACCTCGAGGACATTGGACCTGGCTGGCCTGACTGTTGGGTCTCCCTCCTAGGACATGGCGAGCCATGGGTGGGGCAGTGTCTTTCAAAGTTGCTCTCACGGAGCACTTAGCCCCAATCCAGCCCTCCAGGGAGCAGGTGCAGAGACTCATAGCAGAGCACCCCCCACACCTGACCCCCAGCATAAGTAAGAGGAGCCGCTGCTCCAGGTGTATTTCAGCACCAGTGTTGGGGGGCATGTCCTCCTGAGAGCATCTAACGATTGCTTTAGAGAGCCCTCTGGGTGGTTTATTTATTTTCATTTTTATTTTTTAATTTTATTATTTTAAAAAAATTTATTTATTTATTTATTTATTTATTTATTGAGGCAGAGTCTCGCTCTGTTGCCCAGACTAGAGTGCAATGCTACGATCTTGGCTCACTGCAACTTCTGCCTCCCGGGTTCAAGTGATTCTCCTGCCTCAGCCTCCTGAGTAGTTGGGATTTCAGGCACCCACCATGCCAGGCTAGTTTTTGTATTTTTAGTAGAGACAGGATTTCACCATGTTGGTTAGGCTGGTCTCGAACTCCAGACCTCAGGTAGTCTGCCCGCCTCAGACTCCCAAAGTGCTGGGATCACAGGCGTGAGCCACTGTGCCCGGCAAAATTTTATTTACTTTTTTTTTTTTTGAGACAAAGTCTCACTCTGTCGCCCAGGCTGGAGTGCAGTGGTGCAATCTCCACTCACTGCAACTTTTGCCTCCCAGGTTCACACGATTCTCCTGCCTCAGCCTCAGGAGTAGCTGGGATTACAGGCGCCTGCCACCACACCTGGCTAATTTTTGTATTTTTAGTAGAGATGGGTTTCGCCATGTTGGCCAGGCTGGTCTCGAACTCTTCATCTCAAGTGATCCACCTGCCTCGGCCTCCCAACATGCTGAGATTACAGGTGTGAGTCACTGCACCTGGCCTATTATTATTTTTTTTAGATTCAGAGTCTCATTCTGTTGCCCAGGTTGGAGTACAGTGGTATAATCATGGCCCACTGCAGCCTCGAACTCCTGGGGTCAAGTAGCCCTCCCACCTTAGCCTCCTTAGTAGTAGGGACTGCAGGTGCATGCCACCATGCCCAGCTAATTAAAGAATTTTTTTTTTTTTTTCTGAAAGTCTTGCTTTGTCACCCAGGCTGGAGTGCAGTGGCATGAACACAGCTCGCTGCAGCATCAATCTTCTGGGCTCAAGGGATCCTCCTGCCTCTGCTTCCAAAGTAGCTGGGACTACAGACATAGGCCACCATGCCATTTTTTTTTTTTTTTTTTTTTGAGACGGAGTCTTGCTCTGTTGCCCAGGCTGGAGTGCAGTGGCGCCATCTTGGCTCACTGCAAGCTCCACCTCCTGGGTTCACGCCATTCTCTTCCCTCAGCCTCCCGAGTAGCTGGGACTACAGGCGCCTGCCACCACAGCTGACTAATTTTTTGTATTTTTAGTAGAGACGGGGTTTCACCATGTTAGCCAGGATGGTCTCAATCTCCTGACCTTGTGATCCACCTGCCTCAGCCTCTCAAAGTGCTGGGATTACAGGCGTGAGTCACCGCGCCCGGCCCGCCGTGCCTAATTTAAAAAAAAAAATTTTTTTTATAGACACAGCATCTCACTACGTTGCCCAGGCTGGTCTTGAACTGGTGGGCTTAAGTGACCAATTTTCACAACTCAGCCTCCCAAAGTGTTGGAATTATAGGTTTGAGCCACTATACCCAGCCTTTAAGAATCTTCTTGTAGAGATGGAATCTTGCTGTGTTGCCCAGGCTGTTCTCAAGCTCCTGGCCTCAAGTGATTTTCTACCTTGGCCTCCCAAAGTGCTGGAATTAAAGGCATGGGCTGTGTGGTTCTTTTGGCACTTACACGTGGTCTTGTCTGGCCGGTTGTCTGGTCCTGTCTGTTTCTGCCTTTCCTCTTTCTCCAGGGAAAACCTAAGCTTTCCTTGTTTGTCCTCATCTTGTGTTTTTCTGGGTCCATGGGCAGAGTAGAGTTCTAGAACGGTTTCCTAAAGCAGCCAAGCCCTACCCATTGATTTCTAAGTACATTTAGAAAAACACATATAAGGCTGGGCATGGTGGCTCGCACCTGTAGTCCCAGCACTTTGGGAGGCCGAAGTGGATGGATCACCAGGTCAGGAGTTCGAGACCAGCCTAACCAACATGATGAAACCTTGTCTCTACTAAAAATACAAAAATTAAGCCGGGCACGGTAGCTCACGTCTGTAATCCCAGCACTTTGGGAGGCCAAGATGGGTGGTATCACCTGAGGTCAGGAGTTCGAGACCAGCCTGGCCAACATGGTGAAACCCAGTCTCTACTAAAAATACAAAAAAAGTAGCTGGGCGTGGTGATAGGCACCTGTAATCCCAGCTACCCAGGAGGCTGAGGGAGGAAAATCACTGGAACCCGGGAGGCAGAGGTTGCTGTGAGCCGAGATCATGCCAGTGCACTCCAGCTAGGGCAACAGAGCAAGATTCCATCTCAAAAAAAAAAAAAATCAGCCGGGCATTGTGGCACCGGCCTGTAATACTCAGGAGGCTGAGGCAGGAGAATCGCTTGAATCCGGGAGGTGGAGGTTGCAGTGAGCCAAGATCGCAGCCTTGCACTCCAGCCTGGGTGACAAGAGTGAAACTCTGTCTCAAAAAATAAAGAGAAAAACATATAGAAAACATTAACACCCCAGGCAGTATACCTTGTCAAACATACCTCAGGCAAATGCATTCAGGAGAAGAAAATACATCTTATTTCCCTCTTCATGTTTCGTTTTTTTTTTTTTTCTTTTGTATTACTCAGTGTTGGGTATTTTGTATTTTATTTTGCGGGGAGCTGGTAAGTCGCCTACAGGAGCGAAATGTTCAGGTTTTCCTAATATCTGGTGGCTTTAGGAGTATTGTAGAGCATGTTGCTTCAAAGCTCAATATCCCAGCAACCAATGTATTTGCCAGTAGGCTGAAATTCTACTTTAATGGTAAGATGTTAACGGTAACATGTTCCCTTTCTTAGCAGTTCCATTATTCGGTATTCTGGGTAATGTCTTTTGGAATGCAACTTGAACAGTCACATCAGAGTTAAATATTGAGATGAATGGTTCTCTTAATTGATGTCTTTTGCCCTTTGGTACACTTTGCTCAGCAAAACAGACTTAGATCATCACCTGTCTTAGCTTTATTATCTATAACATCACCTGTCTGTACATAAATGTCTGCACTTCATGAAACATTAATTCCTACATAGCCCCTATGACTTACTTTGCTATGTGTTGTATTTCAATTTTATGGGAGCTTCTATGCATTTGAAGCAATTTAGACTCAAGGAGGAGACTTTTGGCTGGGCACGGTGGCTCACGCCTGTAATCCCAGCACTTTGGGAGCCTGAGGCAGGAGGATCACTTGAGGTCAGGAGTTCGAGACCACCCTGGCCAACGTGGTGAAGCCCCAACTCTGCTAAAAAAAAAAAAAAAAAAAAAAAAAATAGGAAAATTAGCTGGGCATGGTGGCACATGCCTGTAGTCCCAGCTACTTGGGAGGCTGAGGCAGGAGAATCACTTGAAGCTGGGAGGCGGAGGTTGCAGTGCGCCGAGATCGCGCCACTGCACTTACAGCCTGGGTGACAGAGCGATACTCTGTCTTTAAAAAAAAAAGACAGAGACTTTAGAAGGGAGACTTTTGTTAACAGATTACTGAACTACAGCTGCCCTTGGGGAAGCCTCCTATCCCCTCTCTGGTCCATAGCGGTGCCACAGCTGTTATATTATCTCAGATCTCCAGTTATATCAAGGAGTGACTGAGAGTGATATTCTTTTTTTTTTTTTTTTTTTTTTTGAGACAGGGTCTCACTCTGTTGCTCCTGCTGGAGTGCAGTGGCTCGATCTCGGCTCACTGCAACCTCTGCCGCCTGGGTTCAAGTGATTCTCCTGCCTCAGCCTCCCAAGTAGCTGGGATTACAGGTGCCCATCACCACGCCTGGCTAATTTTTGTACAGTGCCCAACCGTACTTTTGTTTTAGACAGCTGATTTGTCCTATAATCCCAGCACTTTGGGAGGCTGAGGTAGGAAGATCGCTTGAGCACAGGAGTTTGAGACCAGCCTGGGCAACATAGTAAGACCCCATCTCTACAAAATAAATAAATAAAATAAAATAAAAACAGCTGATTTAGAACTATATAAGATTTAAAACAGGAGTTAAACAAAAACAACTCTCATTACAAGATAAAAACAAAATAATAAAAACAAATTCAATCTTGTTATGTCAACTGACTTTGTGCAAACCCAAGAAAAGTTATGAATAAGGAACTAAAAACCTTTTAAAACTTTTAACAATGCCTTATCCCTGTAGCATGGGCACCACCTTTTAGCCTAGGTGTGTGCTCAATAAGAGTTGATTTCATTTCCCCAAATAATACCATCAACAACTCATAACCGAGATTTTAACATCATTTTATACTTTATATACTAGTTCCTCATATGTTACCTCATTTAATCCTCATAACAGCCCTGTGAAGTCAAATATTATGTTTGGTTTTGGTTTTTTTAGAAAGAGTCTCACTCTGTCACCCAGGCCGGAGTTCAGTTGTGTGATCGTAGCTTATCACAGCCCTGAACTTCTGGGCTCAAACGATCCTCCCACCTCAGCCTCCTGGGTAGCTGGGATTACAGGTATGTGCCACTGCATCCCACACCACCACAGCATTTTATTCCTCTGAACTAACGTCATTTTCTGAGACTAGCAGAGGTTTTATTTACTTTTTTATTTTTATTTTTATTTTTTTTTGAGACGGAGTCTCGCTCTGTCACCCAGGCTGGAGTGCAGTGGCGTGATCTTGGCTCACTGCACCCTCCGCTTCCCAGGTTCAAGCGATTCTTCTGCCTCCGCCTCTCAAGTAGCTAGGACTACAAGTGCACGCCACCACGCCTGGCATGGTATTTTTGTATTTTTAGTAGAGACGGGGTTTCACCATATTGGCCAGGCTGGTCTCGAACTCCTGACCTTGTGATCTGCCCGCCGTGGCCTCCCAAAGTGCTGGGATTACAGGCATGAGCCACCACGCCCAGCCCTGGTTTTATTTATTTTTTGAGACGGAGTCTCGCTCTGTCACCCAGGCTGGAGTGCAGTGGCGCGGTCTCAGCTCACTGCAGCCTCGACCTCCCGGACTCAAGCGATGTTCCCATCTCAGCCTCCTGAGTAGCTGGTGAAAAGAGCTGGGCACATTCCTCAGCCCCGGGCTCAAAACAAACAAGCCCAGTACAAACACATCCTATCCTCCTATCCTACCACATCTCACCATATATCTCTTAAACTTCCCCCGGGCTCAAAACAAACAAGCCCAGTACAAACACCACCAGGAAAGTCTCCGATAAGAGGACAGATGAGGGGACAGCTGTTCAAAGTTTTACTGAAAGAGCGGGAACCAAAAGAATTCCTTTGTTCCCCTGTAACTTTCAGGCTATAAAAAAGCAAACACTTGCATTGTTCAGGGCCCTCTTGTATGCGGTGGAATGGAAGGACCAGGTTCGAACTTGTAGTAAAGATCCTTGCCGCTTGGCTTTGACTCTGGACTCTGGTGGTCTTCTTTGAAGAACAAACGGTCTAGGCATAACATCTGGGGGCTCGTCCGGGATTCCCCAAGCCCACCAGACCCCTGGTCAATGGATCTGCTAGGATCGATCTACTGATAGGTGAGCTGGCTCGTCTCCGTTTGTCCGTGTCTGTTCTGAATCCGAATCTGTGACTCGCGAGGTCTGAAACTGGAGCTGGCACAGTCCTGGCGGACGCGCTATAGGACAGCCAGCGGAGACCAGTAGGAGACGTCCCCTGGCTCTCATCTGATCTATATTGCGATCTGAGCTGCCCCGGTTTGGCGGGCCGCAGCCGTATCTGAGCTGCCCGGTTGATCGGGCAGCATCTGTCTCTGATCTGAGCTGCCCCGGTTTGGCAGGCAGCAGCCGTATCTGAGCTGCCCGGTTGATCGGGCAGCATCTGTCTCTGATCTGAGCTGCCCCGGTTTGGCAGGCAGCAGCCGTATCTGAGCTGCCCGGTTGGGCAGGCAGCATCTGTCTCTGATCTGAGCAGCCCCGGTTTGGCGGGCAGCAGCCGTATCTGAGCTGCCCGGTTGGGCGGGCAGCAGCTGTCTCTGATCTGAGCTGCCCCGGTTTGGCGGGCAGCATCTGTCTCTGATCTGAGCTGCCCCGGTTTGGCGGGCAGCAGCCGTATCTGAGCTGCCCAGTTAGGCGGGCAGCAGCTGTCTCTGATCTGAGCTGCCCCGGTTTGGCGGGCAGCATCTGTCTCTGATATGAGCTGCCCCGGTTTGGCAGGCAGCAGCCGTATCTGAGCTGCCCGGTTAGGCGGGCAGCAGCTGTCTCTAATCTAGGCTGCCCCAGCGCGACCGCGATCCAGGCAGCTAACTCTGACCCGGGCTTCCGGTGCGCGCTTGCGATCTGAACTGCCCCGGTTTGGCGGGCAGCAGCTGTCTCTAATCTAGGCTGCCCCAGCACGACCGCGATCCAGGCAGCTAACTCTGACCCGGGCTTCCGGTGCGCGCTTGCGATCTGAACTGCCCCGGTTTGGCGGGCAGCAGCTGTCTCTAATCTAGGCTGCCCCAGCGCGACCGCGATCCAGGCAGCTAACTCTGACCCGGGCTTCCGGTGCGCGCTTGCGATCTGAACTGCCCCGGTTTGGCGGGCAGCAGCTGTCTCTAATCTAGGCTGCCCCAGCACGACCGCGATCCAGGCAGCTAACTCTGACCCGGGCTTCCGGTGCGCGCTTGCGATCTGAACTGCCCCGGTTTGGCGGGCAGCAGCTGTCTCTAATCTAGGCTGCCCCAGCGCGACCGCGATCCAGGCAGCTAACTCTGACCCGGGCTTCCGATGCGCGCTTGCGATCTGAACTGCCCCAGTTTGGCAGGCAGCAGCTGTCTCTAATCTAGGCTGCCCCAGCGCGACCGCGATCCAGGCAGCTAACTCTGACCCGGGCTTCCGGTGCGCGCTTGCGATCTGAACTGCCCCAGTTTGGCGGGCAGCAGCTGCCTCTGACCAAGGCTGCCAAAGTGCGCCTGCGATTAGATATCATTAATAAGTCAGATCAGATTTCCTTTACAAGGATTCAAACCCACATTCCTTTACAGGAAAAGACTACAAATTATTACAGGATAGGTAATACCCAGAGCACTCCTCTATCTCTCCTTACGAGTAATTTCAAAGAAGTTAGAGCAAGAGGCCATGATCTTGGTATAGAAATCAGGAAAAGAAAGCTAATTACTCTGTGTCGCTCCGAATGGCCTGCCTTTGATGTGGGGTGGCCGCCCGAAAGGACCTTCCGACTTGCTGTCATCACTAAGGTAAAGTCCAAGATTTTCCTACCTAGGCGTGCAGGCCACTTAGATCATATCCCATATATCCTCATATGGCAGGACCTTGTTGAGAACCCGCCTCCTTAGCTGTCCCCTTTCCAATTGGCCTCTGAACACTGTAAGGCACTAGTTGCTCGACCACTAAAATCCAGGCAACCAACTGCCCCCCCCATCCTGTTTTACCTGACAGCGGGGCCCCACTGTTCACAGAACCCCCTCCGTACCCCTCCGGGCCCCAGGCCCCAGCCCCCCTGGCTGAGCTGCGGGAAGGAGCAGGCGGATGGGAGGCGGCTGGCACACACGGGCCCGCTGAAAAGGAAAGTAACTTTGAAAGGCCGGTGGGGAGGACGCGAAGGCGCACTTCGCGGACTAGCCCCCCTCAGCCGCCTGACTCCACGGTGGCTTTACCCCTTCGGGAAATAGGACCCCCGGATGACACAGGAATCCCCAGGCTCCAGTACTGGCCATTCTCCACCAGTGATCTGTATAACTGGAAAACTCAGAGTGCTCGGTTTTCAGACAACCCCAAAGATTTACTGGCTTTACTAGATAGTGTCATGTTCACCCACCAGCCCACTTGGGATGATTGTCAGCAGCTCCTCCGAATTTTGTTCACCACGGAAGAGCGAGAAAGAATACAGATAGAAGCTAGAAAGCTAGTCCCGGGAGACGACGGTCAACCGATTGCCAACCCCGACCTCATAAACGCAACCTTTCCTCTGACCAGGCCAGCGTAGGACTACAACACGGCAGAAGGTAGGGGACGGCTACACCTTTATCGCCAGACTCTAATGGCGGGTCTCCGGGCAGCTGCTCGCAAGCCCACTAATTTGGCTAAAGTATATTCTATTCTGCAAGGAAAGACAGAGAGCCCAGCTACGTACTTAGAAAGATTAATGGAAGCTTTTAGACAGTACACCCCCATAGATCCAGAGGCTCCAGGAAGTCAGGCAGCTGTTGTAATGTCTTTCGTAAATCAGGCAGCCCCAGATATTAAGAGAAAACTCCAGAAATTAGAAGACTTAGAAAGAAAGCGGATTCAAGACCTCCTTCAGATAGCCCAGCAGGTTTACAATAACAGAGATACTCCAGAGGAAAAGCAATTTAAGGCCGCTGAAAAAAATGACCAAGGTCCTGGCAGCAGTGGTACAGAAAAAGCATCTACAGCCAGAGTACACCCAACCTAGGCGGCCCCCCCGGCATGATAATCTGAGCAAAGACCAATGTGCCTATTGTAAAAGGGCTGGCCACTAGGTAAGAGACTGCCCCAAAAAGAAACCACGAGGACAAGGACCCGGACCCCCTAAGTCTACACCCGTACTAGTCACTCAAGACGAAGACTAAAGAAGACGAGGTTCGGACCCCCTCCCCAAACCTAGAGTAACTTTGCAAGTGGAGGGGTCCCCAGTCCAGTTCTTGGTCGATATGGGAGCACAGCACTCGGTCTTAGTTAAAACTAATAGGAAATTATCCTCCAAATCCTCGTAGGTACAAGAGGCCACAGGAGTTAAGAAATACCCATAGACAACACAAAGAACAGTAAACCTCGGAGCCAAGAATGTAACCCATTCTTTCCTAGTCATCCCTGAAAGCCCCTGTCCCCTATTGAGGAGAGACCTGCTAACTAAAATAGGAGCACAGATCCATTTCCTCCCTGAGAGGCCCGTCGTGACCAACCCCCACAATAGAACCGTGTCCATCCTGACTAAAAACCTAGAAGATAAGTACCGGCTCCACCAGGAGAAAGCGGCCCCTGACCAAGACATAGCACCTTGGCTCCAGCAGTATCCAGAAGCGTAGGCGGAAACGGGGGGCTTAAGTCTAGCAAAACACCGTCCTGCCTTATTTATTGAACTTAAGCCTAGGACAGACCCTGTGCAGGTATGCCAATACCCGATGCCCCTAGAAGCCAAGAGAAGGATTGCCCCGCATATCCGCCGGCTCCTTGACCAAGAGGTCCTACGCCCATGTCACTCACCCTGGAATACTCCATTGTTGTCGGTACGAAAACCTAATAGTGAAGAATACAGACCTGTACAAGACTTAAAAGAAATCAACAAGAAAGTTGTAGACATACATCCAAGTGTACCTAACCCGTATACCCTCCTAAGTACCTTAAACCCTAAACATCAATGGTACACTGTTTTAGATTTAAAAGATGCTTTCTTTAGTTTGCCTTTAGCCCCTCAGAGCCAAAAGCTCTTCGCCTTCGAGTAGAATGACCCTGATAAAGGCATAAGTGGCCAACTGACATGGACCAGGCGCCGCAAGGATTCAAAAACTCTCCTACCCTGCTTAAAAGAAGGCAGCGCTGGCTAACAGATGCCCGGAAACAAACTGTTCTGCAGATCCCCAGGCCACAATCCACCCGACAAGTGAGAGAGTTCCTAAGGTCGGCAAGATTTTGCCGACTATGGATACCTAGGTTCGCAGAACTAGCTAAACCCTTGTATCAGGCAACACGGGGGCAACAGCCATTTAATTGGACAGACGAAGCCGAGTTGGCCTTCCAACAGATTAAAACCGCCCTACTCTCCGCGCCTGCACTAGGACTACCTGATGTTACCAAGCCCTTCCACTTATACGTGGATGAAAATAAAGGTGTCGCCAAGGCAGTAATAACTCAGAACTTAGGCCCCTGGCGGAGGCCAGTTGCCTACCTGTCAAAGAAGTTAGACCCAGTAGTTGCCGGGTGGCCCCCTTGTCTCCGAATGATTGCGGCCACGGCTCTGATGGTGCAAGATGCTGATAAACTTGTCATAGGGCAAGAATTGCGGGTCGTTACTCCACATGCCATCGAAGGTGTACTCAAACAGCCACCTAATCGATGGATGAGTAACGCCCGGCTCACCCACTACCAAGGACTACTACTAAATCCTCTCAGGATAATTTTCCTGCCCCCAACGACCTTAAACCCTGCCTCGCTGCTGCCCAACCCGGACCTGGACGCCCCACTCCATGACTGCACCGAGATACTAGCTCAGGTGCACGGAGTTCGAGAAGACCTGCAAGACCACCCACTTCCTGACGCTGACCTCGTCTAGTTCACTGATAAGAGCAGCTTCATGCATCAAGGCCAGAGGTACGCTGGGGCGGCAGTAACTTCAGAGACTGAGGTAATCTGGGCGGAACCCCTGCCCCCGGGGACATCGGCCCAGAAGGCCGAACTGATAGCGCTCACCCAAGCTCTTACCTTAAGGGCGGGGAAAAAGCTGACAGTATATACAGACAGCCGATATGCTTTTGCAACGGCGCATATACATGAGGCCATTTACAAGGAACGAAGGTTACTGACGGCTGAAGGAAAAAAGATAAAAAACAAGAGATCCTAGCCCTGCTAACAGCCCTATGGAGGCCAGAAAAATTAGCCATTGTACATTGCCCAAGGCATCAGAAACTAACTACTCCAACTGCTCAAGGCAACTTTCTGGCAGACCAGACTGCAAGAAATATGGCGAAGGCTCCCAGCCAACTCCTTGCACTCCAGCTCCCTGACCCGGGCCCCCAGGACTTGCCATATTTCCCTGAATATTCAGAACAAGATCTCCAGTGGATTGACAAACTTCCCCTGAAACAAATCCAGAATAAGTGGTGGACTGATACTAATGACCAAACCATCCTACCAGAAAAATTAAGACAACAGGTGTTAGAACACATCCACCGAACCACCCACCTGGGGGCCCGGCGGATGATAGACCTGATCAGATGCTCCAAGCTCAATATCAGACATATAGCTGAGACGGCCAGCAGTATTGTGACAAGTTGCAAAGTCTGCCAGCTTAACAACGCATACCCCCAATCTCAAGCTGCAGCAGGAACAAGGCTCAGAGGAACCAGGCCCAGTATCTACTAAGAAGTAGATTTTACTGAAATAAAGCCAAGAAAGTACAGGTACCGGTACTTACTTGTCTTTGTAGATACTTTTTCAAGGTGGACTGAAGCATTCCCAACCAAAAGAGAAACTGCTCAGGTCGTAGCAAAGAAAATTCTGGAAGATATCCTTCCCAAGTATGGCTTCCCCATCCAGATAAGGTCAAATAATAGGCCCGCTTTCGTCGCTAAAGTAAGTCAAGACTTGGCTTCCATCCTTAAGGCAAATTAGAAACTACATTGCGCTTACAGGCCCCAGAGTTCAGGACAGGTAGAAAAGATGAATCGGACCTTAAAAGAGACCTTAACTAAATTGACTATAGAGACTGGCGCTAATTAGGTAGTCCTTCTTCCCTATGCTCTGTTCCAGGCCCGTAATACCCCTTACAAACTAGGCCTCACCCCTTACGAAATCATGTATGGCAGACCTCCACCCCTGGTTCCTAGCTTAAAAGATGACCTGCTTAAGTCTGAAACAGAAAATGTCTCTGAATTCTTATTTTCCTTACAAGCCTTACAGAAAATTCACCAAGAAATCTGGCCCAAGCTGAGAGAGCTATATGAGACCAGTCCCCCACCGACACCCCATCCGTACCAGCCAGGAGACTGAGTCCTGGTTAAGCGACACCGACAAGAGACCCTAGAGCCCAGGTGGAAAGGACCACTCCAAGTACTCCTGACCACACCCACCGCCCTGAAAGTAGAAGGCATTGCGTCGTGGATCCACTACACCCACGTCAAGCCAGTGGACCCAACCTCCGACCTTCTAAGGCCAATCATGGCGGCGGTGGCTAAAGCACCGGACACGTGGACTGTGGACAGAGCTAAGAACAACCCCTTAAAACTCACCCTGCGCCGGCAGCATAACTCACTGCAAACATGCAGTTAAGTAGTCTAACTCTAACATTAGTCGCCCTAGTGGCCGCTGAGGAAAACATAAAGCCAGCTCCTAATCCCTTTGTCTGGAGATTCTGGCTTTATGAAAACCAAACCCACCCTAGGCAACCTCCTAAGCCCGGGAAATTAGTGGCCAGTGCAGATTGCCCCTCCTCAAGGTGCAATAGCCCAATTTTACTAAATTTTACCGATTTCCCAGTAGCCAAACCAGTGGCACCAATAATATGCTTCGAGTATGATCAGACTGAATACAATTGTAAGCACTATTGGTGGCACCAAAGTGCCGGCTGCCCTTATAACTGTTGTAACATCCATAAATACCAATGGTAAGGTGGAGAAGAACAGATAGATCCCAGATGGCCCTTCCATCGCAGACGAGATAGAGACCTTTCATATACATGGATAGTTAAAGACCCCTGGAACTCCCGCTGGACCACGCCTCAACACAGGGCTGTATACTACTCCTCTGCCTCCACATGGCCTAGCAGTCACCTCTATCTGTGGCGGGGTCTAGTGCAGGTACGGCCCCTGGTCCATGGAAATATCCAGCGACAAGAAAACCGCCTGACACAAGATTTACGTCCTTTTTCCTGGTTAAAATTATTGCAAGAAAGATTAGAACTTGCCAACCTTACAGGACTTCACAGCCTGTCTGGCTGCTTTCTATTGCCACTCTAAGGCGTCCACCGCTAACCGCTGTCCCCCTGCCATGAAGATCATCCACCTCTGCCCAAGCTAACAACCACCAAAACCTCTCATATGCCCCTATCCCTAACGTGCCACTATACCTAAACCCCAGTCAAGAGAAGTTTCCCTAGTGTTTCTCAGGAACTAATTCCAGCCTCTGCAACATCACTGCAACGCCCCCTAACATCACCTTAAAGGCTCCGTCAGGCATATTCTTCTGGTGTAATAGAACATTATCTAAAAACCTATCAAGCCCCTCTGTTACCAACCTACTGTGTCTTCCTGTCACATTAGTTCCCCGGTTAACTCTCCTTACTGCCGGTGAGTTCCTAAAGTATACCAGTAACTGGACTAGTGCTGTTATTCACCCAGACCCTAGACCAAGACCTGCACGAGCCATATTTCTCCCCCTCATTGCAGGAATCTCCCTCACCGCATCCTTCATGGCGGCCGGACTGGCTGGGGGAGCCCTAGGTCACACCCTCATAGAAAGTAACAAGCTGTACCAACAATTTGCCGTTGCTATAGAAGAGTCAGCTGAGTCCCTTGCCTCCCTCCAGCGGCAGCTCACGTCCCTAGCACAGGTAACCTTGCAGAACCGGAGGGCCTTAGACCTACTCACTGCTGAAAAAGGAGGAATGTGTATGTTTCTAAAGGAAGACTGTTGTTTCTACATAAATGAATCAGGACTCGTAGAAGACCAAGTCCAACAGTTATGCAAGTTAAGCACAGAAGTAAGAACACGGCAGTTTGCTTCAGCTGCAGACCAATAGTGGAACTCATCTATGTTTTCACTGTTAGCCCCCTTCCTTGGACCCCTGCTGAGTCTACTATTTCTGCTTACCGTAGGACCTTGTGTTGTTAACAGAATTTTGCGGTTCATTAAAGAAAAGTTTAACACTGTACAACTCATAGTCCTCAGAGCCCAATACCAACCTGTAAACGCTGAAACAGAATCAGACTTATAAGACCCAAGATTGGCTCTAAAAAATACCTGAAAAGAAAGGGGGGGAATGAAAAGAGCCAGGCACATTCCTCAGCCCCGGGCTCAAAACAAACAAGCCCAGTACAAACACATCCCATCCTCCCATCCCACCACATATCACCATATATCTCTTAAACTTCCCCCGGGCTCAAAACAAACAAGCCCAGTACAAACACCACCAGGAAAGTCTCCGATAAGAGGACAGATGAGGGGACAGCCGTTCAAAGTTTTACTGAAAGAGCGGGAACCAAAAGAATTCCTTTGTTCCCCTGTAACTTTCAGGCTATAAAAAAGCAAACACTCGCATTGTTCAGGGCCCTCTTGTATGTGGTGGAATGGAAGGACCAGGTTCGAACTTGTAGTAAAGATCCTTGCCGCTTGGCTTTGACTCTGGACTCTGGTGGTCTTCTTTGAAGAACAAACGGTCTAGGCATAACACTGGGACTGCCGGCACATGCCACCACAACTATCTAATTTTGTTTATTTTTTGTAGAGATGAGGTCTCACTATGTTGCCCAGGCTAATTTTGAACTCCTGGCTCAAGTGATCCTCCTACCTTTGCCTGCCAGAGTGCTGGGATTATAGGTGTGAGCCAACATGCCCAGCTGGGGATTTTATTTCTAAGCATTTTAAAATCAATGCAGGAAACAAATGCTATATAGCAGGTGTCGTAATATCAAATGTGTCCATTTCACATAGGGCTTAGCCTTTATCATGTTATTCTAACATAAGAAAAACTACGCCAAAAATATAGTGTAGCCAGGTGCAGTGGCTCACACCTGTAATCCCAGCACTTTGAGAGGCTAAGGCGGGCGGATCACCTGAGGCCAGGAGTTTGAGACCTGCCTGGGCAACATGGTGAAACCTCATATCTACAAAAAATACAAAAAAATTAGCTGGAAGTGGTGATGGGTGCCTGTCATTGCAGCTACTTAGGAGGCTGAGGCATGAGAATCAGTCAAACCCAGGAGGTGGAGGTTGCAGTGAGCCAAGATCACGTCACTGTATTCCAGCCTGGGTAACAGAACAAGACTGCATCTCAAAACATATATGAAGTTTTTACCACCTAGTTTCCTGAGATCTAAAAATAGGGATTGTCTAAAAAATAAAAATAAAAAAATGATTTTATGAATGATGAATGAAAAAGAGTTAAAAGGAACCTTTTTGGCTGGATGTGAAGGTGACTCTTGCCTGTAATCCCAGCACTTTGGGAGGCAGAGACAGGAGGATCACCTGTGGTCAGGAGTTTGAGACCAGCCTGGCCAAAAAGGTTTGAGAACCTTTTTGGCTGGATGCGAAGGTGACTCTTGCCTGTAATCCCAGCACTTTGGGAGGCAGAGATAGGCAGATCACCTATGGTCAGGAGTTTGAGACCAAACTGGAGTTTGAGATCAGCCCCGTCTCTACTGAAAATACAAAAATTATCCGGGTGTGGTAGCGGGCGCCTGTAATCCCAGCTACTTGGGAGGCTGAGGCAGGAGAATCACTTGAACCCAGGAGGCAGGAGGTTGCAGTGAGCCGAGATCGCGCCACTGCACTCCAGCCTGGGCATGATGGAGCAAGACTCCATCTCAAAAAAGAAAAAGGTTCTAGCCAGGCTGGTCTCAAACTCCCAACCTCAGGTAATCTGCCTGCCTTGGCCTCCCAAAGTGCTGGGATTACAGGCATGAGCCACTGTGGCCCGCTTTTGAATCTTTTCTTTTTTTGACAGAGTCTCACTCTGTCACCCAGGCTGGAGTGCAATGGTGCGATCTCAGCTCACTGCAACCTCCGCCTCCCAGGTTCAAGCAATTCTCTTGCCTCAGCCTCCCAAGTAGCTGGGATTACAGGTGCCTGCCACCACGCCCAGCTAATTTTTTGTATTTTTAGTAGAGATGGGGTTTTGCCATGTTGGCCAGGCTGGTCTCGAACTCCTGACCTCAGGTGATCCACCCACCTCAGCCTCCCAAAGTGCTAGGATTACAGGCATGAGCCACCACACTGGCTGCTTTTGAATTGTTAGCTTAGATAATTTATAACCAGTGTTGGGGTTGGCTAAGCAATGAACATTGGCCTAGCTTAATGAGAAATACATAAAAGTAAAATGAAGAGTTTTCTCAGAGCTCCCAATCTCATTTTCAAGAAATGACAAAATCAGCCAGGAGCGGTGGCTCACACCTGTGATCCCAGCACTTTCGGAGGCCGAGGTGGGAGGATTGCTTAAGCACAGAGGTTCAAGACCAGCTGAGCAACGTGGCAAAACTCTGTCTCTAAAAAATTATTCAGGGATTGTGGTGTGCACCTGTCATCCTGGCTACTCAGGAGGCTAAGGCAGGATGATCACCTGAGCCCAGAAGTTCAAGGCTGCAGTGAGCCATGACTGTACCACTGCACTCCAGCCTGGGTGACAGGGTGAGACCCTGTCTCGTAAAACCAAAAAGGAATGACAAGATTGGTTGGGTGCAGTGGGACATACCTGTAATCCCAGCACTTTGGAAGCTGAGGCAGGAGGAGTTTGAGAGCAGCCTGGCAACATAGCAAGACCCTACAAAAAATTTAAAAAGTAGCCAGGTGAGGTGGGGCACACTTGTAGTCTCAGCTACTCGAGAGGCTGAGGCACGAGAATCACTTGAACCCAGGAGGCAGAGGTTGCAGTGAGCCGAGATTGTGCCACTGCACTCCAGCCTGGGTGACAGAGCGAGACTGTCTTTTTTTTTCTTTCTTTTTTTTTTTTTTTTTGTCTCGCTCTGATGGAGTCTCGCTCTGTCACCCAGACTGGAGTGCAGTGGGGCAATCTGTGTTCACTGCAAGCTCTGCCTCCTGGGTTCACGCCATTCTCCTGCCTCAGCCTCCCGAGTAGCTGGGACTACAGACGCCCGCCACCACGCCCGGCTAATTTTTTGTATTTTTAGTAGAGACGGGGTTTCACCATGTTAGTCAGGATGGTCTCAATCTCCTGACCTCGTGATCCACCCGCCTTGGCCTCCCAAAGTGCTGGGATTACATGCGTGAGCCACCGCACCTGGCCAAGACTGTCTTAAAAAAAAAAAAAAGTGAAAGGAAAAGACAAGTAACAGAATTTTGTACTTTCAAATGAGTATATGCAGTATTGTGTCTATATCCTGCCAGAAAAAAGGAAATACTATTTTGAAAAATCATGCACAAAAGGAGGGTATCAGTTAGTACAACTAATGAAATAATAATAACTATAAACAATTTTTATTTATTTATTTTTTTCTTGAGACAGGGTCTTACTCTGTCACCCGGGCTAGAGGGCAGTGGCACAATCACAGCTCACTGCAACCTCGAACTCCCAGGCTCAAGTGATACTTCTGCCTCAGCGTCCTGAGTAGCTAGGACTATAGGCATGAGCCACTACCCCCAGATAATTTTTAATTTTTTTTATAGAGATGGGGTCTCACTATATTGCCCATGCTGGTCTCAAACTCTGGCCTCAAGCCATCCTCCCTCCTCAGCCTCCCAACGTGCTGGGATTAGAGGAATAAGCTACTGCGCATGGCCTATAAACAATTTTAACTATGAAAAAGTAAGAGTGTTTCAATCAATCACATGAATCAATCAATCAAGAAAAAAAAAAGGTGTAGACTGGGGGCAGTGGCTCACACCTGTAATCCCAGCACTTTGGGAGGCCGAGGTGGGCAGATCACCTGAGCTCAGGAATTCAGACCAGTCTAGTCAACATAGCGAAACCCCATCTCTACAAAAAACTACAAGAATTAGCTGGGTATGGTGGCATATGCCTGTAGTCCCAGCTACTTGGGAGGCTGAGGTGGGAGGATGGCTTGAGACTAGGAGGTGGAGGTTGCAGTGAGCCGAGATTGTACCACTGCACTCCAGCCTGGGTGACAGAGCCAGACCCTGTCTCAAAAAAAAAAACAAAAAAAACGTACAGCACTGCCAACAGTTCTCCCTCATCCCAGAATAGAAAATCCCCCACCATTTCTTATGCACACACTGCGACTCTTGGCCTCCCAGGCAGGGTGGTGCATGTTCTGGACCAGATCCCAGGTCCAAGGGGATTTCCTCTACACCACAGACTTCTCTTTGATCTTCCCTTCTTTGAAATTACAGGGCAGGGATGCGATTTCCATCCAGGTAGTTTTGTTTGTTTGTTTGTTTGTTTGTTTGTTGCGGTTTCGCTCTGTTGCCCAGGCTGGAGTGCAGTGACGCGATCTATACTCACTGCAACCTCCACCTCCCAGGTTCAAGCGATTCTCCTGCCTCAGCCTCCCGAGTAGCTGGGACTACAAGTGCATGCCACCGCACTCGGCTAATTTTTTTTGTATTTTTAGTAGAGACAGGGTTTCACCACATTAGCCAGGATGGTCTCGATCTCCTAACCTCGTGATCTGCCCGCCTCGGCCTCCCAAAGTGCTGGAATTACAGGCATCAGCCACCGTGCCCAGCCTAATTTTTGTATTTTTAGTAGATACAGGGTTTCACCATGTTGGCCAGGCTAGTCTTGAACTCCTGCGCTCAGGTGATTTGCCCACCTCGGCCTCCCAAATTACTGGGATTACAGGCATGAGCCACCATGCCTGGCCTGCCATATAGTTTATTTATTATTTATTTTATTTTTTGAGACAGAGTCTCACTCTCTCACCCAGGCTGGAGTGCAGTGGCGTAATCACTGTTCACTGCAACCTCCGCCTCCCGGTACAAGCAGTTCTGCTGCCTCAGCCTCCTGAGTAGCTGGGATTACAGGCACCTGCCACCACGCCCAGCTATTTTTTGTATTTTTAGTAGAGACAGGGTTTCACCATGTTGGCCAGGCTGGTCTCGATCTCTTGACCTCAGATGATCCTCCCGCCTCAGCCTCCCAAAGTACTGGGAATACAGGTGTGAGCCACCATGCTCAGCTCCTGCCATCTAGTTTAGAACTCAAACATTTACCTACTGATGTGATTTTTATTTTTGTCGGCATTTGTCTTGGTTATAAGAGGGCAGGGACCACATCTTACTCTCCAGAAGCCCCGACATTGTCCAGCTGAATGGGTCCCCAGCAGTGGTGCATGTACTGATGCAGGAGAGTGCAGTGAGGGATAGGAGGAAGCCAGGAGGCGAAGATGGGAGGAGGTAAGGAGGAAGGTGCTGTGTACTCAGCAAAGGCACCCTGGGGGAGGCCAGGCTTACCTCTCTTTGCAGGAATAGTTTATGTTTGAAACACTTGGCTGGGTGCGGTGGCTCACGCCTGTAATCCCAGCACTTTGGGAGCCCGAGGCGGGCGAATCACCTGAGGTCAGGAGTTTGAGACCAGCCTGGCCAACATGGTGAAACCCCATCTCTACTAAAAATACAAAAATTAGCCAGGTGTGGTGGCAGGCACCTGTAATCCCAGCTACTCGGGAGGCTGAGGCAGGAGAATCACTTGAACCCAGGAGGCGGAGGTTGCAGTGGGCAGAGATCACGCCATTGCACTGCAGCCTGGGCAACAGAGTGAGACTCCGTCTCAAAAAAAAAAAAAAAAAAAAGTTTGAAACACTTACTGCTCTCTATTGCTCCTGCAACCTTTGTTTTCTGATTTTCTAAAAATCATTTCTCCGCCAGGTGCTGTGGCTCATACCTATAATCCCAGCACCTTGGGAGGCCGAAGTGGGCAAATCACCAGAGGTCAGGAGTTCAAGACCAGCCTGGCCCAACATAGTGAAACCCCATCTCTACTAAAAACACAAAAATTAGCCAGGCGTGGTGGCAGGTGCCTGTAATCCCAGCTACTTGGGAGGCTGAGGCAGGAGAACCACTTGAACCCGGGAGGCGGAGGTTGCAGAGAGCAGAGATCACACCACTGCACTCCAGCCTGGGCAACAGAGCCTCCAAAAAAATAAATAAAAATAAAAATCATTTATCTCTCTTTTCTTACTTCTTAGGATGCTTTCATTGGATTTGGAGGAAATGTGATCAGGCAACAAGTCAAGGATAACGCCAAATGGTATATCACTGATTTTGTAGAGCTGCTGGGAGAACCGAAAGAATAACATCCATTGTCATACGGCTCCAAACAACTTCAGATGAATTTTTACAAGTTACACAGATTGATACTGTTTGCTTACAATTGCCTATTACAACTTGATATAGAAAGTTGGTACAGATGATCTGCACTGTCAAGTAAACTACAGTTAGGACTCCTCAAAGATTGGTTTGTTTGTTTGTTTTTAACTGTAGTTCCAGTATTATATGATGACTATTGATTTCCTAGAGAGTTTTGTAATCTGAATTCTTTATGTATATTCCTAGCTATATTTCATACAAAGTGTTTTAAGAGTGGAGAGTCAATTAAACACCTTTACTCTTAGGAATATAGATTCGGCAGCCTTCAATGAATATTGGTTTTTTTCCCTTTGGTATGTCAATAAAAGTTTATCCATGTGTCAGAACAGATTTGTGGAATTTGCAGTTCTGCCTCTCGGATATTGGAATATCCAATATTTCAGGTACTGTGTTGAAGCATAAACATCCCCCAGGCAAGAAACAGGCTTAAGACTTTGCTTAGTGCTGGGCACAATGTCCTCACCCCATGAGCCCACTCCCACTTCCTAAAGCCCTGGGACCTGGAAAGTCCTTTTTTTTACCTCTTGGGATTTGTCATATATGAAATGTTACAGAGATTGTTTTTTTTTTTTGGCCTCCAATATAACAATAGAGTCTTAAACAAAAGTACTGATTGAAAAATGGATATTTGGGCTCACGCCTGTAATCTCAGCACTCTGGGAGGACAAGGTAAGAGGATCAACTTGAGGCCTGGAGTTTGAGACCAGCCTGGGCAACACAGCAAGACCCTGTCTCTACAAAAAATAAAAACACTAGCTGGATGTGGTGGCACCCACCTGTAGTCCCAGCTACTTGGTGGGCTGAGATGGGAGGATCCCTTGAACTCAGGAATTCAAGGCTGCAGTGAGCTGTGACTCCGCCATTATACTCCAGCCTGGGTGACAGAGTGAGACCCTGTCTCTTAAAAAGAAAAAAGGATATTTGAAAATCACATAAAGTAAAAGAAATAAAAACAAGTTTAACTAATCACAAAGGCCAGCATTTTCCCCTAAATGAATTAAATATTAATAACTCCTAACAGCCTATATAAACACATTTCTTTTTTATAAATGACTTGGAAATACTTGAAAGCCAGGTTTGTGTTTGTTTTGAGCAGAGCCAAGCAAGGGAAATTTCAGAACACGCTTTGAATGTGTGAGATTCTATACCCTCCCTGGAGGTATGGGGGAGGGGAAAGCCACGGGGTTAGGAAGTGGATACTGTTGGATAATTCAGTAGAAAAAGCCATAAGGTTTTTAATATTGAGAATTAGTTGAAAAACTTACTTAACCAAATTTGGCTATATAATTAAATAAATAATTATTCAGCCACATAAGCAAATCAAATTAATCAAATTTCCTTCCAAATCAGTTTCTGAAGGAGAGACATGAAATAGGTTTGGCACCATTTAAATGAGATTCCAAACAATGAGGCCGTTGTTCCCAACTGTGAATGCCTCCTGGCCGCTCTCCTAGAAACCGTTTTGTGGTGTTTGCACTTTTCAGTAGTGCCAAGCTCTGGGCAGGACCAGGCATGCCAGGACCTTGAAAAGTGCTGCAAACGGCATCAGCCTCTATGCCACCCGGTGTGCATGGCAGGAGCAGGCCATTGGTGGGCGGGTGGGAGGACCGATCCCCCACTGGTTTTCACTGTCTGACCGTCACAGCTGCTACTGCCCCACTAGTTCTTGCCCGCGGCACAGATAGAGCCCATTTCTCAAGACGGGAATTGCAATAGAGAGCTTAATTCGTGCAGAACCGGCCAAACAGGAGGCCAGAGCTTTATTCTTACATCAATCTCCCCAAAAATTCGGAGGCTAGACTTCTTCAAGGATACTTTGGCAGGCCAGGGGATTCGCTTCTGGGTGGAGCCACAGAATTGGCCATGGGGTGGGGTCGGGTGGGGGCGGGGGCGGGGTTAGTTAGGTACAGGTGGAGCCACTGATGGTCAGAAACACAAAAACCTGGGCCAGGCACGGTGGCTCACGCCTGTAATCCCAGCATTTGGGAGGCCAAGATGGGCAGATCACTTGAAGTCAGGAGTTGGAGACCCACCTGGCCAACATGATGAAACCCCATCTCTACTAAAAATACAAAATGTGGTGGGGCACGCCTGTCATCCCAGCTACTCGGGTGGCTGAGGCAGGAGAATTGCTTGAATCCAGGAGGCAGAGGTTGCAGTGAGCAGAGATTGTGCCACTGCACTCCAGCCTGGGTGACAGAGTGAAACTGTCTCAAAACAAAACAAAAAAAGAAAAGAAAAAAGAAATGCAAAAACCTGAAAAGACATCTCAAAAGGCCAATCTTAGGTTCTACAGTCGTGATGTAACCTGCAGGAGTAACGGGGATTTGCAAATCTTGTGCCTGCCCTCTAGAATAATAACTAGAAACGGTGTTTATGTGTACACCTTGGCGGAATTTAGGCTTCTCTCATCCTCCTAGCCTGGTGGTCTCTCACTAGCTTTATGAAGGTGGTTGAGTTTTGGGGAAGGGCTATTATTATTTTATTTATTTATTTATTTATTTATTTATTTATTTATTGAGATGGAGTCTGGCTCTGTCACCCAGGCTGGAGTGCAGTGGCACGATCTTGGCTCACTGCAACCTCCACCTCCTGGGTTCAAGTGATTCTCCTGCCTCAGCCTCCTGAGTAGCTAGGATTACAGGCGCACGCCACCACGCCCGGCTATTTCTTTTTCTTTTTTTTTTTTTTTTTTTGTATTTTTAGTAGAGATGGGGTTTCACCATGTTAGTCAGGCTGGTCTCAAACTCCTGACCTTGTGATCCTCCCGCCTCAGCCTCCCAAAGTGCTGGGATTACAGGTGCCCGCTGCCACGCCTGGCTAATTTTTGTATTTTTTGTAGAGACTGGGTTTCACTATGTTGCCCAGGCTGGTCTCGAACTCCTGACCTCAGGTGATCCTCCTGCCTCGTCCTCCCAAAGTGCTGAGATTACAGGTGTGAGCCACAGTGCGTGGCCAGCTCACTCACTCTTGACACTGTTTCCAGTTCTATTCCCCGACCCCCCAGTTCCTCAGTGTGGTGGATCCAGAAGTCTGCTTTACACAACTGCTCCCTGTGGCCACCTTCCCATGGGACAGTTCCATGCAGCCTGTTCAGCTGGCCCTGCTGACCCTCGCACCCCACACAGACTACGCAGATATGCTGCAGTGCATTCAGTCACTGCAAGACCTCCTGCAACTCGTGACTGCTTGCTTTATATTTTGTTTGTTTTTTTGAGACAGGGTCTCACTCTGTTGCCCAGGCTGGGGTGCAGTGGTGCGATCTCAGCATACTACAACCTCGATCTCCCAGGCTCAAGCGATTCTCCTGCCTCAGCCTCCTAAGTAGCTGGGACTACAGGTGCCCACCACCACGCCCAGCTAATTTTTGTATTTTTAGTGGAGACGGGTTTCACCATGCTGGCCAGGCTGGTTTCAAGCTCCTGACCTCAGGCGATCCACCCACCTCAGCCTCCCAAAGTGCTGGAATTTCGGGCATGAGCCACAACGGGCATGTGTCACAACAGGCTGGCTAATTTTTGTATTTTTAGTAGACACAAGGTTTTGCCATATTATCAAGCTGGTCTCGAACTCCCGACCTCAGTTGATCCACCCACGTTGGCCTCCTAAAGTGCTGGGATTTCAGGTGTTAGCCACCTGTAAAAAGTTGATTTTTTTTTTTTTTTTTTTTTTTTTTTTTGAGAGGGAGTCTCACTCTGTCACCCAGGCTGGAGTGCAGTGCAGTGGCGCAATCTTGGCTCACTGCAACCTCCACTCCCGGGATTCAAGCGATTCTCCTGCCTCAGCCTCCCAAGTAGCTGGGATTACAGGCACCTGCCACCGCACCCGGCCAGTTTAACTTTTTAATAAATAAAACTGAAAAAATGTTTGATCTATTTAGGGGGTACAGGTACAGGATTTCTATGTGCACATGTTGTGGAGTGCTGAGGTCTTGGCTTTGAGTGTAGCCATGATTCAAATAGTGAACATTGTACTCAATAGGAAAATTTTCACCCCTCACCCTCTTCCCATCCTCCCATCTTTTGGAGTCTCCAATATCTGTTGTTCCCCATGTCTACCTATTGTTTAACTCCTATGCATGAGAACATTCAGTATTTGACTTTGTTTCTGAATTATTTCACTGAGGATAATGGCCTCCAGTTCTATCCACAGTGCTGCAAAAGATATGATTTCATTCTATTTGTGGCTGAGTCATGTTCCATGGTGTACATGTACCACATTTTCTTTATCCAGTCATCTGCTGATGGACACTTAGGTTGATTCCATATCTTTGCTACCATGAATAGTGCTGTGATACACATATGAGTACAGGTACTTTTTTTTTTTTTTAACTTTTTGAGATGGAGTTTCGCTCTTGTTGCCCAGGCCAGAGATCTATTGTACAACATAGTGACCATGTTAATAACAATATTTTATATATTTTTTTTTGAAAAGGAGTCTCGCTCTGTTGCCCAGCTGGAGTGCAATGGCGCAATCTCAGCTTACTGCAACCTCCACCTCCCAGGTTCAAGTGGTTCTCCTGTCTCAGCCTCCCAAGTAGCTGGGACTACAGGTGCACGCCTCCACACCCGGCTAATTTTTGTAATTTCTGTAGAGATGGGGTTTCATCATATTGGTCAGGCGAGTTTCATCATATTGGTCAGGCTGGTCTTGAACTCCTGACCTCAGGTGATCTGCCTGCCTCAGCCCCACAAAGTGCTGGGATTACAGGTAAGTACAGGTACTTTTTGATATATAGATTTCTTTCCCTTTGGGTAGGTACCTAGTAGTGAGATTGCTGGTTGAACAGCAGTTCTATTTTTAGTTCTTTGATAAATCTCCATACTGTTTTCTGTAAGGGTTGTAATAATTTACATTCCCACCAACAGTGTATAAGCATTCCCTTTTCTCTGCATCATCACCAATATCTGTTGTTTTCTGACTTTTAATTTTATACTTATTTTTATAGAGATGGGGTCTCATGTTGTCCAGGCTGGTCTCAAACTCCTGACCTCAAGTGATCTGCCCACCTCGGTCCCCAAAGTGTGGGATTACAGGCACAAACCACCACACCTGACTGTTTTCTGACTTTTTACTAAATAGCATGTGCTGGGTGCAGTGGCTCATGCCTGTAATCCCAGCACTTTGGGAGGCCAAGGCGGGAGGATAACTTGAGATCAGGAGTTTGAGACCAGCCTGGCCAACATGGTGAAACCCCACCTCCACTAAAAGTACAAAAATTAGCTGGGCGTGGTGGCAGGTGCCTGTAATCCCAGCTACTCGGGAGGCTGAGGCAGGAGAATCTCTTGAATCTGGGAGGTGGAAGTTGCAGTGAGTCGAGATTGAATTACTGCTCTCCAGCCTGGGTGACAGAGCAAGACTCCCTCATAATAACAATAGTAGTAGTAATAATAATAATAATGGCATGTGTCCTTCTTCAGCATGACCTTAACATTGCTCCCATGGTGAGGTCGGGTCTGTGCTCCTCCCCCTTGAATTCAAGAAGGTCTGTGACTGGCAGAAGTGATTCAAGCTAGGTTATAAAAGGTGACACCATTTCTCCGTGGTCTTCCCAGGATGCTTGCTCTTTGAACTCAGCCACCATGCTGTGAGGAAGCCCAGATCACAAGGAGAGGCCACATTTTGATGTTCCAGTCAACAGTCCCAGCACAGGTTTCAGATGACAGCCAACATCAGTTGCCGGACATGAGACTGAAGAAGGCTTTGTGAAGACTCCAGCCCCAGCCACTGCAACAGCATGAGAGACCCCAAGTGAAAATCACCTGCCTGAACCCATCAACTCCCAGAACCATGAAAATAAAAAACTTTTTTTTTTCCAGATGGAGTTTCACTCTTGTTGCCCAGGCTGGAGTGCAATGGCATAATCTCAGCTCACTGCAACCTCCACCTCCCAGGTTCAAGCGATTCTCCCGCCTCAGCCCCCCGAATAGCTGCGATTACAGGTGTGTGCCACCACACCCGGCTAATTTTGTATTTTTAATAGAGACGGGGTTTCTCCATGTTGGTCAGGCTGGTCTCGAACTCCTAACCTCAGGTGATCTGCCCGCCATGGCCTCCCAAATTGCTGGGATTACAGGTGTGAGCCACTGTGCCCCACAAGATTGTTATTTTAAGCACCTAAAGTTTTGGGGTTATATATTACACAGTAAGAGTAAGTTAAATATCCTCCTTTCCTTCTAGCTTTTCAAATCTCTTACTCACCCAAACCTAGTCTCTCTCTGAACACCTGCTCTGCTTTAATCAATGTTTTCCCCATAGACCCAGCAAGAGGTAGGTTGGGTTATCTTCCTACTCTTCATGGCTGCTGAGAGACCATTTCTTCTTCTTCTTTTCTTCTTTCTTCTTCTTCTTCTTTCCTTCTTTCTGCCTCCTCCTCCTTCTTCTCCTTCTTTTTCTACCTCTTCTTCTTCCTCCTCCTTCTTTTTCTACCTCTTCTTCTTCCTCCTCCTTCTTCTTCCTCTTCCTCCTCCTCCTCTTCCTCCTCAACAGGGTCTCACCTCCTGAGGCTCAAGTGATTCTCCCACCTCAGCCTCCTGAGTAGCTGAGACCACAGGCACATGTCACCGTACCCGATTGGTTTCTTTTCATTTTTTGTAGAGATGGGGTCTCACTATGTCACTCAGGCCAGCCTCAACCTCCTGGGCTCAAGTGATCCTCCTGCCTTGGCCTCCCAAAGTGTTGGGATTACAGGTATGAAGAACTGTGCCCAGCCTCATTTTTCATCTTCTTTAGCTAACCTAACTGTCTCTGTGTTCTCCAGCATTCTATTCCCTTGAATACTCAATCTCCTGTGTGGCTGCTGCAAGTCCTGGGATCTTTTTAGGATTCCCTCTCTAAGGGCCATTTATTTATTTATTTATTTATTTATCTATTTATTTATTTATTTATTTGAGACAGAGTCTCGCTCTGTCGCCCAGGCTAGAGTGCAGTGGCGTGATCTCGGCTCATTGCAAGCTCTGCCTCCCGGGTTCATGCCATTCTGCCTCAGCCTCCCGAGTAGCTGGGAATACAGGCGCCCACCACCACGCCCGGCTAATTTTTTGTATTTTTAGTAGAGACAGGGTTTCACTGTGTTAGCCAGGATGGTCTCAATCTCCTGACCTCTCCCACCCGCCTCGGCCCCCCAAAGTGCTGGGATTACAAGCAGAAGCCACCGCGCCCGGCCGGGCCATTCATAAAGTGGTGCGTTAATTTGCCCACAGTCCGCAGTCCACATTGCAGCCTTGCCTGGATCTCCCTACATACCACATTCATCCTTATCTCGCATATATTTCCTTCACTATGCTAGGACAAGAACACTTTTGACCTAATCAATGCACATGTTCTCAGTTCAAAGTAAAACACATAATAAATAACCCCCTCCATGATGCTCACCTCCTGGTGAGTCTCTGTGTTAAAAGCAATTGTCTTCAAATCTAACTCCTGTGAATGTTTATACTTCTGTTTATTCTAAAACTCCTTAATTAGAGACTTCCCAGTATCTTGCAATTCCTCAACAAGTCGTAGGGAGCCCAGGAATAAATTATTCAAAAATAATTAGCAATAGGCTTTACCTTGTTTTATCATTTAGTTGGTGATCTTTTCCAATTTAATTAGTCTTGCTGATATAGAAAACATTTTTAGAAGAGGCCTGTTTGGGTTAAGAACAAGGCTCTTTCTAGCTGTTCTACAGAAGGAGGAGGAGGAGGAGGAGGAAGAAGAGGAGAAGAAAGAAAAAGAAAAAGAAACAAGGCCCATTTTAGGAAACTTTTAGCCATGAGTAGAACACAGCCAAGGAAAACTCTGTTTTACATAAGAAATATATTTTGACTAGGCGCGGTGGCTCCTGCCTGTAATCCTAGCACTTTGGGAGGACAAGGCAGGCAGATCACCTGAGGTCAGGAGTTTGAGACCAGCCTGGCCAACATGGTAAAACCCTGTCTCTACTAAAAATACAAAAAAAATTAGTTGGGCGTGGTGGCGGACGCCTGCCGTCCCAGCTACTTGGGAGGCTGAGGCAGGAGGCAGGAGAGTGGCGTGAACCCGGGAGGCGGAGCTTGCAGTGAGCTGAGATCGCGCCACTGCACTACAGCCTGGGCGACAGAGCGAGACTCCGTCTCAAAAAAAAAAAAAAAAAGAAAAAAGAAAAAAAGAAAAATGCAATACTGGATCAGATTAAATTCTTCCAGAAGCTGGCCGGGTGTGGTGGCTCACACCTCTAATCCCAGAACTTTGGGAGGCCAAGGGGGGGGTGGATCACCTGAGTTCAGGAGTTCAAGACCGGCCTGGCCAGCATGGTGAAACCCTGTCTCTACTATAAATACAAAAATTAACTGGGCATGTTGGCGGGCACCTGTAATCTCAGCTACTCAGGAGGCTGAGGCCAGTAAATTGCTTGAACCAGGGAGGCGCATGTTGCAGTAAGCTGAGATCACGCCACTGCATTCCAGCCTGGGCGACAGAGAGAGACCCTATCTCAAGAAAAGCAAAACATATAAAAAAATTTTTTAAATACAGATTTTTGGGCTTTGTTTCATAGGTGATTCCCACCAGCAGAGAGACCTAAGAATGTGTATTTTTATCAAGCCCTCTAGTGACCTTTATGATCAGGCAAACTCAGGTAATAACATTGATTGAAGCGTTGGTGAGTGCTTATTTTCCAGGTTAAAATGATACTGGACATAGAGCAGCAGTTCTCAAATTTTAATGTGCTTAAGAATCACCAGGAAAGTTGTTAAAAATTAGATATCCAGAGATTTAGACATCCAGAGATTTAGATTCAGAGCTCTGGGAGACACTCAAAAATTTGCATTTTTAACCAGTTTCTTCTCTCTAGGGTAAGTCATTCAGAGGCACTTGTCTTCATCCATTCTGTGCTGCTATAACAGGTAATTTATAATGAACAGAAATTTATTTGGTTCAGGGTTCTGGAGGTTGATGAAGTCCAAGTAGAGGGGCTACATCTGCTGAGGGCCTTCTTGCTGTGGCGGACAATGGCAGAAAGTATATCATGAGAGAGAGCAGAAAGGGGACCGAGCTCATCCTTCATAAGGAACCCACTCACATCATAATGAACCCCACTCCCACAATAATGGCATTCATCCATTCCTGAAGGCAGAGTCTTCATGACCCAATCACCTCTTAAAGGTCCTACCTGTCAACATTGTTGCATTGGGGATTAGGTTTCCAACACGTGAACTTTGGGGGATACATTCAAGCAATAGCATTCTGCCCCTGACCACACAAATTCATGTACTGCTCACATGCAAAATACATTCATTCTATCCCAATAGCTCCAAAAGTCTTAACTTGTTTCAGGAGGACCACCTCAAAAGTTTAAAGTTCAGAGTCTCATCTAAATCAGATATGGGTGAGAACCAGGGCACAGTTCATCCTGAGGCAAATTTTCCTCCAGCTGTGAGCATGTGAAATTAAAAAAAAAAAAAAAGTGATGTGCTTCCAAAATACAATGGTAGGACAGATATAAGGTAGACGTTTTCTTTTCTTTTCTTTTCTTTTCTTTTCTTTTCTTTTCTTTGTTTTTTTGAGATGGAGTTTGCTCTTGTTGCCCAGGCTGGAGTGCAATGGCGCGATCTTGGCTCACTGCAACCTCCACCTCCCAGGTTCAAGTGATTCTCCTGCCTCAACCTCCTGAGTAGCTGGGATTACAGGCATGAGCCACCGTGCCCAGCAGACATTTTCATTTCAAAAAGGAGAAACAGGCCCAAAGAAGTAACAGGCCCAAAGTAAGTCCAAACCCAACACGGCAGACAAATTAAATCTTAAGACTCCAGAATAATCTTTTATTTCCTGCACTGCTACCTGGATACATCGGGAGGGTTGAGTCCCCAAAGCCTAGAGCAGCCCTGCCCCTCTAGAGCTAGCACTATAGGGCTACTATACTGCTGTGGCCACTGGGCTCAGTTCACGCAGCAGCTCTCATGGGTTGAAGTATCATGCCTTCAGCTCTCCCAGGCTGGAGTTGCACATTATTCACTCTGTAGGTCAGCCAGGTGCAGTGGCTCACACCTGTAATCCCAGCACTTTGGGAGGCCGAGGCAGACAGATCACCTGAGGTCAGGAGTTTGAGACCAGCCTGGCCAACATGGTGAAACCCCATCTCTACTAAAAATACAAAAATTAGCTGGGCATGGTGGCGCACACCTGTAATCCCAGCTACTCGGGAGGCTGAGGCAGGAGAATTGCTTGAACCCAGGAGGTGGAGGTTGCAGTGAGCCAAGATTGTGCCACTTCATTCCAGCCTGGATGACAGAGCAAGACTCTATCTCAAAAAACAAGCAAACAAACAAAAAACTCTACAGTTCTTGGATCTCAGAGGTGGCCCCACTCTCACAGCTCCATTAGGCGTTGCCCTGGTGGGGGCTCTCTGCAGTAGCTCCACCTCTGTGACAAACTTCTGCCTGGGGCTCCCGACTGCTCAATACATGTTTTGAAATCTAGGTGGAGGCCACCATAGCCCCACAGCTTATACTCTGCACATATGCTGAGTTAGCACCATGTGGATGCCACCATGGTTTATAATCCTTTATCTTCTGGAGTGGTGGCTGGACCCACTTAGGCCATTGAAGTTCGTTGTATTCGTCCATTCTCACACTGCTAATAAAGACATACCTGAGACTAGGTAATCTATAAAGGAAAGAGGTTTAATAGACACTTTGTTCAGCATGGCTGGGGAGGCCTCACAGTCGTGACGGAAGGCAAAGGAAGGCTGAAGGCACATCTTACATGGCAGCAGGCAAGAAAGCGTGTACAGAGGAACTGACCTTTTATAAAACCATCAGATGTCATGAGACTTATTCACTACAGCATGGGAAACACCTGCTCCCATGATTCAATTACCTCCTACTGGGTCCCTGCCACAACACCTGGGGATTATGGGAGCTAAAATTCAAAATGAGATTTGGGTGGGGACACAGCCAAACCGTATCACTGATCTTTCCCCAGGTTCCCCCATATAAGTCAGTGGATGCAGATGGATACTTGTAACAAAGGGCACCATTGAAGTCCAGACACTAAATATGCTGAAGTCCCAGCTCCTGCCCTGCCAGGATACCCTGTCCCACCTGCCAGGACCTCCCCTCAACCACCTCCCTGTTCAGGTCAGGAGATGCCCATATATTCAAGAGAGAGTTTTCATAATTTTCTTTTCTTTTCTTTTCTTTTTTTAGACAGAGTCTTGCTCTGTTGCCCAGCCTGGAGTGTAGTTGCATGATCTCAGCTCACTGCAACCTCCATCTCACGGGTTCAAGCGATTCTCATGCCTGAGCCTCCTCAGTAGCTGGGATTACAGGCACACACCACCATGCCCAGTTCATTTTTTGTATTTTTAGTAAAGGCAGGGTTTTGCCATGTTCTCCAGGCTGGTCTCGAACTCCTGACCTCGAGTGATCTGCCCCCCTTGGCCTCCCAAAGTGCTGGGATTACAGGCATGAGCAGCCCAGCCAGTTTTCATAATTTTCTTTACTTCCACTGTGGTGGGAGAACTGGCTTCAGAGAAAGCCATCCTGGACAGGTGAGGTGGCCCCACCAGGAACAGGTTTCAATCAGGTGTTTTGGAGGCAGTGATGCCTGTGCACCCTGGTGAGAAGGAGCGTGGCATGAACATCAGGAACCAGACTTCACCCTGGAGAAGGAGAGGCCACAGGTGGGGCTGAAGGAGCAGTTCTCACAAGCAATCCTGTGGGCACTGGGGCCACACCACGCACCTTTGTGCACAAGTGTCAATGTGGCTCAGAGTGGGGTGGAGGACTCAGGGTATTAAAAGCATCAAGGAATCCAGGGGAGAGCCACCGCACCCAACTTTACTTTCACCCGCAGGCTGATGCAGCCTGAGGAAATGTTACTCCACAACGACCTCAATTCTACACACAGAACCTGTTCGCCAGGCCCTTGCCACAGGCTGTCATCTCAAAATGGGGGCCGTCAAGGCTTGTTAGAATACCTGGGACTGAGAGGAAAATTATATATATATATATATATAGTTTGTTTGTTTGTTTGTTTTGTTTTGTTTGTTTGTTTGTTTGTTTGTTTGTTTTAGATGGAGTCTTGCTCTGTAGCCCAGGCTGGAGTGCAGTGGCGTGATCTCGGCTCACTGCAAGCTCTGCCTTCCGGGTTCACGCCATTCTCCTGTCTCAGCCTCCCGAGTAGCTACAGGTGCCCGCCACTATGCTCGGCTAATTTTTTTATATTTTTAGTAGAGACGGGGTTTCACCGTGTTAGCCAGGATGGTCTTGCTCTCCTGACCTCGTGATCTGCCCGTCTCGGCCTCCCAAAGTGCTGGGATTACAGGTATGTGCCACCAGGCCTGGCTAATTTTTGTATTTTTAGTAGAGACAGGGTTTCACCATGTTGGCTAGGCTGGTCTCGAACTCCTGATCTCAGGTAATCCTCCTGCCTCGGCCTCCCAAAGTGCTAAGATTACAGGCGTGAGCCACTGCGCCCAGCCTAATTTGAACATTTTAAAATCTTGTTTTAATTTTGAAATAAAATCTCAAGTTGGTTTTTAAAAAGCTCTGTCTGAGTTGTGATGACTCACATCTGTAATTTCAGTACTTTGGGAGGCTGATGTGGGAGGAACCCCCAGGAGTTCAAGACCAGCCTGGGCAACATAGGGATACCCAGTATCTCAATAATAATAATAATAATAATAATACAAAAATTAACCAGGTCTGGTGGTGGGCATCTGTGATCCCAGCTACTTGGGAGGCTGAGGCAGAAGGATCACTTGAGCCTGGGAGGTCAGGGTTGCAGTGAGCTGAGACTGCACAACTGCACTCCAGCCTGGGCAACAGAGTGAGACCCTGACTCAAAAAAAAAAAAAAAATAGTGCTTAGTGCCACATGCCAGGAACCACGATGACAACAAGTCAGAAGGGTGTTAAGTCAGGGCCCACCAAGAGCTGGCGGGGAGTCTGACTGCGGGGACCCTGCCCTTTTCCAGAAGGTGAAGGTGCAGAGAAGCTCGAAAGGATCACGACTTCTCACCCTGGCCCTGAACCCACTCACATCAGCAGCTCTCAGCATAGCCAACTGGACAGCTCGCACCAATAAATTAAACCTTATTTCTTGCCGGCACAGTGGCTCATGCCTGCAATCCCAGCACTTTGGGAGGACGAAGTGAGAAGATCACTTGAGTCCAGAAGTTCAAGACCAGCCTAGGCAACATAGTGAGACCCTGCCTCTAAAGAAAATTAAGTGGGAGCTGTGGCATGTGCCTGTGATCCCAGTTACTCGGGAGGCTGAGGCAGGAGGATCTCTTGAGCTCAGGCGGTTGAGGCTGCAGTGAACTACCGCACAGCGGCACTCCAGCCTGGAGAACAAAGCAAGACCTTGTCTCATAACAAAATAAAAAAGAAGCAAGCCAGCAGGTCTAATCCAGACTTAAGAGGAGGGTATCAGCCAGGCTGATATCCTCCCAAGCTACTTGGGAGACTGACACATGAGAATCACTTGAACCTGGGAGGTGGAGGTGGCAGTGAGCTGAGATCACGTCACTGCACTCCAGCCTGGGCGACAGAGCAAGACTCCGCCTCAAAAAAAAAAGAAAGAAAGAAAGAAAAGAAAAGGCCCTTCAAACTGAGTCATCTGCACGATGCCTGAATTCCTGCTATAGCCCCGGCTGATTGGCTTTTCGTTCTACGTCTGCATAGTAACATGGTTAGAAAAGATATCCTAGTTATGTTGCAATGAAAAATGTCTACCTGTAACACTCACTATTTCTTGCAGGCACCTATAACCTGTGGAAAGGGTGAAAAGCTCAGAGGATTCTATTGTCTATTTTATTTTATTTATTTTTGAGGCAGGGTCTTGCTCTGTCATCCCAGTTGGAGTGCAGTGGCACGATCATAGCTCACTGCAGCCTCAAACTCTTGGGCTCAAACAGTTCTGCCTTAGCCTCCCAAGTAGCTAGGACTACAGATTTGCACCACCACACCCGGCTATTTGTTTGTTTGTTTGGTAGATATGGGGGTCTCACTATGTTAGCCAGTCTGGTCTCAAACTCTTGGACTAGAGTGATCCTCCCACCTTGGCCTCCCAAACAGATGATGGGATTACAGGCCTGAGCCACCATGCCTGGCCATCTACTCTAAATGTTAGTTAACTGCTTTGATGGGCTGGGCGCGGTGGTTCATGCCTGTAATCCCAGCACTTTGGGAGGCTTGAGTCGAGCGGATCACGAGGTCAGGAGTTTGAGACCAGCCTGGTTACCATAGTGACACCCCATCTCCACTAAAAATACAAAAAACTAGCTGGGTATGGTGGTGGGTGCCTGTAATTCCAGCTACTTGGGAGGCTGAGGCAGGAGAATCGCTCGAACCCGGAGGTTGCAGTAAGCCGGGATCGCACCACTGCACTCCAACCCGGGCAACAGTGAGAGACTCCGTCTCAAAAAAAAAAAAAAAAAAAAAAAAAAAAAAAAAACCCAAAAACTGCTTTGATGAAAGCTAAAGAGTAAACTGTAAATAAAAATTAGGCCTAATTTTTTGTTTGTTTTTTGTTTTTGTTTTTGAGACCAAGTCTCACTCTGTCGCCCAGGCCGGAGTGCAGTGGCGTGATCTCGGCTCATTGCAGCCTCTGCCTTTCAGGTTTAAGTGATTCTCATACCTCAGCCTCCCAAGTAGCTGGGATTACAGATGCCTGCCACCATGCCCGGCTAATTTTTGTATTTTTAGTAGAGACAGGCTTTCACCATGTTGGCCAGGCTGGTCTCGAGCTCCCGACCTCAAACAATCCACCCACCTCGGCCTCCTAAAGTGCTGGGATTATAGGTGTGAGCCACCATGCCCAGCAAAGATTAGGTCTAATTTTTAAAGTCACCTGGAGCATAGAAAATGTTTCTGCAATTATTAATCTACTTTTTTTTTTTTTTTTTTGAGACAGGGTCTCACTCTGTCACCCAAGCTGGAGTGCAGTGGTATGATCATGGGTCACTAAAGCCTCACCCTCTTGGGCTCAAGCAAGATCTTCCTGCCTCAGCCTTCCAAGAGCTGGGATTACATGTATGCACCACCACGCCCAGCTAATTTTTAGTTCTTGTAGAGACAGGGGTCTCACTATGTTGCCCAGACTGGTTCTGAACTCTTGGGCTTGAGAGATCCTCCCACCTTGGCTTCCCCAAATGCTGGGATTACAGGCATGAGCCACCACACCTGGCCTCACATACTTTGACGTCTAAAACAGCAAAGATATTTTTAAGGAGCTGAACAAACCAGTAATTTTTAAAGAAAAAAGTAGTGGGAGCGTCTAGTACAACCAAAACCAGGCATCAAAGTCAGCAGTTAAACATTCCAGGCTGGGCACAGTGGCTCATGCCTGTAATCTCAACACTTTGGGAGGCCCAGGTGGGAGGATTGCTTGAGCCCTGGAAAGCGGAGGTTGCAGTAAGCCATGATCAAGCCTCTGTATTCCAGCCTGGAAGACACAGTGAAGCCCTGTCTCAAAAATAAATGAACCAATAAATAAATCCAGAACCAGTGCTCACTTCGGCAGCACATATACTAAAATTGGCATGACATAGAGAAGATGAGCATGGTACCTGGGAAAGTATGACACACAAATTCATTAAGCATTTCATATTTTTAAAAAACATTTCGGAACCAAGAAAATAAATGAATCAAAAGAAAGGGAAGACCCTGGTGATCCCTTTGATATTAGAAAAAATCAGCCAGGCGTGGTGACTCATGCCTGTAATCCCAGCAATTTGGGAGGCCGAAGCGGACGGATCACTTTAGGTCAGGAGTTCAAGACCAGCCTGGCCAACATGGTGAAACTCCGTATCTACTAAAAGTACAAAAATTAGGCTGGGTGTGGTGGCTCACACCTGTAATCCCAGCACTTTGGGAGGCCAAGGAGGGTGGATCACCTGAGGTGAGGAGTCCAAGACCAGCCTGGCCAACATGGCACCACTGCACTCCAGCCTGGGCAACAGAGTGAGACTCTGCCTTGAAAATAATAATAATAATAAAAATAATCAATTGCAGATAGACCATAGACCTAAATGTGAGAAGGTAAAAATAATAAATCTTTTAGAATTGCTCTGTTCATGTATGGCTATTGAGCACTTGAGATGTGCTATTAAGTGTAAAATTTGCACTGGATTTTAAGCACTTAGTAGGAAAAAAAACTAAAAATATCTCAATTTTAACATTAAAATTTTGAAATAATAATTTGGATATACTGAATTAAACACTACTAAAATTAGTTTTATCTGATTATTTTTGTTCTTTTAATGTGGATACTAGATCATTTTAAATTGCATATGTGGCTTACTTCCTATTTCTATTGGACAGCACTAACGTAGAAGGTAATAAGAGATATATACCTTCAGGACGTCAAATTAGGAAAAGGTGTGTTAAATTGTATTTCAAAAGCATGAATCAGGCCAGGCGTGGTGGCTCACACCTATAATCCCAGCACTTTGAGAGGCTGAGGCAGGCAGATCACCTGAGGTTGGGAGTTCGAGATCACCCTGACCAACATAGTGAAACCCTGTCTATACTAAAAATACAAAATTATTTGGGCATGGTGGCGCATGCCTGTAATCCCAGCTATTCAGAAGGCCGAGGCAGGAGAATCGCTTGAACCCAGGAGACAGAGGTTGTGGTGAGCTGAGATCCCAGCCTGGGCAACAAGAGTGAAACTCCATCTCAAAAAAAAAAAAAAAAATCCATGAATCATAAAGGAAAAGACTAATATATTAATATTTGACCACACTGAAATTTTGCTGTCAAAAAGACGTAATTGAAAGACTAAAAAGCCACAGACAGGAAAATACATTTGTAGCGCCTACAAGTCTCAAAGCACTTATGCCAATAATATATAAACTCCAGCCAACTGATAAAGAAAAGACAACCCAATAGAAACATAGGAAAACATCCGGAAAAGATGCTTCACAAAAGAGAATCGTTAAATGACCAGTAAACATAAAAAAGTGTTCAGCCTCATTAATAAATCAGAAAATGCACATTAAAACCATAATGAGATACCACTACAAACCCACCAGAATTACTATAATTAAAAGAGCCGACAAGCCTGTGGAGCAACAAAGATATATATTTATTCTTGTTTTTAGATGTCTCTCTCTATATATAAATGTGCACCCAGAGACATCTAAAAACAATGGTCATGACAGTATTATTTGTAACAGCCCAGGTTGAAACAACCCAGTGTCCATTAGCAGTTGAAGGACTAAATAAATGGTGGTATATCACAGAAGGGCACAGTACATAGTAATGAAAAAAAAGAAACCACAGCTATATATAATAGCATAAATGAATTTCACAAGCATAATGTTGAGCAAAAGAAGCCAAACACAAAAGCATGCAAACTGCATAATTCCATTTATATAAGGTAAAAACAAAAACAAACCCAGCTAAGGTGATCTACAGTTTTAGAAGTCAGGATGGGGGTTCCCTTGAGGAGGAAAGAGAAGACAATGTTGGCCGGGCACAGTGGCTCACACCTGTAATCCCAGCACTTTGGGAGGCCGAGGCGGGTGGATTACAAGGTCAGGAGATCGAGACCAGCCTGGCTAACACAGTGAAACCCTGTCTCTACTAAAAATGCAAAAAATTAGCTGGGAGTGGTGGCGGGCACCCGTAGTCCCAGCTACTCAGGAGGCTGAGGCAGGAGAATGGCATGAACCCAGGAGGCACAGCTTGCAGTGAGCCGAGATCGCCACTGCTCTCCAGCCTGGGTGACAGAGCAAGAATCCATCTCAAAAAAAAAAAAAAAAAAAAAGAGAAGACAATGTTTGGGAAGGGGTATGGGGGGATTCTGGGGTGCTGTTAATGTTGTATTTCATGACTTGTGTGTTAAAAATGTGTATTTTGGGCTGGGCGCGGTGGCTCACACCTGTAACCCCAGCACTTTGGGAGGCCAAGGCAGGTAGATCACCTGAGGTTAGGAGTTCAAAACCAGCCTGGCCAACATGGTGAAACCCTGTCTCTACTAAAAATACAAAAAATTAGCTGGGCATGGTGGCAGTGCCTGTAATCCCAGCTACTTGGGAGGCTGAGGCAGGAAAATCGCTTGAACCCAAGGGTGGGAGGTTGCAGTGAACCGAGATCACACCACTGCACTCTAACCTGGGCAACAAGAGTGAAACTCTGTCTCAAAAAAAGTGTATTTTGTGATGAATTTGTATGATCTATATATTTTTGAGGAAAGCGCCTTCCTGTGATGCACAATAAAAAGGTTTTGTTTTTATTTTGTATTATTTCAAAATATTTTTAAAATTTAATATCTAAATATACTATTTTAGATATTCAAAATTTCTGATGATGGCTTCACTTTTGCATCATAACATCTTTGCAATTAAATCAATTAATGTGATTAAATCAATCCATTTTTGTAGTTGGGTCGGTTCTGTGATAGCGTCATTGTGTGCCCCGACAGTCTTTAAGAGTGCCAATAAGTATATATATGTGTAATTTTTAAAAACAATTTTATAATTTCAACTTTTATTTTAGATTCAGAGAGTACATGTGCAGGTTTGTTACGTGAGTATTTCGCATGATGCTGAGGTTGGGGGTATGAACGATCCCATCACCCAGATAGTGAGCATGGTACCCAATAGGTGGCTTTTCTGCCCTTGCCTTCCCCCTCTCTTCCCTCTACCCCCTCTAGTAGCACCCTGTGTCTGCTGCCCCATCTTTATGTCCATATGTACCCAAAGTATGTCCATATGTCCCACTTGTAAGTAAGAACATGCAGCATTTGGTTTTCTGTTTCTATGTTAATTCTCTTAGGATCAGGGCCTCTGGTTGCATCCATGTTGCTGCAAAAGACATGATCTCATTCTTTTTTATGGCTGTGTAGTATTTTACAGTGTATATGTACCACATTTTCTTTATCCAGTCCACCACTGATGGGCATATAAGTTGACTTCATGTCTTTACCATTGTGAATAGTGCTGCGATAAACATACAAGTGCATGTGCCTTTTTGGTAGAATGATTTATTTTCTTTTGGGTCTATACCAAGTAATGAGATTGCTGGGTAAATGGTAGTCCTGGGCAGACTGTTTGAGGCCAGGAGTTTGTGACCAGCCTGGGCAACATGGCAAAACCCCATCTCTACGAAAAATACAAAGAAATTAGCTGGGCATAGTGGCACATGCCTGTAGCCCCAGCTACTTGGGAGGCTGAGATGGGAGAATCACTTGAACCCAAGAGACGGAGGTTTCAGTGAGCTGAGATCACACCACTGCACTCCAGCCTGGGTGACAGAGCAGGACTCTGTCTCAAAAAACAAAAAAAAGACAATGTGAGAATCTTAAAAGCTCAGAGAGAAGAGTAACTCTCACAGACAAGGGATCCGGTTAACATTAGCAGCTGATTTCTCAGCAGAAAACTTGGAAGGCCAGTAGATAGTGGATTATATATTTAAAATAATGAAGAAACATGTCAATTGAGAAGTCTATAGCTGGAAAACCTGTCCTTCAAAAATGAGGGAGAAATTAAGACATTTCCAGCTTTTTTTAAAAAGCTGAGAAATCCATTTATCTCTAAATTTGCCATACAAGAAGTGTTAAAGTCCTTCAGGTTGAAATAAATGAACTCTAGGCAGTAATTATATAAGTAAATAAGCAAGTTATATGAATATATAAAGCCCTCTGGTAAAGGTAAATACATAAACAAACATAAAAACAGTATTATTGTAATTTTGGTTTGTAACTCTGCTTTTTATTTTCTACAGGATTTAAAAGACAAATGCATAAAATGTAATTATAAATCTGTTAGGTGGTGTACAATGAATAAAGATACAATTTGTTACATCAATAACCTAAAAAGAGTAGACCTATATAGCAGTAGAATTTTGGTATGTGATTGAAGTTAAGTTGAAATAAATTCAAATCAGAATGTTATAACTCCAGGATGTATATGTAATTTTCATAGTAACCAAAAACGAAATCTACATAGAATATACACAAAAGGAAATGAGAATAGAAACAAAACTTGTCACTACAAAAAAAATCAACTAAAATAAAAGAAGTAAATAATTGAGAAAATGACTGGCAAAAATCAGTAACTCTGATGTATTAAAACTTTCCATGCTACATAAATCTGGAAACTCTATTTCACATGAAACTGGAGCTGAAAGAGACAAATATTTACTTATAAAGTTAAAAGTTATATGGAAAACCAACACTAATTTTTTTTAGAAAAAATTATGGAAAATAAAAATATGCCTTATAGTATCATATAATATCATGTTTTATAGCTCTTGGAAAATAGAAAATAAAATGCTCTGTTAGCATGAATCCTTCTGTGCCCTCAAAAACCCTATGGATTATACCATTATTACCTAAAAAGTCTATTCTCAAATGCAGCACAATGATAATTTTTATAAGGTAGATGTTATTTTTAAATATGGAATAATATTGGTGATTTCAGTTTCAATTTTAATAACATTGGATTAAGATGAAAGAATGAGAAGATAAAGGTCCCTCAGCAATATAACTCACAAACATGTTCAGAAGCAGTAAGAAGTTACATTAATTATCTTTTGAAAGTCAATAATCTACATTTTTAATGTATGCATATGGCATAGCTAATGTTCTATCGCTGGGTCCATTTATTCAATGAATAATTGCTGCTATGCGTCAGACATTTTTCTAGGCCTAGGAATGGATACATAAGTGAACAAAGCAAAGATTCTGGTTCTTGTAGAGTTTCCATTAAAAGATCATTTAGTAAAATTTTCCTTCCCCCAAATTATAAAATCTGTAAGATGATTTAACAATATGTATAAAAGACATTGTGGGCCGGGCACAGTGGCTTATACCAGGTGTGGTGACTCAGCGCTCTGTCACCCAGGCTGGAGTGCAGTGGCGCAATCTCTGCTCACTACAACCTCTGCCTCCTGGGTACAAGCGATTCTCCTGCCTCAGCTTTCCGAGTAGCAGGGACTACAGGTGCACAACACCACACCCGGCTAAATTTTGTATTATTAGTAGAGATGGGGTTTCGTCATGTTGGCCGGGCTGTTCTCAAACTCCTGACCGCAAGTGATCCGCCCACCTCGGCCTCCCAAAGTGCTGGGATTACAGGTGTGAGCCACCACACCTGGCCTTATTTTCTACAACTTTGATAACTTTGGCATATACCCCAAATCTGTAACACATAATATTATCATTCAAATGCAACTCTTTCTCTAACTTTTGAATTCTTTATTCTAATATCAGTTTTAAGTCTGACACAAAAGCATGGGAGTTCTTATCAAATTCCAACCTTTTATCATAAAAACTGTCAAGAAATTATCAGTAGTAGAATTTAAAAAGGAAAATAGGCCTATTAATTAGATTTGTATAACTTAACATTTTATGCCTATGAGTCCCCAACAAAGCCTCCAGCTTCTATTTGGATATAAAAGTTAAAAGTCACTACTGGATCCAAAAGCAGGACTATGGTAAATAAATTTCTCCACCTAACCAGCTCCTTTTACATGATGCTATGTGTTTCTTTTGTTTTTTCATTTTGGCAAATATTGATTGAAAGTCATCTTTGTGTTAGTGTACGTCCTAAGTGCCAAGATACAGAATCTGAAAAGATGGACACAGGATCTGCCTTCTGGGAGTTCATACCTTTTTTTTTTTTTTTTTTTGAGGCGGAGTTTTGCTCTTGTCACCCAGGCTGGAGTACAATGGTGAGATCTTGGCTCACTGCAACCTCCACCTCCGGGGTTCAAGTGATTCTCCTGCCTCAGCCTCCCAAGTGTCTGGGATTACAGGTACCGGCCACTAAACCCAGCTAATTTTTGTATTTTTAGTAGAGGCAGGGTTTCATCATTTTGGTCAGGCTGGTTTTGAACTCCTGACCTCAGGTGGTCCACCCGCCTCAGCCTCCCAAAGTGCTGTGATTATAGGCATGAGCCACCACACCCCGCTAGGAGTTCACACTTTAGTTGGGGAAAATATACAATAAGCAAGCCAATTTTTAAAATGAGAACTTCAGAGTTAAATGCTACAAAGACAATCTCACAGGAAGTTGCGATGTAGAATGATAGGGCTCTCAGAATAGTAAGAGAAACTATTATTTCTTACGATGTTTGTCTTTCTTTGTATCGGTGCTCAGCTGAGTCTGCAGTGCTTCGGAGGCAGCTTTCATTTTATAAAAATCTATGATTTCTCCTTCCAGTTGTTTCTTCTCTTCCTCGAGCTTCCTTATCTCCTCTTGTTGAATCATTTTAAGATGCTCGAACTTGTCCTGCAGCTGTGAAACCAATGTGCAGTTGTGACACCAAAGCACAGTGTGGCTGAACACCAAAAGAATATGCTTTTTTCTAAATATCAAACAAACCCAAATCATCACAGTAGAGCATGATCTTAATAACAACCTCAAAAACTCAGGAGTAAACACTGAGATATGGAATTTTTCTTTTCTTTCTTTTCTCCTTTTTTGAGATGGAGTCTCACTCTGCTGCCCAGGCTGGAGTGCAGTGGCACGATCTCAGCTCACTGCAACCTCCATCTCCTAGTTCGAGTGATTCTCCTGCCTTAGCCTCCCGAGAAGCTGGGACTACAGGCATGCACCACCATGCCCAGCTAATTTTTGTATTTTTAGTAGAGACGGGGTTTCACCATGTTGGCCAGGCTGGTCTTGAACTCCTAACCTCAGGTGATCCTCCCGCTTTGGCCTCCCAAAGACTTTTTTTTTTAATATAGAAGCAAGGTCTCACTATGTTGCCCAGGCTGGTCTCAAACTCCTGAGCTCAAGTGATCCTCCCACCTCAGCTTCCCAAAGTGCTGGGACTGACTGGATGCAGTGGCTCATGCTTGTAAACTCAGCACTCTGGGAGGCCAAGGTGGAAGGATCGCTTGAGTCCAGGAGTTCAAGACCAGCCTGGGCAATGTAACACAATAGTAAACTTCAACAGAAGAGAGCATCTGTAAAATTGAATACAGATCATCTGAAATTATCCAGTGAGAGGACAAAGAAAAAAAGAATAAAAAAGAGAAAAGAAGGCCGGGCGTGGTGGCTCACACCTGTAATCCCAGCACTTTGGTAGGCTGAGGCAGGCAGATCACAAGGTCAGGAGTTCAAGACCAGCCTGGCCAACATAGTGAAACCCCGTCTCTACTAAAAATACAAAAAGTAGCTGGGTGTGGTGGCACATGCCTGTAGTCCAAGCTATTTGGGAGGCTGAGGCAGGAGAATCACTTGAACCCAGGAGGCGGAGGTTGCAGTGAGCCGAGACCGTGCCATTGCACTCTAGCTTGGGCAACAGAGAGAGACTCCATCTCAAAAAAAGAAAAAAAAAGAGAGAGAGAAAAGAAAGCCAATGAGACACCATTAGGCAAACCACTGTCAGGTTATGGGAGTCTGAGAAGGAAAGTAGAGAAAGGAGAAGAAAGCTTATATAAAGAAAGAATGGCTGAAAACTCTCTAAATCATGGGAAAGATTTAGACATCCAAATCCATGAAGCTTAAAGATTCCTAAAGAGGTTCAAACCAAATAGATACTCGCCAAGTCACAATATAATCAAATAGTCAAAAGTCAAAGATTTTTTAAAATGTTGAAGAGGCAAGAGAAAAGTGGCATGACATAGACAAGAGAATCTTCATTAGACTATCAGCAGATTTCTCAGAAGGAACTTTGCAAGTCAGGAGAGAATCAAATAATACATTCAAAGTGCTGAAAGAAAAAACTGCCAGCAACTAATACTATGTCTGACAAAGCTAACCTTCAGAAAGAAAGAAGAAATAACATGTTTCCTCGACAAACAAAGCTGAGGGAATTCAGGACCACTAGGTGTACCTTAAAAGAAATGCTTAAGGGAGTTTTTCAAGTAAAAATGAAAGAATGCAGCTGGGCATGGTGGCTCATGCCTGTAATCCCAGCATTTTGGGAGGCCGAGGTGGGTGGATCACCTGAGGTCAGGAGGTCAAGACCAGCCTGGCCAACATGGCGAAACCCTATCTCTACTAAAAATACAAAAAATTAGCCAGGTGTGGTGGCAGCTGCTGAGATTGCACCACTGCACTCCAGCCTGGGTGACAAGAGCCAAACTGCATCTCAAACAACAACAACAAAAAAACACTTGAGGCCTGGCCTCCTACTCCCCTCCCAACCCCTTCTCCAGGCCCAAGCCACCTTGGCTGAGGAGGGGGCTGAGGAAGTGTGAGCCCCTGCCAGGAACCCCTGCCCAGACCATGTACTCGGCCCACAGGCCCCTGATGCTTGCATCCAGCAAGGCCTCCCGTGGCCTCGGCATGTTCAGGCAGAGGAACGTGGAACCTCGCTCTTTGGCTGTATTCCCCTGGTACTCCGTCTCCTTCCTGACCCCTCCCTGCAGCCACGCAAGGCCCAGCAACCTGCCAGACACTCAGTGGCCTCCAACTAGACAAAAGAACCTGCTGAGTTGGCAGCTGTTGCTCATGAGCGTCCACCAGGTGGGACAGGGAGTGCTGACCCTGGGCGGCCCCCTGAAGCCACCTGCCCTGAAAGCCCAGGGCCCAGAACCCCACACACTTTGGGGGTGGTGGAACCTGGTAAGGGCCCACCTTCCACCATGGAGGAGGAGCCCTGGGCCCCTCAGGGGAGCCCCTGCTGGACAGTGAGACAGAGAATGACCACGATGATGCTTTCCTCTCCGTCATGTCTCCTGACACCCAGTTGCGTCTACCACCCAAATGATGTCAGGCCCAGTCTCTCAGTGCCCTGCCCAAGGAACAGAACTCATCTTCTGAGAAGGATGGACGCAGCCCCAACAAATGGGACAAGGACCACATCCGGCGGCCCGTGAGTGGCAGTCATGATCTTCAGCAAGCGGCACCAGGCTCTGGCAGGGCCCACCAGTGTCACCCCAACCAGGACAACTGGACCATCAGCCAGATCCTGGGCGAGTGGTGGTACACTCTGGGGCCCAATGAGAGGCAGAAGTACCATGACCTGACCTCCCAGGTGAAGGTGGCCCACTTGCAACAAGGACCGAAAGAAGTCCAGGCCCGGAGACTCACACCTGTAATCCCAGCACTTTGGGAGGCTGGGGCGGGCGGATCACCTGAGGTCAGAAGTTGGCCTGGCCACATGGTGAAATCCCGTCTCTACTAAAAATACAAAAATTAGCCAGGAGTGGTGTTGGGCGACAAATCACAAAGGAAGACAGAAAGAGAGGAACAAAGAAACTACAAAACAGTCAGAAAACAATTAATAAAATGATAATAGTAAGTCCTTACCTATAAAAATTACTTTAAAAGTAAATAGATTAAGCCCACTAATCACAAGACACAAAGTAGCAGAATGAATAAAGAAACAATTCTCAATAATATGTGGCTTACAAGAGACTCACTTTTGCTTTAAGGACACACTTAGACTAAAAGTGAAGGAATAGAAAAACATGGCTGGGCGCGGTGGCTCATGCCTGTAATCCCAGCACTTTGGGAGGCCAAGGCAAACGGATCACTTGAGGTCAGGAGTTTAAGACCAGTCTGGCCAACATGGTGAAACCCCATCTCTACTAAAAATACAAAAAAAAAAATTAGCCACGCCTGGTAGTGGGCACCTGTAGTCCCAGCTACTCAGGAGGCTGAGGCAGGAGAATCTCTTGAGTCCAGGAGGTAGAGGTTGCAGTGAGCCGAGATCGTGCCACTGTACTCCAGCCTAGGTGACAGAGCAAGACTCTTGTCTCAAAAAAAAAAAAAAAAAAGGAAAAAGAAAAAGATATTCCACGCAAATTATAGGCAAAAGAGGACAGGGCTGGTATACTTATTGCAGACAATTAGACTTTTGGTCAACTGTTGTCATAAGAGACAAGATCACTATATAATAATAAAGAAATCAATTTATAAAGAGGTTATAACAATCATCAAATATATGACAACATTGGAGCACCTAATATATAAAGCAAATATTAACAGAAATGAAGGAAGAAACTTACAGCAATATGAGAACAGTAGGGGACTACTGTATCCCACTTTCAGCACCAGATAGTCCATCCAAACAGAAAGTAAGTAGGGAAAGAGTAGATGTGAATAACTATAGACCCAATAGACCAAATAGGCATAGATTATTTCACTGAACAGTAGAAGAATACATTCTTCTCAAGGGCACAGGAACATTCTCCAACATAGATCATATATTGGGCCACAAAATGACTCTTAACAAATTTTAAAAGTTTGAAATCATATTATGTATATTTTTATCATAATAGTATAATATTAGAAATCAATAACAGAAAGATTTTATTATTGAAGCACTATTCATAATAGCCCAAATTTGGAAGCAACCTAACTGTCCACAACAGATGAGTGGATGAAAAAAAATGTCACATATACACAGTGGACTACTATTCAGCCATAAAAAAGAATGAGATCCTGTCACTTGCAACAACATGGATGGAACTGGAGGACCTCACGTTAAGTGAAATAAGCCAGGCACAGAATGATAAACTTCACACGTTCTCACTTACTTGTGGGAGCTAAAAATTAAAATAATTGAACTCAGTCGGGCGCAGTAGCTCACACCTGTAATCCCAGCACTTCAGGAGTCTGAGGCAGGTGGACCACCTGAGGTCAGGAGTTTGAGACCAGCCTGGCCAACATGGTAAAACTCCATCTCTACTAAAAATACAAAAATTAGCTGGGTGTGGTGGCGCATGCCTGTAATCCCAACCACTTGGGAGGCTGAGGCAGGAGAATCGCTTGAACCCAGGAGGCAGAGGTTGCAGTGAGCTGAGATCCCACAGCCGCACACCAGCCTGGGTGACAGAGCGAGACTTTGTCTCAAAAAAAAAAAAAAATTAAACTCATGGAGATAGAGAATGAAATGATGATTACCAGAGGCTGGGAAGGGTGGTAGGGGTGGAGGGAAGTGAGGACATTTATTGGTACAAAAATATAGTTAGAAAGAATAAATAAGACGCACAACAGGTGCTATTTGATAGCACAACAGGGTCACTATACACAATAATAATTTAATTGTACCTTTTAAAATAACTGAGTATCACTGGATTTCTTGTAACACAAAGGACAAATGCTTGAAGGGATAGATATGATTACCTTGATGTGATTATTACACATTGTGTGCCTATATCAAAATATCTATCGTACCCCATAAATATGTATACCTACTAGGTACCCATAGAAATTAAAAATTAAAAAATATACATCTCTTGACACAAATGAAGATAAAAAACAACATATCAATAGTTATGGGATACAGCAAAAGCAGTTTAAGAGTGAAGTTTATTGCAATAAATGCCTATATTAAGAAAAAATAGATCAAATAATGTAATTTCACACCTCAAAAGAAAAAGAAAAACAAACCAAGCGCAAAGTCAGTAAAAGCAAGAAAACAGTAAAAATCACAGCAGAAATAAATAAGATATAGACTAGAGAAACAATAGAAGAAAATCAATGAACTAAGTCTGTTTTTTAAAAAGATAAATAAATGAACAACCCTTAGAAAAACTAAGAAAAAAAGAGAGAAAACTCAAACAAATAAAATCAGAAATGAAAGGTGACACATAACCACTGACACCAAAGAAATACAAATGATCATGAGACTACTATGAAAAATTATAAGCCAACAAAATTTGATAACCTAAAAAAGAAATTGGATATTCTTGGTTAATAAATTCTTATAACCACACGATCTACGAAGATTGGATCATGAAGAAACTGAAAATCTGAAAAGACTACTAATACGTAAGGAGATTTAATCAGTAACAAAAAATGCTACCAAAGAAAAGGCCGTACTAGGTGACTTTACTGGGGAAGGCTACAAAACATTTAAAATGGAAATAATAGGCCAGGTGCAGTGGCTCATGCCTGCAATCCCAGCAGTTTAGGAGGCTGAGGTGGGCAGATCACTTGAACTCAGGAGTTCGAGACCAGCCTGGGCAGCATAGTGAGACCCCATCTCTACTAAAAGTACAAAAAAATAGCCAGGCATGGTGGTACATGCCTGCGGTCCCAGCTACTCGAGAAGCTGAGGTGGGAGGATCACTTGAGCCTGGGAGGTGGAAGTTGCAATGAGCTGAGATCGCGCCACTTCACTCCAGCCTGGGTGACACAGCGAGATCTTGTCTTAAATAGATAAATAAAATGGAAAAATACAAAAATACTTCCCAAAGTCTTCCAAAGAATGGAAGAGGAGAGTATGCTTTCTTTTTTTTTTTTTTTCTATGAGACGGAGTCTCGCTCTGTCTCCAAGGCTGGAGTGCAGTGCAGTGGTGCGATCTCAGCTCACTGCAACCTTTACCTCCTGGGTTCAAGCGATTCTCCTGACTCAGCCTCCTGAGTAGCCAGGATTACAGCTGCACACCACCACGCCCGGCTAATTTTTGTATTTTTAGTAGAGATGGGGTTTCGCCAAGTTGGCCAGGCTGGTCTTGAACTCCTGACCTGAGGTGATCTGCCTGCCTCGGCCTCCCAAAGTGCTGGGATTACAGGCATGAGCCACCTCGCCTGGCCAGGAGAATACACTTCTAAATGCATTCAAAGAAGACATTATTACTCTGATACTACAGTCAGAAGAGGACACTATGAGAAAAAAAAATTATAGGCCAACATTTGTGATGAGCCGACTAGGAAATCCTCAACAAAATACTAGCAAACTGAATTAGATCGCACATTAAATATCAGATGGCCAAGTGGAATTTATTCTTGGAATGCAAGGATGATTCAACTACACAAATCAATAAATGTGACCACATGCAGAAAAACAAAATTAGATCTTTATCTCAAACCATATGCAAATCTCAACTCAAAATGGATGAAAGACTTAACTGCTGTAAGATCTAAAGCTGTACAACTACTTTAAAAAATTAGGGATAAGTTCCTTAACTTGGGTCTGAACAATGATTTTTTGGATACAAACTCCAAAGCATAGACAACATAGGCAAAAATGGACAAATAAAATTATATCAAACTAAAAAGCTCCTGCACAGCCAAAAAAAAATCAACAGACTAAATAAACAAACTATGAAATGTGAGAAAATATTTGCAAACTGTATATCTGATAAGGGGTTAATGCCCCAAATATACAAGAACTCAAATAATTCAATAGTATGAAAACAACCTCATTCCGAAAATGGGCAATGAAACTGAACTTTTTTTTTTTTTTGAGATGGAGTCTCACTCTGCTGCCCAGGCTAGAGTGCAGTGGTGCAATCTGGGCTCACTGTAACCTCTACCTCCCGGGTTCAAGTGATTCTCCTACCTCAGCCTCCCGATTAGCTGGGACTACAGGCGTGTGTCACCACATCTGGCTAATTTTTGAATTTTTAATAGAGACGAGGTTTCACCATGTTGGTCAGGCTGGTCTTTTAACTCCTCACCTCAAATGATCTGCCCACCTCCACCTCCCAAAGTGCTGGGATTATAGGCGAGAGCCACTGCACCCGGCTGAACCTGAACATTTTTTAAAAGAAGACATAAAAGGCAAATAGGGATATGAAAAAAATATTCAACCTCATTAATCATCAGAGAAATGCCAATTTAAACCACAATTAGATGGCACCTCATATCTGTTAGTAAAACAGAAAGATAAGTGTTTACAAGAATGATTTTATAGAAAGATAAGTATTTACAAAAAAAGATAAGTGTTTATAAGAATAATTTTATAAGACAATGATAAAAAAGTAAATCAGTACAGCTATTATGAAAAATATGGGTATTCATTAAGCAACTGAAAATAGAATAACCATATGGTTCAGCAACCCCACTAATAGTTACATGTTCAAAGGAAATAAAATCAGTATGTCAAAGAGATATCTACACTTTCATGTTTATTGCAGCATTAATTGACAATAATCAAGACATGTAATCAACCCTAAGAGAACACATAGTTGAGATATGGAAAAGAAACTAATCTCCAGAGAGAAAGAAAAAAGAAGCAGACGTACAGGAATAAGGTTCATAACTAAGGGAAGTGAGGTGGGAGAGAAAGAGAAAATTTAAATGGTTGCTTCGGTTTCTGGTCACTTCCTAGTTTTGATTTAAGTCTTCATGAGGCCAGGCGCAGTGGCTCACGTCTGTAATCCCAGCACTTTGGGAGGCCTAGGCAGGCGGATCACGAGGTCAGGAGATCGAGATCATCCTGGCTAACACGGTGAAACCCCATCTCTACTAAAAATACAAAAAAAAAAAAAAAAATTAGCTGGGCACGGTGATGAGCGCCTGTAGACTCAGCTACTCGGGAGGCTGGGGCAGGAGAATGGCGTGAATCCGGGAGGCAGAGCTTGCGGTGAGCCCAGATCCCGCCACTGCACTCCAGCCTGGGTAACAGAGCGAGACTCTGTCTTAAAAAAAAAAAAAAAAAAAAAGTCTTCATGAGATCCAGCTATGTCTCTTGTCCTTAGATGTCATGACGTACCCTTGTATACATCCAAACTTTTTCCTTTATACCTAAGCTAATGGTTTTGTTTTTTTTTTTTTTTTGAGACGGAGTCTCACTCTCGCCCAGGCTGGAGTGCAGTGGCACCATCTCGGCTCACTGCAACCTCCACCTACTGGGTTCAAGCGATTCTCCTACCTCAGCCTCCCGAGTAGCTGGAATTATAGGCATGCAGCACCATGCCCAGCTAATTTTTATATTTTTAGTTGAGACAGGGTTTCACCACGTTGGCCAGGCTGGTCTCGAACTCCTGACCTTAGGGGATCCGCCCGCCTCCATCTCCCAAAGTGCTGGGATTATAGGTGTGAGCCACCGCACCTGGCCAGAATTTTTATTACTTATAATTCAACTGTCTTTGAATGAGACATCTGGCCTATAGCACCTAATTACTATTTTGTTCTTATGAAAAAGGAAGTTTATGTTCCAATTTACCTAATTAAACTAAATGTTCTTAAACTAAAGCCACCTACACTTGAGAGAAAGAAATTATGGTTTCAAAAATATGTCTTCACCAAAAACGTATTTGTGGCAAATAATTAAAACGATATTAATAGCTTTTTTTCCATTTTATTAGAAATGGCATGGAATAACATAATTTACATAATTTACCAACTTAAAATTTTCTCATTAATCAAGGCCAGCATTAGTCAACATTTGCTTATTTATAAAAGTGAAGACAATTTTCTAGTGCATTAATAGCATTAGACTACAAGACTCTTCTCAGAGTAAATAGCTTGGGTTTGTCACAAATTAAACTTTATGCATGAAAATTTAAATTATAAATAAAACAAATAATTTTTATAAAATTATCTTAAGGGTTATTTAAATAGGAAAATTAAGTTCTCTAGAAAAAACACTACAGACTATAATTTTGTAAAGGCTACATTCAAGTCTACATGGTAAAAAGCTACTTTTTGAAAAATAGCAAGTATCCTCCAAAAACATCAAGTAAACTCTTGAGATTAAAACCCCCAAATTAATAGGGCACCTAAAAATTAATACAAATTATATCAAACTGTCAGTACTAACCTCTTTTTCAGCTTCTTTAAATGTTGCTTCTTTCTCCTTGACTCGCTGCATAAATCTCTGTTTCAACTCTTCTTCTTCCCTCTGACATTGATCATAGAACTCTTGTCTTTTGGCTTCAAAGATTTCTTGAAAACTAAAGAGAAATGTTTTCTTAGTCTTATATTAAAATGAGGTAGGAGAATCGCTTGAACCCAGGAGGCGGAGGTTGCAGAGAATCAAAATTGTGCCACTGCACGTCAGCCTGGGAGACAGAGTAAGACTCCATCATAAAAAAATAAAATAAAATGAAAAATTAAAAAATGCTAGTATAAACATGTAAAAAATATATATTGTATGTTACATCCTATATAAGGAAATTTACCAACATTCTCTCATGTTTAGCAGCACAAAATGGAAATTTCCATATCATAAGATGTAAAAACCAAGGCACAATACTTAAGATCAGAGTATATAGACAGTATATGTAAAGAATACTAGAATTTTCCAACACTTATATGAGTGAATTCTTATCCCCACCACTTTCCAGGATATCATACATTTTCATATCTTTTGACAATAACATTCAGGGAAACCTCTAATGTATGAAACGATTTTCAAAAATCATCTAAAATAAAGCAAAAAGTCTTTCAAAATATCATCATTCATTTAAGATAGTTAAATTTTGGGTGTCTACAAAGAACAATGAATGATATAACTAGATTATATACACGACAGTGCCGTGTTTTTGCAACACAAGTCCTATTCTTCTTTTTTTTTTGAGACAGAGTCTCTCTTCGTCGCCCAGACTGGAGTGCAGTGGCACGATCTCAGCTCACTGCAACCTCTGCTGCCCAGGTTCAAGCGATTCTCCTGCCTCAGCCTCCCGAGTAACTGGGATTACGGGCACCCGCCACCACGCCCGGCTAATTTTTTTTGTATTTTTAGTAGGGACGGAGCTTTACCATGTTGGCCAGGCTGATCTTAAACTCCTGACCTCAGGTAATCTGCCTGTCTCGGTTTCCCAAAGTGCTGGGATTACAGGCGGGAGCCACTGCACCCACTCTATTCTTCTTCAAGTTGGAGCAAACACCTGCTCTCAAACTTTTCTCATTTAACTTCCAGGATGCTGCACTACTGCTTTACAGCTGGTTCCTCCATCAAACTCTTCTTAATGTCTTTTGTCAAACTTTGCTAATATTTTTCCATCTTTTTCTTTATCCTTTCTTTTTTTTTTTTTTTTTTTAAGATGGAGTCTTGCTCAGTCCGCCACGCTGGAAGTGCAGTGAGGTGATCTCGGCTCACTGCAACCTCCGCCTCCAGGGTTCAAGCGATTCTCCTGCCTCAGCCTCCCAAGTGGCTGGGATACAGGCATGTGCCACCATGCCCGGCTACTTTTTGTATTTTTAGTAGACACAGGGTTTTACCATGTTGGCCAGGCTGCTCTCAAATACCTGACCTCAGATGATCCGCCTGCCTCAGCCTCCCAAAGTGCTGGGATTACAGGCATGAGCCACAGCGCCCGGCCTATCCTTTCTTTCATATAATACAGATACATTTCATATAAATACAAAAAATGGAACAAAATACTGGGTTTTTTCTTCAATATACATTTCAGCATATATACATATTGAATACACATATTTCAGCATAAAAATGAGATCTCGCATTATATTGTTCCTACTATCTCTACCTTCATCAAAAGATCATAAAAACACCTAACATTCAGGTGTTTTCTTTATGATGGCTCAAGATGGGAGAAGTATAATTATTCTCATATCCAAATTATCATACCTTGTGTTTGTAGGGACTCCTAAATTATCCATTTGGTTGTGCTAGCAATATTTTTACTCACCTAACTGGCTGGTTGTTTGGGCCTACATCTGTAAAGCCCATTTTCTGCAGTTTTTGGTACCTATAACATTCATAGTGCTGAGTGTGGGTTTTTTCTTTTAGATTTTCCATATTGGTACAAAGAAGCATATCTCGGAGCTTAACGAAGTCACAGTGATTTTCATTTTCCACTAGTAAAAAAATAATAATGAATCAACAACATTCAATATCAATCCCTGACAATCAGTAAGTGTTCATGAATGAATACATGAATAAAAAACACATTTAAAATAACACACAACTGAACAATTTGATTAATAGCTATAATTCTTTTAAGCATGTAAGTGTGGTTGTACTATACATACCAACCATAGGCAGAGATTATTTATAGGTTAGCAAATTTATACCTGAAGAATAAGCAGGAAATAGTGAAATAATATTTTATGTGCATATATGCCATAGGTTTTTATTAACAATTGTGTAGTATGTTATAAACTACCTCTGGGTATTTTGGAGTGCTAACAGAATATGTAATATAACATCACTAGTGTAAATAATTTTATCAGAGTAAATTCTGCTAGCAAAAAGGCCTTACAATTGAAAATACTTTAGTTACATAATTCCATTTATATATCATATTTAGGAGACACCGTTAGTCAATATTCAAAATCAATCAACAAATTCACATAGCTGTTTTAATGATACATACAGACTGACAGTGAAGACACGGAAAGATATTTCATGCAATTAGAAACTAAAAGAGAAGGCACGGAAAGCTATACTCCTATCACAGAAGATAGACTTTAAGTCAAAAACTGTAAAATGATATAAAGAAGGTCATCATATCATGATGAAGAGGTCAGTTCATTAAAAAAATAACAATTATAAATATATATGCACCCAATATCACAACTTCTAAATATATAAGGCAAATATTAGTAGACCTGAGGGGGAGATAGACTGTATTACAATAATAGTAAGGGACTTAGATACCCTACTTTCAGCAATGGATAGATTATCCAGACAGAATATCAGTAAGAAAATATCAGATTTAAACTATACTTTAGACCAAATAGACCTAATGGACATATGTGGAATATTTCATCCAACAGCAAAGTAATACACATTTTTCTCAAACAAACACAAGACATTCTTCAGGACAGATCATATGTTAGGCCACAAAATAAGTCTTAACATATTTTAAAAGACTGAAATAAAAATGTGAGTGCACATGTCTTTTGACAGATCAATTTCATCCCACTAGGGTACATACCCAGTAGTGGTACTGCTGGATCATACAGTAATACTATTTTTAGTTTTTGAGGAACCTTCATATTATTTCCCAAAATGGCTGTACCAACTTAAATTCCCACCAATGATGTTTAAGAATTCCCTTTTTTCTTGGGAATATATATACACTGCTGGTGGGAATATAAATTAGTTCAGCCATTGTGAAAAGTAGTTTGATAATTTCTTTTTTTCTTTTTTTGAGACAGAGTTTCGCTTTTGTCACCCAGGCTGGAGTGCAGCAGTGCGATCTCAGCTCACTGCAACCTCCGCCTCCTGGGTTCAAGTGATTCTCCAACCTCAGCCTCTCAAGTAGCTGGGATTACAGAAGTCCACCACCAGGCCCAGCTAATTTTTGTATTTTTAGTAAAGATGGAGTTTCACCATGTTGACCAAGATGGTTTCGAACTCCTGACCTCAGGTGATCCACTCTCCTCAGCCTCCCAAAGTGCTGGGATTACAGGCATGAGCCACCACGCTCGGCCTGACAATTTCTTAAAGAAGTTAAAACAGAACTACCATTTGACCCAGTAATCCCATTACCAGGTTTATATCCAAAGGAATATATATTGTTCTATCATAAAGACACAGGCACGTGTATGTTCATTGCAGCACTATTCACAATAACAAAGACATAGAATCAATCTAAATGCCCATCAATGGTAGACTGGATAGAGAAAATGAACATATACACTATGGAATACTACACAGCCATAAAAAAAAGAACAAGATCGTGTCCTCTGCAGCAACATGAATGGAGCTGAAGCCATTATCCTAAGTGATGTAATGCAGGAACAGAAAACCAAATACCACATACTCTCATTTATAAGTAGGAGATAAATATTGAGAACACATGGACACAAAGGGGAGAACAACAGACACTGGGGCCTCCTTGAGGGTGGAGGGTGGGAGGAGAGTGAGGACAGAAAAGCTACTATGCTTACTTTTTTTTTTTTTGGTTAGTATATGTGCTGCTAAAGTGAGCAATTTTTTTTTTGAGATGGAATCTCGCTCTGTTGCTGAGGCTGGAATGCAATGGCACGATCTCGGCTCACTGCAACCTGCGCCTCCTGGGTTCAAGTGATTCTCCTGCTTCAGCCTCTTAAGTAGCTGGGATTACAGGAGCGCGCCACCACACCTGGCTAATTTTTGTATTTTTTAGTAGAGACGGGGTTTCGCCATGTTGGTCAGGCTAGTCTTGAACTCCTGAACTCAGGTGATCCACGCGCCTCAGCCTGCCAAAGTGCTGGGATTACAGACTCAAGCCACTGCTCCAGCCAGTACTATGCTTATTATCTCTGTGATGAAATAATCTTTTACACCAAACCCCCATGACATGCAATTTATCTATATAACAAATTTGCACATGTACCCCTGAACCTAAAATAAAAATTAAAAAAAAAAAAAAAGAATTCTCTCTTCTCCATATGCTTGCCAGCACTTGTAATGGTTTGTCTTTTTTTTTTTTTTTTTTTGAGACAGAGTCTCACTCTGTTGCCCAGGCTGGAGTGCAGTGGCGCAATCTCGGCTCACTGCAAGCTCTGCCTCCTGGGTTCACGCCATTCTCCTGCCCCAGCCTCCCAAGTAGCTGGGACTACAGGCGCCCGTCACTACGCCAGGCTAATTTTGTGTATTTTTAGTAGAGACAGGGTTTCACCGCGTTAGCCAGGATGGTCTCCATCTCCTGACCTCGTGATCCACCTGCCTCAGCCTCCCAAAGTGCTGGGATTACAGGTGTGAGCCACCGCGCCCGGCCTGTCTTTTTGATAATAGTCATTCTAAAAGACATGAAGTGATACTTCATCATGTGTTTAATTCGCATTTTCCTGATGTTTAGAGATGCTATTTTTTTCATATTTCTTTGGCCATTTGTATTTCTTCTTTTGAGAAATGCCTGTTCAGATCATTTGCCCATTTTTCCTTGTGTTATTTGTTTTCTTGCTATTGAGTTGTCAGAGTAATATCAAAAATATTATATATTTTGGACATTTGCCCCTTATCAGATGTATAAGTTGCAAATATTTTTTCCAATCTCTAGGTTGTATCTTTATGCTATTAAATTGTTTCTTTTGGTTTTGTTGCTGGTGTTTTTGAAGTTCTTTTTTTTTTTTTTTTTTTTTTTTTTTTTGAGGCAGAGTCTCGCTCTGTCACCCAGGCTGTAGTTCAATGGCACGATCTTGGCTCACTGCAACCTCTGCCTCCCGGGTTTAAGCAATTCTCCTGCCTCAGCCTCCCTCCCGAGTAGCTGGGATTACTGGCACCCACCAACATGCCCAGCTAATTTTTGTATTTTTAGTAGAGACAGGGTTTCACCATGTTGGTCAGGCTGGTCTGAAACTCCTGACCTCAGGTGATCCACCCGCCTCAGCCTCCCAAAGTGCTGGGATTACAGGTGTGAGTCACTGCACCCTGCCAGCTTTTGTTATAAATCCGCTCTCCTGTGGCAGGAGTGCACAGGCCAGGGATCATGAAGACCCTCGAGTCAAACCTGGGTGTCAGGCCTGGAGTTGGCTTCACTATGGACACATCCAATAAGCCCAAAACTAGGGTAACAGTGATAGCACAGCTTGACCTTTCCCTTCTGCCTTTTCCTTGTACAGACTGAGTTCTGTTCTTGGATGCAGGACATCTTTTGACTGTTGCAATTTGAAGATTCTTATGTTTATTTTCTTCTTCCTCTTCCACTATCATTTCATCTGCTTGTATCACCTTTCGTGTTTCAGGAGATGTCAGGGGTGTTTGAATAGCTCCCGCGGTGATATCCAGGTCAGCTGTTGCTGCCTCTTCCAAGCCCTGTTTGTTTCCTCCAAGGGAGAAGTAGTTGAGCCATTCATCTTTGCGCAGTGCCTTGGGGAGCCGCAGGATCTGGATGTTGTAGAGTTTATCCACCTCCTTGAAGAGGTTCTGCCTGTCAGACTCAATTGGCTTGATTCGTATTTCCACTTTGCAGTCGAAGTCTTTAAGAAAGGAGGCGAGCTTCCACCTCCCTAAGGAGTTGGTCTTGGCCACCCAACTACTGCCCTTTCTAGGAGCCATGGTGTTGAGTGGAGGCTGCAGGGAGCGATGGAGATGGGGAAGGAAGGCAAACTCTTCTCCAATTTTAAATCAAGTTTTCCAGTTCTTTTTTTTTGAGATGGAGTCTTGCTCTGTTGCCCAGGCTGGAGTGTAGTGGTGTGATTTCAGCTCACTGCAACCTCCGCCTCCCAGGTTCAAGTGATTCTCCTGCCTCAGCCTCCCACGTAGCTGAGACTATAGGCATGCACCACCACGCCTGGCTTTTCTGTTTTTTTAGTAGAGAAGGGGTTTCACCATGTTGGCCAGGCTGGTCTTGAACTCCTGACTTCAGGTGATCTGCCCGCCTCAGCCTCCTAAAGCGCTGGGATTACAGGTGTGAGCCACCGCACCCAGCATTTTTTTTTTTTTTTTTTTGAGACAGAGTCTCGCTCTGTCACTCAGGCTGGAGTGCAGTGGTGCAATCTCGGCTCACTGCCACCTCCGCCTCCCAGGTTCGATTCTCCTGCCTCAGCCTCCTGAGAAGCTGGGATTACAGGCGCCCGCCACCACACATGGCTAAGTTTTTGCATTTTTAGTAGAAATGGGGTTTTGCCATGTGGGCCACGCTGGTCTCAAGCTCCTGGCCTCAAGTGATCCACCCGCCTCAGCCTCCCAAAGTGCTGGGATTACAGGCATGAGCCACCATGTCTGGCCAAGTTTTACAGTTCTTAGTGTGCAGGTATTTTACTTCCTTGTTTAGATTTATTCCTAAGCATTTTATTTTTCAGCATTATTCACAATAGCTAAGATATGGAAGCAATCTAATCTAAATGCCCATGAACAAGATACACAATAAAATACTATAGAGCTTTTAAAAAGAATGAAATCCTGTCATGTGTAAAACCTGAATGAAACTGTAGGACATTATGCTAAGAGAAATAAACCAGGCACAGAAGGACAAATACTGCATAATCTCACTTATATGTGGTAACTAAAAATGTCAATCTCACAGAAATAGAGAGTAGACAGGTGGTGACTGGAGGAAAGTGGGGAGACTGAGGGATGAGGAAATGGAAAATATTGATCAAACGGTACAAAGTTTTAGTTAGACTGGAGGAATAAGCTTCAGTGATCTATGGCACTGTATGGTGACTACAGTTAATAATAAGCTACTGTATATTTCAAAATTGCTAAAATGGGGAGTGGGGTGGAGCAAGGTAGCTGAATAGAACCCCTCATCAGTCATCTCCCTATATAAACACCAAATTGAACAACTATCCATGCAAGAAAACACCTTCATAAGGATTAAAAATCAGGTGAGCAATCATAGTACCTGATTTTAATATTATATCAAGAAAAGAGGCACTGACGATTATAGTAAAGAGAGTCTTGCATAGCCTATGCCATCTGACATTCATCCCCCAGCAGCACCATACTAAACAGAGAGAGAATCTGTGTGTTTTGGGGAGGGAGAGTGAAGTGATTGTGGGACTTTGCATTGGAACTCAGTGACTGCCCTGTCACAGTGCTACACAACATAGGGCAGAATTCTGCTAGTGCCCACGACGGGAGCCTTTTTTTTTTTTTTTTTTAGATGGAGTCTCGCTCTTTCACGCAGGCTGGAGTGCAGTGGCACAATCTCGGCTCACTGCAACCTCCACTTTGCAGGTTCAAGTGATTCTCCGGCCTCAGCCTCCCAAGTAGCTGGGACTACAGCTGCACACCACTATGCCCAGCTAATTTTTGTATTTTTAGTAGAGACAGGGTTTCACCATATTGGTCAGGCTGGTCTTGAACTCCTGACCTCAGGTGATCCACCCGCCTTGGCCTCCTAAAGTGCTGGGACTACAGGTGTGAGCCACCACTCCTGGCCAAAGGGAGCATTTAACCTAGCTCCCACTAAAGAGGAATACCCCATGCCAGAGATAGATAGGAACTTAAGTTCCAGCTACCTCCACCACTAGTTAATTAAAGTGCCCTGGGGTCCTGAATAAATTTGAAAGGCAATCAGGCCACAAGATCTGCAGTCCTTGGGCAAGTCCAGTTACTGAGCTTGCTCAGAGCCAGTGGAATAGGAATGCGTGTGACCCAGCAAGACACCAGTTTTGGTGGCCAAGGAGTGCTTGTATCACACCTCCCCCAACTCCAGGCAGTGCAGCCCGAAAAGAGACTCCTTCCACTTGTGGGAAAGAAAAGGAAGATTAGAAGAGAACTTTATCTTACAACTTGAGTAGCAGCTCAGCCACAGTAAAACACACCACTAAGCTCATTCCTGAAGCCCCCAATTCCAGGCCCTACTTCCTGGACATTTCTAGACCCACTCTGGGACAGAAGGGAACTTGCTGCACTGAAGAGATGGACCCAGCCCAGCAGGACTTACCACCTGCTGACTAAAGAGCCCTTGGGCCTTAAACATCAGTAGTAGCAAGGCAGTAGTTGCCATGGGCCTTGGGCAGGACCCAGTAATTTGCTGGTTTCATATGTGACCCAGCACAGTACCAGCTGTGATGGCCACAGGAGTGACGATGTCACCCTTCCCTCAACTCCAAGCAACCTAGCACAGACAGAGAGACTCCTCCTGTTTGAGAAAGTGAGAAAAGAGTTTGAGAGATTCTGCCTCATAATCCAGGGAATTCTCCCAGATATTATCCAAGACCACTGAGGCAGTACGAGTCTGCTGGCGTCACAGTGTTACTGGGCTTGGGGTACCACCTAATACATTCCCTTTGAATACTTAGAAAACCTTCTCAAGAAGAATAGGCACAATTGAGCCCAGACTACAAAGATTACAATAAATATCTAACTCTTCAATGCCCAGACATAGATGAACATTGACAAGCATCAAGACCATCCCAGAAAACATGACCTCACCAAATGAACCAAATGAGGCACTAATGACAAATCCCAATCACATATCTCAGGACAGATATATGTAACCTTTCAGAGATCTCAAAATAGCTGTTTTAAAAGAGCTCAATGAAATTCAAGATAACACAGAGAAGAAATTCAGAATTCTATTAGCATTATTATATGCCAACAGTGAACAATCTGAAAAAGAAAAACTAATCCAATTTATGACAGCTATAAAATAAAATACCTAGAAATAAACATAACCAAAGAAATGAAAAATCTCTACAATGAAAACTATAAAATACTGATGAAAGAAATTGAAAAGAATGCAAAACAATGGAAACACAGTTCATGTTCATGGATTGGAAGAATCAATAATATTGTTAAAATGTTCATACTACTCAAAGCAATCTAAAGATTCAATGCGATCCCTATCAAAATACCAATGACATTCTTCATAGAAAAAGAAAAAGCAAATCTAAGATGTATATGGAACCATAAAAATACTTAAAGCAATTCTGGGCAAAAATAACACTGGAGGAATTGCATTACCTGACTTCGAATTATACTACAAAGCTATAGTAAGTGAAACAGCATGGTACCGGCATAAAAACAGACACAAAGACCAATGGAACAGAATAGCGAACCCAGAAATAAATCCACACAGCCACAGAGAACTCATTTTCAACAAAGGTGCCAAGCACATACATTGGGGAAAAGATAAGCGCTTCAATAAACGGTGTTGGGAAAACTGGATATCCATTTGCAGAAGAAAGAAACTAGACTTTTATCTCTCAACACATATAAAAATCAAATCAAAATGGATTAAAGACTTAAATCTAACACCTCAAATTATGAAACGACTACAAAAAACATTGGGGAAGCTCTTTAGGACATTTAGTGAGTAATACCCCACAAGCACAGGCAACCAAAGCAAAAATAGACAAATGGGATCACCTCAAGTTAAAAAGCTTCTGCAAAACAAACGAAACAACAAAGTGAAGAAACAATATACACAATGAGAAAATATTTGCAAACTATTTATCTGACAAAAGATTAATAGCCAGAATATATTTAAGAAGCTCAAACAACTCAATAGGAAAAAATCTAATAATTTAATTTAAAGTGGGCAAAAGATCCGAATAGACATTTCTCCAAAGAAGACATACAAATGTCTTCTTTTGTCTTATTGATAATAACTGTTTTAACATGTGTGAAGTAACTGCTCATTGTGGGTTTTTTTAAATGCCAAACAAGCAAATGAAAAGGTGCTCAATATCACTGATTACCAGAGAAAGGCAAATAAAAACTACAATGAGATATAATCTCACCCCAGTTAAAAAAGCTTTTATCCAAAAGACAGGCAATAACAAATGCTGGTGAGGATGTGGAGAAAAAGGAATCCTTGTACACTGTTGATAGGAATGTCAATCAGTACAGTATCTATGGAAAACAGTATGGAGTTTCCTCAAAAAACTAAAAATAGAACTACCATATGATCCAGCAATCCCACTAGTAGGTGTATACCCAGAAGAAAGGAAAGTAGTATATCAAAGAGATAGCTCCACTCCCATGTTTGTTACAGCACTATTCACAATAGTCAAGATTTGGAAGCAACCTAAGTATCCATCATCAGAGGAATGAATAAAGTAAATGTGGTACATATACATGATGGAGTACTATTCAGCCATAAAAAATAATGAGATCCTGTCATTTGCAACAACATGGATGGAACTGAGGACATTCTGTTAAGTGAAATAAGCAAGACACAGGAAGACAAACTTCATATATTCTCACTCATTTGTGGAGCTAAAAATTAAAACAATTGAACCCATGGGGATAAAGAGTGGAATGTTGATTACCAGAAGCTAGGAAAGGATTGGGGAGGGAGAGAAGTGGGGATGGTTGATGGGTACGAATATATAGTTACATAGAATGAATAAGATCTAGTATTTGATAGCACAAAAGGGTGACTACAGTCAACAATAATTTATTGTACATTTTAGAATAACTAAAAGAGTATAGTTGGATTGTTTGTGACACAAAGAAAGGATAAATGCTTGAGTTGATGGGTACTCTATCCTGATGTGATTACTACACACTGAATGCCAGTATCAAATATCTCATGTGCCCTATAAATATACACACCTACTAGGTATCCACAAAAATTAAAAATTAAAAAACACAGGCCCAGTGTGGTGGCTCATGCCTGTAATCCTAGCATTTTGGGAGGATGAGGCAGGCAGATCACCTGAGGTCAGGAGTTTGAGACTAGCCTGACCAACAAGCCAAAACCCTGTCTCTACTAAAAATACAAAAAAAAAAAAAATTACCCAGGCATGGTGGCGCGTGCCTGTAATCCCAGCTACTGAGGAAGGAGAATTGCTTGAACCCAGGAGGCAAAGGTTGCAGTGAGCCAAGATCACACCATTGCACTCCAGCCTGGGCAACAAGAGCTAAACTCCATCTCAAAAAAAAATTAAAAACACAATAAGCTGTAACTTCACCCATGCTAAAATGGCTATTATCAATAAGACAAACAAGTGCTGGTAAGGATGTGGAAAAAAGGGAACCCTTGTACACTGTTGGTGGCAATGTAAATTAGGATAACCATTATGAAAAACAGTATGGAGTTTCTTCAAAAAAATAAAAATAAAACAACTACCATATGATCCAGCCATCTCACTACTGGATACATTACCTCCCAAAAATGAAGTCAGTATGTCAGAGAGATACTTACACTACCATTATTCACAAGAACCAAGATATGGAAGCAATCTAAGTGTCCATGAATAGATGCATGAAGAAAAAAAGTGTGGCATATATACGCAATGGAATTCAGCCTTAAAAATCAGGAAATTCTATCATTTGCAGCAACATGGATGGAACTGGATGACTTTACACTAAGTGAATACGCCAAACACAGAAAGACAAATGGTAAATGATCTCACTAATAGATCAAATTTTTAAAAGTTAAACTTGTAGAAACAGAGAGTAGAATGGTGGTTACGTGAGTTAGGTAGAGGGTATGTAAGAGAGATGTTGGTCAAAGGATACAAAATTTTAGTTAGATAAGAACAAGTTAAAGAGATCTATTGTACAACATAGTGACCATGTTAATAACAATATTTTATATTCTTTCTTTTTTTTAAAGGAGTCTCGCTCTGTTGCCCAGCTGGAGTGCAGTGGCGTGATCTCAGCTCACTGCAAGCTCCACCTCCCGGGTTCACATCATTCTCCTGCCTCAGCCTCCCAAGTAGCTGGGACTACAGGTGCCCACCACCATGCCTGGCTAATTTTTTTGTATTTTTAGTAGAGATTGGGTTTCACTGTGTTAGCCAGGCTGGTCTCAATCTCCTGACCTCATGATCCGCCCGCTTCAGCCTCCCAAAGTGCTGGGATTACAGGCGTGAGCCACTGCGCCCGGCCAATATTTTATATTCTTGAAAATTGCTAAGATAGATGTTAAGTTTTCATCACAAAAATAATTGAGATAACACATATGTTAATTATATCAATTTAGCCATCCCACAATGTATATGTATTTCAAAACATCATGTTGTACATAAGTATATACAATTTTATTTGTCAATTAAGATTAATTAATGAAAAATAATTTGTATGGCTTTCTCCTGTGTTTATCATGTCCAGAAGATTGACCACAATATATGGTTTATTGTGATTAATACTGTGACCAAATTTTATATATCAACATGTAGTATAGATATATATTTTATAACATATACTAATATGTAATACAACATAATAAATATTAAAACATTAAGTTTTAAGTATGCTTAACAAATTTTAAAATTTCTAATATGTCAATTTTTTAACAACATCATTTGAGGCTGGGCACGGTGGCTCATGCCTGTAATCCCAGCACTTTGGGAGGCCGAGGCAGGTGGATCACCTGAGGTCAGGAGTTCAAGATCAGCCTCACTAATATGGTGAAACCCCATCTCTACTAAAAATACAAAAATTAGCCGGGTGTGGTGGCGAGCGCATGTAATCCCAGCTACTCGGAAGGCTTAGGCAGGAGAATAGCTGGAACCTGGGAGGCAGAGGTTGCAGTGAGCCAAGATCATGCCACTGCACTCCAGCCTGGGCAACACGAGTGAAACTCTGTCTCAAAAAAAAAAAAAAAAAAAAAAAAAAAATCATTTGGAAACCAGTACAAGTAGAAATCTTCCATTCCCCAATAATTATATGAACCACAAGTACATAAACCAGACAATAAATTACTGCTTACTACACTATTCTAACTCATTATGATGCTAAATAATAATATAAATGTCAAAGGTATAATCTCTAGCCAAAGGTAAATTGTACTTTCTTGTTTTAAAAAGTTTATAACTCTTTTTTCTAGTGACCAGTTTAAAATGGTTTCTACATTAGGTAGTAATGAGTTTATGTAACATGTCTACACACCAGTATTTTTGCTTCCATTTTGTTGAAAGTGCTTTCCAGCACTCTCAGTGTCATGATTTATACAGAGATAATATGTACATGGCACATTGGGAGCGTTGGGATAGACAAAGAGGTTCTTCCCAGCCTCTGTAGATTTTGGCTTAAAGCAGCGTTCAGCAAACTTCTATGAGAATGAATCATAGTCAAAGTAAGCATTAGTTTAAATAAAACAGAGTTTGTGTTCCCCATTAGTAACTGTTAACTTACAGATTAGCAAGAGTTACCAATATTAGTTCAAGTTAAAATGTTATTTTGAGACTATGAGTGATACACATATATTTAACTTAATCATTCCAAAGCCTGCCCTCTGTCATTTTTACCTTGCAAAACTCCCCAAGGGTAGTGACGGCCTCTGACCAACCTTTTTCCAACTTTCACTTCATCTGTACTCCCTACCACAGCAAAGGGTAACAGCCCCTAGAAAACAAGAATGACATGAATTGAAATCTCTAGCACCATTAGAGCTTACTCTATTACTCTCATTCCTGTTATAAAAATGACAGGCCAGCGCGGTGGCTCACGCCTGTAATCCCAGCACTTTGGGAGGCCGAGGTGGGCGGATCATGAGGTCAGGAGATCGAGACCATCCTGGCTATCATGGCGGAACCCCATCTCTACTAAATATACAAAAAATTAGCCGGGCATGGTGGCAGGCGCCTGTAGTCCCAGCTACTCGGGAGGCTGAGGCAGGAGAATGGCGTGAACCCGGGAGGTGGAGCTTGCAGTGAGCCGAGATCATACCACTGCACCCCAGCCTGGGCAACAGAGCAAGACTCTGCCACACACACAAAAAAATAACAGAGATGATGATATTGTAATAAATTTAATTAGACAGGGATCTACCCCGCATCTCATTTTAAGACTTGACAGTATGCACTAATTGGTTTCTGTCAGCATAAGTCTCAGGCTGTGCACACAATTGGAAACTGTCTACTGAGCAGAGCCTAAAGCAAGGTATTCTGCTGTGGGAAACACATAGAAAAAAGATTTTCAGTAGGCATCATTTTTCTCACACTATGTTTACCCTGAACCATCTTTACCCTGAATGTTGAAGAAATAACATGCAAATAACTTTTAACTCTGGTATAAAAGTTAAAAGACAAAAATATTAAAAACTACTACAACTATTATAATAATTAATGGATACACAATATAAAATACATTAATAAGCAATACTGTATATGTCTCAATAAATTATGTTTGTTTTTTTGAGACAGAGCCTGGCTCTGTCACCCAGGCTGTAGTGCAGTGGCATGATTTTGGCTCACTGCAACCTCCACCTTCCAGGTTCAAGCAATTCTCCTGCCTCAGCTCCCGAGTAGCTGGGATTACAGGTGCCTGCCACCATGCCTGGCTAATTTTTGTATTGTTTAGTAGAGACGGAGTTTCACCATGTTGGCCAGGCTGGTCTTGAACTCCTGACCTCAGGTGTTCCGTCCACCTCAGCCTCCCAAAGTGCTGCGATTACAGGCGTGAGCCACCACGCCCATCCCAAATAATTTTTTACATTTTACATTACTTAGCATTTCAATTCAGAAATCTATTAGTGTTTGAGGTATCTTAAAATAAAGGAGGTGTAAATTATAAGAAAAGAGAAATGGAAGACGTGGAATTAACAGTTATCAGTTACAGTTACCTGTTACATTCTAGACTCTGTGTTTCAGATCCTTCACAAAGATTTTGGTACTTACACCTCAGAAAAAAAGCCTTAATAGAAGTGTCATTGATCTCATAGCATAGATAACAGTCTCAGGGAAGATGAGTGAATTGTGCAGGATCTTTTGGCTTTTAAGTAGAGAAGCTAGGATGGAAATCTAAATCTATATACTTTCAAAATGTATCATCTTTCGGCTGGGCATGGTGGCTCATGCCTATAATCCCAGCACTTTGGGAGGCCGAGGTGGGCGGATCACCTGAGGTCAGGAGTTCGAGACCAGCCTTGCCAACATGGTAAAACCCCGTCTCTACTAAAAATACAGAAATTAGCGGGGCATGGTGGCAGGCACGTGTAATCCCAGCTACTTGGGAGGCTGAGGCAGGAGAATTGCTTGAATCCAGGAGGTGGAGGTTGCAGTGAGCTGAGATCGCGCCATTACATCTCGGTCTGAGAAACAAGAGTGAGACTCCGTCTCAAAAGAAAAAAAGAAAAGAAAATTATCATCTTTCAAATTTAAGCTAATATTTTAGGTATTTACTAGCCTAAAATATTTACACAGATAAAGAGTTTCATCATCTTTATTACTGCCCTGATTCCAGAACCAGAGACAACACAGCATTTGCATCCAACCCCCATCTACCTGTTTTTGAGGCTAAGTCCTTGGCAAGTCTATTTGAGAGTTGGAGGCTCCCTTTTACCACTCAAGACCTACTTGTGAAATAGGGGCCCTGCCTTGGATGCAGCAAACAGAGAAGATGGGGGCCCTGACCATCCTTGCCTGGTTCATGAGGCAGTGGCTCATTGTGTGGGGAAGTAATCCAAAGAACCTCAGACTGCTGCTCCTCCTCACTGAGCTCTCAGTTACCAGTGGGTGCCTGAAGCTTCAGGGCAGGGTGGGTAACCTGCCATTGTTTCCACCCACAATTCCAGAACCCTGCCTCACAGATTTTGCCTTGGAGGAGAAACAGGCCATGAAATGGAGAAAACCCATTCAAAAAATTATATGTAATCCCAAGGGACCTGAATAGCCAAAAAAATATTGAAAAGAAAGACCAAAGTTAGAGGTCTCACACTTCTAGAATTCAAAACATATTACAAAGCTACAGTAATCAAAACAGTTTGGAAGTAGCATAAAGACAGACATGTAGACCAATGGAATCAAATACAGAGTCCAGAGTTAATCCCTCCTTACCTATTCTTCTGTTGATGGATATTTGGGTTGCTTCCATCTCTCAGCTACTGTGGATAATAATGCAATTTATATGGCTTTACAAATATCTAAGTAAGACCCTGCTTTCAATTCTTTCAGAGAAAGAGGATTGTTAGATCATATGGTAATTTTATTTTCAACTTTGGAGAAACCACCTGTATTAGTCTGTTTTAACACTACTGATAAAAGATATACCCAAGACTGGGAAGAAAAAGAGGCTTAATTGGACTTAAAGTTCCACATGGCAGGGGAGGCCTTAGAAGCATGGTGGGAAGTGAAAGCCACTTCCTACATGGCAGCGGCAAGAGAAAATTAGGAAGAAGCAAAAGCAGAAACCCCTGATAAACCTGTCAGATCTCATGAGACTTATTCACTATCACAAGAATAGCACAGGAAAGACCAGCCCCCATAATTCAATTACCTTCCCCTGGGTCCCTCCCGAAACATGTGGGAATTCTGGGAGATATGATTCAAGTTGAGATTTGGGTGGAGACACAGCCAAACCATATAACCACCATACTGTTTTTCATAGTGGTTCTAGATGAGAAAAAGATAAAACTCTATTGAAAAAATCAGGGACTATCTAAATAAATGGAGAGACATTCTATGTACATGGATAGAAAGACTCAATATTGTCAAGATGTCAATGTTCCATAACTTAACCTATGTATTCACCACAACCCCAATCAAAATTTCACCAAATTATTTTGTGAATAATAACAAATTAACTCCAAAATTTATATGAAAAGGCAAAAGAACTAGAATAGCCAATGCAATATTGAAGAAGAACAAAGTTGGAAGACATACTATTCAACCTCAGGATTCACTGCAAAGCCATAGTAATCAAAACAGCATGGCATGGGCAAAATAATAGACAAACATCAATAGAGCAGAGCAGAGAGCCCAGAAATATGCCTACACAAATAAAATTAACTAATGTTTGACAAAGAAGCAATGGGAATTCAATGGAGAAAAGATATTCTTTTCAATAAACGGTGCTGGAACTGAATACTCACATGTAAAAATAAGAATCTACAAACAGACCTTACATATTTCACAAAATTAACTCAAATTGGATCATAGGCCTAAACATAAAGCATAAAACAATAAAATTCCTAGAAGATAATGTAGAGTCCTAATTAGAGAAAGGGAGTCAGGCTGGTGGGAGCAGGGGAAAGCAAAAAAAAAAAAAAAAAAAAAAAAAGGCAGATAAGCTACAAGTCTGCCTTTCTTCACCATCCAGAACACACGGCCCTCCTGCACAAATAACTCACAATCTTCCTGTGCCTAGCTATCAGCAGACCCTCAGCTGATACAAAAAATTGCAAGTTAGCTCACTGCCACTGATAGTGGCAGGAGGCAGACAAATGCCTAGGCAGATAGGGGCAAGTCCCCAGGGAAACCCCACTTCCAACCCAAGGATAGTTTAAAGCCTGAAAGCCAAGCTACAAGTCAAATCCATGGACTGGATTGAGAACCTGTCTTCTTGCTTGGTGCACTTTCCTCTGGCTGCTCTCCACCCTTCACCTGTTTTACATATACCTACACTTCCTAATTGTTTTTTTCACATTGTTGTGCCCACCTTTGGGTGGTGCCTTTGTTTTAACCTTTTTGCGTACTCACAAACCAATCAGCATGGACTCGCCTATTCTGAGCCCATAAAAGCCCTGGGCTTAGCCACACAAGGAGAGAAACAGCCCCCAGGTCCCCTCTCCACTGAGAGCTGTTCCATCACTCAATAAAATTCTTCTCTGTCTTCCTCATCCTTCAATTGTCATGGTATCCTCATTCTTCTTGGTTGTGGGACAAGAGCTCATGAACTGCTGATCTCAGGTAGAAGCTTTAACACGGGCAGGCTGGGGCATGCTGGCCCAGCTGCAGGCTGAGCCACTGTGCAAGCCAGAATGGGCCAAATGGATGGGGAGCCTCCTGTGTGGCAGGTAGCGTGCCCAAGCAAGGCCCAGATGGGGGTGTCACTGGCTGGAGGTCCCTGGCTGGCAAAATGACTGAGAGGAATCCTGCATCACAACCTTGGCATTATCAGCACTACACAAAGACCTCTTCAGCATACAGCCTAAGAACTAGCCTATAAAATCTGCAGCAATCCTTTGTTTGTTTGCAGTCAGCTTCTTTCTTGCAAGCTGCCCGTTGCTTCCCTAGCAATGTATTTTCCTACTTTCTGTAATAAATCTACCTTCCTTACCTACAGCAAGGCAAATTGTTTTTTTTTGTTTTTTTTGTTTTTTTTGAGAGAGAGAGAGTCTCACTCTGTCACCCAGGCTGGAGTGCAGTGGTGCAATCCTGGCTCACTGCAACCTCTGCCTCAACAAGGTAAATTCTTTTATGCCTGCACCACCAGGCCAGATAGTCATCACTCCCTTGCAACAGATAACATAAAAGGAAATGCAGGTGACTTTGGATTTAGCAATGACTTCATCGATATAACACTGAAAACATCATCGATGAATGGAAAGAATCAATGAGTTGAACTTCATTAAAACTAAAACTTCTGCTAGCAAAAGACACTTTTAAAGATAACAAGATAAGCCACGGACTGAGAGAAAATCTTTGCAAAACACACACTTGATAAAGGACTGATGTCCAAAATATACAAAGAACTCTTAAAACCCAACAAGAAAATGAACAACTCAATTAAAAATGGGCACAAGATCCAAATAGCCACCTCAACAAAAAGATATTCAGATAACAAATTAGCATGTAAAAAAGATGATCAACATCATACATCCTCAAGGAATTGCAAATTAAAAGAAAAATACATGGTACTACACATTTATTAAATTTCCACCCACTGAATCTAAAATAAAACTCAGTAATTTTTTTTAGGCCAAGCACAGTGGCTCACATCTGTAATCCCAGCACTTTGGAAGGCTGAGGTGGGCGGATCACCTGAGGTCAGGAGTTCAAGACCAGCCTGGCCAACATGGTGAAACCCCATCTCTACTAAAAATACAAAAAAAAAAAAAAAAAAATAGCCAGGCGTGGTGGTGCATGCCTGTAATCCCAGATACTTGGGAGGCTGAGGCAGGAGAATTGCTTGAACCCAGGAGGTGGAGGTTGCAGTGAGCCAAGATCATGCCACTGCACTCCAGCCTGGGTGACAAGAATGAGACTCCATCTCAAAAAAACAAACAAACAATTTTTTTTTTTAATTTCCAAAATCCCAAACACTGACAACACCAAATCCTGGCAAAGATACAGAGCAGCAGGAACTATCACTCATTGCCAGTGGGAATGCAAAATGGCAGTAACCACATTGTAAGACTGGTAGTTTCTTTCGAAACTAAACGTACTTTTACCATATGATCAAGAAGTGCACTCATCAGTATTTATCCAAATAAGTTGAAAACTTGCGTCCATACAAAAGCCTGCACACAAATGTTTATAGCAACTTTACTCATAATTGCTAAAACTTGAAAGCATCCAAGATGTCCTTTAATCAGTGAGTGGATAAACAAACTGTGGCGTACCTAAACATGAAATATTATTCAATAATGAGAAATCAGCTATCAAGCCACAAAAAAAGACACAGAGAAACCTTAAATACATATTTCTAAGTGGATGAAGCCAATCCAAAAGTTCTACATGAACTATAATTCCAACTATGTGATATTCCCAAAATAAAAAATTACAGAGAGTAAAAAGATCAATAGTTGCCAAGGGTAAAGGAAAAGAGGGAGACAGAAATGAACAGGTCAAGTACAGGTGATATTTAGGGCAGTGAAACTATGGTGAATGTTACTGCAGTATGGGATAGAGGTCATTAGACATTTGTTGAAACCCATACAATGTTCAACACAAACAATGAAGACTGTTGTCAGATACGAACTTTAGTTTATAACTTACCAATATTGCCTCATCAAGTGTAACAAATGCACCACACTTAATGCAGGATGTTAATAATAGAAGAAAATCAAGGGAGGGCATTAAGATCTCTCTGTTCTTTCCGCTCAATTTTTCTACAACCATAAAACTACTAAAAAAACATAAAAGTATTTTACATTTAAAAAGAAGGACGGGGCTGGGCGTGGTGACTCACACCTGTAATCCCAGCACTTTGGGAGGCCAAGGCGGTTGGATCATTTGAGGTCAGGGGTTTGAGACCAGCTTGGCCACCGTAGTGAGACCCCCACCTCTACTAAAAATACAAAAATTGGCCGGGCATGGTGGCTCACTCCTGTAATCCCAGCACTTTGGGAGGCCGAGGCGGGTGGATCACGAGATCAGGAGATCGAGACCATCCTGGCTAACACAGTGAAGCCCCGTCTCTACTCAAAATACAAAAAGTTAGCTGGGCGTGGTGGCGGGCGCCTGTAGTCCCAGCTACTCAGGAGGATGAGGCAGGAGAATGGCGTGAACCTGGGAGGCGGAGCTTGCAGTGAGCCGAGATCGAGCCACTGCACTCCAGCCTGGGCGACAGAGCAAGACTCCGTCTCAAAAAAGAAAAAAAAATTAGCCAGGTGTGGTGGTGGGGGCCTGTAATCCCAGCTACTCAGGAAGCTGAGGCAGGAGAATCGCTGGAACCCTGGAGGCAGAGGTTGCAGTGAGCCGAGATCATGCCACTGCACTCCAGCCTGGGCAACAGAGTGAGACTCCATCTCTAAAAAAAAAAAAAAAAAGAAGAAGGATGGAGGTTGGGGTGAAATAAAATTATAAGGAGATTCCAATAAAGGCTAAATTGTAGTCCAACTAGTTTGCAAGAGAGAAACAAATAATAAGAAAGCTGGGAGGAGGCATCCTGGGGTTGCAACAAATGTCAAACACTGTCCTCAGAAATCATTCCCTAAAAGGAGACATATTTGATAGAATTCATTTATAGAACAATATATTTAACAGGGCAGTGCTGCAAACAATTGAGCAATCAGCTAGCAATTGGTGGAGCTTATCAGCTGGGTATGATCATGTGAAAAGAGAGAGTGCAACCAAAACCACTGTCATTCAGTGCAGCTATGGGCCTGCCTAAAACTTCACCTTAATGAAGAGCAACATCAGAGGCTTAACATTGTAGGAGGAGAAATAGACTTTACTCAAACAATTCTGCCAGTTACTGAACAAATAAATAACAATAACAAGCTCTAGGGGAGGAGATAGAACTCCTATCCCAAGTTGTTACAATGTATTATCTAAAATACCCCATTTGTAACAAAATATTACATGGAATGTATAAAATAAAATATACCCCTAAAAAAGAAATAAAGTGGTCGACAGAAACTGGCTGTGAGACTGTTCAGATGTTGGATTTATCAAAAAAAAAAGTATTTCCAATAGCCATTATAATTATGTCCATAGATCTAAGAGAAACCAAGATTAAAGAATTAAAGGAGAGTGACATCAGCAAGATAAGAGAATAGGAGATCCCAGTTCTTATCCCCTGAGAAAATGCTAATTTGGCAAGCATCTATGGACAAAAGTGCCATTGTGGGAGCTTTGGGGTCCAGATGGGAGATTATGATATTCTAGTACATCTGAAGACCAAGGAAAGCCACTTTAAGAAGGCAGGCTCACACCTTAATAGCAAATAGACTAAACGCAGACTCAGCTGCAGACCTATAAGCACCCATATTTCTCTGTGGACTTGGCTCCAACCCCACAAGACCGAAGCACTGAAGCTCCCTGCCCAAAGTCCTTCCATGAGCTTCACCCACATACAGACTGACTGCAGAACCCACAGAAGACCAGGACCCGATCCATCCCACATGACCATGGTCCCTAAAGTAGTTACGCCAGTTGGGAGCCTAACATGAGAATGTCTTTACCTAATAAAACGAGTCTGTAAAGACGAGAAGATAAGACTGCTCCTTTAAATAAGCAAAGACCAGTGCAAGACTATGAAGATTATGAAGAATCAGTCAAACATAACCCCACAAAAAAAAAAAAGAAAAAAGAAATCCCTAATATAGAGCCATTAAGTGGCCCTAAAATAATGAAGATCCATGTGCTACTTGAAAAAAATTCAAAATAATTGTGTTTGTTTGTCTGTTTTGACAGTCTCGCTCTCTCGCCCAGGCTGGAGTACAGTGGTGTGATCTCAGTTCACTGCAACCTCCACTTCCCAGGTTCAAGTGATTCTCCTGCCTCAGCCTTCAAAGTAGCTGGGATTACAGGCATGCACCACCACACCCAGCTAGTTTTTGTATTTTTAGTAGAGACAGGGCTTCACCATGTTGGCCAGGCTAGCCTCAAACTCCTGACCTCAGGTGATCCACCCACTTCAGCCTCCCAAAGTGCTGGGATTACAGGCGTGAGCCACTGCACCCAGCAAAAATTCAAAATAATTGTCTAAAAAAAAAGCTAAATAAGCTTCAAGCAAACACAGATAAACGACAAAATGAAATTGGGAAAACAATACATGAACAAAATTAGAAGTTCAATAAAGAAATAAAAAACACAAAAATTCTGGCTCTAAAAAGTAAAATAATTGCACTAAGAATTTTCGTGTACAGCTTCAACGCAAGACTCAGTCAAGCAGAAGAAAGAATGAGTGAACTCTAAGACAAATTATTTGAAATTATCATTAGATGAACAAAATCAAAAAGGATGGAAAAAGTGAAGAGAGCCTGTGGAACTTATGGAAAATCGTCAAGCAAACCAATGTATGCATTATAGAAATCTCAGAAGAAGAAAAGAGAGAAAGAGATAGAAATAGTATTTAGAGAAACAATGGCTGAAAACTTTTCACATCTAGGTAGAGAAATTAACATCCACATTCATGAAGCCCAAATATTCAAAACCCAAATAGGTAAACACCAAGACAAATTATAATTAAATTGTCAAATGTCAAAGACAGAATTTGGGGATTCAGAGGTTTTTTTTAATGATTGTCTCTCCTTTAAGTATTCATATCCCTCTGTGAATGAGTAATAAATATGCATTTGAGAAATAAAATTGTATATATTTCAGGTGTACAGCTTGATGTTTTGATATGTATACACATTGTGAAAAATTGCCACAATTAAGTTATTTATCATATTTATTAAAATGTCACAATTGGCGGGGTGCAGTGGCTCACACCTGTAATCCCAGCACTTTGGGAGGCCAAGGCAGGCAGATCACAAGGTCAGGAGATCGAGACCATCCTGGCTAACATGGTGAAACCCCGTCTGTACTAAAAATACAAAAAATTAGCTGGGCATGGTGGCGGGCACCTGTAGTCCCAGCTACTCGGGAGACTGAGGCAGGAGAATGGCGTGAACCCAGGAGGCGGAGGTTGCAGTGAGCTGAGATCGTGCCACTGCACTCCAGCCTGGCGACAGAGTGAGACTCCGTCTCAAAAACAAAAAATGTCACAATTATTTATGATATTTATTACCTCAAATAATTATTATTTTCTTTGCTTTTTGGGGGGTGAGAACATGTAGATCTACTCTTTTACCAAATTTCAAGTATACAATGTTGTATATTGTTAACTATATTCACATTGCCATACATTAGATTTTCAGAACTTACTGATTTTGCAAACTGAATCTTTGCATACCCTGACCTATATCACAAAGAGAATTTTGAAAGCAGCAAGAGAAAAAGATCTTGTCCCATATATGGGAGGCTGCGTAAGACTATCAATGGATTTCTCAACAGAATCTTGCAGATCAAGAAACAGAGGGATGATTCAATGTACTGGAAGAAAGAGAAAGACCAAAAGGAATACTTTACCCCAGAAAAGCTGTCCTTTAAGAATAAAGGATGGGCTGGGCCAGGTGGCTCACACCTGTAATCCCAGCACTTTGGGAGGCTGAGGCAGGCAGATCACCTGAGGTCAGGAGTTCAAGACCAGCCTGGCCAACATGGCAAAACCCCGTCTCTACTAAAAATACAAAAATTAGCCAATGTGATATAGGGTGCCTGTAATCCCAGCTACTCAGCAGGCTGAGGCAGGAGAATTGCTTGAACCCAGGAGGTAGAGGTTGCAGTGAGCCGAGGCCATGCCATTGTACTCCAGCCTGGGCAACAAGAGCAAAACACTGTCCTGGAAAAAAAAAAAAAAAAGAATAAAGAACAATGCTGCCCTCTGATCTTTTCAGCTGTGGCCTGGCACCCTTCTGAGAGCCCGGCTCCCAGATACTTGCAATCTGCCCTGGCACTGCTGTCATTTTAGCATTCTGCAGTTGCCTGAGCACTCTTCCTGCCCCTGCCTAAGTTTTCTGCCAGCTGTGTGGGGGCCAGCCTGCCCCTCTCTATCACAGCCAGCACCTGAACCCTGGGTACCTGAGGACACATATGGCAGCCTGTTTCTGATCCAGTCCCTCCAGTACTTATGCATGCCATCCAGAGCACCATATAGGGATCTGAGAATCAAGAAAATGGCTAGCCCAGTACACCATTGGCACCTGGTCGCTCTCTCTGGAGACTAAGGCTGTGCTGACCCAGCTAGCCAACACTGCAACAGCTGAAATCCACCCTCATGTGCTGAAAGGTGAAGCTGCTTCCCCTTTGTACACAAAGGAGCAGCATTCCTGCATGAGAGAACAGGCAAGCCACAGGGCTGTCTGTATTGGGCTGAGGGAAGAGGTCCTACCCTGAGGTTGCTCCTATGAAGAGCCACAAGACAGGCATTTTCAATGGCTCTTGGCTATGTTATGACCTAGAGATAGATGACTGGGTCTGTATGAACTGAGAGTCATGAACTCTGGGACAGGGGTAGGATAGGGAAACAGATCATGTTCCTACCTACACAGGAGGTAGAGCTGGTACAGCTCTTCCCTCCCTACAGAGACCTGTGAGCATTTCACCAGGAGCTGCACCAGCCACCCTCTAAAGGCTACTGTTCACATTCATCATTGAGATGTTGGTGCGTAAGCTTTGTGGTCCAGCTCTGCCCAGCTGTGTCTTCCCCTCTGGGCTGAACAGGCAACTCAGAGTCTAGGCATTACATAGACCAGTCTATCACCTGAAACAACAGACAGGAAATCACAGTAAACAAAGATCAAACACACACCATCTGCTTCTGCCATAGCTGGCTCTTACTCATAAGTGCCACTTACTGGCATGGAGGTTAAACTACACAAATCAATAAAAAGTCTACTGACAGAAGGGCACAGGGCTAAAGAAACAAAGCCAAAGCCCCCTACCCAATATATGCTGTAGTTACACCCACAAGGAGGAAAAACCCCATCTAAATTAAAGTAAATTCAAAAATAAGAAGTGACAACTTTCCCAGATGAGAAGAAACCATCATAAGAAGTTTGGCATCATGAAGAAAAAAAAAAAGCAGAATGTTTTGACACTACCAAAGGACACACTAGCTCTCTCGCAATGGATCCTAACCATAATGAAAATTCTGAAATGAAAGATAATGAATTCAAAATATGGATTATAAGGAAGTTCAATGAGATCCAAGACAAAGCTGAAAATCAACACAAAGATACCAGAACAATGCAGAATGTGAATGAAGTACAGATATCTTAAAATAAAAACAATGGAATTTCTGGAAATGAAAAACACACTGAAGGGTTGGGTTACAGATGAAAGCTTTTTTTTTTTTTTTTTTTTTTTTTTTCTTTTTGAGACAGAGTCTCGCTCTGTCGCCCAGGCTGCAGTGCAGTGGCGCGATCTCGGCTCACTGCAAGCTCTGCCTCCCGGGTTCACGCCATTCTCCTGCCTCAGCCTCCTGAGTAGCTGGGACTACAGGCACCCACTACTACACCCGGCTAATTTTTTGTATTTTTAGTAGAGGTGGGGTTTCACCGTGTTAGCCAGGATGGTCTCGATCTCCTGACCTCGTGATCTGCCCATCTCGGCCTCCCAAAGTGCTGGGATTACAGGCATGAGCCACCGCACCCGGCCAGATGAAAGCTTTAACAATAGGCTAGACTAAGCAGAAGACAGACAGAAAATAGGATCCCAGTGCCTTTTGGCTTGTAAACTTTCTTCTGAGAAGTCGGCTGTTAGTCTAATGTGATTTCCTTTATAGGTGATTTGAAAATTGTCTCTTGCTTCTTTCAGAGTATTTTCCTTCAAGTTGCCTTTGGATAGTCTGGTGAAGTTCATCTTGCAAAGTATTTTCAGGTATTTTCCAAGCTTCTCGTATCTGGATGTGCACCTCTCTAGCAAGGCCAAGACAATTTTTCTGATTATTCCCTCAAATATGTTTCCAATCTTTTTACCTTTTCCTCTTCTCTCTCAGAAATGCCTACAACTCATAAGTTTGGTTGCTTTACATAATTTCCGATTTATTGAACTCTTATTTATTTAAATTTACTTTTTTTTTTTGTCTGTGTTAGTTCAAAAAACCTGTTTTGTTTTTTGAAAAGATAGGAAAATTGATATGGTGCTAGGCCGGACACGGTGGCTCACGCCTATAATCCTAGCACTTTGGGAGGCCAAGACAGGTGGATCGCCTGAGCTCAGGAGTTCCAGATCAGCCTGGGCAAGATGGTGAAACCCCGTATCTACTAAAATACAAAAAATTAGCTGTGCATGGTGGCAGGTGCTTGTAATCTCAGCTACTCAGGAGGCTGAGGCATGAGAATTGCTTGAACCTGGGAGGCAGAGGTTGCAGTGAGCCAAGATCGTGCCACTGAACCCCAGCCTGAACAACAAAGCAAAACTCTGTCTCAAAAAAAAAAAAAGAAAGAAAGAAAAGAAAGAAAATTGATATGGTGCTAGCTAGATTAACCAAGAAAAAAGAGAAAAGATTCAAGTAAGCACAAGCACAATCAGAAGTGATAAAAGTGACATTACAACTGATACCACAGAAAACAAAAGATCATCAGAGACTAATATGAATATCTCTATGCATACAAACTAGAAAACCTAGATAAAATGGTTAAATTCATCCCTCCCTGCTCGGATGTGGCTGGAGCTGGAGGCGCAGAGGGCCAGAGATGCTGCAGACCTTCGACCCAGAGCAGCTTGGAGGCAGTGAATAACAGCTCTTCAAGTCTGCAACAAAAAATGGCCTCTTCCAGAGAATTGTTTGAACCTGGGAGGCAGAGGTTGCAGTGAGCCGAGATAGCGCCACTGCGCTCCAGCCTGGGCGACAGAACGAGACTCCATCTCAAAAAAAAAAAAAAAAAAAAAAAGCCTCTTCATAGCTTAAATTACAAAAGTAAACTAAAAGACTTACATGCTTTTGGCCAGGCGCGGTGGCTCACGCCTGTAATCCCAGCACTTTGGGAGGCCGAGGCGGGCGAATCACGAGGTCAGGAGATCGAGACTATCCTGGCTAACACGGTGAAACCCCGTCTCTACTGAAAATACAAAAAATTAGCCGGGCGTGGTGGCGGGCGCCTATAGTCCCAGCTACTCAGGAGGCTGAGGCAGGAGAATGGCGTGAACCCGGGAGGCGGAGCTTGCAGTGAGCAGAGATCGCACGCCTGCACTCCAGCCTGGGCGACAGAGCGAGACTCTGTCTCAAAAAAAAAAAAAAAAAAAAAAAAAAAAAGGACTTACATGTTTTTTTCTTTACTCCAACTCATTCCTTACATGTAGGCTCAATCTTTTCAGTATTTGCTTTACTGGTTCAGCAAAAGCCAGGAAATACAACTTTGTGGTAATCAGAATGTTATCCAACTGTATATTGTTTGTTTTTTGTTTTTTTTTTTTGAGACGGAGTCTCGCTCTGTGGACCAGGCTGGAGTGCAGTGGCGCGATCTCAGCTCACTGCAAGCTCCGCCTCCTGGGTTCACGCTATTCTCCTGCCTCAACCTCCCGAGTTGCTGGGACTGGAGGCGCCTGCCACCACACCTGGCTAATTTTTTGTATTTTTAGTACAGAAGGGGTTTCATGGTGTTGGCCAGGATAGTCTCGATTTCCTGACCTCATGATCTGCCTGCCTTGGCCTCCCAAAGTGTTGAGATTACAGGGGTGAGCCACTACGCCCAGCCCCAACTGTATATTGTTTACCTTATTGTAAATATTGGTGAACAGTGGTCAATAATAGTTTTATATTCCTTTAAAAAAAAAAAAAGAAAATGGGTAAATACCTGGAAACATACAACCTCCTAAGACTAAACCAGGAAAAAATAGATATCCTAAATAGACCAATAACAAGTAATGAAATTGACTCACTAATAAAATAATTTCAAACAAATAAAAACAAGAACAGATAGGTTTACAGCCAAATTTTGCCAGAAGTATAATGAAGAGCTGGTACCAATCTTACTGAAACTATTCCAAAAATTTATGGAATTTTTGGATTGGAAGAATCAACATCATTACAAAGACCACACTAACTAAAGCAATGTACAAATTAAACGCAATTCCTATCAAATTACCAATATCATTTTTTCACAGAATTAGAAAAAACGATCCTAAATACCATATGGAACCAAAAAAGCATTCAAATAGCCAAAGTACTTCTAAGCAAAAAGAACTAAGTCAGAGGCATCATGTGTCTGACTTCAAATTATACTATAATGCTATACTAAAAAAAACAGTATGGCATTGGTACAAAAACAGACAGATTAATGGAATGGAATAGAGAGTCCATTGCTAGGAAGGATACAGCTTAAAAAGGGAGAAAAAAATTGTGAAAGAAAAGAGAATAAAGAACCAGTAATAAAATCACATGCCTACAACCAAGTGATGTTTGACAAAGTTGGCAAAAATAAACAGTGGGGAAAGGGCATTCTATTCAATAAATGGTGCTGGGAAAATTGGCTACCCATAGGCAAAAGAATGAAACTGAATTCCCATTTCTCATCATATACAAACTTTAACTCAAGATGTATTAATGACTTAAATGAAAGACCAGAAGCTATAAAAATCCTAGAAGAAAATTTAGGAAAAACTCTTCTAGATATTGGCCTAGGAAAATAATTCATAACTTAGACCTGAAAAGCAAATGCAACAAAACCAAATATACACAAATGGGACTTAAACTAAAGAGCACAGCAAAAGAAATAATCAACAGAGTAAACAGACAACCTACACAATAAGAACAAAATACTTGCAAACTTTGCATCTGACAAAGAACTAATATCCAGAATCTAAAAAGAACACAAACAACTCAACAACAACAAAGAATAAACAACCTCATTAAAAAAGACCGCAAAGGATATGAACAGACATTTCTCAAAAGAAGACATACAAGTGGCCACCAAACATATGAAAAATTGCTCAACATCACCAATCATCAGAGAAATGCAAATTAAAACCACAATAAAGGCAGGGCGCAGTGGCTCACACCTGTAATCCCAGCACTTTGGGAGGCCAAGGCGGGTGGATCACCTGAGGTCAGGAGTTCAAGACCAGCCTGACCAATATGGTTAAACCCCATCTCTACCAAAAATAGAAAAATTAGCTGGGCATGGTGGCAGGCACCTGTAATCCCAGCTACTCGGAGGCTGAGGCAGGGGAATCTCTTGAACCCAGGAGGCAGAGGTTGCAGTGAGATGAGATCATACCACTGAACTCCAGCCTGAGTGACAGGGCGAGACTCTGTCTCAAACACACACACACACACACATACACACACACACAAAGATATAAACACAACAGATGTTGGTGTGGATGCAGAGAATAATGAATGCTTATTCGCTGTTGGTGGGTCCATAACAACCTCTATGAAAAACAGCATAGAGATTTCTCGAAACACTAAAAATAGAGCTACCATTCGACCCAGTGATTATACTACTAGGCATCTGAAAGAAAAGAAATAATTATATAAAAAAGTCACTTTCACTCACGTGTATTACATTCCTACTCATAATAGTAAAGTCATGGAATTAACCTAAATGTCCATTAATAGTGGACTGGATTTATTTTAATATGGTATATATACACCATGGAATACTATGCAGCCATAAAAATGAAATCATGCTCTGTGCAGTAACATGGATGGAGCTGGGGGCCATTATCCTAAGTGAAATAACTCAGAAACAGAAAATCAAATACCACATGTTCTCATAAGCAGGAGCTAAACAATGAGTACACAAGGACATAAAGATGGAAACAATAGATAGTGAGACTCCAAAAGGGAGAGATTGGGAGGAGGCCAATGGTCAAAAAATTATCTATTGGTAGTGAGATGTGATCACGCCACCGCACACCAGCCAGGGCAACAGAGCGAGATCATGTCTCAAAAAAAAAATGATCTGTTGGGTACAATATTTACTATTTCAGGATAGTTACACTAGAAGCCAAACCTCACCATTATGCAATATATCTATTTGACAAATATGCACTTATACCCTCTGAATCTAAAATAAAAAAAGAAGGAAGTTTATAGTAGTAAACACCTACATCTTTTTTTAAAAAAAGATCTCGCCTGTGTGGTGGCTCACAACTGTAATCCCAGCACTTTGTGAGGCCGAGGCAGGCAGATTGCCCAAGGTCAGGAGTTCGAGAAAGCCTGGCTAACATGGTGAAACCCCATCCCACTAAAAATACAAAAAAATTAGCCGGATGTGGTGGCGCGCGCCTGTAGTCCCAGCTACTTGGGAGGCTGACGGAGAAGAATCACTTGAACCTGGGAGGCAGAGGTTGCAGTGAGCTGAGATTGCGCCACTGCACTCCAGCCTGGGCAACAGATGGAGACTCCGTCTCAAAAAAAAAAGATCTCAAATAAACAACCTAACTTTACACACACACAAACACACACACACACAAATAGCAGAAGGAAAGAAATAACAAAGATTAGAGCATAAATAAATGAAATAGAGAATAAAAAAAGTTTTAATTGGCCAGGCACAGTGGCTCACACCTGTAATCCCAGCAGATCTCTTGAGGCCAGGAGTTTGAGACCAGCCTGGCCAACATGGTGAAACCCTGTCTGTACGAAAAACACAAAAATTAGCCAAGTGTGGTGGCATGCTCCTCTAATCCCAGCTACTTGGGAGGCTGAGGCAGGAGAATCGCTTGAAGCCGGGAGATAGAGCTTACAGTGAGCCGAGATTGTGCCACTGCACTCCAGCTTGGGCAACAGAGTGAGACTCTGTCTCAAAAAAGAAAACAAAACAAAAAATTAATCAATGAAGGTAAGAGTTGATTTCGGGAAAAAAAACTCAAAATCAAAGCCCTTACTTAGACTAAGAACAAAAAGAGAGAATATGTTAATAAAATAAGAAATGAAAGAGAAGACATTACAACTTATTACAGAAGTTTATTTCTTACAGAAATAAACAGAATTATAAGGGACTATTATGAACAATTATACACCAACCAATTTGACAACTTAGAAGAAATGGTAAAATTACTAGAAACATATAAACTACCAAGATGGAATGAAGAATAAATAGAGAGCTTAAAGAGACCAATAACAAATAGAGAAACTAAAGAAGTAATTTTTCAAAACTCCAAAATATAGCCTAGGACCAGATTACTTCATGGGTAAATTCTACCAAACTTTCAAAGAAAATTTAATATAAAACATCCTCAAATTCTTTGAAAAAATAGAAAAAAGAGGTAACACCTTCAGAGTCATTTTATGAGGCAGCATCCCCTTGATATCAAAGCAAGAAAACACACTTTCAAGAAGAAAATTATAGGCCAATATACTTGAGGAACATGGTGTATGAATTAAATCTAAATAAATCTGTTTACAAAGAATCGATTCTCAGCAGAAGCTTTTCAAAACTAAAAAAATTAAAAATTCTCACACTGGATTCTGGATAAACACTCATTTCTAGCCTCTTTGTCAGATATGTTACTGAAACTTACACTAACTGAGGAGTTCGCTTGAGCAGCAGTTTCTTCATCTGTTGGGAGCTGATATATCTGGATGCCATTGCTAATCAATTCACTCATTATCTTACTCTTAAACGTCTGTAAATCATTTTTAGAAATTGTGTCTGCTTTGGCAATCAGTGGTATAATATTCACCTATTAAGAAAGAAGACAAACAAAATCTCATCATTGTTCACCCACAGTTTTTTTGTTTTTTGTTTTTTGTTTTGAGACGGAGTCTCGCTTTGTCGCTCAGGCTGGAGTGCAGTGGCGCGATCTCGGCTCACTGCAAGCTCCGCCTCCCGGCTTCACGCCACTCTCCTGCCTCAGCCTCCCGAGTAGCTGGGACCACAGGCACCCGCCACCACGCCCGGCTAATTTCTTTTTGTGTTTTTAGTAAAGACGGGGTTTCACCGTGTTAGCCAGGATGGTCTCAATCTCCTGACCTCGTGATCCGCCTGCCCCGGCCTCCCAAAGTGCTGGGATTACAGGCGTGAGCCACTGCGCCCGGCCATCCTATAGTTTTTATAGTAAAGCCTTCACAATCTCTGACAACAAATTGCATAACTAGGTAATCACTGGCTGTCATGCTTTTCTTAAAAATTATTTTCCAAAATTATCAATACTTTTGAAGATTCATCTTTTATCCAAATTCAGGTTTAGAAGTCTCAACCTTGTTTCTCTTCTAAAAATCCCTTATACCTCTACACATATGGAGTTAGTAAAATGTAAATAGTAGGACAATGTAAATTATTTTATTTATTTATTTATTTATTTTTGAGACGGAGTCTCGCTCTGTTGCCCAGGCTCTGGAGTGCAGTAGCACGATCTCGGCTCACTGCAAGCTCCGCCTCCCAGGTTCACGCCATTCTCCTGCCTCAGCCTCCCGAGTAGCTGGGACTACAGGCGCCCGCCACCACGCCCGGCTACTTTCTGGTATTTTTAGTAGAGACGGGGTTTCACCATGTTAGCCAGGATATTCTCGATCTCCTGACCTCGTGATCCACTCGCCTCAGCCTCCCAAAGTGCTGGGATTACAGGCCTGAGCCACCGTGCCTGGTCTATTTAATTTATTTTCAATTTTATTTCTTATTAAGCTGAGTGATAAAAGACAAATTGAAAGAACTTTCCTCAAAATTGTGGAAGGGATTTTGTCTTTCTACTTTTTACATCACTTCTTCCATCAATCAATCTTAATTAATGTCCCATTTTCACTCTCTTGCCCCACCTAGATGTGTTTGCAGATAGATTTGCTATTGTTTTTCAAAGACCACCTAAAAAGAATATAGATATTTTTGATTACCATATTCTTTCTTTTTTTGAGGCAGAATCTTGCTCTGTCGCCCAGGCTGGAGTGCAATGGCACAATCTAGGCTCACGGCAACGTCTGCCTCCCGGGTTCAAGCAAGTCTCCTGCTTCAGCCTCCTGAGTAGCTGGGATTACAGGCGCCCGCCACCATACCCGGCTGATTTTTGCATTTTTAGTAGAGACAGGGTTTCACCATGTTGGCCAGGCTAGTCTCGAACTCCTGACCTCAGGATACAACCACCTCAGCCTCCCAAAGTGTTGGAATTACAGGCATGAGCCCCCACACCTGGCCCGGTTACCATATTCTAAAGGCCGTGTGTGTATGTATGTGTGTGCGTGTGTGTGTGTGTGTGTATAAGAACACCTTGCAAACAAATATGTTCATTTTTCTTTTGTAAAAAGACATAATTTCCACATTGAAAGTTAAACATTTGCATATTTGAGGTTGAATTTTTACCCACAAAGTTTTTTCCTAGTGCTTCAATATGAGCACTCCTGCCTTTTGCATTTGCACTTAAATAACTAAACTTTTTAGGAAATAACAATATACAAAATTATATAATATTTTATTACTGTTAAAATATCTTATTAAATTATAACTCCACAAAATCAATATCTGTAATATAGTAGAAATACATAAATATAAATTTTAGGCAGACTGCTTTTGTTTTAGATTGCTCAAAACACATTTTTAAAAAAATCCATGGACAGGCCGGGCGCAGTGGCTCACGCCTGTAATCCCAGCACTTTGGGAGGCCAAGACTGGCAGATCACCTGGGGCCAGGAGTTCAAGACCAGCCTGCCCAACATGGACAAACCCCGTCTCTACTAAAAATGCAAAATTAGCCAGGCGTGGTGGCTCATGCCTGTAATCCCAGCTACTCAGGAGGCTGAGGCAGGAGAATCGCTTGAACCCAGGAGGCAGAGGTTGCAGTGAGCCGAGATTGCGCCATTGCACTCCAGCCTGGGCAACAAGAGCGAAACTCCGTCTCAACAACAACAACAACAACAAAAAGAGTGTATATTCCTGACTATTGAATGTACTACTAATTAAGAACTTGAAGCAGCTCTTAATTTAACTAGAAATCTAATTTATTTCAACTACTTAATGACATCTGAGATTAAGTACAAAGTCTCTTTTCAGTTTGAACAATATATAGTAAAAGTTGAGATTCCTTGGATAAAAGGAACCCAACTTAGAACTTTTTCTCTCTTCAACTAAATAAAGATGTCTTCAGCTAATTTAAGTTGAAGACAGGATGTTTTGTTAGGGCTGAGTGCAGAAAAGAATTTGATAATATGACAATTTCCTTTATATGTATATTGCCCTTCTATATTTAAAAAAGAAAATATACTTTTAACCTTTTTTTTTTTTTTGAGAGAGAGAGAGAGAGGGTCTTGATCTGTGGCCCTGTCTGCAGTGCGGTGGCATGATCACAGCTCACTGCAGCCTCAACCTCCCGGGCTGAAGCAATCCTCCCACCTCAGCCTCCTGAGTAGCTGGAACTACAGGCACATGCTGCCATGCCTGGCTATTTTTTTGTATTTTTTGTAGAGACAGGGTCTCACTATGTTTTTCTAGCTGGTCTCAAACTTCCAGGCTCAGGCAATCCTCCCTCCTCAGCCTCCCAAAGTGCTGGGATTACAGGCGTGAGCCACCATATCTGGCCCTTCTAAATTTTTTATGAAAAATAATTTTAGACTTATGGAAGAGTTGCATGAATATTACAGAGAAAGAAATTGAGGCATCATAATTTTCCCAAAGCCACACAGTGAGCAAGTAACAGGGTCAGGTTTGTGAAAGCAGGCAGCTTGAACCCACTACCCATGCTTTTTTATTTATTTATTTATTTGGAGACAGAGTTTCACTCTTGTTGCCCAGGCTGGAGTGCAATGGCGTGATCTCGGCTCACCGCAACCTCTGCCTGCGGGTTCAAGCAATTATCCTGCCTCAGCCTCCCGAGTAGCTGGGATTACAGGCATGTGCCACCATGCCCAGCTAATTTTGTATTTTTTAGTAGAGACAGGGTTTCACCATGTTGGTCAGGCTGTTCTCAAACTCCTGACCTCAGGTGATCCACCTGTCTCGGCCTCCCAAAGTGCTGGGATTACAGGGTGAGCCCTGGCTCCCAGCCCTCCCCATGCTTTTAATCACAGAAAGCGCTAGACATTTTTCCCAAGGTCACAGACACCTAGCAAGTGATAAAGCAAATATTCAAAAGCTGCTTCCACTGACATGTCCTGTGACCTTTACGTATTCAAAAATTAAAATTCCTTCTGTATGGATAAATCTACAACATTGCATGTTCTGAGCTTCATAAACATTCAACGGACTGATTTTCTGTACAATAAAACCGAACTACAAAAAACTGCTGAAGAATTAGAAAAATTAATCAAATGAACAGAGTCTCATATCGATTTTGAGATTTTACTGAAGCCATGGGGCTTAAGCAGCCTATTGAAAGGAAGTCCTCATGTGTCCCAGGTTTTTGCTGGAAAGAATTATGCTTTTCTTAGCTGTTTCTATATAACAAGCAGTAGCTGCCTGCAGGCTCTTATATTCTGAATCCTGTCTGATATGATCTGTAACCAGGATCACAAAAGCTTTCTGTTTCACACCATCAGTGGTACTAGTCAAACATCAGTGGGATTATTTCACAGTATCATATAGTAAATTTTATTTTAAAAATACAGGCATCCCCCATTTTCCACAGTTTCTCTTTGTTCCTTTTCTTTCCTTCTTTTTTACTTCCTTCCCTCCTTCTTTCTTTTCTTCCTTCCCTCCCTCCCTCCCTCCCCCCTCCCTTCCTCCCTCCCTTCCTTCCTTTCTTTCTTTCTCTCTTTCGCTCTCTTTTCTTTCAACGGGGACTTGCTCTGTTGCCCAGGCTGGAATTGCAGTGACATGATCTTGGCTCACAGCAGCCTGGAACTCCTGGGCTCAAGCAATCCCACAGGTGCACACCACCATGCCTGGCTAATTTTTCTATTTTTTTGTAGAGATGGGGTCTCACTACATTGCCCAGGCTGGTCTTGAGCTCCTGAGCTCAAGCGATGCTCCTGCGTTAGCCTCCCAAAGTGCTGAGATTACAGGCATGAGCCACAGAGCCCAGCCCAGTTTCACTTTCCACAATTTCCCATAATCAACAGCAGTCCAAGTATATTAAATGAAAAATTCTAGAAATACGCAATATACAAGTTTTAAATTGCATGCAATTCTAAATACTGTGATGAAATGTCATGTTGACCCACTCCTTCTCACCCTGGATATGAATTATCTCACTATTCACCTCATTTTATCTCAACACATAGGCATTGTATTATCTCGCATCATCATAAGAAGAGTGAGTACAGTATAATAAGATATTATGAGGCCAGGCGTGGTGGCTCACACTTGTAATCCCAGCACTTTGGGAGGCTGAGGCAGGCAGATCATCTGAGGTTAGGAGTTTGAGAACAGCCTGGCCAACATGGGGAAACCCCATCTGTACTAAAAGTACAAAAAATTAGCCGGGCGTGGTAGCGGGCACCTGTGATCCCAGCTACTCGGGAGGCTGAGGCAGGAGAATCACTTGAATCCGAGAGGCAGAGGTTGCAGTGAGCCGAGATTGTGCCACTGCACTCCAGCCTGGGCAACAAGAGCAAAACTCTGTCTCAGACAAAAAAAAAAAAAAAGATATTTTGAGAGACACAGGTAACTTTCACATAACTTTTAGTACAGTGTATTGTTATAATTGTTCTATTTTATTATTAGTTACTATTGTTAGCTTCAGTCTGCATCTAAGAAACTAACAATAATAACTAATAATAAAAGAGAACTGCATCTCATTTATAAATAAAACTTTATGATAGGTATGTATGCATAGAAAAAAACAGTATATATCAGGCTCTGTACCATGCATGCTTTCAGGCATCCACTGGGGATCTTGTAACTTACTCCCAAGGGTGCTACTCTATAGGCAAATGGCCATGATCTGGGAGGTAAGTCAAGGTTGAAATCTATCAAATGTGAATTGTCTCCCCCAGCAACCAAAAAATTTGTATGTTGAAGCCTCAACCCCCCAGTACCTCAGAATGTGACCTCAACTGAGATAAAGCCTTCAAAGAAGTGATTAAAAAGTGAGACTGGGTCAGGTGCGATGGCTCACGCCTGAAATCCCAGCACTTTGGGAGGCCAAGGTGGGCAGATCACCTGAGATTAGGAGTTTGAGACCAGCCTGGCCAACATGGTGAAACCTCGTCTCTACTAAAAATACAAAAATTAGCTGGGTGTAGTGGTGCATGCCTGTAATCCCAGCTACCCAGGAGGCTGAGGCAGGAGAATCCCCTGAACCTGGGAGACGGAGGTTGCAGTGAGCCAAGATCACACCACGGCACTCCAGCCTGGGCATTAAAAAAAAAAAAAAGTGAGACTGTTACAGTGGGGCCCAACCTAAACTGACTGGCACCCTTATAAGAAGATAAAATGTGAGGTCGGGCACAGTGACTCACGCCTGTAATCCCAACACTTTGGGAGGCCGAGGTGGGTGGATCACCTGAGGTCAGGAGTTCAAGACCAGCCTGGCCAACATGGTGAAACTCATCTCTACTAAAAATACAAAAAATTAGCCGGGTGTGGTGGTGGGCGCCTGTAATCCCAGCTACTCAGGAGGCTAAGATAGGAGAACTGCTTGAACCCAGGAGGCAGAGGCTACAGTGAGCTGAGATTGCACCACTGTACTCCAGCCTGGGCAACAAAAGCGAAACTCCGTCTTGGAAAAAAAAGACAAAATGTGGACACCCAGGAGACACCAGGAAAAACACCATGTGAGAACACAGAGATAAGGTGGTCATCTGCCAGACAAGGACAGAGATTTCAGAAGAAAGCACATCTTCTGACACCTTGATCTTGGACTTCTGTCCTCTAAGACTGTAGGAAAATACATTTTCATTGTTTAAACCACCCAGTCTATGGCATTTTGCTATCCCAGCCCTAACACACTGATGCAAATGCCTTAAATATTAACAGAAAAAGATAATTAGGATATATACATATATTACAAAATGACAGGTACAGTCGTGCACCAAATAATGGCATTTCAGTAAATGATGGGCCACACATATGATGTTGTTCCCATAATATTATAATACTGTACCTTTGCTTTTTGTGGTTGTTATTATTTATTTATTATTTATTTATTTATTTACTGACTCTTGCTCTGTCGCCCAGGCTGGAGTGCAGTGGCGCAATCTCGGCTCACTGCAACCTCCGCCTCCCTGGTTCAAGCGATTCTCCTGCCTCAGTCTCATGAGTAGCTGGGATTACAGGCGCCTGCTACAACGCCCAGCTAATTTTCTGTATTTTTAGTAGAGACAGGGTTTCATGATGTTGGCCAGGCTGGTCTCGAACTCCTGACCTCAGGTGATCCGCCCACCTCAGCCTCCCAAAGTGCTGGGATTACAGGCGTGAGCCTCCGCGCCTGGCTAGAGATCTATTTATTTAATTTCTGGATTCAGGGGATATATGTGCAGGTTTGTTACTTACATATATTGAATATTAGTAAGGTTTTGGTCTCTCGTGTGCCCATCACCCAAATAGTGAGCATTGTACCCAATAGGTAATTTTTCAAATCTCAACCTCCTCCCACCCTTCCCCTTTATAAAGGGCCCAGCGTCTATTATTTGTCTAATACTGAAACTTTTTTTATGTTTAGATACACAGACAAGGCTGGGCGCAGTGGTTCGCGCTTTGGGAGGCTGAGGCGGGCAGATCACTTGAGGTCAGGAGTTCAAGACCAGCCTGGCCAACATGGCAAGACTCCATCTCTATTAAAAATACAAAAATTAGGCCGAGCACAGTGGCTCACGCCTGTAATCTCAGCATTTTGAGAGGCTGAGGTGGGTGGATCACCCGAGGTTGGGAGTTCGAGACCAGCTTGACCAACATGGAGAAACCCCGTCTCTACTAAAAATACAAAATTAGCCAGGCATGGTGGCACATGCCTGTAATCTCATCTACTCAGAAGGCTGAGGCAGGAGAATCGCTTGAACCCAGGAGGTGGAGGTTGCAGTGAGCCCAGATCACGCCATTGCACTCTGGCCTGGGCAACAAGAATGAAACTCAGCCAAAAAAAAAAAATTAGCCGGGCATGGTGGCACAGGCCTGTCAGGCCTATAGTCCCAGCTACTTGGGAGGCTGAGGCCAGAGAATCACTTGAACCCGGGAGGCGGAGGTTGCAGTGAGCCGAGATTGTGCCACTGCACTCCAGCCTGGGAGACAGTAAGACTCCATCTCAAAATAAAATAAAATAAAATAAAATAGATACACAGATACTTACCATTGTGTTATAATTCTACAGTATTCCGTACAGTACCATGCTGTCCAGGTTTGTAGCCTAGGAGCAATAGGCCATACCATAAAAGGCTATAGCCTAGATGTGTAGTAGGCTATATCACGTAGGTATGTGTAGATACACTCTAAGATGTTTGCATAATGATGAAATCACCTAAAGATATGTAACTACACTTGCATGCAAGTGCCTTCAAGATGTATTATTATCTCAAAATTAATATTACATCATGAAAGGTTGAGACCAGGAACAATGGCTCACGCCTGTAATCCCAACAACTCTGGGAGGGCAAGGTGGGTGGATCACTTGAGCCAGAAGTTCAAGTTCAGCCTGGGCAACATAGTGACACCCTGTCTCTACAAAAAATACAAAAATTAGCCAATCTTGGTAGCACACTCCTGTCCCAGTTGCTCGGATGGCTAAGGTGGGAAGATTGCTTGAGCCCAGGAGGTTAGAGGCTGCAGTGAGCTATGATGACGCCACTGCACTCTAGCCTGGGTGACAGAGCAAGACCCTGCCTCAAATACAAAAAAAAAAAAAAGAAAAAGAAGGCTGGGCACGGTGGCTCACACCTGTAATCCCAGCACTCTGGGAGGCCAAGGCGGGAGGATCACGAGGTCAGGAGATCGAGACCATCCTGGCTAACATGGTGAAACCCCATCTCTACTAAAAATACAAAAAAATTAGCCGGGCGTGGTGGCAGGTGCCTGTAGTCCCAGCTACTCCGGAGGCTGAAGCTGGAGAATGGCGTGAACTTGGGAGGCGGAGCTTGCGGTGAGATCGCACCACTGCACTCCAGCCTGGGTGACAGAAGGAGACTCCGTCTCAAAAAAAAAAAGATGGTAGATTTACCAAACATACCTTACTGTCAAGATTCTTCATTGTTAATAGATCAAGAGACTTCAGGGAATGTCCTGTAGGTGAAATGAAGTAAAGACACACGTGGACGCGAGAATCATGGTACTCAAACAAGGAACGTTTAATCTTCAGTTCTTCTTGAAGATAGGCCTCAAATTGGGCATCTATGTAGTCAACTATTGGTTGGTAGCTAAAAAAAAATTTATACATTTAGCATAACAGATTAATAAAATCTAAAGCCTGCTTTTTGACCACTTAATGAGTAGTTAACATGTATGTAAGCAGTTTGCTATAGTGATGAAGAAAAAGTTCATAACATGTCCATACAAAGATATTAATTCTAAACCAATAATAAGGCTCATGCTTTACTCTATGGTTATGTAAAATGTAAACATAGAGGAAAGCTGGGTGCATCTGACAGGGGACTAGTATCCAGAATATACAAAGAATGCAAGCAACTAAACAACAACAAGAAGAAGAACAAATAATCCCATTAAAAAGTGGGCAAAGGACATGAATAGACATTTTTCAGAGCACCAAAACACAAAGCAAAACCACAATGAGATATCATCTTATCTCAGTCAGAATGGCTATTGTTAAAAAGATAAAAAATGGCCGGGCGCGGTGGCTCACGCCTGTAATCACAGCACTTTGGGAGGCCAAGGTGGGTGGATCACGAGGTCAGGAGTTCAAGACCATCCTGGCTAACACGGTGAAACCCTGTCTCTGCTAAAAATACAAAAATTATCTGGGTGTGGTGGCAGGCGCCTGTAGTCCCAGGTACTCAGGAGGCTGAGGTAGGAGAATAGCATGAACCCAGGAGACAAAGCTTACAGTGAGCCGAGATCGTGCCACTGCGCTCTAGCCTGGGCAACAGAGCAAGACTCCGTCTCAAAAAAAAGACAAAAAATAACAGGCCAAGTAGAGTGGCTCATGTCTATAATCCCAGCACTTTGGAAGGCCAAGGTAGAAGGATCACTTGAGGCCAGGAGTTTGACACCAGCCTGGGCAACATAGCAAGACCCCATCTATACAAACAATTTTTAAAATTAGCCAGGCATGGTGGCATGTCCTGTAGTCCCAGTTACTCAAGAGGCTGAGGTGGAAGGATTCACTTGAGCCTGGGAGGTCGAAGCTGCAGTGAGCCAAGCTTGTGCCACTGCACTCCAGCCTGGGTGATGGAATGAAAAACTGTCTCAAAAAATAATAATAAAAATAATTAAATAACATAATTTGGCAAGGGTACACAGAAATGGGAACCCTTAGACACTGTTGGTGGGAATGTAAATTAGTACAACATCTACGGAAAATTTGTACAAATAAAGTTAAATAAAGAAATAAGGAAATAAGCTAAAACTAATAGAAGCTATATTTAAAATTTTTTGCTATAACTGGTTAAATAAAAATCTTGTAAGAAAGTCAATTATATACAAAAGTATTAATCTTATAAGAAAAGAACATTACTTAGGAAAATATTAAAATCTGGAAGAAAAGGTATTACTTACACAAATTAGTCTATGGCAAAGGAAGTCAAATTCCTTGAAATAAGAAAACCTTTTTTAATTTAAATAAGAAAACACTCACCTGGCTTCTTTGTCTATTTGATCACCATACCCTACTGTCTCCACAACAGTCAATTTCAACTGAACATTGCTTTCCTGAAGTTCATATGTCTGAATTTGAAGTCCAACATTTGAGTAAAAATGTGAGGATTTGTTATCTTTCAAGTTAGTATTAAACAATGTGTCTATCAGTGTCGATTTTCCAATTCCAGTTTCCCCTGTAATAGACATAGAGTCAATGTCATAGGGGCATAAAGGGGCTAAGAAAAAGCAACACTTTGAATTCCTACTGTGGTTTTTAAAATCTTAGAAAGTTGAACTCATAGAAGTAGAGAGTAGAATTCTGGCTACCAGAGGCTGTGGGGGAGCAGGAGAAAGGAAAGGTGGAGTAGTTGGTCAAAGGGTACAAAGTTTCTTTTTTTTTTTTTTTACTTTTATTTTAGGTTCGGAGTACACATGCAGGTTTGTTATATCAGTAAACTCATGACATGAGGGATTGTTGTACAGATTATTTCATCACCCAGGTACTAAGCATGGTAACCAATAGTTATTTTATCTGATCCTCTCCCTCCTCCAAACCTCCACCCTCAAGTAGACACCAGTGTCTGTTATCCCCCTTTTTGTGTCCATGTGTTCTCATCATTTAGCTCCCACTTACAAGTGAGAACATGGCACATGTTCTCAGCCATAAAAAAGAAGGAGATCATGTCCTTTGCAGGAACATGGATGGAGCTGGAGGCCATCATCCTTAGCAAACCATCAGAGCTCATTGTAGCACTATTCACAGTAGCAAAGACATGGAATCAACCTAAATGTTCATCAATGGTATACTGGATAAAGAAAATATGGTACATATACACCATGGAATACTACACAGCCATGAAAAAGAATGAGATCATGTCCTTTGCAGGAACATGGATGGAGCTAGAGGCCATCATCCTTAGCAAACAGTTTCAAACAGGAGTAGAAATAAGTTTTGAGATCTATTGCACAGCAGAGTGACTATAGTCAATGTATTGTATATTTCAAAATAATCAAGAGAGTTAATTTCAAATGTCTTATCATAAAAAAATGATAAGTAAACCGGGTAATAGATACATTAATTCACTTGATTGAATCATTCCAAATTGTAAACATATAGCAAAACCTCACATTGTATCCATACATGTAAATAACTATGATTTTTCAATTAAAAATAATATTAATTTTAAAAATAAATAAAGGGTCTCAAATACTTCAAAGCCTGGGATGGCCTTGAAAGTATACATGCTAGGCCGGGCGCAGTGGCTCACGCCTGTAATCCCAGCACTCTGGGAGGCTGAGGCGGGCGGATCACGAGGTCAGGAGATCGAGACCATCCTGGCTAACATGGTGAAACCCCGTCTGTACTAAAAATACAAAAAATTAGCCGGGCGTATTGGCGGGCGCCTGTAGTCCCAGTTACTTGGGAGGCTGAGGCAGGAGAATGGCATGAACCTGGGAGGCGGAGCTTGCAGTGAACCGAGATTGCGCCACTGCACTCCAGCCTGGGCAACAGAGCGAGACTCCGTCTCAAAAAAAAAAAAAAAAAAAAAAAAAAAAAAAAAAAAAAAATATATATATATATATATATATATATATATATATACATGCTAGCCCTGATTCTCTCAGTCATTAACATAATGGAGAAAGAAAGTATATACTAAGCTACATCAGACTTTTAAGAGCACAGGAATGTGTCAATTTTTAACAATCACTACAGGTCGAGTGTGGTGTCTCATGCCTGTAATCCCAGCACTTTGGGAAGCTGAGGTGGGCAGATTGCTTGAGCCCAGGTGGCTGAGGCTACAGTGAGCCACAATCACACCATTGCACTCCAGCCTGGGCAACAAAGTGAGAACCTGTCTCAAAAATAAAAGGATTACATAATATGGCTAAGATGAGAATCACTGTAAACATGAAGATATATTTGAATTAATAGCATCAATGTTACACTGCTTAAGATAAGTTGAAATGAACATTGGGAAAAATGAAGGAATAATTCAAATGAGGTATTTGACACTTACCCACACAGAGAATATTAAAAGTGAATCCTTGTCGGATAGATCTGCTCACCAACTGATTGGGCAAACATTCAAAACCAAAATGTCCGATCGTAGTTAAACAACGAATATTATTTTCTTTTTGCTTAAATAAAACAAAAATTTAGAGTTTTGTGTTAGAATAAAAAATGAAGTCATTTGAAAGGAAAATGATTATAGTACATCAAATAAATTAGAATTGATTATCATTTGCTTATCATACTTCAGACAAGATGCAAATATATTAAGTAAATTTGTGAAAATAGAAGTCTGTGTTCAAACACATAGATTTGGCTATTATTTTTATAAATAAAGTGAATCTATCTCTCAGCACACTCAAAGAGGCTCTGTTTCTAAATTTTAAAAGAGACGGGACAGGCACGGTGGCTCATGCCTGTAATCCCAGCACTTTGGGAGGCTGAGGCGGGCGGATCATGAGGTCAGGAGTTCGAGACCAGCCTGGCCAACATTGTGAAACTCCATCTCTACTAAAAATACAAAATTAGCCGGGCATGCTTGTACTAAAAATACAAAATTGGTGGTGCAAGCTTGTAATCCCAGCTACTCAGGAGGCTGAGGCAGGAGAATCACTTGAACCCGGGAGGGGGAGGTTGCAGTGAGGCAAGAGCACACCACTGCACTCCAGCCTGGGTGACAGAGTGAAACTCTGTCTCAAAAAATTAATTAATTAATTAATTAAATAGGGAATTAAGGAAATACTACAAGAAACTCTAATGTATTACTGTAACATAATAAATTATTTCTTCCATAAGAAAAAAGAAAAAAACTTTAACATCCTTTCATTCTGCTGCAGCGTATTAATATATTGAGAAAATCCCACACATGTTAATCCAGATGCTTCTCAACTTATGATGAGGCTATGTCCCAAGAAACCCCTCCTAAATTGAACATATTGTAAGTCAAAACTGCATTTAACACACATAACAAAACTGAACATTATAGCTCAGCTTTGCCTGCCTTAAACATGCTCAGAACACTTACATTAGCCTACAGTTGGGCAAAATCAACTAACACAAAGCTTATGTTATAATAAAGTATTAAATATCTCATGTAATTTATCAAATAAAGTGAAAAACAGCACTATTATAGAGTCAACAATTTAAGTTGAATGATTGTAAGCTGGAGATCCTCTACATATGTGAGGAAACCAAAATCAATTTGAAATTTTTTAAAAATCAAATGATGTATACTTCAAATTTGTTATATACCCTCTGAGGACTTGTGTTATATCAAAGAAATCTACTACTAATAACACATTCTAGAAAATTAGAAATCCATCAGTATTACACACAAAGTTACCAACTGATCATTTTTAAAAGGTTAAAAGATCATTCATTTTTTATTTCTAAGCACTTCTATTTTAAAAATGGGAATTATACAACCCCCTGCACAACTATAAACACATTAAATACCACTTTGCAATGACAGCTCAGCATACTTCACAGTTCTTAACACTATTTTATGAGGAATACAAAATACCTTTTTATCTAAATTAACCCGCTTTAAAAATGTTTTAGTATATGTGAGAATAAAGGAATTATAAATCAGTAGGAAAGATTTTAAGGTAGAAGCATCAACAATCAGCTCAGTAGATGTTGTCTACATTTATTTTGTACCTTTATAAAACAAGAACATGCTAATCGGCCTGGGAGGCAGAGGTTGCAGTAAGCTGAGATCTCGACTCACTGCAACCTCCATCACCCGGGCTCCAGCAATTTTCCAGCCTCAGCCTCTAGAAAAGCTGGGACTACATGCATGCGCCACCATGTCCAGCCAATTTTTGTATTTTTTGTAGAGAAGGGGTTTCACCATGTTGGCCAGGCTGGTCTCGAACTCCTGACCTCAGGTGATGCGCCTGCCTCGGCCTTCCAAAGTGCTGGGATTACAGGTGTGATCCACTGCACCTGGCTAATTTTTGTATTTTTGATAGAGACGGGGTCGCACCATGTTGCTCGGGCTGGTCTTGAATTCCTGAGCTCAAACAATCCTCCTGCCTTAGCCTCCAAAGGGCTGGGATTACAAGTGTGAGTCACTGAGCCCGATCTACTAACAGAGATTTTTTTTTTTTTTTTTTGAGACGGAGTCTCGCTCTGTCGCCCAGGCTGCAGTGCAGTGGCACGATGGCTCACTGCAAGCTCCGCCTCCCGGGTTCATGCCATTCTCCTGCCTCAGCCTCCCGCGTAGCTGGGACTACAGGCACCCACCACTACGCCCGGCTAATTTTTTGTATTTTTAGTAGAGATGGGGTTTCACCGTGTTAGCCAGGATGGTCTCGATCTCCTGACCTCGTGATCCGCCCGCCTCAGCCTCCCAAAGTGCTGGGATTACAGGCGTGAGCCACCGCGCCCGGCCTACTAATAGAGATATTAAAACAGCTATTATAAATGTGCAGAGACATAAAGGAAAGTGTGCATACACAATGAGTAAAAAGACAAAAATCCCAGGAGAAAAACAAAAATTATAAAATTAAGATGAAAGCAGAAAGCATGGCCAGGCATGTTGGCTCACGCCTGAAATCCCAGCAGTTTGAGAGGCTGAGGCAGAAGGATCACTTGAGGTTAGGAGTTCGAGACCAGCCTGGCCAACATAGTGAAACCCTGTGTCTACTAAATATACAAAAATGAGCCCGGCATGGTGGCAGGAGCCTGTAATCCCAGCTACTCAGGAGGCTGAGGCAGGCGAATCCCTTGAGCCAGGGAGGCAGAGGTTGCAGTGAACTGAAATCGGACCACTGCATTCCAGCCTGGGCAACAGAGGGAGACTACATCTCAAAAATAAATAAATAAAAGCAGAAAGCAAAGAAATAGGAAATAGGTCTTAGAAAAAATTAAATAAGCAAAAATTTGCTGCTTTGAAAAGATTGATAAGATTGATAAACACCTAGCTGGACTAATAAAAACACCCAAAACAGCCAGGCATGGTGGCTCACGCCTGTAATCCCAGCACTTTGGGAGGCTGAGGCAGGGAGATCACCTGAGGTCAGGAGTTCGAGACCAGCCTGACCAACATGGAAAAATGCAGTCTCTACTAAAAATACAAAAATTAGCCGGGCATGGTGGCACACGCCTGTAATACCAGCTACTCAGGAGGCTGAGGTAGGAGAATCACTTGAACCTGGGAGGCAGAGGTTGCGGTGAGCCAAGATCGCACCACTGCACTCCAGCCTGGGCAACAGAGCAAGACTCCATCTCAAAAAAACAAAAAGCAAACAAACAAAAAACACCCAAAACACAAATTGCTCATAGCAGAAGTGGGAGAACATTACTACAGACCACACAGATAACAAAATTAGACTACTGTGAACACATTGATGAACACATTTTGCCAATGATTTTGACATAACTCTTTTGCCAACAAACTTGAAAATAAATAAATTTCATTGGAAAAAAAACAAATTATAAAAATGACACAATGGGAAATAGGAAATCTAAATAGTCATATATCTATTGAAGAAATTATAGCCAAAAACCTTTCCACAAAGAAATCTTCAGGCCCTGCTGGTTTCACTATTGAATTCTATCAACAAGCAGTTAAAAGAAAAATTCACACAAACTCTCTACAAAACAGAAGAGGGGGCAATTTTTTCCAATGTATTTTATGAAACCAGATATAATGGCAATATAAACACCTGACAGGCCAGGGGCGGTGGCTCATGCCTGTATCCTAGCACTCTGTGAGGTCGAGGCGGGTTGGATCACCTGAGGTCAGGAGTTCGAGACCAGCCTGACCAACATGGTGAAACTCCATCTCTACTAAACACAAAAAATTAGCCGGGCATGGTGGCACGTGCCTGTAATCCCAGCTACCTGGGAGGCTAAGGCAGGAGAATCCCTTGAACCCAGGAGGCAGAGGTTGCAGTGAGCTGAGATTACACCATGCACTCCAGCCTGGGTGACAGAGTGAGACTCCATCTCAAAAAAACAAACAAACGAACAAAAAAACACCTGGCAAAGACATCACAAAAAGAGAAAATTATACATTAATTTCTGTCATGTGCATAGCTGCAAAAATTCTTTTTTACTACTATAATTTTAATTGTACAACTAGTAAGTGTGCAAATAAATTTTTCTTAACAACTGAAATATTGAAATGAAAGATAATATTCCATTTGACTATTCCCCACATCCTATCTCCTTCCTCTTTTCCCTATTTTTATGATTTTTATGATTCTAGACATTAAAAAATACTTTTATACACACAAATATAGAGGTATTAAATTTTAAAAACACATACATGGCCAGGTACAGTGGCTCACGCCTGTAATCCCAGCACTTTGGGAGGCTGAGGTGGGCAGATCACCAGAGGTCAGGAGTTCAAGACCAGCCTGGCCAGCGTGGTGAAACCCGGTCTCTACTAAAAATACAAAAAAAAAAAATTAGCCAGTCATGGTGGCGGAGGCCTGTAACCCCAGCTACTCAGGAGGCTAAGACAGGAGAATTGATTGAACCTGGGAGGCAGAGGTTGCAGTAAGCCGAGATCGCGCCATTGCACGCCAGCCTGGGCCACCAGAGTGAAACTCTTGTCTCACAAAAAAAAAGCAAACATTCTGCAACTTGCTTTTTTCTACTAAAATTCTATACATGTTAATCAGCTAGCTTTATTGAGGAATAATATATATGTAATAAAATTCACCAACTTTATGTGCACAATTTGATAAATTTTAACAAATGTGTATAGTAATGTAATCACCATCATGATCACCATATAGAACATTTCTGACATCCCTAAAACTTTCCCTATTAGCCCCTATTCAGTCAATTTGTAACCCTCATCCCTTAGCCCTGGCAACCTCTCATCTGTTTTCAGTTGCTATAGTTTTACTTTTTCTAGAATTTCATTTAGAAGAAATCATACTGCATGGAGTTTTTTTTTTTTTATCTTAACAAAACATTACCAAATCAATTCACTTGTATATAAAAAAGATTATAGATTAAAACAATTGGCATTTATTGTAGAAATGCAAGGTTAGTTCAGCACTCAAAAATCAATAACTGATAAACTATAAAATACTGATGCAAGAAATTGAAAAGGACACAAAAAAATGAAAAGATATTCCATGTTTATGGACTGAAAGAATCAATATCGTTAAAATGTTCATACCACTGAAAGCAATCTACATATTTAACTCAATCCCTATCAAAATACCAATGACATTCTCCACAGAAATAGAAAAAATACACCGGGCGCGGTGGCTCACGCCTGTAATCCCAGCACTTTGGGAGGCCGAGGTGGGTGGATCATGAGGTCAGGAGATCGAGACCAACCTGGCTAACACGGTGAAACCCTGTCTCTACTAAAAATACAAAAAAAAGGCTGGGCGCAGTGGCTCACGCCTGTAATCCCAGCACTTTGGGAGGCCGAGGCGGGCGGATCATGAGGTCAGGAGATCGAGACCATCCTGGCTAACACAGTGAAACCCCGTCTCTACTAAAAATACAAAAAATTAGCCGGGTGTGGTGGTGGGTGCCTGTAGTCCCAGCTACTCGGGAGGCTGAGGCAGGAGAATGACGTGAAGCTGAGAGGCAGAGGTTGCAGTGAGCCGAGATTGCGCCACTGCACTCCAGCCTGAGCAACAGAGCGAGACTCTGTCTAAAAAAAAAAAGAAGAAGAAGAAAAGAAAAAAGAAATAGAAAAAATAATCCTAAAATTTACACGTACCCACAAAAGACACAGAATACTCAAAGCAATGCTGAGTATTCTGGGTACACTGAAGGAATCACATTACTTGACTTCAAATTATAATCAGAACTACAATAACCAAAACAGCATGGTACTGGCATGAAAACAGACATATAGACCAATGGAACAGAATACAGAACTCAGAAATAAATTCAGACATGTACAGTGAACTCATTTTTGACGAAGGTGCTAATAGCATACAGTGGGGAAAGAAGAGTCTCTTTCTTCTTTCTGTGCTGGGAAAATTGGATATCCATATGTAAAAGAATGAAAACAGACTCCTATCTCTTATCATATATAAAAATCAAATAAAAATGAATTAAAGACATAAATCTAAGCTGTGAAACTATGAACCTACTAAAAGAAAAGATTGGGGAAACTTTCCAGGTCATTGACCTGGGCAAATATTTCTTGGATAATGCCCCACAAGCACAGGAAACCAAAGCAAAAATGGACAAATGGGATCATATGAAATTAAAAAGCTTCTACACAGCAAAGAAAGTGATCAACAAAGTGAGGAGACAACCCACTGAATGGGAGAAAATGTTTGCAAACTATCCCCCTGATAAGGATTAATAACCAGAATATGTAAGAAGCTCAAATAACTCAATAGGAAAAAATCTAATAATCCAATTTAAAAACTGGCAAGTGACTGGAATACACTTGTCTCAAAAGAAGACATACAAATGGCAAACAGGTATATAAAAAGGTGCTCAACATCATTGACCATCAGAGAAATTCCAATCAAACCTACAATGATATATTATCTCACCTGAGTTAAAGTGGTTTTTACCCAAAAGACTGGCAATAACAAATGCTGGCGAAAATGTGGAAAAAAAGAGAACCCTCTTACACTGTTGGTGGGAATGTGAATTAGTATGGAGAACGTATGGAGGTACCTCAAAAAACTAAAAATAGAACTACCTATGATCCAGCAATCCCACTGCTAGGTATATACCCAAAAGAAAGAAATTAGTACATTGAAGAGATATCTACACTCCCATGCTTATTGCAGCACTATTCACACTAGGCAAGATTTGGAAGCAACCTAAGTGTCCATCAACAGATGAATGGACCGAGAAAATGTGGTACATATACACAATGGAATACTATTCAATCATCAAAAAGAATGAGATCTTGTTATTTCCAACAACATGGATGGAACCTAACATTATGTTAAGTGAAATAAGCAAGTCATGGAAAGACAAACTTCACATGTTCTCACTTACTTGTGGGAGCTAAAAATTAAAACAATTGAACTCACAGAGATAGAGAGTGGAAGGATGGTTACCAGAGGCTAAGAAGGGTAGTGGGGGTGGTGAGGGGGTGGTTAATGGGTACAAGGATATAGTTAGATAGAATGAATAGGGCCCAGTATTTGGTAGCACAACAGGGCGACTATAGTCAACAATAAATTGTACATTTTAGAAGAATGAAGGGTACAATTGAAATGTTTCTAACACAAAGAAATGAAAAATACTTAAGGTAGTGGATACTCCATTTATCCTGATATGATTATTACACATTGTGTGCCTATAACAAAATATCTCATGTGCCCCATAAATATATAGACCTGCTATGTACCCATAAAAATTAAAAAGTAAGGGCTGAGCATGGTGGCTCAAGCCTGTAATCCCAGAATTTTGGGAGGCTGAGGCTAGAAGATCTCGTGAGCTCAGGAGTTCGAGACCAATCTGGGCAACATAGTGAAACCCTGTCTCTACTGAAAATAAAAACTAAAAAAATAGCTGGGTGTGGTGGTACATGCTCGTCGTCCCAGCTACTCTGGAGGCTGAGGCGGGAGAATCACTTAAGCCCAGGAGTTAGAGTTTGCAGTGAGCTATGATTGTGCCACTGCGCTGCAGCCTGGGTAACCGAGTAAAACCCTGTCTCAAAAAAAAAAAAAACAAATTTAAAAATCAATAAACATATTTCACCATATTAATAGTATAAAGTAAAATCACCATATGACTGACTCAATAAGTGAAAAATATTATATTTGATGAATTGAATTGAAGACCCATTTGTGATTTTTAAAGTCTATTAGTAAAATAAGAATTAAAGAGAACTTCATCAATCTGATAAAAACTGTATTAGAAAAAAATTTAAATCTAACATCATACTTAATAGTAAACATCTGAGTGCTTTCTTCACAAGATTGAAAATAAAGCAGAGATGTCAGCTGTTGCCATTTTTATACATTGTACTGGAGGTTCTTTTTTTTTTTTTGAGACGGAGTCTCGCTCTGTCGCCCACGTTGGAGTGCAGTAGCGCGATCTCGGCTCACTGCAAGCTCCGCCTCCCGGGTTCACGCTGTTCTCCTGCCTCAGCCTCCTGAACAGCTGGGACCATAGGCACCCGCCACCACGCCCGGCTAATTTTTTGTATTTTTATTAGAGATGGGTTTCACCATGTTAGCCAGGATGGTCTCAATCTCCTGACCTTGTGATCCGCCCGCCTCGGCCTCCCAAAGTGCTGGGATTACAGGCGCGAGCCACCACACCCGGCCTGTACTGGAGGTTCTTACCAGTCAATAAGGCAAACAAAAAGCATAAATATTTAAAAGAGTTTGTCATTTTATATTGAAAAAAGGTAGAAAATATACAAGAATCTACAGAGCATCTACCAGAACTACTAAGAGAACATATAAAAATTACAAGATACAAAGTCAATATACAAAAATCAGTTATATTGATTTCTAGCTTCTGCTCAGAGATGTGGAGAGCAGAAAAAAGACATCACTACTAATACTACAGGAATAAAATAATGAACTAAGGCAAGATCACAACTTTTTTTTTTTTTTTTTTTTTTTTTTTTTTTTTTTTTTTTTGAGACGGAGTCTCGCTCTTTCGCCCAGGCCGGAGTGCAGTGGCACTATCTCGGCTCACTGCAAGCTCTGCCTCCCAGGTTCACGCCATTCTCCTGCCTCAGCCTCCCAAGTAGTTGGGACTACAGGCGCCCGCCACCGTGCCCAGCTAATTTTTTGTATTTTTAGTAGAGATGGGGTTTCACCGTGTTAGCCAGGATGGTCTCGAGCTCCTGACCTCATGATCCACCCGCTTCGGCCTCCCAAAGTGCTGGGATTACAGGCGTGAGCCACCGCGCCCGGCCAGATCACAACTTTTTAAAAACTCATCCTAGTACTGATGTTTCAGGTCAACCAATTGTTCCAGAATCGAAGGAGAGACAGAAACCCACAGGAAAAGACAAGATGGGAGCATCAACTTTTCTAGGCAAGAAAGATGCAGACATCAGTGAGAAGAGTTCTAAAGCAAGGAGCAAATTGCTAGAACATGCCTTGCCTGACAAGTAAAAAGTATGAGCCATAAACAGGAATCATCTGTAGGTGCTTTTTTCTTTTCTTTTCTTTTCTTTTTGAGACAGAGTCTCGCTCTATTGACCAGGCTGGAGTGCAGTGGTGCTATCTCAGCTCACTGCAACTTCCGCCTCCCTGGTTCAAGCAATTCTCCTGACTCAACGTCCTGAGTAGCTGGGGTTATAGCCGTGCCACCATGCCCAGCTAATTTTTGTATTTTTAGTAGAGACGGAGTTTCACTCTGTTGGCCAGGTTGGTCTTGAACGCCTCACTTCGTGATCCACCCGCCTCACCTCGTGATCCACCCGCCTCACCCTCCCAAAGTGCTGGGATTACAGGCGTGAACTGCCACACCCAGGCCTGTAGCTGCTTTTTTTTATTTGCTTTCTGGTTTGGTTTTTATTTGTCCTTATTTGGAAATCTGTCATTCTAAGTAGAGAATACAAGGTATATTAATTATATTTTTTAATTTATTAAGGTTTGATTTAATGTATGTATTTAATTTTTATTTGTAATTTCAACTTTTAGATTCAGAGAGTACATGTGCAGGTTTGTTATGAGGAAATACTGAATGTGCTGAGTTGGGGGTGTGAATGATCCCATCACCCAGGTACTGAGCATAGTACTCAATAGGTAGATTTTCTGCCCTCACCCCCTTCCTCCCTCACCCTCTAGTAGTCCTCAGTGTCCATTGTTGCCATCTATGGCATGAGTCTCATACTCATATGTCTATGAGTACCCAATGTTTACCCCCACTTATGAATGAGAACATATGGTATTTGGTTTTCTGTTCATGTATTAATTCACTTAGGATAATGGCCTCCAGCAGCACCCATGTTGCTGCAAAGGACACATTTCAATTTTTATAGCTGCATAGTATTCTATGGTGTATATGTACCACTTTTTTGGTTTTTTTGAGATGGAATCTTGCTCTGTCGCCCAGGCTGGAGTGCAGTGGTGTGATCTCAGCTCACTGCAATCTCCGCCTCCCAGGTTCAAGCGATTCTCCTGCCTCAGCCTCCCGAATAGCTGGGATCACAGGTGCCCACCACCACACCTGGCTAATTTTTTGTATTTTTAGTAGAGACAAGCTTTCACCATGTTGGCCAGCCTGGTCTCAAACTCCTGACCTCAGGTGATCCGCCTGTCTCGGCCTCCAGAAGTGCTGGGGTTACAGGCATGAGCCACCGCGCTTAGCCATGTACCACATTTTTAAATCCAATCTGCCATTGATGGACACCTAGGTTGATTCCATGTCTCAGCTATTGTGAATAGCGCTGAGATGAAAACAAGTGCAGGCCAGGTGCGGTGGCTCACACCCATAATCCCAACACTTCAGGAGGCTGAGGCAGGCAGATCACTTGAGGTCAGGAGTTTGAGAGCAGCTTGGCCAACATGGTGAAACCCCATCCCTACTAAAAATACAAACATTAGCTGGGCGTGGTGCATGCCTGTAATCTCAGCTACTAAGGAGGCTGAGGCACGAGAATCGGTTGAACCCGGGAAGTGGAGGTTGCAGTAAGCCAAGATTGTGCCACTGCACTCCCGCCTGGGTGACAGAGCGAGACTCTATCTCAAATTAAAAAAAAATAAAACACGATGGGCGTGGTGGCTTACACCTGTAATCCCAGCACTTTGAGAGGCTGAGGCAGGCGGATCACCTGAGGTCGGGAGTTTGAGACCAGCCTGACCAACATGGTGAAACCCCGTCTCTAATAAAAATACAAAATTAGCCAGGTGTGGTGGCGCATGCCTGTAATCCCAGCTACTCAGGAGGCTGAGGCAGGAGAATCACTTGAACCCAGGAGGCAGTGGCTGCAGTGAGCCAAGATTGAGCCATTGCACTCCAGCCTGGGCAACAAGAGCAAAACTCTGTCTCGAAAAGAAAAGAAAAGGAAAAAAGAGAAGAGAAGAGAAAGAAGAGAAGAGAAGAGAGAAAAGCAAAGGAAGGGAAGGGAAGGGGAGGGGAGAGGAAGGGAGGGGAGGGGAGGGAAGGGAAGGGAAAGGAAAGGAAAGGAAGAGAGGAGGGGAGGGGAGGGGAGGGGAGCATGTGTCTTTTTTGTAGAACAAAAAATAACCTGTAGCTCCTTGAAAACTTTTTCTCCTTGAACTCAACTAGACATTCAGTGAAAGACTGATAGGACTCTGAAAAAAAAATATCTCTCTCAAGTTACAGAACTGGGACATGCAACAGCAGCAATGCTGGCAAGAAGCTCCACTCAGAACTTTCTCCTCTACAGAAAAAAAAGCCTTCATCTATGGGTGAAGAGCCAGGAAGCACTCTCTTAGGGCGCTGGTGAAAGCACATTGCTGCTGAAAGTAGGGAACACAAAGAAAACTTGAAGCCCTAGAAGATGTGCAGAAATCCACAATGGATTCAGAACCATGTCAGAAGAAAAGAAAGAGAAGATCAAATCTCTGGGGCCCAGAGGCAGAGTGTTTGCCTAAGACTGGCAATCAAATAAAAACGTATTCTCACGTACCTTCATCACCAGGCTAACTGCTGTCAAGATACATATTCTTTGCAAGAGATATTGCAAGAGTCATACTCTTTCTGAGGCATAGCACAAAAGGAAGACTTAAGGTTGAGGGTGAAATCATCATCAGAAAAACATCCTCTGGCAAACCAACCCCACCCTCAACACAAGGTATCACCAGAGGCATTCAAAGCCCATAGGGTAGGCCAGGCGCAGTGGCTCATGCCTGTAATCCCAGCACTTTGGGAGGCAGAGGCGAGCAGATCACCTGAGGTTGAGAGTTTGAGACCAGTCTGACCAACATGGAGAAACTCCCTCTCCACTAAAATTACAAAATTAGCCGGGTGTGGTGGTGCATGCCTATAATCCCAGCTACTCAGGAGGCTGAGGCAGGAGAATCGCTTGAACTCAGGAGGCAGAGGTTGCAATGAGCAGAGATTGTGCCACTGCACTCCAGCCTGGGCAACAAGAGTGAAACTCTATCCCCCCCCCCAAAAAAAGCCCATAGGGTAGTAAGAATCACACTATAGCAACATCAAATCTCAAGCCCAGCTTTACTCAGAGAAACACAAACCTCTGTACTAAAGGCCTGGTAAAAGAAAAGGCATGTCAGTTTCAGACATAAAATCTACTTATCTCAGTTTCTATGGTTCTACATAAGATGTCCAGTTTTCAGCCTCCAAAATTAGCCGGGCATGGTGGTGGGCTCCTATAATCCCAGCTACTTGGGAGGCTGAGGCAGGAGAATTGCTTGAACCTGGGAGGTGGAGGTTGCAGTGAGCAGAGATAGCGCCATTGCCCTCCAGCCTGGGCAACAAGAGCGAAACTCCGTCTCAAAAAAAAAAAAAAGTATTGTCAAGACCAATGTCAAGGACATTTTCCCCTATGTTATCTTCTCAGAGTTTTATGATTTCAGGTCTTACTTTTAGGTCTTTTATCTATTTTGAGTTGGTTTTTTGGTATAGTATAAGATAATGGTCCAATATCATTCTTTTGCATATAGAAATTCAGTTTTCCTGGAACCATTTAGTGAAGAGATGATTTTTTTCCTCATTATGTCCTCTTGGTGCCCTTTTCAAAAATTAGCTAACCATGAATGTTTGGATTTATTTCTGGGAGCTCTATTGTGTTTCACTGGTCTATGTTTCTGTTTCTATGATGGTACCATACTATACTGATTACTATAGCTTTGTAATATAATTTTAAATCAGGATGTGTGATGCTCTGTGTTCATTGCAGTATTTTTTTAACAGCTAAGATATGGAAACTTAAGTTCTATTATGATCCTAGTCACTCTTTTTTCAATCCCTCCCTTCACTTCTTTTATCCCTCTCTCCCTTCCTCCCTCTCTTTCTCTCATTCTTTGTTTCCACTATAAATGGAACTACTGTATGATCTAGCAATCCCACTACTGGGTATATACCCAAAGGAAAAAAAATCAGTATATAGAAGAGATCTCTGCATCCCTGTGTTTATTGAACCAGTATTCACCAGAGCAAAAATATGGAATCAACCTAAGTGTCCATCAACAGACATATGGATTAAAAAGTTGTATATATACACATTTAAATACTATTTGGGGCCAGACATGATGGCTCACGCCTGTAATCCCAGCACTTTGGGAGGCTGAGGCGGGTGGATCACCAGAGGTCAGGAGTTTGAAACCAACCTGGCCAATATGTTGAAACCCCATCTCTACTAAAAATACAAAATTATCCAGGCATGGTGGCACATGCCTGTAATCCCAGCTACTTGGGAGGCTGCGGCCGGCAGGAGAATCAATTGAACCTGGGAGGCAGAGGTTGCAGTGAGCTGAGATCATGCCATTGCACTCCAGCCTGGGCAACAAGAGTGAAACTCCATCTCAAAAAAAAAAAAAAAAATACAATTTGGCCACACACAAAAATGAAAACCTGTCATTTGCATTAACATGGATGGAACTAGAGGTCATTATGTTAAGTGAAGTAAGTCAGACACAGAAAGACAAATATGTCACTCATATGCATCAGCCTAAAAAGTTGACCTCATAGAGGTAGAGTAGAATGATAGCTACCAGAGGCTGGGAAGGGTGTGTGAGTAGTGGGGGGATGAACAGAGGTTGGCTGGTGGGTTCAAACATTCAGTTAGGCAGAAGAAATAAGTTCTAATGTTCTATAGCAGAGTAGGGAGACTATAGTTTATAACAATGTATTGTATATTTCAAAATAGCTAAAAGAGGGGATTTGAAATGTTCCCAAAACATAGAAATAATAAATATTCGAGGTAATAGATACATGAAGCACCCTGACTTGATTATTATGTATTCTATGCATATAACAAAATATCACATGTACCCCATCAATATGTATTAATATTACATATCATTTAAATTTTTTAAAAAACAGAGGGGTCCTTGGAGAGGTAATTAGGTCATATGGCTCCACCCACATGAATAGGACTAGTGCTTTTATAACAGAAGCTTGAGGGACACTGTTTGCTTCTCCTGCCATGTGAGGACACAGCTAGAAGCCATTTTTGAAGCAGAGAGTAAGCCCCCACCTGACACCAAACCTGCTGGTGCTTTGATCTTGGACTTCCCATCCTCTAGAACTGTGAACAATGCATTTCTATTGTTTATAAATTACCAAGTCTGAGGTATTTTGTTATAGCTGCCCAAACAGACTAAGGCACTTGCTAAAGATTTGTTGCTAGCATTTGCATATCAGCATTTGCATAATATTTGGCTAATTGGCTTTTGGGATCCCTTCTAATCCTAAAATTTTATGTTTTAGAGTCATGTGAACAAAGGAGTATTAACCATGATTTGTTAAACAAGACAGCCCAAAGATAAAATGCAATGAGCATAGGCCAATGTTTCAGTCCCTGAGAAATTCCTCTGATGGTTATTCATGAAAAGCAATGACAGGCCAGGCACAGTGGCTCATGCCTATAATCCCAATACTTTGGGAGACTGAGGCGGGTAGATCACCTGAGGTCAGGAGTTCGAGACCAGCCTGGCCCACATGGTGAAACCCTGTTTCTACTAAAAAAAAATCCAAAAGTTAGCCGGGCATGAAGGCAGGTGTCTGTAATCCCAGCTACTTGGGAGGCTGAGGCGGGAGAATCACTTGAACCCAGGAGGCAGAGGTTGCAGTGAGCTGAGATCACGCCACTGCACTCCAGCCTGAGCAACAGAGCCAGACTCAGTCTCAAAAAAAAAAAAAAAAAAAAAACTTGCTCTAACCTCACACTCAGTAAAGCAATCAGCAAGCAGCCATCCAACCATTTGCTAAAATAACTTCATTAAAAAATTATTTATTGTCAGTGCATACATTCTGCAAATATATCCATCAAAACAGCACTGTTCTTCTCATTTATTGGGCGATTCAGAAGTTTTACTTTGAATTTCTTTGGTGTTAAATAGAAATAGTCTGTTGCACTGCTAACAAGGTCATCGGACTCAAAAAACATGTAACAATTATCTAAATCACCATTGATACTTAAAACTCCAATTAGTATAAAAGCTAATTCATGCCCAAACATAACAAACAAGACTTTATCATCTATGCCTACATCAGTTTTCCAAGTCAATATTTTTAAGCTATATAATCTTATTGAAGTAAAAAATGCAGAGTTATATTTGAAAGATATACTTAACTGTATCTCCATCAGCAGGTATTTGTGTGGGCATAGGCATTGTTCTTTCTGCCATGCTACACTAAAAGAGCTGGAAATTAAAAAAATAAACATTTTTTAAAATTTCTTACAAAGGCTATATTCTTACTATATAATTTAGATCAATTAGGGGGCATAATATGGGTATTTTCGCAAGCTTTAGTTTTTAGTTCACACTATTCATCTGTTTTAAACTGTGGCTGTCTTGCTAGATGGGCTTCTACATGATGAATAATAGGTAATATTCAACTTATAATGTAGAGTAATACATTTAACCATAAGCACACAAAAAGCATCTTAAAGTTAAACTCCCTTTGGAAATCAAGAGGATAAGAGCATTCTTCTTCTTTAAATGACTCCATGGTCGTAAGAAAGGAAAGTAGAAAATTTTGCTTTAAAAAATGGTTAAAAAAAAACGAAACAAGACACTCACAAGTACTTAACTTTCTAGAGTAGCATACCAGAGGAGGCTTGGGCATTTGAATTTACCCATTGAAAAAGAATTGTGAAAGCAGACCTTAGAAAACCTAAACAAGTCCTTTAGACACTGAACTAAAATAATGATAATTCTCATTTATGAAGCATCTATTATACACCTAGCATTGTGCTAAGGGTTTATGTGCTTTATTTACCTTTGTTAGTCCTCATAGTAGATCTGAGATGTATGTATTTTCATTGCCATATGCCAGGTGAAAAAATTCAGACTCAGAAAGATTAAATAACTTACTTTCCCAGGGATTCAGCTGTGCAGCAGACACAGGTCCGAACTGATTCCAAGCTGGTGTCCTTTCTACTGTCCCCAGTTGTGGACCAAATAAATATTCACTGTGTTTGTAACAGTTGGGAACAGGGAGGAGAGGTACAAGAGAGCGTGCTGTGCTCATCTCCAAGCAGAACTGCCTGAGAAGGCCATGCTACCCTACTTTTGAACACAGCACAGAGATAGTAAGAATATGAGACATGTTTCAAAAGGAAATATTATATATTTGTAAAGCAAGTATTTGAAATATTTGAGAAGCAAACAGAATCAAAGAATGGTTCTGTGCCATAATCTCTTCACTTGCTCTATCCTGAGGATTATTGCACTTTAGTATACAAATGTATATCATTTTCCCTAAAATTAAGCAATGTTTTCTGATATAGATAGAGTTCTGTTTTGTGGTGTGGTTTAATCTAGACCAGTATGTATGAAGGTTTTTAAAATTTATTTATTTATCAGAAACTTAGTGGTGGACATTGCAGTAATTTCGAGGCTTTTTTTTTTTTTGCTCCACCTCCCGGGTTCACACCATTCTCCTGCCTCAGCCTCCCTAGTAGCTGGGACTACAGGCGCCCGCCACCACGCCCAGCTAATTTTTTGTATTTTTAGTAAAGATGAGGTTTCACCGTGTTAGCCAGGATGGTCTCAATCTCCTGACCTTGTGATCCACCTGCCTCAGCCTCCCAAAGTGCTGGGATTACAGGTGTGAGCCACCACACCTGGCCAGTAATTTCTAGCCTTTAATGGAAATCAGCAACAAACATTGTTGATTTAAGTCAACAATGTTTGGCCAGGCACAGTGGCTAACACCTATAATCCCAGCACTTTGGGAGGCCGAGGCAGGCAGATCACTTGAGGCCAAGAGTTTCAGACCAGACTGGCCAACACGGCAAAATCCGGTCTCTACTAAAAATACAAAACTTAGCTGGGCATAGCGGTGCAGGCCTGTAATCCCAGCAACTCAGGAGGCTGAGGCACGAGAATTGCTTGAACCCAGAAGGTGGAGGTTGCAGTGAGCCAAGATCCCGCCACTGCATTCCAGCCTGGGAGACAGAACAAGACTGACTCAAAAAATAAATAACAATGTTTATTTAAATCAACAATAAATATTGTTTTTGAAATACTGTAGTAATTTGAAATAAACTACTACAAATTCAAGAGTCTCTATCTCTGTATAATGACTGAATTTTTGGCAAATCTGCCAAAAATTATTTGAGAACTAGAGATGCAACTTATCTTGTATTTAAAAGCCTAATTAAGTGTCTTAAACAAAGAGGGGTTTATTTCTTTCACATAAGTCTAGAGCAGAAGTTTTTCAAAGTATGATCACTGGACCCTGAGGATTCCTGAGACTCTTTTGCGGGGGGCCTATGGGTTCAATTTTTTTCTAATAATACTAGGGTTTTTTGTTTTTGTTTTGAGATAGGGTCTCACTCTGTCACCAAGGCTGGAGCGCAATGGCGCAGTCGCAACTCACTGTAGCCTCAACCTCCCAAACTCAAGCGATCCTCCACACCTCAGCCTCCCAAATAGCTGGGATTACAGGCACCTGCCATCATGCCCTGCTAATTTTTGTACTTTTTTGTAGAGACAGGGTTTTGCCATGTTGCCCAGGCTGATCTTGAACTCCTGAACTCAAGCAATTCTTCTGCCTGGCCTCCCAAAGTCCTGGGATTACAGGTGTGAGTAGTATGGCCACTGCACTTAGCCAATAGTAGGGTTTAATTTGCCTTTCTACTGTGTTGATGTTTACACTGATGGTTCAAAAGCAATGGTGGTTAAAACTACTGCTACCTTCGGCCGGGCACGGTGGCTCACACCTGTAATCCTAACACTTTGGGAGGCCAAGGTGGGTGTATCACCTGAGGTCAGGAGTTCGAGACCAGCCTGGCCAACATGGCAAAACGCTGTCTCTACTAAAAATACAAAAAATGGCTTGGCATAGTCGCTGGCGCCTGTAATCCCATCTACTCGGGAGGTTGAGGCAGGAGAATTGCTTGAGCCCAGGAGGCAGAGGTTGCAGTGAGCAGAGATCATGCCACTGCACTCCAGCCTGAGCAACAAGAGCAAGACGCCATCTCAAAACAAAACAAAACAAAACACAAAAAACTGCTACCTTCACCAAAAAAATGCCTCCAAATTGTATTATTAGTTATTGAACTATTCACCTCACATATTCACAACAACAAAAACCAATGAATACACGTAAAGCATTTATACTGTATAGAAGTATGATGGTTGCCTTGAGGAAAACAAGTTCTGTGATTGATTGAGTTTTGAGAAATAGGAACTCCTTTTTTTACGGAACGTTATTAATTTCAAGTGCAACTGACAAACACTGATGATTTAAGCTTGGGGATTTCTTTTTTTTTGAGACTGAGTCTCACTCTGTCACCCAGGTTGGAGTGCAGTGGAGCGATCTCAGCTCACTGCAAGCTCCGCCTCCTGGGTTCACGGCATTCTCCTGCCTCAGCCTCCGGAGTAGCTGGGACTACAGGCGCCCACCACCACGTCCAGCTAATTTTTTTTGTATTTTTAGTAGAGACGGGGTTTCACCGTGTTAGCCAGGATGGTCTCCATCTCCTGACCTCGTGATCCACCCGCCTCGGCCTCCCAAAGTGCTGGGATTACAGGCGTGAGCCACCTTAGAAATCTTGGGGATTTCTAAGACAGATTCTTGAAAATGAATGAAGCATGGTTTGTAACATCAAGAAAAATAACTAAGCCAGGCGAGGTGGCTCGTGCAATGCCAGCACTTGGGAATCTGAAGCAGGAGAACTGCTTGAGCCCAGAAGTCTGAAACTAGCCTGGTCAGCATAGTGAGACCCAGTCTCTACAAAAGAAAAATTTAAAAATTAGTCAGGCATGGTGGTGCGTGCCTGTAGTCCCAGCTACTCCGGAGACTGAGACAGAAAGATTGCTGGAGCGCCAGAGTTTGAGGCTGCAGTGAGCTATGATCATGCCATTGCACTCCAGCCAGGGCAACAGAGTGAGATCCTGTCTAAAGAAACAAACAAACAAAAAATAATGAATGAAAAGAAAAGATTAGAAAACTAACTGAAAATGTACTTTTTAAACGATAAAATTTACACTTTTGTAAATTTTGTAATATGAGCTTTACAGCTAAAATTAGAGTTTTTGGAGAAATTCTATCAACCATCATGATCTTGATAGCTTCCCAACATTTAAAAACTTTTCTAAAAACATTGGTAGAGATATTAACAATACAAATGTTTGATTTTTTTTTTTTTTTGAGACAGAGTCTCACTCTGTCGCCCAGACTGGAGTGCAGTGGCACAATCTCGGCTCACTGCAACCTCTGCCTCCTGGGTCCAAGTGATTCTCCTGCCTCAGCCTCCCAAGTAGCTGGGACTACAGGCGCGTGCCACTGTACTTGGCTAATTTTTTGTATTTTTAGTAGAGATGGGGTTTCACCATGTTAGCCAGGATGGTCTTGATCTCCTGACCTTGTGATTGGCCCGCCTCGGCCTCCCGAAGTGCTAGGATTACAGGCATGAGCCACTGCGCCTGACCAACAGATGTTTTTCAAATGACCAATGCCTGACATTACAAAGATACACATGAGTTTACGATCCATTTGAAGAGTCAGACAGACCAGATTTTTTAAAATTTTATTATACATTGACAAATTATCATTGTATATAGTTATGGGTACAAAGTGATGTCATAAATTTTTAGTACAATATGAAATAACTAATCAAATTGACATACTCATAACCTGAAATATTTAGTTTTTTTGTGGTGAGAACATTTGAAATTTACCGTCTTAGTAATTTTGAAATGGACAGTGCACAAGTATTTTATTTTTTATTTTTTTATTTTTTTGAGACAGAGTTTCACTCTTGTTGCCCAGGCTGGAGTGCAATGGTGCTATCTCGGCTCACTGCAACCTCTGCCTCCCGGGTTCAAGCGATTCTCCTTCCTCAGCCTCCTGAGTAGCGGAGATTACAGGCATGCACCACCATGTCCTGCTAATTTTTTGTATTTTTAGTAGAAATGGGGTTTCACCATGTTAAGCAGGCTGGTCTCGAACTCCTGACCTCAGGTGATCCGCCCACCTCAGCCTCCCAAAGTGCTGGGATTACAGGCGTAAGCCACCACACCCGGCCAACAGTGCACAATTATTAAGTATATTCACCAACCTGTGCAATAGCTCTCAAAAAATCCAAATCTTCCCAAACTAAAACTTTATATCCATAAAACAATAACTATCCTTTCTCCCCTATTTCTGGGACTCACAATTGTACTTTCTGTGTCTATGAATTTGACTACTTTAGGTACCTCATACAAATGGGATTCTGTAACATTTGTCCCTTTGTGACTGAATTATTTCACTTAGCATAATGTCTTCAAGGTTCATCTCTGTTTTAACATGTGTCAGAATTTCCTTCCTTTTTAGGGCTAAATGATATTCCATTGTACATACATACCATATATTGCTTATCCATTCATTTATCAGTGGACATTTCGGTTGCTTCCACCTGTTGGCTATTGTGAATAATGCTGCTGTGAATATAAATGTGCAAATATCTTTTCTGGACCCTGCTTTCTATTCTTTTGGGCATACACCCTGAGGTGGACTTGTTGAATCGTATGGTAATTCTATGCTTAATGCTGTTGTTGTTGTTGCTGTTGTTTGAGACTAAGCCTCACTCTGTCACCCAGGCTGGAGTATAATGGCGTGATCTCGGCTCATTGCAACCTCTGCCTCCCGGGTTCAAGCGATTCTCCTGCCTCAGCCTCCCGAGTAGCTGGGCTTACAGGCGCACGCCACTGTGCCTGGCTACTTTTTGTCTTTTTAGTAGAGACAGGGTTTTGCCATGTTGGCCAGGCTGTTCTCAAACTCCTGATCTCAGGTGATCCACCTGCCTCAGCCTCCCAAAGTGCTCAGATTACAGGCGTGAGCCACTGTGCCCAGCATCTATGTTTAATTTTTAAAGAAAACCCAAACACAGCAGCCACACCATTTTACATTCCCAGCAACATGCACAGGGTGCGAACTTCTCCATGCCTTCACCAGCACTTGTTACTGTGGTTTTGGATAGCAGCTATCCTAATGGGTGTGTGTACCTAAAAGTATCTGAGACAGGTCTCAATCAATTTAGAAAGTTTAGGCCGGGTGCGGTGGCTCACGCCTGTAATTCCAGCACTTTGGGAGGCCAAGGTGGGTGGATTGCCTGAGGTCAGGATTTGAGACCAGCCTGGCTAACATGGTGAAACCCCGTCTACTAAAAATACAAAAATTAGCCGGGCATGGTGGCAGGCACCTATAGGCTGAGGCAGGAGAATTGCTGGAACCCAGGAGGTGGAGGTTGCAGCGAGCCAAGATCATGCCCACTGCACTCCAGCCTGGGTGACAGAGCGAGACTCCATCTCCAAAAAAAGAGAAAAAGAAAGTTTATTTTGCCAAGGTTAAGGACACTCCTGTGACACAGCATTAGGAGGTCCCAATGACATGTGCCCAAAGTGGTCAGGGGTACAGTTTGCTTTTACACATCAGGGAGACATAATATACATCAGTCAATATGTGTAAAATTTACATTGGTTTGATCTGGAAGGGTGAGACAACTTGAAGTAGTGGGGGGAGGGGAGGTTCAAGGTCATAAGTAGATTTTTAAATGTTGTGATTGGCATTTGGTTGAAAGAATTGTTATCAATAGAAAGGAATGTCTGGGTAACAATAAAGGGTTCTGGAAACCAATGTTTTATTATGCAGATGAAGCCTCCAAGTAGCAGGATTCAGGGAGAACAGATTGTAAATGTTTCTTATCAGACTTAAAGTCTGTTGATGTTAATGCTGGTCAGTTTTGTAAATACACCAATCAGCACTCTGTATCTAGCTCAAGGTTTGTAAACACACCAATCAGCACCCTGTGTCTAGCTCAGGGTTTGTGAATGCACCAATTGACACTCTGTATCTAGCTACTCTGGTGGGGCCTTGGAGAACATTTATGTCTAGCTCAGGGATTGTAAATACACCAATCGGCACTCTGTATCTAGCTCAAGGTTTGTAAACACACCAATCAGCACCCTGTGTCTAGCTCAAGGTTTGTGAATGCACCAATCGACACTCTGTATCTAGCTACTCTGGTGGGGACGTGGAGAACCTTTGTGTCTAGCTCAGGGATTGTAAACGTACCAATCAGCGCCCTGTCAAAACAGACCACTCAGCTCTACCAATCAGCAGGACGTGGGTGGGCCCAGATAAGAGAATAAAAGCAGTCTGCCTGAGCCAGCAGTGGCAACCCAGCTCAGGTCCCCTTCCACACTGTGGAAGTATTTGTTCTTTTGCTCTTTGCAATAAATCTTGCTACTGCTCACTCTTTGGGTCCACACTTATGAGCTGTAACACTCACCACAAAGGTCTGCAGCTTCACTCCTGAAGCCAGCGAGACCACGAGCCCACCAGAAGGAACGAACAACTCCAGAAGCGCTGCCTTAAGAGCTGTAACACTCACCGCGAAGGTCTGCAGCTTCACTCCTGAGCCAGGGAGATCACGAACCCACCAGAAGGAAGAAACTCCGAACATATCCGAACATCAGAAGGAACAAACTCCAGACACGCCACCTTAAGAGCTGTAACACTCACCGCGAGGGTCCACGGCTTCATTCTTGAAGTCAGTGAGACCAAGAACCCACCAATTCCAGACACAATTTTATTTATTTATTTATTTATTTATTTTTTTAGATGGAGTCTCACTCTGTCACCTAGGCTGGAGTGTAGTGGTGCAATCTTGGCTCACTGCAACCTCCGCCTCTCAGGTTCAAATGATTCTCCTGCTTCAGCCTCCCAAGTAGCTGGGACTACAGGCACGTACCACCACACCCAACTAATTGTTGTGTTTTCTTAGTAGAGATGGAGTTTCACCATGTTGGCCAGGGTGGTCTTGAACTCCTGACCTCAGGTGATCCACCCACCTTGGCCTCCTAAAGTGCTGGGATTACAGGCGTGAGCCACCATGCCCAGCCAATTTTTGTATTTTTAGTAAAGATGGGGTTTCACCATGTTGGCCAGGCTGGTCTCAAACTCCTGGCCTCAAGTGATCGCCCTGAGTGCTAGGATTCCAGGTGTGAGCCACTGCACTTGGCCCCTATAAAAGTTTGCAAAAAAGGAGAAAAATTTCAGGACCTGGCGCTGGTGAAAAATTCTTAGACTTGACAACAAAGACAATACATAAAAGAAAAAACTGGTAAATTAAATATCATCAAAATTTAAAAATAAAAAATATTTGCACTGTGAAAATTCTGTGTAAAGGATAAAAAGACAGGCTACAGACTAGGGGAAAATATTTTCATACCACACATTTAACACTGAACTTGAATCTAGAATACATTAATAACTTTTTTAAAACTCAAAAGCAGCCTGGGATTTGAGGTTGCAGTGAGCTAGGATTGAGCCATTGCACTCCAGTCTTGGCAACAGAGCAAGACCCTGTCTCTAAAAAATTACAGAGCTGCTGGGAGAACTGGCTAACCATATACAGAAAATTGAAACTGGACGTCTTCCTTACATCATACACAAAAATCAATGCAAGATAGATTACAGACTTAAATGTGCAACTCAAAGCTAAAAAAACCCTAGAAGAAAACCTAGGCAACACCATTCAGGACATGGGCACAGGCAAAGATTTCACAACAAAGAGGACAGAACAATTGCAACAAAAGCAAAAATTGACAAATGGGATCTAATTAAAGAGCTTCTGCACAGCAAAAGAAACAATCAACAGAGTAAACAGACAACCTACAGAATGGAAGAAAATTTTTGCAATCCATCCATCTGATAAATGTCTGATATCCACCGTCTATAAGGAACTTAAACGATTGTACAAGAAAAAAACAACGCCATTAAAAAGTGTTCAAAGGACATGAACAGACACTTGTCAAAAGAAGACATACATGCACCCAACAAACATACGAAAAAAAAGCTCAAGATCACTGATCGTTAGAGAAATGCAAATCAAAACCACAATGAGATACCGTCTCACACCAGTCAGAATAGTGATTATTAAAAAGTCAAAAAACAACAGATGCTAGTGAGGTTGTGGAGAAAAAGGAACACTTTTACACTGTTGGTGGGAGAGTAAATTAGTTCAGCCATTGTGGAAGACAGTGTAGCGATTCCTCAAAGACCCAGAGGCAAAAATACCATTTGACTCAGCAATCCCATTACTGGGTGTATACCCAGAGGAATATAAATGATTCTATTATAAAGATTCATGTACTTGTATGATCACTGCAGCACTATTCACAATAACAAAGACATGGAATTAGCCTCAATGCCCATCAATAATAGATTGGATAAAGAAAAGCTGGTATAGATATACCATGGAATACTATGCAGCCATAAAAAGGAACAAGAAAGATCATGTCCTTTGCAGGGACATGGATGGAGCTGGAAGCCATTATCTTCATCAAACTAATGCAGTAACAGAAAACCAAATACCTCATGGACACATGGTGGGGAACAACACACACCGGGGCCTGTCGGAGGGTAGGAGGTAGGAGGAGGGAAAGCATCAGGAAGAACAACTAAATGGATGCTGGGCTGAATACCTAGGTAATGGGATGATCTGCACAGCAAACCACTGTAGCACACATTTACCTATGTAACAAACCTGCACATCCTGCACATGTACTTAAAATAAAAGTTGGAAGTAGAAAAAAAATTACAGAGCTAATCATGAATGCAAATGGCTTTGGGAGGGCTTACGTGTCCACTTAAAAACCTGCGGCAACACCACAAAGCCAAAAATGGATAATTACCACACAGAAAGAATTGCTGGAGAGATGGACATATCTGAGATGTCTGGGGATGGCGAGGAACAAAGAAGGGCAGAAGCTATCAGTATCAGCCACAGAGTGGGTGTCATCATGGTCCCCAGTGGCCTGTTCTGCAGAGGACACCAGCATTGCCACTTAAGTAACTAAAAGCCATTGCCACCGCATACCTCCTGGAGAGAAAGCTGCTACTGTGCCCGCTAGAAAGCCACTGTTGTACCACCCCGGCTGGAGCCACCAATCCCCACAACCCTAAGCATCCCCATACTAGAGTCAAAGCCGCCCCACGTGTGTCCACACTCCAGTCCCAAGCTCTGTGGCTGCACCGTGCATACCTACATTCCAGGCACCAAAACCACCACCACAGCTGGTTAACCCCACCCCAGGTCATGAAAGTGTGGTCATTCTGCACATCTGTGCTCCAGATTTCAGTTCCACCACTGCTCCATGAGTGCCCACGTCTCAGACATCAGAACCACCTCCACAGTGAGCTAGCCTGCACTGAGGACCCTGGACTCATTGTCATTCCATGCACGCCTGTTTTATTTTTTGGTTTTATTTATTTATTTTTTTTTCTGAGACGGAGTCTCGCTCTGTCGCCCAGCTGGAGTGCAGTGGTGTGATCTCAGCTCACTGCAAGCTCCGCCTCGCCGGTTCACGCCATTCTCCTGCCTCAGCCTCCGGAGTAGCTGGGACTACAGGCGCCCGCCACCACGCCTGGCTAATTTTTTGTATTTTCAGTAGAGACAGGGTTTCACCGTGTTAGCCAGGATGGTCTCGATCTCCTGACCTCGTGATCCGCCCACCTCGGCCTCCCAAAGTGCTGGGATTACAGGCGTAAGCCACCGCGCCTGGCCTATTTTTTTGTTTTTGTTTGTTTGTTTTTTGAGACAGAGTCTCACTCTGTCACCCAGGCTAGAGTGCAGTGGTGCAATCTTGGCTCACCACAACCTCCACCTCCCGGGTTCAAGAGATTCTTGTGCCTCAGGCCAGGCATCTTGGGCACTGATGCCACTGCCATTATTACATATAGGTATAAGTTAACCGCAGCCATTTTTAGTCTCTTGTAGTCTACCAGTAGCTTTTTGTCTTACCCTAATGATTCCCTGAAAGCACTTGCCATCACCTACAGGCTATGGCATTTCATCTTAAAAAAAGAAGCACTACAGGCTGGGCGCCATGGCCCATGCCTGTAACCTTAGCAGTTTGGGAGGCCGAAGTGGGATGCATCACCTGAGGCCAGGAGTTTGAGACCAACCTGGCCAACATGGTGAAACCCTGTCTCTACTAAAAATACAAAAATTAGCCAGGCGGGGTGGCATAGCCTGTAATTCCAGCTACTTGGGAGGCTGAGACAGGAGAATTGCTTGAGCCCAGGAGGCAGAGGTTGAAGTGAGCCGAGATTGTGCCATTGCACTTCAGCCTGGGTGACAGAGCAAGACTCCATCTCAAAAAAAAAAAAAAAAAAAAAAAAAAAAGCAGCAGCGCTATCTCAGATCTCAACTGAAAAGGATTGCACCAGGTACTCTGGGGTACCAGCTTCTGATGGCATCACTTAAATTTGAGACTCTACCAGTAAACGGAGTCACAAATTCCAGAATTCTAGTTAAGAAGCGGATGAGTCCTGGAGACTACTAAATTCAAGATAGAGCATAACAAGAATTAATTACACAGAAATGAGTGAGCTGATGAGTAATGACTTTGTTATTTGGACTCTTGCTGATGTTCCAATGTTCTACTTTTTGCATATATAAGAAACCTCTTTTTTCTCTTAAGATATCTATAACATAAAAATTTAATAGTCTATGCTTTTGTAAACGGAAGTGAAACGTTTATATATATGTCTTATTTTCCCTGCCTGGCTCCTCCAGAATTTGAAAACCCTTATGTTGGGGTGATCAGACCCAACACCAGGTCATGGGGCCGATGAAGTCCAGCAGAGTCAAAGGAATGAGAAAAAGACAGTTTGAGAGAGTAAGTGGGACCAGGGGGCCCTCAGGAGTGTGAAGGATGAGAAGGCCCTGAGCCCTGGAAGCCCACGCTATTTGTTGGTGCTCAAACAAACAGGTAGTGAGGATGTGGGGGTTGAAAGGAAACAGTGTATCAAGTGAATGATACATATGGCTGCTTGAGATAATGGGAGTGCTAGAAGCAAGGAGCCAGCAAGTCTAGCAGACTTGCAAGCCCTGCCTCAGCTTTTCTCCCAACACCCTTATTTTCTTATTTTCATGGCCTTATAATTATTTGCATAGGTTCAATAAGAATCTATACTCATTGTTACCAGAGTGTAATTGGAACTTCAGTTATTCCTAAATTTGACTTTATGGAGCCAATGCTTACTAGCCCGGTTTCTGGGTTATAGGATTCAGAGCTGGGCAGACAGAATAATGCCCATCACCCCCAAAGATGATCACATCTAAATCCCTAGAACCTGTAAGTATCTTATCTTACGGGTCAAAAGACAGTTTGCAGATATGATTAAGGTTAAAGATCTTGAGCTGGGGAGATTATGATTAAGGTTAAAGATCTTGACTTGGGTAGCCTACACGGATGCCATTGTTAGCAGATCCAGGCAAGCCAATTCTTGGCCCACAGGTGGCTTGCTTCAGCACAGGCAGTGGCAGTGGTGGGCCAAGCAGATGGGCAGGTTATCGGGCCCCTGAGCAGCATGCATGATGTTGGCAGTGGCAATAGAGGGGGCAAGCCAACCCTTGAGCTCCCTGGCAGCAATCTCTGGTGTTAGCTGCAGTGACGATGGGGTGGACGGGCCACTCCCTAGGCCCCCAGGTGGCATGTGAGGGTGAGTGCCCGCAATGGGAGTGGTGGCAGGGTAGGCAGGTCTGTCTTCAGTCTCCTGATAGGAATGCACAGATGCCAGAGGGGGTAGGCATGGCAAGGCAATCCCCAGACCCTTGGAAAGTGCATTTGGCACTGGGGCGATGGCATCAGCTGTGGCATGCCCTTCCTCAGCGCCCCCCCCCCATGGTGCCCATGGGTGCAGGCTGTGTTGCATGGGGCGGTGTGATCCCCGGGCCCTGGGATTGCATGCTCCTGCACCATCAGCAGGCCAGCTGGGTCTTTTGTCAGACCTACTGATGGTGTGCACGTGTGCCCAGGGCAACAGATGGGTGAGCAAACCCTACGTGATCCCCAAGGTGGTCTCCAGGTGGTGTGCTTGGGTGGCAACAGCTGCAGTAACGGTGGGCAAATAAAGCCTATCTTCTGAGCCTGGGATGGCATCTGTACCTGCTGGTCCCCAGGCTGTATGCTGTATGCTCTATGCAGTATGCAGCAGTTCTGTTGCAGGGGATCGGGGAGCAGGGTTGCTGTCAGTGGCGGCAGTCCTAGGCAGGTAACTCGGAGCACGTGCTTTAGCTGCCTGTGTCCCAAAGGCAGCCTCCCCCATTCCCTGAAGTATATAAGACACTGTGTGGGCTACAGTGCTGGGGACCTGGCCGCAGGGTTGGGTCCAGCTGGTGTTACATCACTGCAGCCGTCCAGGAGGACATGAGGGGGATGTCAGTGGAGCTCCAGGAATGTGGAGACGCAGGAGTTTTTGGGCCCCAGGGCAGGATGCAGTCCGGCAGGTGCTTGCTCTCAAAATGGTGTCCTTGGAGGATAGACGCAGTGGCCCACGCCTGTAATCCCAGCACTTTGGGAGGCCAAGGCGGGTGGATCACTTGAGGTCAGGAGTTCGAGACCAGCCTGTCCAACATGGTGAAACTCTGTCTCTACTAAAAAAAAATACAAAATTAGCCAGGCATGGTGGCAGGAGCCTGTAATCCCAGCTACTCAAGAGGCTAAGGCAGGAGAATCGCTTAAACCGAGTAGGTGGAGATTAGAGTGAGCCAAGATTGCACCACTGCACTTCAAGCCTAGGTGACAGAGTGGGACTCTGTCTCAAAAAAACAAAAAAATACTGCTCAGTAGTTTTGGGTTTTTTTGGGGGAGCGTTGGGGGGTTTGAGACAAGTCTTACTGAGATTATAGGCACAGGCCACCATGCCCAGCTAATTTTTGTATTTTTAGTAGCAACAGGGTCTCATCATGTTGGCCAGGGCTGGTTTCAAACTCCTGGGCTAAGGCAATCCTCCCACCTTGGCCTCCCATAGTGCTGAAATTACAGGCATGAGCCACCACATCTGGCCTCTGTTTAGTACTTTTAATTAACATGCAATTACTGTATAACCCAGAAATTACATTCCTAGCTATCTATTTAATGTAAATAAAAACATATGTCTACAAAAAGACTTATATAAGAATGTTAATAGCACCTTTATCAAAATAGCCTAAAACTATAAACAACATGTCCAAGAAGAGGGTGATAAACAATCTGTAGTGTATTTATTCAAAGAATACTAGTCAGCAATGGAGAAGGAGTTACTTATATATGAAACAAAGTGGATGAATCTCAAAGTCAAGATACTGAGTAGAAAAAGCCAGACACAAAATTGTCTGTACTATTTGATTTCATTCATGTGAAACTTCAGAAAAGGCAAAGCTATTCCACAGCAAGAGGAATTTGAACACCATTTGCCATTAAGATGAGAAGGCTGACTTGAAAGGGGCCTGAAGAAACTTTCTGGATTTAAATGCTGGTAAAAGCTCATTAAATGTTGATTTTAAAAATAATGTCACACAAAGATAAAGCAAAAGTTGCCTAACAAATTACTTCTCAGAAACCCAACAGTGCTTTTTGTAATCGGTTTTTTTTTTTTTTTTCTTTTTTTTTTTGAGATGGAGTTTCACTCTTTTTGCCCAGGCTGGAGTGCAGTGGCACAATCTTGGCTCACTGCAACCTCCACCTCCTGGGTTCAAGCAATTCTCCTGCCTTAACCTCTCAGGTTTTTCTTTCACATTTTCACACGAAGATGGAGAGACCACTGAAAAACAGACTAGAAATACATCTGTCTGTGGATAACTCAGTAGTAGTAATCTGTCATAATCCTCCTGCCCTGCAGTATCAAAAAGCCCAAGAGTACATGGTTCTCCACCAATCATAACTGTGACTGCATAATTGTCAAAAACAGTTGGTACATATTCCGATGGAAATTTGTTTGTTGTGTAGGATATCTGGAGACATGTTTTACCAACAGCACCATCGCCCACAACAACACACTAATTGTCTGCATTGCTGAAATAGTTTTGTATCCACTTTAAATATTTCAAATCTGATGTTGACCTCAGCTTCTCCACGAGGGCATTGGCAGCACTCCCTAATTTTAAAGCTTTCTACAAAGCTACAGTAATCAAAACTATGTGGCAGTGGCATATCAAAGGACAATATCAAGAAGGTGAAAAGGCAACTTACAGAATGGGTGAAAATATTTTCAAATCGTATATGCAATAAAGGTATGATATCCAAAATGTATAAATAACTCCTACAACTCAACAGCAAAAAGGAAAAATAACTAAAATGGATGAAGGACTTGAACAGGCATTTTTCCAAAGAAAATATACAAACGGGAAATAAGATGCAAAGATATTCAATATTATTAGGAAACTCAAGTCAAAACCACAACTTTGTACTTACTAGGATGGCTACTGAAAAACCAAAAACAGAATGTAAGTTGTGGCAAGGTGGTGAAACTGGAACACATACATTGCTGGTGGGGGTTGCGGCTGCTCTGAAAAACAGTGTGGCCATTCCTCAAAAGGCAAACAGGCCGGTTGCAGTGGTTCAAACCTGTCATCCCAGCATTTTGGGAAGCTGAGGTGAAAAAGTTAATTTTATTAAAGATTGTCCCCATTTTAAATAACACACAAAGTTTCAAAGTAAGAAACTAAACTCGTTATGGTTCATCTAGATATTAGTTTTTATAAAAATCATTTTAATTTTTCTATTACAGTCCTGGAGCAGAACAATTCTTCCCTGAATACGAGAACCCAGAAAGGTACATTTTTATTTTCAACGTTCTGATATTAGTACAATTTGGACCCAAAAGTAATATGGTTATTCTGAACTTTTCACAGCATAAATAACAAAATCATTGTACAGAACGTGTGTTTATTTTTTATGTGTGTAATCTTGCTTGCTGGGACCCAAACTGATCTCAAGAGATGATCCCTCTACTATTGAGAAACTTTCCAAGAACAAACAGAAGCCTATCACTCCAGAGACTGCTGAAAAGCTGGCCCATGACCTGAAGGTTGTCAGGTATGTGGAGTGTTCTGCACTCACACAGAAAGGCCTAAAGAATGTATTTGACGAAGCAACATTGGCTGCGCTGGAGCCTCCAGAATCGAAGAAGAGCCACAGGTGTGTGCTGCTATGAACATCTCTCCAGAGCCCTTTCTGCACAGCTGGTGTCAGCATCATACTAAAAGCAATGTTTAAATCAAACTAAAGATTAAAAATTAAAATTCATTTTTGCAATAATGACAAATGCCCTGCACCTACCCACATGCACTCATGTGAGACAGGCCCATAGGTATGGCCCCCCTTCCCCCTCCCAGGACTAGTTAATTTTGAGTAATAGTGTATTGTCAGAAAAGTGATTAGTACTAGTTTTTGTTTTGTTTCAAAATTTTTTGTTGTTGTTTAAAAGCAAGGCATGGGCCGGGCGCAGTGGCTCACACCTGTAATCCCAGCAGTTTGGGAGGCTGAGGCGGGCAGATCATGAAGTCAGGAGATTGAGACCATTCTGGCTAACATGGTGAAACCCCGTCTCTGCTAAAAATACAAAAAATTAGCTGGGCTTGGTGGCAGGCGCCTATAGTCCCAGCTACTCGGGAGACTGAGGCAGGAGAATCACTTGAACCCTGGAGGTGGAGGTTGCAGTGAGCCGAGATTTCACCATTGCATTCCAGCCTAGGTGACAGAGCAAGACTGTTTCAAATTTAAAAAAACAGCAAGGCATGCTTGTGGATGACTCTGTAACAAACTAATTGCAATTGTTGAAGCTGCTCCCTGGTTCCACTCTGGAGAGTAATCTGGCACATCTTAGTGTTGTTGGTTTTTTTCTCCTCTTTTGGGGGGAGTGTGTGTGGGGTTTGTTTCTCAGTCTTGTTTTTTTAATTCATTAACCAGTGGATAGCCCTTAAAGGAAGGAGAACAGAATGATTCCACATTCCACTTCCTAGATCTAGTTGAGAAAACATGTTCCCCATCTGGCGCTCCTAGGAAGGAGTATAGTAAATGCCTCATTTAATAACATACTCCTTTTTGAAAGTTGCCTTTTCTTTCCACCCTGGAGTAGATCCAGTATTTGATGAAACTCATGAAAGTGGGTGGAGCCTGTCTTGCCCCTCCTCTTTTCTAGGACGCACTGTATGTGACTGACTTTCAAGGACATTTGTTTGCCACTTGCTGATTTTTTGGGGAAGTTAATTTCTAACTTCTTTCACTAATAAATGAAGAAAAGTATTGCACCCTTGAAATACACCGAATGAATTGAGTTTGTAATTAAAAATTTTTTTCCTGTCAGTCATTGTCTTATATGCTTAGCATAGATTTGCAACTCAGTAGTATATGGTGTTCCTAGAACGCAGCTGAAGAACTGGTATGTAGAGGAAATATGAGGGGTGGGTGGTGCTAGAAGACAGACATCTGTGGAATGATTCACATCCTCTCAGGTTAGGAGGATGGAGGCCTGCTTCATTAAGAAGCTGGGCGTAGGGTGGGGGTGGGGAGAACACTTAACAACATGGGGGCCAGTCAGGGGAATCCTCTTATTTCTGTTTTGCATATGAGGAACCCTAGAGCAGCCAGATGAGGCTCTCTAGTTTAATAAAAATCATGGAAAGCCTCTTTTTTTTTTTGACACGGAGTCTTGCACTGTCGCCCAGGCTGGAGTGCAGTGGCACGATCTCAGCTCACTGCAACCTCTGCCAACTGGGTTCACGCTATTCTCTTGCCTCAACCTCCCGAGTAGCTGGGACTACAGGTGCCCACCACCACGCCCGGCTAATTTTTTGTATTTTTAGTAGAGATGGGGTTTCACCGTGTTAACCAGGATGGTCTCGATCTCCTGACCTCGTGATCCGCCTGCGTCGGCCTCCCAAAGTGCTGGGATTACAGGTGTGAGCCACCGCGCCTGGCTTTTTTTTTTTTTTTTTTTTTTGAGACAGAGTTTCGCTCTTGTTGCCCAGGCTGGAGTGCAGTGGTGTGATGTCACCTCACCGCAACCTCTGCCTCCTGGGTTCAAGCAATCCTCCTGCCTCAGCCTCCCGAGTAGCTGGGATTACAGGCATGCACCACCACGCCCGACTAATTTTGTATTTTTACTAGAGACGGGGTTTCTCCACGTTGGTCAGGATGGTCTCAAACTCCTGACCTCAGGTGATCCACCCACCTCGGCCTCCCAGAAGTGCTGGGATTACAGGCATGAGCCACCGCGCCCAGCCGGAAAGAGTCTTATGAAGACTCTCCATAAGTGTTAATAGGGATTTTAGCAGCTTATTTTGGTTGCAGTTTCTAATTTTTAAAAATGTTGAAGTAATCTTTTCCACCTTCCCAATCCTAATTCTTGTAGATTCATTATTGTTGAACCAATGCTTTCTCATGTCTCAATTCTTTGTGTATGCATTCTTTTCAGATGTATTAAACAAACAAAAACCCTTCAAAAAAAAAGCAAGCTTTGAAATGGGAAGTGTGATTCCTCTGACTTTGTAATTCTTTACAAGCTTTTGGCTATTTGGAGCCCTTTATAATTATTCCATATGGATGTAGGCATTGTCTTATTTATTCCTGCCTAAAAGGCTATTGGGATATTGATTGGAATTATGTTGAATCTATAGATCACTTTGAGTAATCTTGACATGTTAACAATACTGAGTCTTCCGACCCATGACATGATGTCTTTGTTTATTTAGTCCTTCTTTAATTTATTTTAGCCACGTTGTGTTCTTTTTAGTGTATAAGCCATTCACCTCAGATTTATCCTATGTATCTTATTTTATTTGTTTATTTTTATTTATTTATTTATTTATTTATTTTTGAGACGGAGTCTCACTCTGTCACCTAGGCTGGAGTGCAGTGGCGCGATCCTGGCTCACTGCAACCTCTGCCTCCGAGGTTCAAGCGATTCTCCTGCCTCACTCTCTGAAGTAGCTGGGACTACAAGCACGCACCACCACGCCCGGCTAATTTTTGTATTTTTAGTGGACACGGGGTTTCACCATGTTGACCAGGCTGGTCTTGAACTCCTGACATCAGGTGATCTGCCCGCTTCAGCCTCCTGAAGTCCTGGGATTACAGGGGTGAGCCACCGCTCCCAGCCTGTATTTTACTTTTTAGATGCTATGGTAAATGGAATTACTTTCTTAACTTTTTTGTTTATTTATTTCAATTGTATGGAAACATAATAGATTTTTGTGCATATATTAATCTTGCATCCTGCAACTTTGCTGAATTCATTTATTAGCTCTAGTAGCCTTTTTCATGGATTCTTTTGGATTTGCTATATATTTGGGATATGTGTTCTCATCTGCAAATAAATATAGTTTGACTACTTCCTCTCCAGTGTTGATACTTTTCATTTTTTTAAATTGTCTAATTGTTCTTGTTGGAAGTTCTAGTAGAATATTGAATAGCAGTAGTAAAACAGGGCATTAAAAACCTTCCAACAAAGTCAAGTCCATGAAAAAATGGCTTCACTGGTGAATTCTACCAAACGTTTCAAAAAGAATTAACAGCAATCCTTCTCCCACTCTCCAAAAGGGAAAGAGGAAAAAACAACTCCTAACTCATTCTGTGAGGCCAGTATTATCCAAATATTAAAGCCAAATAAAAACATCATAAGAGGCAAGGCATGGTGGCTCACACCTGTAATCCCAGCACTTTGAGAGGCTGAGGTGGAAGGATTGCTTGAGCCCGGGAGTTTGACCAGTCTGGGCAACACAGTGAGACTGCATCTCTACAAAAAATAAAAAATTAGCTCGGTGTGGTGATATATGCCTGTAGACCCAGCTACTCAGGAGGCTGAGGTGGGAGAATAGCTTGAGCCCAGGAGGTTGAGGCTTCGGTGAGCCGTGATCGTGCCATTGCGCTCCAGCCTGGGTGACAGAGCAAGACCCTGTCCTCTGCTACCAAAAAAATAGTGTTTTGTTTTTAATTGTTTTAATGTTTTAATTGTATATATTTGCAAATTTTTCAGTTTTCTTATGCTTATTGATATCTGGCATCACTCCATTGTGATCACAAAAGATGCTTTGTATAATTCAGTATTTTTTAAATGTATTAAGGTGTGTTTTATGACCCAACATACGGTCTATTCTGAAGAATGTCACCCTTTCCCCCAAATGTTTTTTGTTTGTTTAGTTGTTGCTGTTGTTGTTTTGAGAGACTGAGTCTCACTCTGTCGCCCAGGCTGAAGTACAGTGGTGCAGTCTCAGCTCACTGCAACCTCCGCCTCCTGGGTTTAAATGATTCTCCTGCCTCAGCCTCCCGAGTAGCTCGGATTACAGGCGCATGCCGCCACGCTAATTTTTGTAATGTTTTAGTAGAAACGGGGTTTCTCCATGTTGGCCAGGCTGGTCTTGAACTCCTGACCTCGTGATCCACCCGCCTCGGCCTCCCAAAGTGCTGGGATTACAGGCGTGAGCCACTGCGTCCAACCTTTTATTTTTTTGAGACAAGAGTCTCATCTCACTCTGTTGCCTAGGCTGGAGTGTAGTGGCTCGATCTTGGCTCACTGCAACCTCCTCCTCCCAGGTTCAAGCGATTCTTTTGCCTCAGCCTTCTGAGTAGCTGGGACAACAGGCACGCGTCACCACGCCCAGCTACTTTTTGTATTTTTGTGGAGATAGGGTTTCACTATATGTTGGCCAGGCTGGTCTTGAACTCATGACTTCAGGTGATCCGCTCACCTCAGCCTCCCAAAGTGTTGGGATTACAGGTGTGAGCCACTGAACCCAGCTTCAATACCTATTTGGCAGTGGCCAGGCCAGAACCTGTCACTCCCAAGCCCAAGAATGCTCACTGACTCTTCCCTGTGAAGCAGCAAACCCTGGCTCTGGGATGTGGTGCTCTGGGTCTGACACCTCAGCTCTCTTGTGATGCCCCTGTCACTCACCCTCCCAGGATCACCTGCTGTGATCTTTGGTCACTTGCAAGGTCCTATATGGTAAGTTTACCTCTCCCTCTATCCCCCAAACAGAACACTCACCTTTGCTTGCTGAAATCCCAGTCAAATAGAGCACAGGCATAGATTGGAAGTCCTTCTTTCCAGGAAACCTTTCCTAACTCTTGTTAATTCATACTTAGTCTTCTTTCTTTTTTTTTTTTTTTTTTCTTTTTTTGGAGACAGGGTCTCACTCTGACACCCAGGCTGGAGTGCAATGATGCGATCTCAGCTCACTGCACCCTCTGCCTTCCAGGTTCAAGCGATTCTCCCACCTCAGCCTCCCAAGTAGCTGGGATTACAGGCATGTGCCGCCACGCCCTACTTTTTTATTTTTAGTAGAATTGGGGTTTCGCCACGTTGGCCAGGCTGGTCTCAACTCCTGACCTCAGGTGATCCACCCGCCTCGGCCTCCAAAAGTGCTGGGATTACAGGTGTGAGCCACCATGCCCAGCCCGGTCTTCCTTCTTCCTGCTGTAATGAAACTTGATTTATGCTGATGCACCACCCTCAAGGCCCACAGAGCTGCACCTCGGTGTGTGTATGCTGCACGATGTGGAAAAGGCAGGGGCCCACGAGAGAATGGTCACCCTTTACACACCACACACACACATTGACTGATACATAAATACAAACAGCACACCACTGATGATGCACATTCCCCCAATGCACCACACAACCATACACCCCCCACACACTCACACGCTTAGTGCACATGCTCCTCTCCACACAGACCATACACACCATCAGTCACACATTCCACCCCGCCACACACACAAACACATGCATGTGCACATGCACACACTTACCACAGAGGACACATACCACACAGCGACTCACACCACCCGACGTGCACACGAACACAGACAAATCACACATCACTGTGGGCATGGGTTGCCTCAATACACTACACAATCACACTAACCATCCCTCAAATACAGACAGATACACACACGGAGAGCAGATGTTTGTCACACACAGACCACTAGTGACACACACAAACACACCCACCCTGCTGAGGGCAGATGCCCCAACACACTCACACACACGCATACAGAGTGGGCTCTGGGCACTTCCTCAGCCTTGGCCTCTCCAAACCCACAAAGGTTGTCTTTGCATCCTATGTCCTCCAACCCAGGTTCTGGCCCAGGCAGGGCTCTTCAGGCCACTTTAGCCCGTCTCACCTCCAAAACCCAAATTCTGGCCTGAGCCATGTCCCACTAAGCTCAGGCAACTGGATTGGGCTGCACTCACAAAGTCAGTCTAGGAACTAAATTTCCAGATGGTAGTCTGTTTTGCTGAGTAAGATATTCATGGTTGCCAGAACTAAAACTTTTCCTCACAATAGATAGTGATGCCCTCCTTCTCCACCCTCCTCCCTAGCAATGAGCAGCAGCTCATTGAAAGAGAAGCTAAGGGGCCGGGCATGGTGGCTTACGCCTATAATCCCAGCACTTTAAGAGCCCAAGGCAGGAGGATCATTTGAGGCTAGGAGTTTGAGACCAGCCTGGGCAACATAGCAAGGCTCCATCTCTACAAAAAATTTTAAAATTAACCAGGTGTGGTGCATGCCTCCAGCTACTCAGGAAAATGAGGAGGGAGGATTGTTTGAGCCAAGGAAGTCAAGGCGGCAGTGAGCTATGATGACACCACTGCACTTCAGCCTGGGCGACAGCGGTAGATCCTGTCTCAAAAAAAAACTGTCATTTTTTTCTGGGAGACTGAACAGTTTCCGGTCACACACCACATGAGTCCTAAGATGAGGTACAAGGGGAGCCAAGAACCGCCTTCCAACATATCCCACAATGAGTCTCCCCCTCCATGTCACTTATCCTGGTGGATCTTTGGCAAGGAATAAGAACAATGAACTTCAAGTTACTTGAGTGAGAAAAACCCCATGGAAGTTAAAATATAATTCACTTTGTCTTTCATTAAAAACTATGTCAATTTGGGTATGTGTGTGTGTGCGTGTGTGTGTGTGACTTTTTTGAAGATGGAGTTTTCTCTTGTTGCCCAGGCTAGAGTGCAGTAGCGCAATCTCGGCTCACTGCGACATCTGCCTCCTGGGTTCAAGCAACTCTTGTGCCTCAGCAGCCTCCTGAGTAGCTGGGATTACAGGCACCCACCACCATGCCAAGGTAATTTTTGTATTTTTAGTAGAGATGAGGTTTCACCATGTTGGCCAGGCTGGTCTTGAACTCCTGAGTTCAAGCAATTTGCCCGCCTTAGCCTCCCAAAGTGCTAGGATTACAGGTGTGGGTCACCACACCTGGTCAGGCAAGAATATTTTTAAAGAAGTTAAGAAAACCCTAATTTAGTATTAGGTTGGTACAAAAGTAATTGTGGTTTTTGCCATTACTTTTAATGCCAAAAACTACAGTTGCTTTTACATCAACCTTATATAACCTTATCTTAGTTGGTTTGCAGAAATTTGCAGTGGCTATATTTTCCAAGCTCAATCTATAGTTCTGGTAGTTCTGGTAGCATTTTTGGACCTCTATGCAAATGCAAAGCACATTTCTGTATTTCAATATCCCTGTAACTGTGCAGTTGAGGAGTTCCCACCTAACCTTCAATTGGAAGTGATTAATCTGCCATATAATGACATGCTAAAATGCAAATTTCAAGAGAATATAACGGAACTCTATTCTTCCAAGCAATGAATATGCTCAAGTTAAATCATATGTTCATGGATGGTATCAGTGTTTGGCAGTACGTATCTATCTTAAAAACATTTTCAAAGATGAAATATGTAAAATCTCATTATAACTGGTATAAACAGATGTACACAATTTTGATGCTGAAGAACACTAACTCTGGGGCCTAGCACAGTGCTGATGCCTGTAATCCCAGCACCTTGGGGGGCCTGAGGAGTAAGAATCCCTTGAGCCCAGGAATTCAAGACCAGCCTGGACAACATAGTGAGATCCCCATCTCTACAAAAAAGTTTTAAAAATTAGCAGGGCGCAGTGGCTCAGGGCTGCTGTAATCCTCGCTACTGGGGAGGCTGAGGCGGGAGGATGCTTGAGCCCATGAGTTTGAAGCTGCACTGAGCCATGATGGCACCATTGCCCTCCAGCCTGGGTGACAGAACAAGGCCCTGTCTGAAAAACAAAATAAAACAAAAAAAACTAACTAACTCCAAACTCCAATTAAGCAAAATGTTACGCCTAAAAAAATTCCATTCTTTGGCCAGGCGCGATGGCTCAAGCCTGTAAACGCAGCACTTTGGGAGTCCGAGGCAGGAGGATCACGAGGTCAGGAGATCAAGACCATCCTGGCTAACACGGTGAAACCCCATCTCTACTAAAAATAAAAATAAAAAAAAATTAGCTGGGCGTGGTGGTGGGCGCCTGTAGTCCCAGCTACTTGGGAGGCTGAGGCAGGAGAATGGCATGAACCCGGGAGGCGGAGCTTGCAGTGAGCGGAGATCTCACCACTGCACTCCAGCCTGGGCCACAGAGCAAGACTCCGTCTCAAAAATAAATAAATAAATAAATAAATAAATAAAATAAAATTCCATTATTTGCATCAGTAGCATATACTATATAATGATATAATGATATAATTATTGTATTTTTTTTTGAGATGGAGTCTTACTCTGCTGCCCAGGCTGGAGTGCAATGATGTGATCTCTGCTCACTGCAACCTCCCCATCCCGAATTTAAGCGATTCTCCTGCCTCAGCCTCCGGAATAGCTGGGATTACAGGCGCCCGTCACCACGCCCAGCTAATATTTGTACGTTTATTAGAGACGGGGGTTTCACCATGTTGGCCAGGCTGGTCTCGAACTCCTGACCTCAGGTGATCCACCAGCCTCAAGCTCCCAAAGTGCTGGGATTACACGCGTGAGCCACCGCGCCCGGCCAATTACACCATCATCATTATATTTTGAGTTTCATCAATATGAAATTGATGGGAAGGAGGGGTGGTTCCAGGACTGAAAGGAAGGCTTGTGTCGTCACGATGGAGACGGACAGTCCAACGCTTCTAATTGGCAGGGACGAAGGGACGGGTCCTCGGCCCGTCCCCCTCGGCCCTCTAGGACCGGAAAATTCTGGGAAGGCTCGAGGCCGCGGTCCCCGGGGTCCGCATAGCCCCGATGAAAAACAGACCCGGGAAAGCTGGTGGGAGTCAGGAGCCCCGGCGATGAGGGTTGCGATGAAGGAAGCAGGCTCGGAGCGCCGCCAGCGCATGCGTATTGGGGATCTGAGGCCAGCGTCTTCCGCCGCCATTGCGGGGAGGCTGTCCTCAGAGCAGGCCTGGCGCGCCGGTGGCTGGACCGGCCCCAGGAGCCCAGTCACCGGGCGTCATTGGCTCAGGTTGCGGGGCCCTCGGCACCTTCTCCCGCCCGGGTCCACCGCGGCGGCGGCGGCGGCGGCGGCGTCAGGGGGCGGAGCCTGCGGAGCGCCCTTTGTCTGCGGAGGTGAGTGCGCGCCGGGAGGAGGCGGAGGCGGGAGGCGGAGGCGGGAGGCGGCGGCGGCGGCGGCGGGAGGCGGCAGGCGGGAGGCGGCAGGCGGCGGGAGGGGCGGCCACTGTCCCCGCTGTCCCCATTCCTGTCACCCGCCCCGTGTCCCTTTCAGATTTTTGGTCTTTTATAGGAAGGTCTTACCCGTTCCAATATTATAAACACATTGTCTTCTACTATCTGGGAATGACTCTGAGGCTGAAGAAAAATTTGCAGTTTATTTTTGGGCAAGCGTCCATAGGTGTCATTTTGGGGGAAAGTTTTTCCTCATCTCCGGATTATGCAAACGTTCGGCTTTATTTTCTTATAATACGTTTAAAGAATTTTAAAAATATTTTCTTTTTCTCCTTTTTATCTGTATTTCATTGAGTATGATATTTGTGGTAAGGGGTTAGGTAGAGATTACCTTTTTCTCTCATTGCCTTGCCGTTATCCGTTGAGTCACTTTTCCACGGAATTGCAGTGACACTTTTGTTACATTTTGCAGGCGTGTGTATGCTTAGATGTGTTTCTGTTTATTTATGTTTGTGTTTTGAGACAGGATCTCACTTTATCACCCAGGCTGCAGTGCAGTGGCACCATCATGGCACACTGCAGCCTCAAACGCCTGGGCTCAAGAGCTCCTCCTTCCTCAGCCTCCTCAGTAGCTGGGACCACAGGTGTGCACCACCACGCGCGGCTTTTTGTTGTTGTTGTTGTTGTTAGCGTCTCACCATGTTTCCCAGGGTGGTCTCTGAGCGCAAGTGATCCTCCCGGCTTGGCATCTCAAAGTGCTGGGATTACAGGCATGAGCCACGGCGTTCGGCCAGCTATTTCTAGATTCTGCCACTGCCCTGACAGTTTCTGCACAGAATACATATACGTACATACATGCGTACATACATACATAGATTTTTTCATTTAAAATGTTTAGGCCGGTTGCGGTCCTGTAATCGCAGCACTTTGGGAGGCAGAGGCAGGAGGATCACTTGAGCTCATGAGTTCGAGACCAGCCTGGGAAACATGGCAAGACCCTGTTGCTACAAAAAAAAACTAGAAAAATTAACCGGACTTGGTGGTGTGTGCGTGTAGTCCCCAGCTACTCAGGAGGCTGAGGTGGGAAGATGGCTTTGGCCCAGGAGATGAAGGTTGCAGTGAGCCAGTCACTGCACTCCAGCCTGGGCGACAGAATCAGACCTTGTCTCAAAAAATAAAATAAATGTTTTAAGCAAATCCCCCTTAATTATGTCCTTTCATATAATGATTTTTTTTTTTTTTTTTTGAGTTGGAGTTTCGCTCCTGTTGCCCAGGCTGGAGTGCAATGGTGTGATCTCCGCTCACCGCAACCTCTGCCTCCTGGGTTCAAATGATTCTCCTGTCTCAGCTTCCCGATTAGCTGGGATTACAGGCACATGCCACCACACCTGGCTCATTTTTGTATTTTTAGTAGAGACGGAGTTTCAGCATATTGGTCAGGCTGGTCTCAAACTCCTGACCTCAGGTGATCTGCCCACCTCGGCCTCCCAAGTGCTGGGATTACAGGCGTGAGCCACTGCGCCTGGCCTGATCTATTTCTTTTAACTTAAATTGTGAGGAATTTAAAAGATACAGAAAAGTTAAAAAATAATAATAATTTTTTAAAAGGCAGGTTGGAACACTTAGTAGGTTGTAGCAATTAGTACGTTCTAAATAGATAGTTATTCAGTGATGAATGTTGGTGGAAAGTCACTCTGTTGCTGAAAACTTGCGGCTCCCTGCCGCCATCAGGAAAATGTTCTAGTTCCTTAGTGATGCCCTCAAAGCCCTTTATGATCTTGATATTGCATCTGGCTTTGCCTTACACCCATGCATTTTTTTTTTACCCCAAAAAAAGCAGTTTAATTTGAGTGCAGATTTGTATGTGAATTTCATTAGAAAAGAGGACTATATAAATCTTATGAGTTATAGTTCTTGTAACATGTTGGTGTCATTTTCAACTGATTGGAAATGTCAGCTGTGAAGACCATGCTTTTAATTTTACCTTAGAGTATGCATCTTTGGTGACTGTCATAGCCTGCTCAGTCTGCTATACAATACTGCAGACTGAGTGCAAACAACAGAAATGTGGTATCTCACAGTTCTAGAGGTGGGAAGTTCAAAATCAAAGTGCCTGCCCTGTTGGTTTCCAGTGAACCTCTCTTCCTGGCTTGCAGAAGGGACTGGCATCTCTCTGTGTCCTCTTCTGCTGGCCTTTGCACTGGGTGCATGCACTCCTGGTGCCTCTTCTTCTTATGAGGACACTACTGCTATTGGATTAAGACCCCACCGTTATGACCTTATTTAACTTTAATTACAGGCCCGGTGCAGTGGCTCATGCCTGTAATCCCAGCACTTTGGAAGGCCGAGGCAGGTGGATCACCTGAGGTCAGGAGTTCAAGACCAACTTGGCCAACATGGTGAAACCCCATCTCTACTAAAAATACAAAAATTAGCTGGGTGTGGTGGTGGGTGCCTATCCCAGCAACTTGGGAAGCTGAGGCAGGAGAATTGCTTGAACCCGGGAGGCAGAGGTTTCAGTGAGCCGAGATCACGCCATTGCACTCCAGTCTGGGCAAGACAGCGAGACTCTGTCTCCAAAAAAAAAAAAAAAAAAAAAAAAAGACAACCTTTAAGGCCCTATTTCCAAATAAAGTCACATTGGGGGTTAGGACTTCAACATACTAATTTGTGGGTGTGGAATATAATTTAGTCCATAACAGTTACAACATCAAAATGAGTTGAAAATTCTAATCTGCTGTAAGATTAAAACTGCCTCAATTAAATCATTATTACAAGAAAAAATGTATCCCTTAAGAGAATTCTAAATAAAGATATAAGAAGAATTATCCTGGTATCACAGATACACAGGAGAATCAAATATTAAGGAGAGGCTGGACGTGGTGGCTTATGCCTGTAATCCCAGCACTTTGGGAGGCCGAGGTGGATGGATCATCTGAGGTCAGGAGTTTGAGACCAGCCTGGGCAACATGGTGAAACCCCCATCTCCTAAAAATAAAATATTAGCTGGGCGTGGTGGCACGTGCCTGAGGCAGGAGAATTGTGCTTGAACCCAGGAGGTGGAGGTTGCAGTGAGCCTGGATTGTGCCACGGCACTCTAGCCTGGACGACAGAGTGAGACTCTGTCTCAAAAAAAAAAAAAAAGAAAAAAAAAATTAAGGAGTGTGCCTACTCCCACACATGCTTGGAACAATTCCTAGCATAGATTAAGGTTTTAAACTATTAAGTTTTGAATGAACACTAAATGAAAAAGTTACTATTTGATTAGTTCATCAGCAAACAAATGTGGACAATTAGAAGTTTAAATACAGGAACTAAGAAATAATTCAGTTTCAACATTCTAATATAAATATGAATGAAATTAAAGCTCAGTCTAAATACCTTTCCAAAGTCACATGGTTATTTAATAGAAGAATTGTGTCTACATTTACGCCTGCAAAATGTAATTTTTATTTCACCCACACTAGTTCATGATATATAATGGTTTGCAGGAACAAAAGTATAATGTGACTTGCAAGGCAAAGTATGAAAATAGAAATCAGGAGAGAAAAGATTAAGAGAAATGATGTCCACTTATTTAATAGAAAAAAAATTAAATCATAGAAAGAAATTGTGTCTAGACCAGCCTGGGAAACATAGTGAGACCTGGTCGCTAACAACAACAACAACAACAACAAAAAGCCGCGCGTGGTGGTGTGCACCTGTGGTCCCAGCTACTGGGGAGGCTGAGGACGGAGGAGCTCTTGAGCCCAGGCGTTTGAGGCTGCAGTGTGCCATGATGGTGCCACTGCACTGCAGCCTGGGTGATAAAGTGAGATCCTGTCTCAAAACAAAAACATAAATAAACAGAAACACATCTGAGTATATAAACGCCTGCAAAATGTAATTTTTATTTCACCCATACTAGTTCATGATATATAATGGTTTGCAGGAACAAAAGTATAATGTGACTTGCAAGGCAAAGTATGAAAATAGAAATCAGGAGAGAAAAAAGATTAAGAGAAATGATGTCCACTTATTTAATAGAAAAAAATTAAATCATAGAAAAAAAGTAAATCTCAACTAAGATGGACTGTCATCTATTAATCTAAAGTGGGAAGTAGTAAACCCTTGTTTATAAAAATCACAAGTGGCTGGGTGCAATGGCTCATGCCTGTAATCTCAGCACTTTGGGAGGCTGAGGTGGATGGATCGCGAGGTCAAGAGATCGAGACCATCCTGGCCAACACAGTGAAACCCCGTCTCTACTAAAAATACAAAAAATTAGCCGGGTGTGGTGTCGCGTGACTGTAGTCCAGCTACTCGGGAGGCTGAGGCAGGAGAATCGCTTGAATCTGGGAGGTGGAGGTTGCAGTGAGCCGAGATCGCGCAACTGAACTCCAGCCTGGGTGACAGAGCGAGGCTCTGTATCAAAAAAAAAAAAAAAAATGCATAGAGAGCAATGCCTGCCAAGGAATTCTTCCAAGGAGGGAAGTAGAGTGAAAGAGGAGTTGAGGCCAGGTGCAGTGACTCATGCCTATAATCCCAGCACTTTGGGAGGGTGAGACGGACAGATCACCTGAGGTCGGGAGTTCAAGACCAGCCTGACTGACATGGAGAAACCCCATCTTTACTAAAAATAAAAAATCAGTCAGGCGTGGTGGTGCATGCCTGTAATCCCAGCTACTTGGGAGGCGGAGGCAGGAGAATCGCTTGAACCCGAGAGGCGGAGGTTGCGGTGAGCTGAGATTGCGCCCTTGCACTCCAGCCTGGGCAACAGGAGCGAAACTCTGTCTCAAAAAAAAAAAAAAAAAAAGAGTTGAAGGGCCCTCACATTTTACTCCATATATTCCCATGTTTTTCCCTTGTGAGCTTATGTAAGAATGTGTGGAACTTAAGTTAAAAAAATAATGTGTTTAACTTATATAAGGAATAAAAGAACAAAACCCTCACACACACTTAGGGCCTCTACAGAGAGGAAAAAACAGATTTTACCATGCAGACCTTTTACAAATTAGCTCCTTTTAGAAAGCAGCAAAAATAAAAGACAAATGGTGGAATGGAGACTATATGTGTGTGTGTGTTTGACAAGGGAGTTGCTGGTTACTGTCTGTGTTCTTGGGTCCCCAAGACTACCCTCTGGTTCAGTGATTTGCTAGAACTCCTAGAATTCAGCAAATACTGTGTTGCATTTATGGTAGAGTGTTAGAGTGAAAGGATGCAAATTAAAAGTCAGCAACATGCCAAGCATGGTGGCTCATGCCTGTAATCCCAGCACGTTGGGAGACCAAAGTGGGTGGATCACCTGAGGTCAGGAGATCAAGACCAGCCTGGCCAACATGGTGAAACCCCATCTCTACTAAAAATACAAAAATTAGCTGGCCGTGGTGGCAGGTGCCTGTAATCCCAGCTACTTGGGAGGCTGAGGCACGAGAATTGCTTGAACCCGGGAGTTGCAGTGAGCCGAGATTCCACTACTGCACTCCAGCCTGGGCGACAGAGTGAGACTCTGTCTCAAAAAAGAAAAATATCAGCAACAGAAAAAAAGCCCATAGAGCAAGCTCCAAGGTCCAGGAGAGACCAGGTGCAGGCTTCCCATTGTCCTCTCTCTCTGTGGAATTTTACAGATAACATTTAAATCTCCCAGGAAAAGGTTGGGCGCTCATGCCTGTAATCCCAGCACTTTGGGAGGCCGAGGCGGGTGGATCGCTTGAGGTCAGGAGTTCGAGACCAGCCTGACCAAACATGGAGAAACCCCGTCTCTACTAAAAATACGAAATTAGCCAAGCGTGGTGGCGCATGCCTGTAATCCCAGCTACTTGGGAGGCTGAGGCAGAAGAATCACTTGAACCCAGGAGGCATGGGTTGCGGTGAGCCGAGATCATGCCATTGCACTCCAGCCTGGGCAACAAAAGCGAAACTGTGTCTCAAAAAAATAAAAATAAAAATAAAAAAGGCCGGGCACGGTGGCTCACGCCTGTAATCCCAGCACTTTGAGAGGCCAAGGCAGGCGGATCACGAGGTCAGGAGATCGAGACCATCCTGGCTAACACAGTGAAACCCCGTCTCTATTAAAACTACAAAAAAATTAGCCGGGCCTGGTGGCGGGCGCCTGTAGTCCCAGCTACTCGGGAGGCTGAGGCCAGAGAATGGCGTGAACCCGGGAGGCGGAGCTTGCAGTGAGCCGAGATCGCGCCACTGCACTCCAGCCTGGGCGACAGAGTGAGACTCCATCTCAAAAAAAAAAAAAAAAAAAAAAAAAAAATCCCAGGAACAATGTGTGAGAGATTTGTGTTCGTGCCATACAGAACCAGGGAAGCTCACTCAAGCTTGGTGTTCAGGGTTTTAATTGGGGACTGGTGTAGGGGTGATCCCTTTTCTCCCTGTCATAAGGGTCATGACAGAAAACCCTATAACAAAACACAGGTTAACAAGAGAAAAGCATAACAAGTTTATTTGGTAATAGTTTTATAACTTCCCCTTTGCCCTCTGAAGGTTTGCTGAAAAGCACTGACCAAAAAAAAAAAAAACAAAAACAAAGCAGAATAGGCTGGGCGCGGTGGCTCACGCCTGTAATCCCAGCACGTTAGGAGACCAAGGCGATTGGATCACATGAGGTCGGGAGTTTGAGACCAGCCTGACCAACATAGAGAAACCCCGTCTCTACTGAAGATACAAAATTAGCCGGGCGTGGTGGCGGGAGCCTATAATCCCAGCTACTCGGGAGGCTGAGGCAGGAGAATTACTTGAACCTGGGAGGTGAGGTTGCAGTGAACCAGGATCATGCCATTGCACTCCATTCTGGGCAACAAGAGTGAATTTGTTTGGAAAAAAAAAAAAAAGCGGAGTAATAGGAGACAAGGCATACAAATTTACCCAGGCTGGAGTGCAGTGGTGTGATCTCTGCTCACTGCAAGCTCCGTCTCCCGGGTTCACGCCATTCTCCTGCCTCAGCCTCCCGAGTAGCTGGGACTACAGGCGGCCGCCACCACGCCCAGCTAATTTTTTTGTAGTTTTAGTAGAGACGGGGTTTCACCATGTTAGCCAGGATGGTCTTGATCTCCTGACTTCATGATCCGCCCGCCTCAGCCCCCCAAAGTGCTGGGATTACAGGAGTGAGCTACCGCGCCCGGACTAATTTGATCATAGTTTTATGTGACATGGGAGCCTTCAGACTGAAGACCCAAAGATACAGGGAAACATAAACATAAACATACAGTTTATGCTTAGGTATGGACATCCATGTATAAATATGATTGGACAAAAAGGGTATGATCTCATGCTCATAGATTGAATGGGGAAATGCAGCCAGGCCTGGGTGTTCAGATTCTCCTTGTTCTCTTTGGGAAGTATTCCTTCCTACCCAGTGTGGGGTAAGACCACTCTAGAATGAGGATCTTATGACCTACAATGAAACAAGGTAGGTCATATAATGTATTTATGGCCAGTTATTATACAGAAGGCAGGGAATTAGGGTAATATTTTTAGGTTTTATGACTGGCTTTGGAGAAAAAGCATTCCTGTTTTTTGTTGTTTTGTTTTTGTTTGTTTTGAGACTGAGTTTTGCTGGTTGCCAAGGCTGGAGTACAGTGTCGCGATCTTGGCTCACTGCAACCTCCGCCTCCCGGGTTCAAGCCATTCTTGTGCCTCAGCCTCCCGAGTAGCTGGGATTACAGGCACCCGCCACCACACCCGGCTAATTTTTATATTTTTAGTAGAGACAGCATTTCACCATGTTGGCCAGGCTGGTCTCAAACTCCTGACCTCAAATGATCTGCCCACCTTGGCTTCCCAAATTGCTGGGATTACAGGCATGAGCCACCACACCTGGCCAAGGGTTGTTGTTTCTATGACCTGCCTTGGGGAAGGGGTATTCTAGTTTCTAAGGCTACTCTAAGGGGAGAATGAGGGGTGAGAGAAAGAAGGGCAGGAGAAGGCCAGAGAGAAACTTGTGCTTTTGAGGCCTTTAATTTGCAGTATCATTTTCTGAGCCCCAACACCAGTCATGTAGGCTTGGCTGACCACCCTTGTGGCTGACCTTCACTCTCCAGCCCTTTCAGAGGAGGAGCTACCACATGGCCTGCAGTTCTCAACATAACAGGGTCCCTTTGTTAGCATTAACATCTGAACATGTCCCATGGCCTCAGGCAAACAAAGACACTCTTAACTGGCAGGATATTCCAGGGGTTTAGAGGTTGTCTCCCAAGGGGGCAGGCCAGGGTACCTTTCCTTGAAATGTTCAGGGTTTGGATCATCCAGTTCTGCTGAGTTAATCCCTTTACTTTATACTACCTTCTGTCTAAAGACCTCTTGCAAATCAAGAAATCACTATTGTCAAGAAAAAGACAATAGTGGAAAAATGGACAGATGACACGAAAGGGTAATTTATTTAAAAAATAAAGCTAAAAATATAAATACTTCTGTCCCATATATCTAAGAAGTGCATGTTAAAGCAGTGATTAAATATGTTTATGTATTTCAAAAGAACAAAGCCTGACATTGGTTAATGGTCTCATGTATTGGTGATGAATATATAAATTGATACAACCTTCCTGGACAGTGTTTTGCCTTTTCTTTGACCCTGCAATTACACTTTTCCTAAGGAACTAATCAGGCAAAATCATTCAAAAACTGTATGTCTAACAGTGTTTGCTGTTGTCTATAAAAGCAAGCAAGCAAGCAAGCATGAAAGAAAACAACCTAAAGGTCTATTAATAATGAAATAAGTTTTGGTTATTGCATGCAAGGGAATATATTAATGAATCTATTAAGAAAATGAATGTTTTTGACTTTTGTTTTCTGTCATGAAGTGAGATCTACAATATTGTCAATTAAAATGTAGATTTCTGAAAAGAAAATTATACATTTAATAATATGTGCATGTGTATGCCTGTGTGTGTATACATGGAAAAAGCCTGAAAGGATAAATCCCAAAAATAAGGTAACTAGTTATCTCCAGGTGATATTATAAGTGATTTTTATTTTTTATATATTTACTAAAATTTGTGCTTTAATATTTGCCAAAAAGTAAAATGAGGGTATTTCCATGGTAGAGAGGGGTATAGGAAAGATCACTCTGGCTGCAGTATGAAGAAAAGGTTAGACTAAAGTCAAGGAGATAAGTTAGAAGGGAAGGGCAGTAATCAAAGTGAGAGTGATGGTGGCTGAACCAATGTACTAGACATGAAGATGAAGACCAGAAACATTCATGAGATACGGAAGGGAATACGTATACCAGAATGTGACATTGATTAGATAGAGAGCCTAAGGGAGAACGAGGGAGCTCAGGATGCCATTCGGGTTTCAGGCTTGGTGTTGCTATTCATTGAGATGGGGAATATGATAGAAGAGTTAGAATTAAGATATATCTATCTATCTACTGCTTATTATATGCTGTTATATTCTGTTATATTCTTTTTTTTTTTTTTTTTTTTTTTTGAGACAGAGTTTCACTCTTATTGCCCAGGCTGGAGTGCAATGGCATGATCTCGGCTCACTGTAACCTCCATCTCCTGGTTTCAAGCGATTCTCCTGCCTCAGCCTCCCAAGTAGCTGGGATTACAGGCATGCGCCACCATGCCTGGCTAATATTGTATTTTTAGTAGAGGCGGAGTTTCTCCATGTGGGTCAGGCTGGTCTCGAACTCCCGACCTCAGGCAATCTGCCCGCCTTGGCCTCCCAAAGTGCTGGGATTACAGGTGTGAGCCACTGCGCCTGGCTTGTGCTGTTATATTCTAAATATTTACAAATTTTCACTTTTCCTTAATCCTCACAACAAACCCATGGGTAGATACTATTATTATTCCTAGTTTTATAGATGAGGAAGTAGAAGCCTGGAAAGGTTGAGTCATTTACCCAACCAGACTCATACAGCTAAAGTCATGGAGCTGGGAATCAAACCCATATGGTTTGGCTATGGAGTCACCATTCTGACCTACCTTACTGTATGGAAAATTAATGGCAAGAGACTTGAGAGAGAATGAGTTTTGGATATGTTAGGCTTGAGAAATATGAGGGACATCTACCTGGGGGTGTCCAGGAGGGTGGTTACATTTGTATGTTTTTCTGTAGCTCAGAAAGGATGAGCAGTGAAACCAAGACAATGAAAGAAGCCACCTGAGAATAAATACAATAAAAAATAGAGGAGAGTGAATATAAACACTAATAAATTGGACCTAACTACATTACAAAGGAAGGATGTAACCACATTGAAAGAGGTGAGGAAGAAAATAACTAACCTTAAATAACTTTAGGAAACAGTATCTTAACTGGGTACTGTAAGGCTAAAGATGAAAAGAATTCTACATAAATGCTGTAATCAAGTCAGTAATTGTGTTTCTCACAAGGGTATGAGTTAGCAACTCTATTATAAAGCTGTGTTATATGTATGTCACAATTGAACAAATAAGTAGATAATAAGAGCCACCAATTTTTTACTGTTGAAGAAGGAAGTTACCAGTAAGGAAAAAGGGAAGACTAAAATGAACCTTGTGGTATTAGATTGGAATCAGATATCAGTATGAACTCATGATATTTAATATATATGTGTGTGTGTGTGTGTGTGTATACACATAAACACACACATAATTGATGTGTGTATATACATGGTTAGTTTGTGTGTATATATATATAAATATTATATATTTCCTAGCTATATCTGCTAAGAGGGCCTAGAAGCAATGATACCCTAGTAGCAATAAGCATACCTAGCACCCAAATCTTTGTTTCTAAATCCTGTTCTCCAGTAAAAGGAACCAGGGCACTTTGGAGAAATGGTTAATTCCAGGGCTGGGCAGGAAAAATGCTAGAGAGCCTGAAACATCTTATATTGCCAAGAAGTGAGAAAGTGCTTAAGAAAGGAGAAAGCCTGGTTGAAATAACACAGGAGTCTCGTAATGGCCAAAGCTGAAACAATTTGTGCAATAAAATAAATAAGAAAAGTATTTGACTTTTAACTCATAGAATAAAATAAGTATCCATGAGTCTCTATAGATAGAAGCAAATAATCTAATAAATGAATGAATAGGGGATAAGAAGCAGTTTTTCCTTATGGAAAAATTCCAATACTAAATTAGTAAGAGGGAAATAGAAGAACACCATTAGGCAAACACCATGTTAATAATTGTTGCAGATGAGATGAGATACACTGATGATGCTAAAATTAATGGGTTTGAGAAGCAAGATATGTACATAGTCTTTTTTCTTTCTTTTTTTTTTTTTTCTTTTTTTGAGACAGGATCTCACTCTTTCACCTAGGGTGGAGTGCAGTGGCATGATCATGGCTCGCTGGAGTGCAGTGGCATGATCACAGCTCACTGCAGCCTTGACCTTCCAGGCTCAAGCAACCCTCTCACCTCAGCCTCCCGAATAGCTGGGACTACAGGCACTCGCCACCACACCCAGCTAATTTTTTCTTTTTTTTTCATAGTGAAGGTCTCACTATGTTGCCTAGGTTGGTCTCAAACTCCTGGGCTCAAGCCATCCTCCCACCTCCACCTCCCAAAGTGTTAGGATTACAAGCATGAGCCACTGCGTCCGTCTGTCCTGTAGGTAGCCTTAAAGTATCTTCCCCCAGGATATTTATTAGCAACAAAAGGAAAGATAGTAACTTTTACCATAGAGCAACCTGGTAGACACCACCTTGACCAAGTGATAATGGTAAATATTACCGTCAATGAAACATATTGCCATTAATGAGACGTATTGCCATTAATGAGACATATTGACATCGTGAACATATTGACATCATAAACATAGTAGACATATTGACATTGTATAGAGTAGATCTTCATGTCCAGTTCCTGCCGCAGAGCTCCTAAAACCCTCGTCATTTTCTGAGTGATAGGGATGATAGAAGCATCTTTTGCTATTCATAACCAATGAGATGACTGGTGACTCCAAGTTCCTACATAGCTTCAGGATGGAGGCTAGTGGCTAAAGGAACCTACCATGTAATTAGAGGGTTGAACTTTAAACCCCAACCCCAAGCCCCACCCCACCTCTGAGGAGAAGAGAGGGGTTGAAGATAGAGTTAATCACCAATGGACAATCAACTCAAAATGGATTAAGGACTTAAACAGAAGACCTGAAGCTATAAAACTCAGAAAGGAAAATGCTCCATGACGTTTGTCTAGACAAAAATTTCTTGGATATGACCACAAATGCAAAAGTAAACAAATAGGGTTGCGTCAATCTAAAAAGCTTTTACACGGCAAAGGAAACAATAAATGAAGAGAAAAACCAAGGATTGGGAGAAAATGTTTGCAAACGATACATCTGATATGGGACTGTATTAGTCTGTTCTCACTGCTAATGAAGAACTACCTGAGACTGAGTAATTTATGAAGAAAAGAGGTTTAATTGACTCACGATTCCACAGGCTGTACAGGAAGCATGACTGGGAGCCCTCAGGAAACTTACAAGCATGGCAGAAGGCCAAGGGGAAGCAAGGACCTTCTTCATATGGCAGGAGGAGAGAGTGCAAAGTGCCACATGCTTTTAAGCCATCAGATCTCATGAGAATTCACTCATTATCGTGAGAACAGCAAGAGGGAAATCCACCCTGTGATCCAATCACCTTCCAATTCAACATGAGATTTGGGTGGGGACACAAATCCAAACCATATCAGGGACTAATATCCAAAATATATAAGGAACTCAGTAGTGAGAAAACAAGTAACCCAATTTTAAGATGGACAAATGTCCTGAATAGACATTCTCATTCACAAAAAATTAAATTCAAAATTTCCCATTTACCTCTAAAAAAAAAGACAACATACAAATGGCCATCAGAGATAATGAAAAAAATGATTATCACTGATCTTGATGGAAATGCAGATTAAAACCACAATAAGAGAGCACTCACCCCTGTTAGAATGGCTTATTATCAAAAAGACAAAAGATAACAAGTATTGGTGAGAGTGTGGAGAAAAGGGAATGCTTATGCACTGTTTGTGGGAATGTAAATTAATACAGCCATCACAGCAAACTACAGGAGTTCCTCAGAAAACAAAAAATCGGCCGGGCGCGGTGGCTCATGCCTGTAATCCCAGCACTTTGGGAGGCCGAGGCAGGAGGATCACGAGGTCAGGAGTTTGAGATCAGCCTGACCAACATGGTGAAACCCTGTCTCTACTAAAAATACAAAAATTAGCCAGGCATGGTGGCACGTGTCTGTAATCCCATTTACTCAGAAGGCTGAGGCAGGAGAAGTGCTTGAACCCAGGAGGTGGAAGTTGCAGTGAGCCGAGATTGCACCACTGCACTCCAGCCTGGGCAACAGAGCGAGACTCCGTTTCAAAAAAAAAAAAAAATGTGGTATATATACACAATGGAATACTATTCAGCCTTCAAAAAGAGGGAAATTATATTATTCGTGACAACATAGATGAACCTGGAGGACATTGTATTAAGTGAAATAAGCCAAGCACAGAAAAACAGAAACTCTATGATCTCACTTAAAACGTGGACTCTAAAAATGTTGAACTTGTAGAGAGTAGAATGGTTGTTACTAGAATCTGGGGCTGTGTGGGAGGGGGCTAGAGAGATGTTGACCAAAGGGTACAAAGTTTTAGTGAGACAGGAGGGATAAGCTTTAGTGATCTATTATACAGAATGATGACTAAAATAATAAAATAACAATGCATTGTTTTCTTTCTGTCTCTCTGTCTCTTTCTTTTTTTCTTTTAGAGATGGGGTTTCAACATGTTGCCCAGGCTGGTCTCGAACTCCTGACCTCAAGTGATCCACCCACCTTGGCCTCCCAAAGTGCTGGGATTACAGGCATGAGCCACTGCGTCTTACTGATAATGCATTGTATATTTCAAAATTACTGAAAGAGTAGATTTTAAATGTTTTCACCACAAATAATTTAAAAGTATGTGAGGTGACAGATATGATAATTGGCTATTCCACAATGTGTATTAGTCTGTTTTCACGCTGCTGATAAAGACATACCCAAGACTGGGCAATTTACAAAAGAAAGAGGTTTAATGGATTTACAGTTCCGAGTGGCTGGGGAGGACTCACAATCATGGTGGAAGGCAAGGAGGAGCAAGTCACATCTTACATGGATGGCAGCAGGCAGTGAGAGAGAGAGAGCTTATGCAGAGAAACTCTAGCTTATAAAGCCATCAGTTCTCATGAGACTTGTTCACTATCATGAGAACAGCATGGAAAAGACCTGCCCCCCATGATTCAGTTACCTCCCACTGGGTCCCTCCCACAACATGTGAGAATTCAAGATGAGGTATGGGGTGGAGACACAGCCAAACCACATCAACTATGTAAATATATATTAATGCATCACATTGTACTCTATAAATATATACAATTATTTGTCAATTAGAAATTTAAAAAAATTTTTAAGTTACCAATGTCTAATAGTTTAATCAATCTTGACTATATAATGCAACCTCCATAGAAACACTAAAAAAAGGAGTCTGGAGAACTTCCAGATTGGTGAACACATATAGGTGCTGGAGGTTGCCATGCCCAGAGAGGGCATGGAAGCTCTGCACCCACCAACCCTCCACCCGTTGCCCAATTTACCTCTTACATTTGGCTGTTCCTGAGTTAAGTGAACACAAAGGATTTAACCTTCATTAAACAGATCACGTGTTATGATTTCACTGCAGCCATAGTGCTGCTTATTAACTCTACAGAGCAAACCTTTGTATCACTTACTAACATGACATGTAGTTTGCTGTATCAACTTATATGACAGTTACAAATGTCAATATGACTGAGCACAGTGGCTCACGCCTGTAATCCCAACACTTTGGGAGGCCAAGGCAGGCAGATCACCTGAGGTAAGGAGTTCGAGACCAGCCAGTCAACATGGCAAAACCTCATCTCTACTAAAAATACAAAAATTAGCCAGGCTTGGTGATGTGTGCCTATAATCCCAGCTGCTCAGGAGGCTGAGGCAGGAAAATCACTCAAACCTGGGAGGCAGAGGTTGCAGTGAGCTGAGGTTGCGCCACTGCACTCCAGCCTGGGTGACAGAGTGAGACTCCATCTCCAAAAAATAAAAATAAAGTAAGAATGTCAATATATAAGAAGGAATAGAAAACTGATAGGATTTTGCTCTTTTGCTAAAATACATTATATTGTATCTTTGAGATTGTACTAGTACAAAGTGTAATAAAACTAGATGTTTATTAAACCATTTAAATCATTGGTAAGTATACAAGAGCACTGAAGCATTTAATAGTTAAAGTAATGTTAATCTATTGGTTACTTGCTCCTGCATTGTCATGCTGTTATAATTTACTTCATCACCTTGCTATTTGATACATAGTGTGAATTTCTCTTGTCATCTTAACTATTGTAAAGACGAATTTTCATCTTACTACACAATCAAAATGGCGTTGATGGTAATGAACTCCAGAGCCTGGGCCTGAACAGGGAGGTGGTCTCTCAGGCTTGATGCTCAGGCCTATATCTCTCAATGTTTGCCCTATCTCTTAAATATATGTAATGTCATAAAATGCTTTTGAATCTTTTTAAAAAGTGTCAAGCTCATGAAAGACAGCCTAAGAAACTATTACAGATTGGAGGAAACTAAGGAAAAATAAAACTGAATGCAGTGTGTATCCTAGATCAGAAAAAGAACATTAGTGGAGAAAGAACATTAGTGAAATGTGAATAATTTGAGCTAATAATATTGTACCAGTAGCCGGATATGGTGGTGGGTGCCTGTAATCCCAGCTACTTGGAAGGCTGAGGCAGGAGAATCTCTTGAACTGGGGAAATAAAGGTTACAGTGAGCCGAGACCTCACCATTGCACTCCAGCCTGGACAACAAGAGCAAAACTCCGTCTCAAAAAAAAAAAAAAGAGTGTTAATTTCTTGGTTTTGAGCATTGTACTGTGGTTTTGTAAACTGTTAACATTAGGACAAGTAGAGTGAGTGGTATACAGGAGCTCCACTATTTTGCAACTTTCCTGTAAGTCTAAAATGGGTTTAAAATTAAAAATTTTTTTAAACTTAAAAGCAAACACCAAAATCCTTTCATTTACAAATTTAGCAAATATTTATTAAGTGCCTTCTATGTCCAGGCACTGGACATTGAAAATATTAATAGAATAGTTAACCAGATAGACCAGGTTCCTACCATCATGGAGATTAACATAACACAATGGTGAGGTATGAAGATGGGTTACTAGACAAATAATTACAGTGATTTAAAAATAAAAATGCTGCCCATGGCTGGGTGTGGTGGCTCACACCTGTAATCCTAGCACTTTGGGAGGACAAGGCGGGAAGATCACTTGAGGTCAGGAGTTCAAGACCAGACTGACCAATATGGTGAAACCCCATCTCTGCTAAAAATATAAAAATTAGCCAGGTGTGGCACACTCCTGTAATCCCAGCCACTCGGGAGGCTGAGGCAGGAGAATCGCTTGAACCTAGGAGGCAGAGATTGCAGTCAGCCGAGATCGTGCCCCTGCACTCCAGCCTGGGCAACAGAGCCAGACTGTGTCTTAAAAAAAAACAAAAAAAAAAAAACAAAAAAAAAACTACCTGGAAAAGGAAGATGTAAATGAGCAACCTCACCTGGTCTGTGATGTCAAAATCTTCCCTGAGACCTGAAAAAGGAGTAGATGTCATGGGGGTGGATGGAGGGCACATGGCACGTTTCAGCACCTAACAGCAGGTCCGTGTGAATGAAGCCTCTGGAGCAAACAGGAGAGTGACTGCAGAGAGCAGAAAGCAGTCAGTCGTAGGATTCTTTATGGCTTTCTACTCCAACCTAAGAGTGGCAGGATGCCCTGAATAATTTTAAGTGTGGGACTGATATGATCAGGTTTTTGTCTTTTTAAGATCCCTGTAAGTCAACTACAGAGGAAAAAGAGTAGATCTTGGGAAAACCTAAGAAGCAGCAACACGTAAAAGGCAGGCAAAGGAAAAAGAGACTAGATCACAGCTCCCTGAGAGAGACGGTGGAAGTAAAGCAAGAGTCACCAGTCACCAGTATCAGATACTGTCTTGGAAGAAGTAATGAGGTCAGGCCAGGCCTGATGGCTCACACCTGTAATCCCAGCACCAGGCCGAGGCGGGTGGATCACTTGAGCTAAGGAGTTTGAAACCAGCCTCGGCAACATGGTGAAACCTCACTTCTACTAAAAATACAAAAATTAGCCAGGCATGGTAGTGTACACCTGTAATTCCCAGCTACTTGGGAGGCTGAAGTGGGAGGACAGCTTGGGTCCAGGAGGCAGAGGTTGCAGTGAGCTAAGATCACACCACTGCACCCTAGCCAGGACAACAGAGCCAGACTGTATCTTAAAAAAAGAAAAGAAAAAAAAAAAAAAAAAGTAATGAGGTCCATTGCATGAACAACAACATAAAGGTTTTTGGTGGTCATAACCAGAGCAGTTTCAGCAGAGTACTGAGGGCAGAACAAAAGCCAGACTATAGAGAACTGAGAAATGGGCGATGAGGAAGTAGAGAAAGTATTGACAATTTTTTGAAGAGTTGTGGCCTTGAAAAAAAGAGAGGATGGTAGTTGCAAAAGGGGTGTGTGGCCAGTGAGAGTTTTTAATGTTGGAGAGACATTAAATTATTATTATTTTGAGACGGTCTCACTCTGTCACCCAGGCTGGAGTGCAGTGGCTTGATCTCTGCTCACTGCAATCTCCACCCCCTCGGCTCAAGCATTTCTTGTGCCTCAGCCTCCCAAGTAGCTGGGATTACAGGCATGCACCACCACACCCGGCTAATTTTTGTACTTTTAGTAGGGACGGGGTTTCACCATGTTGATCAGGCTGGTCTCGAACTCCTGACCTCAATGATCCACCCACCTCATCCTCCCAAAGTGCTGGATTACAGGTGTGAGCCACCACGCCCAGCCTAATTTCTTTCCTTTTAAGCCACTCTTCTCTTCACTTTCTTCCCTATCCAGTCTAGATCCCACTGTCTAGTGTTTTCTAAGTAAGAAAGATTTCAGAAGGGGCGTGGCCTCCGAAGTGGGTGACTGAAGTAGAAAGATAGTGAAAAACATTGAGGTTGAAGAAGTCAAGGAAATGAAAGGTTCCAGTAGTTGTTCTGAACTCTGGCTCGAATCAAAATCACTTGTGGGGCATTTAAAAAATATGTAGATGGCAGATTTTCACCTCTCAGATTCTGACCTAGGAGCTCTCTGGTGGAACCTGGATGTCTATGTATTTACATCTGTGTATTTTAAAATCACTACATTAGACTCATTACTACACTAGTGTGTCTAATGCACAGCTCAGACAGAACCACTACACAGGCAGTGAGCTTCACTGGTATTCCTTAGGCATGGATTTTGGTATCCATGGGGGTTCTGGAACCAGTGTAACAGACATAAAATACTAATTTAGCACACTTTGGGAAAACTACAATTAGGTAATCTCTGGAGCCCTCTTCAGTTTGTACTGAAAAGAAAAATGGATCAGTCTGAGCTGTTCTGCACCCTGGGTGCAGAACATCGCCCCACTGCACCCATTGCAGGGCGCACATGTTTAGAGTCATTTTGTTCCAGACTGACCCATTATCTTCACGTTCCTGGAATTTATGATACAAAGAATAATGTATAGCCAATCAATACCTTATGTGATTTTGATGTAGATTTTTGGTAAACAGCTCAGGAACTGCTCCTTATTTTCCTTTAAAAACCCACTTATGGCTGGGCGCGGTGGCTCATGCCTGTAATCCCAGCACTTTGGGAGACCGAGACGGGCGCATCACCACGTCAGGAGTTCGAGACCATCCTGGCCAACATGATGAAACCCCGTCTCTACTAAAAATACAAAAATTAGCTAGGCGTGGTGGTGCACGCCTGTAGTCCCAGCTATTTGGGAGGCTGAGGCAGAAAAATCACTTGAACCTGGGAGGCAGAGGTTGCAGTGAGCTGAGATCGCACCACTGCATTCCAGCCCAGGCGACAGTGCGAGACTCTGTCTCAAAAAAAAAAAAAAAATCCACTTATAACTGCTGTTAATCAGAGTGTATTTTCATGGCAACTTGAATCTATGCTCCCAAGTTGCAGTCCTCAAGCTTGGCCCAAATAAGCTCTCCACTTAGATTAACTTTGCCTCAACTTCTTCCTTTTAGGTCAACATACCTGGCCTAAGGAGGCAGGATTGAGTGACTCTCACTCACCACTGGTGTTTCTCTTTGAAAGTGGCGCTTGGCACCAGCATGAATTCCCCATCCTCAGCAATCCCACCGGGTGTTTTGGGTAAGTTCTCCTGAATTCAGACCTCCCATTATTTGGGTGAAGGTGTAGACATTATTTGGGCTGTTTTTCAAACCTTCCCTTTTCCTTAAGAGTGAGGGCTTCAATCGGAGATTCAGGTCAAGGTATCTGCAGAGAACTGCCTTTTTTTTTCTGCCTCTGTCACAGCGGAAAGTTCAGGTCAAGGTTTTTCTGCTTCTGCCTCAGGACAGGAGGTTAGGGTAAGGGATTGGCAGTGTGGCACCTATGGTCTCATTTTATACAGCATGCTTTTAAGATTGCAGCTGTGTTTTATTTTTGGGAATTGGGGCTTGGTTTTTCATTTGTGACCATCACCAGCTGGGTTTGTGTATGACACTTATGGGGCGTCCTCTCGTAAATATCTAGGAAAGTGGACCCACCTAACACATGGTGGTCGTAAGCAGCAGTAGCCAAAATGGGATCCTTTGAAATGTAAAGTATTCATTTGCATACACAATTAAGGGGGGAAAGCTGGTTTTAGAACCAGACAACCTGAAGAGGAGACCTACTTTAGGTTTGTCCTGGCTGAAATCTGATAAGAAATTTGGAAAGACTTTTTATGTTACAGCTCTGTGGTCAGAAATCAGCTTAATTAAAAGCCTATATTTAGGTTATAATGTTTTCTGGAGCAAGGAAGGCCTCTCCACTTTTTTCTCTTTTAGATCCTGTTTCTGGGAATTTTTTTAGCCAGCTGAAGTCCCTTTTTAAATGTGTTCCTTCCCTGTTTGCTTCCTATGTTGGCATTTTTGCTGAGAAAAATGTAAAACTTCATTGGCCTTTTTGAAAGCTTTTATAGAAGGAGCACTGTGGACGCATTGCATAGCCTGGTATTGTGGTGTTTCCTTCTTTTGGGGGACTGGGGAATAAATATAAAAGTGAGATTTTTGATTTTTAAATATCTAGGTGCACTGCCTTCCAGTTGTGCCTGCCTTTCACGTATTTAAATATTAGGCCCTGGAAACTGCAGATACTTTCTTTGTCCTGTATTCATTAAAGGGTTCATCCTGAAGTTAGTTCGTTCATGTTTCTGTAGAAGACATGATTTCATTCTTTTTTGTGGCTGCATGGTATTCCACGTGCAGGTTTGTTACATAGACATGTCGCGTAGCAATGTGTTCTGGGTTTCTGATGTATACATCACTCTAATAGTGAACATTGCACCTAGTAGGTAATCTTTCAACCCTAACCCCTGTCCCACCCTCCCTCCTTTTGGAGTCTCCAGTGTCTGTTGTTCCCCTCTGTATGTCTACATGCACCCATTGTTTAGCTCCCACTTACAAGTGGGAATGTGAAGTCTTTGATTTTCAGTTTCTGAGTTATTTCACTTAGGATAACGGCCTCCAGCTCCATCCATGTTACTGCAAAAGGCATGATTTCATTCTTTTTTATGGCTGCCTAGTATTCCATGTTGTATATATGTTACATTTTCTTTATCGAATCATCCGTTGATGGACACTGAGGTTGATTCCATGACTTTGCTGTTGTGAATGGTGCTGTGATAAACATACAAGTGCAGGTGTATTTTTTTATATAATAATTTATTTATCTCTGGATAGGTACCCAGTAGTGGGATTGCTGGGTCGAAAGGTAATTCTATTTTTAGTTCTTTGAGAAATTTCTATGCTGTTTTTCATTGAGGTTGTACTAATACTAATTTACATTCCCGCCAGCAGTGTATACATGTTTCCACTTCTCTCCATCCTCACCAACATCCGTTGTTGTTTTTTTTTTTTTTTTTTTTTTTTTTTGAGATGGAGTCTTGCCATGTCGCCCAGGCTGGAGTGCAGTGGTGTGATCTTGGCTCAGTGCAACCTCCGTCTCCCAGGCTTAAGCGATTCTCCTGCCTCAGCCTTCTGAATAGCTGGGATTACAGGCATGCGCCGCCGTACCCGGCTAATTTTTGTATTTTTAGTAGAGACGGGGTTTCACCATGTTGGTCAGGCTGGTCTCGAACTCCTGACCTCGTGATCCGCCTGCCTTGACCTCCCAAAGTGCTAGGATTACAGGCGTGAGCCACTGCGCCTGGCCAACATCCATTGTTTTTTGACTTTTTAATCATAGCCATTCTGATTGGTGTGAGATGGTATCTCCTCGTGGTTTGAATTTGCATTTCACTGTTGATGAATGATGTTAAGCATTGTTTCATATGTTCGTTGGCTGCTCGTATGTCCTACTTTTTGATGGGGTTGTTTTTTTTTTTTCTTGTTGAGTTCCTTGTAGATTCTAGATATTAGTCCTTTGTCAGATGCATAGTTTGCAAATATTTTCTCCTGTTGTCTGTTTACTGTGTTGAAAATTTCTTTTGCAGTGCAGAAGCTTCTTAAGTCCCAGTTCTTTATCTTTGCTTTTGTTGCATTTGCTTTTGAGGTCTTAGTCGTAAATTCTTTGCCTGGGCCAATGTCCAGAAGAGTTTTTCCTAGGTTTTCTTCCAGGTTTCTTATAGTTTCAGGTCTTATGCTTAGGTCTTAATGTAATACATCTTGAGTTAATTTTTGTAGACGGTTAAAGATATAGGGGTCCTGGCCGGGCGCGGTGGCTCATGCCTGTAATCCTAGCACTTTGGGAGGATGAGGTGAGGTCAGGAGATCGAGACCATCCTGGCCAACATGGTGAAACCCTGTCTCTACTAAAAAATACAAAAAATTAGCTGGGCGTGGTGGCACGTGCCTGTAATCCCAGCTACTCAGGAGGCTGAGGCAGGAGAAATCGCTTGAACCAGGGAGTCGGAGGTTGCAGTGAGCCGAGATCACGCCACTGCACTCCAGCCTGGTCAACAGAGCAAGACTGAAAAAAGCCGGGCACATTCCTCAGCCCCGGGCTCAAAACAAACAAGCCCAGTACAAACACATCCCATCCTCCCATCCCACCACATATCGCCATATATCTCTCAAACTTCCTGAGCCCAGTACAAACACCACCAGGAAGGTCTCCGATAAGGAGACAGCCGTTCAAAGTTTTACTGAAAGAGCAGGAACCAAAAGAATTCCTTTGTTCCCCTGTAACTTTCAGGCTATAAAAAGCAAACACTCGCATTGTTCAGGGCCCTCTTGTATGCTGTGGAATGGAAGGACCAGGTTCGAACTTGTAGTAAAGATCCTTGCCGCTTGGCTTTGACTCTGGACTCTGGTGGTCTTCTTTAAGGAACTAACGGTCTAGGCATAACATCTGGGGGCTCGTCCGGGATTCCCCAAGCCCACCAGACCCCTGGTCAACGGATCTGCTAGGATCGATCTACTGATAGGTGAGCTGGCTCGTCTCCGTTTGTCTGTCTGTGTCTGTTCTGAATCTGAATCTGTGACTCGCGAGGTCTGAAGCTGGAGCTGGCACAGTCCTGGCGGACGCGCTATAGGACAGCCAGCGGAGACCGGTAGGAGACATCCCCTGGCTCTCATCTGATCTAAATTGCAATCTGAACTTCCCCGGTTTGGCGGGCAGCAGCTATCTCTGATCTGGGCTGCCCCAGCGCGATCACGATCCAGGCAGCTAACTCTGACCCGGGCTTCCGGTGCGCGCTTGCAATCTGAACTGCCCCGGTTTGGCGGGCAGCAGCTATCTCTGATCTGGGCTGCCCCAGCGCGATCGCGATCCAGGCAGCTAACTCTGACCCGGGCTTCCGGTGCACGCTTGCAATCTGAACTGCCCCGGTTTGGCGGGAGGCAGCTATCTCTGATCTGGGCTGCCCCAGCGCGCTCGCGATCCAGGCAGCTAACTCTGACCCGGGCTTCCGGTGCGCGCTTGCAATGTTAACTGCCCCGGTTTGGCGGGCAGCAGCTATCTCTGATCTGGGCTGCCCCAGCGCACTCGCGATCCAGGCAGCTAACTCTGACCCGGGCTTCTGGTGCACGCTTGCAATGTGAACTGCCCCGGTTTGGCGGGCAGCAGCTATCTCTGATCTGGGCTGCCCCAGCGCGCTTGCGATCCAGGCAGCTAACTCTGACCAGGGCTGCCAAAGTGCGCCTGCGATTAGATATCATTAATGAATCAGATCAGATTTCCTTTACGGGGATTCTAACCCACATTCCTTTACAGGAAGAGACTACAAATTATTACAGGATAGGTAATACCCAGAGCACTCCTCTATCTCTCCTTACGAATAATTTCAAAGAAGTTAGAGCAAGGGGCCATGATCTTGGTATAGAAATCAAGAAAGGAAAGCTAATTACTCTGTGTCGCTCCGAATGGCCTGCCTTTGATGTAGGGTGGCCACCCGAAAGGACCTTCCGACTTGCTGTCATCACTAAGGTAAAGTCCAAGATTTTCCTACCTAGGCGTGCAGGCCACTTAGATCAAATCCCATATATCCTCATATGGCAGGACCTTGTTGAGAACCCGCCTCCTTGGCTGTCCCCTTTCCAATTAGCCTCTGAACCCTGTAAGGCACTGGTTGCTCGACCACTAAAATCCAAGCAACCAACTGCCCCCACCTCCCATCCTGTTCTACCTGACAGCGGGGACCCACTGTTCACAGAACCCCCTCCGTACCCCTCCGGGCCCCAGGCCCCAGCCCCCCTGGCTGAGCTGCGGGAAGGAGAAGGCGGACAGGAGGCGGCCGGCACACACAGGCCCGCTGAAAAGGAAAGTAACTTTGAAAGGCCGGCGGGGCGGACGCGAAGGCGCACTTCGCGGACTAGCCCCCCCTCAGCCGCCTGACTCCACGGTGGCTTTACCCCTTTGGGAAATAAGACCCCCAAATGACACAGGAATCCCCAGGCTCCAGTACTGGCCATTCTCCACCAGTGATCTGTATAACTGGAAGACTCAGAGTGCTCGGTTTTCAGACAACCCCAAAGATTTACTGGCTTTACTGGATAGTGTCATGTTCACCCACCAGCCCACTTAGGATGATTGTCAGCAGCTCCTCCGAATCTTGTTCACCACGGAAGAGCGAGAGAGAATACAGATAGAAGCTAGAAAGCTGGTCCCGGGGGACGACGGTCAACTGACTGCCAACCCCGACCTCATAAACGCAACCTTTCCTCTGACCAGGCCGGCGTAGGACTACAACACGGCAGAAGGTAGAGGACGGCTACACCTTTATCGCCAGACTCTAATGGCAGGTCTCCGGGCAGCTGCTCGCAAGCCCACTAATTTGGCTAAAGTATATTCTATTCTGCAAGGAAAGACAGAGAGCCCAGCTACCTACTTAGAAAGATTAATGGAAGCTTTTAGACAGTACACCCCCATAGATCCAGAGGCTCCAAGAAGTCAGGCAGCTATTGTAATGTCTTTCGTAAATCAGGCAGCCCCAGATATTAAGAGAAAACTCCAGAAATTAGAAGACTTGGAAGGAAAGCGGATTCAGGACCTCCTTCAGATAGCACAGCAGGTTTACAATAACAGAGATACTCCAGAGGAAAAGCAATTTAAGGCCACTAAAAAAAAATGACCAAGGTCCTGGCAGCAGTAGTACAGAAAGAGCATCTACAGCCAGAGGTAACATATCTAAGGTACCTGCTTAAAGGAAGGCAGCGCTGGCTAACAGACGCCCGGAAACAAACTGTTCTGCAGATCCCCAGGCCACAATCCACCCAACAAGTGAGAGAATTCCTGAGGTCGGCAGGATTTTGCAGACTATGGATACCTAGGTTCGCAGAACTGGCTAAACCCTTGTATCAGGCAACACGGGGGCAACAGCCATTTAATTGGACAGACGAAGCCGAGTTGGCCTTCCAACAGATTAAAACCGCCCTACTCTCCGCGCCTGCACTAGGACTACCTGATGTTACCAAGCCCTTCCACTTATACGTGGATGAGAATAAAGGTGTCGCCAAGGCAGTAATAACTCAGAACTTAGGCCCCTGGCAGAGGCCAGTTGCCTACCTGTCAAAGAAGTTAGACCCAGTAGCTGCCAGGTGGCCCCCCTTGTCTCCGAATGATTGCGGCCACGGCTCTGATGGTGCAAGATGCTGATAAACTTGTCATAGGGCAAGAATTGCGGGTCGTTACTCCACATGCCATCGAAGGTGTACTCAAACAGCCACCTAATCGATGGATGAGTAACGCCCGGCTCACCCACTACAAAGGACTACTAAATCCTCTCAGGATAATTTTCCTGCCCCCAACGACCTTAAACCCTGCCTCGCTGCTGCCCAACCCGGACCTGGACGCCCCACTCCATGACTGCACCAAGATACTAGCTCAGGTGCACGGAGTTCAAGAAGACCTGCAGGACCGCCCACTTCCTGACGCTGACCTCGTCTAGTTCACTGATGAGAGCAGCTTCATGCATCAAGGCCAGAAGTACGCTGGGGCGGCAGTAACTTCAGAGACTGAGGTAATCTGGGCGGAACCCCTGCCCCCGGGGACATCGGCCCAGGAGGCCGAACTGATAGCGCTCACCCAAGCTCTTACCTTAAAGGCGGGGAAAAAGCTGACAGTATATACAGACAGCCGATATGCTTTTGCAACGGCGCATATACATAAGGCCATTTACAAGGAACGAAGGTTACTGACGGCTGAAGGAAAAAAGATAAAAAACAAGCAAAAGATCCTAGCCCTGCTAACAGCCCTATGGAGGCCAGAAAAATTAGCCTTTGTACATTGCCCAGGGCATCAGAAACTAACTACTCCAACTGCTCAAGGCAACTTTCTGGCAGACCAAACTGCAAGGAATGTGGCGAAGGCTCCCAGCCAACTCCTTGCACTCCAGCTCCCTGACCCGGGCCCCCAGGACTTGCCATATTTCCCTGAATATTCAGAACAAGATCTCCAGTGGATTGACAAACTTCCCCTGAAACAAATCCAGAATGGGTGGTGGACTGATACTAATGACCAAACCATCCTACCAGAAAAATTAGGACAACAGGTGTTAGAACACATCCACCGAACCACCCACCTGGAGGCCCGGTGGATGATAGACCTGATCAGACGCTCCAAGCTCAAAATCAGACATATAGCTGAGACGGCCAGCAGTATCGTGACAAGTTGCAAAGTCTGCCAGCTTAACAACGCATACCCCCAATCTCAAGCTGCAACAGGAACAAGGCTCAGAGGAACCAGGCCCGGTATCTACTAGGAAGTAGATTTTACTGAAATAAAGCCAGGAAAGTACAGGTACCGGTACTTACTTGTCTTTGTAGATACTTTTTCAAGGTGGACTGAAGCATTCCCAACCAAAAAAGAAACTGCTCAAGTCGTAGCAAAGAAAATTCTGGAAGATATCCTTCCCAGGTATGGCTTCCCCGTCCAGATAAGGTCAGATAATAGGCCCACTTTCGTCGCTAAGGTAAGTCAGGATTTGGCTTCCATCCTTAAGGCAAATTAGAAACTACATTGCGCTTACAGGCCCCAGAGTTCAGGACAGGTAGAAAGGATGAATCGGACCTTAAAAGAGACCTTAACTAAATTGACTATAAAGACTGGCACTAATTAGGTAGTCCTTCTCCCCTATGCTCTGTTCCAGGCCCGTAATACCCCTTACAAACTAGGCCTTACCCCTTACGAAATCATGTATGGCAGACCTCCACCCCTAGTTCCTAGCTTAAAAGATGATCTGCTTAAGTCTGAAACAGAAAATGTCTCTGAATTCTTATTTTCTCTACAAGCCTTACAGAAAATTCACCAAGAAATCTGGCCCAAGCTGAAAGAGCTATATGAGACCAGTCCCCCACCAACACCCCATCCGTACCAGCCAGGAGACTAGGTCCTGGTTAAGCGACACCGACAAAAGACCCTAGAGCCCAGGTGGAAAGGACCACTCCAAGTACTCCTGACCACACCCACCGCCCTGAAAGTAGAAGGCATTGCGTCGTGGATCCACTACACCCACGTCAAGCCAGCGGACCCAACCTCCGACCTTCTAGGGCCAATCACGGCGGCGGCTGAAGCACCGGACACGTGGACTGTGGACACAGCTAAGAACAACCCCTTAAAACTCACACTGCGCCGGCAGCATAGCTCACTGCAAACATGCAGTTAGGTAGTCTAACTCTAACATTAGTCGCCCTAGTGGCCGCTGAGGAAAACATAAAGCCAGCTCCTAATCCTTTTGTCTGGAGATTCTGGCTTTATGAATACCAAACCCACCCTAGGCAACCTCATAAGCCCAAGAAATTAGTGGCCAGTGCAGATTGCCCCTCCTGAAAGTGCAATAGCCCAATTTTACTAAATTTTACCGATTTCCCAGTAGCCAAACCAGTGGCACCAATAATATGCTTCGAGTATGATCAGACTAAATACAATTGTAAGCACTATTAGTGGCACCAAAGTGCCGGCTGCCCTTATAACTATTGTAACATCCATAAATACCAATGGTGAGGTGAAAAAGAACAGATAGATCCCAGATGGCCCTTTCATCGCAGACGAGATAGAGACCTTTCATATACATAGATAGTTAGAGACCCCTGGAACTCCCGCTGGACCACGCCTCAACACAAGGCTGTATACTACTCCTCCGCCTCCACATGGCCTAGCAGTCACCTCTATCTGTGGCGGGGTCTAGTGCAGGTACGGCCCCTGGTCCATGGAAATATCCAGCGACAAGAAAACCGCCTGACACAAGATTTACATCCTTTTTCCTGGTTAAAATTATTGCAAGAAAGATTAGAACTTGCTAACCTTACAGGACTTCACAGCCTGTCTGGCTGCTTTCTGTGTGCCACTCTAAGGCATCCACCGCTAACCGCTGTCCCCCTGCCATAAAGATCCTCCACCTCTGCCCAAGCTAACAACCACCGAAACCTCTCATATGCCCCTATCCCTAACGTGCCACTATACCTAAACACCAGTCAAGAAAAGTTTCCCTACTGTTTCTCAAGAACTAATTCCAGCCTCTGCAGCATCACTGCAACGCCCCCTAATATCACCTTAAAGGCTCCGTCAGGCATATTCTTCTGGTGTAATGGAACATTATCTAAAAACCTATCAAGCCCCTCTGTTACCAACCTACTGTGTCTTCCTGTCACATTAGTTCCCCGGTTAACTCTACTTACTGCCGGCGAGTTCCTAAAGTATACCGGTAACTAGACTAGTGCTGTTATTCACCCAGACCCTAGACCGAGACCTGCACGAGCCATATTTCTCCCCCTCATTGCAGGAATCTCCCTCACCGCATCCTTCATGGCAGCCGGACTGGCTAGGGGAGCCCTAGGTCACACCCTCATAGAAAGTAACAAGCTGTACCAACAATTTGCCGTTGCTATAGAGGAGTCAGCTGAGTCCCTTGCCTCCCTCCAGCGGCAGCTCACGTCCCTAGCACAGGTAACCTTGCAGAACCGGAGGGCCTTAGACCTACTCACTGCTGAAAAAGGAAGTACGTGTATGTTTCTAAAAGAAGACTGTTGTTTCTACATAAATGAATCAGGGCTTGTGGAAGACCAGGTCCAACAGTTACGCAAGTTAAGCACAGAAGTAAGAACACGGCAGTTTGCTTCAGCTGCAGACCAATGGTGGAACTCATCTATGTTTTCTCTGTTAGCCCCCTTCCTTGGACCCCTGCTGAGTCTACTATTTCTGCTTACCGTAGGACCTTGTGTTGTTAACAGAATTTTGCGGTTCGTTAAAGAAAAGTTTGACACTGTACAACTCATAGTCCTCAGAGCCCAATACCAACCTATAAACGCTGAAACAGAATCAGACTTATAAGACCCAAGATTGGCTCTAAAAATACCTGAAAAGAAAGGGGGGGAATGAAAAGAGCCAGGCACATTCCTCAGCCCCGGGCTCAAAACAAGCCCAGTACAAACACATCCCATCCTCCCATCCCACCACATATCGCCATATATCTCTCAAACTTCCTGAGCCCAGTACAAACACCACCAGGAAAGTCTCCGATAAGGAGACAGCCGTTCAAAGTTTTACTGAAAGAGCAAGAACCAAAAGAATTCCTTTGTTCCCCTGTAACTTTCAGGCTATAAAAAGCAAACACTCGCATTGTTCAGGGCCCTCTTGTATGCTGTGGAATGGAAGGACCAGGTTCGAACTTGTAGTAAAGATCCTTGCCGCTTGGCTTTGACTCTGGACTCTAGTAGTCTTCTTTAAGGAACTAACGGTCTAGGCATAACAGACTCCGTTAAAAAAAAAAAAAGATAGGGGTCCGGTATCATTCTTCTACATGTTGGCTATCCAAGTTTTCCTGCACCATTTATTGAATAGGATGTCCTTTCCCTATGTATATTTTTGTTAACTTCGTCAAAGACCAGTTGATTGTAGGTAAGTGGCTTTACTTATGGATTAGCTATTCTGTTCCATTGATCTGTGTGTCTGTTTTTGTACCAGTACCATGCTACTTTGTTTCCTGTAGCCTTTTAGTATAATTTGAAGTCACATAATGTGATGCCTCCAGCTTTGTTCTTTTTGCTTAGGATTGCTTTGATTATTCAGGCTCTTTTTTGGTTCCCTAGGAATTTTAGGATTGTTGTTTCTAATTCTGTGAAAAATGACATTGGTAATTTGATAGGAATTGTGCTGAATCTGTAGATTGCTTTGAACAGTATGGCCATTTTAATGATATTGATTCTTCAAATCCATGAGCATAGGATGTTTTTTCATTTGTTTGTGTCATCTACCATTTCTTTCATCAGTGTTTTGTAATTCTCCTTATAGAGATCTTTCACATCTTTGGTTAAATGTATTCCTAGGTAATTTTGTGTGGCTATTGTAAATGAGATTGCCGTTTGTAAATGGGAATGCTATTGTAAATGGGATTTGCCTTGGTTTGGTTCTCAGCTTGAACGTTAAAAGTATATTGAAATATTACTGACTCTTTTATATTAATTTTTTTCTTATTTTTGAATATATGTATGTGTGTATATATATGTGTGTGTGTATATATACGTTTATGTGTGTGTGTGTGTGTATATATGTGTATTTTTTTAAGCAGAGACAGGGTGTCATCATGTTACCCAAGCTGGTCTTGAACTCTCAGGCTCAAGCTATCCTCCCACCTCAGCCTCCCAAAATGCTGGGATTATAGGCATGAGCCACTGTACACTAATTCGTATCTTGAAACTTTTACTGAAGTCATTTATCAAATCTTTGGGGTTTTCTAGGTATAAGATCATGTCATCAGCAAACAGAGATCATTTGACTTACTGTTTTCCAGTGTGAATATCCTTTATTTCTTTCTCTTGCCTGATTGCTGTGGCCAGGACTTCTGGTACTATGTTGAATAGTAGTGGTGAGAGTGTGCATCCTTGTCTTGTTCTAGTTCTTAGGGGAATGCTTTCAACTTTTCCCCATTCGATATGATGTTGGCTGTGGGTTTGTCATATATGGCTTTTATTATTTTGAGGTATATTCCTTTGATGCCTGGTTTGTTGAGGGTTTTTTGGTTTTGTTTTTGTTTTTTAAGACAGGGTCTTACTCTGTCGCCCAGGATTCAGTGCAGTGGTGTGATCTTGGCTCACTGCAACCTCTGCCTCCCAGGCTGAAGCGATCCTCCCACCTCAGCCTCCCAAGTAGTTGGGACTACAGGCACAAGCCACCACACCCAGCTAATTTTTGTATTTTTTGTAGAGACAGGGCCTCATCATGTTGCCCTAGCTGGTCTCAAACTCTTGGCCTCACGTGATCTGCCTGCCTCGGCCTCCCAAAGTGCTGGGATTACAGGCATGAGCCACCGTGCCTGGCTCCACTGCGCCCCAGCTTCTACCCGTGGGTTCTGTGGCAGGTTCCAGCACTCTTCCCTCAGCCTTCCCCTCCAGCCACGGTCATTCTCACCTGTAACCTTGGTTCTTTCTGCAGACAACTGGCTCTGCCATCTCTAGTTGCCCATCTTGGGGAAAAACCCGTCTGCTTCTCCTGACTGTGGGGCTTCTTCCAAGCTTATGCTTAGGGAATGAAGAACCTATTTCTTAAAGTGTTTTTAAATCACTCCTGAAAGGTCTGACTGTTAATGAAGGAGTTTTGAAATGTTAGATTCCTGCCATGCTTGGAATGGCTGCCTTATCTCACAGGACCATTTCACTGGAACTGCAGTTTTCTCTTTTAAAAAATTGCTCCTCAGAATGGCTTCTTTCTTTATTTCCATCACTCACATTTTAAAATAGATTTCTCAGGTCAACCTTTGTGAACAGAAAAAGATATATTCCTTCATGATTATTAGCAAATAATAATACAATCTTACTCTGTTGTTGAAACATGTGTTTTTCCATCTTTCTAAAGAAAACAGTCACTGTTTCTTGAGGCAGAGAGCATGTGTTCTCTGTTCTGGAAAAGGTAAGAAAAGGACTGAGGCTGAATTTGTTGTTATTGACACATGTACACCTCTGCCTTTTGTAATGTGTGAATCTGAGAAATTCTAAAAGTGCTTTTTGATTCAAGAATGCCACACCTTACTGTGCTCTGTCTGTGTGAAGAATAGTTTGTATGTCTCCTTACAGACTCTGTAAGCCCCTAGGTGGCTGAGACTGCTGGATTTCTTCTGCTGACCCTGGTGCATCTCATTACAGGTCTTCAACCTAAAATTCTATCTTACAAGATCCTTGCCAGGATGCAGATTTGAATACCATAGTGAAGTCTGTACATGAAGAAATGATGCTTTTAGGGAGGAAAAAAAAAGGTAATAACAACCTTCAAGAGCCCCTACATCTCAACTCGGCATAAACAAGGCAAGATTCTGAGAGTGGCCGCCCCTGGAAGCAGAAATTATTCTTGTGGCTATCCATTGGCTCCTGAGGCTCTAATCAGAGATGGGGCACCTTTAGTACCAGGGGAGTGGCTGTTGCCCATAAGGTACTGGACATCAACTTTCAAGAGCAGCCCCAGCTCCTGAAGCTGCTGGTCCTGGTGCATCTCCTGACTTTCATGTAGAAGATAGCAGAGCTTTGGCAACATTACAACATAAGAACTGCAGAGAGGTGTAATCCCAGTGGAAGACTGAATCGAGAGACTCAAAAAGGAAGGTAAACACTTGGAAAAATGAGAATAGTGACATCTCCTTTGCATATTAGAAGGATCACCTTAGGGGAGAGGAGAGGCAGATCTCTGGAGTATTCACTTTGGGGTGAATTCATTCCTTGTGGGGATAAAGAGTAAGAATGGACCCTCACCCATGTGCTCTCCATCGCCTCATCCCATAGTTCTCATCTACACTTAAAGTCACTTGGAGACTTTACAATTTAAAATGCTGTTGCTCAGACCCACCCCAGATCAATTAAATCCAAATCTCTGAGTGTAGGGGCTGAACACTGGCTTCTTTTTAAATTGCCATCAGTATTTAGCCAGGGCTGAAAGCCCCTGAGCTCCCCTATGCCGCAACAAGGGGAGTTGCACCCCCGAAGACAGACAGTTCTGCATTGAATTCCCGAACGTCATAGAGGAGTAGAGATGTCACAACCTTTAGGCTTATGTCTTAGAGGGCTTCTCAGTACTGTCTGCCATACCTACACAAAGCAGAATCTCCAGGATTTAAATTTAGCCTTCGTGTCATATATTAACAAGATGCTTCTCTTTTTCCTAGTTATGCCTTCTCAGAATGCTGTTTTTTCTCAGGAGGGGAACATGGAGGAGAAAGAAATGAATGATGGCTCACAGATGGTGAGATCTCAGGTAAGTTCAGTTTTCCTCTCCTCTGAAATGCCAGTGTTCTCAGAATGTGGGCACTTTTACTTTTTCATTTCTCAGAAGTGCTGAGTCACAAAAATCCAGAGCCCAGGAGATTCATGTGACAGATGATGTACTCTCCACAGCATGTTTTCCATTCACCTATATAGCTCTTTCTAGCTCTTCCCTCCTTCCAGCACTTTCACCAGACTCAATTTCGTGGATTCCTGCCTGTGCTAGACGCTGTGAAGAAAACAAAACAATGGACTGTCTTTTAATCGTCCTTAAATAGCTCATTAAAATTTAAACAATGCTTGCATTCTCTGTGTAAACACAGTGACTGATGCCCAGGCCGCTAGGACTGCTTGGAGCTAATGGGATTAATAAGAATGCCTGAGGGTAACATCTATCACAAATTAATGTTTCCCAAGCATCTGTTGTATCTCTTCCAAAACCTGTTTAAATCTGTTTTGATTCCTTTTTTTTTTTTTTTTTTTTGAGACAAAGTCTCGCTCTGTTGCCCAGGCTGGAGTGCAGTGGCACGATCTCGGTTCACTGCAACCTCCGTCTCCTGGGTTCAAGTGATTCTCCTGCCTCAGCCTCCCGAGTAGCTGAGACTACAGGTGCCCACCACCACGCCCGGCCAATTTTTTATATTTTTAGTAGAGATGAGCTTTCACTGAGTTAGCCAGGATGGTCTCAATCTTCTGTCCTCGTGATGCACCCACCTCAGCCTCCCAAAGTGCTGGGATTACAGGTGTGAGCCACCACACCCGGCCTAAGTCTGTTATGATTCTATAATCTGATTCGGTATTATGTAAACTGGTGAGTATGAATGCATCAAGAGTTGTTTCTATGAAAACTAGTCGAATGCTTTGGAAGGAGTTGATAAATGCTGTCACTTTTTAAAAATTGCTATCAAATTAGGTGTTAGCAATACTACCTCACTGAAGAAAAATCATAAAACTCTCAGGATTCCTCCACAAATATTTGCCACGTGTCAGTTGCTTGTGTAACTGACTTGTGAAACTGCTTCATGAAACAGAAACTGTTGCATTATAGGTATGAGCACCCATTCTTTAAAATCACTCATAGAAAAGGCTTAGCTGGCTGAGTGCAGGGGCTCATGCCTGTAATCCCAGCACTTTGGGAGGCTGAGGCGGGCAGATCACAAGGTCAGGAGTTCCAAGACCAGCTTGACTAATATGGTGAAACCCTGTCTCTACTAAAAATACAAAAATTAGCCAGGCGTGGTGGCAGGTTCCTGTAGTCCCAGCTACTCGGGAGGCTAAGGCAGGAGAACCACTTGAACCTGGTAGGCAGAGGTTGCAGTAAGCCGAGATCGTGCCACTGCACTCCAGCCTGGGCAACAGAGCGAGACTCCATCTCAAAAAAAAAAAAAAAAAGAGGCTTAGCTTTATTTCCAAAGATGAGAAAATGAATGCACATTTATATATTTTAAATTAAAATAAAATATTTAAGATCTCTTTTATGGATCGCTAGTTTAGCCATCTTTTTTGCTTAACACATCAGATACGGGTCTCAATTGCTTCAGATAGGATTTCTATCATTCCAATTATATGTGATAATCATTATCCTTATGTAGCCAATAAACTCATTGAAGGGGATTTTTTTGGTTTGTTTTTTGTTTTTTGTAGAGACAAGGTTTCACTATGTTGCCCAAGCTGTTCTCAAACTCCTGGGCTCAAGCCATCCTCCCACCTCTCCCTGCCGAAGTGCTGGGATTGCAGGTGTGAGCCACCACACGCAGCGTGGGGGGCTTGTTAAAATCCACATCACACAACTAATATTCAGAAATGCATAATGTTGGATGCTGCTGTGAATGCAAAAGACAACAAATACAACAGGTGCTGGGAGAAGGGAGAAGTCTGATTGAGACTAGGGATGAGGGAAGACTTCATGAAAAAGGCAGAGTTTGAATTTGTGCTGATACCAGCAGGTAGGGTTTGGAGATTAGAGAAAACGGGGGACCATTGCAGACAGGAAATAAAACTTGAGCAAGAGCAGGGACAATAAGGAGACTGTAAGCTAGAGCTGAGCTTTTATTTGGTGTATATTAGTGCTTTGGGATCTTTGGGTTTCAAGGGATAGATTCATTTGGTTTATTTTGTTTTATTTTTTTTGAGGCAGAGACTTACTGTGTCACCGAGGCTGGAGTGCAGTGGCACAGTCTCGGCTCACTGCAACCTCCACCTCCCAGGTTCAAGTGATTCTCCTGCCTCAGCCTCCCAAGTAGCTGGGACTACAGGCATGCGCCACCACACCCAGCTAATTTTTGTATTTTTAGTAGAGACGGGGTTTCACCATGTTGGCCAGGCTAGTCCACCCCCATCGGCCTCCCAAAGTATTGGGATTATAGACGTGAGCCGCTGCACCTGGCCCATTTGGTTTATTCTTAATTAACTGTAAGACTCCCCAAAGACAGGAATAGAAAGACATCTAGAACTAAGCGGCATGTCTGCTTTTCCACATTCTAGCCCAAGGAGTTAGTTTTAATTTTCTGGAACCATTTATTATGTTTAGAAGGAAGATGATTCATTCACTCAATAAATATTTTTTGAGTAGCTAGTATGTGACAAGATTTTTTTCTTTTCCTTTTTTCTTCTTATGGTCTACTGGTCATTTCATATGTGACAAAAATTATGCTTTTTATCAGCTAGACATCACTGAGAAAAATAGACATGACCCCAAACCCAAGGAGCTTATTGAAAGACATTTAGCAACTATACTAATAAATTGCAAAAGAGATGTTTTTTAAACAAAATGAAAACAGGGTGCTATGAATACACATTAGGGAATCAGGGAGAAACTGTGGGGAAGTGAAATTTAAGATGAGAAAGAAAAGATAAGTAGAACCTACGAAAAGTAAGTGGAAAAGAGCATTTTGGACATGTGCTAAAAATCATCTGCAAAAATCATGGGTATATTTGAGAAATTAAAAGAAGACCACTGTGGTTGGTGTGGAAGGAGGGAGAGAATGACTTGAAGTGAGCTTGGAGAAGTGAGCAGGTCTTAAATACACAAAGCCTGTGGCCATGAAAACAGGTCTGACTTTTACTCTGAGTGCAGTGGAAAGCCTTTGGGGGAATTTAAGCAGAAAGATAACATAATAAGTAATCCATTTCTACATTAAAAATCATCCTGGTGCTATATACTCACTGAATTTGTGAGAGGCAGAGGTTGAAAGGAGAAAAACCAGTTAAGCTACTGTAGCATTCTCAGTGATAGAAAATAGCATAAAACTAGTCATTGGAGGAAAGGAGGGAGATTTGAGTGCTTTCCTTTGGAAACAGCAGAGATTAGCTAAGGGGTAAAAGCAAAGGAAGAAAAAAGATGACTTCAAAGAGTGGAACCCAGGAAATGGCACTATTGGTAATGGTAAATCAGATCATGTCATTCCTCTGCTCAAAGCGCATGGCTCCCATTTCACTCAGAGTAAAACCCAAAGTCCTTAAGATGGCCTAAACAGTCCTATAGAATCTGGCCTGTTACCTGTCGAATTTCATCATTTACTTTTCTTCCCCTTATTCCATTCTAGCCATCCTGGCCTCATTCTTCTTCCTTAAACATGGCCCTGGGGCCTTTGCACTGTTAACCTGTCAAGCTTCTTTCTCAAATGTCACCTCTCCAGTGCCATCTTTCCTGACCATGCTATTTAAATTTGTAACTGCCCCACACCCATATTCTTGAACCCTTACACTACTTTACTTTTATCTTCTGACATACTATATAATTTACCCAGTTATGCTGTTTGTTGTCTACTTTCTTTTCTAGAATATAAGCTTCATAAAGGCAGGGAGTTTTTGTCTCTTTTATTCACTGGTACATCCCAAGCACCATGCCTGGCATATATATAGGAAGCACTGAATAACCATTCATTAAACACATGGGGAATTTAGCATATGATAAAGGTAACATCTCAAACCAGTGATAAAAAGCTGCTTTGTTCAATAATTGATGTTGGGATTTCTGGGAAACCATCTGGAAAAAGATAAAGTTGGATCTGTACCTCATACTTTACATCAGAATAGTCTTCAAATGGATCAAATATTTAAATATGAAAAATGAAACCACAAAAAGTTATGCAAGAAAAAAATGGGAGAATTCCTTTATAACTTTCACCAAAGAAAAACTTTCTAATCACAGTGATTGATGGGTTCAACTCATTAAAAACACCAAAAGCGGCCGGGCGCAGTGGCTCACACCTGTAATCCCAGCACTTTGGGAGGCCTAGGCGGGCAGATCACGAGGTCAGGAGATTGAGACCATCCTGGCTAACACGGTGAAACCCCGTCTCTACTAAAAATATAAAAAATTAGCCAGGCATAGTGGCGGGCGCCTGTAGTCCCAGCTTCTTGGGAGGCTGAGGCAGGAGAATGGCGTGAACCCGGGAGGCGGAGCTTGCAGTGAGCCGAGATTGCGCCACTGCACTCCAGCCTGGGCGACAGAGCAAGACTGCCTCAAAAAAAAAAAAAAAACCACCAAAAGCATCTGCATGGAAAAAAAAAACAACAAACTATAAGCAAAGTAAAAAGACATGTCAAGTTGAAAAAAATATTTTGTCACTCGAATTACAGTGGTCTCATCTTTCTAATATATAAAATACTTCTCTAAATCAGCAAGAGATTAGGAGTCCAACAGAAAAAGGTACAAAAGGCCAGGGACAGTGGCTCATGCATGTAATCCCAGCACTTTGGGAGGCTGAGGTGGGCTGATCACTTGAGGTCAGGAGTTTGAGACAAGTGTGACCAACATGGTGAAACTTCATCTCTACCAAAAATACAAAAATTAGCTGGGGGACTAGTGGTGGTGTGCACCTGTAGTCCCAGCTACACAGTAGGCTGAGGTCAGAGGATCACTTGAGCCCAGAAGGTGAAGATTGCAGTAAGCCATGTTTGCACCACTGCACTCCAGCCTGGGTGACAGAGTGAGACCCTGTCTCAAAAAAAAAAAAAAAAAATTTTAAAAAGACAGTTCACAGCAAATAAAGTTCAAATGGATCTTAAACACAGGAAAAGTGTTCATCTGTACTGCAAACAAGAGGAAATTTGTATTAAAACTAGAGAAAGCTGGATATTTTATCACCAAGCTTGATATTTGCCATGAGTTTGATATTTTCCACAAGTATAACATATTCTGTTGGCAAAGCTGTGGGGAAACACTCTTACACTGCTGGTGTGAATGTGACAGATTGCATTTTCAGAAAAATGGCCAAAATACCTCCCATCCCAAATGCTTTCTTTGCAAGTGACTTTGACACTCATCCCATTATAGATGTGGAGATCTGTGTGCTCTCCATTGGATCTCGGCAAGGCTGTGACTGGAGGATGCAAAGCTTTGTGACTTTCAAGGCAGATCATAAATGGCAGTAAGACTTCTACCTCATTCTGTTGGGATGCTTACTCTAAACCTGACCACCTTGTCAGGAGGAAACCCAGACAGCCCATGGAGAAGCCCATGTGGAGAGGAGCCAAGGCCCACAGCCCTAGCCGAGCTCCCAGCTGAAAGCCAGCACCAATTTGCCAGCCTTGTGAGTAAGCCATCTTGAAAGTGAATCCTCCAATCCCCAGTCAAACCTTCCCACCTAGTCCTGCCCAAATTGCAGATTTATGAGCAAAGTAAATGATACTTGCTATTTTAATCCCCCAAGTTTTGGGATGGTTTGTTATGCAGCAAGATAATTGTTAGGGATTTTAGTACCTGAAAGTGGAGTGTTGCAAAAACAGAAACCTAAACCACAGGGCACTCACTTTGGAACTGAGCACTGGGGATGAGATAGAAAACGAGTGAAATAATAAAGGGCCTTAAGGCGAGTTAATGGAAAACTAAAGGGCCTTTGTCAAAACTCAAAGGATAGTAAGGAGAATGTTATTAGAAGCTGGAGGATAGAGGACCCTCGAAGAAGAAATGTTGGATAACATTGTTACCTTCAGTAACAAGGAAAATAGAGGCCAGGCATGGTGGCTAACACCTGTAATCCCAGCACTTCGGGAGGCCAAGGCCTCACTCGAGGTCAGGAGTTTGAGACTAGCCTGGCCAACACGGTGAAACCTCGTCTCTACTAAAAATACAAAAATTAGCCAGGGCATGGTGGTTTGCGCCCGTAATCCCAGGTACTCAAGAGGCTGAGACAGGAGAATCGCCTGAACCTGGGAGGCGGAGGTTGCAGTGAGCCCAGATTGCACCACTGCACTCCAGCCTGGGTGACAGAGAGAAATTCTGCCTCAAAAGAAAGAAAAAAAAAAAAAAAGGAAAATAGAGAATATACTTAATGAACTCAACGATCTACTAAAGAGATTCTCAAGTAGAAGATTGAAAGTGCCAACTGGCAGTTTCTGGCTGCCTAAAGTAAAATGTGAGGGAAAAAGATAAACTAACTGAAGAACTGTTAAATATAAGTGAACAATGAATTCCTGAGTTTGAAAAGAAAACTTTCTCATTCACATCTGTCCAAGCAGCAAATGATAACCAAATTCAGAAAAGGATTCACACCAAAGATCTAACCCAGGGTGGACTATAATATGCTGTGTAACAACTTCAGAAGGATCCAGGGCAATGCCTCAGAGGACCTGTCCTCTCTTAAACGCAAGGTTTCTAAGAATGGTTAAGGTGACGTGCCACTGCAGTCTCACAGGGAACCCAAAGGAGAGAATGGCTGATCTCAAAGAGATTTATGGGTGTGGCATTTGTATTGTAGTGTAGCTGGATTATAAATTGGTAAACACTCCAGTTTTTTTGTTTGTTTGTTTGTTTTGTTTTTTTTGAGATGAAGTCTTGCTCTGTTGCCTAGGCTAGAGTGCAGTGGCACGATCTTGGCTCACTGCAACCTCCACCTCCCGGGTTCAAGCAATTCTCCTGCCCCAGCCTCCTGAGTAGCTGGGACTACAGGCATGTGCCACCACACCTGGCTAATTTTTTTTAATTTTTTACACTTTTTATTGAAGTAAAGTAACATACAAAAATACACATACTATAAATGTTAAAAGCTCAATTATCACCAAATGAATTCATTCGTGCAATCTTCATCCAGATCAAGAAACAGAACATTACCAGTATCCCAGAAGATCCTTCTGTGTGTTCTCTCCTACTCTCTACCTCAAGTGTATTTTTTTTTTTAAATTATACTTCAAGTTCTGGGGTATGTGTACAGAACGTGCAAGTTTGTTACAAGGGTATACATACTATGAACAGCACTCATGTAAAACAGCAACCTTAATTGATAAATGTTGTGTGTTCTGACTGCTCCACCATCTGGCTGTTCCTCCCTCTCCCTCTCCCCCGGCTTCCCTATTTGCTGAGACACAGCAATATTGAAATTAGGCCAAGTAATAACCCTACAATGGCCCCTGAGCATTCAAGTGAAAGGAAGAGTCACATTCTTCACTAAAAGGAACCAGGGATTTTTTGCCACTCATGGATGAGCAAAGAAAGTGGTTTCTTGAGATGGAATCTACTCCTGGTGAAGATGCTTTGAAACTGGTTAAGATTAATGAGAAGAGCATGTCGAATGCATTTGAAATAGGCCAAAAGCTTGGCCTCTTGGGCCAAACAGCCAAGTCCTGTGTACAAGGGAAAGGCTATTGAAGAAAATTAAAATTGCTACTCCAGTGAACACATGAATGATAAGAAAGCAAAACAGCTGTGTTGCAGATATGGAGAAAGTTTTAATGGATTGGATAGAAGATCAAACCAGCCACAACATTCCCTTAAGCCAAAGCCTAATCCAGAGCAAGGCCCTACCTCTCTTCAATTCTCTGAAGGCTGAAAGAGGTGAGGAAGCTGCAGAAGAAAAGTTGGAAGCTATAAGAGGTTTAAGGAAAGAAGCTGTCTCGATAACATAAAAGTGCTAAGTGAAGCAGCAAGTGCTGATATAGTAGCTGCGGCAAGTTATCCAGAAGACCTAGCTAGGATCACTGATGAAGGTGACTGTACTAAACACATTTTCAGTGCAGATGAAACAGCCTTATATTGGAAGAAGATGCCATCTAGGACTTTATTTATTTATTTATTTATTTTTATTTATTAGTAGAGATGGGGTTTCACCATGTTGGCGAGGCTGGTCTCGAGCTCCTGACCTCAAGTGATCCTCCTGCCTGTGCCTCCCAAAGTGCTGGGATTACAGGCGTGAGCCACCATGCCCAACCCAATCTAGGACTTTAATAGCTAGAAGGAGAAGTCAACTCATGGCTTCAGAAGACAGGCTGACTTCTTTTGTTAAGGGATAATGCACCTGGTGACTTTAAGCTGGAGTCAATGTTCATATTATTCTAGAAATCCTAGGTTCCTTAAGAATTATGCTAAGTCTACTTTGCCTGTGCGCTAGAAATGGATCAACAAAGCCTGCATGACAGCATACCTGTTTACGCATGGTTTACTGAATATTTTAAACCCACTGTTAAGAACCACTGCTCAGGAAAAAAAAAAAAAATCCCTTTAAAAATTACTGCTCATTGACAATGCACCTGGTTACCCAGGAGCTCTGATGGAGATGTACAAGAAGACTAATGCTGTTTTCATGCCCACTAACACAACAACCATTCTGCAGCCCACGGATCAAGGAGTAATTTTGACTTTCAAGTCTTATTATTTAAGACATGCATTTCATAAGGCTCTAGCTGCCGTAGATAGTGATTCCTCTGATGGATCTGGCCAATGTAAATTGAAAGCCTCCTGGAAAAAAATCACCATTCCGATGCCATTAAGAACATTTGTGGTTCGGGAGAGGAGGTCAAATATCAACATTAACAAGAGTTTGGAAGAAGTTGATTCCAACCCTCATGAATGACTGAGGCTTTCAGGATTTCTGTGGAGGAACAAACTGCAGGCATGGTGGAAATAGCAAGAGAACTAGAATTAGAAGTGCAGCCTGAAGATGTGGTGGAATTGCTGCTTAAGGATGAGGAAAAAAAGTGGTTTCTTGAGATGGAATCAGTTCCTGGTGAAGATGCTTTGAATAATGTGGAAATGACAACAGCGGATTTAGAATATTCCATAAACTTATTAGATAAAGCAGCAGCAGGATTTGAAAAGACTGACTCCAATTTTGAAAGAAGTTCTACTGTGGTAAAAATGCTATAAAACAGCATCACATGCTACAGAGAACTCTTCCGTAAAATGAAGATTCAGTGCAGCAAACTTTATTGCTGTCTTTTGTTTGTTTGTTTGTTTGAAACAGAGTCTCGCTGTGTCGCCCAGGCTGAAGTGCAGTGGTGCAGTCTTGGCTTGTTACAACCTCCATCTCCCGGGTTCAAGCAATTCTTCTGCCTCAGGCTCCCGAGTAGCTGGGATTATAGGCACGTGCCACCATGCCTGGCTATTTTTTTGTATTTTCAGTAGAGACGGGGTTTCACCATGTTGGCCAGGCTGGTCTCAAACTCCTGATCTTAAGTGATCCACCCACCTCGGCCTCCCAAAGTGTTGGGATTAGAGGCATGAGCCACCACGCCCGGCCTTATTGCTGTCTTATATTAAGAAGTTGCCTTGGCCGGGCACAGTGGCTTACGCCTGTAATCCCAGCACTTTGGGAGGCTGAGGCGGGCAGATCATAAGGTCAAGAGATTGAGACCATCCTGGTCAACCAACATGGTGAAACCCTGTCTCCACCAAAAATATATAGCTGGGCGTAGTGGTGCACACCTGTAGTCCCAGCTACTCGGGAGGCTGAGGCAGGACAATTGCTTGAACCTGGGAAGGGGAGGTTGCAGTGAGCCAAGATTGCGGCACTGCACTCCAGCCTGGGCAACAGAGTGAGACTCTGTCTCAAAAAAAAAAAAAAAGAAGTTGCCACAGCCACCCCAACCTTCAGCAACCACCTCCCTGATCAGTCAGCAGCTATCAGCATCAAGGCAAGACCCTCCACTAGCAAAAAGATTACAACTTGCTGAAGGCTCAGATGATCATTACCATTTTTTAGCAATTGAATGTTTTAAATTAAGGTATGCACATTATTTATTTAGATGTAATGCCATTACACACTTAATAGACCAAATATAGAGTAAATTTAACTTTTATAGGCACTGGGAAACCAACAAATTCACGTGACTCACTTTATTGCAATATTATTGTGGTGTCTGAACTGAACCCACAATATCTCTGAGGTGTCCTTGTAGTTTTTTAATCATTTGGATGAAATGAGAGTCATTTTTCCCATGCAGCAAACTGTAAACACTTAAACGCAGAAATTATTTCATGTATGTTTTTGTCTTGAAAGATGATAGAAAGGTACTAATTTTTTTAAAAGAAAAGTTTGACCTGAACGACTCAGAGTCCTGAAGACTATCAGCACAATGGCTTAGATAACCTGGTGCTACACTTTCACTCCCTCCCTTGAGGGTCCCTGTAAGAACCGTTTTTGCCTGAGCAGGGATGTGCTTGATGTTTCAGGAATCACTGACGTTTCAGGATGTGGCCGTGGACTTCACCAGAGAGGAGTGGGACCAGCTGTACCCTGCCCAAAAGAACCTCTATCGAGACGTGATGCTGGAGAACTACAGGAATCTAGTTGCACTGGGTGAGGATGGCATCCCTGTGAAACTGGAAGCCGTTCACGTGGGTTTATTTCCTGAACTAGTGGAAGCCTGCAAAGTTTTTGTGAATATAGTTTGGGCTGGGATAGAAGAACGCTAATCAGTTTTGGAGTCAAAGACCTTTGTTTTCTGCTCTTTCTCCTCCAATGGAATGTCTTGATTGAGTTTGAGATGGGTGGCTTTATTTTGCTGCCTCTGAAGTCTCCCCTCCAGAGGCTCTAAAGATTGAAAAGGTTGGGAATGTGTCTGAGAATTTTGTTCCCAGTACAAACTCCTAAGATATATGTTACTCCTATGAATAGGGTATCAGCTTTGTAAGCCAGAGGTAATCGCGCAGTTGGAGCTAGAGGAAGAATGGGTGATAGAAAGAGACAGCCTGCTGGATACTCATCCAGGTAAGTGCACACTCTTGGGCACTGCTACTTAATGAGGGAAAACAGCCACTTCTGAACCACTCAGTGGAGTGTTCCAAAAATCTCCCTCTGGGATTTAAGGAATACTAAGCCTTTTGAAAAAAATCAGTTCATATTTTATATTTTTCTGAATTTGAAATGGCTGTCTTATTTTTTCTCATTGAACAGATAATATACACTTATATTGTTTTAAAAATGCACACAAACCAAAGGTTATTTTGAAGGTATCCATTTAAACACCCATAAATATCTTGATATTACAGATATCCACACAGCACTTTCTTTGTATTTTTTATTTACACATCCCTTATCAGTATTCTTTAAATCTTTCTTTTCCATGAGAGGTGATCCGAGAAGAAATTTTTTAAAAAGCTTTCTTTTCCATATCAAAAATCTTCTGCCATTTTAATCTATTTTTCATCTTTTCTTTTTCCTTTTATCAAACTCTTGACACTTGTATACAACCCACAGCCTAATTTCTAATTCTCTTGCTCTCCTTTGTGATATGACCCCGATTCCTACCTCTACTACTAACATTGTTTTCTTGGAGATTACCACTAATTTCCTTCCAGTCAAATCCAGTGGCTACAAAGCCAGTTAGGATTGTGTTGACTTTCCCTTCTTGAAATGTTCTTCCACCCTGGCTTGTGATGCACACGATTCTTGTCTCTTCCAGCCTCTCTCTGTATCTCCCTCTGCCCCTTTCCTGCATTTTCTTTCTCCTTATTCTCCTAAAAATATGTATCCCTATGGACTGGCTGTTCCACTCTGCAGTAAAGTGCTTTTAAGTAGTCCTTCTGTATCATTTTCCCATTTCTCCATTTCTAGTCCCAGTATTTCACCCACATTCTCCTGTCAGAATTGAGATTATGGCTGGGCATGGTGGCTTACGCCTGTAATCCTAGCACTTTAGGAGGCCGAGGCAGATGGATCACCTGAGGTCAGGAGTACGAGACCAGCCTGGCCAACATGGTGAAACCCAGTCTCTACTAAAAATACAAAAAATTAGCCAGGCATGCTGGCACTCGCCTGTAGGCCCAGCTACTTGGGAGGCTGAGGCAAGAGAATTGCTTAAACCTGGGAGCGGAGGTTGCAGTGAGCCAAGATCGCGCCACTGCACTCCAGCCTGGGTAACAGAGCGAGACTCCATCTCAAAAATAAAAAAACAATTTAGATTATATTTTTGTTTATTAGTGTCATGCTGTCATTTTACTTAAATATTTCAAAACCTGGATCTGTTGGCTTTATACTCTCTTCTTTAAAGCATTCCCTTAAATATGGGATTTCTTGACCAAAAAAAAAAAAATCCCAACCACCTTAGTTTCCTATTTCTGGCATACCACCTACGATGTTCTGCTTGGCTGTTTTAACAAGGAGTGGACTGCTGACTGTACACCAGATGCTGAGTTAGGTAGTTTCTACTCTGGTCCATGACACCAGGTGAACCTACCCCATCTCTGTGAGTTCCCACTCTGGCTCTTTGCTCTGGTACCTGGCTTCATCGTTTGGACTTGGTTTTCTGTCATTCAAACTCTTCGGCTTTTTCAAGTTGACTTTGACTTGGCTATCCTTCTTGCTTTTAATGCTCTAAGTGATCTTAGGTAGAAAACCTTGTTCCTGGCCGGGCACAGTGGCTCACGCCGGTAATCTCAACACTTTGGGAGGCCAAGGCGGGCAGATCACGAGGTCAAGAGAGCGAGACCATCCTGGCCAACATGGTGAAACCCCATCTCTACTAAAAATACAAAAATTAGCCAGGCGTGGTGACGTGCGCCTGTAGTCCTAGCTACCTGGGAGGCTGAAGCAAGATAATCGCTTGAACCTGGGAGGCAGAGGTTGCAGTGAGCCGAGATTGCACCACTGCACTCCAGCCTGGCAACAGAGCAAGACTCCATCTCAAAAAAGAAAAGAAAAGAAAAGAAAACCTTGTTCCTGTTTTAGCCTCACTGAGATCTCTTAGCCTCACTGAACCAGAATTTTCACCTAACCAGTGCTCACATTCCATGAATAGAGTTGGTAATTAAGACATTTTGTCAAGAAGCCCGGGCACCTTCCCTGACAATGCTGGGACGTATTTCTACAGCCTTCCACATCCCCAAACCTGGGGAGTAGGAAACTAAAGGAACAAATTAGAGAACTCCCTTTTCAGGTAAATTTCCAGGGCAGGGACCTACAGCAGAGAGCAGAGCTATTCCTTCCCCCAGGCACATATGCTGCCATCTGTAGGACCCACACTATCTCCTATTGTGTCCCTCTACACAGACCCCCAACTCGAAAAAATAACTGCTAATTTAGGAAAACTTCCAGATTTTGGCCGGGCTCAGTGGCTCATGGCTGTAATCCCAGCACTTTGGGAGGCCGAGGCGGACGATCACTTGAGATCAGGAGTTCAAGCCTGGCCAACATGGTGAAACCCCATCTCTACTAAAAATACAAAAATTAGCCAGGCATGGTGGCGGATGCCTGGAATCCCAGCTACTCGGGAGGCGGAGGCAGGAAAATCGTTTGAATCTGGGATGCAGAGGTTGCAGTGAGCCAAGATTGTGCCACTGCACTCCAGCCTGGGCAACAGAGCGAGACTCTGTCTCCAAAAAAATAAAAAGAAAAGTTCCAAATTTCATTGTGCATCTGTATGTGGATGCCCAAGGCTCTTGGTTCACATATAAGCTTGAGCAAGTGGTTTTTTTCACATCTCTTATCAGGGACAGGCAGCCTAACCGTCTTCCCTAAGGTGACTGCTTGCATTTCTTCAATATCCTGTGAGACAGAATCAGGGGTTCCCCTGAGAGGATGTAGTAAAACATTTCTGTTTGTCAGGAGGCTAAGAGAATGATAGAGCTTATGCAGTCTAATTCTGCACACCCGCTAGGGTACTGCATGCCTCATTGTTATTGACATTTGCTGGTCCTTATTTATCTAAAATCTTTCTTAAGCTAAGCTGAGACCTGGAAAATACCCAGTAGATTTAGCAGCAAGAAGATTGGCAATTATATTATTGAGAGAAGTGACAGGGGGGTGATTAGAAGAACAGTCAGTTTGTACATTGTTGCATGAACAATGGGGAGGTTTAAAATGAAAAAATTAGAGCTAGCAAGTGTGTAATATTCTTATAAGCAGCTAGACTGAGGGCCGGGCACAGTGGCTCATGGCTCATGCCTATAATCCCAGCACTTTGGGAAGCCAAAGCAGATGGATCACGAGGTCAGGAGTTTGAGACCAGCCTGGGGTTCACCAACATGGTGAAACTCCATCTCTACTAAAAATACAAAACTTAGCCAGGCATGGTGGTGGGCGCTTGTAATCACAGCTACGTGGCAGGCTGAGGCTGGAGAATCACTTGAACCTGGGAGGTAGAGGTTGCAGTGAGCCAAGACTGCACCACTGCACTCCAGCCTGGGTGACAGAGTTATACTCCATCTCAAACAAAAAAAAAGAAGCAGCAGCTAGCTAGAGTGAGGAGTGGGAAGGGGAAATAATAAAGAGGATATTAGCAGCCAGAATAAAAGGTAGTGTCAAAACAGGATTGTTCTAGGCCAGGCTCAGTGGCTCACGCCTAGCACTTTCGGAGACCGTGGAAGGATCCCTTGAGCCCGGGAGTTCAAGACCAGCCTGGGCAACATAGTGAGACCCCCATCTCTACAAAAAAATTAAAAGCCGGATGTGGAGGTATGAGCCTGTAGTCTCTGCTACTTGGGAGGCTGAGCTGGGAGGATCACTTGAGCCTAGGTGGTCGAGGCTGCAGTGAGTTACGATGGCACCACTGCACTCCAGCCTGGGCAATAGAGCGAGACCTTGTCTGAAAAAAGCAAAAGAATTGTTCTAAGCAGGAACGATTTTACTTGTTTATAATGCTGAAGGGAAGGAACCAGTAGAGAGGACAAGTAAAAAAATAGATACAGCTGGGTGCTCACGCCTGTAATCCCAGCACTTTGGGAGGCCGAGATGGACGGATCACTTGAGGTCAGGAGTTCAGGACCAGCCTGGCCAACATGGTAAAACCCCGTCTCTACTACAAATACAAAAATTAGCTGGGCTTGGTGGCGTGCACCTGTAATCCCAGCTACTCGGGAAGCTGAGGCATGAGAATCGCTTGAACCCCGGAGACGGAGGTTGCAGTGAGCCAAGATTGCACCACTGCACTCTAGCCTGGGTGACAGAGCAAGACTCTGTCTCAAAAAAAAAAAAAAAAAAAAAAGCCACAAGAGATGGAGCAAGGTTCTAGAAGAGATGGGAGTGGGATTAGAGGGAAGGACATTAGGGTGACTGTATATGTCAGTAAATATGTCAGTGGAAGATTTGGGGGAGTTCACACATCATGACTTCTGTTTTCTTGGCAAATTAGGAAGCAGTTTCCTTTGTTGAGTGTAAGGGAATTGGGAAGGCAGGTAGAGGACTCATGGTACATTTGCTGAAGCTTACAAGAGTCAGTGGAAGCTGACCAAAGATGAGCAGAGGCAGCACTGAGCAGTGATGAGGGCCCCCGTGAGACTCTGCCCCATAGAGCTGTGGTTTCTAATTTGCATGAGTATGCTCTTCCTCCTGTTATATTTAACGCTGGAAAGGGTTTATAGGACAGGGGTTGAGGGTGTTAGATTTTAGGGACTAAAGGAGGAAAACTGTGTGAAACTGTATGAGAGTTAATTCAAGTGATTTGGCAAGTCTAGGAAGTGACAGGAAGTAGAATGAGGCCTGAAGAGGACTTAAAACTAAAAGACCAAGGGAGAGTCAAAGAAATGGAGATGTAGAAGAGGTCAGAAAGAGACAGAATGTGAGTAAGGCAGGAGAGTGTTACAATGAGTTGGAGATTTCTTAACGTGGAGCAGGCAAGGTCCAGAATATGAATGTATTGCCATGTAAGTAGACTGTTGAAGGTGGAACAAAGGTGAAGGCACAAACAACTACCAGTTGGATTACAAGATGGAAGAGAAGCACCCATGTAATAGCAACTGAACTGAAAAAAATAAAACACCTAGGAATAAACTTCAACAAGAGATATGCAATACCTTCATAGGAGAAACTTTAAACACTTCCGACAGACACAAAAATAAACCTGAATAAATAGACATGCCAAGATGGCAATGTCCCTACTATACATGTAATACAATTCCATAAAAAGTGCCTGCAGGCCGGGTGCCAGGGCTCACACCTGTAATCCCAGCACTGTGGGAGACTGAGGCAGGTGGATTACTTGAGTCCAGGAGTTTGAGACCAGCCTGGGCAACAGGTTGAGAGCCCATTTCTACCAAAAAAAAAAAAAAAAAAAAAAAATAGCCAGGTGTGGTAACACACGCCTGTAGTCCCAGCCACTCAAAAGGCTGAAGCAGGAGGATCGATTGAGCCCTGGATGTCGAGGCTGCAGTGAGCTATGATTGCACCACTGCACACCAGCCTGGGCTACAATGTGAGTCCATCTCAAAAATAAAAAACGTGCCTACAAGAGTTTGAGGGGAAAGCTAGGTAAGCTTATCTAAAGTTCATATGGAAAATCCAAAGCACAAAAATTATCAAGAAAATTCTGAAAAGGAAAATCGATGAGGGAGATTATTCCTACTAGATATTTAAAATATACAGTAAAATTTCATTAATGAAGTCAGACCAACTGAACAGAATAGACAAGTCAGAAGTAAACCCAAATACATGTGGGCATTTAATATAAAGGCATTATTTTAAATAATGGCATCATTTCAAATTAGGAGGTGAAAAGTGGGCATTGTAGTAAAGTGTTGAGACAACTGGTGCTTTTGAAATGTGCACCTCTTCATATATGGTAGATAGCCATCTGGAGAGAGACAAAATTGGATCTATAGCTTACCCCTTGAGCCAAGATAAACTCCAAAGGAAACAGATTTTACACGTAAAACATGAAACTATAAGAGATCTGGAAGAGGCTGGGTGCAGTGGCGCACACCTGTAGTCCCAGCTACTCAGGAGGCTGAGGCATGAGAACCGCTTGAGCCTGGAAGGTGGAGGTTGCAGTGAACTGAGACTGTGCCACTGCACTCCAGCCTCGGTGACAGAGCAAGACTAAAAAAAAAAAAAAAAACTGGAGAGAGAGACGTGGAAGAAAACATGGGAGACATCTTTTATAACCTTGAAATGGGGGAGTTTTTTCTGACTATAATTTAAAATCCAGAAGCCATTAAAGAGGAGATTCATATATTCAATACACACAAATCCAAAAATTCTGCATGGTATAAAATAATAATTCTGCTTGATGTAAAATAAGTGAAAAGATAACAATGGAGGAAAATATTTTCAACTTAGGTCAAAAGGTCTTTTTTTTTTTAAATAGAGTCTTGCTCTGTTGCCCAGGCTGGAGTGCAGTGACACGATCTCCACTCACTGCAACCTCTGCCTCCCAGGTTATGAACAGTTCTTAAAGGAATCCAGATACATTTAACATATGAAAAAATGTTCAATCTCAGTCATAATAAGAGAAATACAAATTAAAGCTACACAAATTATATTTTCTTGCCTACCATATTAGCAAAAGTTGAAAAGTTTGGCAGTATACACCGCTGGGTCCATGAGGAGGAAAGCATTTTCATACATTACTGGGATCAGGTGAACTGGAAGTCAGCACAAAGATGTCCTAGACCAGTCATGGGGCTTCCTTTCCACATACCTTGTTTGGTGTTGTAGGCTCTTTGGATGAAAAATAATGTAGTCTAGAGTAACATGTTTTTGTAAATAAAGTTTTATGGGAACACAACCACACTCATTCTTTTACATAAGAGGCGGGAGGATTGCTTGAGCTCAGGAGTTCAGGACCATCTTGGCCAACATGAAGAAACCCATAGCCACAAAACACAAAAATTAGCTGAGCGTGGTGGTGCACACCTGTAGTCCCAGCTATTCGGGAGGCTGAGTGTTGAGCCAAGAGGATCACTTGAGCCTAGGAGGTGGAGGTTGCAGTAAGCCGAGATCGTGCCACTCGCCTCCAGCCTGGGCGACAGAGACTGTCTCAAAAATAAAACAACCAAAAAAACCATTGTCTGTGGATTCTTTCACCCTGCAACAGCAGAGCTGAGTGCGACAGAGACCATATGGCCCACAAAACTTAAAATATTTACTATCTGGCCCTTTACAGAAAAAAAACTTGTCAACCTTGCCAAAGCAATAGTTGTAAATTATTGTTAACCACCACTTTCATTAAAAAATGCATTTTTCTTGCCATCCATAAGATCTATATAATCTATAAAATTGAAATTGAGGCCTGGCGCAGTGGTGCATGCTTGTAATCCCAGCACTTGGGAGACGAGGTGGGTGGATCACGTGAGGTCAGGAGTTCGAAACCAGCCTGACCAACCTGATGAAACCCTGTCTCTACTAAAGATACAAAAATTAGCCAGGCATGGTGGCGGACGCCTGTAATCCCAGCTACTCAGGAGGCTGAGGCAGGAGAATCTCTTGAACCTGGGAGTTGGAGGTTGCGGTGAGCCGAGATCACGTCATTGCTCTCCAGACTGGGCAACAAGAGCAAAACTGTCTCAAAAAAAAAAAAAAAATTGAAACAGAAGTGTTACCCAACAATATTTATCGTTATCACTGTGTCTGATGAACTCTGACATTTTCTGTCTTTTTTTAGCATATTCTGTTTGTTTCTAATTTGAATTAACTACTGAATTAAAGTCATAACCCACTATAAATTGACACATTTTTAAATTAATAAGAGAACCAAAAATATCATGATGCTTTACATGTAGAAAGGATTAATATTTTTTCAAAAAAATTGTTTTCCCCCTTCCCTTTCTCCCTAATTCTCTCCCTCCTTTCCCTCTCTCCTTCTCTCCCTCCTTCTTTCCCTCTCTCCTCTCCCTCCTTCTTTCCCTCTCTCCTCTCCCTCCTTCTTTCCCTCTCTCCTCTCCCTCCTTCTTTCCCTCTCTCCCTTCTTTCTTACTTCCTTGTTTCCTTCCTTCCTGTTTCCTAAACAATGTAGTTCAAAAGGCATGGATGGGCCTGAGCAGGGGAAACATCTGCTTGGCAAGGCATGCCCTGGTGCGGAGGCCCTGCAAGATGTTCTTCAGGTTGCCCAGTGGCATCACAGCATGCTCATACTAAGCTAGAGCTTAGGCAATGAATGCCTTGAACTCCAGACTCCTGTGTAGTAGGAGCCTAGAGGACCATACCTCCCTGTGGGTTCAGGAACCAGGTCCACAGGCTGCAGATTCAGTGCTAAGAGACGTGAGAGGCAGTCTGTAGAGCTCCAGCCAATCATTTCAAACACTCTGGAGTCAAAGTCCATGTGCAACAGAAGCCTTTTGGCTGAAAAGAAAGTGTTCCAGTTGATAGTTTGGTTGAAATAATACATCGGTTTAAAATTAATCTTCTCAATCAGGTATAACTGTAATCACATATACTTTTAATTTTTCCACGTGTAATTTAATTTCAGACCATAGTCATTTGTATATATTTTGTACATCTATTGATCTATTTTCCATAACTTTTTGACTTGGACTTTTTTTTTTCTCTTAAAAATTTGTGGCCAGGCGTGGTGGCTTACGCCTGTAATTCCAGCTCTTTGGGAAGCCAAGGCGGAAGGATCACTTGAGCCCAGGAATTTGAGACCAGCCTAGGCAATGTAGGGAGACTTCGTCTCTACCAAAAAAAAAAAAAAAAAGGCAGGGTATCATGGCACGTGCCTGTGGTCCCACCTACTCTGGAGGCTGAGGCAAAAGGATCACTTGAGCCCAGGAGGTCAAAGCTGATGTGAGCTATGATCACACCACTGCACTCCAGCCTAGGTGACAAAGCAAGACCCTGTCTCAAAAAAAAAAAAAAAAAAAAAAATCTAATATATGTTTGGCCAACTAACTACTCTTGCTGTGCTATTTCTAATAAGAAGCTACAACCTAAATGTGAGTTGGTTAAAAATACTTTGGTACTGACTGGGCGCGGTGGCTCACACCTACAATCCCAGCACTTTGGGAGGTTGAGGAAGGTGAATCACAAGGTCAGGAGTTCGAGACCAGCCTGACTAACATGGTGAAACCCCATCTCTATTAAAAATACAAAAAATCAGCTGGGCGTGGTGGCAGGCACCTGTGATTCCAGCTACTTGGGAGGCTGAGGCAGGAGAATCATTTAAACTCAGGAGGCAGAGGTTGCAATGAGCCGAGATCACACCACTGCACTCCAGCCTGGGTGAAAAAGCGAGACCCTGCCTCAAAAATAATAATAATAATAATTTCATACATAAGGTCTTAAGGCCTACTTTTACTCCTGTAATTTTTGTTTGTTTGTTTGTTTGTGACGGAGTTTCACTCTTGTTGCCCAGGCTGGAGTGCAATGGCACAATCTCGACTCTGCAACCTCCACCTCCTGAGTTCGAGTGATTCTCCTGCCTCAGCCTCCCGAGTAGCTGGGATTATAGGCATGTGCCACCACGCCTGGCTAATTTTTTGTATTTTTAGTAGAGACGGGGTTTCACTATGTTGGCCAGGCTGATCTCGAACTCCTGACCTCAGGTGATCCACCCAACTCGGCCTCCCAAAGTGCTTGGGATTACAGGTGTGAGCTACTGTGCCTGGCCTCCTCCTATAATTTTATGCTTGAATTTACTTATTTGAATGTACTGTATTAAATGAGTAGGAATAGCTTGTTGGCCATGCATAAACTAATTTTTGTTTTGTTTTGTTTTTGTCGTTGTTGTTTGCGAGACAGGGTCTGGCTCTTGTCACCCAGGCTGAAGTGCAGTGGCACAATCTCAGCTCACGGCAACCTCTGCCTCCCAGGCCCAAGCAATTCTCCCACCTCATCCTCTCCAGTAACTGGGACTGTAGGTGCGCACCATCACACCCAGATAATTTTTGCATCTTTTTGTAGAGACAGGGTTTTGCCATGTTGCCCAGGCTGGTCTTGAGCTCCTGGGCTCAAGCATTTGCCCACCTTGGCCTCCCAAAGTGCTAGGATTACAGGCAAGAGCCACCATACCAAGCCTAATTTTTTGTTAAGGATAATTTAAAAGGGTTGGGGCTACCAGATTTTGTGTGGGTGAACATGATGAAATCAGTGACTTAGGAAGAATAATTTAGTTTTACTATGATGAATAATAAAATGGGAGGAGAGATTGTTGGCAAGGAGACTAGTTAGGATCTCCTTAAAACAGAGGCTCTTAAACTTTTTTTGAATCTTGGACCCCTTTGAAAATCTAATGAAAGTTATGGTTCTCGCTCCAGAAAAATATATATATGTACTCGCGCACAAAACTTCGTGTTCAATTTTAGCAGGTCTACAGATCCCCAGTACCACCAAAATATTCACAAAAGAAATAAAACAGCCCATAAATATATGGGGAAATGCTCAAGCTAAACATAATGAAATAAATAAAAATTAAAATGGATGAGGTACCATTTTTCACCCATCAAATTGGCAAAATCAAAACGTTATCACATCTTGTATGGGGAATGGTGTGGGTGAAATGAGTTACATTTCACACTGTTAGGTGCATTTGGTAGAGCCTTATGTGTGTTTGGTCTCCCAGGCTTAGGTACAGTGGCACAATCATGGCTGACTGCAGCCCCAGCCTCCCTGGGCTCAGGTGGTCCTCTCACCTCAGCCTCCCTAATAGCTAGGATGGCAAGCACATGCCACCACACCTGGCTGTGTTTTTTGTATTTTTTATAGACAGGATTTCGCTTTGTTGTCCAGGTTGATCTTGAACTCCTGGGCTCAAGCAGTCTGCCTGCCTTGGCCTCCCAAAATGCTAAGATTACAGGTGTGAGCCACTGTGCCCAGCCATGGTAGAGCCTTTTAAGAGAACAATTTGACAGAATTTATCGAAATGTGTAGTGTGCAAACCCTATGATCTGGCATTGCCTTTTTTTTTTTTTTTTTTTTTTTCCTGAGACGGAGTCTTGCTCTGTTGCCTAGACTGGAGTGCAGTGGCACGATCTTGGCTCACTGCAACCTCCGCCTCCTGGGTTCAAGTGATTCTCCTGCCTCAGCCTCCTGAGTAGCTGGGATTACAGACATGCACCACCACGCCCAGCTAATCTTTGTATTTTTTTAGTAGAGATGGGGTTTCACCGTGTTGGCCAGGCTGGTCTTGAACTCCTGACCTCGCAATCCGCCCACCTTGACCTCCCAAAGTGCTGGGATTACAGGTGTGAGCCACCGTGCCTGGACTGGCATTGCATATTGTCTGTCATATTGACATACTAGCTTAGGTCCATAAGATGTTTGTATAAGGATGTTCATTGCATTATTGTATGAAATAGCAAAGAAAATTGGAAACCTAAAATTTAACAGCAGGAGAAAAGATTTTTTAAAAGTAGGATATGCCCTTTAAAAAGAATGAAGTAGACCTATATATATATATATATACTCATTTAGAAAGAATATTGTTAAGTAATGAAATTACATGGGCAATACATACATTATCCTGTTTTGGTTTATAAATAAATTAAAACTATGTATGTATAAATACATACACATAGTTACTCATATATACATGTGTGTTAGAAGGGACTCTTCCTCCCTGAGAGTTGACAGATGATACCTGCATATCAAAGTAGGTGTAGGAACCCTCACCCACATCTCCATGAGCATAGGAAATGGTCTCATGAACCTCATCCCTTGGCCAGCCAGAGCAAGGCTATAAGAAAGATATGACGGGAAGGCGCGGTGGCTCACGCCTGTAATCCCAGCACTTTGGGAGGCCGAGACAGGCGGATCATGAGGTCAGGAGATCGAGACCATCCTGGCTAACACGGTGAAACCCCGTCTCTACTAAAAATACAAAAAAAATTAGCCGAGTGTGGTGGCGGGCACCTATAGTCCCAGCTACTCAGGAGGCTGAGGCAGGAGAATGGCGTGAACCTGGGAGGCAGCGCTTGCAATGAGCCGAGATCACGCCACGGCACTCCAGCCTGGGCAACAGAGCGAGACTCTGTCTCAAGAAAAAAAAAGAAAGATCTGAGAGAGGCCAGGCATGATGGCTCACACTTGTAATCCCAGCACTTTTGGAGGCGGAGGCAGGTGGATCATTTGAGGTCAAGAGTTCAAGACCAACTTGGCCAACATGGTGAAACCCCCGTCTCTACTAAAAATATAAAAATTAGCCAGGCATGATAGTGTGCACCTGTAGTCCCAGCTACTCGGGAGGCTGAGGTGGGAGAATCACTTGAACCCAGGAGGCGGAGGTTGCAGTGAGCTGAGATTACACCACTGCACTCCAGCCTGGGCAACAGAATGAGACTCTGTCTCAAAAAAAAAAAAAAAAAAAAAAAAAAAAAAAAAAAAAAAAAATCTGAGAGGGACTTCCGTGAGGAGATTGGGTAAAGAGCAGAAAACCATGTTGTGAGGTCCTAACCCCCTTTTGAGGGAAGAGGTAGAAGGATGCATATTAAGGGTTGAGCCAAGGTGGAATGGTCAGAATTCTCCCCACCCAGTTTCCCATGACAGTTCCTGGCAGAATTAGTGATGATACTGCCTTTTACCATCAAGTGTCCCAATTAAGACAATAATTATCTGGTTACCCAACTTCAAGGGGACCACTCTGGCACCTGTAATATCTGTTCCCTGTGGTTGGAAGGTGAAGACTGATGTGGACCTCATGTCTAAGAATGCTGAAGCTGACCCACTCAGAAAGTCCAAGACCAGGAAGAGATGACTTAAATGGCCTTTGTGGGTCAGCCAGGAGAAGCTGCTGAATTGGGATGAGTCTGCACTGCCCCGCTTTGTTGGGGCAAGGTATCATCAGTGTTTCCTGTGGGTCAGCCAGCATGGTCTTGGATCTTGTCAAGTAGGATGCGTGCCCAAAGTAGAGATATATCTATCTAGATTATGGAAATGACAAGGGGTGAGGGGGAGGTGTCTAGCAAGAGCCTCCCAAAAGTGGTAAAAAGTTCTCCAGAATGAAGCCATTTTATCCATCTGCTAAGCTGAGTGAAGCCACTCCACCATACAAAAACGAGCCTTTCTCTCCTCCCTCCACGCAGTCCCTAATCCCTAACTCTTGTTAGAAACTAAACTGCAGTGAGTGGGGTGGGTGCAGTGGCTCATGCTTGTAATCCCAGCACTTGGGGAGGCCAAGGCGGGCGGATTGCCTGAGCTCGGGAATTCGAGACCAGCCTGACCAACATGGCAAAACCCTGTCTCTACTAAAAATACAAAAGATTAACCAGGTGTAGTGGTGCATGCCTGTGGTCCCAGCTGCTCAGGAGTCTGAGGCACAAGAATCGCTTGAACCCAGAAGACAGAGGTTGCAGGGAGCCAAGAGCACGCCACTGCACTCCAGCCTGGCCACAGAGCAAGACTCTGTCTCCAGATAAAATTAAAATTAAAATTAAAAAAACTACAGTGAGTGAGTGAGGGCAGGGGTGAGCAGGGAAGTAGTTAAGCGGGGAAAGAAGCAAGAGAGTAGAGGCAGAGAGACTCATTGGGAGAGGGTAGAGTCGGGGAGCAGCTCAGGCAGGGAGAAAGATAGAACATGACCCTTTCTGTAACCCATCCAGGGGAAGGGAAAGGAATTACTTTGGGGTTCTGACTATTACCCAGGACTGAGCATTTTAATTATTGAGTAGATACTGTGTTTGTGACAATGTAACAGTAGGAACATCTGTTACCTAAGAATTAAGGGGAGGCTGGCAGCAGTGGCTCACACCTGTAATCCCAGCACTTTGGGAAGCCAAGGCAGGAGGATTGCTTCAGGCCAAGAGTTCCAGACCAGCCTGGGAAACATAGTGAGACCCCATCTCTAAAAAAAAAAAAATCAAAATATTAGTCAGGCATGGTGGCACACACCTGTAGTCCTAGCTACTTGGGAAGCTGAGGTGGGAGGATTGCTTGAGCCCAGGAGGTGGCTGCAGGGAGCTATGATCATGCCACTACACTCCAGCCTGGGTGACAGAGTGAGGCACTTTCTCAAAAAATAAGAATTAAGAGGCCAGGCACGGTGGCTCATGCCTGTAATCTCAGCACTTTGGGAGGCTGAGGCAATCAGATCACCTGAGGTCAGGAGTTTGAGATCAGCCTGGCCAACATGGTGAAACCCTGTCTCTACTAAAAATACAAAAATTAGCTGGGTGTGATGGTACATACCTGTAATCCCAGCTCCTCGGGAGGCTGAAGCAGGAGAGTTGCTTGAACCCGGGAGGTGGAGGTTGCGGTGAGCCAAGATCACACCACTGCACTCCAGCCTGGGTGATAGAGTGATAGAGCGAGACTCCATCTCAAAAAAAAAAAAAAAAAGAGGAAAGCCATGGGACCTGTTCAAGTCTTCATCTAGAAGCAGAGGAAGAATACCTCCACTAAGTAAAGTTTAAAGAAGTTGTGGGAGACTAAAATGAAATTTAAAAATCATAATCCATAAGTCATGCCTGTCCAAAATATGTTTTTCATATATACCTGTGTGTACATAGGGAAAATCTGACAAGACAGGCTCTAAACTATTAACAAGGATTTCCTTTAATGGGTGGGATTCTTTCTTTACACATTCTCACATTATTTGAATACGTTTCTATCAGCAAGTATTAGTTTTATCATTTTAAACAAAAGATAAAAATAGGAAGAAATACTTTTTAAATGAACAAGTAGCTGGCATTACAATCAAGTCATTGGCATATGAGATTTATAAAGGCCTGGCCTTAGACCAGCCTTCTCTAATTAATCATTCCCCTGTCTCCCACCACTGATCAGAGACTTTTCCCTGATATATCTTATTCTCCTGTCCATCTGCTTTCAAGCATGGATACTCCTGGATGATCTCTTCTTTCTATGATTACTGCACATGTTTAAAAATTTCCCCCTGCTCCTTGCTTCTTGTGACTTCTCATAATCTTTCCCTTTGTGACGTGGCCACATTGGAAAACTTTCAATGCCGTGTATGCCTTGTACACATTACTGTCAGTTTTATTTGGTAATTTGCTGTGCAACAATTTCTTTTTCAAATCATAGATAACATGAGAATATTGGAAAGTATTTATATGTTCTGAATTTCTTTTAGACGGAGAAAACAGACCCGAAATAAAAAAGTCAACCACAAGCCAGAATATTTCTGATGAAAATCAAACCCATGAGATGATAATGGAGAGACTCGCAGGAGACAGCTTCTGGTACTCCATCCTAGGAGGACTCTGGGATTTTGATTACCATCCAGAGTTTAACCAAGAAAACCACAAGAGATATTTAGGACAAGTAACTTTGACCCACAAAAAGATCACACAGGAGAGAAGCCTTGAGTGTAATAAATTTGCAGAAAACTGTAATCTGAACTCAAACCTTATGCAGCAGAGAATTCCTTCCATTAAAATACCCCTGAATTCTGACACACAGGGAAACAGCATCAAACATAATTCAGACTTGATTTACTATCAGGGAAATTATGTAAGAGAGACTCCCTATGAATATAGTGAGTGTGGAAAAATCTTCAATCAACATATTCTTCTTACTGATCATATTCATACTGCAGAGAAACCCAGTGAGTGTGGGAAGGCCTTCAGCCACACCTCATCTCTTACCCAGCCTCAGATGGTGCTTACAGGAGAGAAGCCCTATAAGTGTGATGAATGTGGAAAAAGATTCAGCCAGAGGATACATCTCATTCAACATCAGAGAATTCACACAGGAGAAAAGCCTTTTATATGCAATGGATGTGGGAAAGCCTTCCGTCAGCATTCATCCTTTACTCAACATCTGAGGATTCATACTGGAGAAAAGCCCTATAAATGTAATCAATGTGGTAAAGCTTTTAGCCGCATCACATCCCTTACTGAACATCATAGACTTCATACCGGAGAGAAACCTTACGAATGTGGTTTCTGTGGCAAAGCCTTCAGTCAGAGGACACATCTGAATCAACATGAAAGAACTCATACAGGAGAGAAACCCTATAAATGTAATGAATGCGGGAAAGCCTTTAGCCAGAGCGCACACCTTAATCAACATAGGAAAATCCATACTCGGGAGAAATTATGTGAATATAAATGTGAGCAAACTGTTCGCCACAGTCCTTCACTTAGCAGCACATAACTCATGGTGGGGGAAATCAGATAAATATATAAATGCAGGAGATTTTTTGGTCAGACCTTTTTATCCCATTCAATATCAAATTATTCATAGTGGAGAGAAAGCTTATACATAAATTTTTGTTTTGTTTTATTTTTGAGACTGAGTCTCACTCTGTCACCCAGGCTGAAGTGCAGTGGTGCAATCTTGGCTCACTGCAACCTCTGCCTCCTGGGTTCAAGCAATTCTTCTGCCTCAGCCTCCTGAGTAGCTGGGACCACAGGTACGCACCACCACGCCCAGCTAATTTTTTGTATTTTTAGTAGAGAAGGGGTTTCACCATGTTGGCCAGGCTGGTCTCGAACTCCTAACCTCAGGTGATCCACCCACCTCGGCCTCCCAAAGTGCTGGGATTACAGGTGTGGGCCACTGCACCTGGCCATAAACTTTCAATGCGTAGAAACCAAATTAATTTAGACCTTAAACTAGCAGCATATTACATTCCCAGGAGGGGTTATAAAAAGAAAAAATAATTTATTTTACAAATGAGATTATATTTGGAGTCATGTTCCAAATCTGATATAAAACTTTTTTAAAAATCAGAAATCCTTATCCAAGCATGGTGGTGCACACCTGCAATCCCAGCTACTCTGGAGACTGAGGCATGAGAATGACTTGAACATGGGAGGTGGAGGTTGCTGTGAGCTGAGATCATGCCACTGTACTCCAGCCTGGGCAACAGAGCAAGACTCTGTGTCAAAAAAAAAAAAAAAAGAAAGCCTATAGGCAACAACTTGTAATTACTCACCTGTAAGTTTTATGGTATAAAACTTTTTTTTTTTTTTTTTTTGAGGCAGAGTCTCGCTCTGCCACCCAGGCTGGAGTGCAATGGCGCGATCTCGGCTCACAGCAACCTCCACCTCCCGGGTTCCAGCGATTCTTCTGCTTCAGCCTCCCGAGTAGCCGGGACTACAGGTGCGTACCACCACGCCTGGCTAACTTTTTTTTTGTATTTTTTAGTAGAGACGGTTTCACCAAATTGACCAGGCTGGTCTCGAACTCCTGACCTTGTGATCTGCCCACCTCGGCCTCCCAAAGTGCTGGGATTATAGGCGTGAGCGACTGCACCTGGCAGGTTATGGTATAAAACTTTTAAATCAGAAATTTTGATTAATTAAAGACAATGCTGGCTGGGGGCGGTGGTTCACGCCTATAATCCCAGCACTTTGGGAGGCCGAGGTGGGGTGATCATCTGAGGTCAGGAGTTTGAGACCAGCCTGGCCAACATGGTAAAACCCCATCTCTACTAAAAATACAAAAATTAGCTGGGTATGGTGGTGCACGCCTGTAGTCCCAGCAGCTTGGGAGGCTGAGGCAGAAGAATTGCTTGAACCCAGTAGGTGGAGGTTGCAGTGAGTCAAGATCACGCCACTGTACTCCAGCCTGGGCGACAGAGTGAGACTGTCTCAAAAAAAAAAAAAATAAGTAAAATTTAAAAATAAAGGCGATGCTGTAGTGCAGCCAGTCACATTAACTTGAAATAAACATAAAAGAGTAATATTTCACGAACATCAGTTATTTGTATGCTTTCTTTACAGTTTTTACCATATCTAGTATTTACTTAATATTCTTTATAAAGGGATGCAAGATTTTTAGCCTTCTCCTAGGAAATACTATTTAGCATATAAAATAAGTTATATGCTAGTTTTATATGCTAATTAAATTTATTCTACTCTTCATCAAAATAGATACATAACCTTGAAATTAAAAATATTCATTGATGTCCCCCCAAAAATCTTGTGTGCTGTTGTTTGAGAAACAGTGTGATAGTTTGTGGCAATATCCTGTGATGATTCTTTTTGCAATCTTGACATTATTTTCATCAAATGAATCCTAGGATCACTTTGAGAAGAGCCTTGAAGAAGACTTGAGGGTCCTATTGATGAACTTTGAAATATTGATTCAGAGAAGTCTGCTTTTCTATTTTGTTTTAGCTTTAAATTTCCCCGTGGCAAGTCTAGATTTTTTTTCAGTTAAAATTATTTCTGCTGTATTTGTAGAACAGAAGTTTTGGGTTTTTGTAAAATAATGACCAGAGACTAAGAATTCCCATGCCACCCCGTATCACTGTGGAAGATGGAGAAGTGAGGAACTGTACCTGCGGGTGAGCCCTGGTGCCATGTTGAGGGTGGGAATCAGGAGAGCTGCAGTGGCTTATATAAACACCTGACGAAGTAGTCTAATTGGCTTAATCATTTATTTTATTTATTGAAATATATATCTGGGCTGGGTGCGGTGGCTCACATCTGTAATCCCAGCACTTTGGGAGGGCAAGGCAGGTGGATCACTTGAGGTTAGGAGTTCAAGACCAGCCTGGCCAATATGGTAAAACTGCGTCTCTACTAAAAATACAAAAATTAGCTGGGCATGATGGTGTGCACCTGTAACCCCAGCTACTCAGGAGGCTGAGGCAGAAGAATTGCTTGAACCTGGGAGGCGGAGGTTGCAGTGAGCCGAGACTGCACCACTGCACTCCAGCCTGGGCAATAGAGCGAGACTCCATCTCAAAAAAAAAAAAAAAAAAGAAAGAAAAAAGAAATATATATCTGTAACACTTTTTTCCAAAAAGAATTTATATTAGTTTGTTTGCATTGCTATAAAGGAATACCTGAAACTGGGTAGTTTATAAAGAAAAGAAGCTTTATTTGGCTCACAGTTCTGCAGGCTGTGCAGGAAATACGGTGCTGGTGTCTGCTTCTGTTGATGGCCTCAGAACGCTTCCAATTATGGCGGAAGGTCAATGGGAGCCAGCATATTACATGACAATAGAGGGGTCAAGAGAGATGGGGGAGGTTGCAACCTCTTAAACACTCAGCTCTCACATGAACTACCAGAGTGAGAACTTGAAGGGGTGGCCTTCCCCTCCACACCTGTGAGTATTTCTAGTCAGGTGAGATGAGAGACTGAGAAAGGAAAGAAGACACAGAGACAAAGTATAGAGAAACAACAGTGGGTCCAGGGGACCGGCGCTCAGCATACCAAGGACCTGCACCGGCACCGGTCTCTGAGTTCCCTCAGTTTTTATTGATTATTATCTTCATTATTGCAGCAAAAAGGAATGTAGGAGGGCATGGTGATAATAAGGAGAAAAACGTGAGCAATAGAATCTACATCATAATTAAGTTCAAGGGAAGGTACTATGACTGGATGTGCACGTAAGCCAGATTTATGTTTCTCTCCACCCAAACATCTCAGTGGTGTAAAGAATAACAAGGCAGCATTGCTGCAAACATGTCTCGCCTCCCACCATCGGGCGGCTTTTCTCCTATCTCAGAATTGAACAAATGTACAATCCGGTTTTATACCGAGACATTCAGTTCCCAGGGGCAGGCAGGAGACAGTGGCCTTCCTCTATCTCAGCTGCAAGAGGCTTTCCTCTTTTACTAATCCACCTCAGCACAGACCCTTTACGGGTGTCAGGCTGGGGGACGGTCAGGTCTTTCTCATCCCACGAGGCCGTATTTCAGACTATCACATGGGGAGAAACCTTGGACAATACCCCGCTTTCAAGGGCAGAAGTCCCTGTGGCTTTCTGCAGTGCATTGTACCCCTGGTTTATTGAGACTAGAGAACGGCGATGACTTTTACCAAGTATACTGCTTGTAAACATTTTGTTAACAAGGCATGTCCTGCACAGCCCTAGATCCCTTAAACCTTGATTTCATACAACACGTTTTTGTGAGCTCCAGATTGGATCAAAGTGGTTGGGTCAAAGTGGCTGGGGCAAAGCTACAAATTAACAACATCTCAGCAAAGCAATTATTCAAAGTACAGGTCTTTTTCAAAATGGAGTCTCTTATGTCTTCCCTTTCTACATAGACACAGTAACAGTCTGATCTCTCTTTCTTTTCCCTACAAGAACTCATTCAATAACACAGGAGGACACCAAGCCATTCATGAGGGATCCACCCCCATGGCCCAAACACCTCCCACCAGGCCCAACCTCCAACATTGGGGATCACATTTCAACCTGAGATGGGAAGAGACAAATATCCAAAGTATAATATATCAGAATTTAAGGTGATTTCATTTGATTTTTATGATTGCTGCCTTGTTTGACGGAAGTCACATTTGATGTTTTTTTCTGTTTTTTGTTTGTTTGTTTGTTTGAGACAGAGTCTCGCTCTGTCACCCAGGCTGAGGTGCAGTGGCTTGATCTTGGTTCACTGCAACCTCCGCCTCCCAGGTCCAAGCAATTCTCCTGTCTCAGTCTCCTGAGTATTTGGGATTACAGGTGCGTGCCACCACGCCTGGCTAATTTTTGTATTTATAATAGAGACAGTGTTTCACTCTATTGGTCAGGCTGGTCTCGAACACCTAACCTCAGGTGATCCACCCGCCTCAGCCTCCCAAAGAGTTGAGATTACAGGCGTGAGCCACCGTGCCCGGCCCCACATTTGATGTTTTAAAGCATTCAAAATGTAAACGGTCATAAACCATGAATAGCTGCAAGCATAGGGACACTTCAGTTTCTTGGTTTTCAGGTTTCCTCTGTCTTCTCAGGCATGGCTGAAGAAAACATAAGGTTAAGGTAGGAGTGCAGCCCACTTGCTTTCTCATCTTTCTTCTAACTTGAGCCTGGCTCAAGACTTCCCTGATTTATTCTCCCCGAGAAAGGACTAGATTTTGTAGGCCCTGAGTCAAAGCTGAAATGATTTAAGGACTTTAAAAAACAAAAACACTAACCCCCCCCCAAAAAAACTCATTTCATCGTAGAAATTAAACTTTTCAAAAGCATTTTTGTCCCATGCAACAGTAGGTATGAAATAGTTAATAAAACCTTGAGTTACTGTAATCAGGGAGGATTTCTAATAGTATTTTGTCCAAACGTGTGCAGTGGCGATGCATTTTCAGGGCAAATCAATTCTGGAAGCATCCTCACCCAAAAAAAGCCACATTTAACATTCATTTGCCATAATGAGGCAGGATATAGGGCACTCAGATTTCAGGAGGGGAGAGAGTGAGCGAAGGTGACGTCTCAGACAGCAGAGGTATGTACTTTTTTGTTTGTTTGTTTTTTGAGACGGAGTCTCGCACTGTCGCCTGAGCTGGAATGCAATGGCACTATCTTGGCTCATTGCAATCTCCGCCTCCTGGGTTCAAGCTATTCCCCTGCCTCAGCCTCCTGATTAGCTGGGATTACAGGCGCCTGTCACCACGCCCGGCTAATTTTTTGTATTTTTAGTAGAGGGGGGGTTTCACTATGTTGGCCAGGCTGGTCTCAAACTCCTGACCTCATGATCTGCCTGCCCTCGGCCTCCCAAAGTGCTGGGATTATAGGCGTGAGCCACCGCACCCAGCCAAGTATGTACTTTTTAAAAGTAATTGTTAATTACACTTGGTAAAATCTTTGATCAAAGCTTAATTTTGTGGCTGGGCGCAGTGGCTCATGCCTGTAATCCCAGCACTTTGGGAGGCTGAGGCGGGCAGATCATGATGAGGTGAGGAGTTCGAGACCAGCCTTGCCAATATGGTGAAACTCCGTCTCTACTAAAAATACAAAAATTAGCCGGGCATGGTGGTGCGCACCTGTAGTCCCAGCTACTCGGGAGGCTGAGGCAGAAGAACTGCTTGAACCCGGGAGGCAGAGGTTGCAGTGAGCCGAGATTGTGCCACTGCACTCCAGCTTGGGTGACAGAGTGAGACTCCGTCTCAAAAAAAAAAAAAAACTTAACTTTTGCAACCAGGAAAAAAAAGTATTTTGCAAAGAGTTCTAAAGGCTCCAGCACAAGGCAGTGTATCTGTATCACAGCACAGGTGAAAAACAAGAACAAGATGGAATTCTCAGAAGAGGATGAGCAGAACTTGGATATCCCAGAAAAAAGGTGTCTGGACTGAACCCGACCACAGTTGGCCAAGGACTTTCACCAATTCTTCATACATAGGAATGGTACATTAGAATCCTATTATATATTCCTTAGGGTCACAAATGATTCTGTTTATGTTAATTGTACAGTAAAATTGGTGCGGATTCATTCTCATGTTGTCCTTTGTTCTCTTCAAAATGTTCCAAGTTAAGGAGTGAAGCCTAAATATGTTCATTACATCAAAATACTGGTACCCCCAGTGTACGGGAGCCAGAGGTGTACACATTCCAGTACTTATTTGTTATGACTTGTTTCTATCTAGGAGAGCAATATATTACCCTTTCACATGTATTAGTTTCTTTGGTCCATCCAACCAGGTGTTGTTGTCCTTCTATAAGAAGAAATACTTAAGCTACACATAGTAGTAGATGACTTATTATTCAGGGTTTCTCTGACTGAAATGTCACTATAACATCAGTCATTTGACTCCTAATCCAGTAGATACAAACAGTGCCTGGAACAGTCTATTATAACACTCTGAAAACATTTGGTAAATATATGAATTTTAATAAAAGGAAAGATTGCTGCTCAACACCAAAATCTGTGTGACTATTTCTCATAACCTCAAAGTATTAGTAAAGAATCGTCCTGTTCATTGGTTCTTTTATGTCCAAAGAGCTTGTTAGCATGGAGAAAAATACTGATATGATTTGGCTTTGTGTCCCCACCCAAATATCATCTCAAATTGTAATCCCCATGTGTCAAGGGAGAAACCTAATGGGAAGTGATTGAATCATGGGGGCATTTCCCCCATGCTGTTCTTGTGATAGTGAGTGAGTTCTCATGAGATCTGATGGTTTTATAAGGGACTTCTCCCGCTTCGCTCACTCACACTCTGTCTTGCCTGCCGCCATGTAAGACATGCCTGCTTCCCCTTTTGCCATGATTGTAAGTTTCCTGAGGCCTCCCCAGCCGTGTGTAACTGTGAGTCAAACCTCTTTCCTTTATAAATTACTCAATCTTGGGTATTTATAGCAGTGAGAAAACAGACTAATACAAATACTCATTAGAATTTGTATTTTGATTAATGTTCAGTGTATTTTTTTTTAGACGGAGTCTCACTCTGTCGCCCAGGCTGAAGTGCAGTGGCACGATCTCGGCTCACTGCAACTTCCGCCTCCCAGGTTCAAGCAATTCTCTTGCCTCAGCCTCCTGAGTAGCTGGGACTACAGGCACCCACCACCACGCCTGGCTAATTTTTTGTATTTTTAATAGAGACAGGGTTTCACCATGTTAGCCAGGATGGTCTCGATCTCCTGACCTTTGGATCTGCCCATCTCAGCCTCCCAAAGTGCTGGGATTACAGGCATGAGGTACGACACCTAACTCTGTGTATTTATTTAAGAAAACAATTGACGTTCTTTAAACAGTCAGCATTCCTCTACTTATTTGGACATTTGCAACTAATAAATAAAAAATTAAGAATTTCTAAAATTAGATATGCCTACTCTTTTAAACATTAACTTCAGATGTAAACAGATCTTAATGTTTCATTATATCCAAACCTAAACTGTCAGATTCTATTAAATGCTTTAAACACTTCAAGAAACAGAAAAGATACACCCAGATGTCACAATCATTATACCAAAACCAGTTAAAAAATGTTAACTGCGTGGATTTAATTTTTTTCTTATCCTTATTTGAACACTTTTCCAATTGGAACAGGGTTCCAATTATCCATATGTTTCTAGGTTTATGTTATTATTTTTTTTGACAGAGTCTCACTCTGTCGCCCAGGCTGGAGTGCAATGGCACAATCTCAGCTCACTGCAACCTCTACCTCCCAGGTTCAAGCAATTCTCTTGCCTCAGCCTCCCAAGGAGCTGGGATTACAGGTGCCCACTACCACGCCCAGCTACTTTTGTGTATTTTTAGTAGAGACGGGGTTTCGCCATGTTGGCCAGGCTGGTCTCGAACTCCTGACCTCAGGTGATCCACCTGCCTTGGCCTCCCAAAGTGCTGGGATTTCAGGCCTGAGCCACTGCGCCCGACCTTTTTTTTTTTTTTTTTTTTTTTGAGACAGAGTCTTGCTCTGTTGTCCAGGCTGGAGTGCAGTGGCGTGATCTCAGCTCACTGCAATCTCCGCCTCCTGGATTCAAGCAATTCTCCTGCCTCAGTCTCCCTAGTAGCTGGGATTACAGGCATGCACCACCATGCCCGGCTATTTTTTTTTTTTTTTTTTTTTGTATTTTTAATAGAGATGAGGTTTCACCATATTGGCCAGGCTGGTCTCCAACTCCCGACCTTGTGATCCGCCTGCCAATCTTACCAGACCCAAAATAATAATACTGTCTCAAACTAAATTGTAGCATATGCATTAGCAATGCCTCATCCTTGGTCACGTCATCCATAAGACCTTGCATCGATGAAATAACTCTTATTTGGTCTTTTATAACAAAATATCACTTGTAATGTTGTGGGACATTTTAAGACCTTTTGTATAAACTTTAAATTTTTGAGACTTGAACTTTCCCAAAAGTATCTAGCCATTGTCTGGTCATTTTTATGACAGGACATAATGATCTTTTTAGCTAGCATTATTCCAAAGGCTTTATATTCCTTATTTGTATAATTAAAAGGCCATCCAGCTCCTTCTTCGTGAAGAGTGCAGTTTTTGTAGTCAGCTTTTCATTGTAGAACATTTGGCTGCTTAATCATTTTGAAACACACTGTTGAATCCTGCTTCTCCTTGGTTATTATTGTATGTAATCATTAGAGCCAATTAACTGTTAGACCGTCTTTCTACTTTGTTGAAGTAACTATTTTAACTGTTAGACCATCTTTCTACTTTGTTGAAGTAACTTTTTCCAAGATTACTTGGCTTGCCTAGCACCCCAGTGTTTATTATTTCTTGATTAAACAGGAACAAATCTATATACACATACATATATATGTGTGTGTGTACATATGCTCGTACCTAGTAAGAAAAAATATATATATTTTTTAGGTCAATAATGAATAAGGCTGGGTGCAGTGGCTCACGCCTGTAATCCCAGCACTTTGGGAGGTCAGGGCGGGTGGATCATTTGAGGTCGGGAGTTCAAGAGCAGCCTGGCCAACAAGATGAAACTCTGTCTCTACTAACAATACAAAAATTAGCCGGGTATGGTGACGAGTGCCTGTGATCCCAGCTACTCGGGAGGCTGAGGGAGGAGAATCACTTGAACCCAGGATGCAGAGGTTGCAGTGAGCGAAGATCACCCCACTGCACTCCAGCCTCAGTGACAGAGTGAGACTCTGTCTCAAAAAAAAAAAAAAAAAAAAAAAGACTATTGTACATTCACATAGTAAAGTTCTGTGCAACTGAAAAGAAAGATCAGCATGTTCAGTACACTCCAGAAGCTGATTTGGAGCAATTCTTCCAGGATATGTTAAGTGAAAAGGGCAAATACAAAGCAGTCTACATAGAATGTTACTTTTGTAAGAGAATATATACAATCTTTGCAAAAAGAAATATAAGCAGGCCAAACCAGAAATTAATAAATTAGTTACCTATGGGAAACAAGAACAAGATCAAAAAGATTGGGAATGGAATGAAATTTCTCTGCTTGTATCTTTTTAAAGTTTTAGTCCTTCCTTCTCCCCTCCCCTCCCCTCCCCTTCCCTTCCCCCTCCCTTCCCGTCCCTTTTTTTTTTTTTTTTTTTTTTTTGAGACAGAGTCTCACTCCCTCACCCAGGCTGGAGTGCACTGGCACCATCTCCGCTCACTGCAACCTCCACCTTCCAGGTTCAAGCGATTCTCCTGCCTTAGCCTCCTGAGTAGGTGGGATTACAGGCGTGTGTCACTATGCCCAGCTAATTTTTGTATTTTTAGTAGGGATGGAGTTTCACCATGTTGCCACAGGCTGATCTCGAACTCCAGGCCTCAGGTGATCCGCATGCCTTGGCCTCCCAAAGGGCTGGGATTATAGGCGTGAGCCACTGCGCCCAGCCTTAAAGTTTTAATTTTTGAACCATTTTAATGATTTACACATTCAAAAAATAAGATTAAAAGGATATGGTTTTTCCTATCCTCGAATACAAAATTGTATACAAACATATAAAAATGAAGGCCAGGCACGGTGGCTCACGCCTGTAATCCCAACACTTTGGGAGGCCGAGGCGGGCGGATCATTAGGTCACAAGATGGAGACCATCCTGGCTAACGCGGTGAAACTCCATCTCTACTAAAAATACAAAAAAAATTAGCCGGGCGTGGTGGCGGGTGCCTGTAGTCCCAGCTACCCGGGATGCTGAGGCAGGAGAATGGCGTAAACCCAGGAGGCAGAGCTTGCAGTGAGCCGAGATTGTGAGCGAGACTCCGTCTGAAAAAAAAAAAAAAAAATCTAATTGTATAGAATATTGTTATAACCACACAGAAGAAAAAAAAAGAATCCCAAGAAATGTTGAACACAGTGCTGTCATTGTACACTCTAAGGACAAAAAGAACCACAAAAAATAATCTCACGCATCACTTAGAAAGTTTGTTTTTAGTCGGGATATTGTTAGTACAACTCCAAAAGCATATAGTGTATACTATAGGATTTAGCATTAATCATTGATGTTGTCGGGGTAGGGACCAGAGTTCTAACTGTGGAAGAAAGGAGATAAAAATACGGAACTGGTGAAGCAAAAGAAGAAACCCACTGGTGGCTCATGCCTGTAATCCCAGCACTTTGGGAGGCCGAGACGGGCGGATCACGAGGTCAGGAAATCGAGACCATCCTGGCTTACACGGTGAAACCCCGTCTCCACTAAAAAAAATACAAAAAATTAGCCGGCCTGGTGGCAGGCGCCTGTAGTCCCAGCTACTCGGAAGGCTGAGGCAGGAGAATGGCGTGAACCCGGGAGGCGGAGCTTGCAGTGAGCCGAGATCGCGCCAGTGCACTCCAGCCTGGGCGACAGACAGCCTCCGTCCCAAAAAAGAAAGAAAGAAGGAAACCCACTGGTGTTTAAAGGTAGGTGTGTGTGTGTGCGTGTGTGTGTGTTTCAATGTATCGATAGCTACATCTGCTGAAATAGCCTACAGGCAGGAAAATCCCAGTAGCAAGTTGCTCACCTAGCACTCAGAGCTTTGTTGCTAAGTACCACTCCCCACTGATATTTTTCGTTTGAAAAACTTCTGATACAATAACTGGTCAGGGAAAGTATAGGTAAATCTGGACCAGCCAGGCACAGTGGCTCCTGCCTGTAATCCCAGAACTTTGGGAGTCCGAAGTAGGTGGATCACTTGAGGCCAAGAGTTCAAGAACAGCCTGGCCAACATGGTGAAATCCCATCTCTACTAAAAATAAAAAAAATTAGCTGGACGTGGTGCCAGATGCCTGTAGTCCCAGCTACTCAGGAGGCTGAGGCAGGAGAATCCCTTAAACCCAGGAGGCAGAGGTTGCAGTGAGTCAAGATCATGCCACTGCACTCCAGCCTGGGCAACAAGAGTGAGACCCTGTCTCAAAAAACAACAACAACAACAACAACAACAACAAAAACACTTTTAGGCCGGGCACGGTGGCTCACGCCTGTAATTCCAACACTTTGAAAGGCCAAAGTGGTTGGATCACTTAAGGCCAGGAGTTCGAGACCAGCCTGGCCAACATGTGAAACCCTGTCTCTACTAAAAATACAAAAATTAGCTGGGCATGGTGGTGCACGCCTGTAATCCCAGCTACTTGGGAGGTTGAGGCAGAAGAATCGCTTGAACCCGGGAGGCAGAGGTTGCAGTGAGCAGAGATCGCGCCACTGCACACCAGCCTGGGCGACAGAGCGAGACTCCGTCTCAAAAAAAAAAAAAAAAAGAAAGAAAGAAAACAAAAGAATGAAAGAAAAGTCCGAAACCTCCTGCGCCACTGTCCACTAGCTGCGCGCGTTAGGAAACCAGAGGTCAGCGCCCCCCGCCCCGCCACCGCCGCGGGTCCCTTTAAGGGAGAGTGGGCGGGGTCCTGCCTTTAACTCCGCCCACGGCTAAGGAGATGCACGGCCTACGAGAGGGGTAGTGTGGGACTGAGCCAATGCGTACGGCGTGACGCCATCCCGCTGCGACCGGCGCTCCCCGGGGCAGGTGGCTGCATAGTCTTGGCGGAGGTGAGTCTCGCGGTGGAGGTGAGGGCGGGCTCCGGGGTGTTGCTGCCGGGGGAGGATTTGCTGGGGACCCGAGGCACCCTCGCGTGAGAGCCCTGAGAGCGAATCGCTTCGTCTGACCTCGGGGTTGTCCGGGGCGAGGGCACGAATCACCCCAACCTTTCCGAAGCCTGGTGGAATAGCTTATGAACTGATCTCAAAAGCAGCCCAAGTCATCCGTCGCTGGGCCGGGGAGGGGGACACCGCGGCGGCCCCGCCGAATGCTACCTGGGCACTGAGCCTGTGGGGAGAGGCGACCCAGCGGGGTGGAGAGAGATAAGGGACCAGTAACGTCCAGCGTTTGTCCGTGGTATTGAGCGTTCTGTGGGTCAAATTCTCAAAGCACTCCTGCGAAATAGGCCTGCCCATTTTGCAGAAGGGGAATGTGAGGCTTGGGGAAGTTAAAGTTACCGCTTTGTAAGCGCTGTAAAGATGAGAGGTTGGGTAGTGGGGAACGTGTAAGCATCTCTGAAATGGTGATTCAAGCCGGGCGCGGTGGCTCACGCCTCTTAATCCCAGCACTTTGGGAGGCTGAGGCGGGCGGATCACCTGAGGTCAGGAGTTCGAGACCAGTCTGGCCAACATGGTGAAACTCCGTCTTTACTAAAAATACCCCGGCGTGGTGGCGCGGGCCTGTAGTCCTGGCTACTCGGGAGGCTGAGGGAGAAGAATCGCTTGAACCCGGGAGGCGGAGGTTGCAGTGAGCCGAGATCGCGCCACTTCACTCCAGCCTGGGCGAAAGAACTAAACTCCATCTCAAGAAAAATAAATATGGCCGGGCGCGGTGGCTCACGCCTGTAATCCTAGCACTCTGGGAGGCCGAGGCGGGCGGATCACGAGGTCAGGAGATCAAGACCAGCCTGGCTAACACGGTGAAACTCCATCTCTACTAAAAATACAAAAAAATTAGCCGGGCGTTGTGGCAGACGCCTGTAGTCCCAGCTGCTCGGGAGGCTGAGGCAGGAGAATGGTGTGAACCCAGGAGGCGGCGTTTGCAGTGAGCCAAGATCGCACCACCGCACTCCAGCCTGGGCGACAGATAGACTACATCTAAAAAAAAAAAAAAACCAAAACTGTTTCTGGGTGGAGAGGGGAACGAAAAAGAAAAAAACTGTTTCTGGACTAACTTGGACAGTTCTTGTGACAAAATTCATGTGGCATCATAACCACCAGAATATGAGACTTTGGAATTTGCTTTTCAGGTGACCAAAGCCACGTAATGTCCGTAGTTCGCTCATCCGTCCATGCCAAATGGATTGTGGGGAAGGTGATTGGGACAAAAATGCAAAAGACTGCTAAAGTGAGAGTGACCAGGCTTGTTCTGGATCCCTATTTATTAAAGGTGAGAAACATTCTTGTTTCCGGGTGGCTTTGGTAAATCACCACCATGTCCTGGGTCCTGAGCAAAAAAACATTTCTCTCTCAGTAAAGATGTCTTGTCTCTCATCTGCTTTGAGCCAGGCATTCTGCTGGTCTGTAGGTATAACACGGTTTACACATTCCAAGAAAACAGAGTTAATGTCAATCCACTCTAACTGCTGTAGTCATTCTGTATGCAAAGTACTGGCCGGATGAGGTGGCTCACACCTGTAATCCCAGCACTTTGGGAGGCTGAGGAGGTTGGATCACCTGAGATCAGGAGTTCGAGACCAGCCTGGCCAACGTGGTGAAACCCTGTCTCTACTAAAAATACAAAAATTAGCTGGGCATAGTGGTGCACACCTGTAATCCTAGCTACTCTGGAGGCTGAGGCAGGAGAATCTCTTGAAGCCGGGAGGCGGAGGTTGCAATGAGCCACAATTGTACCATTGCACTCCATCCTGGACAAGAGCAAAACTCTGCCTACCATGCACAATTCACAATAGGGTTTGTGCTCCTATAGGAATCTAATGCCGCTGCTGATCTGACAGGAGGTGGAGCGCAGGCGGTAATACTCATGCTGGCTCAACGCCACTCACCTGCTGTGCGGCCCTGTTCCTAACAGGCCACTGAATGGTATCAGTCTGCTGCCCTGGGGGTTGGGGATCCCTGCTTGAACCCAAAGACAGGCTTGGAAACACGGGTAGGGATGAAGACTGGAGGTAAGGGAATGGGCAAAGAGGCTGCTGCAAAAGTCTAGGATGGAAATAAGGACCTGAACTAAAGTTGATGTAGTGGGGATGGAGTGGAAAAAATATTTCAGGAAGGACAGAGTCATTGATTTGTTTGCTGTGCCCAGGGGACGGATAGGTGCCAAGGATGGTTTCACATCCAAAGTTCAGCACACAGGTGGGTACCAATGCTGGTCATTATCAAGGATTAGAAACACAGGAGCAAGCTGAAGAGTGACTGCATGATCCTTGACCTTTGGGAGACCTTAGTTTGAATACTGACTCTTGTTTACCAGCTACACACATGGCTTAACCTCCCTGAACTTTTCTCATATGTACCTGCTGCAACAGGGTTGTTATAAAGAATAGGTGATTCTAGGCTGGGCGCGGTGGCTCATGCCTGTAATCCCAGCACTTTGGGAGGCCGAGGCAGGTGGATCACCTGACGTCAGGAGTTCAGGACCAGCCTGGCCAACATGGTGAAACCCCATCTCTACTAAAAAAACATACAAAAAATTAGCCGGGCATGGTGGCAGGCACCTGTAATTCCAGCTACTTGGGAGGCTGAGGCAGGAGAATCTCATGAATCTGGGAGGCGGAGGTTGCAGTGAGCTGAGATCGTGCCATTGCACTCCAGCCTGGGCAACAGAGCGAGAATCCATCTCACTGGATTGTCTCACTATATCACTCAGGCTCTAATTTTTGTACTAGAAGCCTCCTTAAGTATCTTATCTTTTCCTAAGTCCTGGCTTGTTTTCCATACATTACTTTTTCATATTACATATTGCATTACCAGGTCACAGATGGGAACTACTGATTTGCTTCTCTCCCTCTCTCAACAGTATTTTAATAAGCGGAAAACCTACTTTGCTCACGATGCCCTTCAGCAGTGCACAGTTGGGGATATTGTGCTTCTCAGAGCTTTACCTGTTCCACGAGCAAAGCATGTGAAACATGAACTGGCTGAGATCGTTTTCAAAGTTGGAAAAGTCATAGATCCAGTGACAGGAAAGCCCTGTGCTGGAACTACCTACCTGGAGAGTCCGTTGAGTTCGGAAACCACCCAGCTAAGCAAAAATCTGGAAGAACTCAATATCTCTTCAGCACAGTGAAGCGGGAGTGGAAGAAGGATCTAAAGGGAAAAACTGACATGTTTATGTTATGGAAAAAGAAATTTTTGTAAGTTTCATCACAAACTGTGTCCAGTTTCTCTGTGGTGTTCATGAAATAGCTAAAAGCAAATGAAGTAAAGGGCATACTATGGTTTTTCACAAAGGTTTATGGTCGTGTTTCAAATTTTCATCATTTCAGTGAACATACTTCCACGTTACATTAAGTGTGCCTAGCAGTCTGTTGCATTTTGTAAGCTCACTGATTTTTGTTTTGTTTTGTTTTGTTTTTTGTTTTGAGATGGAATCTCACTCTGTCACCCAGGCTGGAGTGCAGTGGTGCAATCTTGGCTCACTGCAAGCTCCGCCTCCCGGGTTCACGCCATTCTCCTGCCTCAGCCTCCCGAGTAGCTGGGACTACAGGCGCCTGCCACCATGCCCAGCTAATTTTTTTTTTTTTTTTTTTGGTATTTTTAGTAGAGACGGGGTTTCACCGTGTTAGCCAGGATGGTCTTGATTTCCTGACCTCGTGATCTGCCTGCCTTGGCCTCTCAGAGTGCTGGGATTACAGGCGTGAGCCACTGTGCTTAGCAAGCTCACTGTTTTAGAAGGTTTTATTTTTGTCTTTTGAGACAGGGTCTTGCTTTGTTGCCGGGGCTGGAGTGCAGTGGTATGATCTTGGCTCACTGCAGCCTTGACCTCCCTGGCTCCAGCATCTTTCCACCCCAGCCTTCTGAGTAGCTGGGAACACAGGAGCATACCACTACACTTGGCTGATTTTTTGTAAATTTTGTAGAGACAGGGTCTCCCTGTGTTGCCCAGGTTGGTCTCGGACTCCTGGGAGCAATCTGCCCATCTTGGCCTAACAAAGTGCTGTGATTACAGGCCTGAGCCACTGTGCCCAGCCGGTTTCCTTTTTTTCATTCAAAGGAATTTTGAATTTATCTTAGAACCTTTATTTTGAAGGAAGAAAGTCTTTTTTTTTTTTGAGCTGGAGTTTCACTCTTGTTGCCCAGGCTGGAGTGCAATGGCATGATCTCAGCCCACCACAACCTCCGCCTCCCAGATTCAAGTGATTCTGCTTCAGCCTCCTGAGTAGCTAGGATTACAGGCATGTGCCACCACACCCAGCTAATTTTGTATTTTCAGTAGGGATGGGGTTTCTCCATGTTTGTCAGGCTAGTCTTGAACTCCGGACCTCAGGTGATCCGCCCGCCTGGGCCTCTCAAAGTGCTTGGATTACAGGCATGAGCCACTGCATGTAATGACCAGCCACTGGTCAGAATTCTTTCAATCAAGCTGTGTTAAGAATATTGATGTGTGGAAAATAAAATTTTACAATTCTGTGTCACTTTTCTTACATCCTAGGCTAGATTAAATAGGTGTAAGTTCCTAAAATCTGACACATTAAGTTGTAGGACTTCTCCCACATGCATTTGAGATGGAGAGTGAGTTTTGTTGCTATTCATTAATATACCACGATAATTTAGATTTTGACTTAAGGAAGCATTGAGCAGTATATTTCCGTTTTCTGGCCCCTAGAAAGAGAATAGGGGACTTTTTTTTTGAGATCGAATCTCCCTCTGTTGCCCAGGTTGGAGTGCAGTGGCACAATCTTGGCTCACTGCAGCCTCTGCCTCCTGGGTTCAAGCAATTCTGCCTCAGCCTCCTCGAGTAGCTGGGGCTACAGGAGTGTACCACCACGCCCAGCTAATTTTTTTTTGTATTTTTAGTAGAGACGAGATTTCACCATGTTGGCCAGGCTGGTCTCGAACGCTTGATCTCAGGTGATTTGCCCACCTCAGCCTCCCAAAGTGCTGGGATTACAGGCATGAGCCACTGCGACTGGCCAAAAGGGGAATATTTCAATCTTAGCTGATACATGTTTGTTTGTTTGTTTGTTTTGAGATGGAGTCTCGCTCTGTTGCCCAGGCTGGAGCACAATGGTGTGATCTCAGCTCACTGCAACCTCTGCCTCCTGGGTTCAAGCAATTCTCCTGGCTCCCAAGTAGCTGGGATTACAGCTGCCTGCCACCATGTCCAGCTAATTTTTTTAAATTTTATTATTATTTTTTGTATTTTTAGTAGAGACAGAGTTTCACCATGTTGGACAGCCTGGTCTTGAACTCCTGACCTCAGGTGATCCCATCCGCCTCAGCCTGACAAAGTGCTGGGATTACAGCGTTGAGCCACCGCGCCCAGCCTTGATACATGTATTGTGTAAGCACAGGGTTTCCAGGATGATCACAGGCCTTGCCGGCCTCAGGGATCAATCTAGTTGGGGACGTATGCACAGGTGCCTCCATGGCAAACAGGATATGGGTGAGGGTGAATTGAAGGTCACTTCTCAGGAGAGATGAGATGGTGCTAGAAGTAAGCATTGAAGCAAGAGTCTCCAGGACAGTAGATGATGGGGTGGAAAGGGCATTTGAGGCAGAGGAAAGGGAATGTAAAATCCACAAAGTGAATGAAAGTATAACCAGGGCTTCTGGAAGCAGATGAGGATTGCTGCAACATTTTCAGCAGTGGTGGAACTCAGAAATAGGTGAAAGTAACTATAAGTGATAGTGGCTGAACGTTTTAAAGAGTGATACAATTGCATTTGCATTTTAATAAAAGTGATTGTGTGATTGTAGAGAACAGACTGGAAGCGGACATGTTAGATAGAGGTGGGGAGACCACAGTTCAAAGACTGGTCCTAAGACCCAAACTGAGTTGTGCAGGGAAGGACTGAGTAACAGCAGTGAGGGACTGAATAACAGGTTCTAAGGTAGAACTGGTGCCAGGGTAGGTGAAGGAAACGGAAGCATCTTAGACTGTCCAGGTCTCTGGCAGGTGGGGCTGTGGGACTGCTTAGCCTGGAAGGGTACATGAAAGTATCAGGCATCTCCCACAAAAAAGAATGAGTTCGGCTGGGTGCAGTGGCTCATGCCTGTAGTCCCAGCACTTTGGGAGGCCAAGGCGAGCAGATCATAAGGTCAGGAGTTCGAGACCAGCCTGACCAACATGGTGAAATCCCGTCTCTACTAAAAATACAAAAATTAGCCGGGCGTGATGGCAGGTGCCTGTAATCCCAGCTACTCTGGAGGCTGAGGCAGGAGAATCGCTTGAACCTGGGAGGTGAAGGTTGCAGTGAGCATTGCACTCCAGCCTGGGCAACAAGAGTGAAACTCCGTCTCAAAAAAATAAATAAATAAAAAATAAGGCCAGGCGTGGTGGCTCACGCCTGTAATCCCAGCACTTTGGGAGGCCGAGGTGGGTAGATGATGAGGTCAGGAGATGGAGACCATCCTGGCTAACACGGTGAAACCCCGTCTCTACTAAAAATACAAAAAAAAAAAAAATTAGCCTGGTGTGGTGGCGGGCGCCTGTAGTCCCAGCTACTCAGGAGGCTGAGGCAGGAGAATGGCGTGAACCTGGGAGGCGGAGCTTGAAGTGAGTGGAGATTGTGCAACTGCACTCCAGCCTGGGCGACAGAGTGAGACTCCGTCTCAAAAAAAAAAAAAAAAAAAAAAAAGAATGAGTTCATGTCCTTTGCAGGGACATGGATGAAGCTGGCCATAACTCTCAGCAAACTAACACAGGAACAGAAAACCAAACACCACATATTCTCATAAGTGGGAGTTGAACAATGAGAACACATGGACACAGGGAGGGGAACATCACACACGTGGACACAGGGAGGGAACCATCATATGTGCCATAAGATTTGCAAGAAATCAAAAAGCATTTAAATATCCACATGGAAGTGAGGCAAGACTGATATCGTAGAAAAGTCAAATCAGCTGGGTGCGGTGGCTCACACCTGTAATCCCAGCACTTTGGGAGGCCGAGGTGGGCAGATCACAAGGTCAGGAGTTCGAGACCAGCCTGGCCAAAATGGTGAAACCCCGTCTCTACTAAAAATACAAAAATTAGCCGGGTATGAGGGCGCACGCCTGTAATCCCAGCTACTCAGGAGACTAAGGCAGGAGAATCGCTTGAACCTGGGAAGCGGAGGTTGCAGTGAGCCAAGATCACCCCGCTGCACTCCAGCCTGGGCAACAGAGCAAGACTCTGTCTCAAAAAAAAAAAAGAAAAGAAAAGTCAAATCAGTGATAGTAAGAATACACTTCAGAAGTTCTCTAAGAATGTAGAGGAAAAGGATAAAGAAATGAAAGTAACGAGAATGATAGTTCTGTGAGACTCAATTTTAAAACTCCAATATAAATACAATACATTTTTCAGAATAGAATAGAACAAAAACAACAAACTAATGAAAAAAAGAAATAGAAAACATTTTTTCTTGACCTTTAGAAAAATCATGTTCTATAAAAAGAGATCCTCACATAGACATATCCTGGCAAAATATGTATTGAAATGCTGGAAAACTTCAAACCATTCCAGGATCTGAGAAAAGTACTTACAACTGAATGAAAATCAGACTGACCCTGGCTTTTTCTCTGTGACAGAAAGTTCAAGAAAACACCAGAATACCATCTACACAGTTGAGGGGAAGGGTTAGAAACCCAAGGAGTAACCAGAGATTTTGAAAACACACTTGTGTAGTCTGATATCTGTGAAAATAATGTGCTTGGCTGTTTTTGCTTTGAGAGTACATATCACTAATAAGCAGCTTAAAAAAAGATCACCTTAGTCCAACCATTGTGGAAGATAGTGTGGCGATTCCTCAAGAATCTAGAACCAGAAATACCATTTGATCCAGCAATCCCATTACTGGGTATGTACTCAAAGGATTATAAATCATTCTACTATAAATACACATGCACACATATGTTTATTGCAGCGCTACTTACAATAGCAAAGACCTGGAACCAACCCAAATGCCCATCAATGATAGACTGGATAAAGAAAATGTGACACATATACACCATGGAATACTATGCAGCCATTAAAAAGAATGAGTTCATGTCCTTTACAGGGACATGGATGAAGCTGGAAACCATCATTCTCAGCAAACTAACAGGAACAGAAAACCAAACACTGCATGTTCTCACTCAAGTGGGAGTTGAACAATGAGAACACATCGACACAGGGCGAGGAACATCACACACCGGGGCCTGTCGGGGCAAGGGAAGGGAGACCATTAGGACAAATACCTAATGCATATGGGGCTTAAAACATAGATGATGGGTTGATAGGTGCAGCAAACCACCATGGCACATGTATACCTATGTAACAAACCTGCATGTTCTACACATGTATCCCAGAACTTAAAATTAAAAAAAAAATTAAAAATAAAGCATCAGACATCTCCAAGTGGTGCTCCTAGCATATGGTGACACATGTGTCACCAGCTCTGGGATGGAGTCCAAGCCGTCTCTAAAATATTTCAAAGGTTTAAATATTTAAACATTTATAAATAAGCATCATTTATAAATATGTTAAAATATAAATGATGCTTAAGTACCAATGAAGTATTAAAGTATAAATATAAAATTAAAAGCATGTGAAAATATAAATAGTACCTAAGTACCATCAAAGGATTAAAATATAAATGATGATGGCCAGGCATGGTGGCTCACGCCTGTAATCCCAGCACTTTGGGAGGCTGAGGCAGACGGATCATGAGATCAGGAGTTGGAGACCAGCCTGACCAACACGGTGAAACCCCATTTCTACTAAAAATACAAAAGTTAGCCGGGGCGCGGTGGTGCACGCATGTAATCCCAGCTACTCAGGAGACTGAGGCAGATTCTCAAGGAGAATCACTTGAACCTGGGAGGCGGAGGTTGCAGTCAGCCAAGATCGTGCCACTGCACTCCAGTCTGGGTGACAGAGTGAGACTCCATCTCAAAAAAATAAAAAATAAAAAAAAATATAAATGATGTATAAGTACCATTGAAGCATTAAAATATAAGTGATACCTAAGTATCATGCAAGTATTAAAATAGAAATGATACTTAAGTACCATCGAAGTATTAAAATATAAATTATACCTAAGTACCACTGAAATGTTAACATATAAATGATACTTGTTTATATTTTAACACATACTTTTTCCTGAGAGTCTTTGTATAAAACTTATGCTCCAGGAAGACTTGCTATGTTTATTCTATGGCTTCAAATATCTGAAGCCACACAGCTGTGAAATCGGAGTACCCTCTTTTTCCCCAGTAAAAAGTCCTGAGTGAATGGAACTCCACAACAAAATGATAGCGGAGAAAAGCAATGCAGGCTAAGCAGGCTAATACTAAACACAAAAGCAAGGTCAGCAAAGAAGTGTCTAGCTACAGTTTATATTTCAGAATAAATTTAAAAGCAGGTGTCTCATGAAACAGAGCTGAGAAATTGGGGGCATTTGTGACAGTCACAGGAGCTCATCCACCCTTAAAGAGGCCTGGCCTCCTGCTCTGTAGGGCTGGGCCAAGTCCTTGATACCCTGGAGAGAGCTCACTTCTACCTCTCTTTGGAGTGTGAGAAACACACTCACCCATTCAAACCCAAAGAATGGACTTAGAGGCATGAAGAACAGTGAAAGTGAGACTTTTTTTTTTTTTGAGAGTCCGTCTTGATCTGTCACTGAGGCTGGAGTGCAGCAGTGCGATCTCAGCTCATTGCTGAGCTGAGATCACCTCCCAGGTGAATCTCCACCTCCCAGGTTCAAGTGATTTTCCTGCCTCAGCCTCCCGAGTAGCTAGGATTACAGGCATGCGCCACCACACCTGGCTAATTTTTGTATTTTTAGTAGAGATGGGGTTTCACCATGTTGGCCAGGCTGGTCTTGAACTCCTGACCTCAGGTGATCCACCCGCCTCAGCCCCCAAAAATGCTGGGATTATAGGCATGAGCCACCGCACCTGGACAAAAGTAAGACTTTTTAATAATGGTTTTGCAAGATCGGATGTGTGATGGGCAGGCACACCCAGTGCAGTTTCAACAATTTATCCCCTAGAGCACAGGTCCCCCCACCTTCCTCACAGGCTGAGTAATATGGGGTTGCAGTCTTCCTGGACATCACCTAAGTTCCATTATCCCCTTATTAGGTTACATCTTGTACTCTTCCCTACTTGAAGTTTCGATTTCCCAATGGCTAAGCTTTCTTTCCTTTTATGGATTAGACACCCCTGCCACTTTTCTCCCTCCCCTCTGACTTCTGTGAGTTTTATCACTCTTCCCAGATGTCTGTACCATGCATCTTGTCACATCCACAAGGGAACTGCCCAGACTTGTCTGTCTGTTTTCTGAAAATGGACCACTTAAAAAGTACTTCTTACAGGGTTCTCCACAGCTTTACTAAGCATACACTAGTTGAGGCCAGGAGGTCCTCAGCCACACAGCCTCTGGCCTCCTATCCTTGTGTCCCTTGGCCTCCATCCCACTGGCCTCCAAGGGACAGGTGCCTTTCCCTGCTCTGGGGCAAAGCCCTCCTCCATCCACAGGGTCCACCTCTGTCCTCCCTGGTGGCTCCTTGCCATATTAACGTGTTCAAATTCTACCCCAGTCAGAAAACTGCACCCCTTGAGCCCTGATGCTCCCTTGGCCCCCAAGATTACCAGCTTCAGGGAACCTCCCAGTTTTTGTCCACCTTATGACCTCCAAGCAACCCAGTCCTGAGGGCACTTTCCTCTCTGCCTCTGCAGCCCCGCACTGGCCTGGAAATGCTCCCTTTGGTGGCCAGAGCCCCTACTTCTCCCAAGTTCTCCCCCACCCCCAGGGTCCAGCTTCCTTCCTCCTGCCCTCACCTTGGTTGCAGTTTTCATGGTTATATTTGTGGCTTTTTTCTTTCTCTTTTCTTTTTTTTTTTTTTTGAGATGGAGTCTCACTCTGTTGCCCAGGCTGGAGTGCAGAGGCACAATCTCGGCTCACTGCACCCTCCACCTCCCAGGTTCAAGCGATTCTCCCACTTCAGCCTCTCGAGTAGCTGGGATTACAGGCACCCGACAACATGCCTGCCTAATTTTTGTATTTTTGTAGAGATGGGATTTCACCATATTGGCCAGGCTGGTCTCGGACTCCTGACCTCAGGTGATCCGCCCGCCTCGGCCACCCGAAGTGCTGGGATTACAGACGTGAGCCACCGTGCCTGGCTACATTTGTGGCTTTTTAAAAAATCTTCCTGGAGGACACATTTTTCCCTCTATAGCGCCAGCCACCCAGATCCACGCCTTTGCTTAAGTTATTTCCTCAGACAGGGATGCCCTCCCTTCTTCCCCTGGGACTGATATGTCCTGCCAGCTCCTTGGAGAACTTTCTCCCCATCTATCCTCTAATTCACAGCCACCCCCGGTTACATGCTCTCTTTCCGTGCCTCTTTCGTGTCTCATGAACCTGTCCATTTTGACACTTAACACACTCGGTCCAATCGTCATTGTACATTCTGTCCCCGCTAGACCCAGACGGCCTTGAGGGTAAGGTACCAAGGACTCCCCATGGCCAGTGCCTACCGGTGCTGAAATGAATGGGAACGATGTAGTCCCAAGACCTCAAGAGAACCTTCCCAGTCCTTTCTCCTTAATTTTTTTTTTGTGTGTGTGTATGGTGTTTTTTAATTTTTTCCTCACTTGCTTTCTTTTCTTTTCCTTTCTCTCTTTCTTTCTCCTGCCTCCCTCCCTTCCTTTCTCCTTCCTTCCCTCCTTTCTTTCTCCTGCCTCCCTCCCTTCCTCCTTTCTTTCTCCTTCCTTCCTTCCTTTCCCTCCCTTTCTTTCTCTTTCTCTCCTTCTTTCTTTCGCGACAGGACGTCGTGTGTTTGCCCAGGCTGGAGTGCAGTGGCACGATCATAGTTCACTACAGCCTCCACCTCCTGAACTCAAGCGATCCTTCTGCCTCAGTCTCCAGTGTAGCTGGCACCACAGACGTGCTCCTCCATGCCCGGCTAATTTAAAAATGTTTTTGCACAGTGAGGGCTCGCTATGTTGCCCACGTTGGTCTCGAACTCCTGGCTTCAAGAGATCTCCGGCCTCAGCCTCCCAAAGTGCTGGGATGACAGGCGTGAGCTATTGCGTCCGGCCCCAGAATGCACTTGTTAAAGCGTTGTGGGGCTTTTTGAAATGACAATATATTCATATACTACAAAATTTAAAAGACATTGGCGGGGTGGGGTGGGGGTAAACCCACTGCCACTGCCCCGCCCCAGGCCCTGGATTCCCCTAGGCACAGTGTTACTCTTTCCTTGTGGAGTTTTCCCTGATCATTGAAGTTATGCCCTTGTCCCTTCTGCACCCGCGCTTCTGGGCACCGAGCTCCTCCCGCTGAAGTGATCGGCTTGCACTGACTGCGCTTGAGCTTCGCGCTTTCCCGCAGCGGCCGGGCCTTGGCGCCTGGACGCCCCGCCGACCCCCGCGGCCGCGCGCCCTGCTCCCCCTGGCGGCCGCGCCCCGCACTGCAGTGGCCGCGTTGGGGCCCGGCCGGGGGAGGGGTCGCGCGGCGGCGGCGTCAGCGGCGGCGCCCGGGCGGTGGGAGCCGAGGCGCCGAGCAAGATGGCGGCGCGAGTGCTGCGCGCCCGCGGAGCGGCCTGGTCCGGCGGCCTCCTGCAGCGGGCGGCCCCCTGCAGCCTCCTGCCCAGGCTCCGGTGAGCAGCGCCGCCCTTTCCGGGAGGTGCCGGGGAGGGGCCGCCGCGAGGCGGAGGGCGCGGGTTTCCCGGCGCCGGTCTCCGCCCCGGCCCTGTCCCCAGCGCGGGTGGCTGCCCGGCCTCGGGGCCGTGGGGCCGGAGCTGGGGTGGGGCCGGAGCTGGGGCGGGGTCGGGGCGTCCTCGGGCTCAAGGTCACGGCGGGGACGGGCCGCCCTGCGGCTCCACCCTCGCCCGGGAAGGCCCCCGAGGCTCGGCCCGGAGGCCACATCCTCCCCGCGGCGCTGGCCCGGCCTGCAGGGCCCTGACCGGCGCGACCCGTGGCCAGGGACAGGGACAGCGCGCGCCTGAGGCCGCAGGCCCCGGACGCCGTCTGCTGGGTCCTCGCCGGAGGCTGTTCCAAGCCTGAGTGGCTGCGTCTGCCGAGGACGTTGGTGACCCTGGTCTCTGAGGTGCCGTGAGTAGGGAATAAAAGAGTAAAGCATTGTCCCGGGCCAGCTCTCCGCGGAGGGTAGGGGAAGTTAGAGCTTGGAGGAGGTCAAATCACTTAACGTCTTGGAGTTGAAATTTAAAGCCGGCCGTGGATCTAAAAGTACTTAGAGTTATCAGCACTAAGTTCAGGCGTGGGGCTCTTGTTTAAACTTTTTTTTTTTTTTCTAACTTCAGTGGATTGGACGTTTGGTTGTCCAAATTCATCACCTTGATATTTGCATGTGCTGTTTTCCACATTCAAACAGCAAAGCCTATCCTGACTTACCCAGAGTTGCTTTCTCGTATTCATTGCTTTGGGTAGTTTAAATTACCTAAGGAACTGTGTGTTAAACTCGCCATGGGCCAGGGAGGTTTCAGTAACATGGTTTATTATTATTGTTGTTGTTTATTTATATTTTTGAGACGGAGTTTTGCTCTCGTTGCCCCGGCTGAAGTGCAACGGCACGATCTTGTCTCACTGCAACCTCCGCCTCCCGGGTTCAAGTAATTCTCCTGCCTCATCCTCCCAAGTAGCTGGGATTACAGGCATGCACCACCACACCCGGCTAATTTTTGTATTTTTAGTAGAGACGGGGTTTCACCATGTTGGTCAGGCTGATCTCGAACTCCTGACCTCAGGTGATCCACCTGCCGCGGCCTCCCAAAGTGCAGGGATTACAGTCGTGAGTCACCAGGCGCGGCCTGATCTTTTTAAAAAGATGAGTCTGACTTGGGAGAGGGGGCAGAATTAAGGGTGGTGGCCAGCTGAGTGGACGCTGGCACTGAGAGTTGAGAGTTTGCTGAGAGCTCTTCTGCCAAAATGTGAGTGCCTACCACGTGCCAGGCACTGTTGACTGTTGAGAGACATCAGTGAATAAGGCGTCCAAGGCCATCCGGAGCTTAGCAGTAATTCAGGAGGGCTGGGGAAGAAGAATTCAGAGCAGTTTAGGACCTGGTAAAGTTTGTGAAGGCTGTGTGCTATTCAAGTGGAAAAGCAAATAGACAGTTGGCAGTATGACTCCTCAAAGGAGGTGTCTGGGCTACAGGTAACATTTAGGAGTTGTCAGTATATAGGAATGCTAAATGTTAATAGACACATGGATTTCATTATACTGTTTCGTATTTGATTTACGTTTTTCATAATAAAGCCTGGACGCAGTGACTCACACTTGTAATCCCTGCACTTTGGAAGGTTGCAGCAGGAGGATTGCTTGAGCCCAGGAGTTTGAGACCAGCCTGGGCAACATAGTGGAACTCTGTCCCTAATAATAAATAAGTACATAAATAAAAATTTGTATAATGAAACTTTTTTTAAACCATAGGAAGCCGGGTGCAGTGGCTCAGGCTGTAATCCCAGCACTTTGGGAGGCCGAGCTGGGCTGATCGCTTGAGCTCAGGAGTTCGAGACCATCCCAGGCAACATGACAAAACACATCTCTACAAAAAATACAAAAATTAGCCCGGCATGGTGGCACACGCCTGTAGTCCCAGCTACTTGGTAGGCTGAGGTGGGAGTATGGCTTGAACCTGGGAGGTGGAGGTTGCAGTGAGCCGAGATCATGCCACGGCGTTCCAGCCTAGGTGACAGAGCCAGACCCTGTCTCCAAAATAAAACAAACAAAAAAATATAGGAATGTGTGAGATTGCTTGAGGCGAGAGTGTGGAGAGAGAAGGGGCTGCAAAGCAAGCCCTGGGATGTGCAGCGTATATAGGCTGAATGTAGGAGGGGGAGCTGGCAAGCTCATTGTTATGTGGCAGTGGCCAGGAGGAGGGAGGGAGTGCCATCCGCTGCGAAAGTGTTAGGTAAAATGACAGAAGAAAACAGGATTTGCTGAATCAGTTTCAGCAAGGGAGAAGGGCGTCCTCCCGGGAGCCTCATCCCTGCCTGTACATTAGCCAGCGTATTTCACTTAGTGCTGCTCAGCAGCAAGCTTGGAATTCCCAGCCGCTTCCTGGACATTGCATAAGTGTCTCACAGGTGCTCAAAACACTGCTGTACCCAGGATTTAACTCCTCTTCCTTCTACGAAGCCTGCTTTTCTTTGGTTCTTCTTCTCCAGTCATGAAACATTTTCCATGTGGTGGCCCAGGCCAGACACCAGATGGTCTTCCCCAAGCCCATCCCTCTTTTTGCCGCCATCTATCATTTACCAAATCTGTCAGTTCTGCCTCTAGTATGTCTTGAATCCACCCTCTCCATCTTCACTGCCCTAGCTCAACCCTCAGCAATACTCGTCTGGATTCCTACGAAGAGTGTGGGCTCGAACCTGTTAGTGAAGGGGATGACTAAAGAATTTTTTTTTTTTCCTTGGAGATAGTCTTGCCCTGTTGCCCAGGCTGGAGTTTAATGGCATGACCACGGCTCACTGCAGCCTTGACCTTCCGGACTTAAGGGATCTTCCCACCTCAGCCTCCCAAGTAGCTGGGACTACAGGCCCACACCACCATGCCCAGCTATTATTTATTTATTTATTTATTTGAGACAGAGTGTCACTCTGTTGCCCAGGCTGGAGTTCAGTGGCGTGATTTCGGCTCCCTGCAACCTCCACCTCCTGGGTTCAAGCAGTTCTCCTGTCTCAGCTACCTGAGCAGCTGGGACTTACAGGCGTGCACCACCACGCCTGGATAATTTTTGTATTTTTAGTAGAGATGGGGTTTCTCCATGTTGCCCAGGCTGGTCTCAAACTCCTGGCCTCAAGTGATCCTCCCACCACGGCCTCCCAAAGTGCTGGCATTACAGGGATGAATCACCACACCCAGCTGCTAATTTTTAATTTTTTTGTAGAGAGGGTGGTCTTGCTATGTTCCCCAGGCTAGTCTCAAACTCCTGGCCTCAAGCAGTCCTCCCACCCTCCACCTCCCAAAGTGCTAGGATTATAGGTGTGAGCCATTGTGCCCAGCCACACGTCTAAAGAATTCTAAGCGGACATTTTCCTAGTAGAAAGATCTCTATGACACAAACCTTGACTGGTTCCTAATCCCTCCTCCCTGTCTGCCCCCATTCCCCTACCCACAAGAGCAATGAAAGACATTTTGGGGAGAACTGGGGATATTTTAATAGGGAGTGGATATTAGATATGATGGAATAATTGTTTTTCTCAGATGTGATGATAGCATTGTAGTTCTGTCATTGTGTTTTGGAGATACATGCTGAAGGATTTACGGGAGAAGTATCATTATGTCCAAACTCTACTTTCTTTTCTTTTTTTTTTCCTGAGACAGAGTCTCGCTCTGTCACCCAGGCCGGAGTGCAGTGGGGTGATCTCGGCTCGCTGCAACCTCTGCCTCCTGGGTTCAAGTGATTCTCCTGTCTCAGCCTCCCGATTAGCTGGGACTGCAGGCGTGCGCCACCACAACCAGCTAATTTTTTTGTATTTTTAATAGAGATGGGGTTTCACCATTTGGCCAGGATGGTCTCGATCTCCTGACCTCGTGATCTGCCCGCCTTGGCCTGCTTTGGTCTCCCAAAGTGGTGGGATTATAGGTGTGAGCCACTGCCCCCAGCCCAAAACTCTACTTTCAAATGGTTCAGTAGAAATTAAAAAGCAAATATAGGGCCGGGTGTGGTGGTTCACACCTGTAATCCTAGCACTGTAGGAGGCCAAGGCTGACGGATCACATGAGGCCAGAAGCTCAAGACCAGCGTGGACAACATGATGAAACCCTGTCTCTACTAAAACTACAACATTTAGCAGGGTAACTACAACATTTAGCAGGGTGTGGTGGTGCAGGGCTGTAGTCCCAGCTATACAGGTGGCTGAAGCAAGGTAATTGCTCGAGCGCAGGAGGTGGAGGCTGAAGTGAGCCGAGATCGCGCCACTGCCCTTCAGCTGACATGAGAGAACAAGGCCCTGTCTGAAAAAAAAAAAAGAAAAAAAAAATTAAAAAGCAAATATATAGAGAGAAAAACTTTTAATGGTAAAATGTTCATTTTTAAAATCTAGATGCAGGGCAGAAAAGTCTTGTCATGTTTAAACTCCTCTGGGTTTGAAGTTTCTGGAAATGAAAGGTGTGGGAACAGGTCTCTGGAGCAGCAGTGTGGAAGACGGGTACTGGGGCTGGATGGAGTGTGGTGGTGGGGAGGGGAGTCAGGGAGCTGCTGCTTTAAGGCAGGAGTCTTCTTGGCATGGGTCTGTCAACCTCTTCTCTCCCCCGGGCCTGTGCTTCCAAATTCTGGTGCTGTTTGCACACTTGTGGCTTTGGCCATCACTGGTTCTGCTTAGAATCTCCCTTCCATGGGTATCTACCTGACCATCTGCTCCTCTTCTTTCCAGTCTTCCACTCAACAGGTACTTCGTTAGAGCTGGCCCCCAGGCTGCCCTTACCCATGCCACAACAGCTACCTACTTCCTTGTGTCATCATTGAAGAGCTTGTCTGTTTGAGTTGTGATCGTGTTTGTCTGTCTGCCCTCACCAGCAAACTGAGCTCCCGTGAAGTCAGGGCCAGGTTCATCTGTGCATCGTCAGTGGCTGACAGGTGTAGTGCACAGTCTGTAAATAACAGTGATCATATTGCCGGGCGCGGTGGCTCACGCCTGTAATCCCAGAACTTTGGGAGGCCAAGGTGGGCGAATCACGAGGTCAGGAGATCGAGACCATCCTGGCTAACATGGTGAAACCCTGTCTCTACTAAAAATACAAAAAATTAGCCGGGCGTGGTGGTGGGCGCCTGTAGTCCCAGCTACTCAGGAGGCTGAGGCAGGAGAATGGCGTGAACCCGCGAGGCGGAACTTGCAGTGAGCCGAGATCCCACCACTGCACTCCAGCCTGGGCGAGGGAGTGAGACTCTGTCTCAAAAAAAAAAAAAAAAAAAAATGATCATATGAATGAAGCGCGGTGTGCTCCTGCTGCCTCATCCTGTGGTCTCAGCGTTAAGTCCTTTCCCTTCTTCGGTTTCCTCTTCCCCGCCTGATCAGCACCCACGAGCTTCTTCTGAATGCACTCCTTTCTCTTCATCCCCACTGCCATCTTAACCCCAGACCATCTAGTGAGTATTTATTGAGTGCCTTCTGCATACCTGGTGCTGCTGGGCATGGCAGCCAGGGTGCCCAGGAAGCATGTTCCTGGCCTTCGTTGCTGCAGCCATATATCACGCTCCTGCCAGGCTGCTTTTGACACTTAGATTTTTTTTTTTTTTTTTTGAAACGGAGTCTTGCACTCTCGCCCAGGCTGGAGAGCAGTGGCGTGATCTTGGCTCACTGCAACGTCTGCCTCCCAGGTTCAAGTGATTCTCCTGCCTCAGCCTCCCGAGTAGCTGGGACTACAGGCGTCTACCACCACACCTGGCCATTTTTTTGGTATTTTTTAGTAGAGACAGGGTTTGGCCATGTTGCCCAGGCTGGTCTTGAATTCCTGACCCCAGATGATCCGCCCACCTCAGCCTCTCAAAGTGCTGGGATTACAGGCATGAGGCACTGCGCTCGTCTGACACTTATATTTTTTTTGAAAACTTGACAGCATCTCACCCTACACAGGATAAAGTCGCCCTCGCCTCGCCCTCACGGTCCTCCCACATGCTCTTCTGCCTTGCTAAACAGCTTGCCATTCCAGACATATGCCATTCAGTGTCATGACTCCATGTCCCTGTACATGTTGTTCCCATTGACTGGAATTAGCACCTGCCTTCTCCACCTGTCTTGCTTGCCCTCCAAAACAGAGCCAGAATGCCCCTACTGGAGTCCCTCCTGCGCCTCCCAGGCCAAGCTGATGGTGGGTTCACTTGAGCTCTTGCAGTGTATGTCTAAGTTTACAGCATCTGTGGCCACTCTGGCTGTTTACTGATAGGTTTTTCCTGTGAGACTGAATAGGCTTGGCATCTGGTTTATCTTTGTATCCATAGAGCCCGGCATAGAATGCTGACTGGATTTCAAGTCTAGTGTTTTGTATAGTGCACCCTTCCTTATCCTCTGGAAAGTGCCCCCTACCATCTTGGCGATTGTCACTGTCAGTTAAGAACCCAGGCCCAAGCCAGATCTTATCATTTGGGCAGCCGTTGGCATAGCTGCGACTCGAATGACTAGATGGGTTGGGCATGTTAGGCAGCTTTGGTCGCCTGACACTCAAAGATTTCAGTTTGACGGTTGGGGGTAGTACTGGCCGGCTTGTTTTTCATTTGTCAAGACGATTGCTGCCCAAGTTCACAAGCAAATGCCACTCAGGTTCTTTTGTGTGTGCTGTGTTGATTTAGTCTCACCCCCTGCTCTGCATTTTTCGATTACTAGCATTGTCACATCCCTTACCTCATTGTACCCACCCAAAGGGGAATCCCTTTGGTATTATTATTTGTTTGTTTGTTTTAGAGGTGGTCTTGCTCTGTTGCCCAGGCTGGAGTACAGTGCATGATCATAGCTCACTACAGCATTGAACTTGTGGGCTCAAGTGATCCTCCTGCCTCAGGTTCCTGGGTAGCTAGGACCATAAGCACGAGCCACCATGCCCAGCTACTCTTTTTATTTTTTTTTGTAGAGACAGGGTCTTCCTATGCTGCCCAGGCTGACTTTGGTGTTTCTGAGATATGAAATAAATGCTCAGTTGGGGTGATTTTTATTTCAAAGGCATCCTTTATTAGTGAAAATATTATCTGTCTATAAATATACATAATATACGTTTGCCTCTGTATTTCTGGAAGGATATACATAAAACTATTAGTAGTCATTGCTTTAGTATTTCTTATTTTAAGTGAAACTCCCTAGTCAGTATTTTTAGACACTTTTTATTATATCCCTTTCTTAATTGCTCATAATTGTTATTCCTAAGCTTTTACAATTTATTTAACAAAAAAAATTGTAGACACAATTTCTGTTTAATGAACTTAAAATCTAAAATAAACACAGAAATTGGCTGGGCACAGTGGCTCACACCTATAATTCCAGCACTTTGGGAGGCCGAGGCAGGCGGATCACCTGAGGTCAGGGGTTCAAGACCAGCCTGGCCAACATGGTGAAAACCCACCTCTACTAAAAATTAGATGGGTGTGGTGGTGGGCACCGCTAGTCTCAACTGCTTAGGAGGCTGAGGCAGGAGAATCACTTGAACCTAGGAGGCGGAGGTTGCAGTGAGCTGAGATTGTGCCATTATTGCCCTCCAGCCTGGGCAACAGAGCAAGACTCTGTCTCAAAAAAAAAAAAAAAAGAACATACAGAAATTACATAGTCCCATAAACAAATCTTAAAACTTTCTACTTTGTGTATCACTAATTTTATATGGTTGCCTTAAAGTAATGGGTAAGTTTCTTTTTTCTTTTTCTTTTTTTTTTTTTTTTGAGACAGAGTTTCACTCTTGTTGCCCAGGCTGGAGTGTAGTGGCGTGATCTCGGCCCACTACACCCTGCACCTCCCGGGTTCAAGCGATTCTCCCTCAGCCTCCTGAGTAGCTGGGATTACAGGCATGCGCCACCATGCCTGGCTAATTTTATATTTTTAGTAGAGACGGGGTTTCTCCATGTTGGTCAGTCAGGTCTCCCGACCTCAGGTGATCCACCCGCCTCCTTGGCCTCCCAAAGTGCTGGGATTACAGGCATGAGCCACTGTGCCCAGCCCATGATATTATTAAACAGATATCCCTAAATGTAGTGTATGTAAAACACTTCAAACTAATTGACAAAATGTGCTTTCATTTTTATTGGAATATGGCTGGGTGTGGTGGTTCACGCCTATAATCCCAGGACTTTGGGAAGCTGAGGCAGGCAGATCACTTGAGCTCAGAAATTCAAGACCAACCTGGGCAGCATGGTGAAACCCTGTCTCTACAAAAAAATACAAAAATTAGTTGGATGTGGTGCTGGGCACCTGTAGTCCCAGCTACTTGGGAGGGGTTGAGACAGGAGGATAGCTTGAACCCGGGAGGTCGAGGCTACAGTGAGCCAAGATCACGCCACTGCACTCCAGCCTGAGTGACAAAGTGAGACCCTGTCTCAAAGAAAAAAAAAATACAGAAGAGAAAAGCACAATATAGACATTATATGGAGAAAGCTGTGTGTCTTTCCCCTCTATCCCTTTAAACCATTTTCTCAGGGAAACCACCATTAATGCTTTCTTAATTTTTAGGAATTTTTATATATAGTAAACACAAATTGGAAGCATCTTCAACTTACATCTGCAAATGCCACTTAATACTATATGTTTTTATCTTACTCACTTTCAAGAAAAATTGCATTTACTGGTATTATTATTTTGCTTGTTTAAAGTGAGTTTGCTTCTTTTTAATCTTTGAAGGATGTGAAAACGTGCTTTTATATTTCTTTATAATTATTTATAGAGCACATTTTATTTTTAATTTCTTTTATTTTATTTTATTATTATTACTTTTTTTGAGATTGAGTCTTGCTGTGTAGCCCAGGCTGGAGTGCAGTGGCACGACTTGGCTCACTGCAATCTCCACCTCCTGGGTTCAAGCGATTCTCCTACCTCAGCCTCCTGAGTAGCTGGGATCACAGGCGTGTGCCACCACACTCAGCTATTTTTTTTTTTTTTTTTTTTTTGTAGTGTTAGTAGAGACAAGATTTCACCATGTTGGCCAGGCTGGTCTTGAACTCCTGACCTCAGGTGATCCACCTGCCTCGGCCTCCCAGAGAGCTGGGATTTAGAAGCGTGAGCCACCACTCCCGGCCAATATATTTGTATTTTTTGTATTTGTAAGTTCACATCATTCAAAAATCTTTATATCTGGTTTCTACCTATTTGAGACAATATCCTATGAATTGGTTTTTAAATTAAAAGAACATCATGTTGGGGAGAAGATTGCTCTGTAATGTTTGTTCAAGAAAGCAGCAAACTAGGCTGAGCGCGGCAGCTCACGCTTGCAATCTCAGCACTCTGGGAGGCTGAGGCTGGCGGATCACTTAAGGCCAGGAATTCGAGACCAACCTGGCCAACATGATGAAACCCTGTCCCTACTAAAAATACAAAGATTAGCCAGATGTGGTGGCATGCACCTGTAGTTCCAGATAGTCAGGAGGCTGAGGTGGGAGAATTGCTGGAACCTGGGAGGCAGAGGTTGCAGTGAGCCGAGATTGCACTACTGCACTCCAACAAGTGCAATGAGACCCTGCCTCAAAAATAAATAAATAAAGCAGCAAACTGATTTTTTAAGCAAAAAAAAAAAAGAAAAGAAAAGAAAAGAAAAAGGCTGCCAGTATCATGTGAAATTTAGAGCCCTACTTCTAAAATACCGTTGCTGCATAAGAATAGGAATTTCTATTATTGTAGTATGAAATCCGTGTGTTCATTTCATGAAGTACTGGGGAATTTGCTCTCATGAGAGTTTTTCTTGTCCCTTGTTTAAATTCCTGGTCCCCCTTTTTAATACCTGGAGTTGCTCTCTCTTTTCCTCTTAATGTTTACCTGGTGGTATCTGGGTGCTTAAGCAAGTCTGCCAAGCAGATTAGAAATACTATTGTAGAAGGCTGGGCGCAGTGGCTAACGCCTGTAATCCCAGCACTTTGGGAGGCCGAGGCAGGCGGATCATGAGGTCAGGAGATCGAGACCATCCTGGCTAACACGGTGAAACCCCATCTCTACTAAAAATACAAAAAATTAGCCGGGCGTGGCAGCGGGCGCCTGTAGTCTCAGCTACTCAGGAGGATGAGGCAGGAGAATGGCGTGAACCTGGGAGGCGGAGCTTGCAGTGAGCCAAGATCATGCCGCTGTACTCCAGCCTGGGCGACAGAGCGAGACTCTGTCTTAAAAAAAAAAAAAAAAAAAGAAATACTGTTGTAGAAAATCATCTAGTGTTTCTAAAGAGATCCCCAAGAAGAGGTTCACACTGGCCCATCAGCATCTGGACTTTTATGTCCAGAAGCACTAAGATTCTGGACATTTATGCTGGCCCTTTGGAATCCCAGTACATTACTGATCTAGGAAAAGACAGAAAAGATCTATGTGTAGGTCAGTTAGAGAGCAAAAGTAGCTGGGCATGGTGGCTCATGCTCGAAATCTCAACACTTCAGGAGGCCAAGGCAGGAGGATCGCTTGAGGCCAGGAGTTCAAGGCCAGCCTGGGCAACCTGGCAAAACCCATTCTCTATAGAAAATACAAAAATTAACCAGGCATGGTGGTGTGCATATGTTGTCCCAGCTAATCTGGAGGCTGAGGTGGGGGAATCGTTTGAGCTCTGGGGGTCAAGGCTGCAGTGAGCCGTGATCACACCAGTGCACTCCAGCCTGGGCAACAGAGTAAGACCCTGTCTCAAAAATAAAAAGAGAACAAAAGTATAAAGGGTATGCTGTGATAGACCTGGCCAGAAGTAAGATCACCAATTATAAAAGGGATCGTGCAGAAAGAAGGGGCAGGAATTCAGAAGGCTACCCTTCTGTATGATTCCATACATACGATGTTCTAGAAAAGGCAAAACTGAGGGACAAGGAACACAGCAGTGGTTGCTAGAGATGGGGAGAGGGGTTGATTATAAAAGGATTAACTTCAAGGGGTGAAGAAACTGTTGTGATGCTGGTTACATTACTTTAGGCATTTGTCAAAACTCAGTACTGTCTGCCAAAAAAGTACATTTTATTGTACATAGATGTGAAAAACCAAGAAGATGAGGGAAACGCTGTTTGTCATTTGATCATGGTTACATAAAGTTCAGAAGAGGGCTGAGCGCAGTGGCTCACACCTATAATCCCAGCACTTTGGGAGGCCGAGGTGGGCAGATCACTTGAGGTCAGGGGTTGAAGACCAGCCTGGCTAACATGGCAAAACCCTGTTTCTACTAAAAATACAAAAATTAGCCGTGCACGGTGGCACACCATGTAGTCCCAGCTACTCAGGAGGCTGAGGCGGGAGAATCGCTTGAACCTGGGAGGTGGAGGTTGCAGTCAGCTGAAATGGTGCCACTGCACTCCAGCCTGGCAACAGAGCGAGATTCTCTCAAAAAAAGTGTGTGTGTGTGTGTGTGTGTGTGTGTGTGTGTGTAGAAATTGTTCAGATAGTTCAGAAGGTTATACAATGAAAAGAAAAAACCTTTACTCCCACCCCAGGCCCAGTCATGTTCCCCAGATGTCATCACCCTTTAACAGCTCACTCTGTATGTGTATATATAGTGCTGTTCTGTGCCGGCTTTTTTACAGAATTTATCTTGGAGATGTCAGCACATCAGTGCACATAAATCTACCTCATTCTTTTTATCGAGTGCATATTTTCTGACGGGGAGTATTTCCTAATTTATGTGGCCAGTCTGCATTAATGGCTATTCAAATGGCCTATGCCAGGAGATAACTGGAAACAAGACAGCAATGAATATTTGTATGCATTCAACTTTGTGCACCTGTCTAAATATAGCTGGCCGTAGGACATAACCACAAGTGTCATTATTGGGCTGAAGTCATACACAGTTTCCATTTTGATATGGATGATGCCACACTGCCCTCTTGGGAGGTCAACAAATTTGTATTCCTATTAGCTGGCATATGGGAGTTCAACATGCACATAGATATTTGTGAAGTAGGGCCAATTGCAGTGGTTTACACCTATAATCCCAGCACTTTGAGAGGCTGAAGTGGGAGCATTGCTTGAGGCCAGGAGTTTGAGAACAACTTGGGCAACATAGCAAGACCCCATCTCTACAAAAAATTTTAAAAAATTAACCATGCAAGATGACATATGCCTCTAGTCGCAGCTTCTCAGGAGGCTGAGGTGGGACGGACGATCACTTGAGCCCAGGAATTTGAGGCTACAGTGAACTACAGTGAGCTGTTGCACCACCACACACCAGCCTGGGTGACAGGGCAAGACCCAGTCTTAAAAAAAGAAAGAAATCCATGAGTAAAGTATAGTTTGTGACTTGAGTCAAATTTATCCTCACTTTCTGAAAGCATTCACAATAGAAATTTAATTATAAGATGAAAATTAGCAATGTGTTAATAAAGTTGGTATTCTGAGGTTTGTGGGGGCAGTTAAAAAATTTTTGATTTTTAAAGTTAATTTTTACAAATCTTGATTTTTTTTTGGCCAGGCTCGGTAGCTCCTGCCTGTAATCCTAGCACTTTGGGAGGCTGAGGCAGGTGGATTGCCTGAGCTCAGGAGTTCATGACCAGCCTGGGCAACACAGTGAAACCCCATCTCTACTAAAATACAAAAAATTAACTGGGCGTGGTGGTGTGTGTCTGTAATCCCAGTTACCCTAGAGGGTGAGGCAGGAGAATCGCTTGAACCTGGGAGGCGGAGGTTGCAGTGAGCCCAGATCGTGCCACTGCACTCCAGCTTGGGCGATAGAGCGAGACTCCATCTAAAAAAAAAAAAAATTTTTGATTTTTAATTTACTTGAGGGGTAAATTTTTTTTAAAGAAAGAATGTATTTCATTTTCCTTGTATTTTTAAAATATTTTTATTGTGGTAAAACATATATACATAAAATTTGCCATTTAAACCATCTTAAGTGCATAATTCAGTGGCATTACTTATATTCACAATGTTGTACAATCATCACCACTATCTGTTTCCAAATCAGATAATATTTTTTAAATTGTGGCAAAATGTACGTAATGTAAAATTCACCATTTTAACCATTTTAAGCATACAGTTCAGTGGCATTGAGTAGATTCACATTTTGGGGAAACATCACTACCATTCATCTTGAGAATTTCTTCATCTTCCCAAACTGAAACTCCTTACCCCAACCTCCCCTTTCCTCACCTCCTGGCAACCTCCGTTCTGCTTTCTGTCTCTGTGGGTTTATCTACTCTAGGTATCCATGTGTATTTTTTCTGTGTCAAAAATTGCTTTGAAAAACACATAGTGCAAATTGCAAAGATAAATGTGGGCTCTCTTATAGGAGTGCCACACATTTTACATTTTTCTTTGCTTCCGCTTCTTGGAGTGCATGCTGTTGTCATGGAAAGCAGGTATTCTGTGGTAGCCCAGGTTCTGGAACGGTGCCTAGAATAGCTGCTCACTGTGTTTGCCAGGTGAACTGATGGATATATGAAAACAGTATACTGCGTGACAACACCTTTGTTATTCCATAGGACATGGACATCTTCCAGCAACAGATCTCGAGAAGACAGCTGGCTAAAATCCTTATTTGTCCGGAAAGTTGATCCAAGAAAAGATGCCCACTCCAATCTCCTAGCCAAAAAGGAAACAAGCAATCTATACAAATTACAGTGTGAGTGACAGGTTTGCTATCTTCATAGTTGACTTTTTTTCCCCTTTGTTCCTAAGTTTATCGTTGAATTTTCTTTTGTTTCAGTTCACAATGTTAAACCGGAATGCCTAGAAGCATACAACAAAATTTGGTGTGTATACCAAACTATCCTTTACTTGGGGAAAAATAATGACTTTATTTGTTAGTTAATTCCACTAACACTTGATAGCATAGAGAGAGATCTTTCATCCCTCTCTTTTGAAGCTGAACATTCAGAGGCTCTTAAACTGAGCTTCGTGTGGGATTGCGGAAGGCGTTTTGATTTTAAGCACTCACACAGCTAAATCATCATATAGGCTATCAGACTTTAGAATGTTACCAGACTCTTGTGTTTGGAGGAACTTTGCCAGGCTGTCTAGTCCATCTACTTATCCAGTGCTGGAGTCCTTTCCACAGACCTTCCTGACTGCCTGTCCTGAAGTAAGTTCCATCTCTGGACAGCTCTGAGTGTTAGGAATAAGAATTCACATCTCTGAGTCCTTCATTGATTCCCCTAAGTAAAACTGCCCTGTGAGAGTCCTGTATGTATTCGAACATAGCTGCCATTTCTTCCCAACTCCTCTGTTCTCCAGGATCCAAGTCCCTTCCGCTGATTCTCCTATGATTTGAGATCTAAACCTGCTTACAGAATTTGTAAACTTTAAGACGAAAGGGGAGAACTAAGCTTACCAGCTTTTAAGTTAACAGAAATAGTATTTTAATGACCCATGGTGAGCAAATGTGAAGAAAAAGGTTTTTTGTTTTGTTTTGTTTTGTTTTTACCTTTAATATCTACTACGTTCTTAAGAAAGCAAACAATTTTGTCCCTATAATCAGCATACTTTTTAGAAGAAAAACCTTTTGTTTTTTATTGTTTTGTTTTTGAAGATAGCTTATGAAATGTAACAATAGCATTGAATTTCTTGCTCATTCCAGCACATTTCTCTTTATTAAAAAATGCCCTTAAAACAAAGCAGATGTTTATTTCTAAGTCTTTTCTCATGAAAATGGAATTTTTCCCTATGCCGATGTTGTCCTGGATTACCTTTTTTGTCCTGTCTTATCACTTCGTCTCCTGTCTCGGGTTTCTGGCTGTCTGTTCCTATTTCTATTTGATGTTGTGCTCTCACTTCACACCCAGCATGTAGAATCACCTTGCTCTTCCAACTTCCCTGTCTGTGCCACTCACCTTGTTTTACTCAGCCCGTTCCTTAGTTCTCTGTGGTGAATCTGTCACCTAAGCCATGCATTCTTCATCGGACATGTATTTTGGTTCTCTTGTTTCCTTCTCCATCTCCCTCTCCAAGCCTCTCGAGCCCCATTCCCAAGTAGCTTTTTTTCTGACTACCTTTCTGGGCTCCAAGCTATACCTGTGTCTCCTTCCTGCCCTGCAGTACATTACCCCAAAGTTTGTCAGATTGATCTGCTTGAGTTCTGTTTTCTTTTTTCATCACGTTTTTTCTTTTCTCTGAAACTTTCAGCAGCTCCCTGTTTCCAGAACATAAAGACTTAACTCCTGCCTGGTTTTTAGGGGTCCCAGTAATGGGATTCTGCCCAACCCATCCAGTTCTGGGTACAAGTACTGCCTGCCTTACAATCTCCATTCAGGTAAGGCCAGGGCTCCTAAGAGCAGGTTTGGGGTCCCCAGCAAAGAGGAGTGGCTACAAATCCATGCGTGACTTTGTGTTGGTGAAAAACCTAGGCCCCGTTGCCAGGCCCCTTTCTGGACCCCACCTGAATCATGTGTACTGGGCTTCCTCCTGGGCACTGCCTCCAATGCAGGGTTGTCTATTCCTGCTCATGTCATGCGACGAAAAGGAAATGTTGGACATACATTTCCCTAGCAGAATCCCTCTTTCCCTGTCCTCGATTTTCATTGATCCCATGTTATTTCTGAACATTCATGAGTCACGCATCAGATACATTTAATATCAGATCCTAATTTAAAAAGTAAATGCTACTCTTCCAAAAGTACACATGATGTGGTCACTATACTGGGTCATAAAGATGTATGGGTTTTCAGTTAGTTAGACTTAGACCGTTTTGAAACTTTTCTCTGTTAACCATTTATATATCCCTGGTCGTATGGAGCTCCAGTGGTGCAGTCGGTTAGCACATGGTACTTACATACCCTTGGTCCTGTAGCCCCAGCATGTGGTGGTGATCACTAGTTAAATATCAGAGTCAGCAAATAGTGTGAACAGGTTCCATTTCTTGCCCTTGATCCCCTTTTGCATCCATTGTTGAATCTGTATGATACTTTTTCATCATAATTTTTCTATTCAAAAAGTGTGCAGGTTTTAGCTTTTCTCTTGGTGTAAAACAGTTACACTCTTCCCTTTGCCTTTCCCTGTACATTAGAATCTATACCATAGGAAAGCTTCCATGGAACCAAGCTCCACTCTGACACCCCTGTTAAATTCATACACTGCCGTGACCTGTCATGGCTTTGTCCCTGTCCCTGCACAATGCGCGGGAATGAATTGGTTGGTGTGTTCGGTGCGAGACTACGTGACACCCCTCCCATCCCCTTGGCCCATTGAATTGAGTAGAACATAATTTATGCTTCGCATTGTATCTTTAATTTTTATTCTTCTGCCATGTTGATGCCCTTGGGGACTATTGGAGGTTGGAGTCGCTTCCAGACTATGTTGTGTTCCAGCTGTCTTCTTGCTCCTTCCTGAAGGCCAGCTTGTTCTCTGCTCCTGTTACCTCTGCCTGCTGGTACTGCTTGTGTTGTCTGCCTCTGTCTTGAACATTACTTTCCTCCCTTTCCATCTTCCTTATTTCTTCCGTGTTCTTTTCTACTATTCCCCGTCTCTCATTCTTCCTGTCTTTGGAACCAACAGAATGTTTTTTGGTGATGTCGTTTTTTTTCCCCTCAAATGGAAAATAGTAGACCCATAGCTCCCAAAATCCTGGGACCTTTGGTTTTTCTTTATCATCTTTATACTGATTGAACAACTCTTCTAGATAGTTGGGGTATCAGAAACCTAAGCTTCTGATCAGCAGGGTGTTGGAATACAACATAATTCAGCTAAAAGGTTAATTCCACATGCCGTTTTATCATGATGTTCTAAGGTCAGTTGTTAGAACACAGAGTAGGTGGTCTTTTTCCTGTTACTGATCAGGTGCTGTCCACCTGGTCAAATTTTGCTGGTTGTTTAATTAGTGTTGCTGTTTCTTCTCTTTAAGTCAAGAGGTGTTGCCAAAGATTCACGAAGATAAACACTACCCTTGTACTTTGGTGGGGACTTGGAACACGTGGTATGGCGAGCAGGACCAAGCTGGTAGGAAGCGAAGTCTTTGGAATAAACACTTCTTCCTTAAGCCTTATGTAACACTTAAGTAATTTTCTAATTTAATGCTTGTTCTTATCATCAAAGCTTTCCAAGTCTCAGTCTAATTTTATGATTAAAGTAGTTTCTTCAACAATTCATTGCGAAAATGGTTTTAAAATTGTTTTTAATGTTTGAATCTATTATTGAACCGTTATGATGTAACTCATAGGCCAAAACATGGGGCATTACAGTTTTTTTGTTTTTTGAGACAGAGTCTTGCTCTGTTGCCCAGGCTGGAGTGCAGTGATGAGTATCTAGGCTCACTGCGACCTCTGCCTCCCGGGTTTAAGCGATTCTTCTGGTTTAGCCTCCCAAGTAGCTGGAAATACAGGTGCCCACCACCACACCCAGGTAATTTTTGTATTTTTAGTAGAGACGGGGTTTCACCATGTTGGCCAGGCTGGTCTGGAACTCCTGACCTCAAGTGATCCGCCTGTCTCAGCCTCCCAAAGTGCTGGGATTACAGGCATGAGCCACCACACAACCAGCCTACAGTTTTGTGCTGTGTTAACGTTATACCTATCTAGAACATTTTCAAGTAGTAGTATCATGAAATTCTAAATGTATACTGTCTTTTAAAATGCATTTCAGTCCACCTCTGGAGGTATGAAGGAGGCTATCCAGCCCTCACAGAAGTCATGAATAAACTCAGAGAAAATAAGGTAATGATATTGAAAAATGTTTACTTAGACTAGTGATATATAGATGTTAGTACAGAATTAAATGACTTTTCTGTCTTCAGTTTTTGTTAATAAACTTCATTTTTTGTAACAGAAATTTTATTGTTTGGACTCCTGAAGTTGTATTTAAACATAAACAGTTGTAATACTATTCAAACAACAATTCTGACCGGGTGCGGTGGCTCACGCCTGTAATCCCAGCACTTTGGGAGGCCAAGGCAGGCGGATCACGAGGTCAGGAGATCGAGACCATCCTGGCTTACACAGTGAAACCCCGTCTCTACTAAAAAAAATACAAAAAAATTAGCCGGGCTTGGTGGCAGGCACCTGTAGTCCCAGCTACTCGGGAGGCTGAAGCAGGAGAATGGCGTGAACCCGGGAGGTGGAGCTTGCAGTGAGCTGAGATTGCGCCACTGTACTCCAGCCTGGGCGACAGAGCAAGACTCTGTCTCAAAAAAAAAAAAAAAAAAAAAAATTCTTATTGTTCTTATTATAAAAGTCAATTATGCTTTGAAACTGATAAGGTGGTACTTTGAAACCGGTGACTGGGCTGGGTGCGGTAACTCATGCTTGTAATCCCAGCACTTTGGGAGGCCAAGGCAGGCATATCAGTTGAGGCCAGGAGTTTGAGACCAGCCTGGCCAACATGGCAAAACCTCATCTCTACTAAAAATACAAAAATTAGCCGAGCATGGTGGTGCACAACTGTAATCCCAGCCACTCGGGAGGCTGAGGCACGAGAATTGCTTGAACCCAGAAGGCAGAGGTTGCAGTGTGCCGAAACTACACCGCTGCACTACAGCCTGGGCAGCAGAGTGAGACTCTGCCTCAAAAAAACAACACAAAAAAACCCCCAAAAGACTGGTGACTGGTGTATCAGTCAGCATGGCAGGCACAATTAGCTCTGGATGACCTAAAACTGTGTAATTCAGGAACTGTTTGTCACACACATAGAGTTTATCTTGGGCTGACTTTGCTTTCCACCCTCCCTTCACTAGCAGGTGCTTGTCAATAGGGAGAAATTTAAAAGCCACACATCATTAAGAAAGAAATTCTTTTGAATAGATTCCCAGACAAATATAAATAGGTTTTGAATTATCTGCTCTTTTGTAGTCTGCATGCTACTTCTATTGATGTGCCATCAAACACTGTTAGAAGAATCTAAAAATATAGCAAATTAAATTTGTTTGCATTGCCACCTAAATAATTAGGATGACCAAGTAATTTGTCATCTAAACCTGGACACTTTTGAGAATGAAAAGGAATGCTGTTAATGATTATGCAAGCTCAACAGATGTAAACTGGGACTGTCTCAGGCCAACTGGGACCTGTTGATTACCCTATTATAGTATTCTGTAGGAACATCAGTGTTACTGAAATGGGCTTAATGTAAGTATCAGAAGATTTCATGAGCACATTTTTTTCACTCAAAGGAATTTTTGGAATTTCGTAAGGCAAGAAGTGACATGCTTCTCTCCAGGAAGAATCAGCTCCTGTTGGAGTTCAGTTTCTGGAATGAGCCTGTGCCAAGATCCGGACCTAATATATATGAACTCAGGTCTTACCAACTCCGAGTAAGTACAGAAATATAAGTTATTCCTTTTACTCCTCTGTGAAAAAGCACAAGCATTTTGTAAGGCTGACAACAGAACTTGTGTGTACATTCTGTGATGTGTGTCTAGCATTATATATATATATATGTATATATATATATATTTTTTAAGACTGGGTCTCACACTGTCACCAAGGCTAAGCTCTTTTGCTTTTTATGGCCTTACACATAAAGCTTATTATTTGATATTTTTCTAAATAACATATTTGTTTTTAAGAAGAAAGACCTAAAGTGCAGGATAAGGTACAATATGTAACATCTGTTGTGGTTAAAGGAGAGCAGCTAATAAACACTGTGACTGTTGAACAAATTATATAACATGATAAGAGTAAAAGGCAATAATATCTTATAACACTTTCTAGAAATTTTCCTACTGAGGACTAGAAAGAAAGCCCCCACATAACAGCATTATTAAAGTGGCTAATGCCTGTAATCCCAGCACTTTGGGAGGCCAAGGTTGGAGGATTGCTTGAGCCAGGAAGTTTGAGACCAGCCTGAACAACATAGTGAGACCCTGTCTCTATTAAATTAAAAAGTAAAGTTTTGGCTGGGTGTGGTGGCTCATGCCTGTAATCCCAGCTTTTTGGGAAGTCAAGGCAGGTGGGTGACCTGAGGTCAGGAGTTTGAGACCAGCTTGGCCAACATGGTGAAACCCCATCTCTTACTAAAAATATAAAAAATTAGCCAGGCATGGTGGCGGGCGCCGGTAATCCCAGCTACTCAGGAGGCTGAGGCAGGAGAATTGCTTGAACCCAGGAGGCGGAGGTTGCAGGAGCTGAGATTGAGCCACTGCACTCCAGCCTGGGCGACGGAGCAAGAGTCTGTCTCAAAAAAAAAAAAAAAAAAGGTTTTTTGAAGTTAGTTTTGTCACTTAATGTTTTTTCTACTGCTGTTTGCTATTTCTGTATTTTTTTTTTTCACAGAAGAACTAACAAACCAAATCTAAATCTGTTTTCAGCCAGGAACCATGATTGAATGGGGCAATTACTGGTGAGTATATTACTGAATGGTGATTTTTTAAGTCTTGTGAATAGATTAGTTTAGGCCATAGTGTTAATTCTAGGGAAAAAAATCTGAGGATAGTACCGTGACTTAACACTACACTAATGTTTCGTTTGATGTTTTTATTATGAGATTTTTCAAACATACAAAACTAGAGAGAATAATGGGGCTCCCCTTCCACATCCATCTCTTAGCTTCAATAATTAACACATGGCCAATCTTGTTTAGGCCTAACTCCTTCAACCCAGATTGTTTGGAATTAAATCCCAGACAGCATTCTATTTCATTCATAAATATTTCAGTACTATATATATTTCTAAAAGATAAGCACCTTTTTTTTAAAAGCAAAACCAATATTGCATAAGGTTAGTTTACATACTTCTTGGATATCATCTTTTCTGAAACGTTACTTTTGTCATATATACACACCATGTCAATAATAGTTTCTTCTTTTTTTCCTTGCTAGTTTGAGTAGAAAAATAACAATTTTTCCACAAGTTGATATGTAGATTCAGCAGAATCCCTATCAAACTCCCAGCAGGCTTTAGAAGTGCAAAAGACTAGCCAGGTGCACTGTGGCTCATGCCTGTAATCCCAGCACTTTGGGAAGCCAAGGCAGGAGAATCACTCAAGTCCAGGAGTTCAAGACCAGCCTGGGCAACATAGTAAGACCTCCAACCTCTACCAAAATAAATAAATAAATAAAACTAGCCAGGTGTGATGCCACATGCCTGAGGTCCCAGGTATTTGGGAGGCTGAGTAAGAGAATTGCTTAAGCCCAGAAGATGGAGTTTGCAGTGAGCCAAGATTGCACCACTGCACTCCAGCCTGGGCAACAGAGTGAGACCCTGTCTCAAAAAAAAAAAAAAAGTCCGGGCATGTTGGCTCACACCTGTAATCTCAGCACATTGGGAGGCTGAGGTGGGCAGATCACCTGAAGTTAGGAGTTCGAGACCAGCCTCGCTAACATGGCAAAACCCCATCTCTACTAAAAATATAAAGATTAGCCGAGCGTGGCGGTGCACTCCTGTAATCCCAGCTACTTGGGAGGCTGAGGCAGGAGAATTGCTTGAACCCAGGAGGCAGAGGTTGCGGTGAGCTGAGATCGCACCACTGTGCTCTAGCCTAGGTGACAGAGTGAGACTCCTTTTCAAAAAAATAAAATAAAAATAAAAATAAAGACTGGGCATGATGACTCATGCCTGTAATTCCAGCACTTTGGGGAGGCTGAAGGAGGAGGATTGCTTCAGCCCAGACATTTGAGACTTTGAGACCAGCCTGGGCAACATGACGAAACCCCGACTCTACAAAAAAATACAAAAATTAACCGGGCATGGTGGCACACACTTGTAGTCCCAGCTCCTCGGGAGGCTGAGGTGGGAGGATCACCTGAGCCTTAAAGGTGGAAGCTGCAGTGAGCCATGATTGTGCTACTATTCAGCCTGGGAGAGAATAAGACCCTGTCTCAAAAAAATAAAAAATTAGGGCGGGGATGGTGGCTCACACCTGTAATCCCAGCACTTTGGGAGGCCAAGGTGGGAAGATCACTTGAGGTCAGGAGATTGAGACCAGCCTGACCAACTTGGTGAAACCCTGTCTCTACTAAAAATACAAAAATTAGCCACGTATGGCGGTGTGCACCTGTAGTTCCAGCTACTCAGGAGGCTGAGGCAGGAGAATCACTTGAACCTGGGAGACAGAGGTGGTAGTGAGCCAAGATCACCCCATTACACTATAGCCTGGGTGACAGTAGACTGTTTCAAAACAAAACAAAAAAATGCCTTACTTTCAGTGATACTAAAAAAAAAAAATTTTAATTAAAAAGACAAGTCATATACTGGAATAAAATATTTGCAAATCATATGTCTGATAAGCAAATTGAATTCAGAATAGATAAATAATTCTTACAACTCAATAATAAGAATACAGATAACTCAATTAAAAAATGGGTAAAGAATTTGAAAAGACAGCAGCTGGGTGTGGTGGCTCACACCCATAATCCTAGCACTTTGGGAGGCCAAGGCAGGAGGATCGCTTGATGCTAGGAGTTGGTGACCAGCCTGGGCAACATGGTGAAACCCTGTCTCTATAAAAAACAAAACAAAACAAAAAAACTTGCCAGGCGTGGTGGTGGCACATGCCTGTAGTCTCAGCTATTCAGGAGGCTGAGGTGGGAGGATTGCTTGAGCCTGGGGAGGTGGAGACTGCAGTGAGCCATGATCATGCCACTGCACTCCCAGTGAGACCCTGTCTCACAAAAATAAAAAATAAATTGAAAATGGAATTAGTGTGATTCAGCAGTCCCACTTCTGGGTATATATCCAACAGAATTCAAAGCAGATCTCAAAAAGATTTGCATACCCATGTTTATCATAGCTTTATTTGCAGTAGCCAAGAGGTAGAAACAACCCACATATCCATCAATAGATAAATGGATAAAGAAATTGTGGGCTGGGTGCGGTGGCTCACACCTGTAATCCCAGCACTTTGGGAGGCCAAGGCAGGCTGGTCACCCGAGCTCAGGAGTTTGAGACCAGCCTGGCCAACATGGCAAAACCCCGTCTCTACTAAAAATACAAAAATTAGCTGGGCGTGGTAGCGTGCACCTGTAGCCCCAGCTACTCAGCAGGCTGAGGCAGGAGAATCACTTGAACCCGGGAGGTGGAGGTTGCAGTGAGCTGAGATCGCGCCACTGCACTCCAGCCTGGCAACAGAGCGAGACTTCATCCCCCGCCTCCAAAAAAGAAGGAAGTCTTGTCTTATACTGCAATATGGTGAACCTTGAGGAGGATGTAATGCTAAGTGAAATAAGAGGACAAATAGTGTATCATTCTCCTTATGTGAAGTATCCAGTGTTGCCAAAATCATAGAAACAGAAAGTGGAAAGGTGGTTGCCGGGAGCTGGGCAGAGAGGGAATACGGAATTGGTGTTTATTGAGTTTAGAGTTTCAGTTTTACAAAATGAAAATGTTTTTGGAGATCTGTGGCATAACAGTGTAAATATACTGGACACTGCATAAAAATGGGTAAGATGGTAAATTCAATAAAAAATACGTTTAAAAAATGTTTAGGCCAGGTGCAGTGGCTCACAGCTACTTTGGGAGGCTAAGGTGGGCAGATCACCTGAGATCAGGAGTTTGAGACCAGCCTGGGCAACATGGTGAAACCCCATCTCTGCAAAAAATAAAAAAATTAACCAGGTGTGGTAGCACATGCCTGTAATCTCAGCTGCTTGGGAGGCTGAGGCACGAGAATCACTTGAACCTGGAAGGCAGAGGTTGCAGTGAGCTGAGATTGTGCCACTGCACTTCAGCCTGGGCTACAGACCCTGTATCAAAAAAAAAAAATTTTTTTTTAAATAAATTTTAAAACTTTTTAATGGGCAAAGGATTTGAATAGGATTTCACCAAAGAAAATACATGAATGCCCATAAGCTTATGGAAAGGGACTCAACCTTCTTAGTCATTATGGAAATGCAAAGTGAAACTATAATGGGATACCAGTTCCTGCGCACTGGGACAGCTGTAACTTAAAAGAGGTAGATAATAATGTGTTAGTGAGGTGAGGAGAAAGTGGACCCTTCTGATATTGCTGATGGGAATGTAAAATGGTGCAGCCACTTTGGAAATAGTCTAGTAGTCCCTCAGAAATTACATGTGGGCTTGGACGCAGTGGTTCACGCCTGTAATCCCAGCACTTAACGAGGCTGAGGGCGCGGATCACCTGAGGTCAAGAATTCGAGACCGACCTGGCCAACGTGATAAGACCCCATCTGTGCTAAAAATAAATACCAAAAACGTAGCCGGGCATGTTGGTGTGCACCTGTAATCCCAGCTACTCAGGAGGCTGAGGCAGGAGAATTGCTTGAACCCAGGAGGTAGAGGTTGCAGTGAGCCAAGGTCACGCCTCTGCACTCCAGCCTGGGTGACAGAGCAAGACTCCATCTCAAAAAAAAGAAAAGAAAAATTACATATGACCCAGCAATTTCATTCCTGGGTGTCTACCCAAAAGATACCATCCATATAAACACTTATACATATGTGTATAAGTGTTTCTTATACAAGAATCTTTCCTCCTTGGATCATCAAAGGCTAAATAATGCAAATTAGAAAGCAAACATCCATGTAAACACTTAAGTGACCATAGCAGCATGTTTTATAATAGCCAACAAGTAGAAACAACCTAAATGCCCATCAGCAGAGGGTGGGATTAGCCAGAGGGCCAGTTTACTAGCCCTGCTTTAAATGATAAAGCTGTCCATGTCCTCCCAGGAGCTACCTTAAATTCAAAACACAAGAAACACAAGAAGCATGCTGATTACAATTGTAACAAAATACCAGCTTTCACCATTATGATTTAATACCGTTTTTAGAAATCCTGACTATTATAATATGAGAAAAGACAGAGACATACAAAGCCTCAATAGGCCGGGTGCTATGGCTCACGCCTCTAATTCCAACACTTCGGGCGGCTGAGGTGGGAGGATCCCCTGAGCCCAGGAGTTCAAGACCAGCCTTGGCAACATGGTGAAACCTCATCTCTACAAAAAATACTAAATTAGCCAGGTGCAGTGGTGCACTTGCCTGTAGTCCCAGCTACTCTGGAGGCTGAGCAGGAAGATCACTTGAGCCCTCGCTGTTGAGGCTGCAGCAAGCCATAATCATGCCATTCCACTCCAGCCTGGGCAACAGAGCAAGATCCTGTCTCGAAAAAGCCTCAATAATTAAGAGGGATGCAAGAATAAATTATTGACCATTGGTTAGCTGAAGTCAGTGCCTAGGACAGGAAATGGAAAGAAAAACACTAGTGACATTTAGGGTTCTGTGATGGTGAGATTGTTGGTGTTTTCTTTTTACCAGTCTCCATACTTACTTCATTATGGGATTTCTTTGGAAGCTAAAAATACTGCCTGGGCATGGTGGCTCACGCCTGTAATCCCAGCACTTTGGGAGGCTGAGGCAGACAGATCACTTGAGGTCAGGAATTTGACACCAGCCTGGCCAACATGGTGAAACCCTGTCTACTAAAAATACAAAAAAAAAAAAAAAAAAAAAAATTTAGCTGGGTGTGGTGGCGAGCACCTGTAGTCCCAGCTACTCAGGAGATGGAGGCTGCAGTGAGCCAAAATGGCACTACTGCACTCCAGCCTGGGCGACAGAGTGAGACTCCATCTCAGAATATATATATAATTTTGAAACATTGGAATAGTTTCCTAAAATAATCTGAAGCATACATCTATATCTAATTCAACAAAAGATTTATAGCATTTTTTTTCTTTGAAACTTAACATATTTCTGTACCTTAATTTTTGTTTCTTTTCTTTTTTTTTTTTTTTGAGACGGAGTCTTGCTCTGTCACCCAGGCTGGAGTGCAGTGGTGCGAACTCGGCTCACTGCAAGCTCCGCCTCCCAGGTTCACGCCATTCTCCTGCCTCAGCCTCCCGAGTAGCTGGGACTACAGGCACCAGCCATCACACCCGGCTAATTTTTTGTGTGTTTTTTAGTAGAGACGGGGTTTCACTGTGTTAGCCAGGATGGCCTCGATCTCCTGACCTCATGATCCGCCCGCCTTGGCCTCCCAAAGTGCTGGGATTACAGGCATGAGCCACCGTGCCTAGCCTGTTTTTCGTTTTTAGGGGGAGATGTGTGTGTTTATTTCTTTGAAGTAATTATGTTAACTCTTACTTTTCTTTGGCAACTTGCTATTTCTGTTTCCTAAGCTGGCATTTCATAACTATTTACCCACAAAGGGGGAGGCCACATGGTGCTGAGAAAAAGCTCTGGGTTTGAGTTACTTGACAGCTCTCACCCTGAAAAGAGAACTTGTACCTTTTTGCCTTTTTTTTTTACTTCAACTTATATCTTTTCTTTTTTCTTTTTCTTTTTTTTTTTTTTTTGAGACGGAGTCTTGCTCTGTTGCCCAGGCTGGAGTGCAGTGGCGCAGTCTCGACTCACTCCAATCTCTGCCTCCTGGGTTCAAGCGATTAGCCTGCCTCAGCCTCCCAAGTAGTTGGGATTACAGGCGTGCACCGCCACACCTGGCTAATATGTTTTGTATTTTTAGTAGAGACAGAGTTTCGCCATGTTGGCCAGGCTGATCTCGAACTTCTGACTTCAAGTGATCTGCCTGCCTCAGCATCCCAAAGTGCTGGGATTACAGGTGTGAGCCACCGCGCTCGGCCCCAGTTTTTCTCTTTTTTCGGTTATGAAATTTCCTGCTGTGCATGAAATAATTTCTAAGATCCCTTCTGTCTCCAACAAATAGTTCTGTGATATTTATTTCTAATGAACCTTTCCTCCTTAGATCATCAAAGGCTAAATAATGCAAGTTAGAATTTCTTTTCATTTGAAAACTAAGAAATACATATTTGGTTGTATGCTACTATTATATACAATTTTTGTTCTTTTGTTTTTAGACTATTGTTGTTAATCATGTAGCTACTCACGGAATAGGATTACTCACTAGTTCAATTTTTGCACATTACTGATCAAGACTTGCTCGCCGTGGAATCCACAGGGACATACTGGGGTTATTCAGTTATTTAAAAAATTATTTGACCAGGTGCGGTGGCTCACACCTGTAATCCCAGCACATTGGAAGGCCAAGATGGGCAGATCACCTGAGGTCAGAAGTTCGAGACCAGCCTGACCAACATGGAGAAACCCTGTCTATACTAAAAATAACAAAAATTAGCCAAGTGTGGTGGTGCATGCCTATAATCCCAGCTACTCGGAAGGCTGAGGCAAGAGAATTACTTGAACCCATGAGGCAGAGGTTGCGGCAAGCCAAGATCGCACCATTGTACTCCACTGTGGGCAACAAGAGTGAAACTCTGTCTCAAAAAAAAAATATATATATATATATTATTTATAAAGCCAGTTTAGCATTCAATTTATATTTTGGCACATAGGTAACTAAGATGGTGACCACCTCGTCTGTACAGGCTTCTGATTGTTACCAGGCTAAGGCAAGTATGTTTTCTTTGCCTACCATAACTAAATTACAAAAATTCAGAATGAAATGAATAATCTGGAATATTTATCACTATCAATGAAAGCCAGGTTTTTTTCTTCTGAATAGAGTTAGAATGCACATTGAAGTGATTTGCTTAATTTCAATAATCAGATTTATAATTTCTGTGAAGATATTGATCACTTAATTCTCAATGTAAAGATTAAAGATGTCATCTTATTTGTGGATAATCCATGGGGGCAATAGCAAGAAGTCCCTTTTTCACCATAAAGGAACCCAAGCGCTTGGGTAAGGTTCCCATCATGGCACTGAGCCCATGGTGGATTAGAGCAGAGGTGTAGAGTGATTTTAAGGAGACTGGATTGCTTGAGCCCAGGAGTTCGAGACCAGCCCAAGCAACATAGCAAGGCCCCATCTCAACAACAACAGAAACATAATAAAAAATAAAAAATTGGCTGTGCTTAGTGGTGCAAGCCTGTAGTTCCAGCTACTCAGGAGGCCGGGGCAGGAGGCTCCCTCGAGCCCAAGAGTTCCAGACTGCAGTCAGCTAAGATCATGCCACTGTACTCCAGCCTGGGTGACAGAGTGAGTCTCTGTCTTAAAAAAGGAGACTGGCTTAGTCACTCACAGGAAATCATTCTTACTTGGATTTTTTTCCCCCTTTTGAGATGTTATCATTCAGTATATATGAGGTTTGCCTCCAGGAAGAGAATGCTCAGCCAAGCCAACTCAAGCATCTTGTGCCTTGAGAGTGACATCTTTCACTGTCATTGTTAGTAGGTTGCTATCCTTGTTTATATGCTGCCAGCTCTTTTGAATGAATTAGAGTGAATCTGTCTTCCCAAGTCTTGTCACCTGTGGGACCCTGATATGACTGAGACTTCAGGCCAGAGCCTGGGCAGTGTGGTATGGATTTACTGGGTAACGCATGGTGTGTCATCTCCTGATAGACCTTAACCATGCGTCTTCTGGTGACCTCCCTATGTCATTTGAAGCACCTTCCTTTTCACCTTTGATTCTAGAAGACTGCTTTTGAAAAAATGGGCACATTTTAAAACATTTTTAGGAATTCAGATGCATCACTAAATATTTTTTTTTAAGTGGTGCAAGTATGAAAGGAAAGGGCTCTGAGCCAGGCGCAGTGGCTCACACCTGTAATCCCAGCACTTAGGGAGGCTGGGGTGGACAGATCACTTGAGGTCAGGAGTTCAAGACCAGCCTGGCCAATGTGGTGAAATCCCATCTCTACTAAAAATACAAAAATTAGCCAGGCGTGGTGGTGCACACCTGTAATCCCAGCTACACAGGAAGCTGAGGCAGGAGAATAGCTTAAACCTGGGAGGCAGAGGTTGCAGTGAGCCGAGATCCCGCCACTGCACTCCTGGGTGGCAGAGTAAGACTCCGTCTGAAAAAAAAAAGGGCTGTAGGCTGGCCTGGTGGCTCATGCCTGTAATCCCAGCAGTTTGGGAGGCCGAAGCAGGGCAGATCGAGACCAGCCTGGCCAACATGGCGAAACCTCATGCCTACCAAAAATACAAAAAATTAGCCAGACGTGGTGGTGGGCGCCTGTAATCCCAGCTACTTGGGAAGTTGAGGCAGGAAAATCGCTTGAACCCAGAAGGTGGAGGTTGCAGTGAGCCAAGATCATACCATTGCATTCCAGCCTGGGCAACAGCGAGACTCCAGCTAAAAAAAAAAAAAAAAAAAAAAAAAAAAACCGAGCGTGATGTCATGTGCCCATAACCCCAACTACTCAGGAGGCTGAGACACGAGAATAACTTGAACCCAGGAGATGGAGATTGCAGTAAGCTGAGATCACGCCGCTGCACTCCAGCCTGGGAGACAGAGGAAGACTGTTTCAAAAAAAATTAAAGAGCTGATACCTTTTGCAGTGGGAAATTCTTAAAGTTTTAAGCCAAGTGCCTATTTTTAACTGATCATAGTGTGATGTCCACAGAGGCACAATGTATATTAGTACTTTCTTCCATATTTGGTACATAATGAATGCCTTTGGTACTCATTTTCTGAATGGTTTGCTCTAGTAGGAAAGAAAAAAAAAAAAGCAAGAGGCAGCTTTGCCTGCACTACCGAGGCTGTACCACCAGAAAGCTTCATTCCCATGGTTCCTCCGTATGGCATCCAAGAAGTTGCAGAGTCCCTTGTGTAGTTCAGAGAGCAGGGGTGTATCTCAGGATTTCAGAGTCATCAGCTGCTTTGAAGGTGTGCTTCCTTCACCTGTGTTTTAACACCCTGCCCCAGGGGTGGTCCCTGTCTCCCTTGGGTACAGTGCCCTGTGGCACCTTGGGTGCTCTAGTTCCAGGTTTGCCTCGCTTCCCCTCTGAGGGTGTTCTGGAGAAGCAGTGCTTTTTAAATTGACGGGTCCCATCCTCTGCCAGTTCTAGACTTTATTTCAAGAATCACCAGTGCAACTATATATACGTCTTCAGGTTGCTGTTATTTTTAATAATTATTAAATACTGTACATTTTCTCACAAAAATTAGTATAGCTACAGAAAAGTATGCTTACATTTCATATACATTAAAATGACTTTTAGACCAGGTGTGGTGGCTCACGCCTATAATCCCAGCACTTTGGGAGGCTGAGGCGGGCGGATTACTTGAGGTCAGGAGTTTGAGACAAGCCTGGCCAACATAGGGAAATCTTGTCTCTACTAAAAATACAAAAATTAGCCGAGCATGGTGGCGGGTGCCTGTAATCTCAGCTACTCAGGAGGTTGAGGCAGGAGGATGGCTCGAACCCAGGAGGTGGAGGTTGCAGTGAACTGAGATTGTGTCACTGCACTCCAGCCTGGGTGACAGAATGAGACTCCGTCTCAAATAATAATAAAGTAAATAAAATAACTTTTGATTTGCCTTAGATAACTTGATACCAGTTTGATAAACCATTAGTCTTCATTTTAAACAGCCTGCCCTGAGTATGGTGAAGGTTTAGTCTACCGATTCTCGTTAGCGTATCTAATTCAGTGTCTTAAACAAACATCATCTCATTCTTACAGGGCTCGTGCAATCCGCTTCAGACAGGATGGTAATGAAGCCGTCGGGGGATTCTTCTCTCAGATTGGGCAGCTTTACATGGTGCACCATCTTTGGGGTATCTGTTTTTCCCTTTTCGAGTTACTGGGATTTAAGAGTTCATTACTAAGTTGTACTGGGAAGTAGAGCACATCTTGAGTCAGTAACCTTAACCACTACAGCAAATCCAGACGTCACAGAGGGACAGTCTGTATGGGGCTGTCTGGAACTAGGGAGGTCAACAGTGAAAGTCCATAGATTGATGGCATTAGTGAGCTGAAAGTGAGTAGGGATGATGGGGAAAGGAATAAGGGGTAAAGCAAGCAGCCATGGAAGAAGGAGGCCAGGGAAGTCAGAGTGCCTTCCACAGAGTGGTCCCAGCCTTTCTTTGTAGACTGACTGCTTGCTTCCTCGACAGAGGCAGGCCTGCATTTTACCCAGAGCAGCAGCTTCCTGCACATACTCACTGCCTGCCTTTGTAGACGTGGTTCCACTGTCTCAGGACATTGACCCCCTCACCATCTCCATCCCCACACACTTTTGTTTGGCACCATCTTTGGTATTTTTCCAGGCCTGCCCCAGATGTCACCTTTCCCCACTAGTGAACATCGTCACTCCTCCTGAGCCCCCAGAGCCTTGTGTGGTGCTGGTTATTACCGTTGCGGCTGTATATGGTGTGCAACCCTCCCAGGCATGTGAATAAGCACAGGTGCTAGAAGGGCCGGATTGGATGGAGGAAGGTTCCATCCCTTTGGCTGTTGGGCAGAGGTCAAGCCAGGTGCATGCTCCATTCACATCAGCACCTGTAGCTGCCCGGAGAGGGCCTCCCAGATGCAGGATCCTGGAATGGCAAACAGGCAGGCACCAGAGTGTGAATGGCGGAGCTCTCATAGAGGCTGTGGGGAATGCAGGACAGACCTCTTGTCTCTGCCCTGTGGGGAGGACTCAAGGCTTCACAGAGCAACAGCAAGTTGAAGAGGATTGCTTGAGGCCAGGAGTTTGAGGCTGCAGTGAGCTATGACTGTGCCACTGCACTCCAGTCTGGGCAAATAGAGCAAGACCCTGTCTCAAAAAAAAATGTAATTAACAAGATATTGGCTGGGCACAGTGGTTCACGCCTATAATCCCAGCACTTTGGGAGGCCGAGGCAGGTGGATCATCTGAGGTCAGGAGTTAAGAGACCAGCCTGACCAACATGGTGAAACCTCATCTGTACTAAAAATACAGAAAATTAGGCATGGAGGCGCATGCCTGTAATCCCAGGTACACAAGATGCTGAGGCAGAAGAATCGATTGAACTCAAGAGGCGGAGGTTGCAGTGAGCCGAGATCGCGCCACTGCATTCCAACTTGGGCAACAGAGCAAGACTCCGTCTCAAAAAAAAAAAAAAAAAGAAAGAAAAGAAACCAAGGCATCTGGATGAGATACCTGTGAATTGTACCATGACACAGGTGATCCCCCTCCACCTGAAGCGCCTTTCTTCCTATTCCTACGTCAGTGATGTCCTTTTCAACTTCAACACCCACCTGGTCAGCTTGCACCTTTCCCACAGCTCTCCCATTGCTTGCCCTGCTCCCCTATACACCGTGTCCTCGTATGGGCCATGGCACTCTCCACAACTGACCTCGCCTGCCTCATATCCTGGGGCTTCACCGCTGGAACACACTCCCTGCCCAGATCAGTGTAGTGCGAGATAAATGTTGAGTAAAATTGATCTGACATTGCTCATCTGTGGTCTCACAGTTTCTGGTCATGAATTTAACATGTTATTGGAGAATTTCACTTGGTTTATAAAGGTATATCTTAGATTCACTAGATTGTAAAGCTTAAGAGGGAATTGTGGCTGGATGTGGTGGCTCACGCCTCGATTCCCAGCAGTTTTGGAGGCTGAGTTGGGAGGATCACTTGAGTCCAGGTGTTTGAGACCAGCTCGGGCAACATAGTGAGACCCCATCTCAAACAAACAAACAAATAATTTTTTTAACTTAAGAATGGGCCAGGCGTGGTGGCTCACCCCTGTAATTCTAGCACTTTGGGAGACTGAGGCGTTTTGATGATTTGAGCCCAGGAGTTTGACATCTGACTGGGCACAAAAAAATACAAAAATTAGCCAATGTGGTAGCACATTCCTGTAGTCCCAGCTATTCAGCAGGCTGAGGTGGGAGGATCACTTGAGCCTAGGAGGTCAAGGCCGCGGTGAAACATCATCGTGCCATTGCGCTCCAGCCTGGTTGACAGAGTGACCTTGTCTCAGAAAAAAAAAAAAAAAAAAAAAGACTGAAAGTTTGCTTTTCCCACATGGCCTAATATAATTTTGCTCAGAATTTCCCCAGCCCAGTATATTACACACCTGAAGTAGTCCCTGAGAAAACTAGATGTCCAGGTGAAGCAAGACTTTAACGGATGTATGGGTGGAATGCAGTGTATGTGTTTTAAGTCTTACTTCTCTGTGTGGTTATTTTTAAGCTTACAGGGATCTTCAGACCAGGGAAGACATACGGAATGCAGCATGGCACAAACATGGCTGGGAGGAATTGGTATATTACACAGGTAATCTCTTAACAGCCATGAAATATGCTTTTTGTCTTACTGTTTCAATCATGTTCTTTCACCCTGACACTAATAGGTGGCTTTCGTAATAGTATGTTGCTAGGATAGTGAGTTATCAGGTTGTGGGGGGAAGGGAGATGGTCAATTTTTCTCTAATACTTACATGACTTTTTTTCAATAAAGTAGAATATCCATGCTTTCAAATAGGTATATCATCTGTTACAGTTTTCAGACCCTTGGATGTTGTAAATTTTACATCATTACCTTTTTTTGTAGATTTCTATATTCTCTAAAAACTTATTACACAAATAAAATTTTTTTCTAAGCTTTCCTTTTCCATCAGAATTGTTAGTATCCCAAATCAGAACTTAATACATCAATTAAAGAGTGATTTTGAAATTAGATAAATTAAACTTCCTGTATGTACAGTATGTATCTGGGTACATAATACATGCATGTGCACATACATAAGTATATTATGAACCCCTGTTTGCTTGATTTTTAAAAGAAAACAGTTGGCTGAATGTAACCCAGTGGCATTGGTAGAGGTAATCAGTACCAGCCATGTTGCATGGCAAGTATATTTCAGGCCGGGCGCAGTGGCTCACGCCTGTAATCCCAGCACTTTGGGAGGCTGAGGTGGGCAGATCACCTGAGGTCGGGAGTTCGAGACCAGCCTGACGAACATGATGAAACCTGTCTCCATTTGAGAGGCTGAGGCAGGAGAATCGCTTGAACCTGGGAGGTGGAGATTGTGCCACTGCACTCCAGCCTGGGTGACAGAGCAAGAATCCGTCTCAAAAAAAAAAAAAAGCGTATCTCAGCCCCTATACTACCACGAAAATAAAAGAGTAATTTGTCCTAGAAAGTAGGCGTTACCTTGTCTTTCAGTTCAAGAGATTATATAACATATAATTACATGTTATAATTATATAATTGTATTTGATTTTGCTGCTTATGCGAACGTTTGAGAAATCACCATTTCTCCTCACAGTATGGACTTTCCCTACCTCCCACAAATAAAACAAATATCCAGGTAGGATCTGTTTTTTTTTTTTTTTGAGACGGAGTCTTGTTCTGTCGCCAGGCTGGAGTGCAGTGACGCGATCTCGGCTCACTGCAACCTCCGCCTCCCGGTTTCAAGCGATTCTCCGCCTCAGCCTCCTGAGTAGCTGGGATTACAGGCAGGTGCCACCACACCCAGCTAAGTTTTGTATTTTTACTAGAGACAGGGTTTCACCCTGTTGGCCAGGATGGTCTCGATTTCCTGATCTCGTGATCCACCTGCCTCAGCCTCCCAAAGTGCTGGGATTACAGGTGATCTGTTGCAAAGTGCTGGGATTACAGGTGATCTGTGCCCAGCTGATCTGTTGTAATTTTAATAGCATCTTGTAGGATGGCAGCTGATACAGGGTCCGCTTGTATATTTCTGCCCTTGAGGTTAGTCCTGTATATTATGATATTCTCTTGTTTTCAAGCAGCACATCTGTGAACATTCTCGGCAATCTGTCTGTTAGTGTCATTTACCATAATGTGTTTAGAAAGTAACAAGTGCAGTAACCCTGATCCTGTTTTCAGTTCCACTTATTCAGGAAATGGAATCCAGAATCATGATCCCACTGAAGACTTCGCCCCTCCAGTAAAGCTGTAGAGTTTCTATGTGCCTACGTACATTTCTGTGACAAGTATTTGTCATAAATTAATTTTAATTGTGTATCAAGTGAAAAAGAAACACTGAGGTTTTAAGCTGCTGTATATAGCTTGTGAGAAACCTCTTTTCTTTAAAATTTACATAATCACAAGAAAGGAATTACAGTTGGACTGATTGTGACAGTGCCCTGTCGTCCTCTTTGAAACACCCCCGTGTTGTCCAGTATACCTTATAACACTTAGCCACTTCTCCCCACCCTCCAGAAGGGGTCCACATTGAATTCTGAATCATCTTGAAAATAAGATTCCAACCACAAAAAAAAAATTAGCCATTTCTTTAACTAAAAAAAAAACAAAAAACAAATCTGTTTTATAATCACAGATTTTTCGACAAATTTCTTGTATCAGGAAGAAATACAAATTTTGTCATGTTTCTCAAGCAGTTTTTCTGAGTAGTTTCTGAGGAGGAACAAATTACAAGTGTACCCAATAACTGAAAATGTTTTAACTCACTCTCATTTGTAAGCAGTCCACATAGTAGACAATGGGTTTTCCAAGCTGGGCAAGGTACATTTAATCAGTAAATCAGTTTCACATCATGTATTGTGATGTTTCAATGTGAGACACAAAAACAATGGCTTGAAACTTGTGTATCATATGTGATTTTGAAATGAACACCTTGAATAGCACTAATTTTTATTTGTGGTATTTTTCTATAACAAAACAAGTAGCTCTAGGAAAAGAGGTTTTATTTTGTAAACGATCATTTGTGACCTCAGACACTCTCTGGCTAATATTTTAATAAGCTCACAGCAGATAATTCTGAGATCATGGATGAGGGGTGGTGCATGTTGAGATTTAAATTGGCATAAAGCTGCATACTTTTTGTCTAGCTGTTTGATTTCATTTTTTAATATAGTATGCCAATTTTGTGACTGTTACCATGTGAAAGTCCTGTTGAAATGAACAATTGTCTGCCCCACAATCAAGAATGTATGTGTAAAGTGTGAATAAATCTCATATCAAATGTCAAACTTTTACATGTGAATGAAAAAGTTTTCTCAAAGAACATAGAAAAGTCAATAAAATCCTCTTAATTTTCACATATCACGTTTGGATTTTCTTTTTTAATTTGTTCTGAGATTGACAAACATTGCTGTGAATGACCCTGTCACTCTTGCATAATAGCTTGTCACAAAGGATTGAAGGAAGTGAGGAAGTCAGCTGGCTTCTGGGGAAAATCCCTCCATAGGAACAAATTACGAGGCCCTGGGCAAGGTCATGCCTGGTATGTGCTGAGGGCAGCAGAAGCCAGTGGCAGAAGCAGACATGAGGGAGAGTGTGGTGGGACATGAGCTCAGAGGTCACAGGGCTGGATCCCTTGAGTGTTGGAGGCCATTAGAAAGACCCTAGTGGCCGGGCCCAATGGCTCACACCAGTAATTCCAACACTTTGGGAGGCCGAGGCCAGAGGCTCCCTTGAACGCAGGAGTTTGAGACCAGCCTGGGCAACATGAATGAAACCTCATCTCTACAAAAAATCGAAAAATTAGTTGGGCATGGTAGCATGTGCCTGTAGTCCCAGCTACTCAGGAGGCTGAGGCAGGAGGATTGCTTGAGCCCAGGAGGTCGAGGCTGTAATGAGCTGTGATTGCACCACTGCACTACAGCCTGGGCAACAGAGCTAGATCCTGTCTCAAAAATAATAATAAGGCTGGGCACAGTGGCTCACACCTGTAATCCCAGCACTTTGGGAGGCCGAGGCAGGAGGATCACCTGAGGTCAGGAGTTCGAGATGAACCTGGCCAACATGGTGAAACCCTGTCTCTACTAAAAACACAGAAATTAGCTGGGCATGGGGGTGGGCACCTGTAATCCCAGCTACTCGGGAGGCTGAGGCAGGAGAATCGCTTGAACCCAGGAGGTGGAGGTTGCAGTGAGCTGAGATCGCACCACTGCACTCCAGCCTGGGTGACAGCGAGAGCCCGTCTCAAAAAAAGTAAGACTAGAGGAGCTCACCAAGGGAGTGACTGTAGTCAGAGGAGAGGATCAAGATGAGGAGGAACCTGCAAAAGAGACTAAGAAACCACCAGGGAACTCAGCAGACACTCAAGCAAGTGAGGCGTCATGAGAGCCAAGTGAAGAAAGTCCATCAGAGATCACTTCTGTCAAATGCTGCCAAGTGGCTGGGCCAGATGTGGTCCCCAAACTGTTCATAGTTGGGTGCAGTGGCTCACACCTGTAATCCCAGCACTCTGGGAGGCCGAGGCGGGCGGGTCACCTGAGGTCAGGAGTTCGAGACCAGCCTGGCCAACATGGTGAAACCCCATCTCTACAAATAATACAAAAATTGGCTTGGCATGGAGGCATACGCCTGTAATCCCAGCTATTGGGGAAGCTGAGGCAAGACAATCACTTGAACTTGGGAGGCGGAGGTTGCATTCCAGCCTTGGTGACAGAGCAAGACACCATCTAGGAAAAAAAAAAAATTCATGATTAGCAACATGATGGTCACTAGTGACCTTTGATAAGGGCATTCTATTCTTGAACTATTTTATGAAATTATCACTTTATTTTAGCAATTCCTGCTCAGTTTGACAAGTCATTTTACTGAATTTCTATAGCACAATGAATCATTATTTTGTCCCACTATTAATTTTCTTTTTTCTTTTTTGAGACAGGGTCTGGCTCTGTTGCCAGGCTGGAGTGCAGTGGCACGATCTTGGGTCACTGCAGTCTCCACCTCCCAGGCTAAAGCCATTCTCCCACCTCAGCTTCCCGAATAGCTGGGACCACAGATGTGCACCACCATGCTCAGATAATTTCTGTATTTTTTTGTAGAGACAGGGTTTTGTCATGTTGCCCAGGCTGGTCTCGAACTCCTGGGCTCAAGTTACCCACCTGGGCCTTCCGAAGTGCTGGGATTACAGGTGTGAGCCACTGTCCTCGGCCACACTATTACTTTTCATTGGCAGTATTCAAAACTTCCAAACTCATTTTCCATTTATTGGTTATAAGTCTGAGGAATATTACTTATAAAAGCCAACTCATTTTTCGTTATCACACGTGAGGTTTTTAAGTCTGTTTCAAAAAGCAAGTGTGCCATATTATCAGCATCCCTACCACCTTCTTTGTTCTTTGGAGACAGTGTCACTCTGTCGCCCAGGCTAGAGTGCAGTGGTGCAACCACAGCTCACTGTAACCCTAAACTCCTGGGCTCAAGCAATCCTACCACCTCAGTCTCCCAAAGAGCTAGGACTACAGGTGTGCCACTATGCCTGGCTTTTTAAAATTATTACTGTTATTTTGTAGCGATGGCGTCTCACCATATTGCCCAGGCTAGTCTCAAATTCCTCGGTTCAAGCAATCCTCCCACCTCAGCCTCCCAAAGCACTGAGACTGCAAGCGTGAGACACCGCACCCAGCCCTTACCACTTGTTAAAAGCCTTTTTAGAACCACTTTGCTCTCCTCCAAACTAGCCCTTGATAGAACCGTCTTTTATTTTCACAACTGCCTGTGAAAGACCCTTTTTGCAGTTCCCCATCATAATTTTGCTTTAGTTTGGGATCTTTAGGATGGAGGGCATCCCTCCAGTGATTAGGAGACACCCAAGATGGAAATAAAGATTTTATTACTTACAGGTCCTGGGGGTAAACATCATGCCTGGAGGTCACACACATGGAGTCAGGGAGCACAGACGGGGAGAAAAAGAGACGCATGGGCCAGTGCCTTTAGTGGGGTACAGAGCATTGCTCAAACAGATTTCCCTATGAGGAGTTTTAATTAGTAGATTTAAAGCAAGCATGGTTGGGCACAGTGGTTGACACCTATAATCCCAGCTCTTCTGGAAGGCCAACTCAGGAGGATCTCTTGAGACCAGAAGTTCCAGACCAGCCTGGGCGACATAGCAAGATCCCGTCTCTACAAAAAAAAAAAAAAAAATCAAAAAATTTGCCAGTGCGGTGGTACACACCTGTGGCCCCAGCTACTCAGGAGACTAAGGTGGGAGGATCGTTTGAGCCCAGGAGGTGGAGGCTGTGTCACAATCTGTGGTTAGTGAGGCCTAGGAGAGTGCGTGCCCCCAGCCTGGCCTCTTAACCCTTGGGATGGGAGCCACATCAAAAATGTGTTAATATAGGCCAGGTGCAGTGGCTCACACCTGTAATCCCAGAACTTTGGGAGGCCAAGGAGGGCGGATCACCTGAGGTCAGGAAGTCGAGACCAGCCAGGCCAACAAAGCAAAACCCTGTCTCTACTGAAAATACAAAAATTAGGTGTGGTGACATGCACCTGTAACCCTAGCCACTTGGGATTCTGAGGCAAGAGAATCGCTTGAACCTGGGAGGCAGAGGTTGCAGTTAGCCGAGATCATGCCACTACACTCCAGCCTGGGGGACAGAGTGCGATTTCATCTCAAAAAAAAAAAAAAGAGGAAAATTTTTAACTCAATGTCCCTAGGCAGTAGCCTCCCTCTGGGACAGCCCATACCACAAGATAATCAGTTACTTTCCTGCCCTTTTAGTGTTCTATAAGTAAAATCTTTAGAATGGCTTGTATTTCTAGGTGACTAAAACAATATATATATATATATATATTTTTTTCTTCTTTTTCTTTGGACGTTTACCTGACAAGCTTCCGCTGATATCAAGTAGTTGTTTTGTTTTGTTTTTGAGACAGTCTTGCTTTGTCACTCAGGCTGGAGTGCAATGGCGTGACCTCAGCTCACTGCAGCCTCGACCTCCTAGGCTCAAGTGACCCTCCCTCCCACCTCAGCCTCTTGAGTAGCTGAGACTACAGTGCATGCACCATGCCTGGCTAATTTTTAAATTTTCTGTAGACACAGGATTTCATTATGTTGCCCAAGCTGGTCTCCAACTCCTGGGCTCAAGCAATCCTCCTGCCTGGGCCTCCCAAAGTGTTGAGATTACAGGCATTAGCCACTGCTCTTGGCCGCCCATTGCTTTAATGTAGGGCCTTTAAGATGGACAGCACCCCTCCAGTGATTAGGAGAGGCCCAAGATGGAAATAGTTTATCACTTGGCCAGGCACAGTGGCTGATGCCTGTCCCAGCATTTTGGGAGGCCGAGGCAGGAGAATCTCTTGAGTACAGGAGTTGGAGACCAGCCTGGGCAATTTCTGTAGACCCTGTGTCTACAAAAAATTTAAAAATTAGCCAGGTGTGATGGTACCTGTGTGATGGTACCCAGCTACCTGTGAGGCTGAGGCAAGAGGATCACTTGAGCCTGGAACGTCAAGGCTGCAGTGGGCTGTGTTCGTGTCACTGTACATCAGCCTGGGTGACAAAGTGAGAGCCTGTCAAAAAACCAAACCAAACAAACAAACAGTTTATCACTTAAAGATCCTAGGGATACACAACACTCCTGGAGGTCATACACAGGAGGTCAGAAAGAGACTTGGGGGCCAGTGCCTTTAGTGGGGTCCTGGGTGTCTCCCAAGCAGGTTTCACGTGGGGATTTTAATTGGTGGGTTTAAAGCAAGCAAGTGGCCAGGCGAGGTGACTCACGCCGGCAATCCCAGTACTTTGGGAGGCTGAGGCAGATGGATCACCTGAGGTCAGGAGTTTGAAACCAGCCTGGCCAGCATGGTGAAACCCCTGTCTCCACTAAAAATACAAAAATTAGCTGGGCGTGGTGGTGGGCGCCTGTAGTCCCAGCTACTTGGGAGGCTGAGGTAGGAAGATCACTTGAGCCTGGGAGATTGAGGCTGCAGTAAGCTGAGATTGCACCACTGCACCCCAGCCTGGTTAACAGAGACACACCCTGTCTCAAAAAACAAACAAAAAATAAAGCAAGCAGTCACGAGTTCCAGGAGGTCTTGCAGTGACTGAATGGTGGTCACTGCAGCATATCTGCACAGTCCGTGTTGGTGTGAGGGTCAGTGGGGCCTGCTGAACAGGCTGCATGTAACTGTCCCACGGGAAGGTGGCCACCAGGGGGCAGTTGTGTAAGGCAGACTTCTGGATCCACCACATTGAGGGACTGTGGGGGTCAGGGAGTAAAACTGGAAACAGTGTCAAGAGTGACTGAGTTGGCCCGGCGCTGTGGCGGCTCACGCCTGTAATCTCAGCACTTTGGGAGGCTGAGGCAGGTGGATCACCTGAGATCAGGAGTTCGAGACCAGCCCAGCCAATATAGTGAAACCCCATCTCTACTAAAAATACAAAAATTAGCCGGCATGGTGGTACATGCCTGTAATCCCAGCTACTCGGGAGGCTGAGGCAGGAGAATTGCTTGAACCTGGGAGGAGGAGGTTGCAGTGAGCCGAGATCACAGCACTGCACTCCAGCCTGGGCAACAGAGCGACACCTTGTCTCAAAAAAAAGAATGACTGAGCCCTGCTTCTGGTAGTAGAAAGTCCAACTTAAATTTCAAAAGGTTGCTGATGCAATATAAAATTATAAGAATTCACTACAAATTTTTATTTTTTTTTTACTTTTTGAGACAGGGTGTCACTCTGTCACCCAGGCTGGAGTGCAGTGGCAGGATCTTGGCTCACTGCAACCTCCACCTCCCAGGTTCAAGCAATTCTCCTGTCTCAGCCTCCCAAGTAGCTGGGATTACAGGTGTGTGCCAAGCACAGCTAATTTTTGTATTTTTAGTAGAGATGGGGTTTCACCATGTTGGGCAGGCTGGTCTTGAACTCCAGGCCTCATGTGATCTGCTTGCCTTGGCCTCCCAAAGTGCTGGGATTATAGACTTGAGCCCACCATCACGGCCTACAAATGTATTTCTTTTTTCTTTTTCTTTTTTTTTTGAGGTGAAGTCTCGCTCTGTTGCCCAGGCTGGAGTGAAGTGGCGTGATCTCAGCTCACCACAACTTCCGCCTCCCAGGTTCAAGCGATTCTCCTGCCTCAGCCTCCGGAGTAGCTGGGACTGGAGGAGTGCACCACCACGTCTGGCTAATTTTTGTATTTTTAGTAGAAACGAGGTTTCACTATGTTGGCCAGGCTGGTCTTGCACTCCTGACTTCGTGATCTGCCCACCTCGGCCTCCCAAAGTGCTGGGGTTACAGGCATGAGCCACCGCACCCTGCTCTATAAATGTATTTCTTATTAAATTTATACTTTCAGTTTATTTCTGGGGCATCATAGATGGTCAATAATAAGATGAATCAACAAAAAGAAAGGAGGGAAGAAGTAAAAGGAGAGAGGGAGAGAGAAGAGAATGAAGGAGAAAAAAAAGTATAGAGACTGTCAGTTTTGGGGTTTTGTTTTTGTTTTTCTGTGGAGACAGGGTCTCACTCTGTCGCCCAGGCTGGAGTGCAGTGGTGTAATTATGGCTCACTGCAGCCTCATCCTCCTGGGCTCAAGCCATCCTCCTGCCTCAGCCTCCTGAGTAGCTGGGACGGCAGGCATGAGCCACAACATCTGTCTATTTTTTGTGTTTTTTGTAGAGATGAGTCTTGCTACATTGTAAAGCTGATCTTGAGTTCCTGAGCCTAACATAATGAGACCCCCATCTCTACAAAAAAATTTTAAAAATAGATGAAAACCACTTGAAGTTTTTGCAAAACAGGCCTTCCATCTCAGGGAGTAAAATTTCTCCATTGTATTCATATGTCAGCACTTATGACCACAGTGTTAAGTATTCACTTGGGGTGGATAATCCTGGCCTGCTAAATTGTTAACTCTCTAGGAATGCTTACAAGATAAAGAATGGTGTGGAAATCATTGCCTCGGGTTCCAGCTCTGAATGTAATCTCACAGCTGTCATGAACTCTGGTAGGGTATTTCCCAGCTGTTAAAGAGGACAGCAGGGCCGGGCGCGGTGGCTCACACCTGTAATCCCAGCACTTTGGGAGGCTGAGGTGGGCGGATCTCTTGAGGCCAAGAGTTTGAGACCAGCCTGGGCAACATAGCAAAACCCAGTCTCTACAAAAAATACAAAAATTAGCTAGGCATGGTGCCTGTAATCCCAGCTATTTGGGAGGCTGAGGCAAGAGAATCACTTGAACCTGGGAGGCAGAGGTTGCAGAGCTCAGATCGTACCACTGTACTCCAGCCCCTAGTGACAGAGCGAGACATCATCTCAAAAAAAAAAAAAAAAAAAAAAAGGACAGCAGTTTCTATACTGCTGACCTTAGGACTGTGAGAATCACATGAGGAGACATGAAAACACCTTGCAAAATGTGAAAATAAGCACTGTGACTCATGGTTAGCTTTTCTGAAGCTGCTCATAAAGATTCTGAGGGTCGTAGGGTCAAAAGCCATCAGGTTCGTGTTACCGCTTCCTGAGGCCAATCTCTGAAATCTGCCGTTCTCTTGTGGCCTTGCCCTTGGGAGCAGCAGCCCCAGTGGGCCTCCCTGGGTGCCATGGAGACAGACACACTTGTCTCCAGTAGAAGAGAGAGAAATGGAAGAATCATTAAACCAGCAGTTAGGCCTGCATGCAGTGGCTCACACTTACAATCCCAACACTTTTGGAGGCTGAGAACAGAGGATCGTTTGAGGCCAGGAGTTCAAGACCAGCCTGGACAACACAGCAAGACCCCCATCTCCACAAAAAATTTAAATATTAGCCAGGTGTGGTGGTGTGTACCTGTGCTCCCAGTTAGGAGGTCAAAGCAGGAGGTCCGCTTGAGCCCAGGAGTTCCAGGCTGCAATGAGCTATAATCTTAACACTGTACTCCTGCCTGACCGACAGAGCGAGACCCTGTCTCAACAAAAAAATAAAAATAAAAAATAAGCAGCAGTTAAACCAGGAGAGAATGGAGTGGGTGGGGGCATAAAGTCATTTTTTTTTAAAGCATATAAAAGCTTTAAAGGACTTTTATTGTTTCAACTTAATACCCTGAAAAATTTCTGCTCTTGGCTTCATGATCCCAATTCTTAGCTCTTTCTGTTTACGTAAGCGGTGTTCATAATCAGAATGAACAGTGGCGTCACACGGACAATCAGCCATGCCTTTCTGAGTCCATCCTAGTGTAGGCATGTGCGTAACTCCTGGGAGAGCTGTTCCGTAGCTGTTTCCAGTGAGTCCAGAATTCAAAACGTATGAAAGGCAGTTCTTGCATCATTTCAAACTCACTCCTCTAACACAACAAAGCAGGGATTGTCTGAGACGGCAGCTTTTGGGCAGTTTGCTGAGAGCTGGGCAGCCTGTGGGACCAGCCCCTCTTATAAAGGGTCCCATGCGGCCATCAGTATTTCTCGGAGGATCAGATCCCTCTGAGCCAAATTCATGTCCATCTTATGTTCAGGCCACAGCCCCATGGCTGGGCTCTGAAACTACCTTTGCATGCTTGTGAAAGATGGACCAGCAAAGAAAAATGAGAACCCAGGAGGCGGAGGTTGCAGTGAGCCGAGATCGTGCCACTGCACTTCAGCCTGGATGACAGAGCGAGACTCTGTCTCAAAAAACAACAACAACAACAAAAAAAAAAAACAAAACCCCCAGACACACACACACAAATGAAACCACATTTGCAAAAACTCTAACAAGTGAGATGTAATTTAACCACCCCCCAATCTTGCCTTTAGCCTTCAAACTGCCCTTAATCATAGCTGGGCTTGGACCAAGCAAAACTGGGAGACATTTAGTTTATAGCTTAAATGATAATAGCTTGGCCGGGTGTGGTGTCTCACACTTGTAATCCCAGCACTTTGGGAGGCCGAGGCGGGAGGATCACGAGGTCAGGAGTTCGAGACCAGCTTGACCAACATGGTGAAACTCCGTCTCTACTAAAAATACAGAAAAAAATTAGCTGGGCGTGGTGGCACATGCCTGTAATCCCAGCTACTCAGGAGGCTGTGGCAGGAGAATCACTTGAACCCAGGAGGCGGAGGTTGCAGTGAGGCAAGATTGCGCCACTGCACTCCACCCTGGGTGACAGAGCGAGACTCGTCTCAAAAAAAAAAGAAAAAAAAGATAACAGCCCTTCCCCAAAACTCAACTACCTTCATAAAGCTAATGAGAGACCACCAGGCAAGGAGGATGAGAGAAGCCTAAATTCTGCCAAGGTGTACACATCAACACCATTTCCAGTTATTATTCCAGAGGGCAGGCACAAGATTTGCAATTCCCCGTTACTCCTGCGGGTTACATCACCACTGTAGAACCTAAGATTGGCCTTTTGAGATGTCTTTTCAGATTTTTGCATTTCTTTTTTTCTTTTTTTTTGAGACAGAGTTTCACTCTGTCGCCCGGGCTGGAGTGCAGTGGTGTGATCTCTCCGCTCACTGCAGCCTCTGCCCCCTGGAGTTTTTCAAGTGATTCTCCTGCCTCAGCCACCCAAGTACCTGGGATAACAGGTGTGCTCCACCACGCCCCACTAATTTTTGTATTTTTAGTAGAGATGGAGTTTCACCGTGGTGGCCAGGCTGGTCTTCAACTCCTGATCTCAAGTGATCTGCTCGCCTCGGCCTCCCAAAGTGCTGGGATTACAGGCGTGAGCCACCATGCCTGGCCCAGGTTTTTGCATTTCTGACCATCAGTAGCTCCACCTGGATCCGATGACCTCCCCACCCCTGCCGCCCCACCACCTCACCCCACCCCACCCCATGGCCCCAGCCAGAAGCGAATCCCCTGGCCTGCCAAAGTATCCTTGAAAAAGTCTAGCCTCCGAATTTTTGGGGTGATTGATGTAAGAATAAAACTCCGGCCTCCTGTTCGGCCGGTTCTGCATGAATTTGTCTCTATTGCAATTCCCCTGTATTGAGAAATGGGCTCTCTCTGGGCCGCAGGCAAGAAGAACCCGTGTGGCAATAGCAGCTGTGACGGTCAGACAGTGAAAACCAGTGGGTGATCGGTCCTCCCACCCGTCCACCCATGGCCTGCTCCTGCCATGCACACCAGGCGGTGCAGAGGCTGATGCCGTTTGCAGCACTTTTCAAGGTCCTGGCATGCCTGGTCCTGCCCAGAGCTTGGCACTACTGAAAAGTGCAAACACCACAAAACAGTTTCTAGGAGAGTGGCCAGGAGGCATTCACAGTTGGGAACAACGGCCTCATTGTTTGGAATCTCATTTAAATGGTGCCAAACTTATTTCATGTCTCTCCTTCAGAAACTGATTTGGAGGAAATTTGATTCATCTGATTTGCTTATGTGGCTGAATAATTATTTAATTATTTGGCCAAATTTGGTTAAATGATAAATTTTTCAACTAATTCTCAATGTTAACCTCGTAGCTTTCCCTCCCCCCATTTTTCCTCCAGGGAGGGTATAGCATCTCACACATTCAAAGCGTGTTCTGAAATTTCCCTTGCTTGGCTCTGCTCAAAACAAACATAAACCTGGCTTTCGAGTATTTCCAAGTCATTTATAAAAAAGAAATGGTTTATATAGGCTGTTAGGAGTTATTAATATTTAATTCATTTAGGGGAAAATGCTGGCCTTTGTGATTAGTAAAACTTGTTTTTATTTCTTTTACTTTATGTGATTTTCGAATATCTTTTTTTTTTTTTTTTAAGAGACGGGGTCTCACTGTCACCCAGGCTGGAGTACAATGGCAGAGTCACAGCTCACTGCAGCCTTGAACTACTGAGTTCAAGGGATCCTCCCATCTCAGCCCACCAAGTAGCTGGGACTACAGGTGCGTGCCGCCACATCCAGCTAATGTTTTTGTTTTTTGTAGAGACAGGGTCTTGCTCTGTTGTCCAGGCTGGTCTCGAATTCCTGTCCTCAAGTGATCCTCTTACCTTGTCCTCCCACAGTGCTGAGATTACAGGCCTGAGCCCAAATATCCATTTTTAATCAGTACTTTTGTTTAAGACTCTATTGTTATATTGGAGGAAAACAAAAAACAAAAAACTTTTGTAACATTTCATATATGACAAATCCCAAGAAGTAAAAAAAAGGACTTTCCAGGTCCCAGGGCTTCAGGAAGTGGGAGTGGGCTCATGGGGTGAGGACATTGTGCCCAGCACTAAGCAAAGTCTTAAGCCTGTTTCTTGCCTGGGGGCTATTTATGCTTCAACACGGTACCTGAAATATTGGATATTCCAATATGCAAGAGGCAGAACTGAAAATTCCACAAATCCGTTCTGACATATGGATAAACTTTTATTGACATACCAAAGAGAAACCAATATTCACTGAAGGCTGCCGAATCCGTATTTCTAAGAGTAAAGGTGTTTAATTGACTCTCCACACTTAAAGCACTTTGTATGAAATATAGCTACGAATATACATAAAGAATTCAGATTACAAAACTCTCCAGGACATTGGCTGGGCGCGGTGGCCCAAGCCTGTAATCCCAGCACTTTGGGAGGCTGAGGCAGGCGGATCACAAAGTCAGGAGATCAAGACCATCCTGGCTAACACAGTCAAACCCCGTCTCTACTAAAAATACAAAAAATTAGCCGGGTGTGGTGGCGGGCGCCTGTAGTCCCAGCTACTCGGGAGGCTGAGGCAGGAGAATGGCGTGAACCTGGGAGGCAGAGCTTGCAGTGAGCCGAGACCGCGCCACTGCACTCCAGCCTGGGCAACAGAGCAAGATTCTGTCTCAAAAAAAAAAAAAACCTCTCCAGGAAATCAATAGTCATCATATAATACTGGAACTACAGTTAAAAAAAAAAAAAAAAGCAATCTTCTAGGATTCCTAACTGTAGTTTAAAGTACAGATCATTTGTACCAACTTTCTATAGCAAGTTGTAATAGGCAATTGTAAGCAAACAGTATCAATCTGTATAACTTGTAAAAATTCATCTGAAGTTGTTTGGAGCTGTACGACAATGGATGTTATTCTTCCAGTTCTCCCAGCAGCTCTACAAAATCAGTGATATACCATTTGGCGTTATCCTTGACTTGTTGCCTGATCACATTTCCTCCAAATCCAATGAAAGCATCCTAAGAAGGAAGAAAAGAGAGAGAAATGATTTTTATTTTTATTTATTTATTTATTTTTTGGAGTCTCGCTCTGTCACCCAGGCTGGAGTGCAGTGACACAATCTCCACTCACTGCAACCTCTGCCTCCTGGGTTCAAGTGATTCTCATGCCTCAGCCTCCTGAGTAGCTGTGACTCCAGGTGTGCCCCACCTCGCCTGGCTACTTTTTTTTATTTTTTGTAGGGTCTTGCTATGTTGCCAGGCTGCTCTCAACCTCCTCCTGCCTCAGCTTCCAAAGTGCTGGGATTACAGGTATGCTCCACTGCACCCATCTAATTTTGTCATTCCTTTTTTGTTTCCTGAGACAGAGTCTCACCCTGTCACCCAGGCTGGAGTGCAGTGGCACCGTCATGGCTCACTGCAGCCTTGAACTTCTGGGCTCAAGTGATCATCCTGCCTCAGCCTCCTGAGTAGCCGGGATGACAGGTGCACACCACAATCCCTGAATAATTTTTTAGAGACAGAGTTTTGCCACGTTGCTCAGCTGGTCTTGAACCTCTGTGCTTAAGCAATCCTCCCGCCTCAGCCTCCCAAAGTGCTGGGATCACAGGTGTGAGCCACCGCTCCTGGCTCATTTTGTCATTTCTTGAAAATGAGATTGGGAGCTCCCTGAGAAATCTCTTCATTTTACTTTTATGTATTCCTCATTAAACTAGTAGCCCAATGTTCACTACTTAGACAACCCCAACACTGGTTATAAATTATCTAAGCTAACAGTAAAAAGACTCAAAGGCGGCTGGGTGTGGTAGCTCATGCCTGTAATCCAGCACTTTAGGAGGCTGAGGTGGGTGGATCACCTGAGGTCAGGAGTTTGACACTAGCCTGGCCAACATGGTGAAACCCTGTCTCTAATTTTTTTGTATTTTTGTAGAGACGGGGTTTCACCGTGTTGCCCAGGCCGGTCTCAAACTCCTGGCCTCAGGTGATCCACCTGCCTCAGCCTCCCAAAGTGCTGGGATTACAGGCGTAAGCCACTGCGCCTGGCCACACTATATTTTTGGTGTAGTTTTTCTTACGTTAGAATGACATGGCAAAGGCAAAGCCCTATGTGAAATGGACACATTTGATATTTATGACACTTGCTATATAGCATTTGATTATATATATATACACACATATACTATATATGTATATATATACACACATATATGTATATGTGTATGTATAATTTATATACACACATATATACATATGTGTGTATATATTTATATACACACACATATATATACGTATATGTGTATGTGTATACACACACACACACACACACACACACACACATATATATATAGCATTGATTTTAAAATGCTTAGAAATAAAATCCCTGGCCGGGCATGTTGGCTCACACCTGTAATCCCAGCACTCTGGCAGGCCAAGGCAGGAAGATCACTTAAGCCAGGAGTTCAAGATTAGCCTGGGCAACATAGTGAGACCTCATCTCTACAAAACATAAACAAAATTAGATAGGTGTGGTGGCATGTGCCTGCAGTCCCAGCTACTCAGGAGGCTGAGATGGGAAGATCGCTTGGTCTGGGACGTTGAGGCTGCAATGAGCTGAGATTGCACCACTGCACTCCGGCCTGGGTGACAGAGCAAGAACCTGTCTCAAAAAATAAATAAAACCTCTGCTAGTCTCAGAAAATGACATTAATTCAGAGGAATAAAACGCTGTTGTGGTGTGGGATGCAGTGGCACACACCTGTAATCCCAGCTACCAAGGAGGCTGAGGCGGGAGGATCATTTGAGCCCAGAAGTTCAGGGCTGTGATAAGCTATGATCGCAACACTGCACTCCAGCCTGGGCAACATAGCAAGACCCTGTCTCCAAAAAATAAAAATAAATAAGTAAATAAAAACAAAATGCTCTGATATGTTACAGGTAAATCATATAATCTCTGCAAGCCTCAGTTCCCCTATCAGTAAGAAGAACACAACATTTGGCCGGGCATGGTGGTTCATACCTGTGATACCAGCACTTTGGGAGGCCAAAGCAGGGGAGATCGCTTGAGCTCAGGAATTTGAGACCAGCCTGGGAAATATAGCATAACTCTGCCTCTACCAAAAACACAAAATCTTAGCTGGGTGTGGTGGAATGCGTCTGTGGTCCCAGCTACTTGGGAGGCTAAGGTGGGAGAATCACTTGAGCCCAGAGGGCGGAGGTTGCAGTGAGCTGAGAGCACACCACTGCACTCCAGCCTGGGTGACAGAGTGAGACTCTATCTAAGAAAAACAAAACAAAACATAATATTTGACTTCACAGGGCTGTTATGAAGATTAAATGAGGTAATGTATGAGGAGCTAGTATATAAAGCATAAAATGACGTTAAAATCTTGGTTATGAGTTGTTGATGGCATTATTTGGGGAAATGAAATCAACTTATTGAGCACACACCTAGGCTAAAAGGTGGTGCCCATCCTACGGGGATAAGGCATTGTTAAAAGTTTTAAAAGGTTTTTAGTTCCTTATTCACAACTTTTCTTGGGTTTGCACAAAGTTGACAAAACAAGATTGAATGTGTTTTTATTACTTCATTTTTATCTTGTAATGAGAGTTGTTTTTGTTTAACTCCTGTTTTAAATCTTATGTAGTTCGAAATCAGCTGTTTTTATTTTATTTTATTTATTTATTTTGTAGAGATGGGGTCTCACTATGTTGACCAGGCTGGTCTCAAACTCCTGTGCTCAAGCCATCTTCCTGCCTCGACCTCCCAAAGTGTTGGGAATATAGGATGCATCAGCTGTCTAAAACAAAAGCACGGCCGGGCACGGTGGCTCATGCCTGTAATCCCAGCACTTTGGGAGGCCGAAGCAGGCAGATCACCTGAGGTCAGGAGTTCGAGACCAGCCTGGCCAACGTGGTGAAACATCGTCTCTACTAAAAATACAAAACTTAGCTGGCATGGTGGCGTGTGCCTGTAATCCCAGCTACTTGGGAGGCTGAGACACAAGAATGGTTTGAACCCAGGAGGCGGATATTGCAGTAAGCTGAGCTCACGCCACTGCACTCCAACCTGGGCAACAAGAGCGAAACTCCATCTCAAAAAAAATAAAGAAATAATAAATAAATAAATAAAACAAAAGTACAACCTGAAAAAAAATTAGCACCCTTAATACATACAGCAGGAGGACAGGCTTCCATATCTGTGGCACCATCTCCAATCATGATTATTTTCTTAAAACGAAATTTTTCCTTTAAAAGTTTAATCACTTTTCCTTTTCCACCAGATTCAGCTGTTGGCTGCATCTCATCAAAACCTGCATATTCACCTTAAAAGAGAAATAAAAATAGGGTTAAAGACCCAGAGAAGTATCTGACCAATGCCAGCTTTCTGCATAGATGATATCTTCACTTAAATGTCACTGAGAAGGCTAAAAATGGCCGTCGGTAAAGTCAGACAGCCTGGAGCTCCACACCTGTTCCTGGGAATAAACAAGCTTTGCTTTGCTTTTATTTCCTTTTATGATTATGATTATGATTATGATTATAGAAATGGGGTCTTGGTATGTTGCCCAGGTTGGTCTGGAACTCCTAGGCTCATGTGATCCTCCTGCCTCAGCCTCCCAAAGTGCTGGGATTACAGGTGTGAGCCATCACACCTAGCCAACCTTTGCTTTTAAATTATAACTATCAATTGTAGAGATGGCTCTATTAGGTCATAAATAAATTAGGTGAATTTTGTTGTATCCTTTAAGCTTCCAGTAATTCTCAAACCTTGTTGAGGTGGCAGAACACCATAAAATAGTAGTATCAAATTAATTAATTAATTTATTTATTTTTGAGACAGTGTCTCACTCTGTTGCCCAGGCTGGAGTGCAATGGTGTGATCTCGGCTCACTGCAATATCCGCCTCCCAGGTTCAAACCATTCTCGTGTCTCAGCCTCCCAAGTAGCTGGGATTACAGGCGCATGCCACCACACCAGCTAAGTTTTGTATTTTTAGTAGAGATGGGGTTTTGCCACATTGGCCAGGCTGGTCTCAAACTCCTGACCGCAGGTGATCAGACTTGCCTCGGCCTCCCAAAGTTCTGGGATTACAGGCGTGAGCCACCACACCCAGCCTTAATATATTAAATTTAAAATGTTAATATATTATGTCACCCAAGAGGAAATTCCAGCTTATTTTTTATCAGTTATTTCTATTTTTACAGTAATTACCACACTCATTCTTGACTTCTTTTTTCAATGATCTCTATCTCTAGATCATTCAAGAATGTTCTGTTAACATACAGTGGCTCACGCCTGTAATCCCAACACTTTGGGAGGCCAAGGCAGGTGGATCATCTCAGGCCAGGAGTTTGAGACCAGCGTGACCAACATGGTGAAACCCCGACTCTACTAAAAAAAAAATACAAAAATTAGCCAGGTGTGGTGGTGGGCACCTGTAATCCCAGCTACTTGGGAGGCTGAGGCAGGAGAATCGCTTGCACCCAGGAGGCAGAGGTTGCAGTGAGCCGAGATGGAGCCACTGCACTTTAGCCAGAGCAACAGAGTGAGACCCTGTCTCAAAAAAAAAAAAAAAAAAAAAAAAAAAAAATCACTATCAGTCACTCCTTGATGTAACTGGCGATCTGAGATAATATAACAGCTGTGGCACCGCTATGGACCAGAGAGGGGACAGGAGGCTTCCCCAAGGGCTGTAGTTCAGTAATCCATTAACAAAAGTCTCCCTTCTAAAGTCTCTGTCTTGTTTTTTTTTTAAAGACAGGGTCTCACTCTGTCACCCAGGCTGGAAGTGCAGTGGCGAGATCTCAGCTCACTGCAGCCTCCGCCTCCCAGCTTCAAGTGATTCTCCTCCCTCAGCCTCCCAAGTAGCTGGGACTATAGGCATGTGCCACCATGCCCAGTTAATTTTTGTATTTTTTTTTTTTTTAGCAGAGTTGGGGTTTCACCATGTTGGCCAGGCTGGTCTTGAACTCCTGACCTCAAGTGATCCTCCCGCCTCAGGCTCCCAAAGTTCTGGGATTACAGGCGTGAGCCACCGTGCCCAGCCAAAAGTCTCCTTCTTGAGTCTAAATTGCTTCAAATGCATAGAAGCTCCCATAAAGTTGAAATATAACATATAGCAAAGTAAGTCATAGGGGGCTTCGTAGGAGTTAATGTTTCACGAAATGCAGACATTTATGTACAGACAGGTGATGTTATAGATACCAAAGCTAGGACAGGTGATGACCTAAGTCTATTTTGCTGAGCAAAGGGTACCAAAGGGCAAAAGACATCAATTAAGAGAACCATTCATCTCAATATTTAACTCTGATGTGACTGTTCAAGTTGCATTCCAAAAGACATTACCCAGAATACTGAACAATGGAACTGCTAAGAAAGGGAACATGTTACTGTTAACATCTTACCGTTAAAGTAGAATTTCAGCCTATTGGCAAATACATTGGTTGCTGGGATATTGAGCTTTGAAGCAACATGCTCTACAATACTCCTAAAGCCACCAGATATTAGGAAAACCTGAACATTTCGCTCCTGTAGGCGACTTACCAGCTCCCTGCAAAATAAAATACAAAATACCCAACACTGAGTAATACAAAAGAAAAAAAAAAAAAACGAAACATGAAGAGGGAAATAAGATATATTTTCTTCTCCTGAATGCATTTGCCTGAGGTATGTTTGACAAGGTATACTGCCTGGGGTGTTAATGTTTTATATATGTTTTTCTTTTTCTTTTTTTTTTGAGATGGAGTCTCGCTCTGTCGCCCAGGCTGGAGTGCAGTGGTGCAATCTCGGCTCACTGCAACCTCTGCCTCCAGGGTTCCAGCGATTCTCCTCCCTCAGCCTCACAGGTAGCTGGGATTACAGGCACCTGCCACCACACCCAGTTACTTTTTTTTTTTTTTTTTGAGATGGAGTCTCGCTCTGTCTCTGTCATCAGGCTGGAGTGCAGTGGTGCGATCTCAGCTCACTGCAACCTCCTCCTACAGGGTTCAAGCGATTCTCTTGTGTCAGCCTCCCGAGTAGCTGGGACAACAGATGCGCACCACCACGCCCAGCTAACTTCTGTATTTTTAGTAGACATGGGGTTTCACCATGTTGGCCAGGCTGGTCTTGAACTCCTGACCTCAGGTGATCTGCCCGCCTTGGCCTCCCAAAGTGCTGGGATTACATGCATGAGCCACCATGCCCAGCCTTATATATGTTTTTCTAAATGCACTTAGAAATCAATGGGTAGGGGCTGGGCGTGGTGGCTCACGCCTGTAATCCCAGCATTTTGGGAGGCCGAGGCGGGTGGATCACGAGGTCAGGCATTCGAGACCAGCCTGACCAAAATAGTGAAACTCCATCTCTACTAAAAATACAAAAATTAGCTGGGCATGTTGGCACATGCCTGTAATCCCAGCTACCTGGGAGGCTGAGGCAGGAGAATTGCTTCAACCTGGGAGGTGGAGGTTGCAGTGAGCCGAGACTGCACCACTGCACACCAGCTTGGCAACAGTGCGAGACTCTGTCTCAAAAAAAGAAAAAACAAAACAAAAAAAAACAATGGGTAGGGTTTGTCTACTTTAGGAAACCGTTCCAGAACTCTACTCTGCCCATGGACCCAGAAAAACACAAAATGAGGACAAACAAGGAAAGCTTAGGTTTTCCCTGGAGAAAGAGGAAAGGCAGAAACTGACAGGACCAGACAACTGGCCAGACAAGACCACGTGTAAGTGCCAAAAGCACCACACAGGCCACGCCTTTAAATCCAGCAGTTTGGGAGGCCAAGGTAGAAAATCACTTGAGGCCAGGAGCTTGAGAACAGCCTGGGCAACATAGCAAGACCCCCATCTCTACAAAAAATATTTTAAAGGCTGGGTATAGTGGCTCAAACCTATAATTCCAACACTTTGGGAGGCTGAGGTGGGAAAATTGATCATTTGAGCCCACAAGTTCAAGACCAGCCTGGGCAACATAGTGAGACCCTGTGTCTATAGAAAATTAAAAAAAAAAAAATTAGGCATGGTGGCCTACGTCTGTAGTCCCAGCTGCTTAGGAAGCTGAGGCAGGAGGATCCCTTGAGCCCAGAAGCTGATGCTGCAGTGAGCTCTATTCATGCCACTGCACTCCAGCCTGGGTGACAAAGTGAGACCCTGTCTCTCAAAAAAAAATTTTTTTTAAAAATTAGCTGGGCATCGTGGCATGCACCTGTAGTCCCCACTATTAAGGAGGCTAAGGAGGGAGGGCCACTTGACCCCAGGAGTTCAACGCTGTAGTAAGCCATGATTATACCACTGTACTCCAACATGGGCAACAGAATGAGACGCTGACTCTAAAAAAAATAATAATAGGCCGGGTGCAGTGGCTCACAGCTATAATCCCAGCACTTTGGGAGGCCCAGGCAGGCAGATCATTTGAGGTCAAGAGTTCAAGACCGGTGTGGTCAACATGGCGAAACCCATCTCTACTAAAAATACAAAAATTACCTAGGTGTGCTGGTGGGCACCTGTAATCCCAGCTACTCGGGAGGCTGAGGCAGGAGAATTGCATGAACTTGGGAGGCAGAAGCTGCAGTGAGCTGACATTTCACCACTGCACTCCAGCCTGAGTGACAGAGTGAGACTTCATCTCGAAAAAATACAATTTAAAAAAATAATTAAAAAATTAAAAAATGAAAATGAAAATAAATAAACCACCCAGAGGGCGCTCTAAAGGAATAGTTAGATGCTCTTGGGAGGATGTGCCCCCCAACACTGGTGCTGAAATACACCTGGAGCCGGGGCTCCTCTTACCTTATGCCGGGGGTCAGGTGTGGGGGTTGCTCTGCTATGAGTCTCTGCACCTGCTCCCTGGAGGGCTGGATGAGGGCTAAGCGCTCTGTGAGAGCAGCTTTGAAAGGCACTGCCCCGCCCATGGCTCGCCGTGTCCTAGGAGGGAGACCCAACAGTCAGGCCAGCCAGGTCCGATGTCCTCGAGGTTAACATGCCTTACTGCCCCAGGTCTGCACAACATCCACCAAAAGGAGGAAGCTACCAAGAGCCCCAGTGTGCAACAGACAGGCTTTGCTACTAGGAGAGCAAGGCCTTGGAATAAACTTTTGAAGGATTGCTTGAAGATAACATTAACAGGCTGGGTGCAGTGACTCATGCCCATAATCCCAAACACTTTGGGAAGCTGAGGTGGGCAGATCACCTGAAGCCAGGAGTCTGAGACCAGCCTGGTCAACATGACAAAACCCCATCTTTACTAAAAAAATGCAAAAATTAGCCAGGTGTGGTGGTGCACGCCTGTAATCCCAGCTACTTAGGAGGCTGAGGCAGGAGAATTGCTGGAACCCGGGAGGCAGAGGTTGCAGTGAGCCAAGATCTCACCACTGCACCCCAGCCTGGATGACAGAGTTAAGATTCCATCTAAAAAAAAAAAAGGCACACAGCCTATCCATAGGTATTTTTCTTGCAAGCTGTGAGCTGTCATAAATCAAGAAAGAGACCAAAGGTTAAACATTCTTCCATGAAAGGCAGTTGAAAATGAAATAGTGTCCGGGTGCAGCAGCTCATGCCTGTAATCCCAGCACTTTGGTAGCCCAAGGTGGGCGGATCACGAGGTCAGGAGTTCGAGACTACCCTGGCCAACATGGTGAAACCCCATCTCTACTAAAAATACAAAAATTAGCCGAGCGTGGTGGCATGCGCCTGTAATCCCAGCTACTCAAAAGGCTGAGGCAGGAGAATTGCTTGAATCCGGGAGGCAGAGGTTGCAGTGAGCCGAGATTGGGTCACTGCACTCCAGCCTGGGTGACAAAATGAGACTCCGTCTCGGAAAAAAAAAAAAGAAAATGACATGGTGCATGACTGGGGGACTGGGACTGCAGAGGGAGGTCCCCAGCTGCAGGGCGGGAGGGCAGGAGGGAGAGAGGGGATCTGACCCAGGATCCACCAAGAGACTCTGAACCTTTCCAGGGAACCACTAAGGCCACACTTTCAACCATGACACAAAGCCACTGGACACTTGGACCTCGCCCCCCAGGCCATCTTCTTTAGTTAGTGACGGTTGTCATTCCCCGATCAAGCTAAGAACATGTCTTATCCATGTTTGTTTGCCATAAATATTTATATAAATGAATGAATATGTCAAATTCAGCTCTAAGGAATGAAAGAAAAAGCCTAGTGCTCATGTTCCATAGCCAGGGTCTAGCACTTCATCCAAAACAGTCACTCTTTAGAAAGTCTTTATCATTTCATAAAGTGAATAAATGCTATCCCTACATTTCTGACACCGCGTCCTCAACGCCACAGATTTTGGCTAGCTCATCGATTCCTTCTTCTCTGATGACCGTGCTGTCAACATCAAAACACACAGCATCTGCTGAGTAGAAAAGCTTCCTCAGCTCTGAGTGGGAGACCATCGCTGGAAGAATTTTCCTTCTACAAGAAAAAAGATAAATGTATTTAAAAGATAAATGTATTTAAAGACATCAAATAAAATTATGAAAAGATCCCACCTTGCCTACTAAGCCAATCTAATTTGTGTCAAAGTCAGTGCAGGCCACATAAGAGTGTTCTCACAGATTCATTTTTTTTTCCTTTTCTTTTTGTTTACTTCCCACACTACACCAGTTTCTTCTTTCTTTCTTTCTTTTTTTTTTTTTTAGGTGGAGTCTTACTCTGTTGCCCAGGCTGGAGGGCAGTGGTACGATCTTGGCTTACTGCAACCTCCACCTCTCAGGTTCAAGTGATTCTCCTGCCTCAGCCTCCTGAGTAGCTCAAATACCTGTGCCTCCTTGAAGCCTTCTTTCTTTTCTTTTAGATATACATATAGTTGTTTTTTTTTTTTTCTACCTAATTGTAGTGAGGAAGCAAGCATTAAAGCGGAGGTGTGAGGCCGGGCGCGGTGGCTCAGGCCTGTAATCCCAGGACTTTGGGAGGCTGAGGCGGGCGGATCACGAGGTCAGGAGATCCGAGATCATCCTGGCTAACACAGTGAAACCCTGTCTCTACTAAAAATATAAAAAAATTAGCTGGGCGTGGTGGCAGGCGCCTGTAGTCCCAGCCACTCGGGAGGCTGAGGCAGGAGAATGGCGTGAACCTGGGAGGTGGAGCTTGCGGTGAGCCGAGATCGCGCCACTGCACTCCAGCCTGGGCGACAGAGCGAGACTCCGTCTCAAAAAAAAAAAAAAAAAAAAGCAGAGGTGTGCATGAGGCTCTGTGGGAACACAGGAAAAATGTTTAGCCTTATCTATGAAACAGGGCTTCAGACTGGGCACAGTGGCTCATCCCTGTAATCCCAGCACTTTGGGAGGCTAAGGCAGGAGGAGGATTGCTTGAGGCCAGGAGTTCAAGACCAGCGTGGGCAACATAGAGAGACCAAGTCTCTACTAAAAATAATAATACAAAAAATTAGCTGAGCATAGTGGTGCAAGCCTGAAATCCCAGCTACTTGGGAGACTGAAGCAGGAGAATTACTTGAACCCAGGAGGTAGAGCTGCAGTGAGCTGAGATCGTGCCACTGCACTCCAGCCTGGGCAACAGAGCAAGACCCTGACTCTAACTAAAAGAAAAAAAAAAGAAGGCTTCAAGGAGGCACAAGTATTTGAGCTGAATCTGACAGGTAAGTGGCCCTCTGAGTGGGTTGTCAAAGGGCAGGGCATCGATTTGGCATGTGCTGGGAGGAGAGGGAGCGGGGGTGGAGACAAGGAGGGAGGCTTGTGATGGCAGAGCGAGGAGTGTGAGCAAAGACAAGGAGAAGGAAGCAGATGACCTGCTGGAAGCTACCCCATGGCTTGGCCCAGGGGCCTGGCTGTGCATCAGGAATTCAGACTAAGCAGGTCCTAGGGCCAGGCTAAGGAGTTTAGACTTTAACTTCCAGATACTGGGAAAGGCTTTAAGCCTCGGAAAAAAGGTCAGAGCTAAATATGAGGGCTAAACATACACAATGTCGCCAGTGTACAGGGGCTAGTTGAAGACATGGTCTGATTAAAGTCCAGGAAGAGGCTGGGCGCGGTGGCTCACGCCTGTAATCCCAGCACTCTGGGAGGCTGAGGCGGGAGCATCACTTGAAGCCAGGAGTTCAAGACCATCCTGGCCAACATGGCAAAACCCCATCTCTACTAAAAAACTAAAAATTAGCCGGGCAGGATGGCGTGCACCTGTAGTCCCAGCTACTCAGAAGGCTGAGGCAGGAGACTCTCTTGAACCTGGGAGGCGGAGATTGCAGTGAGCCAAGATCACGCCACTGCACTCCAGCATGGGGCCACAGAATGAGACCCTGTCTCAAGAAAAGAAAAAATCATAAAAATAAAGTCCAGGGAGAATAGAGAGAGGGAGAAGAAAAGAGTGCTAAGGACAGAGCCTGCAGGACCACCACCTTTACGTCCTGACTTGAGCCTGGGAAGGAGAAGGAAAATGGTGAAGGTACAGGAAGAAACTCTGGAAGCCACACTGCTACAGAAGCTGCAGAGGACAGAGAGTCAAAACAAATTTTTATTTTTTTAGACAAGTTCTCACTCTGTCACCCATGCTGGAGTGCAGTGGTACAATCATGGCTCACTGCAGCCTCCAAATCCAGGGCTCAAGTGATCCTCCTGCCTCAGTCTCCCAAGTAGCTGGGACTACAGGTGCGCACCACTATGCTTGGCTAATTTTAAAATTTTTTTTTGAAGAGATGGGGGTCTTGTTATGTTGCCCAGACTGGTCTTCAACTCCTGGACTCAAGCAATCCTCCCACCTAGGTCTCCCAAATTGCTGGGATTACAGGCATGAGCCCCCATGCCTGGCCTTTATTTTTTAGAAAATCTTTGGACTAGAATTAGGATGAAAGGGACCCTCAAGATTGCCTAGACCAGCCTCCTATCAGAGACTAATATGTCATATACAAGGCTACACAGATGATGTAAGTAATCTATATTTAGAATAGACTGCAGTTAAAAACAGACTCAAAGCAGTTGAACAACCCACTGCTCAACTGATTTCCAACCAATGCAGTTGGCAGAATAAGGCCATTTTAAGTTGACCTGGAAAAAAAAATATTTTAAGTCAGGGGTCAGCAAACTATAGCTTGTAGGCCAAATCCACCCTGCCACCTGGTTTGGTATGGCTCACAAGTAAGAATGATTTTTACATTTATTTTATTTTACTTTACTTTTTTTTGTTGTTTTTTTTGTTTGAGACAGAGTCTGGCTCTGTCGCCCAGGCTGGAGTGCAGTGGCGCGATCTCCGCTCACTGCAAGCTCCGCCTCCCGGGTTCACGCCATTCTCCTGCCTCAGCCTCTCTAAGTAGCTGGGACTACAGGTGCCTGCCACCACGCCCGGCTAATTTTTTGTATTTTTAGTAGAGACGGGGTTTCACCGTGGTCTCGATCTCCTGACCTCGTGATCCGCCCGCCTCGGCCTCTCAAAGTGCTGGGATTACAAGCGTGAGCCACCGCGCCCGGCCTACTTTACTTTTTTTGAGACAGGATCTCATTCTGTCACCTAGGCTGGAGTGCAGTGGTGCCATCATAGCTCACTGCAGCCTCAAACTCCTGGGCTCAAGTGAACCTTCCATCATGGCCTCTTGAGTAGCTGGGACTACAGGTGTGAGCCACCACGACTGGCTGATTTTTACATTTTAAACAGTTGAAAAAAAAAATCAAAAGAAGAATAATATTTTTTGACATGTAAAAACTAATGAAATTCAAATTTCAGGCTGGCTGCAGTGGCTCACACCTGTAATTCTAGCACTTTGGGAGGCTGAGGTGGGAGGATTACTTGAAGCCAGGAGTTCAACACCTATCTGGGCAACATACCAAGACCTCATCTCTACAAAAGTATTTTTAAAATTAGCCAGGTGTAGTGGCACACACCTATAGACCTAGCTACTCAGGAGGGTGAGGCAGAAGGATTGCTTGAGCACAGGAGTTTGAGGCTGCAGTGAGCTACAACCATGACACTGCACTGCAGCCTGGGTGACAGAGTGAGACCCTGTCTCAAAAGTAATAATAATAAATAAAAATGAAATTCAAATTTCAGTGTCTATTAATAAATCTTTTTTTTTTTTTTTGAGAAGGAGTCTCGCTCTGTCACCCAGGCTGGAGTGCAGTGGCACAATCTTGACTCACTGCAACCTCTGCCTCCCAGGTTTAAGTGATTCTCCTGCCTCAGCCTCCCAAGTAGCTGGGATTATAGGTGCATGCCACCACGCCCAGCTAATTTTTGCATTTTTAGTAGAGATGGGGTTTCACCATGTTGGCCTGTCTGGTCTCGAACTCCTGACCTCAAATCATCTTCCTGCCTCGGCCTCCCAAAGAGCTGAGATTACAGGTGTGAGCCACCGTGCCCTACCAGAGCCACAGTACCCAGCCATTAATATAATGTCTTTATTACATAATTTATGCCCTTCACGATCTGGCTCCTATGCCTGTGGATTTTACCAACCTCAGTCCGCACAAATACACATACACACACATTTTTACACACACACATTATTCACATGCACATGCACACACACACACACACACACATTTTTTTTTATTTTGAGTTAGGGCCTCACTCTGTCACCCAGGCTGGAGTGCAGTGGTGCAATCTCAGCTCACTGCAACCTCTGCCTCCCTGGCTCAGCCTCCTGAGCAGTTGGGACTACAGGCAGGCATGATATCTGGCTAATTTTTTGTATTTTTAGTAGAGATGGTGTTTTACCATGTTGCCCAGGGTGGTCTCAAACTTTTGGGCTAAAATGATCCATGCGACTCAGCCTCCCAAAGTGCTGGAACTACAGGCGTGAGCAACCGCGCCTGGTGACACACACAATTTATGGCTCAAGGAATACTAAGGACTTTTTTTTTTTTTTTTTTTTTTTTGAGACGGAGTCTTGCTCTGTCACCCAGGCTGGAGTGTAGTGCAGTGGTGCAATCTCGACTCACTGCAACCTCCCCATCCCGGGTTCAAGCAATTCTCCTCCCTCAGCATTCTGAGTAGTTGAGACTATAGGCACGTGCCACCACATCCAGCTAATTTTTGTATTTTGAGTAGAGACGAGGTTTCACCATGTTGCCCAGGCTGGTCTCGAATTCCTGACCTCAGGCAATCCACCTGCCTTGGCCTCCCAAAAGTGCTGGGATTATAGGCATGAGCCACCGCACCCGGCCTATGTCATGTGTTTTTTTATTCCTCTACACCATTTCAAATGCTGCTCCTCTGCCTGGAATCACCATATCCCCCATGTCATGAAGAAAGTCCTACTTCTTCACCGTGCAGATCAAGTGGCCTCCCTTATACTACATTATTTCCTCCCCATCAACCCAGAAAATCAGTCAATCACTCCAGTTGAATTATCTTCTATCTCTGCACCCAGCACCCAATAGGTGTTAGTTAAATGTTTCATGAATTAAATATTTTATGAATTAAATAGAGTTGAACCTAAGCAGTTATTAAGAACTCAACAAGGGGCCGGCTGCAGTGGCTCACACTTGTAATCTCAGCACTTTGGGAGGCTGAAGCAGGAGGATCATTTGAGGTCAGGAGTTCGAGACCCGCCTGGCCAACATGGTGAAACCCCATCTCTACTAAAAATACAAAAATTAGCCGGGCATGGTGGCAGGCACCTGTAATCCCAGCTACTTGGGACGGAGAGGTGGGAGAACCGCTTGAATCTGGGAGGTGGAGACATGGAGATTGCAGTAAGCCGAGATTGCACCACTGCACTGCAGCCTGGGTGACAGAGCAAGACTCCATCTCAAAAAAAAAAAAAAAAAAAAAAAAAAAGAACTCAACAAGGGCCAGCATGGTGGCTGATGCCTGTTCCCAGGACTTTGGGCAGCCAAGACAGGTGGATTGCTTAAGGCTAGGAGTTTGAGACCAGCCTGGCCAACATGGTGAAACCCTGTCTCTATTAAAAAAAAAAAAAAGATAAAAAATAAAAAGAAACCAGTCATTTGGCTTTGGTCCAGCAGAAATCAAGCTAATTCATACTACATGCCCAGGCAGGCTCACTGTAAAGACCTTGAAGTCAGCAGGTCTATCAGCAGAGCAGCAGCACTTACTGTAGTGCAAGTCCACTAAGAATGGAGAATGAACCATAGGTGAGTGAAGAGGAAGCCAGAAACAGACAAATGGTGTAAGAGGAGCTAAAATGAGATAAGTGGGATAAGCTAAAGAACTTTTTAAGAAGGTACATGAGAAGGCCGGGCGCGGTGGCTCATGCCTGTAATCCCCCACTTTGGGAGGCTGAAGCGGGTGGATCACCTGAGGTCGGGAGTTCGAGACCAGCGTGACCAACATGGTGAAACCCCGTCTCTACTAAAAATACAAAATTAGCTGGGCATGGTGCCACATGCCTGTCATCCCAGCTACTCAGGAGGCTGAGGCAAGAGAATCGCTTGAACCCGGGAGGCAGAAGCTGCGGCGAGCCGAGATTGCGCTATTGCACTCCAGCCTGGGCAACAAGAGCGAAACTCTGTCTCAAAAACAAAACAAAAAAAAAGAAGATGCATGAGGCAACATAACATAACTAAGAATGGGCAATGCTCCTGAGAATGACTGATGGGCACCAGAATCTCAAAGCCAGTCCCCAGGGACCCTGACACAAGACCCAAAGAGGAATGCATAATGCATGGGTGCCATCTTCAAGAGGTTTCCAGGCTTGTCGAAATGATTAGACAAATAATTACTGGCCATGTTTGAAAAACCAGTTACTTTGGCTGGGAGCGGTGGCTCACACCTGTAATCCCAGCACTTTGGGAGGCCAAGGCAGGCGAATCACAAGGTCAGGAGTTCGAGACCACCCTGGCCAAAAGTACAAAAATTAGTCAGGTGCCTGTAATCCCAGCTACTCAGGATGCTGAGGCAGGGGAATTGCTTGAACACGGGAGGTGGAGGTTGCAGTGAGCCGAGATCCCACCACTGCACTCCAGCCTGGACGACAAGAGCAAGACTCCATCTCAAAAAAAAAAAAAAAAAAAAAAGGCAAACCAGGTACTTGAACCTCTTTCCAACCACTGACACTAGCAATAGTTTCAATGAGATTGGCCGAGTGCAGTGGCTCACACTTGTAATAATCCCAGCACTTTGGGAGGCTAAGACAGCAGGATCACTTGAGCCCAGGAGTTTGAGATCAGTTCTTGAGAACACAGTAAGATTCTTTCTCTAAAAAAAAAAAAAAAAAAAAAAAAAAAAGTGGGGCATGGTGGTGCATGCCTGTGGTCCCAGATAGTCAAGAGCCTGTGGTGGGAGGATGGCTTGAGTCCAGGAGTTCAAGGGTGCAGTGAGGCCACAGCACTCCAGCCTGGGTGACAGAGTGAGACCCTGTCTCAAAAAAAAAAATGCAAGACCATCAGCCTTGAGTTTGAAAGGAAAGGTACATTTCCTCCACTAGAAGTGAGAACTGATTTACACATCCCCAGCTGAACATTAGGCCTGACTTACAGCTCAGAATTGTTGACACCTGCCTCCTGGGTTGTAATGTGGTCCCAAGGAGAAAACAGAATATTTTTGGCTTTTTTTAGAGACAAGGTCTCACTCTGTTGCCCACACTGGAGTGCCAATGGTATAATCATAGCTCTCTGTGGCCTCAACCTCCTAGGTGAAGTGATCCTCCTGCCTCAGCCTCCTGAGTAGCAGAGACCACAGGCACGCACCACCACACCCAGCTAAGTTACTATTATTATTATTTTTGTAGAGATGAGGTCTCACTATGTTACCCAGGCTGGTCTTGAATTCCTGGCCTCAAATGATCCTCCCATCTCAGCCTCCCAAAGTGCTGGGATTATAAGTGTAAGCCACCGTGCTGGCCAAAATAGAATGTTAGAGACTCACTTTACATTGAATTTACTTGGAAGGCTGATTCTTTTTCCACACCCTCCCTAGGAGACTGAGCTGGATTTTAGGACCTTAACTCTGCCCATGAAATGGTCAGGCCAGGGGAGATGGCCTTCACCCATTGGGTTACAGGAGTATCAACTCCCTCCCTGCTTGATTGGGCAGCAGAGCAAACTCGGCCACAGCTCCTTTTAGCTCTTCCCATCCTGCTCTGCAAAATGGTGTACCTCCCTGTACACTTTTGATTTCCTCCTTCTTAATTTTTATTTTTACTTTTTTTGAGATGGGGTCTCACTCTGCCGCCCAGGATGGAGTGCAGTGATGTGATCTTGGCTCACTGCAACCTCCGCCTCCCGGGTTCAAGCGATTCTCCTGCCTCCTGAGTAGCTGGAATTACAGGCGCCTGCCACCACGCCTGGCTAATTCTTCTGTATTTTTAGTAGAGATGGGGTTTCACCATATTGGCCAGGCTGGTCTCAAACTCCTGACCTCAAGTGATTCACCTGCCTCGGCCTCCCAAAGTGCTGGGATGACAGGTGTGAGCCACCAAGCCTGGCCAATTTCCTCCTCTTTTCATTGTCTCCACCAGGAGTGACTCACAATCTATGCGTATTTAAAATTCTCGTGGCTATAGGGGAAAAAAGTCTGCTGAGTAAGGTCAGTTGCTTCAAAGTAAATTGTGTACATTAGAATTCCACACACAGAAAAATCATTGCCAGAGAATGGACTCTGGATTCTTCGTATTTGGCTCTAACAGGGAGGGAGAGGGCAGGGCCAGGGTAGAAGACATGCCGGTGGGAAGGTCTATTCTCAGATTCTCAGACACAGCAGCTCCCAGGTCCCATCCGGACCACTGCCTTCTGCAGCTCAGAACAGAACTTCTGCCTGGCTGGCCCCAGCTAGTTCATCTCTTGGCAAGCAAAGGACCAACTGATTAAAAAAAAAAAAAAAAAAAGCCACTGCTGACAAGGCCTTCTCATCCCTAGTTCCAAAGTACAAAAGCAAGCTTTCCTGCAGGGCCAGCCTTCAGAGGTCTGATTTTGGATAAGAGGAAAAATCTCCTTGCCCAAAGAAATGCTTTCCCAACTTCTCAATCTCTGTATCTTTCAAGAGGCTTCTAAGATCACCTTACTTCCTTCACCTTGTTAGGACTGACCTCTTATCTTCACCTGTGTAAGAAAAAATAAAAGCCTGTACAGAGTTGTGAAGGTCACGCATAGTTGCGAGAACCAAGCTTATTTGCTTTGGTAGTAGGGATAAATTTGTTCAGGTCCCCGGGCATTGAAAGAGTACAAAGTATAGCCGGGCGTGGTGGCACGTGTGTGTAGTTCCAGCTACTGGGGAGGCTGAGGCAGGAGAATTGCTTGGACCTGGGAGGCAGAGGTTGCAGTGAGCCGAGATTGTGCCACACTGCAGTCTAACCTGGGCGACAGAGCGAGACTCCATCTCAAAAAAAAAAAAAGGAAAAAAAAAAAGAGTACACAGTAGATTCTGAAAAGGTTCTGAATCAGAGGAGAGTCAAAGAGGTTCCCTGTAACAAGGGCTGGGATCCCCAGCACATGCACTTACACTGTATTTTATTTTATCTTTTGTTTAGAGATGGAGTCCTGCTCTGTCACTCAGGCTGGAGTGCAGTGGTATGATTTTGGCTCACTGCAATCTCTGCTTCCCGGGTTCAAGTGATTCTCATGCCTCAGCCTCCCGAATAGCTGGGATCAGAAGTGTGCGCCACCACACCCAGGTAATTTTTGTATTTTTAGTGGAGATGGGGTTTCACCATGTTGGACAGGCTAGTCTTGAACTCCTGACCTCAGGAGTTCTGCTCACCTCGGCCTCCCAAAGTGCTGGGAGCTCACCTCTGCCTCCCAAAGTGTGAGCCACCATGCCCGGCCTAAAAAAAAAAGCCAGCACAGCCATAAAAAAGAATGAAAACATGTCCTTTGCTGCAACACAGATGCAGCTGGAGGCCGTTATCCTAAGTGAATTAGCGCAGGAACAGAAAACCAAATACCACATGTTCTCACTTATAAGTGGGAGCTAAACTGGGTACATGAGGATACAAAGACGGGAAAAACACACAGTGATGGCCAGGTGCGGTGGCTCACACCTGTAATCCCAGCACTTTGGGAGGCCAAGGCGGGCAACTCACTTGAGATCAAGAGTTCAAGACCAGCCTGGCCAACATGGTGAAATGCTGTCCCTATTAAATATACAAAAATTAGCCAGGCATGGTGGTGGGCACCTGTAATCCCAGCTACTCAGGAGGCTGAGGCAGGAGAATCACTTGAACCTTGGAGGTGGAGGTTGCAGTGAGCCGAGATCACACCATTGTACTCCAGCCTGGGTGACAGAGCGAGACTCTGTGAAAACAAAAAACAACAACAACAAAAAACTGAGGACTACAAGAAGGCAGGGGAAGGAGGGCAAGGACTGAGAAACTACCTACTGGGTACTGCACTCAAACCCTGGGTGATGGGATCAATTGTACCCCAAACTTCAGCATCATGTGATATACCCATGTAACAAACCTGCACATGTACTCCTTAAAGCTAAAATAAAGTTGAAATGATATGTAATATAACCAGCTATTCTGGGAAGCTGAGATCTTCTGCATGCCACATAGTTGACATCAATTTTTAAAATTCAGGTGAGGAGTAAACTGCTGGCCGGGTGCAGTGGCTCACGCCTGTAATCCCAGTACTTTGGGAGGCCGAGGTGGATGGATGACCTGAGGTCAGGAGTTCGAGACCAGCCTGGCTAACATGGCAAAACCCTGTCTCTACTAAACATACAAAAATTAGCCAGGTATGGTGGCCCACACCTGTAATCCCAACTACTCAGGAGGCTGAGACAGGAGATATCACTTGAACCCCGGAGGTGGAGGTTGCAGTAAGCCAAGATTGCGCCACTGCACTCCAGCCTAGGCGACAAAGCAAGACTCTGTCTCAAAAAAGAGTAAACTGCTAGCAGATAGACAAACGTGTAACAGTTCAATGCATTAAAAACATTACAATGACAGCAAAAAACCAAAACAAAACCAAGAAAAGGCAAATCAGACTCACGTTTCTCAAGTGCTAGATTTCTAGGAGACGACACTCTTCTGTTCCTTCCCTAGATAAAAACGCAGCACAAAGTTCTGTCTACAGATTTCCTCAAGAAAGACCTGTGGATTCTGCAAGAGCAAGAGCCTAGAAAGAGAGAATGAGGAAATGAACATCGAAGTCCACACACAAAACAGGAAAGAGGGAGACTGGCTTCACTCTCTCTCCTGGCGGGACTGGCACAAAAATGGGTCAGAGGCAAAATTTCCTAAGACTGCTTCCTCTGGGAAATGCTTTACTCCTACCCCCCTTCAAGCACTGTAGAGTCAACATACTCTTCTATGGCTTCAATTCTGCAAGGTTCAGGTCTGATAGGAAATCATGTGCACCTGATTAGCAGGGTGCAAAGACAAGGGAGAGGGAAAGAGAATCTCTTAGGAGAACTAAATGCAGAGACAAGGAAGCAGACTTGGGAGGGCATGATGGCTCACACCTGTAATCCCAGCACTTTGGGAGGCTAAGGCGGGCGGATCACGAGGTCAGGAGATCAGGACCATCCTGGCTAACATGGCGAAACCACGTCTCTACCAAAAATACAAAAAAAATTTAGCCAGGCGTGCTACTGGGCACCTGTAGTCCCAGCTACTCGGGAGGCTGAGGCAGGAGAATGGCATGAACCCAGGAGGCAGAGCTTGCAGTGAGCTGAGATCGTGCCACTGCACTTCAGCCTGGGTGACAGAGCGAGACTCCGTCTCAAAAAAAAAAAAAAAGGCCGGGCATGGGGACTCACACCTGTAATCCCAGCACTTCAGGAGGCCGAGGAGGGAGGACTGCTTGAGCCCAGGAGTTCAAGATAAGCCTGGGCAACATAATGAAATGCCATCTCCACAAAAAATAAAATAAATGAGCCAGGCATGGTGGTGCGTATTTGTAGTCCCAGCTACTTGGGAGGCTGAGGCAGGAGTTTGGGCTCAGGAGTTTGAGATTCCAATGAGCTATGATTGCACCGCTGCACTCTAGCCTGGGTGACCAAGTGAGACCCTGTCTCTTAAAAAAAAAAAAAAAGAAAAGAAGGAAGGAAAGGAGGGTAGGTATCAGGCATATATTAAATCATTTGAAAATTTTAAAAGTCCTGACTACTTTGTTTCACCGACATGAAAGTGACAGGGCTATATGGTCATGATATTGAAAACCTACCCGGCACGGTAATACAGAAATCTTGGATTTTATTATTTTCCTCCCTGATCCTCATTCCAATATCAGTCATCAAATATTTAAAAAGTAATAATATGCAAATCATACATAAATAAAATATAGTGACCAGGTACAGTGGTCATGCCTGTAATCCCAGTACTTTGGGAGGCAGAGGTGGAGGCGGGTGGATCGCTTGAGGCCAGGAGTTTGAGACCAGCCTGGCTAACATGGTGAAGCCCTGTCTCTACTAAAAATAAAAAAATTAAAAAATTAGTTAGGCATGATGGTGGGCACCCAGATACTCAGGAGGCTGAGGCAGGAGAATCCCTTGAACCCTGTAGGCAGAGGTTGAAGTGAGCCGAGATCACACCACTGCACTCCAGCCTGGGCGACAGAACGAGACTCTGTCTGAAAATAAATAAATAAATAAATAAAAATAAAAAAAAGAAAAGAAAATATAATAAATATATTTAATGAATGAAAGCATGATTTATTTAATTCCCAACTTAGGGCAGTATCGTTATAACAATGTATCTGGTAAGTACTTATTTTAAAATTCTAATTCTAATGGGAAAGAAGACAAAGTCGGACACTTCAACTCTGAGTTTGGGGATTGTTCCAATCTTGCACTAAGGGTGCTCCTGTGTAGGATTGCATCATTCATTCATGCTGTTTGGCAACAGGCAGCTGCTGTAAGATTAGACAAGTGAAGCTACCCAAAAAATTAATCAATGAAAAGAAAGCCTGGAGATTTTAGGAAATGATCTGCCTACGCGATTAAGAAGAAATGTAGACTCAGAGAGGAAGCCTGGAAGAGGAAAAGGAAAGTCGGCAAAATCTGAAAGTTGGGCGCAGGGAAGGCACAAGCCGGGACTTACCCTGTGTCCTGGGCCTCCGGGGCTCCTGCGGCTGCAACCTTCCGGCTGCAGGGGGCCAGCGCCGGCTCCGACGCTCGGGCGAGCAGTTCCCAGGGAGGTGAGCTGTGCAGACCCAGGGCCTCCACCGAACGCTCTCTTGAGATCTGCTGATAAGCGGGGTGGCTTCTGATGAGTTCTGCAAGTGCTTCTGTAAACTGGAGACACCAGATCTCTCTGCTCTGCAAAGCCGGGCTGGGAGGACGATTTGGCCCCGCCCCAGGGGAGGGGCTCCCTGAACCAGCCCCCTCCTCCTCCGGGGGCTCAGCCCCTGCAGTCTGAGAGGTGCACGGTGCCTGTGGCACCTCCGCTTTGCAGAGGAAAAGAGCTCCCGGACCTTCAGAAGCTGCTCCGCGCTGCCGCCACCACCACTTAGGATAAGGATAGGTGAGGGAAGCAAGGCACTGCTGCACTGATTTAGCAATTAGTGAAATCTCCGTCGGGGGGCCTCTTTTGAAATCCACGTTTGGCATTATACGCTTGCAGCAGTGTAGGTCCCAAAAGAACTTCAAAGACTACTTATATATATATATATATATATATTTTTTTTTTTTTTAGACGGAGTCTCGCTCTGTCGCCTGGGCTGGAGTGCAGTGGCACGATCTCGGCTCACTGCAAGCTCCGCCTCCTGGATTCACGGTATTCTCCTGCCTCAGCCACCCAAGTAGCCGGACTACAGGCGCCCGCCACCACGCCTGGCTAATTTTTTGTATTTTTTAATAGAGACGGGGTTTCACCGTGTTAGCCAGGATGGTCTCGATTTCCTGACCTCGTGATCCGCCCGCCTTGGCCTCCCAAAGTGCTGGGATTACAGGCGTGAGCCACCACGCCCGGCCAAGACTACTTATATTCTTAATTAAAATGCAACCATGAGTAACAAAATGAGAGTCTTTGCACCTTACTTTTATTTTTAATTTTTATTTATGTTTTTAAATAGAGATGGGGGGGGGTCCTCACTGTGTTTCCCAGGCTGGGCTCAAACACCTGGGCTCAAGCGATCCTTCCTCCTTGGCCTCCCAAAGTGTTGGGATTACAGATGTGAGATACCGCGCCCGGCCTATTTCTTTTTAAAAATCTTCTGGCCAGGCGCGGTGGCTCAAGCATGTAATCCCAGCACTTTGGGAGGCTGAGGCAAGCGGATCACCTGAGGTCAGGAGTTCGAGACCAGCCTGGCCAACATGGCAAAACTCCATCTCCAGCAAAAATGCAAAACTCCATCTCCAGCAAAATACAAAAATTAGCGGGGCATGGTGGTGCATGCCTGTAGTCCCGGCTACTTGGTAGGCTGAGGCAGGAGAATTGCTTGAACCCGGGTGGGGGGAGGAGGTTGCAGTGAACCAAGATCGTGCCACTGCACTACAGCCTGAGCAACAGAGTGAAACTCCGTTTAAAAAAAAAATTATTCCATGTGTCACTTGCCCAGATCCTTGTATGTTAACTACAACAAATAAGGGGTGTTTCCCCCAAACATTTACCACTGGAGTTAGCTGGCTGGAGCTGGGCATTGAGATCCACTCAAAAACACAACCTGAAACCTCAAAGGCTGACAGTCTGCACTCCAGGCTCACTCTAAGATGCTCACCCACGCAGAGGATGCAATCCCTGGGGCAGGACACTTGGTCACAGCATCTCTACCCTTAGCTACAGGACCCTCCCCACCAAAACACAATTTTTTTTTCCCCCGAGACTGAGTCTCACTCTGTTGCCCAGGCTGGAGTGCAGTGGTGCTATCTCAGCTCATTGCAACCTCCGCCTCCTGGGTTCAAGCGATTCTCCTGCCTCAACCTCCCCAGTAGCTGGGATTACAAGCGCACACTACCGTGCCCAGCTAATTTTTGTATTTTTAGTAGAGATGGGGTTTCACCATGTTGGCCAGGCTGGTCTCAAACTCCTGACCTCAAATGATCTGCCCACCTCGGCCTCCCAAAGTGCTGGGATTACAGGCATGAGCCACCACGCCCAGCCTGCAGTAGTTTTTTAAAAAGCATAATAGGCCGGGCACCTTGGCTCACGCCTGCAATCTCAGCACTTTGGGAGGCCGAGGTGGGTGTATCATCTGAGGCCAGGAGTTCAAGACTAGCCTGGCCAACAAGTTGAAACTCCATCTCTACTACAAATATAAACATTAGCCTGGCATGGTGGTGCATGGATAATCCCAGCTACTCGGGAGGCTGAGGCAGAAGAATCGTTTGAACCTGGGAGGCAGAGGTTGCAGTGAGCCGAGATCATGCCACTGCACTCCAGCCTGGGCAACAGAGCGAGAATCCATCTCAAAAAAAACCACAAATAAACAAATAAAAAGCATAATAAAAGAAACAAAATGTTAAACACCAAATGTTTGTATCTAAGTGTAAGTGGTAACAGAATTTATTTTGAGGTGAAAAGAAACTCAAGTAAGTAAATGTGGAAGGCTAGAAGAGTTAACTTATGCTATTATTTGTATTTCATAAATGTTTAATATTAAGTATTCTTTAAAATATTAAATATTCTTAAAAATTTCAGATAAAATATTTATATTTACTAAAATCTGGCTGGGTGTGGTGGTGCATGCCTATAGTCCCAGCTACTTGGGAGGCTGAGGTGGGAGGATCATTTGAGCCCAGGATTTCGAGGTTACAGTGAGCCGTGATCATGCCACTGTACTCCAGTCTGGGTAACAGAGCAAGCCCTTGTCTCTGAAAAATTAATTAATTAATTAATTAAAATCTGCCACCTCTTCATGGTCCTGGAATCCACCTCACATTCACACCTATATTGATACTTGTGAGCATGAGATGGCTGTATTGTAGACATTGTTTTGCTAGAGCACATCACATTAAAAATATATATATAGTTGCCTAGAAGACACTAATGAGTGGTCACATACAAGTGTAACAACCAGGAGGTAATCTTGCCAGACAAGGCAAAACTGTGAAACAGATTAAAATATGCTTCATCAGGCCGGGCACAGTGGCTCATGCCTGTAATCCCAGCACTTAGGGAGGCTGAGGCGGGAGGATCACCTGAGGTCAGGAGTTCGAGACCAGCCTGGCCAACATGGCGAAACCCCATCTCAACTAAAAATACAAAAAGTAGCCAGGCCTGATGGCAGGCGCCTGTAATCTCAGCTACTGAGGAGGCTGAAGCAGGAGAATCACTTGAACCCGGGAGGCAGAGGTTGCAGTGAACCGAGATTACACCACTGCACTCCAGCCTGTGTGACAAAGCCAGACTCTGTCTCAAAAAAAAAAAAAAAGCTTCATTGCTGTTCTTAGTGGAATGATAGGACATGTGAACCAAATACAATACAGCATAATGAAGACAAAGGCATAATTACTGGAATAATAGCACATAAGAACCAAATACAATACAGCATAATGAAGGTGTAATAAAAATATTAGCAAATTGTTTTGCAAAGTTTTAATCACAATTGGTTAGTCAAAAGTAATACAGGTCATACTACTGTTCCGGAAAGGTTTTCTTTCCTTTTTTTTTTTTTTTTTCTTTTGAGGCAGGGTCTCACTGTAACCCAGGCTGGAGTGCAGTGGCACGACCATAGCTCACTGAAGCTTCGAACTCCTGGGCTCAAGCAATCTTCCTGCCTCAGCCTTCCGAGTAGGTTGGACCACAGGTGTGTGCCACCACACCAGGCTGGTTTTTATGTTTAGTAGAGTCTGGGTCTCATTGGTCTCCAACTCCTGGGCTCAAGCCCAAGTGTGATCCACTTTACCCAGCTCTGAAAGGTTTTCTATAGATCACATTTTTGTAAGCTAACAAATTTTTTTTTTTTTGAGATGGAGTCTTGCTCTCTCACCCAGGCTGGAGTGCAGTAGCGTGATCTTGGCTCTCTGCAACCTCTGCCTCCTGGGTTCAAGTGATTCTCCTGCCTCAGCCTCCCAAGTAGGTGGGATTACAAGCATGCACCACCATGCCCGGCTAATTTTTGTATTTTTAGTACAGACGGGGTTTCACCATGTTGGATAGGCTGGTCTTGAACCCCTGGCCTCAGGTGATCCACTCGCCTTGGCCTCCCAAAGTGCTGGGATTACAAGAGTGAGCCACCGTGCCCAGCCACAAATTTTCTCATGGCTAATTATGTTAGAATCATATACTCTTTTTATAAGTCATTCAGTGCTAATAGCCTTCTAAAGTATAGTAAATTGGAACAAGCCCTCCGGAAAACAATATGGTGTTTTTCAGTAACATTGAACACATGCGGCCAGGTGCGGTGGCTCACACCTGTAATCCCAGCACTTTGGGAGGCCGAGGAGGGCAGATCACAAAGTCAGGAGATGGAAACCATCCTGGCTAACACGGTGAAACCCCGTCTCTACTAAAAATACAAAAAATACAAAAAAAAAAAAAAAAAAAAAATTAGCCGGGCGTAGTGGTGGGCGCCTACAGTCCCAGCTACTTGGGAGGCTGAGGGAGGAGAATGGCATGAACCCAAGAGGCGGAGCTTGCAGTGAGCGGAGATCGCGCCACTGCTCTCCAGCCTGGGCGATAAAGCGAGACTCCGTCTAAAAAACAAACAGACAAAAAACACTGAACACGTGCAATTTCTATGACCCAGCAATCCCACCTGAGGAAGACACTCAGGAGAAACTTGCATGAGTAAGCTGGGTGTGGTGCCTCATGCTTCTAATCCTAGCACTTTGGGAGGCCTAGGTGGGAGGATCGCTTGAGCCCAGGAGTTCAAGACCACCCTGGGCAACATATTAAGACCCAATCTGTACAAAAAATAAACAAAATTAGCTGGACGTGCACACACCTCGAGGCACACACCTCGAATCCCAGGTACTTGGGAGGCTGAGGTGGGAGGATGGCTTGAGCCTGGGAGGTTGAGGCTGTGCTAAGATCACGCCACTGCACTCCAGCCTGGGTGACAGTGAGACTCCGCCCCCCAAAAAAAAGAAAAAAATGAGGCTGGGTGCAGTGGCTCACACCTGTAATCACAGCACTTTGAGAGGCTGAGGCGGGCAGATCACCTGAGGTCAGGAGTTCAAGACCAGACTGACCAACATGGAGAAACCCCGTCTCCACTAAAAATACAAAATTAGCTGGGTGTAGTGGTGCATACCTGTAATCCTAGTTACTCAGGAGGCCAAGGCAAGATAATCGCTTGAACCCGGGAGGCGGAACCCGGGAGGCGGAGACCTGTGATCATGCCATTGCATACCCGCCCGGGCAACAAGAACAAAACTCTGTCTCAAAAAAAAAAGACACATATATAAGAATTCTCACAGCAGTACTGTGAACATTCTCAGTTACTGTGATGCTCCAATAGCCACTGGAAACTTTAAAAAGAGACTATCATTTAATGTCATAAATGATAATTTACAACATAAAATTCAGGACAGTAGTTACTTCTGAAAGTAAGAAAGGAAATGAGATTGAGAAAAGGTATGTAGTTAATCAATGATATTATAATAATTTTCCTTTAAGTAGGATGGTAGGTATATGGATGCTTTTTATATCTGTGTGTATAAAATATTTGCTAACAATTGTAATATTTCTTATCAATACGTTAAATACCAATACATTGCTGGCCGGGCACGGTGGCTCACACCTGTAATCCCAGCACTTTGGGAGGCCAAGGCAGGCAGATCACGATGTCAGGAGATTGAGACCATCCTGGACAACATGGTGAAAGCCCATCTCTACTAAAATACAAAAAATTAGCTGGGCATGGTAGTACGTGCCTGTAGTCCCACCTACTTGGGAGGCTGAAGCAGGGGAATCGCTTGAACCCAGGAAGTGGAGGTTGCAGTAAGCCGAGATTGCACCACTGCACTCCACCCTGGTGACAGAGAAAGACTCTGTCTCAAAAAAAAAAAAAAAATTAAAAAAAAAAACCAATATATGGCTGGGCGCAGTAGCTCACGCCTGTAATCCCAGAACTTTGGGAGGCCGAGGTGGGCGGATCACGAGGTCAGGAGATCGAGACCATCCTCGCTAACATGGTGAAACCCCGTATCTACTAAAAATACAAAAAAATTAGCTGGGCATGGTGGTGGGCGCCTGTAGTCCCAGCTACTTGGGAGGCTGAGGCAGGAGAATGGCGTGAACCTGGGAGGCAGAGCTTGCAGTGAGCTGAGATCGTGCCACTGCACTCCAGCCTGGGTGACAGAGCAAGACTCCATCAAAAAAAAAAAAAAAAAACCAATACATTAAAATAATATAAATGTCTTGAAAGAACACAGTGAACACAGTTTGAAATGTGATTTAATATAAACATTGGCATTCAAAATAAGTCATGCCATGGAAATATGCCCATGATATGTTCACATGAATAAAGGAAGTTGCAGAACGTATATATCGTTTGAGCCATTTTTGAACAAAGAAATCTCTATGTGTGTCTATATCCAGGTATGATATATGGTTATATATCTATGTCTATATATCTATATAAAAAAGGAAACATTATTCATTTATTTATTTACTTATTTATTTTTATTTTTTTGGGACAGGGTCTGGCTCTGTCTCTGTCCAGGCTGGAGTTTCGTGGTGTAATCTCAACACACTACAATCTCTGCCTTCTGGGTTCAAGCGATGGGATTTTCGTGTGAGCTATTTTTAATCTTATAATGGAAAAAGTGGGAGAAATTTATATTACTAAGCGATATGATTATAGTATAAGAACTGTGGCAATATTTGACTGAATTGTCCCCTTCCTCCTCCTAGAAATTATGCAAAGTGATAGGGAGATATGGTGGCGAGGGGGGGAATGAGGCAGAAATCCCATATTCAACAAAACTAGAAGACAAAAAGTCACTGGAAACTCCAAGACCTGCACAAGGGCTACCAAAGTTACATGGGAAGAGGCACATGCAGATCCCAGAAAACACCAGCAAAAACAGACTCTCTGAAGATGAGCTGTTCATGCCACAGTGCAAAAATGTGTTGTTTGAAACAAGCAGAGCAGAGCAGGGATACAAAGAACTGAGGGCAAGCCTCAATCAAGCAGAAAGGGAGTGGAAACCCTTGTAACCCAAGGGGTAAAGGGCATCTCTCCTGGCCTGAACATCTTATGGGCAGAGTTAAGGTCCCAACACCCAGCTCACCCTCCTAGGAAGGGCGTGGGAAAACAATCAGTCTTCCAAGTAAATTCAGTGTGTGTCTCCAACATTCTGTTTTGGCCAGCACAGAAGCTCACGCCTGTAATCCAAACACTTTGGGAGGCCAAGGCGAGAGGATTGCTTGAGCCCAGGAATGCAAGACCAGCTTGATTATCATAGCAAGACTCTATCTCTCTCTCTCTTTTTTTTTTTTTTTTTTTTTTTTTTTGAGACGGAGTCTCGCTCTGTGGCCCAGGCTGGAGTGCAGTGGCACAATCTCAGCTCACTGCAACCTCTGCCTCCCAGGTTCAAGCGATTCTTCTGCCTCAGCCTCCCAAATAGCTGGGACCACAGGTGCCTGCCACCATGCCCAGCTAATTTTTGTATTTTTAGTAGAGATGGGGTTTCACCATGTTGGCCAGGATGGTCTCGATCTCTTGACCTTGTGATCTGCCCGCCTAGGCCTCCCGAAGTGCTGGGATTACAGGCATGAGCCACCTAGTCTGGCCTGGAGACAAGGTCTTTAAAGAGGTGATTATGTTAAAATGAGGTGTTCAGAGTGAGCCCTAATCTAATGTGACCGGTGTCCTTGTAAGAAGAGAAAATTTGGACATGGAGAGACATCAGAAACATGTGAGTGCGCCGGGCACGGTGGCTCACACTTGTAATCCCAGCACTTTGGGAGGCCGAGGTGGGCAGATCACTTGAGGCCAGGAGTTCAAGACCAGCTGGGGCAACATGGCAAAACCCTGTCTCTAATAAAAATACAAAAATTAGCCCGGTGTGGTAGTGCATGCCTGCAATCCCAGCTATTCGTGAGGCTGAGGCAGGAGAACTGCTTGAACTGGGAGGCAGAGGTTGCAGTCAGCTGAGATTGTGCCACTGGCACTCCAGCCTGGGCAACAGAGCGAGACTCTGTCTCAAAAAAAAAAAGATCTGGGCCGGGCGCAGTGGCTCATGCCTGTAATCCCAGCACTTTGGGTGGCCGAGGCTGGTGGATCACCTGAGGTCAGGAGTTCGAGACCAGCCTGGCCAACAGGGTGAAACCTCGTCTCTACTAAAACAACAAAAATTAGCAGGGTGTGGTGTCGTGCACCTGTAATCCCAGCTACTTGGGAGGCTGAAGCAGGAGAATCGCTTGAATCCGGGAGGCGGAGGTTTACAGTGAGCCAAGATCCCTGCACTCCAGCCTGGGCGACAGAGCGAGATTCTGTCTCAAAAAAAAAAAAAAACTGTCTGAAAAAAAACTTAATGAATTATTTCCAAGAAGGACAAACAAAAATACAAATATAGAGATTCATGGAAAAGATGACAAAATAAGGCAAGACAAAACTGACAAAATCCAGGAAAGAAGCAGAAGGGAGCTGGGCACAGTGACTCACACCTGTAATCTCAGCAATCTGGGAGGCCAAAGCAGAAGGACTGCTTGAGGCCAGGAGTTCAAGACCAGCACAGGCAACAAACTGAAGCACTGTCTCTACAAAACATCAAAAAATTATCCAGGTGTGGTGACGAGTGCTTGTGGTCCCAGCTACACAGGAGGCTGAGGCAGGAGGAAAGCTTGAGCCCAGGAGGTTGAGGCTGCAGTGAGACATGTTCGTGCCACTGCACTCCAGCTTGGGCAACAGAGTGGGACCCTGTCTCAGAAGGAAAAAAAAAAAAAGGATGTAGAAGGAAAACACATAACTATCACACTGGGCATGGTGGCACATGCCTATAATGCCAACTACTCAGGAGGCTGAGGCAGGAGGATCACTTGAGCCTAGGCGTTCAGATCCAACCTAGGAAACATATTGAGACACCATCTCCAAAAAACAGGTAAAATAACCATCACAGAAGTGAATATGAAGCTAAAAAGAGGAAAAATAAAAGTGGACACTAGGAAAAATATATTAACCAATATGGATGATAAAAATGAGAAAAGCAAATAATATAAACAAAAGGAATTAAATGAAATTAGAGAAAAAATGATAGTTGGCGGGGTGCAGTGGCTCACGCTTGTAATCCCAGCACTTTGGGAGGCCAAGGTTGGTGGATCACCTGAGGTCGGGAGTTCAAGACCAGCCTGGCCAACATGGTGAAACCTGTCTCTACTAAAAATACAAAAATTAGAATTTGCGAGGCGAGGTGGTGCACACCTGTAATCCCAGCTAGGAGGCTGCGGCATGAAAATTGCTTGAACTTGGGAAGGGGAGGTTGCAGTGAGCTGAGATGGCACCATTGCACTCCAGCCTGGGCGATAGAGTGAGACTCTATCTCAAAAAAAAAAGACAGCTGTAGAGGACAGACCAAAGAGAGCCAACATGCACAATTGAAATTTTCAACGAAGATAACCCAAACATTAGAACAAATAAGTATTTAACTGGGTGTGGTGACTTGAACCTGTAGTCCCAGCTACTAGGTAGGCTGAGGTAGGAGGATCACATGAGGCCAGGAGTTCAAGGCTAGCCTCAGCAACAGAGTAAGACCCCATATCTCTAAAAATAAATAAATAAATAAATAAATAAATAAATACATATTTAAAGATATAGAGGCTGGGCGTGGTGGCTCATGCCTGTAATCCTAGCACTTTGGGAGGCCAAAGTAGGAGGATCACTGGAGGTCAGGAGTTCGAGACCAGCCTGGGCAACATGAGACCCACCACCCCCCCGCCCACCCCAACCCCTGTCTCTACAATAAAACAAAAAAAATTCACTGGGCGTGGTGGCACACACCTGTTGGGAGGCTAAGGTGGGAGGATAGCTTGAGCCCCAGGGTGGAAGCTGCAGTGAGCTGTGATCATGCCACTGCACTCCAGCCTGAGCAACAGAGCAAGACCCTGTCTCAAAAAAACAAATGAATAAAGTTATGAGCCAGCGATTTTTTTGTTTTAAAACAAGCCAAGCCATCATTCACACACAAAGGCTACAAACGATAGTTTTGAACATACAGGAATTCTGGGGATATTTTTCCCATGAGAATATTTTTCTTTTTTTTGAGATGGAGTTTCATCTTGTTGCCCAGGCTGAAGTGCAACGGCGCGATCTTGGTGCACCGCAACTTTTCGCCTCGTAGGTTCAAGTGATTCTCCTGCCTCAGCCTCCCGTGTAGCTGGGAATACACGCCTGGCTAATTTTGTATTTTTAGTAGAGACGGGGTTTCTCCATGTTGGTAAGGCTGGTCTTGAACTCCTGACCTCAGGTGGTCTGTCCACCTTGGCCTCACAAAGTGCTGGGATTACAGGCATGAGCCACTGTGCCTGGCCTTGCATGGGAATATTTTTCTTGAGGACACTGCTAATGAATAAACATTACTCACCAATGGATAGCAAAGGGAACTTCAGCAAAGGGACAAGCAAGAGCATTGAGTGTACATCATTGCAAAACTAAGACTAAATAAACCCAGGTTTGGGGGCGAAAAAACAGAATGTAAATGTTACCTACTCTGACAATATAGAAATGATGCAATAGAACAATTAGGAGGACAAAGATTATGGAATAAATGAAGTAGGGTGAGTTTTTGCAGGCTGTTTCATCTATAATAACCGAGAATTAAAAGATTATTTAAATCACATTTAATTAACAGTGTAAGAATAATATTAAGAAAAACAACATTGCTGGCTGAAATCAGATAATAGGTCAATCATGGTGGCTGACACCTGTAATCCCAGCACTTTGGGAGGCTGAGGCAGGAGGATCACTTGAGGCTAGCTACTTGGGAGGCTGAGGTGGGAGGATCACTTGAGCCCAGGAGTTAAAAGCTGCAGTGAGCTAATGATTGTGCTGCTACACTTTATTTAGCCTGGGTGACACAGTGAGACTGGAAAAAAAAAGGGCCAGGTGTGGTGGCTCATGCTTGTAATCCAGGCAGGCAGATCACTTGAGGTTAGGAGTTTGAGACCAGCCTGACCAACATGGAGAAACCCCCATCTCTACTAAAAATACAAAATTAGCTGGGCATGCTGGTGCATGCCTGTAATCCCAGCTACTCTGGAGGCTGAGGCAGGACAATCGCTTGAACTCGGGAGGTGGAGATTGCAGTGAGCTGAGATCGTGCCATTGCACTCCAGCCTGGGCAACAAGAGTGAAACTCTGCCTCAAAAAAAAAAAAAAAAAAAAAATAGAATTCTTGAATCCATACTGATACAAATTCATTCATTCAGTCAGTCATTCATGGAGGAGAAGGGAAAGTTCTTCCTTACAGCAGAATTTCAACCAATAAATGTATAATGAATGATGAAAGCAGAAAATTGGCCAGGTGCAGTGGCTCGCTCCTGTAATCCTAGCAATTTGGTAGGCCAAAGTGGGAGGATCACTTGAGGCCAGGAGTTCAAGACCAGCCTGAGCAACATAGCTTTTCAGAGAACTTGTCTCTGAAAAAAAATTAGCCAGGCACGATGGTGGATCACTTGAGCCCAGAAGGTCGAGGCTGCAGTAAGCAGTGATTGCGCCACTGCACTCCAGCCTGGGCACCAGAGTGAGACTCTATCTCTTAAAAATATATAAAAGAAAAAATTAATAGAAAATTACCACTTGCAAACGGTTAGGTCTGAGATTTGACTTTACCCTACTTACAAACTAATACGTTAGCCTCTTGCTTGTTTTATGGATGTGGCCTAAGAAAGAAGACTCCTGGCCAGGCGCGGTGGCTCCAGGCCTGTAATCCCAGGACTTTGGGAGGCCGAGGCAGGTGGATCATGAGGTCAGGATATCGAGACCATCCTGGCCAACATGGTGAAACCCCGCCTCTACTAAAAATACAAAAATTAGCTGGGTGTGGTGGTGCATGCCTGTAGTCCCAGCTACTCAGGAGGTTGAGGCAAGGAGAATCGCTTAAACCCAGGAAGCAGAAGCTGCAGTGAGCCGAGATCATGCCACTGCACTCCAGCCTGGGTGACAGAGCAAGACTTTGTCTCAAAAAAACAAAAACAAAAACAAAAACAAAGAAACAAGTCTCCTGTGTCAGAGACAAAGAACTTTATTGCTTACAGCACAGCAAGCAGTGTGGGCAGTAGGATATTTGCATCAGTTCCCCTTTCCCTCCAACTTCCATGGGGTAACACAATGTGGCCCAGATGGATGCCTCAAAGATGATGGGTTTGGATCACAGCTAAGGAACACTCAGCTCGGGGAATCTATTGCTTTTGTTGTTGTTGTTTTATTGCTTTTTATTATTTAGTTATTTTTTATTTTTTAGAGATAGAGTTTCACTCGTCGCCCAGGCTGGAGTGCAATGGCGCTATTTTGGCCCACCGCAACCTCTGCTTCCTGGGTTCAAGCTATTCTCCTGCCTCAGCCTCCTGAGTAGCTGGGATTACAGGAATGCACCATCACGCCTGGCTAATTGTGTATTTTTTTAGTAGAGACGGGGTTTCTCCATGTTGGTCAGGCTGGTCTCGAACTCCTGACCTCAGGTGATCTGCCCACCTCGGTGTTTTATTGTTTTATTTTTGTAGAGATGGGGTCTCACCATGTTGTCTAGGCTGGTCTTGAACTCCTGGCCTCAAAGGATCCTCCCACCTTGGCCTTCCAAAGTGCTGGGATGGCTTTGCACGGTGGCTTACACCTGTAATCCCAGGACTTTGGGAGGCCGAGGGGGTAAATCACCTGAAGTCAAGGGTTCGAGACCATCCTGGCCAACATGGTGAAGCCCTGTCTGTACAAACATACACAAATTAGCTGGGCATGGTGGCGGGAGCCTGTAGTCCCAGCTACTCAAGAGGTTGAGGCAGGAGAATCACTTGAACCCAGAAGGTGGAGGCTGCAGTGAGCCGGTATTGCACCACTACACTCCAGCCTGGGCAACAGAGTGAGAGTGAGCAGAGTGAGACTCCACCTCAAAAAAAAAAAAAAAAAAAAAAAAGGGCTAGGATTATAGACATCAGCCACTACACCCAGCTGAAATCTATTGTTTTCATACCAAGTAGTGAGCGGGCAAGCCTGCTCTTTGTCCAGGAAGAAACATTTAACTTGTCTCTGAAGATTAGCAGCTGTATAAACAACCCTGAGAAAAGCCCCAGATAAAGAGCATTCTTGGGCCTTGCATTCTTGGCACACACAGCAAGACATGTAAGCACACAACAGATCCATGGAGGACTTTCAATACAAAGATCACAGTAATAATTGTTTCAGGCAAAAATTATTGATGGGCTGGGTACAGTGGCTCATGCCTGTAACCCCAGCACTTTGGGAGGCTGAGGCAGGAGGACTGCTTGAGCCCAGAAGTTTGAAACTCACCCAGACAACATAGCATGACCTTCTCTCTACAAAAAAAAAAAAAAAAGTTTTAAATTAGCCAGCAATAGTGGTGCACGTCTGTAGTCTCAGCTACTCAGGAGGCTGAGATAGGAAGCTGAGCCCAGGAGGTTCAGGCTGCAGTAAGCTGTGTGATTGAGCTACTGCACTCCAGCCTGGGCGACAGGGTGAGACCCTGTCTCAAAAAAAAAAAAAAGAAAAAAGGGATGCTTAAATTAGTAGGCATTGTTATGATGAAAAACAGAACAGTCACATATTTTCCCATAAGATGCTTATTAAATGCTTATTAAATACAAAGAAAAACTACTAACTTTAAAGTAGAGCAATCTGGCAAATATTAACCAAGTGAACAAAGTTAACATCACCAGGAATGGGAAAAACTGACATCATGTGACTCTTCCTATGATGCCTTGAAAAGGACACGTTAATTTCTCTGGTGTTCTTGCCAAAAATGAATAACCTGCTTTTTTTTTTTTTTTTTTGATAAGAGTCTCGCTCTGTCACCCAGGCTGGAGTGCAGTGGCGTGATCTTGACTCACTGCAATCTCCGCCTCCTGGGTTCAAGTGATTCTCCTGCCTCAGCCTACTGAGTAACTGGGATTACAGGCGTGCACCACCACGCCCAGCTAATTTTTTGTATTTTTAGTAGAGACGGTGTTGCACCATGTTGGCCAGGATGGTCTCAATCTCTTGACCTCACGATCCGCCCGCCTTGGCCTCCCAAAGTGCTGGGATTACAGGTGTGAGCCACTGTGCCCGGCCATAATCTGCATTTAAACATAAGGAAACATCAGGCCAGGCGTGGTGGCTCATGCCTGTAATCCCGGCACTTTGGGAGGCTAAGGCAGGCAGATCACCTGAGGTCAGGAGTTCAAAACCAGCCTGGCTAACATGGTGAAACCCCATTTCTACTAAAAGTACAAAAATTAGCCCGGCATGGTGGTGGGTGCCTGTAATCCCAGCTACTCTGGAGGCTGAGGCAGGAGAATCACTTGAACCCGAGGAGGCGGAGGCTGCATTGAGCAGAGATCATGCCACTGCACTCCAGCCTGGGCAAAAGAGCAACACTCTGTCTTTAAAAAATTTGAAAAAAAAAAAATCATAAGGAAACATCAAATAACCCTAAAGTAAGGGACAGTCTGTAAAATAACTGGCCAGTATTCAAAAAAATGCCAAGATCATTAAAGACTGAAAAATTGCAGAACTGTTCCAGACTGAAGAACATGACAACTAAATGTGAAATGTAATTTTGGATAAATAGAATCCTGGTCCAGAGATAGAAGATTCATGACATAATTAGCAATATTTGAATGAAATCTATAGATTGGATCCTGCATCAATGTAATTTATTATTCCTGGGTTAAATGTGATGTTTACACTGGGGGATCTGTGGGTAGAGTATGGGAATTCTTCTTACTGTTTTTTACAAATTCCTTCCATTTTTGAGACAAGGTCTCACTCTGTCGCCGAGACTGGGAGTGCAGTGCTGTGATTCTGGCTCACTGCAACCTCCGCCTCCTGGGTTCAAGCAATTCCACCTCAGCCACACAAGTAGCTGGGATTACAGGCGTGTGCCACCACACCTGGCTTTTTTTTTTTTTTTTGCTTTAAGTTCAGGGATATATGTGCAGAATGAGCAGTTTTGTTAGATAGGTATACATATCCCATGGTGGTTTGCTGCACCCTTCCACCCATCCTCTAGGGTTTTTTTGGTGGTTGTTTTTTTCTTTGAGACAGAGTCTCACTGTGTCGCCCAGGCTGGAGTGCAGTGGCTCCATCTCGGCTCACTGCAAGCTCCGCCTCTTGGATTCATGCCATTCTCTCACCTCAGCCTCCCCAGTAGCTGGAACTACAGGCACCCGCCACCATGCCCAGCTAATTTTTTTTTTTTTGTATTTTTAGTAGAGATGAGGTTTCACCGTGTTAGCCAGGATAGTGTCGATCTCCTGACCTTGTGATCTGCCCGCCTCGGCCTCCCAAAGTGCTGGGATTACAGGCGTAAGCCACTGCGTCCAGCCCCCATCCTCTAAGTTTTAAACCCCGCTTGCATTAGGTATTTGTCTTAATGCTCTCCCTCCCCTTGCTCCCACCCCCTGACAGGTCCCGTGTGTGATGTTCCCCTCCCTGTACGGACCCATGGGAAATGTTTCAAAAGTGAGAACTTCTTATACATGTTATTTAAAATGTTTTTCCCCCTTATCAAGAACACCTATTTATGTATTTAATATGCTTCCATCAGATGTCGCCTGGGAGACAAGTCTCGCTGTTGTTGCCCAGGCTGGAGTGCAGTAATGCAGTCTCCGCTCACTGCAATCTCCAACTTCCAGGTTTAAGTGATTCTCCCGCCTCAGCCTCCTGAGGAACTGGGATTACAGGCAGCCGCCACCATGCCCAGCTAATTTTTGTATTTTTAGTAGAGACGGGTTTCACTATGTTGGCCAGGCTGGTCTCGAACTCCTGACCTCAGGTGATCCACCCGCTTCAGCCTCCCAAAGTGCTGGGATTACAGGTGTGAATCACTGTACCTGGCCTTTATTATTATTATTATTATTTTTGAGGAATCTCGCTCTGTTGCCCAGGCTGGAGTGCAGTGACACGATCTCAGCTCACTGCAACCTCTGCTTCCTGAGTTCAAGCAATTCTCATGCCTCAGCCTCCCAAGTAGCTTGCATCACAGATGCACACCACCAGGCCAGGCTAATGTATTTTTACAGAGACGGGGTTTCACCATGTTGGCCAGGATGGTCTTGAACTCCTGACCTCAAGTGATCCGCCCACCTCAGCTTCCCAAAGTACTGGGATTACAAGCGTGCGCCACCATGCTTGGCCTCCTCATAACATTTTTAACAGCAGTTATAATAAATCCGCATGCACACCATGTAATGCCTATGGAACTAATAACTAGTCTTCTATCGTGCAGTGCTACTAGTCACATATATAGATGTTTTTGTGATTCTCAAATACACAAACCCACCTAAGAGCATCATATACCCAGATATTCACTGCAGTCTGAATAGCAGATTGCAAACAACTTAAACATCAGTCAGTAGGTGACCGGTTAGTTGTGTCATTCTTTTTGAGAAAGGGTCAGCTCCGTAGCCCAGGCTGAAGTGCAGTGGCAAGATCATAGCTGACTGCAACCTCCGCCTCCCAGATTCCAGCAATCCTCCCACCTCAGCCTCCCAAGTAGCTGGGATCACAGACGTGCACCACCACGCCCGGCTAATTTTTGTATTTGTTGTATAGATGGAGTCTCGCTATGTTACCCAGACTGGTCTTGAACTCCCGGGCACAAGTGATGCCCCTGCCTCATCCTCCCAAAGTGCTGGGATTACAGGCGTGAGCCACCCAGCCCTGGCCCCTAGTTGAGTCATTCTTACAAAGAACATCACGCAGCTGTTACCGAGGACTTCCCATTAGTCTTGATATGGCACAATCTCCAAGACAATTAAAGTATAACACACCCTGCAGTGTGTATTATGAATTGCCATTTGTGTGGGGAAATGATTATATTCATATGTAAGTTTATAAATTCAGAAAGCATTCCGAAAATTCATAGAGTACCCAGGGGTAACTTTGCTTGTCTCTAGTGTTGAACTAGAAGTGGGAGGAAGATTTAATTTTCACTACATGCCCTTTGGTGCCTTTTGAATTCAGAACAATTTCCGTTATTTATTAAAAATAAAATACGGCCGGGCGCGGTGGCTCACGCCTGTAATCCCAACACTTTGGAAGGCCGAGGCGGGAGGATCACTTGAACTCAGGAGTATCACTTGAGCTCAAGAGTTTGAGACCACCCTGGGCAACATAGTGAGACCCTGTGTTTACAAAAAGAAAAATAAAGTAAAATACCACGTGTTACTGAATCCCTGGTATTTGGCGGGACACTGGATACTGGAAACAATTGTGGAGCTCTTTGGAAATTTACCTTAAAAGGGAGTCCGCTCAAAGGCAGGAATGACTCTACAAGGGTGAATTTTCAAATCTGCCATAGGGGCCTCGGGCCTCAGCAGCATCCAGAGCCCTACGGACGGGCAGGTTCTTACGTCTCAACTCCCATCGCACCAGTCCTGCAGCTTTCTAAAGGTATCCAGCACTTTCTACCTTGCATTCTATCTTCATCTTCGCTAGGCCTCACAGCACCGCATGATCCCGGGGGAGGGTGCTTATCAGACTCGCGTGTGGCCCCACGGCACCTAGGGCACCGTCGAGCACACGGTCCGGGAAGCTCCAATGAAACGGAACAAACCGCGAGATTAGGGGCGGTAGGAGGCCCACCCTACGCCTGCCCCCGCGGAGCACAAGCCCCGCCTGCGTCCCGAACTCCCGGGTCCGCAAAGCTGGGCCCCACAGAGCTCCAACGCCGGAACCAAGGAGCACGGAATGCCGGGAACAAGCTCCTCCCGTGCGCGATGACGACGAGGCCGCGGCGCGAAGGGTGGGACCGCAGGAGCCGTGCAGCCGCGGACCAATGAGCGGGCGCCGGACGACCTGTGGCCCAATGGCGGCGGCGCGCGGGCACGCTGGGGGCCGGCCAGACGGGCCGACTTTTCCAGAAGACCCGGATAGTTCCTCCCGGCCACGCCGCGCCGGCTCTGGGCACTCAGCATCGTTTCCTTTTCCTCCGCTGGAGCAGCTATGGCGGCGGTGAAGACCCTGAACCCCAAGGCCGAGGTGGCCCGAGCGCAGGCGGCGCTGGCGGTCAACATCAGCGCGGCGCGGGGTCTGCAGGACGTGCTAAGGACCAACCTGGGGCCCAAGGGCACCATGAAGATGTAAGGCGGGGCTGAACCGGAGGGCCGGGCGGGCACCGCGCGCCGCCGCGCACCTGGCGGGCCCGGGACCGCGGACTGGAGCCCGCCGCCTCGGGGCTGCGCAGCCGTCCTTCTCCGCGTCCTCCGGGGTCGGTCCTGTGTCCCTGCTAAGCCCCACCGTCCCGGCCATTTCTTCCCGCATCGATGCAGTCTCCGCGGAGAACAAAGCGGCTCTAGAGCGCGGCGTTCCCCGCCCTCTGGGGCTTCCAGGCACCCTGAGGACTCGGCACAATCTCTGTGGGGACGGGGTGGGCACTGCACCTGTCCTCCATCCTGCTGGAGATAACTAGCCCCACATCCCTGGCTCCCTAAAATCTGGGAAAAGCCCGTTTTCTAATGGGACTTTTAGTTATCGTTGAAAAAGTCATAGTCTGGTTCATTTCTGTCCTTTAAACAGGCTCGTTTCTGGCGCTGGAGACATCAAACTTACTAAAGACGGCAATGTGCTGCTTCACGAAATGGTGAGAGGTGCTCTGGGCTAGGTCAGAAAGGTCTTGATTTTCCGTAGAATGTTTTCTTTGTAGAAAGATTTGCAGTGTCCATTTTCAAGGTAGGAGAACATTCAGAAGTGGCGTGTAATCAGTAATAGTCCGGAGTGCCTGGAGTCTGACAGCCCTGCCTTTGAATCCCTGCTTTTTTGCCATTCACAGTCCGGGCTAAAGGGCTGTAATTGTATATTAAAGTTAATTATTTTAAAACTTGAAAAATTAAGAGAGGTTGATACAATCACATGGGCTAAATGCATGAGGATGATTTTTCTTTTCTTTTTTTTTTTTTTTATTAGACGAAGTCTCGCTCTGTCGACCAGCCTGGAGTCCGGTGGCACAATCTCAACTCACTGCAACCTCTCCCTCCCGGGTTCAAGCGATTCTTCTGTCTCAGTCTCCCAAGTAGCTAGGATTACAGGCTCGCGCCACTACGCCCAGTTGATTTTTGTATTTTTAGTAGAGACAGGATTTCACCGTGTTGGCCAGGCTGGTCTTGAACGCCTGACTTCAGGCGATCCCCCTGCATCAGCCTCCCAAAGTGCTGGGATTACCAGGCCCGTGCCCAGCTGGGTTTTCTCTTTTTAAAACAGCAGTTTCTCTGTTAGGTCTCATCTCTGTCTCCGACTGGAGGGGAGATAAATCTGTCTCTTTGCAAGTCTTAGGGATGGAGAATATTAGATTATTGAGGGGAGTATGCTTTTTACTCATGCCTAAATTCCCAAAACTTAGCAGTTCAAATCCAAGAAAAGGAAATTATTTCCTGCTGATTTGAGTTCAGAATAATATGTAGGGTTTTGCTAGTGGTATACCATGCCATCAACATCCAGAGGAAATTCTTTAGTAAGGACTTGCTAACCTAGGAGGTGTAGTTTTTGTTTTTAGTGGGCTCAGTGGTGTCCCGTGTTTGAAAAGTGGAGCCACAGTTAAACTTGACTTCAGAATTGTTTGGGGGCTAGGTGTGGTGGCTTATGCTTGTAATCCCAGCACTTTGGAAGGCCAAGGTAGGTGGATCATTTGAGGCCAGGCGTTCACGACCAGCCCTGGCCAACATGGTTAAAACTCCGACTCAACTAAAAATACAAAAATTAGCTGGGTGTGGTCCTGCACGCCTGTAGTCCCAGCTGCTTCAGAGGCTGAGGCAGGAGAATCGATCGCTTAAACCTGGGAGACTGAGGTTTCAGTGAGCCAAGATTGTGCCACTGCATTCCAGTGTAGGAGACAGAGTGAGGCTATCTCCAAAACAAAACAAAAAATTATTTGGGTTTTAGTGTGTGAGAAATACAGCGTAGGTAGAGAGAAGCACATTGAACATTTACAATTTAAGAAATAATTATAAAATGGACACACACAACCACCACTGTAGCTAATAAATTGTTGCTACCACCTCAGAAGTCTCGTCCCATTGGAACCTCTCTCCAATCTCCAGAAGTCTGTTTTTCAGTTTTCTTTGAAAAAATTACAAACCTACAAAAATAATTATAATGTGTGTGCCCTTTAGGAGATACCTGGCTTATTCTCACTAGAGCTCTACACTTGCCATAAAGAGGCAAGGATGTACAATTATGTGGTATTGTTAACTGGTAGCTCTGTCATCTTGAGTAAACTTCTACTGAGCCTCAAGCTTCCTCATCTGTAAAGTAGAGATAACCTGGGAAATAAATTACACATGAAGACGTTTCAATCATTATAATTGCATGTGCATGATAGTTAATCAAAGTAATTTGTAGCCAAACATTTGGGTAGCTTTTTCAAGTAGATAGCACTCAAAGAGGCCCTTCCTGCATTTTGTTTGTGGTATATTTAGACTGCTTCATATTGTTTTAAGTGATTCATTCTTTTTCTACTTTCAGCAAATTCAACACCCAACAGCTTCCTTAATAGCAAAGGTAGCAACAGCCCAGGATGATATAACTGGTGATGGTACGACTTCTAATGTCCTAATCATTGGAGAGCTGCTGAAACAGGCGGATCTCTACATTTCTGAAGTATGCACAACTCTTGTTTCTGTAATTTTTTTTTGTATATAGGAAGTGTCTGATATTTATACAAATTGATGTGCTGTTAATAGTAGCTGAGGTCATACAGTAGAATTAGGGGGCTTAAATCTGGGTCTTTATCCTGGTCTAAAACAAATTGTGACCTTGGACAGGTTATAGAACCTTTCTTGGCCTGAAAATAATTTTGTAATCAAGTTGCATTGCCTATGTGATTTGCATCTGTCTTTAGTGTAGATTAATAATTGAGATCTAAAAATGGAATGTTTAGGACTAGGCATATTTGTTAGGAAAAAGGCAACCAAAAGCTTATATTTGGATAAATTCCACTTTTTTAGCCCTGACTAGTTCCAAGGTTAAAGCAAACCTCAGTGAATATGAATGTATTGTCAGAATTTCCTGGAGAAAGAGAGCAGACATCTTTATTTTTATTAGTAAATGATGTGAGTTAGTTTGAGATTACCTATAGAAAAGATAGAATAGTCCAGGCGCAGTGGCTCACGCCCATAATCCCAACACTTTGAGAGGCCGAGGTGGGCGGATCACCTGAGGTTGGGAGTTCGAGACCAGTCTGACCAACATGGAGAAACCCCATGTCTACTAAAAATACAAAAATTAGCCGGGCGTGGTGGTGCATGCCTGTAATCCCAGCTACTTGGGAGGCTGAGGCAGGAGAATTGCTTGAACCCAGGAGGCGGAGGTTGTGGTGAGTCGAGATTGTGCCGTTGTACTCCAGCCTGGGTAACAAGTGCGAAACTCCATCTCAAAAAAAAAAAGAAAATAAAGATAGGATAATGCTACCATCTGTGAGTTGTTGGGACACAGTGTTGGTTTTGAAATGATTCAGAGTGGTTTGCACAGTGAACACCCAAGTGTGCTTTATAGTTCCCTTGGCTTTGACCCTGTGCTAGAGCATTCATTACCTGTTCATCTGCTCTGCATTGAAAGGAATATTTGTCCTTTTAAATGTATTCAGAAAGCCAGCACATTATATTACCTCGTGTTCGAAGGTATGATGATCCAGAACACTCCTTCAATAATTACCTGAACTTTATCATGAACTATGGTTGCACCTAATTGAAGATGCAAGTGTTAATGTGTGTTTATTTTAGGGCCTTCATCCCAGAATAATCACTGAAGGATTTGAAGCTGCAAAGGAAAAGGCCCTTCAGTTTTTGGAAGAAGTCAAAGTAAGCAGAGAGATGGACAGGGAAACACTTATAGATGTGGCCAGAACATCTCTTCGTACTAAAGTTCATGCTGAACTTGCAGATGTCTTAACAGAGGTATGTATTAAATTTTGTCTGTGTCTGGTGTAGTACACCTATATAGAAAATCTCTGATAGTAGAAACATGAATATGATTACCAATTTCAATTACAAGGTGCTGTGTAGGTTCATTTTTGTGGCAATGATACCTAATCTGTGTCTCTAAAAACGAGGAAATTAAAATAATAGTATACCTAACCAGGTTATAAAAGTAAAATTGAAGCTTTCTTTAAAAGGTTTATAAAGTGGAGATTTTTTTATTAGAAAGCTTCCAGTTACCAGTATTTTTAATAAAACAAGAGGAATGTTAATGTTAATTAATGTTTGGGAATTACAGATGGAGATTTCAGAAATGTAAATGACTTCAGCTGTTGCCTTTTACATATAATGTATTCTATTTGCTCATAGAAAAAGACTTAAATCAGTGTCGAATTGTAAAATGAAACTGTCTACTTTAGCCTTCTGAAAAGCAACATGTTTCTGCTGCAAATTGAATTTACTTAACGGTTATGCTTCTCCAATTGCAGGCTGTAGTGGACTCCATTTTGGCCATTAAAAAGCAAGATGAACCTATTGATCTCTTCATGATTGAGATCATGGAGATGAAACATAAATCTGAAACTGATACAAGGTAGGTGGTAGAAGACTGTGAAATACTAATGGGCATGGAGGCTCACACCTGTAATCCCAGCACTTTGGGAGGCTGTGGTGGGCAAATCACCTCAGGTCAGGAGTTCCAGACCAGCCTGGCCAACATGGGGAAACCCCGTCTCTATTAAAATTACAAAAATTAGCCAGGCGTGCCGGGCATGGCTGTAATCCCAGCTACTCGGGAGGCTGAGGCAGCAGAATAGCTTGAACCTGGGAGGCGGAGGTTGCAGTGAGCTGAGACCACACCATTGCACTCCAGCCTGGGTGACGAGCGAAACTCCGTCCCATTAAAAAAAAAAAACAAAAACAAAAAATAAACTGTGTTTAGAAATTTAGGGGTGCTTTGTACAATATAGATAGTTGGCTTTTTTTTTTTTTTTTGAGATGGAGTCTTGCTCTGTCGCCCAGCCTGGAGTGTACAGTGGCGTGATCTCGGCTTACTGCAAGCTCTGCCTCCCGGGTTCACACTATTCTCCTGCCTCAGCCTCCCGAGTAGGTGGGACTACAGGCGCCCGCCACCATGCCCGGATAATTTTTGTATTTTTAGTAGAGACGGGATTTCACCATGTTAACCAGGATGATCTCGATCTCCTGACCTCGTGATCCGCCCACCTCGGCCTCCCAAAGTGCTGGGATTACAGGCGTGAGATGGCAATTTTAAAAATATCTTTGGATATAAAATGTTATATATTTACCTGAAGATATAAGTTGGATAAACTGCTAGGAGAATATTGTTTTTAGTAATATTTTCTCCTGAAGTAAGGTGAATGTTATGTTTATGGTTAGAATGATTCTGAAAAGTGAACAACATCAGTCATTTGGCATTTATTGAATTGCTAGGTACAAAGCATAATGAGAAGTAGTACAGGAATTTAAAAAAATATTTTTTTCAAAGAGTTAGTTAGAAAACATGTTTGTTTTCCCTTTGGGGTGTGTGTGTCTGTGTGGAGAATGGAGTCTCCCTATGTTGCCCAGGCTGGTTTTAAATTCTTGGGATTAAGGTGTCCTCTCACTTGTGCCTCCGTAAGTGCTGGGGTTACAGGTGCTTGGTAGAAAACATGTTTTTAAAGGACGTCATCACAGTTTGACAGCCTACCAGTGAGACTATCTCTGCAGACTTTTCTGTACAGCGTAGGATCTTCAGGTAATTTAAGAAATAGGCCGGGCGCGGTGGCTCATGCCTGTAATCCCAGCACTTTGGGAGGCCAAGGCGGGCGGATCACGAGATCAGGAGATCGAAACCATCCTGGCTAACACGGTGAAACCCCGTCTCTACTAAAAATACAAAAGAATTAGCTGGGCATGGTTGTGGGTGCCTGCAGTCCCAGCTGCTTGAGAGGCTGAGGTAGGAGAATGGTGTGAACCCAGGAGGTGGAGCTTGCGGTGAGCCAAGATGGCACCACTACACTCCATCCTGGGCAACAGAGCAAGACTTCATCTCAAAAAAGAAAAATGTGACTGCGTGAAATATCAATACCTTCTCATTTCAGTGTTTAATATATTAAACACCCATCTGAAAATCAATAACCATAATTTTGTGTGTGTTTAAACAGCTTAATCAGAGGGCTTGTTTTGGACCACGGAGCACGGCATCCTGATATGAAGAAAAGGGTGGAGGATGCATACATCCTCACTTGTAACGTGTCATTAGAGTATGAAAAAACGTAAGTTTATAGCCCCTTAACAGTGAAATGGAGAAGCTTCGTATTGTAGGCGAGTTACTTTTTTGTGAAACTTTGTTTCCCACTGTAAGGACAATAATGCTCAAATTGGTTTGGGGGAGCTATAGGAAACAGTCTCTGAAGATGCATAAGGGGCAGGATTGGAGCTTAGTGAACTGTTAAATCTTAGGACTAATCCAGTTTCAGACGCTACTTTCTTAATGTTTCCCTGCTTTCTGTAACTTTTTTTTTTCTTAATAGAGAAGTGAATTCTGGCTTTTTTTACAAGAGTGCAGAAGAGAGAGAAAAACTCGTGAAAGCTGAAAGAAAATTCATTGAAGATAGAGTTAAAAAAATAATAGAACTGAAAAGGAAAGTCTGTGGCGATTCAGATAAAGGATTTGTTGTTATTAATCAAAAGGTGAGAATGAAAACTCAATGTATAAACTAAATAGTATGTATCCTTTTTACTTTTAAGGTGAAAGATGTTGAAATTAATTTTTATTTTTGTTATAGGGAATTGACCCCTTTTCCTTAGATGCTCTTTCAAAAGAAGGCATAGTCGCTCTGCGCAGAGCTAAAAGGAGAAATATGGAGAGGTATCCGAGTAATTTGACTTTTACTCATTTTGCAAGTGAATTGGGATTATTTCTTTTTCCTTATACTTTATTTTTGGGTTTTTCAACTGTATAGTTAATTGGCATTAACTATATTCACATTGTGCACCCCGTCAGCACTGTCCATCTCTAGGACGTTTTTCATCATCACAAACTGAAACTGTATACCCATTAAATAGTTACTCCCCATTTCTCCCTCCCCCTTGCCCCTTGTAAACATTATTTTACTTTTTGTTTCTGAATTCAATATACTTTTTTCCAAAGAGCTCCCCACGATAAAAAGCTTTTTTAAAAAATTTTTTATTTTATTATTATTTTTTGAGACAATCTTGCTCTTTTGTGCAGTGGCATGATCTTGGTTCATTGCGACTACCACTTCCTGGGTTCATAGGATTCTCAGCCTCCCGAGTAGTTGGGATTATGGGTGTCTGCCACCATGCCCACTGAATTGCTTTGTGTTTTTTTAGTAGAGATGGGGTTTTGCCATGTTAGCTAGGCTGGTCTCAAACTCCTGGCCTCAAGTGATCCACCCACCTCAACCTCCCAAAGTGTTGGGATTACAGGTGTGAGCCACCATGCCTGGCTAATAAAGAGCTCTTGTCCACCTTTTAGATTTCATTTGCTAACTTGGGGAGAGTGGTTTAAATGGAGGGTTAAGAGAAAAGACTAGATTTTAGCTGGTTGATGGCAAATGGAAAGGCTTAAAGTACATTTTAAAATTTAATTTTGTGTGTAATTCTGAAAAATTCCTTCCTAAAAATTACTGGTCTTATCTTTGAAATTCACTGGTAACATTGCTTATCCATCTCCCTTAAAATGCTATTTCAGGCTGACTCTTGCTTGTGGTGGGGTAGCCCTGAATTCTTTTGACGACCTAAGTCCTGACTGCTTGGGACATGCAGGACTTGTATATGAGTATACATTGGTAAGTGTATTTTTTTCTTAAAGGTAATAGAACCTTTTAGCTCGTGAATTATTTTTGTTTGTTTGTTTGAGGTGGGGTCTCACTCCTGCCCGGGCTGGAGTGCAGTGGTGTGATCACAGTTCACTGCAGCCTCATCTTCCTGGGTTCAAGTGATCCTCCCGCCTCAGGCTTCTGAGCAGGTGGGACCACAGATGTGTGTGCTACCATGACTGGCTAATTTTTTTTTTTGGTAATTTTTGTAGAAACAGGTTCATAATTGTGTTGCCCAGGCTGGTCTTAAACTCCTGGGCTCAGGCTGTCCTTCACCCTCAGCCTCCCAAAGTGCTGAGATTACAGGCATGAGCCACCGTGCCTGGTTCATGAAGTCTTTAGCAGAAAAATTAATTGAAATTCAGGATCACATTTTTGTTTATATACATTTTGAAGGTTTATATGTAGTAATGGGAAGCCATTGATGGGGAAAATCACATTTATGTGATTTTTCAAAAGGAGATAATTTGCTTTAATGTGATCAAGTTTGTTCCTTATTAATATGCTACTTGTCATTCTCTGTAAGTCCCTCTTCTCTCTTCACTCTGCACAAATCCTGTTTTTGAAAATCATATTTTTTCTACACATAGGGAGAAGAGAAGTTTACCTTTATTGAGAAATGTAACAACCCTCGTTCTGTCACATTATTGATCAAAGGACCAAATAAGCACACACTCACTCAGATCAAAGATGCAGTGAGGGATGGCTTGAGGGCTGTCAAAAATGCTATTGATGATGGTAAGATCCTCACTGTATTTCAATTCTTTTATATTGTTTTGCTGGTCTGAAAGGCATGGCCAAATACTGTGTTTTTATCAGTAGTTTACACAGCCAGACACCATGCAAAAGCAGTCTTCCCTTTAGAATGACTGATGGTATGCTAAGGTTTTTCATAGCATATCATTATTAAAGGTGAATACAAATAAATGAACTAATACTGATCTGTTGAAAGCTGCCAGTGGCTAGTGAAGCCATTCTGGTTGAACCATTCTCCTATTTGGTATGTTAGTCACTTGTATTTTGTCATAGTAAATTTGTAAGAAATTAATGGCTTTCATATGTATATTTTATTTGTTATTCATAATTAGTTCTGCAGTTTTCTTAGCATTTTTCCTTTTCCCCCATCCAACAGGCTGTGTGGTTCCAGGTGCTGGTGCCGTGGAAGTGGCAATGGCAGAAGCCCTGATTAAACATAAGCCCAGTGTAAAGGGCAGGGCACAGCTTGGAGTCCAAGCATTTGCTGATGCATTGCTCATTATTCCCAAGGTGTGCATGCTTTTAACAGTCAATCTTCCAAAAGATTCAGCTGATCAAACCTTTCTGATAATGTAGGATTTATTCATAAAGTGGATTTTGGATAAGCAAGTTTGATCAGTTTTCTTTCTGACTCTAGAACAGGTATTCCTCATCATCCAGATATATTTGGTTTCTCTGGGAGGCCTGAATAGCTGACATTGCAGATGGCAAGAGATAACCTGTAGTTTAATATTTGCAGTATTAGGGGTTATACTTGAGTACAAACTTGCTTTTTGCTTTTGTTTTAAACTGATATCATTGTTTTCTATTATATACCAGTTTTGATGTATAATTTATGACTGGTGTATTGCTGCTGGGTTTGGGGTAGTTGAGAGAGTTGATCAGTAACTTGTGTCTGGTATTCTCTGAAGGGAACATAAATGTTCTGTCTTTATGCAATGAGATTTTTTTTTTTTTTTTTTGAGACAGAGTTTTGTTCTTGTTTCCCAGGCTGGAGTGCAATGGTGCGATCTCAGCTCACTGCAGCCTCAGCCTCTCGAGTAGCTGGGATTACAGGCACCTGCCACCACACCCGGCGAGGTTTTTTTTTATTTTTAGTAGAGATGGAGTTTCACCATGTTGGCCAGGCTGGTCTCGAACTCCTGACCTCAGGTGATCCACCTTCCACGGCCTCCCAAAGTCCTGGGATTACAGGCGTGAGCCACTGCACCAGGCCGAGATTTTCTTTTTCTTTTTCTTTTCTTTTTTTTTTTTTTACTATCAGTTATTAGTTCCTGTTTTCTCAAGAATTAAATTTGTTTACTTTAGGTTCTTGCTCAGAACTCTGGTTTTGACCTTCAGGAAACATTAGTTAAAATTCAAGCAGAACATTCAGAATCAGGTCAGCTTGTGGGTGTGGACCTGAACACAGGTAAGAGAATGCAACTGTTGTAGAGGGAAAACTAGATGTAATACGTGTGAGTTGAAGCCAGGAAAGATTAAAAATGTTTTGCTTTGCAATTTGACACCAGTGCTGTTAGGGAACTCTGGGTTCTAAAATGGGATAAAATAGGATATTAATAAAAAATGGAATGACTAGGTATAATTAAGGGACGAGTAGACATGAGTAATTTGGGGATACAATTTTGGAGATGTTGAGTGGTGGTAGATGGTTCAGATTAATGTTGAAGGATTTTCATATTGCATTTGCCTTACTCAGTTTTTAATCAAGTACTATGATAAGAAAATAGATGTGGTGATTATATTCATGGGTGAAAACCAGCTAAAGATAGCAATTAATGCCAGGAAAAGGGGATCTAGAAATCTAGTGAAATGGTGACAGCTCTGATCTTAGGTTCCTGTAACAAAACAACACAAATTAAGTACAAAGTAGGAGATAACAGGTACCTCCATGCAGTATGTGCAAGACCTATTGTTGTCAACATTAATAGAAAAGGTTTCTAGAATGAGGGAAGTGATCAGTCCATTTTAGTCAGATTATAGTTGAAGTGCTATACTTCAGTATGAGTAAACAGAAATGTATCCAGAAGAAGAGAGGGGTGTTCAGGACTTCTAAGTATAAGTCAGACATTCATCAAATATTGTGGACGGGGGTCATGGTTTAGAGTAGAAAATTGGGCTAACAGAGAAGCTTTGAATTCTCATAGTTAATACTGGAGGAAATGAGTCATCAGTGATAAGCAAAGCTGCACACAATATTGTTCTTACTGACTGAACTTATTTTAAGATTTGGTTGCCTTTTAGGTGAGCCAATGGTAGCAGCAGAAGTAGGTGTATGGGATAACTATTGTGTAAAGAAACAGCTTCTTCACTCCTGGTAAGTTTGGGAAAATGAAAACTAAACTGTTAGAGAATCATACTTTTTTCATTTGGTGTTCTCTGTTTAGTTGCTCCTTTCCCCCATGAATAATGTGATCAGCTGGAAGTATGGAAACTGAACTAGCCCTCTGATGTGTAGAGGGGAAGGGGGAAATTTAATTGGATGTAATGTGTGCAGCTTGGTTGGAAGTGGGAAGTTGAGTCGAATTAGGGCTCCTAATCATCTGAGCCATCTTATTTTTGTCCCCCTTTCAGCACTGTGATTGCCACCAACATTCTCTTGGTTGATGAGATCATGCGAGCTGGAATGTCTTCTCTGAAAGGTTGAATTGAAGCTTCCTCTGTATCTGAATCTTGAAGACTGCAAAGTGATCCTGAGGAATACAGCTGTGGAATTTTTGTCCAAGCTTCAAATAATTTTGAAAGAAATTTTCCCATATGAAAAAAGGAGAGAACACTGGCATCTGTTGAAATTTGGAAGTTCTGAAATTATAGTATTTTTAAAAATTGCACTGAAGTGTATACACATAAAGCAGGTCTTTTATCCAGTGAACAGGATGTTTTGCTTTAGCAGCAGTGACATAAAATTCCATGTTAGATAAGCATATGTTACTTACCTTGTTATTAAATATTTCTTGAAAAGCAAATTTTAATGGTTTAATTTTATGTGGACGTATGTTAAATTATCCAACTACCCTATTGTTAAGCATTTGGTTTTAAAATTTTTATGCTAATATAAATGCTCAAGTAATTTAAAATATTGAAAGCATCCCTGTTGGTATAAATTTCTGAGTAAATGCATTGGATCAGTTGGACTTCGAACGCCTTTGAAATGGCTTTGCTAAAATGCTCCCGCCACAAAGTTGTAGGAAATGGGAAGAGGAGTCAACTAGAGGCAAGGGAGTTGAGAGAGCTGCAACTGTAAAGGGCAAAAACAGGCAGAGGTAAAAAGATGATGGAAGGTGTGGTGACTCTAAGGGCCACGGTTATTGGGTGAAATTTGAGATTGTAGGCCAACTGTATTTTCAAGCTTCTGAACTTAGGCAAAATATTCATCCCAAAGTCTCTAGCGTCATATTTTTCTCACCCAAATTACTACGTTTCCACGAGATTATTTATATATAGTTGGTCTATCTCTGCAGTCCTTGAAGGTGAAGTTGTGTGTTACTAGGCTGTGTTTTGGGATGTCAGCAGTGGCCTGAAGTGAGTTGTGCAATAAATGTTAAGTTGAAACCTTCTTTCTGTTCTTGCGATGGTATGACGCACAAAAGCAATCTTAAGGGGAATGAAAACTGTCCAAAGGTTCAGAAAAGTAGTGAAGGGGCCTCTGGAACGGCTGGGACCCTCAACGTGGTTTTCCTTAATTCCCTGGGCGGTCCTGAAGATGGTGTGGCCAGTCCTCCGTCTCGCTCCGTCAGTTTCCCCCTGCTGAACTGTTGGGTGCGGGGCGGGTGGTGGAGCAGCCTGCGCATGTGCATAGGGGTCGACTGCCGCTGCGGTGCATGAGGGCGCATGCGCAGCGGGGCCGTGGGTGTACGCGGCGCAGCGCGGCAGCCCTGATGGCCCGGCATGGGTTACCGCTGCTGCCCCTGCTGTCGCTCCTGGTCGGCGCGTGGCTCAAGCTAGGTCAGTGAACCGGCCGTCCATCCTGGGGGCGCTGGGAAGGGGATGGGGCGCTCCGCCCTGACGGAAGAGAGCCCTAGGCCCTTCTGCCGGCTTCCGGGATGCGGCTGCAGCGGCGGGCTGGGGAGGTAGCTCTCGGTGCGCGTGGCGCTTCACCGCCTTATACTTTTCAACTTCTTGCTGTGGAATCTTTCAAACCTAAAAAAGGGAAAGAGAGGCCGGGCGCGGTGGCTCGAGCCTGTAATCCCAGCAGTTTGGGAGGCCGAGGCGGGTGGATCACTTGAGGTCAGGAGTTGGAGACCAGCCTGGCCAACGTGAAACCCTGTCTCTACAAAAATACAAAAACAAAAAAACACAACTATCCGGGCGTGGCGGCGGGTGCTTGTAATCCCAGCTACTCGGGAGGCTGAGACAGGAGACTCGCTTGAACCCAGGAGGCGGAGGTTGCAGTGAGCCGAGATCGTGCCATTGCATTCCAGCCTGGGCGACAGATCGATACTTTATCTCAAAAAAAAAAAAAAAAAAAAAAAAAAAGACCGGACGCGGTGGCTCACGCCTGTAATCCCAGCACTTTGGGAGGCCGAGGCGGGCGGATCACGAGGTCAGGAGATCGAGACCATCCTGGCTAACACAGTGAAACCCCGTCTCTACTAAAAATACAAAAAATTAGCCGGGCGTGATGGCGGGCGCTTGTAGTCCCAGCTACTAGGGAGGCTGAAGCAGGAGAATGGCGTGAACCCCGGGGGGTGGAGCCTGCAGTGAGCGGAGATAGCGCCACTGCACTCCAGCCTGGGCGACAGCGAGACTCCGTCTCAAAAAAAAAAAAAAAAAAAAAGGAAAGAGGAGAATATAACGAGGAACGACCCCCGCCCCCACGTACTCCTCGGCCAGCTTAAATAGCTGCCAGTTTGTGGCCAGTCCTGCTCCTGCGGAATCGCACACTCCCCCTCTCCTGGAGCCATTTGAAAGTGGGTCCAGACATTATCCCATTTTATTCTAGGGATTTATTAAGCTTGAATAGTCAAACCGTTTCTCACCTAAAAAATTGACAGTGCTTCTTAATAATATATTCAGTCTGTTCAGATTCATCTATTATCTCATAAATGGTTTTTAACGTTTGCTGGCTGAATTAGGGACAAAATCTCATACATTGCAATTGTATGTTATTTCTTAATTCCGATTCAATCTGAGATTTCCCTACTTACTCCTTTTATTTATTTATTTATTTATTTTTGGTGGGGCGGGGGGCAAGGTCTCGACGTGTTGCCCAGGCTGGAGTGAATGGTTCCATCATAGCTGACTGCAGCCTCAAGCAATCCCTGCCTCAGTTTCCCAAAGTGCTGGGATTACAGGCGTAAGCCACCACGCCAGGATGATCCGTTTTTTCCCTTTGCAATATATTTGTGAAAGAAACTGAAAATGGGCCAGGTGAGGTGGCTCACGCTTGAAATCCCAGCACTTTAAGAGCCTGAGGCGGGCAGATCACAAGGTCAGGAGTTCGAGCAGCCTGCCCAACATGGTGAAACCCCGTCTCTACTAAAAATACAAAAAAATTAGCCGGGCGTGGTGGCGGGCGCCTGTAGTCCCAGCTATTCAGGAGGCTGAGGCGGGAGAATCGCTTGAACCCAGGAGGCGGAGGTTGCAGTTTTCCGAGATCGGGCCCCTGCACTCTGACCGGGGCAACAGAGCAAGGCTCCGCCTCACAAAAAAAAAAACAACAAAAAAACAAAAAAACAAAAATCAAAGACAAAACAAAACAAAAAAAACGAAAAACTGAACATGGATGAAATCACTGTGAGTGTGTCAGAATAAGAGATCCAAAGATAGGATCTTGAGGAACATCAAAAGACAAGGACTCTGCCTTGAAAGAAGTTGTAGTGCTTAGACATCCTTTCTTGGAAAGACACTGTGAAGTGGTGCATCAGCTGAAGCAGTATGGCTTATTGGAAACAGCACCGTAAAGAGACCTAAATCTAGTCCTGTCTCCTGCTAACCAGCTCTTTAAGTCATATTTCTTTTTTGGGTCTTGGTTTGCTCCTGTGGAATAAGGAGGTTGAAGCAAAGACCCTTTTTTATTTTTTATTTATTTATTTATTTTGAGACAGAGTCTTGCTGTGTCCCTCCAGGCTGGAGTGCAGTGGCGCGATCTTGGTTCACTGCAACCTCCGCCCCCCCAGGTTCAAGTGATTCTCCTGCCTCAGCTTCCGGAGTAGTTGGGATTACAGGTGTACACCATCATACCTGGCTTATTTTTGGTTTTGTTTGTTTCTTTGAGACGGAGTCTCGCTCCTGTCGCCCAGGCTGGAGTGCAGTGGCGTGATCTCGGCTCACCGCAGCCTCTGCCTCCCGGGTGCAAGCGATTCTCCTGCCTCAGCCTCCTGAGAGCTGGGATTCCAGGCACCTGACACCACGCCTGGCTGATTTTTGTATTTTTAGTAGAGACGGGGTTTCGCCATGTTGGCCAGACTGGTCTCCAACTCCTGACCTCAGGTAATCTACCCGCCTCGGCCTTCCAAAGTGCTGGGATTCCAGGTGTGAGCCATCGCACCTGGCCGGTCCTTTTTAATTCTATGATTTTCTGAGGCATTCATACAAGTCTAAAGGTGCTCATTCAACTATTTGGCAATAATTATGCACTTATGGCAGAGGCCAGGGATATACTGTCAAACATATATGTATTATATGCTTCTCTTCTGGCTCATATAATGGTGAGAATCACTAAGAACTGATAAGAGTTCAGTAAGTGGAGAGGAAGAGGCAGAGAAACAGCATGAGCAGAAGGATGGAAAGAAAGTGCTAGATGTATTTTAGGATAGAGTGTCTAAATTCACCTAGCTGGGACAAGGGCTTGTGTAGAAGAAGAAAAGGACTTGTGTAGAGGAAGAAAGAGGTAAGTGCAAATATACCATGTGTTCAACATTTCACCCATGCTATCTTATTGTTATTATTATCTTTTTATTTTTTATTTTTTGAGACAGGGTCTCACTCTGTCACCCAGGCTGGAGTGCAGTGACACAATGATAGCTCACTACAACCTTGAACTCCTGGGCTCAAGCAATCCTCCTGCCTTAGCCTCTGCACCCTGTCTCTGAGCCATTGCTCCTGGTTCCATGTTATTTTAATTGATACAGCTGCTACCTAAGAGATAGTGAGATATTATCCCTATTTTTCATACTTATTTTTTTCTTTTATTAATAAGCTATGGTCGTCCATAGATATCCCCATTTTTCAGATGAAGAAATTGAATCTCAGCTGGGCGTGCTGGCTCACACCTATAATCCCAGCACTTTGGGAGGCTGAGGTGGAAGGATCATTTGAGCTTAAGAGTTTGAGACCAGCCTGGGCGACATAACAAAACCCCATCTCTACAAAAAATACAAAAATTAGCCAGGTGTGGTGGTGCACACTTGTGGTCCCAGCTACTCAGGAGGCTGAGGTGGGAGGATTGCTTGAGCTGACGGGGGCAGAGGTTGCAGTGAACCCAGAGTGCACCACTGCACTCCAGTCTGGGTGACACAGCGAGATCCTGTCACGAAAAAAAAAAAAAGACAAGAAATTGAATCTCAGATTAAGTAATTTGCCTAAGGTTTCCCAGCAAATTAAGTGGCAGAACAAGAATGTGAAGCCAAACAAACAAAACGCAAAAGGAATTTTCTTTTTTTCTTTCTTTCTTTTTTTTTTTTTTGAGACAGAGTCTCGCTCTGTTGCCCAGGTGGAGTGCAGCGGCACAATCTCGGCTCACTGCAAGCTCCGCCTCCCGGGTTTACACCATTCTCCTGCCTCAGCCTCCCAAGTAGCTGGGACTACAGGCGCCTGCCACCACGCCCGGCTAATTTTTTTTTTTGTATTTTTAGTAGAGAAGGGGTTTCACCGTGTTAGCCAGGATGGTCTTGATCTGACCTCGTCATCCACCCGCCTCGGCCTCTCAAAGTGCTGGGATTACAGGTGTGAGCCACCGTGCCCAGCCCAAAAGGAATTTAAAGCCAGATTTTTAAGCCTCCACATTTTTTGTTGTGTTTTGTTATACCATCATGAGTATTGCATATGATCCAAATATTACCACTTGTTTTATATATATGCATGTATTACTGGTAACTCTCTTTTTTCTTTGCAGGAAATGGACAGGCTACTAGCATGGTCCAACTGCAGGGTGGGAGATTCCTGATGGGAACAAATTCTCCAGACAGCAGAGATGGTGAAGGGCCTGTGCGGGAGGCGACAGTGAAACCCTTTGCCATCGACATATTTCCTGTCACCAACAAAGATTTCAGGTACATCAGGTATTCTTCCAGGAGGAATGAAGACTCTCTCTAATCTCATTCTTTTTTCTTTCCTTTTTTTTTTTTTTGTTTTTTGAGACTGACTCCCTCTGTCACCCAGGTGCTGGAGTGCAGTGGCGCAATCTCACTCACTGCAACCTCCACCTCCCGGGTTCAAGCAATTCGCCTGCCGAGCAGCTGGAATTACAGGTGTTTACCACCACGCCCGGCTAATTTTTTTTTTTTGTATTTTTTTGGTAGAGACGGGGTTTCTCCATGTTGGCCAGGCTGGGCTCGAACTCCTGACCTCAACTATCTGCCCACCTCAGCCTCCCAAAGTGCTGGGATTACAGGCATGAGCCACTGCACCTGGCCTCATTCTTAATATCTAAAGGAAAACTAACTTGTTCACTGTCACGTGTCATCTTTGCAGTGTACTATGGGATATGTTATTCAGATGGAGAACCTGAAATCCAAAGAGGTTTGACTGACTCAGTTAGTGGATGAGCTTGGCCTGGAACTCAAATCCCTGGGCTCTTGAGCCAGTGCATTTTCCATTACACTGGGCATAGCACTGAGAAATATAAGCAAATGCCAGTCACTCAACAGAAACCTCTTCTACATGGGGAAGGGATTGGGAGAAGGGACATCATAGTAGAGAGTCCTTTAAATTCCCCTTATAGGCCAGGTGTGCTGGCCCACACCTGCAATGTGAGCACTTTGGGAGGCCGAGGTGGGAGGATTGCTTGAGCTCAGGAGTCTGAGACCAGGCTGGTAACATAGGGAGACCCTATCTCTGCTAAAATAAATAAATAAGTAAATAAGTATATAAATATACATACACACACATATATATATAAATATATATATATAACAATCCATCTTACCCTGACAATCTGCCCCCTGAAACTTACTAAACCATACCAAAGTATATGAAAATTCATTTTATTATTATTATTGTTATTGTTATTATTTTTTTGAGACAGGGTCTGGCTCTGTCACCCAGGCTGAAGTTCAGTGGTATGATCTCAGCTCGCTGCAGCCTCTGCGTCCCAGGCTCAAACCATCACCTGGGACTACAGGTGCACACTATCACACCCGGCTTATTTTGTTTTGTATTTTTGGTAGAGACAGGGTTTTGCCCTGTTGCCCAGGCTGGTCTCGAACTCCTGGGCTCAAGTGATCCTTCTGCCGTGGCCTCCCAAAATGCTGGGATTATAGGTGTGACCCACCATGCCTGGCCTTGAAAATCCATTTTATTTATTTGTATTTATTTATTTATTTAGAGACACAGTTTTCCTCTTGTTGCCTAGGCTGGAGTGCAATGGTGCGATCTCAGCTCACCACAACCTCCACCTCCTGGGTTCAAGCGATTCTCCTACCTCAGCCTCCTGAGTAGCTGGGATTACAGGCATGCACCACCATGCCCAGCTATTTTTTGTATTTTTAGTAGAGACAGGGTTTCTCCATGTTGGTCAGGCTGGTCTTGAACTCTTGACCTCAGGTGATCCACCTGCCTTGGCCTCCTGAAGTGTTGGGATTACAGCTGTGAGCCACCACGCCCGGCCAAAAATTCATTTTAAAAGCCCAATTTTTCACTTCTATTTGGTTCAGTGTTTTTCACCTCTTAAATGGAGTTAATAACAATAACACCTGTTACATCTGTCTCTGATGGTTGTTGTGAGATTAGATATGTGATGAAGGGCTGGATGCAGTGGCTCACGTCTGTAATCCCAACAATTTGGGAGGCTGAGGTGGGAGGATCACTTGAGCCCAGGAGTTCGAGACCATCCTGGGCAACACAGACCCCATCTCTACTAAAAATTAAAAAAAAAAAAATTAGCCCTTCATGGTAGCACACACTTGTAGTCTCAGCTAGTAGGGAGGTTGAGGCAGGAGGATCACTTGAGTGTGGAAGGTTGAGGCTGTAGTGAGCCATGATTGCACCACTGCACTCCAGCCTGGGCAACAGAGAGACATCCTTTCTCAAAAAAAAGAAAAAAAAAAAAAGATGTGCTGGAGACCTTTCAGAAAAGAGACACATTCCCCACCCTTAAATCTCCTGCTCAGTGGCTTTATTCATGATCTCCAAAAACAGGAGATAACTTACATGATCTTCAGCTGGTAAGTGTATGAACAAAATATGGTATGTCCATACAATAAGATACTACTCATCGATAAAAAGGGACAGACTACTAATGGCAACAACATGGATGAATCTCAGAAGCCTTTTGCTAAGTGAAGGAAACCTCCGCCAGATCCAGAAGACTACATACTGTATGATTCAAGTTATATGGTGTTCTGGGAAAGGCAAAACTATAGGGACAAAAAAACCTGGTCCGTGGTTGGTGAGTTGCAGGGAAATTTTTTTGGAGGTGACCGATGGAACTATTCTGTATCTTGATTATTGTAGTGACTATATGCTTTGTCAAACTCACAGAACTGCTGAGCACAGTGGCTCATGCCTGTAATCCCAACACTTTGGGAGCCCGAGGTGTGTGGATCACTTGAGCTCAGAATTTTTAGACCAGCCTGGGCAACATAGTGAGACCCCATCTCCGCAAAATTAGCTAGGCATGGTGGCATGCACCTGTAGTCACAGCTACTTGGGAGGCTGAGGAGGGAAAATTGCTTGGGCCCAGGAGGTCAAGGCTGCAGTGAGCTGTGATTATGCCACTGCACTGCAGTCTGGGTGACAGAGTGAGACCCAGTCTCAAAATATAAATAATTAAAATAAATCGGGAGGCTGAGGCACGAGAATCGCTTGAACCCAGGAGGTCGATGCTACAGTGAGCCATGATTGTGCCACTGCACTCCAGCCTGGGTGACAGAGTGAGACCTGGTCTCAAAAAAATAAATGATTGGTTGGGCGCGGTGGCTCACACCTGTAATCCCAGCACTTTGGGAGGCTGAGGCAGGCAGATCACAAGGTCAGGAGTTCGAGACCAACCTGACCAACATGGTGAAACCCCATCACTACTAAAAATACAAAAATTAGCCAGGTGTGCTGGCATACACCTGTAATCCCAGCTACTCAGGAGGCTGAGGCAGGAGTATCGCTTGAACCCAGGAGGTAGAGGTTGCAGTGAGCTGAGATCACGCCACTGCACTCAAGCCTGGGCCATAGAGTGAGACTCCGTCTAAAAATAAATAAATAAATAATTAATTAATTAAATAAAAAATAATTTGGGCACAGTGGCTCATGCCTGCAATCCCAGCACTTTGGGAGGCCGAGGCGGGCAGATCATGAGGTCAGGAGTTTGAGACCAGCCTGGCCAACATGGTGAAACCCGTCTCTACTAAAAAGACAAAAACTAGCGGGCATGGTGGTGTGCACCTGTAATCCCAGCTACTGGGGAAGCTGAGGCAAGAGAATCGCTTGAACCCAGGAGGTGGAGGTTGCAGTGAGCTGAGATTGCACCACTGCACTCCAGCCTGGGCAACAGTCTTTTTGAGACAGAGCAAGACTCTGTCTCAAAAAAAAAAAAAAAAATATTGGCCAGGTGTTGTGCCTCACATCTGTAATCCCAACACTTTGGGAGGCCACTTTGGGTGGATCACCTGAAGTTAGGAGTTCGAGACCAGCCTGCTAACATTGCGAAACCCTATCTTTACAAAAAATACAAAAATTAGCTGGGCGTGGTGGTATGCGTCTGTAATCCCAGCTACTTAAGAGACTGAGGCTAGAGAATCACTTGAACCTGGGAGGTGGAGGTTGCAGTGAGCTGAGATTGTGCCACTGCACTCCAGCCTGGGCAACAGAGTGAGACTTTGTCTCAAAAAAATAAATAAATAGGACAGGTGTGGTGGCTCACGCCTGTAATCTCAGCCCTTTGGGAGGCCGAGGCAGGTGGATCACTAGGTCAGGAGTTCGAGACCAGCCTGGCCAACATGGTGAAACCCTGTCACTACTAAAAATACAAAAATTACCTGGGCGTGGTGGCAGACGCCTGTAATCCCAGCTACTTGGGAGGCTGAGGCAGGAGAATGGCGTGAAACTGGGAGGCGGAGCTTGCAGTGAGCCGAGATCACACCATTGCACTCCAGCCTGGGCGACAGAGTGAGACTCCATCTCTAAATAAATACACAAATAAACAAACAAATAAAATAAAAAATTAATTAACCTCACAGAACTAAACACTGAAGAGAGTGAATTTTACTGTATGTGAATTCGTTGTATTCTAATTTAAAAGAAAATCACTCAGGCTTCAGGTTAATTCCTTGGCAATCATGAACACTCTGTGGTGTATAACTTACAGGACAGGGATATCTGAAGTTTCCTGGAGCAGGAGAAGATGGGGTGGGCACAGAACCTCACCAGCTGAACCAGCTGAACTATGTCTTTACAGGGATTTTGTCAGGGAGAAAAAGTATCGGACAGAAGCTGAGATATTTGGATGGAGCTTTGTCTTTGAGGACTTTGTCTCTGATGAGCTGAGAAACAAAGCCACCCAGCCAATGAAGGTGAGAGAACCTGGTCTTGCAGCTGAGGGGATAGGAGTGGGACCTGGACAGGGAATCCTGTGGGACATGGGTTACCTGGGACACAGTGGAGAATCAGACCTGAGAGGTGGAGGCAGAGGGGAAGCAAGAGAAACTCACCATGGAGCGTCAGATCAGTACACACTCCCAGGAAGTTAACCCTGAACCCAAGTTAGCTCTTGCCTAAATGTCCAAGTCAGGATAGGGTCCAAGGAACTTGAATCAAGAGATCACCTTGGTGGGCCAAGCGTGGTGGCTCATGCCTATAATCCCAGCACTTTGAGAGGCTGAGGTGAGTGGATCACCTGAGGTCAGGAGTTCAAGACCAACATGGCGAAACCCCGTCTATACTAAAAATACAAAAATTAGACAGGCATGGTGGCACGCTCCTGTAATCCGAGCTACTCAGGAGGCTGAGGCATGAGAATCGCTTGAACCTGGGAGGCAGAGGTTGCAGTGAGCCGAGATGGCGCCACTGCACTCCAGCCTGGGTGACAGAGTGAGACTGTGTCTCAAAAGAAAAAAAAAAAAGAGAGATCACCTTGGCAAGCCAACCTCTAATAAGGGTGGTAAGATGGGCTCTATAAAGATTCCAGTCTCAGCTGGGCGCAGCAGCTCACGCCTGTAACCCCAGCACTTTGGGAGGCCGAGGTGGGACAATTGCTTGAGCCCAAGAATTCAAGACCAGCCTGGGCAACATAGATCCCATATCTACAAAAAAAAGAAAAAAAAAATTAGCTGGGCATGGTCATGCACACCTGTAGTCCCAGCTACTCAGGAGGTTGAGGTGGGAGGATTACCTGAGTCCAGGAGGTTGAGACTGCAGTGAGCTCTGATGGTGCCACTGCACTCTAGCCTGAGTGACAGAGCAAGATCTTGTCTCAAAAAAAAAAAAAAAAAAAAAAAAAAAAAATTCAGCCACAACCTCACTTAGACCACCCGAGTCTCAGCCTGACGTCTCTGTTCTGCGTCCTGTGGCTTAGTCGGGGAGGTGCCTTTGCTGGGCCGGAGCATCTTGCAGTCGGTCTCCTTCTTTTTCGCAGTCTGTACTCTGGTGGCTTCCAGTGGAAAGGGCATTTTGGAGGCAGGTAAGGGCTGATTCCACTACCTCATTTTCTACCCCTGCTTGACTCTTATTCTCCAGGCCCAGCCTCCTCTCTACCCCTCGTACATCCAGGAACACTGAGTTTCAAAGGAGGATAGGGGAATATCAGGGAAAGCGCTCAGCAGGCCTGTTTCACCTGCCCGAATCCTGTTTCCTGTTACCCATCCATTTCTCCCTTCAGCCTCCTGTAGTCTCTTTTTTCTGACTCCGACCACTCGTCGCTCACCCGGCTCTCTTCCAGCTCTCTTGCTCCATCTAGTGGTAAAAGCGAACGCGGGCGCCCTAAACCTAGCCTGCCTCCGACTTAATGCGCTCCCGGAAGCCTGTCTCACTTAATCCTGGCTGTCAGCCTGCAGGTCCTGGCTCTGGCATCCTAGAGAGACTGGAGCACCCAGTGTTACACGTGAGCTGGAATGACGCCCGTGCCTACTGTGCTTGGCGGGGAAAACGACTGCCCACGGAGGAAGAGTGGGAGTTTGCCGCCCGAGGGGGCTTGAAGGGTATCCAGATGATAAGGCGATTTTCCTTTATTCTTCTCCCCATCCTGCCCAGCATGAGGGGCTTTAAAGGGTGGAAAGGGGCTGGGCACGGTGGCTCATGCCTGTAATCCCAACACTTTGGGAGGCTGGGGCAGGAGGATCGCTTGAGGCCAGGAGTAAAAGACTAGCCTGGGCAATATAGGGAGACCCTGTCTCTCCGAAAAATACAAAAATGAGCTGGGCCTGGTGGCATGTGCCTGTAGTCCCAGCTACTCAGGAGGCTGAGGTGGGAAGATCCTTTGAGCCTAGGAGTTCAAAGCTGCAGCGAGCTATGATCGCACCACTGCTGTCTGGCCTGAGTGACAGAACAAGACCCTGTCTCAAAAGAAAAAGCGGGGGGGATGGGGCAGGAAGGGTCTGTGTTCCCTAGAGCAGTGCTTCTTAAGCTATCTGTGGTGGAGGACCAGTGTTTGTTTTTTTTTTAATTTCTAGTCCATCTCAGACTGATATAAAATACCATAAAAATTAATAACTGGAAAATTGAAAGAACAGACATAAAATATTTCATTGGAAATTCCACAGACATGTTACATTTCAATAAATATAACTAGAGCAACATAGCATAAGGAAAAAGAATTACCAAGACTACACACTTCTGCCTCTGGGGTACAGGGATTAATGTTAAGAATCACTGTTTGCGGCCGGGCGCAGTGGCTCACGCCTGTAATCAAAGCACTTTGGGAGGCCGAGGTGGGTGGATCACGAGGTCAGGAGGTTGAGACCATCCTGGCTAACACAGTGAAACCCCGTCTCTACTAAAAATACAAAAAAAAATTAGCTGGGCTTGGTGGCGGGCGCCTGTAGTCCCAGCTACTTGGGAGGCTGAGGCAGGAGAATGGCGTGAACCTGGCAGGTGGAGGTTGCAGTGAGCCGAGATCACGCCACTGCACTCCAGCCTGGGCGACAGAGTGAGACTCCGTCTCAAAAAAAAAAAAAAAAAGAATCACTGTTTGCTCCTAACTCGGGCATTTGTCATTCTGCAATCCTAATTACACAAAAAGTTAGGACAGCAAAAAGCAACTCCGCACATTAAACCCCTCTACACAATCTTTCAGTGAACACCAGGTACATCAGTGATCAAAGTTTTTTGTTTTTTGTTTTTTGTTTTGAGACAGTCTAGCTCTGTCGCCCAAGGCTGGAGTACAGTGGCACGATCTCAGCTCCCTGCAACCTCCGCCTCCCGGGTTCAAGGGATTCTCCTGCCTCAGCCTCCCTAGTACCTGGGATTACAGGCACCTGCCACCATGCCTGGCTATTTTTTTTTTTTTTTTGAGACAGTGTCGCTGTGTCGCCCAGGCTGGAGTATGGTGGTGCGATCTCGGCTCACTGCAAGCTCCGCCTCCCGGGTTCACGCCATTCTCCTGCCTCAGCCTCCCAAGTAGCTGGGACTACAGGCGCCCGCCACCTCGCCCGGCTAATTTTTTGTATTTTTAGTAGAGACGGGGTTTCACCGTGTTAGCCAGGATGATCTCGATCTCCTGACCTCCTTGGCCTCCCAAAGTGCTGGGATTACAGGCGTGAGCCACCACGCCCTGCATAATTTTTGTATTTTTAGTAGAGACAGGATTTCACTGTGTTGGCCAGGCTGGTCTCGAACTCCTGACCTCGTGATCCATCTGCCTCGGTCTCCCAAAGTGCTGGGATTACAAGTGTGAGCTACCGCGACCAGCCAGTGATCGAAGTTTTTAATATGACCTGTGAGGTTGCCTCTGGCTCATTCATTTATGCAATCTAAGTCCAATTTCAAGTTTCTTGATTTCTGTACTTTTCTCAACATGAACTGATAACAGATGCTTTATAAACTGGCTCAGGTCCCAGAACCATGCTTAGGATTACATTGCCCTGGAGCACATGAGGAGGCCAGGGCCCTCTAATGCAGTTCAGCAAGTGGAGAGGATGGGCATGGGAAATAAAAGCAGGTCATTCACTCTTTTTTCTCATCACCCTCTAACTTCCTTTTGATTCCCTCACTCTTTCTGTGTTCTTTTTCCCTTCCCTAATTCTTCACCTCCCCCTCCTCTGCTGCCTCCTTGCTCTCCTCGCAGGTCAAGTTTACCCATGGGGGAACTGGTTCCAGCCAAACCGCACCAACCTGTGGCAGGTAAGACCTACGTTCCTCCTTTCACCAAGCATTGACAGAGACCTGCTGGAGGCTGGGCACTGTGTTGTTAGGCCGCTGCATCCAGAAGGCTTGGGTTCTAATGCAACTGATGACTCATAAGCTGGTAAAGCAAAAGACAATGGGTCATAAGTGCTTTTTTTTTTTTTTTTTTTTTTTTGAGACAGAGTCTCTCTCTGTTGCCCACGCTGGAGTGCAGTGGTGCGATCTTGGCTCACTGCAACCTCCGCCTCCCAGGTTCAAGCGATTCTCCTGCCCCAGTCTCCCAAGTAGTTGGGATTACAGGTGCCTGCCACCATGTCCGGCTAATTTTTTTGTATTTTTAGTAGAGATGGGGTTTTGCCATGTTGGCCAGGCTGGTCTCAAACTCCTGACCTCAGGTGATCCACCCGCCTTGGCCTCCTAAAGTGCTGGGATTACAGGCATGAGCCACCGTGCCCAGCCAGCGTAAGTACTTTCTATTAAAGAGTTGTAGGGCTGGGTGCAGTGGCTCACGCCTGTAATCCCAGCACTTTGGGAGGCCGAGGCGGGTGGATCACCTGAGGTCAGGAGTTCAAGACCAGCCTGGCCAATATGGTGAAACCCTGCTTCTACAAAAAATAAGAGATTAGCTGGGCATGGTGGCATGCACCTGTGATCCCAGCTGCTTGGGCCTTGGGCAGGAGAATCACTTGAACCCAGGAGGCGGAGGTTGCAGTGAGCTACCACTGTACTCTAGCCTTGGCGACAGAACGAGACCCTGCCTCAAAAAAAAAAAAAGTGAATAAAAAATAAAACTAAAATAAGCAAATAAAAAAGCACTGTCCTGAGAACGCCAGCAGGAATAGGCTGCAGTGCTCAGGCATGAGACACGGGGGCAGGATGCAGAGGATCCTGTCTTCTTGAGGCACTGTGGCATGTGGGGTTCCAGGCAGAGGGCAGGATGTTGCTGAGAGTGGAGAAGTCAGGTGTGGGCTGGGCTTGACCTGGAGCCCTGTGGGTACAGGGGAAACACTCTTCCTAATCCAGCAGCGGGGGTCACCCTGGGGATGTGAGGTGATGGGTTTGGGAACTCTAGATAGGAATCTAGGTCACCGCCCCGTGCCCTTCCCCTTCCCCAGATGCGACAGCAAGACGACCTTGGTTTTCCTCTGGATAGGCAAGAGGACCTGCTTTGGGACAGGTGGTAAATCCTTTACCCTTCCTTTCTCCCATCAGGGAAAGTTCCCCAAGGGAGACAAAGCTGAGGATGGCTTCCATGGAGTCTCCCCAGTGAATGCTTTCCCCGCCCAGAACAACTACGGTAAGAGCTGTCTTGGGCTTGCGGCTGTGCCCATGAACTGGCTGTTGGGACCATCGTGTCTGAGAGAGGAGGCAGAGGGAAGCACCTCCCTTCTGCCATTTGGCCCCCAGGACCTCAGAGGGTAGGCGGGGTGGTCGGCGGGTCCCAGCCTGGCCTGACCCGCCGGTGGGGCTGCAGGGCTCTATGACCTCCTGGGGAACGTGTGGGAGTGGACAGCATCACCGTACCAGGCTGCTGAGCAGGACATGCGCGTCCTCCGGGGGGCATCCTGGATCGACACAGCTGATGGCTCTGCCAATCACCAGGCCCGGGTCACCACCAGGTAAGGGGCTTGGTCCCAGGCAACATGGGGCCTTGTAGCTGGGGGCTGAGGTCTGAATCCCGGTCCCAGAGTGTCCCCACCTTCACACCACCAACCGTCTGTGTGTAATGAGCTGGTCCCAGCACCTCCCTGAGCCTGTGCCCAGTTGTGGGTACAAAAAAGAAAGCCAGCAGCACTTGCTATGAAAAGCAAAGGGACCCAGGACACCTTGTGACTCTCCTGCCAGCTCTTGGTACCCAGGGAGACTGTGTATGGCATCTTAATTATGGGGTTTCTCCTCTTGTCCTTACCACTAGGTGGGCAAAGGGAGGGAAGTAGAATGACCACACCAGTAGGTCATTACTGGTGGTCATGGACTTACTGACTCTTCAAACTGGTGGGCACACGAAAAATCTTTTTTTTTTTTGAGACAGAGTCTTGCTCTGTTGTCCAGGCTGGAGTGCAGTGGCACAGTCTCAGCTCACTACAGCCTCAAACTGCCAGGCTCTAGCGATTCTTCCACCTCAGCTCCTCAAGTATCTGGGACTACAGGTGCGGCTAATTTTTGTAGAGATGAGTTTTTGCCATGCTGCCTAGGTTTGTCTCATACTCCTGGACTCAGGCAATCAGCCTGCCTTGGCCTCCCAGAATGCTAGGATTACAGGCTTGAGCCACTGCACCCGGCCGTGATATTCTCATTGCTTGTGGACAGGTTTTCTCTACTGAGCTGTTGTCAACTGCTAACATAGAAGTTAGTCACTGTCTTTTCTGCTCTCCAGTGCTGTCTCTTGGGGCCACTGTCCCTCCCCCTACTCTTGCAAGACTCCTTTTGTCCCAAAGCCCCTTCTTGTCCCCTTTCTCCCAGGACTGGCACAGGCTCAGGACCTGTCCTCACACCAGGCTTCTTTCCAGACCATGCTCTCCCCAGCCCTCATGCTCCCTGATCATGGCCGGCCCTGCGGATGAGGCAGGGAAGATGGGTAAGCCCCAGGCCTTTTTCTCAGGACGTGTCTGTCCTCTCTCCCCTTCTCTGCTGGCAGGATGGGCAACACTCCAGATTCAGCCTCAGACAACCTCGGTTTCCGCTGTGCTGCAGATGCAGGCCGGCCGCCAGGGGAGCTGTAAGCAGCCGGGTGGTGACAAGGAGAAAAGCCTTCTAGGGTCACTGTCATTCCCTGGCCATGTTGCAAACAGCACAATTCCAAGCTCGAGAGCTTCAGCCTCAGGAAAGAACTTCCCCTTCCCTGTCTCCCATCCCTCTGTGGCAGGCGCCTCTCACCAGGGCAGGAGAGGACTCAGCCTCCTGTGTTTTGGAGAAGGGGCCCAATGTGTGTTGACGATGACTGGGGGCCAGGTGTTTCTGTTAGAGGCCAAGTATTATTGACACAGGATTGCAAACACACAAACAATTGGAACAGAACACTCTGAAAGGCCATTTGTTAAGCATTTTAAAATCTATTCTCTCCCCCTTTCTCCCTGGATGATTCAGGAAGCTGACATTGTTTCCTCAAGGCAGAATTTTCCTGGTTCTGTTTTCTCAGCCAGTTGCTGTGGAAGGAGAATGCTTTCTTCGTGGCCTCATCTGTGGTTTCGTGTCCCTCTGAAGGAAACTAGTTTCCACTGTGTAACAGGCAGACATGTAACTATTTAAAGCACAGTTCAGTCCTAAAAGGGTCTGGGAGAACCAGATGATGTACTAGGTGAAGCATTGCATTGTGGGAATCACAAAGCAAATAGTACTCCAGAAAGACAAATATCAGAAGCTTCCTATTCTTTTTTTTTTTTTTTTTTTGAGACAGGGTCTTTCTCTGTTGCCCAGGCTAGAGTGCAGTGGTGATCACGGCTCACTCTAGCCTTGAACTCCTGGGCCCAAGCAATTCTCCCACCTCAGCCTCCTGAGTAGCTGGGACTACAAGTGTGCACCACCATGCCTGGCTAATTTTTTGAATTTTTATAGTGATGGGATCTCACTCTGTTGCCCAGGGTGGTCTCGAACTCCTGGCCTCAAGCGATCCTCCCACCTCGACCTCCCAAAGTGCTGGGATTACAGGTGTGAGCCACCTCGCCTGGGCCCCCTTCTCCATATGCCTCCAAAAACATGTCCCTGGAGAGTAGCCTGCTCCCACACTGTCACTGGATGTCATGGGGCCAATAAAATCTCCTGCAATTGTGTATCTCAGACATTTGTGTGTCTTTGATCCTCACCCTGTGACCCTAAGGGAAGAAAGCCTGAGTGTCAGTAACTCTGGGCCTCCCCTAAAGAGAAATGGAGATGGTGGCTCATCTAGGAAGTAGAGGAGCAGGGGGTTCCTGGTTCTCAGGCCACGTGTGATCTCTGCCCACCCAGGGCCTGCCCCAGCCTGCAGGTATTGCTGTGTGGTGGGAACACCCACTTCCCTTGTGCACAGCCTTTGAGAGGGGATCGTGGCCTCAGCTCCAGGGGTTCCTGGCCAGGGCCAAGTGCTCCTTCTGCAGAGGCCTGCACGCATCTCACCCCTTTGACTTGTATTTCCATGGCTTCCCCTCCCCACCTGCCCCCTAGCCCTCCCTGACTGGCCAGCCCCTCAGTAGTCCTCCTCGGCCAGGGAGAGGAGCACGGCCTTGGGTGTGTTCTCGAAAAGGGCTGCCCGGTTCTGCTGCTGCCCCTTCTTCACCCAGTGGCCATAGATTCGGAAAGCGTAGGCGTCGATGAGCCGGCGCAGAGGCCGGAGGGCATAGGGGTCTCGGATGACGATCTCCCGGGTCACAGGCTTCACCCGGCGGTACTGGTAGTAGATCCGCACTGAAGCCAGCACGGTCAGAGCGATCACCTGCAGGGCCAGGCGGAGAAGCTGGGCTGCAGCCCCCGCCCTGCCAGGCCCTGCCCCTCCAGCACAGGGACGCTCTGGGCTCGTTTGCCACGAAGCCTTGGGTGGCTTCTGCGGGGCCTTCCTAGTGTCCCCCACTTCCCACTGGGATTGGCCAGCATCCTCAGGGACCGAGCCAGTGGGCTGACACCTGCCGTCTTTGAAGCCATCACAGGGCAGCTGGGAGGGGAGGGATGGGTACTCTGGAAATTCACGGGGTGTAAGGACTCCTGGGAGAGGAGGGGGCTTAGAGGTTTGCACTTAGGGAGCTGGCGGGCCTGGATCAGGACGCTTAGTACCTTGAACTTCCCCCGGGGGCTGAAGTGCCGCACTTCCTCCACCACGTACTGCTGGAAGAAGGGGTGTGCCAAGGCCTCTTCCGCTGTGTAGCGGTTCTGGGGTTGCACCACCAGGAATCGGGAGACCTGTGAGGAGGAGAGGGGAACCGAGAATGTCAAGGCAGGTCCCCTCCAGCATGTCAGGAGAGGCGGGGCCTCCCCGGGCAGGGGAACCGAGATTGTCAAGGCAGGTCCCCTCCAGCATGTCAGGAGAGGCGGGGCCTCCCCGGGCAGGGGCGCCTGGCATCGCGGCCCTGAGCCCAGGAGCCAGTTGGCCTGGCCTCTCACCAGGTCCTTCACGGTGTCCGAGTAATCATCCCACTCAGGCGAGCCAAACTGGTAGTTGCCGCTCATGATCATCCTCAGCATCAGCATCTGCTTCCGGTGCCAGAAGGGCGGGGAGCCGGCCAGCAGCGTGTACATGATGACGCCAGTGCTCCACCTGGACATGCGAGGGCCCAGGGCCACTTACCCAGCGCCAGGGGCACCGGCCCAGCCCTGCCTACTTCCTCTCTTGCCCAGCCTAGCTGGGTGCTCCTCCTTTCCCGGCGCACTCACATGTCCACCTCTTTCCCGTAGCCCGGGTGGTCCTCATTCATGGAGCACTCGATAATCTCAGGGGCCAGGTAACTGGGGGTCCCGCAGACCTCTGCAGGAACAGTCATCATCAGGGCAGGTCAGCAGGGCACTCAGAAGAGGAAGTCCAGGCTGGCCGCAGTGGCTCATTTCTATAATCCTAGCACTTTGGGAGGCCGAGGCAGGCGGCTCATCTGAGGCCAGGAGTTCGAGACCAGCCTGGCCAACATGGCGAAACTCCATCTCTACTAAAAATACAAAAATTAGCTGGGCGTGGTGGCATGTGCCTATAGTCCCAGCTACTCAGGAGGCTGAGACAGGAGAATCGCTTGAACCTGGGAGGTGGAGGTTGCAGTGAGCTGAGATCGCCCCACTTCACTCCAGCCTGGTGACAGAGTGAGACTCTGTCTCAAAAAAAAAAAAAAAAAAAAAGAAAAAGAGGAAGTCCAAAGAGACAATGGAGATGATGGAACAGAAATGGCGCTCGGGCTGGGACTCCCCCAACATCCACCAACTTCAGGGCCCAGGGCAGGGCGGGATACTGCCCACAGGGCCACCAGCTCATGGCCCATTGCTTCCCTGGTCACTTCTAGCCATCCTGGCCTGGAACAAGGGTAATGGGAACCTGGGAGAGGACTTACCTGAAGAAATGCCTAGCCCTGCTGGGCATGGTGGCTCACGCCTGTAATCACAGCACTTTGGGAGGCCGAGGCGGGCGGATCATAAGGTCAGGAGTTCGAGACCAGCCTGACCAACATGGTGAAACCCTGTCTCTACTAAAAATACAAAAATTAGCCGAGCGTTGTGGCACGTGCCTGCAATCCCAGCTACTCAGGAGGTTGAGGCAGGAGAATCACTTGAACTCGGGAGGTGGAAGTTGCAGTGAGCCGAGATCGTGCCACTGCACTCCAGCCTGGGCGACAGAGTGAGACTCCATCTCAAAAAAAAAAAAAAGAAAGAAAAAGAAAAAAAAATCCCTAGCCCTTGAAATGGTGGAATTTTTATTCCAGGGAACAATTAAGTTAGGGGAGAAACCCAGACCATCTCTATTCTGCAGACGGTTGATTGAGCACCCGAGGCCTGGACGTGGGCCAAGGCCATGTTACCAGACCTCGCAGCCTCTCTCCCGGCTCCAGCTGGCAGGAAAAGCCAAAGTCTGTGAGCTTGATGTTCATGTTGTCATCCAAGAGAATGTTCTCGGGCTTCAGGTCCCGGTGCACGATGTTGAGTTTGTGCAAGGTGCAGATCACCTCCAGCAGAGCTCGCATGATCTTTCTAGGGTGGGGCACACACTTGTTACTCTTCCTCTGCTCAGGGTCAGGTAACAGGCAGGGAGACACAGCTCACATTTCAGCCACACTGCAAGGGAGCAGCACACACGCCCAGCCCAGACATGTGCACGCCCTGACTCCCCTGAGACCCCAGTGCCTGTGGCCCTAAGCCACGTGGGAGGGAGTGGAGAGAAGGGCAAAGGGACCCTCACCTGGTTTCCTTCTCACTCAAGGTGACCTTCTCAGTGAGGTAGTCAAAGAGCTCCCCTCTCTTCATCCTGTGGAAACAGAGGGTTGATAGCTGGATCGGTCCCAAGACCACCACTGCCCTTACCCTGCTCCCAGAGAGCTGCCTTCCGCCCTGATACCTCTAGAAGCTAAGTGGGCCACTCTCCGTGGAGAACCACAGTCTGGGGAGAGGAGCCGGGGAAGTGAGGAGAGAAGTGTTCTGGAAGAACTGGGAGAAAAGCAGAGGAGGCTGGAGAGGTGGCCCACATCAGGGGCTCAGGCTCTCATCAACCCTCCGAGGAATAGAGATGGCCTAGGTTTCTCCCCTGACTGAATTTTTCCCCTGGAAAAAATTTTCCCACCATTTCATGAGGTAGGCATTTCTTCAGCTAAGTCCCCTCCCCAGGTTCCCATTACCCTAGTTCCAGGCCAGGATGGCTAGAAGTGACCAGGGAAGCAATGGGCCCCGAGCTGGTGGCCCTGTGAGCAGTACCTTGCCCTGCCCTGGGCCCTGAAGTTGGTGGACTTGGGAGAGTCCCAGCCCAAGCACCATTTCTGTTCCATCTCTATTGTATCAGTGTCTTCCCATCTGTGGAAGTGACAGTGTGGACTGGGATGTATCGGGGCCTAAATGATGGCTGGAGGCTGAAAGAGGGGACTATGAACCACTGGCCCAGGACCCCAGACCCAGATCAGAAGGACGTGAGTATCCCAATTTTTTTTTTTTTTTTTTTTTTTGAGATGGAGTTTTTGCTCGTCACCCAGGCTGGAGTGCAATGATGCAATCTCGGCTCACTGCAACCTCTGCCTCCCAGGTTCAAGCAATTCTCCTACCTCAGCCTCCCGAGTAGCTGGGATTACAGGTGCCCACTACCACACCCAGCTAATTTTTGTATTTTTAGTAGAGACAGCGTTTCATCATGTTGCCCAGGCTGGTCTTCAACTCCTGACCTCAGGTGATCACCCGTCTCAGCCTCCCAAAGTGTTGGGATTACAGGCGTGAGCCACCACGCCTGGCCGAGTATCCCGATTTTTTCCCAGGAAACAAATGGGAAGAATCGGCTGTGCAAGAGTTGCAGGAGCAAAGTTTGCCAATTACGGGATTAAGAATTGAGGTTCAATCTTCTTACCTCCTGGGATGATCTAGAAAGGACTCTGCTAGAACAATCTAGTTATACCCTGGAGGGCTCCTCAGGGCAGCATTAAAAATAGCTTCCCCCAGCAACTTCTTCAAAGGTTAAAGACATTTGAGCTGTCCCCAAGGGCTATACAGGACAGTGCCACAGAGCAGTCGAGACAGCTGCAGCTGGTGAGTCTGGAGGGGTCCGAGAAAGTCTTCCTCTGTTGCCCAGGCTGGAGTGCAGTGGCACGATCTCAGCTAACTGCAACCTCTGCTTCCTGGGTTCATGCCATTCTTGTGCCTCATCCTCCTGAGTGACTGGGATTACAGATATCTGTCACCATGCTGGGCTAACTTTTGTATTTTTTGTAGAGATGGGGTTTCGCCATGTTGCCCAGGCTGGTCTTGAACTCCAGGCTTCATCTGATCCGCCTGCCTCAGCCTCCCAAAGTACTGGGATTACAGGGGTGAACCACCATGCCCGGCCTTAATTTTATATTTTTTTGTAGAGATGGGGTCTCACTTTGTTGCCCAGGCTGGTCTCAAACTCCTGGCCTCAAGCAATCCTCCCACCACAGCCTCCCAAAGTGTTGAGATTACAGGTGTGAGGCACTGTGCCTGGCCCATGATAAGTCTGGAATTTGCATTTCACAGAGCACTTTGTATTGTTCACATTTGATGCTTAGCAATAAGGGGCTCATCTTACTAATCCTATTGATGCCAAAGCAGGGGCATGATGATGGTGGTGATGATGATGATGATATTGATCTTTGGACCACACCCCAGATGCAACCTCTACCACCTGCCTCTCTCCTCGATACTGCTGGCCTCCCTTTTTCCAATCCCGCCTCATTACAGTCATCCCTAGATAGTCAGTGAGATCTTTTCAAAAGGAAGTCAGCCTGGGCGCAGTGGCTCACGCCTGTAATCCCAGCACTTTGGGAGGCCGAGGCGAGTGGATCACTTGAGGTCAGGAGTTCGAGACCAGACTGGCCAACATGGCAAAACCCTGTCTCTACTAAAACAGTACACACATAAAAAATTTGCTGGGCATGGTGGTGGGTGCCTGTAATCCCAGCTACTTGGGAGGCTGAGGCAGGAGAATCACTTGAACCCAGGAGACGGAGGTTGCAGTGAGCCGAGATCGCACCACTATACTCCAGCCTGGGCGACAATAGCAAAACACTGTCTCAAAAAAAAAAAAAAAAGTAAATCAGATCATGTCACCCTCCCAGTCTTGACCCTCCAAACTCCTTACCATGGCTAAAATGCCTGCAGGACCTGGTCTTTGGTGCTGACTGACCTTACATCCTGCCACCCTCTGCTGGGTCACTTCCTGGACATGCTTTCCTGACCACTCGGTCTGAGGAAGCCCCTGTCTCTTGCTAACCCCTTGTTCTACTTTATATATGTCTACAGTCATCCCTCTTTATCTGCATAGGATATGTTCCAAGACCCCCAGTGGATGCCTGAAACCATGGATAGCACTGAAGCCTATACTTACTATGTTTTTCCTATATGTACATACCTAAGATGAAGTTTATAAGTTAGGCACAGTCAGAGACTAACAACCAATAATAAAACAGAACAATTATATCACTATACTGTGCCAGGCACGGTGGCTTATGCCTGTAATCCCAGCACTTTGGGAGGCCGAGGTGGGAGAATCACGTGAGGCCAAGAGTTTTGGGGTTTTTTTGTTTTGTTTTGTTTTTGTTTTTGAGATGGAGTTTCGCTCTCGTAGCCCAGGCTGGAGTTCAATGGCGTGATCTCGGCTCACTTCAACCTCCGCCTCCTGGGTTCAAGCGATTCTCCTGCCTCGGCCTCCTGCGTAGCTGGGGCCTCAGCCTCCCAAACTGCTGGGATTACGGTTGTGAGCCACTGCGCCTGCCTGTAGCTAATAATTATTAGTATTCACACTATGCCAGTCACTGTGCTATTATCACTCCCATAATACTGATGAGAAAACCAAGATTTAAAGAAATGATCCAGCCCACAAGTGGTGAACCCAGGTTTCCAAACCCGGCAGCCTGACCCCAGGGTCTGATCTGTCTAAACACCGTGATTGTATTTGGCATCCTCAGCGCAGGAGCTGGCTGTGGTCTCCAGGCAGCCCTGGGGTTGGGGAGGGGACAACAGTCGGAGGTTCTCTCAGGTGTGGCTTGCTCCAGTGCTGGGTACTTACAGGTCAAACACCAAGAAGAAGAAAGTGTTGGTCTCATAAGTGTCCTTCAGCTGTACTGAAATGGAAATGGCTAGCTTGTCTCAAGTAGCAGGGGAGCCCAGGCAGGGGCAGCCGGGGCACGGGGCTCAGGGACCGAGGCTGCTGTGGGCTAACTTCAAAAGCTGACAGGGGAATCAGGAGGGTGCTCAAAGACGTCAACCTGGGATGTGGGCAGGCCCAGGGACTTTATTATTATTATTATTATTATTATTATTATTATTATTAGAGACAGGATCTCACTGTCTCACCCAGGCTGGAGTGTAATAGTGCAATCATAACTCACTGCAGCCTCAAACTACTGGGCTTGAGTGATGCTCTTGCTTCAGCCTCCCGAGTGGCTGGGATTACAGGCATGCACCAGCACGCCTGGCTAATTCAGCCCAGGGACATCAAACCCCCATTCCCCTGCCTGCATCCATCCCTGCCTGGGACCCCTTCTATCAGAGCAGTGAGGGTGGAGCTGGGAGCCTTGAGCCTGGGTGGTTCTAGCTGGCTGTGCGGTGGGGCCACACTCCCTGGCTTGGGCTGTCAGGGCAGAATCACAGGGGGGCACCCCGCCGTGTGGCTTGGGGCCATCACTCACTGATGTTGGGGTGCCCCGAGACCTTGCGCAGGATGTCCACCTCCTTCAGCGTGGCTTCTCGCAGCTCCCGCACCTCCTCCGGGCTGAAGCTGCCTCCACCGGTGACATCGATGACCTTCACGGCGTACTCCTGGCTCGTGGGCTTGTGGATGCATCGCCTGACCACACTGCTAACGCCCCTGGGAGTGCAGAGGACAGATGGCCTTGGGGGGCCCCTCACCCCATGGGGGGTCCCAGATTAGAGGCTGCAGCAGAGATGTCCTGCCCTTGACAGAGATTTACACTTTCCCCCAACTTCCTCTGAGCTTTTGGAAATGGTGGATGAATAAATACAGGCACAGACAGGTGATTTGCCCAGAACTGGTGAGTAACAAGCCTGCTCTCAGGCCGTGTGACTCTTTTTTTTTTTCCTTTTTGAGCCGTTCAGTGCTTTTTTTTTTTTTTTTTTTTTTTTTTTTTTTTTGAGACGGAGTCTCGCTCTATTGCCAGGCTGGAGTGCAGTGGCACAATCTTGGCTCACTGCAACCTCCACCTCCCAGGTTCAAGCAATTCTCTTGCCTCAGCCTCCTGAGTAGCTGGGACTACAGGTGCCTGCCACCACACAGAGCTCATTTTTGTATTTTTACTGGAGATGGGGTTTCAACATGTTGGCCAGGCTGGTCTCAAACTCCTGATCTCAGGTGATCCTCCTGCCTCGGCCTCCCTGCTATTGCAGGAAGTGCTGCTATTGCAGGCATGAGCCACTGTGCCTGGCCCCCCCTTTTAAAAAAAAAATAGAGATGGTTAGCCAGACCTGGTGGCACATACCTGTTGTCCCAGCTACTAGGGAGGCTGAGGTGGGAGGATCACTTGAGCCTAGGAGGCAGAGATCGTAGTGAGTCAAGATCATGCCACTGTACTCCAACCTGGATGACAGGGCAAGACCCTATCTTAAAAAAAAAAAAAAAAAGATACAGGGTCTTGCTATGTTGCCCAGGCTGATCTTGAACTCTTGGCCTCAAGCAATCCTCCCACCTCAGCCTCCCAAAGTGCTGGGATTACAGGTGTGAGCCATTGCGCCTGCCCCTGGGAACTTTTTGCTGGGAGAGGTTTCTCTTATCTGTCCTGGCTTCAGGAGGGCAGGACCCCAAACAAAGGGTTTCTCCAAGTGAACAGCACTTTGGGGATGAAAGTGGCGTTAGTACTTGGGGTGGAGCAGAGCTGGCTGTAGCCCACAGGGTCTGCTGGAGCCTAGGACAGCACTTCGTGGGGAAAGCTTGGGCTTTACCTGCCCAGGATCTCTTTGGGCTCATAATTCTCATAGAAGTCCTGTGCAGAATGAGAGTCCGGCAGTGCCTCGTCCCGGGTCATGCTCAGATCTTCAGTGAGGGAACTCTGGGTGGCTCTGAGAGGGGAAAAGAAAGAAGCTGTCAGCCTTCCTGACCCAGGGGCTGTTCTCCTTGGGGTCTGGAACTGTTTCTCACTCATCGTTACATCTCCTGGCTCTACACTGGCCTATAGTGAATGTTCCAAATAAATGTTTGTGAATTGAGGCTGGTCGTGGTGGCTCACACCTATAATCCCAGACTTTGGGAGGCTGAGGCAGACAGATCACTTGGGCCAGGATTTCGAGACCAGCCTGGCCAACATGGTGAAACCTCATCTCTGCTATACAAAAATTAGCCGGGTGTGGTGGCACACGCTTGTAGTCTTAGCTACTTGGGAGGCTGAGGCAGGAGAATCGCTTGAACCCAGGAGGCAGAGGTTGCAGTGAGCCGAGATCGCATCACTGCCCTCCAGCCTGGGCGACACAGCCAGACTCCGGCTCAAAAAAAAAAAAAATCTTCTTTTTAGAGATGGGGTCATGCTCTGTTACCCAGGCTAGAGTGCAGTGGTACGATTATAGCTCACTGCCGCCTCAACCACCTGGGCTCAAGTGATCCTCACACCCTAGCCTCCTGAGTAGCTGGGACTAAAGTATCCCCCAGGCTGGAGTGCAGTGGCACAATCTTGGCTCTCAGCTCACTGCACCCTCCACCTCCCAGGTTCAAGCGATTCTCCTGCCTCAGCCTCCCAAGTAGCTGGAATTACAAGCACCTACCACCACGCCTGGCTAATTGTTGTATTTTTATTAGAGACAGGGTTTCGCCATGTTGGCCAGGCTGGTCTCGAACTCCTGACTTCAGGTGATCCTCCCACCTTGGTCTCCCAAAGTGCTGGGATTAAAGGCGTGAAACACCACGCCCGGCCCTAATATTTAAGTTTTTTGTAGAGACGGGGTCTCCCTATGTTGCCCAAGTTAGTCTCAAACTCCTGGCCTCAAGCAATCTTTCCGCCTCAGCCTCCCAAAGAGATGGGATTATAGGCATGAACTACCACTGGACCTGGCCACAATTTCCTTTTAAATAGGCCACTCCTGTAGCCTCTCCTTATCTCCCCTTGTTGTGACTGTGTTCCCTGAAAACACACCCCCTTCTAGGACAGGCTTCCTGCACTCCATCCCACTGCTCCTTCCTCATGTTTTTTTGTTTGTTTGTTTTTGTTTTTGGTGTTTTTTGTGGAGACGGAGTCTCAGTCTGTCACCCAGGCTGAAGTGCAGTGGTGTGGTCTTGGTTCACTGCAACCTCCACCTCCAAGGTTCAAGCAATTCTCCTGCCTCAGCCTCCAGAGTAGCTGGGATTACAGACACGCACCACCATGCCTGGCTAATTTTTGTATTTTTAGTAGAGATGGAGTTTCACCATGTTGGCCGGGATGGTCTCAAACTCCTGACCGCAAATGATCCACACACCTTGGCCTCCCAAAGTGCTGGGATTACAGGCATGAGCCACCGCACCTGGCCCTTCCTCATGTATTCTATCCATAACTGGGACTTTCATAATCACTCACTCATTCATTACATCTCCATTCTGCAGACACTGAACACCCACTCTTTGCCAACCACCATGCTGGGTGCTCTGAGGGATGGAGAGCTGGGTGGGTCCATCCTGGTCCCTGCCTCTGGTGTCACTTGTCAGTGTATGCTGTCACCTCCCCCACTAGATTATCATCTCTAGGATGTCCTAGCCATCTCTGCCCCCCATACCCAGTGCAGGTGTCCGGCAGGGGCTATACCTTGAATGTGAGTCAAGGGTTGGGCAGGTACCCCTTTGGCTCAGGGTCCTGCTGGAAGAATGCCCCATGTCCTACTTAACAATGGCCAGTGAGCCCTGAGTGGTCCTGCTGCAGGATAGAGGCAGTACAGAGCCAGGACACTCAGGCCTGTACACAGAGGCGCTGAGCTACCCCGCCTTGTGTCAGGAACATGGAGGCTCCTACCAGGGAACTCAACTCCTGCTTTAGATGTAGGATTTAGGCCTGGCGTGATGGCTCACACCTGTCATCCCAGCACTTTGGGAGGCTGAGGTGGGCAGATCACTTGAGGTCAGGAGTTCGAGACCAGCCTGGGCTACATGGCGAAACCCCATCTCTGCAAAAAATACAAAAATTAGCCAGGCATGATGGCTCTCGGGCCTGTGGTCCCAGCTACTTGGGAGGCTGAGGCAGGAGGATCACTTGAACCCAGGAGGTGGAGTTGCAGTGAGCTGAGAGCGCACCAGTGCACTCCAGCCTAGGTGACGGAGTGAGTGAGACTCTGTCTCAAAAAATAAGACAAAACAGGCTGGGCGCAGTGGCTCATGCCTGTAATCCCAGCACTTTGGGAGGCCGAGGCAGGAGGATCATGAGGTCAGGAGATCGAGACCATCCTGGCTAACACGGTGAAACCCTGTTTCTACTAAAAAATACAAAAAATTAGCTGGGCGTGGTGGCAGGCACCTGTAGTCCCAGCTACTCAGGAGGCTGAGGCAGGAGAATGGTGTGAACCCGGGAGGTGGAGCTTGCAGTGAGCTGAGATCATGCCACTGCCCTCCAGCCTGGGCAACAGAGTGAGACTCCATCTCAAAAAAAAAAAAAAAGACAAAACAAAACAAAATCAGATGCAGGATTTGAGGAATGCAGAAAACCAACAGGAAAAAGGGCAGATAGAAAATAGGCCCAACCTGCCACTCAGCAGTGCCAAAGCTGCCTCCAACCCCCTTTCCCCTACTGCTTCTGGGCCTAAGAAGGCCTGGTCTCACAAAGGAGCCAATTTGCTGACCAGCCAACAGCAGCTCTGGCTGCCTCCGGAATTGGGCAGGCTGTTCCAGGAATCCTGGTGGCCCCACTACTGGGTGCCTGGTTACCAGAAGAAGGTTTAGAATAACAAGTCCCCTCTGCTGGTGCCAGGCCCCTGGGCTGCTCACACACAGGCCTTCTCTGCCTGCCCCATCAGCAACTCGGCGGAGCCTGGGACTGTCTGCTTCCCATAAAAACAAGCCCATTTGCTGGTAAGTCCTAAGTCCTCACAATGGGCACCTTTGCCTCATCACCTCCCAAAGCTGGGTAGCGCTAGCTCTCTCCTCTCCCCCAGCCCTCCATGAGCAGAAAGTACACTTGGACCCCCATATGAGATGCCAGCCTAGGTGCAAGCCTCCAGTCCTTGGCACAGCCAGCTTGGCCAACTTGTGGCTGCACTCACCTTTCCTGGGGGGCTGAGGAGGCGGTTATCTTGCCCCAGCCCCAGCTCTGACTGGGGCCAACTTTGTGCCTCTGTCTACTGCCCCACCCACCCCTCACACCTTTCCCAAGACCCCTGTGGACAGGGTCACCACATGGGAGTAGGTGGCCCAGTCCTTTTTTTAGACAGAATCTCACTCTGTCACCCAGGCTGGAGTGCAGTGGTGAGATCTCAGCTCACTGCAACTTCTGCTTTCCGGGCTCAAGCGATTCTCTTGCCTCAGCCTCCTGAGTAGCTAGGACTACAGGCACGAGCCACCATACCCAGCTAATTTTTGTATTTTTAGTAGATATGGGGTTTCACCATGTTGGCCAGGCTGGTCTTGAACTCCTGACCTCAAGTGGCCCTCCCACCTTGGCCTCCCAAAGTGCTGGGATTATAGGCGTGAGCCATCGCGCCTGCCTGGCCTGGTACTTTTTGGCACATAACTTCCCTCCCCTGAACTCTGAGAGTCCAAAAACCAGATCAGCCGCGGGGACCTCTTTTCTGTAGAAAATTCCCGCAGATGGAGGTTTCAAGGGTCAGTGCTGCCATTCTCCCTGGTCCATCCGCCTTCAGAAAAGAGACATGGATGGAATGGATGTGGGGGTTTCTATCTTCTCCACCCCCAGTCCTCCCCGCTCCCTGCCTATCACCTGGCTTTTGTCCATCACTGGGCTAGCTACTCACGGTTAAGTGCTTGCAGGCTCTCGAAGGAGCTTGACAAGAATCCCAAAGCCCCCGGGGAGAGGGGACCACAGAGGGCTGAAGCCGTGTCCCGAGCAGACACTTGGAAGATATCATCTGCTGTTGTTTTGGGTTTTGCTATTTGATGACCGGAGGCTAACGTGCCAAAAATAAATCACAACTGCAAACCCGGGAGGCAGGCCAAGGCTCCGCAGGGACAGGGCATGGAGCCGAGTCTCCGGGCGGGAGGTGGGGGGACCTCTGGTGGAGGGTGAGGGAAGCTTGGGGGCCTGAGACCAGGCCAGACAGGATGTAATAGTGATCAGTCTCCCCTCTGGAGCTCCCTTGGCCTCCAGGCCCAGAGAACGTAAATCCAGCCTTGTGCGGAGGGCACTTGCTTCTCTGGGAGCAATTTTGATTTCCACCTATGCTGAGAGCACTGCCCTGGAGGCTTTCTCAATGCATGACTGCAGCAGCTGACTGCCCCGGCTGTCGCAGGGACAGTGTGCATGATCACCCTACATAATGCAGACCTGTACAGGTTAGGGAGGCCGGTTGCAGTGTCTCACACCCAGCGCTTTGGGAGACTGAGGCAGGGGGATTGTTTAAGTCCAAGAGTTTGACAGCAGCCTGGGCAACAAAGTGAGACCCTGGCTCTACAAAAAAATTAAAAAATTAGCCAGGTGTAGTGGCACGCACCTGTGGTCCCAGCTACTCAAGAGGCTTAGTGGGGAGGATCACTTGAGCCTGGGAGGTCAAGGCTTCAGTGAGCTATGATCATGCCACTGCACTCCAGCCTGAGCAACAGAGACTCAGTCTGAATCAATCAATCAATCAATCAATCAATAAGGGACCTTCCCCTGCAGGAATCCACCTCTGATCTACCCTCCATAATTTCATCTAAAAAGCCTTCCTTTAAGGCCAGGCACGGTGGCTCATGCCTGTAATCCCAGCACTTTGGGAGGCCAAGGCGGGTGGATCACCTGAAGTCAGGAGTTCGAGACTAGCCTGGACAACATGATGAAACCCTATCTCTACCAAGAATACAAAAATTAGCCAGCTGTGGTAGTGCGCACCTGTAATCCCAGCTACTCAGGAGGCTGAGACAGGAGAATCACTTAAACCTGGAAAGCGGAAGTTGCAGTGAGCCGAAGTCATGCCACTGCACTCCAGCCAGGGTGACAAAGGGAGACCCTGTCTCAAAACAAAAAACCTTCCTTTAATCTTACATCAGATGTGTGGGTTTTTAAAATTATTTATGTGTTTTATTTATTTTATTTTATTGAGACGGAGTCTTGCTCTGTTGCCTGGGCTGGAGGGCAGTGGCATGATCTCGGCTCACTGCAACCTCTGCCTCCCATGTTCAAGCGGTTCTCCTGCCTCAGCCTCCCAAGTAGCTGGGATTACAGGTGCCCACCACCACACCGAGCAATTTTTGTATTTTTAGTACAGATGGGGTTTCGTTCGCCATGTTGGCCAGGCTGGTCTCGAATTCCTGACCTCAGGTGATCTGCCCGCCTTGGCCTCCCAAATTGCTGAGACTACAGGCGTGAGCCACCACACCCGGCCTATTTTATTTTTTTGAGATGGAGTCTCGCTCTGTTGCCCAGGCTGGAGTGCAGTGGTGTGATCTTGGCACACTGCAACCTCTGCCTCTGGGGTTCAAGCGATTCTCCTGCCTCAGCCTCCCGAGTAGCTGGGATTATAGGCGCAAGCCACCATGCCCGGCTAATTTTTGTATTTCTTTCTTTCTTTTTTTTTTTGAAACAGAGTTTTGCTCTTGTTGCCCAGGCTGGAGTGCAATGGCGTGATCTCGGCTCACTGCAACATCCGCCTCCCGGGTTCAAGCAATTCTCATGCCTCAGCCTCCCAAGTAGCTGGGATTACAGGCATGTGCCACCACACCCGGCTAATTTTGTATTTTTAGTAGAGACGGGGTTTCTCCATGTTGGTCAGGCTGGTCTCGAACTCTTGACCTCAGGTGATCCGCCTGCCTCGATCTCCCAAAGTGCTGGGATTACAGGCGTGAGCCACCGTGCCTGGCCCTTTTTTTTGGGGGATGGAGTCTCACTCTTGTTGCCCAGGCTGGAGTGCAATGGCGCAGTCTCGGCTCACTGCAACCTCCGCCTCCCAGGTTCAAGCAATTCTCCTGCCTCAGCCTCCTGAGTACCTGGGATTACAGATGCTTGCCACCACACCTGGCTAATTTTTGTATTTCTAGTAAAGACAGGATTTCACCATGTTGACCAGGCTGGTCTCAAACTCCTGACCTCAGATGATCCACTCGCCTTGGCCTCCCAAAGTGTTGGGATTACAGGCGTGAGCCACCATGCCTGGCCTTTTATTTTTATTATTTTATTTTATTTATTTATTTATTTATTTTTATGAGACAGAGTCTTGCTCTGTCACCCAGGCTGGAGTGCAGTGGCACGGTCTCGGTTCACTGCAACCTCCGCCTCCCAGGTTCAAATGATTCTCCTGCTTTAGCCTCCTGAGTAGCTGGGATTACAGGCACGCACCACCACGCCAGGCTAATTTTTGTATTTTTAGTAGAGACGGGGTTTCACCATTTTGGCCAGGCTGGTCTCGAATTCCTGACTTCGTGATCCGCCTGCCTCAGCCTCCCAAAGTGCTGGGATTACAGGCGTGAGCCACCACACCTGGCCTATTTTATTTTTTTGAGATGGAGTCTTGATCTGTTGCCCAGGCTGGACTGCAGTGGTGCCATCTCGGCTCACTGCAACCTCCGCCTCTGGGGTTCAAGTGATTCTCCTGCCTCAGCCTCCCGAGTAGCTGGGATTACAGGCGCAAGCCACCATGCCCGGTTAATTTTTGTATTTTTTTTTTTTTTTTTTTGAGATGGAGTCTCACTCTTGTCGCCCAGGCTGGAGTGCAACGGGGCGATCTTGGCTCACTGCAGCCTCTGCCTCCCGGGTTCAAGCGATTCTCCTGCCTCAGCCTCCGGAGTAGCTGGGATTACAGGCGCAAGCCACCAGGCCTGGCTAATTTTTGTATTTCTTTTTTTTTTTTTTTTTGAGATGGAGTCTCACTCTTGTCGCCCAGGCTGGAGTGCAACGGTGCGATCTTGGCTCACTGCAACCTCTGCCTCCCGGGTTCAAGCGATTCTCCTGCCTCAGCCTCTTGAATACCTGGGATTATAGATGCCTGCCACCATGCCCGGCTAATTTTTGTATTTGTAGTAGAGACAGGGTTTCACCATATTGAACAGGCTGGTCTTGAACTCCTGACCTCAGGTGATCTGCTCACCTCAGCCTCCCAAAGTGCTGGGATTACAGGCGTGAGCCACCATGCCTGGCCTTTTACTTTTATTATTTTATTTATTTATTTATTGAAACAGAGTCTCACTCTGTCACTCAGGCTGGAGTGCAGTGGCGCAATCTCGGCTCACTGCAACCTCTGCCTCCCGGGTTCAAGCAATTCTCCTGCCTCAGCCACCTGAGTAGCTGGGACTATAGGCACGTGCCACCAAGCACAGCTGATTTTTGTTTTTAGTAGAGACGAGGTTTCACCATATTGGTCAGGCTGGTCTCGAACCCCTGACCTCATGATCCGCCTGCCTTGGCCTCCCAAAGTGCTCGGATTACAGGTGTGAGCCACCACCCCCAGCCCTATTTTTATTTTTTTAAAGAACCTTTCTTACCCATTTCATTTTCAGCCTGCAGTTTCTATTGTGAGGAGTTTCATATGCCAGGAAAAACATGTGGTCTCTCGGTGCATGCGACTTCCTGCCAGGGTCCTCATCAGTATGAGTCTACCTTACAGGGAGTTGACAAAACTGGCAGCACTGTGCAGCATGCAGGCACACAGTGGACACTTAGTTTTCATTGTTCCCTCTCATTCTAAAATTACCTTTTTCCAAACTCCTAATATTCCAAATTGATGGCAGGGGGTGAACGTAGGGGAGACAGTGCTTTACCCATGATCTGAGCCCACAAATATGTTTTTAATTTTTTTCTTTTTTTTTTTTTTGAGATGGAGTCTCCCTCTGTTGCCAGGGTGGAGTGCAGTGGTGAGATCTTGTCTCACTGCAACCTCCGCCTCCCAAGTTCAAGTGATTCCCCTGCCTCAGCCTCCCGAGTAGTTGGCACTACAGGCGCGTGCCATGGCACCTGGCTGTTTTTAATTTTGTATGTATTTTTAATTTTTAAAATAGAGATGGGAGCTGCGTGCGGTGGCTCACATCTGCAATCCCAGCACTTCGGGAGGCTGAGGTGGGCGGATCACCTGAGGTCAGGAGTTCGAGGCCAGCCTGGCCAACATGGTGAAACCCCATCTCTACTAAAAATACAAAAATTAGGCTGGGCGTGGTGGCTCACGCCTGTAATCCCAGCACTTCGGGAGGCCGAGGCAGGTGGATCACGAGGTCAGGATATCGAGACCATCCTGGCTAACACGGTGAAACCCGGCTCTACTGAAAATACAAAAAGTAGCCAGGCATGGTGGTGGATGCCTGTAGTCCCAGCTACTCAGGAGGCTGAGTCAGGAGAATGGCGTGAACCCGGGAGGTGAAGCTTGCAGTGAGCCGAGATTGCGCCACTGCACTCCAGCCTGGGCAATAGAGCGAGACTCCGTCTCAAGAAACAAACAAACAAACAAACAAAACAAAAATTAGTCCGGCGTGGTGGTGGGTGCCTGTAGTCCCAGGTACTCTGGACGTTGAAGCAGGAGAATTGCTTGAACCCGGGAGGCAGAGGTTGCAGTGAGCCGAGATCGTGCCACTGCACTCCAGCCTGGGTGACAGAGCGAGACTCTGCCTCAAAAAAAAAAAAAATAAATAAAATAAATAAAATAACAAGAGATAGGGGTCTCACGATGTTGCCTAGACTGGTCTCAAAGTTCTGGGCTTAAGCAATCCTCCTGTTTTGGTCCTCCCAAAGTGCTGGGATTACAGGTGTGAGAAACCACACTTGACCACAGATACCTAATTGATACACATTTTACAAAGCACTTCATACAGTTTCACTTGGACAACAAAACCCTGGTATTAAGCCAATTTTAGAGAGACTGTGACTTGGTCAAGGTTGCCAAGTAGGTGAGTCAGAGAGCCTAGATTAACCCCGGATGTTGTGGGCGCCAGCAGTTCCTTATAATGCTGACCATCTGGCTGGGTGCGGTGGCTCACATCTGTAATCCCAGAATTTTGGGAGGCTGAGGTGGGCGGATCATGAGGTCAGGAGATTGAGACCATCCTGTCCAACATGGTGAAACCGTCCCTACTAAAAATACAAAAATTAACTGGGCACAGTGGCACATGCCTGTAATTCCAATTACTCAGGAGGCTGAGGCAGGTGAATTGTTTGAACCCGGGAGGCACTGCAGTGAGCCGAGATCGCACCACTGAACTCCAGCCTGGCGACAGAGCTAGACTCGGTCTCAATAATAATAATTATAATAATAACAATAATAATAATAATGCTAGACTCTGTCCCAAAAATAAACAAAAAATAATAATAATGCTGACCATCTATTTCTTTCACTTTGGGGAAATTTTTTGTTGAATTGTTTACATACAAAAGAGCTGAAAAATTCTTCAGGGAATGAGTGCTAAGCATAAAAGCCTCCAACTTACTGAAATGCAACACATTGAAACACAAATTCTGCAAGGTTTTAAATAGCTGGAACTCTTTAACTTACTGTTTTCTCTTTTTTTTTTTTTGCTTTTTGTACAGGGTCTTGCTCTGTTGCCCAGGCTGCAGTGCAGTGGCACAAACATGGCTCACTACAGCCTTGACCTCTTGGACTCAAGAGATCCTCTCGCCTCAGGCTCCTGAATAGCTGAGACCAAAAGTGGGCAACACCATGGCCAGCAATTGTTTTTTCTTTTTTTTTGAGACGGAGTTTCACTGTTGTAGCCCAGGCTGGAGTGCAATGCCACAATCTTGGCTCACTGTAACCTCTGCCTCCCGGGTTCAAGCGATTCTCCTGCCTCAGCCTCCTGAGTAGCTAGGATTACAGAAGTACGTCACCACACCTGGCTAATTTATTTTTATTTTTATTTTTAGTAGAGATGGGGTTTCACCATGTTAGCCAGGCTGGTCTTGAACTCCTGACCTCAGGTTATCTGCCCACCTTGGCCTCCCAAAGTGCTGGGATCACAGGCATGAGGCGCTGTGCCAGGTCTAATTTGCTTTTTTTTTTTTTGAGAGGAGTCTCACTCTGTCACCCAGGCTGGAGTGCAGTAGCACGATCCTGGCTCACTGCATCCAGGGTTCAAGCAATTCTCCTTGCCTCAGCCTGAGTAGCTGAGACTACAAGTGTGTGCCACCAGGCCTGGCTAATTTTTTTTTTTTTTTTTTTTTTTTGAGAGAGTCCTGTTCTGTTGCCCAGGCTGGAGTGCAGTGGCACAATCTCGTCTCACTGCAACCTCTGCTTCCCAGGTTCAATCAATTCCCCTGCCTCAGCCTCCCAAGTAGCTGGGATTACAGGCACCCACCACCATGCCTTGCTAATTTTTGTTTTAGTAGAGATGAGATTTCACCATGTTAGCTAGGCTGGTCTCAAACTCCTGAACTCAGGTGATCCGCCCTCCTCAGCCTCCCAACGTGCTGGGATTACAGGCATGAGCCACCGTGCCCTGCCTAATTTACCATTAAAAACCTATTTTCTCCCTCACATTTCTAAGCTACAGATTTGACTCTTGCTGGTTTCTAAGGTATCTTCAGGTGATTGGTTCCAAGGCTCCTATGGATAACAAAAATCCACGGATGCTCACATCCCTTACATAAAATGCCACATTATTTGCATATAACCTATGCATTTCCTGCTGTATACTTTAAATCATCTCTAGATTACTTATAATACCTAGTATAATGTAAACAGGATGTAAAGTTGTTACACTGTATTGTTTAGGGAATGACAAGGAAAATAGTTTACATGTTTCCTACAGAAATGACCATGAATTTTTCCAAAAAATTATTTTGAGACAGGGTCTCACTCTGGGCTGGAGTTCAGTGGTGTGATCATAGATCACTGCAACCTTGAACTGGGCTTCTGCGATCCCCCCACCTTGGCCTCCCTAGTGGCTGGGACTACAGGTGCATGCTACTGCACCTGGCTGATTTATTTTTTGTAGGGATCTCACTTTATTGCACAGACTTCAAATATTCTCAATCCTCGATTGGCTGAATCCATGGACACCAAACTCAGGGAATTGGAGCGCCAACTGGACAATCAATGAATGCATCACAAAATCCTTTCTGACTTTAGGGCAAAAGGCCAGTGCACCTAGAGGATTATTCCACACCTTTCTCCTTGTAGCAATGACTCCTACCAGAGAGTAGGCCTGGCCAGTCACGCTTATATTTCGTCATTTTTCTTTGATTCAATTTATTTGAATCACCACTACACCTGGACACGAGGGACATCTGAGCATTAACACTACAGACTCACAGAGGTCCCGAGCCTCCAGGAAAATTAGCAAAAGTGTCTTCTATAAACCCAGGAGGGAGTATGCCGGGGAACTGGCCAGGAGTGAACTGTGCTGAGACCCTCTTTCTGAAAGGGAGCCTCTTTCAGGAACTGAATGTTTAGGCACTCCAGGAACACAGCTGATAGGAGGCGAGACAGCAACTGGCTAATTCCCTCAATCACCAGCATTTCACTCACCTGGCAGTGATGCAGGGCTCTGAAACTCAGAAAAAAAATCAGAAAACAGAACCTACGGAGGCCAGGTGTGGTGGCTCATGCCTACAATCCCAGCACTTTGGGATGCCGAGGCTGGGGGATCACCTGAGGTCAGGAGTTCTATACCAGCCTGATCAACATAGTGAAACCATCTCTGCTGCTCACTTTAAAAAAAAAAAAGACCTGCTGATCCTTTTGTAGTTAAGTGTGATGACAGGGTTTTCACACTCATGAAGTGTGCCTCCCTCAAAACTGGTTGCATTGACACATTACCCATCTGACATGAAAAAAGTGGCCTACTCCAAATTGAATTCCATCCCCTTGAAGTTCTTCCCTAGCACGGAGTGGGGGATGGCAGTTAGCCTGAGTGTTTTAGGAAGAGGAGGCTACAACACCTTAAACAGAGGAAAAGCACCTTCAGGGGAACTGCATATATTAAGAATGGTTTTTTATCTTCAATCAGGGGCGTCCAAGGGAGAGAATAGTCATGGGTTTAGTTAGTTTATGGTTAGGCCAGTAAAACCCCTTCCTCATCGCTCTTTTCCACTTATCACTAGAGACAAACTATGACTCCAGGCTGCTAAAAGCCTAAAGCAAAAGAAAACAGAACAAAAGGTGGGTTGCACAAGCTTGCTTGGAAACAGTAGAGGAATAGTGATATGCAGTGCTGACCTAGCCACAGGGAACCCACCCCAAATAGACCTATTCCTGTTTCCTTTATCATTCAACTGATTAAAACAATGTATTTTTTTTTTGTTTTTTTGAGACAGAGTCTTGCTCTGTCAGTGAGTGCAGTGGCATGGTCTCAGTGCACTGCAACCTCCACCTCCTGGGTTCAAGCGATTCTCCCGCCTCAGTCTCCCAAGTAGCTGGGATCACAGGCACATGCCAGCACACACAGCTTTAAACAGTATTTTAAGCAGAGTTTCCTGCTACAGCTCAGCTTACATAACTCCAGACCCACAGCACCTAGAACCTTTGAATTGAGCAGCATGTTATGTTTGCAAGTGAGCTACTCCTTATATAACCCCTCAGGGAGCTGTCAGATCTGGGAGGATGCTAATTTCATAACCAGAGACTATAGACTAAATGAACCATACCTTAGAAGAAAATTACTTTATTCTAATTAACTCACAAAGAATAAAATCATAACATAACAGCTAGTTTAAGGAGGCCACACAAACATTTGCCCAGTCCCAGATTCTACAGAGTAGGGACACCCCCACTTCCATTTCAATTCTGAAGCAAGGAAGCTAGGAATGACAGGAGAGGTTTAACTGATGGTTATACTTTATACCCTCACTATCAATTCTATTTTTATACTAAATTAACTTAGTTATGAGAGCTGATTTTCCATCTCTCCAGGTTGAACTTCTTCATTAGGCCAATCCTGCAAACAGAAAATATTAAGTTAGAAGAATGCTAGCTTCATATACTCAATAAAACAGAAGCCTTCCAAATTATGAAAGCAGCAACAAAAGGCCAAGGCTATGGGTTTTGTTTTTGTTTTTTTTTTGGATAAAAAATAGAGATGAGGTCTTGCTATGTTGCCCAGGCTGGTCTCGAACTCCTGGACTCAAGCAATCCTCCCACCTTGGCCTTCCAGACTGCTGGGTTCCAGGAAGGTTATGGTTTTGCTTGTAAGCTACTGAAGGCATCCTACAACTAACAAGACACCCTAAATCTTTGGAGTTCCCCTGAGGAACTTAATTGACTCCTTTCACTCAATGAGGTACAGATACCAGGTATCAGTCTTTTTGTCTATTCCTGGATTTTGGTGAAAACAGAATCTAATCTTATATTCGCAGCCTTAAGGTTAGAAGGTCACTTACATCCAGTAATCACAGTAAGATCTGGCATACTGATTTATACCTTCTTTTTTTTTTTTTCTTTTAAATTTGAGACAGAGTCTCCCACTGTTGCCCAGGCTGGAATGCAGTGGCGGGATCTTGGCTCACTGCAACCTCCGCCTCCCGGGTTCAAGCAATTCTCCTGCCTCAGCCTCCTGAGTAGCTGGGATTACAGGTGCCTGCCACCACACCCAGCTAATTTTTTGTATTTTTAGTACAGATGGGGTTTTGCCATGTTGGCCAGGCTGGCCTCAAACTCCTGACATCAGGTGATCCACCTGTCTTGGCCTCCCAAAGTGCTGGGATTACAAGCGTGAGCCACTGTGCTTGGCCTATACCTTCTAAAGGAAGAAAATTCAGAAAATTACTCATAAAAATGACTAGAAACCTCTGGCCCAGTTGTTAGGAGTTAATTCTAGAGAAATTTCAATAAAGTCTTCTCTAATTTATTAAACACAGATTCCCCTAAGTTCTACAGGATCCAGGAATTCCACTGTGAATTAAGCAGATGTAAATTGGACAAATTACCTACCGTTTGCAAGTCGGCACTGTTTCAGCACCTCATTGAAACCCTCACAGAGCTTGATGTCACCCTGGTTCTGGGCACACTCCAGAAACTGTTTGATCTCATAGAGGCAAGGCTGCTGCTGCTGTGCTGGCTGGGTTCCCTGAGGCTCCTGCAAAGGCAAAACATTCAACATTGCTGAGAAAGAAAATCATACTTATGCCTAGACAATGAAGAGTATCCATCCTCTTTGAGGTTAATGGAAAATGGAACTAGCACCAGATGCTAATTAAAGTTCCCATCTATTAACATGGAAAGTGAAAACATTTAAATCTTCATTTACTTAAAAAATATTTTAGGCCAAACATGGTGGCTCACGCCTGTAATTCCAACACTTTGGGAAGCCGAGAAGGGTGAATCACTTGAGGTCAGGCATTTGAGACCAGCCTGGCCAATATGGTGAAACCCCGTCCCTACTAAAAATACAAAAATTAGCCGGGCGTGGTAGCAGGCACCTGTAATCCCAGCTACTCGGGAGGCTGAGGCAGGAGAATCGCTTGAACCTGGGCGGTGGAGCCTGGATAACAGAGCGAGACTCTACCTCCAAAAAAGAAGAATTTAAATAAATATTTTTAGTAAAGACAGGGTTGCGCTATGTTGCCCAGCCTGGTCTCAAACTTCTGGGTTCAAGCAATCCCTTCACTTCAACCTCCCAATGTGCTGGGATTATAGGCATGAGCCTCCGTGCCCAGCCAAAAGTGAAAATATTTAAAAGCTGAAAGCCAACAGTTTTAACAAAATTCCAATTACAACCAGAAAGATTCCTAAATAAAGATGCAAATAAAGTGGAATTATTATCTTGTTATCAAGACTAAATGGTTTACTGAAGCTTCAGGGAGGTAAAATGGTACTATTATAGAAAAATGGATGGAGGAGTTTCAAGCACACCGGAAATACAAGAGTATACACACCTATGCTCATTAGACTAGAAAGCCCACACACATCAGAAAGATGGGTAATGGCAAACATCACGTAAAAGAACACACAGTTATGCGAGATTTTTGATTTGTTAACTAAGATCAAGACAGGATTAGTAGGAAGTGTCACTGGGATGAAATATTCAAAGGGAAAAGTGGTTGTTTTACAGTGAGTCAAGTGGACTGTTGTAAGTCTCCTCCTTGGGAAGAAACACAATTTGTACAGTACTTGTTGGTGCTGGCCTAAGGCAATAACTCAACGGCCAAATGTGGCTTTAAAACCCATTGTCTATTAACAGCACAGTGGGTTCTAAAATCAAAGACAATTCCTACACTTAAGGAACTTACAAACGTCTGGCTTTTCTCATAAAATCCACCCATGGAAGGGAAATGCTGCCTAAATTCCCACCTGGTAAGTGATGTCAGGCCTCGCAGGCTCAGCATTACTTCCTCCACTGAAGCCCCCAGTAATGGCGTGACCCAGTGTGTGCCCCACAGCAGAGCCCACAGCCACGCCAGCTGCAGTGGTTGCCATCTGGGCCATCAGACCTGGCTGCCGGGGCGCAGCAGCAGAAGAGCCAACTGCAGATGGGGGTGCCGCTGCTGGTGGCTGAGCGACTGGTGCTGGCCTGGGTGCAGCTCTCATCTGAGGGGCCCGGCTGTGAAAGAAAAGAAAAAAACATCAAGTTCCCAATTCCAACCAGTTTTGGAAATTGTCAACTTAAAATAACTTACATATTAAAATGGACCTCAAGATTTTCATTTCAAATTATTTACATCATTTTCTCTCTTCAATTTTTTTTTTTTGAGATGGAGCTTCGCTCTTGTTGCCCAGGCTGGAGTGCAATGGCACAATCTCAGCTCATTGCAACCTCCACCTCCCAGACTCAAGCGATTCTCTTGCCTCAGCCTTCCGAGTAGCTGGGATTACAGGCACCCGCGACCACCTCCGGCTAATTTTTTGTATTTTTAGTAGAGACGAGGTTTCACTATGGTGACCATGGCTGGTCTCAAGCTCCTGACCTCAGGTGATCCACCCGCCTCGGACTCCCAAAGTGCTGGGATTACACGTGTGAACCACCGGCACGGCCTAATTTTTTTTTTTTTTTTGAGACAGGGCCTCACTCTGATGCCCAGACTGGAGTGCAGTGTCACGATCCAATCTCACTGCAACCTCTGCCTCCTGGGTTCAACCGATTCTTCTGCCTCCGCTTCCCAAGTAGCTGGGATTACAGGCGCGCACCACCACACCTGGCTAATTTTTGTATTTCTAGTAGAGACGGAGTTTCACCATGTTGGCCAGGCTGGTCTCGAACTCCTGACCTCAAGTGATCCACCCGCCTCGACCTCCCAAAGTGTTGGGATTACAGGCATGAGCCACCACGCCCGGCCACTTTAATCTTTTCTTATAATAGTAATAGCCTAGGACATACTAGTTTTTTCTGCTTCTTTGCAACCATTTCCATGTATTCGCATAGCCCACAGTATCTTTAAAGACATATCCAACACGTCATAAGAAATACAGACTACTAAAAGTTAGAAAGATTCTTACAGGATTCATTCATTCAAGTATTAGGTAACTACAAGGCGCTGGTAATGTAACTGTGAACAAGAGACAAAAATCTCTGCATTCATGGAGTTTACATTTTATTGACGGATCAAATAATTAACATAGGCTGCGGAGTGGTGGCTCTTGCCTGTAATCCCAGTGATTAGGGAAGTGGAGGCGAAAGGATCATTTGAGGCCAGGACTTTGAGACCAGCCAGGGCCACATAATGAGACCCTGTCTCTGCTAAAATATAAAATAGAATAAAGTCGCCAGGTGTGGTGCACAGGTGGCGCATGCCTGTAGTCCCAGTTACTCTGGAGGCTTACGTGGTAGAATAGCTTGAGCCCAGGAAGTCAAGGCTGCAGTTAGCCATGATTACGTCACTGCACTACAGCCTGAGTTAGACTCTGACTCAAAATATAAATAAATAAACATTCTAATTAAGACCTAAAGATGGTCAACTGGGGAAATAATCTAGTCCAATTCCTTCATTTTACACATTACAAAACAAGACTGGCCAAAGTGACTCGTCTGAACTATTACACCAAAAGCAACTTCAACTATTCCTCATCTGTTCAACGTTCAGATGCTTTCAACAATTTCGAGACCCCTTCTCAAATAACAAAAGACTAATTATGTCCTGCACGTATTTAAAAATCTTCATATGTATCACGCTCCCTCTGACCATTTCCGGATTATTTCCTTGGGTGCTCTTTTCCCCGAAATCAAGCTAGGTCAAAATTTATGCCTTCCTACCACCTGGCCATAACGTTATGCCTTTCCCGTTGTTTGGATAGGAAGCTTTTTCCGTAAGTGAATTCCCTCCCCACACTCCCCTAACATAGGCTTTACGTTCAATCTCCCCCGACCTGGCAGAGGCGAGCCCACGCCGCAGCCGACCTTGGTTCGCCCCCGCCCGCGGCCTCCCTCTGCGTCATTGCCCCAGTAAAGTCCGGACGGCCGCGCTTTGGTCTCAAACCCTGCGATGGTCTCACCTGGCCGGAGGGGCCATGCGGGAGGTGCGGCTTCGGCTTCCACGCGGCATCCTAGATACGCGACGGCTAGGCCTCCGGACGTGTGACAACCACTGAAAATCTAAGCGACTTCTGAGGAGACCGGAAGATGGGAGGCGGGGCTGGCCTCAACGCGCAACCAACCAGCACACAGGCAGAGAACTTCCGTTCTCCGACGTCTCCGCAGGCCTGAAGGTCATTGGAAGAGCAGGACGTCACGGGGACGCCTCGTCCTTCGCGGTCAACGCCCTGAACTTGGCGCCAGGATCTTTAAAACCCGGAAGTTCCTGTGGTTCATCCGCGAAACTTGTCCTCTGGTCCTCGCATCAGAGCACTTAGCATTTTGCTTCCTTAGGGCAGCTGGACTGTCGCTCCGTCCTTCAAACATCTGTATTAAATCCAACCTTAAGAGTGACTCACATCTCTGGCTGGATTGCCAGGGGACCTTGGGCAGATTTCTTAGCCTTTCTGAGCATTCAGTTATAAGGGCAAATATTTTTGGAGGCACAGTGTGGACGCGTAGTATGAACTGAATGAAAGAAATCGGTTTCGTCAAAAATAAACAGAGTTGAATTAGTTGTATTTGGTATTTCTCTTTCTTGTCTGTGGATCCAGTCAGCAAAAGTTAAATTCAGGCAGCAATAATGTTTTACATTTATGTATTACTATATATTTTCAGCTCCTTTTCATATGTATTATAGAATTTGTGTCCAGAATTGGGACAGTAACCGTACACTGGTAAATTCAACAAAAATTTACTGTCTAGCTGGGTTCTGGAGATACTGCACCAAATCAGATAAGATTCTACCTTCACGAAGTTAAGTTTCAAGGAGGGGAGACACAAACGCCTGCGTAAATCAGGTGGTGGTGACATGAAAAGAGAGGAAGGAGACTGGAAATTAGAGGTTAGGCGGGGGGGGGGGGTCATTTGAACGGAGCCCTTGAAGAGGTGGGGAAGCAAGCTATGTGTTTATGAAGATAAGAACATTACAGGAAGAGAGAACAGCAATTGCAAAGGCCCCAAGGATCTGTGCTTTAGTGATACTTGGTGTGAAATGCTTTCTTTTTTCTTTTTCTTTTTTTTTGAGACGGAGTCTGGCTCTGTCGCCCAGGCTGGAGTGCAGTGGCGCGTTCTCAGCTCACTGCAGCCTCCGCCTCCCGGATTCAAGCGATTCTCCTGCCTCAGCCTTCCGAGTAGTTGGGATTACAGGCGCACGTCAACCCGCCTGGCTAATTTTTTATTTTAGTAGAAACAGGGTTTCGCCATGTTGGTCAGGCTGGTCTTGAGCTCTTGACCTCAGGTGATCCATCTACCTCGGCCTGCAAGTGCTGGGATTACAGGCATAAGCCACCAGGCCCAGCCTGAAATGCTTTCAACAGTTACATTAAACATCGCTAAGATAAGGGGAAATTTGGCTAGTGGCATTTCATAAGGGGCTCATGGGAAAGTCCCTTGCGGTTGGAGTGAGGTTTATTGACGAGAGGAAGCAGACATGGAACCATTTCTGCTTGATGTCAATCAGAAATTTCTCCCTTCCATCAGAGGAAGTAGAGTTTAAAACAGCCTTCCTGTGTCCCAGCAACAGCAGAATGTACTTGGAACTAAAGGGTGAATAATGTGGGAGCTAAGCTATGACGATGCAAAGGCAAAAGAATGATATTAATGGGCTCTGGGGATTTGGAGGGATGTGCTAGGGGGGTAAGGGATAAAAGACTACACTGTTGAGTACGGTGTACACTGCTCGGGTGATGGGTGCGTCAAAACCTCAGAAATCACCACTAAAGAACTTTTCCATGTAACCAAACACCACCTGTTCCCCCAAAAGTAATGAAATAAAAAGATTTCAAACAATAAAAAGGGTGAATTATACAAAAATCTTTTGTAAAAAACAAAGCTTTATTTTTACATAACTTCTTAAAAGAATGAATGCTTTACAAATAATAAGACTTTTTACTTGCTTTTAGATAATTCAAAAGCAGAGATGAAGAAAAGCAGTCTTATAAAGGATACATTCTGGCACAAGAAGGGTTTAGAGTGAGGAGAACTTTGGACAGTTCAAGACAGAAAGGAATCCAGACCAGAACAGGCACCATTTTACTCAAACGTGGCTAAGTCATTCATTCCTAAATTGAAAGACTATTAGATGTTCACACAAAGTTATTTTGTGTTGGTAAGGGATTGGAGAAAACCTAAATTCCTGCCAATAGAATATTGGTTAAAAAAATAATGGCAGGCTGGGCGCAGTGGCTCACGCCTGTAATCCCAGCACTTTGGGAGGCCGAGGTGGGCGGATCACAAGGTCAGCAGATTGAGACCATCCTGGCTAACATGGTGAAACCCTGTCTCTAGTAAAAATACAAAAATTAGCCGGGCGAGGTGGCACGTGCCTGTAGTCCCAGCTACTCGGGAGGCTGAGGCAGGAGAATGGCGTGATCCCAGGAGGCGGAGGTTGCAGTGAGCCAAGATTGCACCACTGCATTCCAGCCTGGGCGACACAGCAAGACTCCATCTCAAAAAAAAAAAAAAAAAAAAAAAGACACATTCACATAATATGCAACTATAAAAAAAGAATGAGGAATCTTCTCTGCATATTGATGTGAAATGATTTCCAAAATAAACTACAAGTGATAAAAAATGGAAGGGGTAGAATTGAGTACAGTGTGCTATTATTTGTGTAAAACAGAAAAGACCATATTGGATATGCATAAAATATCTGAAGTTGATAACACTGGTTGCCTTCGGGCAGTGGGACTGGGTGTCTGTGGTGGGGGGGGGCAGTCAGTAGCTTTTGGATTTTGAAGCAGTTAATGTATTCTATCCAAAAAACAAATTAAGAAAAAGTTAATTAAAACAAAGAACAAAAAACTCAGAATGGAAAATACCAGAATTCTGCTATATACCATTTATAGTTTGCTGGGACAGATGTGTGAAGTTCACTCTGTTTTTTTGAGACAGAGTTTCGCTCTTGTTGCCCAGGCGCAATCTTGGCTCGCTGCAACCTCCGCCTCACAGGTTGAAGCAATTCTCCTGCCTCAGCCTCGCAAGTAGCTGGGATTACAGGTGTGCACCACCATACCTGACTAATTTTGTATTTTTAGTAGAGATGGGGTTTCACCATGTTGGTTAGGCTGGTCTCAAACTCCTGACCTCAAGTGATCCACCCGCCTCGGCCTCCCAAAGTGCTAGAATTACAAGTGTGAGCCACTGTGCCTGGCTAGTTCACTCTTTAGTAAAATTTCTATAGCAACTTCTCATCCCATAGTGATTTCAGTCACTCTCAACAAATTTACTTACAGTTATTAATATCCGAACTTTTGCAGGTTTTATCATAGATATGACATTGGCTGAATGGACTCTTGAATATTGTAGTAAACATTCTGCTCAAATTAGGTAACAGGTGTTTGAAGTTTTAAAATTATGCAAACTGTATTCCAGAAATTTTACTTCTAGGAATTTAAGAAACAGTCAAGATTGTACAAATAAATGTGTCGTAGGGATGTTTATTTAACAGAATGTGTAAAACAGGAAAAACTTGTAAACAACCTAAGTGTTCTATAATAGAATTTGTTAAATAAGTTATGATACATACATATGATGAAATGTATGCAGCCATTAAAAAATATTATGAGGGGCTGGGCATGGTGGATCAAACCTGTAATCCCAGCACTTTGGGGAGCTGAGGTGGGTGGATCACTTGAGGTCAGGGGTTTGAGACTAGCCTGGCCAACATGGTGAAACCCCATCTCTACTAAAAATACAAAAAATTTTCTGGGTGTGGGTGGCTCATGCTTGTAATCCCAGCTACTTGGGAGGCTGAGACAGGAGAATTGCTTGAACCCGGGAGGCGGAGGTTGCAGTGAGTAGAGATTGCACCACTGCACTCCAGCCTGGGCGACAAGAAGGAAACTCCATCTCAAGAAAAAAAAAAGTTAGGAAAGAATATTTGACATGAAAGGTATTTTTACAATACATACAATACATTGTGTGAAAGAGAAGATTACACAATAGTACACAGTGTGTTTATAGTTTGAGAAAGTAAATATATATTTTGAATATTGGAATTATATATACCCAACTAGTAATGTCATATCCATTGAGTCATGGAATTATAAGTGACTTTTTTTTTTTGCTTGTCCCTATTTTCCAGTTTTTCTACAGTGACCATACTTGCCATAATTAAACATAGCATGGTAGTTTAAAATATGTCCACAAATTCTTTGATATTCTCTTCAAAAGATGGAGCCCAGTCCCTATCCCCTTGAGTGGGGGCTGGGTTACCTGATTCCCTTCTGACAGATAGGAAAAAGCAAAAGTGATGGTTTGCAACTTTGAAAACTACATCATAAAAGGTACTGTGGCTTCCTCCTTGTTCACTCTTTGATTACTCACTTGGGAAAGCCAGCTGTCACACCATGACACTTAAGCAGCCTGTAGAGAGGCTCATGTGACAGGAAGTGAGGCCTCAGGTCAGCAGTCACCTTAAGTGAGCCACCTTGGAAACAGGCTTTAGGTGACTGCAGTCTCAGTCGAAAGCTTGACTGCAATGTCATGAGACACCCTGAGCCCAAATGACCCAGCTATGTCACTCCTGAATTCCTGACCCACAGAAATGGAGATCTAAGTTTTTTTAATATTTATTTATTTTTGAGACAGTCTCTTACTCTGTCACCCAGGCTGTAGTGCAGTGGTGTGATCTTGGCTTACTACAACCTCTGCCCCCCGGGGCTCAAGTGATTCTCCTGCGTCAGCCTCCTGAGTAGCTGGGACCACAGGTGCGCACCACCATGCTTGGCTAATTTTTGCATTTTCTGTAGAGATGGAGTCTCATGATGTCGCCCAGGCTGGTCTTGAACTTCTGGACTTGTGATCTGCCCACCTCGGCCTCCCAAAGTGTTGGGATTACAGGCATGAGCCACTGTGCCCGGCCCTAAGTATTTATTTTAAGCCACTAGGTTTGGAGTAATTTGTTACATAGCAGTAGATAAGTAATACACATATTTCCTACAGTGACCACATTTACAATTTAAATTTAATTAAAAAGGCCAGGTGTAGTGGCTCATGCCTGTAATCCCAGCACTTTGGGAGGCTGAGTCTGGAAGATCGCTTGAGCCCAGGAGTTTGAGACCAGTCTGGGCAACATGGCAAAACCCCTGCTCTACAAAATACAAAAAAAATTAGCCGGGTGTGGTGGTGTGTACCTGTGGTCTCAGATACTTGGGAGACTATGGTGGGAGAATCACTTGAGTCCAGGAAGTTGAGGCTGCAGTGAGCTGTGACTGTGCAACGGTACTCTAGCCTGTGGGACAGTGAGACTCTGTCTCAAAAGAAAATTTTTTTTGGCCGGGGTGGTGGCTCATGCCTGTAATCCCAGCACTTTGGGAGGCCAAGGCGGGCGGATCACAAGGTCAAGAGATCGAGACTATCCTTGCCAACATGGTGAAACCCCATCTCTGCTAAAAATACAAAAATTACCTGGGTGTGGTGGCATGCACCTGTAGTCCCAGCTACTTGAGAGGCTGAGGCAGGATAATCACTTGAACCCGGTAGGCAGAGGTTGCAGTGAGCCGAGATCACGCCACTGCACTCCAGCTCAACAACATTTTTTTTTTAATTAAAAAGTTCTACTAGCTAAATGAGCAAAATCACCAGGTGCAGTTGATCACACCTGTCATCTCAGCACTTTGGGATATTGAGGTGGGAAGAACATCTGACGTCAGGAGTTTGAGACCAGCCTGCTGTGAGCAGAGATTGAACCACTGCACTCCAGCCTGGAAGACAGAGACCCCATCTCAAAAAAAAAAAAAAAAACAAAAAACCATAAAAAACCAACAAATGCATTTGAAAAGAACAGCATCAGCCAGGCACAGTGGCTCACGCCTGTAATCCCAGCACTTTGGGAGGCCGAGGGTAGAGGATAGCTGAGCCCAGGAGTTTGAGACCAGCCTCAGCAACATGGTGAAAACCTGTCTCTACAAAAAATACAAAAATTAGCCAAGTGTGGTAGCATGCACTTGCAGTCCCAGCTACTTGGCAAGCTGAGGGGGAAGGATTGCTTGAGCCTGGGAGGTCAAGGCTGAAGTGAGCCATGATTGCACCACCACACTCCAGCCTGGGCAACAGAGCAAGACCCTGTCTCAAAAAAGAAACAAACAAACAAACAAAAAAACCATGTAAAAACAAAACAAAACAGAACAGCATCATTTCCTCATCATTAGTTTGAAGGAAGTGAATTGCCTGTAAAAGTTTCCATTTTCAAAAAAAGCATTAAAATATAGTGTGAGGCCGGGCATGATGGCTCATTCCTGTAATCCCAGCGCTTTGGGAAGCTGAAATGGATTGTCTGGGCCCAAGAGGTTGAGGCTGGTGTTTGTGCCACTGCACACCAGAAGCCTGGGCAACAGAGCTTGCCCCTGTCTCAAAAGAACAAAACATGGTTTACCACAACCAACAGGAAAATTCTGGATACAACTACATATGAAATACTTACTGCTGTGCTCAACAAGGTAGTATAGAGGCCAAAGGCAAAAGTCCTGGGGTCAGGCCACCTGGTCTGCTATCTAATTAGCTGTGTAATCTTTGGAAAGGTACTTGAACTCTCTGTGCCTTAGAATCCCTTTTCTAAAATGTGGGCTGGGCGCAGTGGCTCATGCCTGTAATCCCAGCACTTTGGGAGGCTGAGGCGGGTAGATCATCTGAGGTCAGGTGTTCGAGACCAGCCTGGCCAACAAGGTGAAACCTGGTCTTTATGAAAAATACAAAAATTAGCCAGGCATGGTTGTGGGCACTTTTAATCCCAGCTAGTTGGGAGGCTGAGTCTGGAGAATTGCTTGAACCCAGGAAGCAGAGGTTGCAGTGAGCTGAGATCATGCCACTGTACTCCAGCTTGGACGACAGAGCAAGACACTGTCTCAAAAAAAAAAAAATGTGGATAGCAGCATCTACCTCGAAAAATTGTTGTAGGATCAATAGTGTGGAGAACCTACCAACTATAAAAAAAAGTTTCAGGACCCCATATAAATTTATCACACCAAGGGGGAAGTTACACCCTGATTGAGCCACATAGCATGTTCGTAACTTCTGGTTCTTAAATTATAATTTATTCTTTCCTTATTATTTTCATTCTGTAAATGACTATGAGAGACCAGAGACTAGACCTCCTCTCCTTCCAATCACTCATCTTTGTTAAGAGATTAACTGCCTCCTTTATTGTTCTGTACCTAACTCACACCAGATGGCACAGAAGACTCTATGACTTACATCTTCAGTGTGGAAGGTTAAACACACCTTTCCCGGAAAAAAGACCACCTCATCTGGGCACAGTCACTCATGCCTGTAATCCTAGTACTTTGAGAGACCGAGGTGAGTGGATTGCTTAAGCCCAGCAGTTTGAGACCACCTGGGCAATGTGGCAAAACCCTGTCTCTACAAAAAATACAAAAATTAGTTGGGTGTGTTGGTGTGTGCCTGTAGTCCCAGCTACTAGGGATGCTAAGGTGGGAGGATAGCTTGAGCCTGAGAGGTTGAGGCTGTAGTGAGCTGCAATTGTGCCCCTGCACTCCAGCCTGGGTGACAGAGTGAAAGAAAGACCACCTGGACTAAACGGAGAGGTGCTTTAATTCTGCTAAGCTTCTCTAAACTTTGTCTGTGTAAGTGATCCCAAACTTCTAAGCCTTGGAACACTGACTTCCACTCTTTGGTATCTGTGGTTCCCAGGTGGCCCTCCTAAAACTCTATGCATGAATAAACTCCCTTTAGATTCTGACCCTTTCGATTATTTGAGGTTGGCACGCTGTGCAATATACATTATAATATGCAAATATTAACCTTCAGAGTAGTCTATCACATTTAGGTAGAAATCCTTTTTTTTTTTTTTTTTTTTTTTTGAGATGTAGTCTTGCTCTGTCGCCCAGGCTGTAGCACAGTGGCATGATCTCGGCTCACTGCAACCTTGGCCTCCAAGGTTCAAGCAATTCTCCTGACTCAGGCTCCCGAGTAGCTGGGATACAGGCACCCACCATCATGTCCGGCTAATTTTTGTATTTTTAGTAGAGATGGGGTTTTGCCATGTTTGCCAAGTTGGTCTCAAACTCCTGACCTCAGGTGATCTGCCCGCCTTGGCCTCCCAAAGTGCTGGGATTACAGGAGTGAGCTACAGTGCCCGGCCGACATTTAGGTAGAAATCTTACACATATTCCTATCTTTGGTCTCTCTCCGCTTATCTTTGTGACCTTTTCTTTACAGATAAGAACAAATCATTTGTGGACTTGAAAAGAGTTACCATAGTAACTGAAAAAAAACCCGGGAGAGTTAAAATGCCATTCTTGCTGCTCTCTTTTAATTAATAAACTCTAAAAAGGCTAATCCACTTGGGCACTACTTAATTAACAATCAATTAGTAAGGAAAAGATATCGAAGCAGTAAACTTAAGTGACAGCGAAAAGTTCTGTTGACCAAACATGGATTCTCTCCTCCTCAGAACCAAGTTACAGTTGGAGTTACAGTAAATACTTCGAACAGGTCCTTCAGTATCCTGTAGGAAATACAGACAAAAACGCAGGTCAGTTACTTTTTTTGTTTTTCTTTTTTTGACACAGGGTCTCACTCTGTCGCCTAGGCTGGAGTGAAGTGGGGCGATCATGGCTCACTGCAGCCTAGACCTCCTGGATTCAAGCGATCCTGCCGCCTCAGCCACGCAAGTAGCGGGGACTACAAGCACGCGCCACCACGCCCAGCTTATTTTTTGTATTTTTGTAGCGACGTGGTTTCACCACGTTGACCAGGCTAGTCTGGAACTCCTGAGCTAAAGTGATACGTCTGCCTGGGCCTCCCAAAGTGCTGGAATTACAGGTCTGAGCCACCGGGCCCAGCCCAATTACTTTCTTCAGTCTGAGTATGAGCGCCGGAAGAAAAGCTCTTACCTGCATCTATTTTTTTTAGAGACAGGGTCTCCCTCTGTCACCCAGGCTGGAGAGCAGTGGCGCAATCTCGGCTCGGCTCACTGTAACCTCAACCTCCCGGGCTCGAGCGCATATATATATATATATATATATATTTATTTATTTATTTTTGTGTGTGTGTGTGACGGAGTCTCGCTCTGTCGCCAGGCTGGAGTGCAGTGGCACGATCTCGGCTAACTGCAACCTCCACCTCCCGGGTTCAAGCCATTCCCCTGCTTCAGCCTCCCAAGTAGCTGGGACTACAGGCGCGCACCACAGTGCCTGGCTAATTTTTTAAAATATATATATATATTTTAGTAGAGACGGGGTTTCACCATGTTGGCCAGGATGGTTTCGATCTCCTGACCTTGTGATCCGCCCGCCTCGGCCTCCCAAAGTGCCGGGATTACAGGCGTGAGCCACTGCACCCAGGCATCAATCGCTTATATTTTTAAAAAGATGTTTTCTTCGTTTCCTAGCCCCTTCTACCCACCTATGAAGTTCCACAGGCTTTAATGCTATTGCTATGGCCGTAAGAGGCCAAGCTGGCGGGTGCGGTTCCCTAATACGGTTCCCTCAGAGGCAGCCGACTCTGCCCAGGGCGAGCAGCGCCGCGCGGTGGGGGGACGCTCCTAGGGTCCCCGGGGCACTGGTTGGGGGAGGTGTTGGGCGCACGTACCCAGGCTCAGGTGAGGCGAGTGCGCAGCCTGGGTTGCAGCTGGCGCTGGCGGCGCTTGCGCTGGCCATTGAGGAGCTTCTGCGCGACCTTGCGCTCGTGCCCGCCAGGTGCAGGCCAGTTGGTGCGCAGCGCCTGCTCGCGCCGAGTCCGGCCCTTGCTGCGCCCGGCCCCGCAGGCCGGGAAGTCGCGCAGGTAGTAGTAGTCCAGGCAGTCGTAAAGCTCCTCCTCGTAGCTTATGGGTGGCGGCGGCCGGGCCAGACCCTGCAGACGTGGAAGCGCCCGCTCTGCGGCCGCTTCCATCCTGCCCAGGCCTGTGGCCACCGGCGGCCACCTGCCCGCGTCTGGGCGCTCCTGGAAGACCCAGCAGCCCCGCCTCGAGTTCCGATGGGCTCCGCGTGAAGGTGGGGGTGCCTTCGGCGACGCCACAGAGGCGGACCTTCGACGACGTCACAGTGGCGGTACAGTGCCTGGAGCAGGGCTGTCTTCTCCTTGGAGTGCAGCCTGGTAACCGGGACCTCCCCGCCAGGTCCTGTTGTTGCTGGAGAAGGGTAGCTGACAAACTCCAACTCAGCACAGTGTTTATGTTGGTCAAAAATAGGAAACTATGTTCAGGCGCGGCGGAGGTGGGAGGATCCCTTCAGGCCAGGCAGTCAAGAGCAGCCTGGGCAACATGGCGCGACCCCATCTCTGAAGTCCCACCTCAGCTTCCCAGCTACTTGAACTCCAAGGTTCATGGCTCCAATGAGCTATGTTCCCACTACATCACCCCAGCCTGCGAGACTGAGGTAAACTCTGTCTAAAAAAATAAAAAAGAAAACTATCCAAGTGTGCAATAGGGAGGGACTGCTTAAAGAAAACATGAGGCTGACTGGGCCCTGTAATCCCAGCATTTTGGGAGGCCGAGGCGGGAGGATGGATGGCTTGGGCAACATGACGAAACCCCGTCCCTACAAAAGATACAAAAATTAGCCAGGCGCGGTGCACCCCTGGCCTAATTTTTGTATTTTTTGTAGAGATGGGGGTCTCGCTATGTTGCCCAGGCCGGTTTCGTCCTGGGTTCAAGTGATCTTCTCACCTTGGCCTTTTAGAGTTGTTGGGATTACAGCTGTAAGCCACCACACCCTTCCTGGGTTAGGCTATTTAATAACATAAGAAAGTGTGGTGACTCCGCCTCACCTTGGGAGGCCAAGGCGGGTGGATCATCTGAGGTCAGGAGTTTGAGACCATCCTGGCCCATGTGGTGAAACCTGGTCTCTACAAAAAACGCAAAAATTAGCTGTGTGTGGTGGCACATGCCTGTAATCCCAGCTACTCAGAAAGCTGAGACGGGAGAATTGCTTGAACCTGGGAGGTGGAGGTTGCAGTGAGCCGAGGTCGCACCACTGCATCCCAGCCTGGGCGACAGATTGAGACTCCAGAGTTTGAGACCAGCCTGGGCAATGTAGTGAAACCTTGTTTCTACAAAACAGACAAAAAAAGCCAGGTGTACCTGTGTCCACCTGTGGCCCCGGCTACTTAGGAGGCTGAGGCAGGGGGATCACTTGGGGCCAGCAACTCAAGGCTGCAGTGAGCTATGATCATCCCACTGCTCTCCATCCTGAGCAATAGAATGAGACCATGTCTCTAGATAGCTAGCTAGATAATTGATACATAGTTTTCTGTCGGAAATTTTTTTCCTAGATTTGAATCTGTTTTTCTAAAGTAGCATTCAACACATCAGCATTTTACAGTGTTATTAGTTGTTAATATGATTGTTTTTCTGAAATACTGTATCCTTTACAAAAGCAGTTTTGTCTTTCAAAGCACATAGATAGGTCCTTAAGTGAATTTGTCTGATGTTGGTGACCTTGGTACCATTTTCTCCAGTTGATTGGAAAAGTCAGTCAATAATTTCAGGTCACTGTTGGCCTTAAAGAAGAGCCCAAAGGTAGTAAGCAAGGGTGCTGGTGTCCAGTCGCCTTCTAGAAGCATTTTCACCTTCCCTTAATGTTTCTCTTTATGAATATAGAAGTACTGTATGTAGAATTGACCCAGTGCTGCCCTGGCAACTTTGTAGATTAGGCCAGATTTACATTTTTTACCTTTATGAGAGGCACCCTGGTAGGCTAGTGGAGTTACACATGAAGTCTGATCTCAGCTGCACTGTCCAGAGATGCAACACAGTCCAATCAAATAACATTCTCTGAGCCTGTTTCTTTAGCTGTTAAATAAGAATAATAATTATACCCATCTAAAAAGACAGCTTATTGTATTTGAGTGGTCTTTTATTTTCTATGAAACTGTCTTTAACACAGCAATTATTTTCATTGCCATACCACATTTGTGTTGTGTTTTGTTTTTGTTTGAGATGGAGTCTGTTTTTTTTTTTTTTTTTTTTTTTTTTGAGATGGAGTCTTGCTGTTGTTGCCCAGGCTGGAGTGCAGTGGCATGATCTCGGCTTACTGCAACCTCCACCTCTTAGGTTCAAGTGATTCTCCTGCCTCAGCCTCCTGAGAAGCTGGGATTATAGGTGCCCACCACCACACCTGGATACTTATTTTTATTTTTTAGTAGAGATGGGGTTTCATCATGTTGCCCATGCCGGTCTCAAACTTCTGACCTCAAGTGATCCACCTGCCCTGACCTCCCAAAGTGCTAGGATTGAGGCACTGAGCCCAGCCTCTTTTTACATAAGAATTTCTTGGTTGGGCGTGGTGGCTCACACCTGTAATCCCAGCACTTTGGGAGGCCGAGGTGGGAGGATCACCTGAGGTCAGGAAGCATTTATTATGTATTTATATGCCCGATATTATGTGAAGCACTTTACTATCTTATCAAATCTTCAGGATAGATCTTCAGTTCTCATGACTACAAGAGGATACTAAGGCTCAGACAGGAGAAGAAACGTGGCCAGCCTGTGTCCCCAGAGTCTATGATCTTACCACTAGGTTACAGTGCTTCTGGGGAGCACATGTTGTGAGGTTTTTGCTTTAAAATGAACCAATAAAAAACAAAGGCAAAAAAGGCATAAGCTATTAAAAAGTGGGAGAAACACTAAGAGAACCTTAAGCACATAACTAAAAATATTATGGAAAAGTTATTGAATTCATTAGCAAATTTACTCTAATTCTAGATTTTCATTGAGGGATATATTACTCATGATGAAGAAAAAAATGTTCATTTCAAGTATATTAACATAAATACCATCAATATGGTTTATCATGTTTAAATGTTCACTCAAAGCAATTCAGTTAAAATTCTGCATATCATACAATATTATAGCTTGCTAGTAGATTGCAAAGTAAATAGTCATCCAAATAAAAACACCAAAGCACATGATGTTTTTCACTGGTTGTTGCTATTTTTAGGTGAGAATTTGATATATACCAACAGATAGATAATAACATATTGCTAATTTCTTTCATCATCATATAAAGGTGGGTTCAGGATAGAATGGCATAAGGGCAAAGAAGAATTTGAAATCTAACATCAACTCAGTGATGCATCAAGATAAAAGTAGAGGTTGGGCGCGGTGGCTCACACCTGTAATCCCAGCACTTTGGGAGGCCAAGTCAGGTGTATCATGAGGTCAGGAGTTCGAGACCAGCCTGGCCAACATAGTGAAACTCCGTCTCTACTAAAAACTACAAAAAAAATTAGCGGGGGCGTTGTGGTGGGCACCTGTAATCCCAGTTACTCAGGAGGCTGAGGCAGGAGAGTGGGTTGAACCCGGGAGGCAGAAGTTGCAGTGAGCCAAGATCGCACCATTGCACTGCAGCCTGGGCAACAGTGCGAGACTGTCCCCCCCCCCAAAAAAAAGATAAAAGTAGAGACAATAGGGGCATCTTGGTGAATACCAAATTTAACAAAGCAGATTAAGAGAAACAATATTAAAAAATTCAGTTAAATCTCTAAGATCCAGGGCTTTGCAATAAATATGTAAGTAAATCTCCAATATCCATGCTGAAAGTTTAAAAGAAATGATAATGATAATTAAAGAAGTACAACTTTTCCTTAGCTTTGCAGTAATCTAGAAACAAAGAATGTTTCTAATATTTAGACACAACAAAGAACCTTACAAGGAGAAACCTGTAAGTATGGCAGGATTCACCAGCAGCCCTGGGCTTGTCCACAGTACCCCATGATGAACAGTAACTCCATTGTGTAAATGCTCATGAACAAAGGATTACAGGACTTTTCCAGGTTAGACATACCATATTTTCTTTCAGACAATTCTTCAACTTGTTTACATAGATCAGCGATACGATTATTCCATTTCTCTGAAAATTGAGCAAAAGTTGATTCTCAATAATATGTCCCTATGTCAGAGCAGCACTAACATATAATAACTTATTTTCAACATTTTACATCCTCACAGTCCATATCATTTCACTGCTTTTGAAATTTTTTTTCCCCTTTTTTGGTGGTTCTTAGAATTAGTTTAATGGGAGACTATAAGAGAAGTTTTAAAGTTTAGTACCTCTTTTTAGCCTTTTAATTTCTGAAAAGCAGGAGGGCAGAAAAGATGAATCAAAAACAACAGGGAGGCCACAATGAGGAGGTCTCCAGGGGTCTGTTAGCAAACTTCCTAAAACATGTCTCAGCTGTGTGGAAATAAGACTTTACAGCAGCTGGGTGTGACGGTTCAGGCCTGTAATCCTAGCACTTTGGGAGCAGAGGTGGGCGGATCGCTTTGAGCTCAGGGCAACATAGCAGAAACCCCCCTCCCCACCTCCACCCCTGCCCCCATCTCTACCAAAAATATGAAACTAAGCCAGGTGTTGTGGCAGGTGCCTGTAGTCCCAGCTACTCAGGAGGCTGAGGCAGGAGAATCGCTTGAGCCCAGAAGGTGAACATTGCAGTGAGCCGAGACCACGCCCCACTGCCGGCCTGGGTGACAGAGTAAGACTCCATCTCAAAAAAGAAAGAAGGAAAAAAAAAGGTTAAGAGGGACCCCAGACCTTAAAAATACAAGTTTAAGAGGGACCCTGGCTGAGCATGGTGGCTCATGCCTGGGATATGGGAGGCTGAGGTGGGTGGATCATGAGGTCAAAAGATCTAGACCATCCTGGTCAACATGGTGAAACCCTGTCTCTACTAAAAATGTATACAAAAAATTAGCCAGGTGTGGTGGCACACACCTGTAGTCCTAGCTATTCAGGAGGCTGAGGCAGGAGAATGGCGTGACCCCGGGAGGCGGAGGTGACAGTGAGCCAAGATCGCGCCACCACACTCCAGCCTGGTGACAGAGCAAGACTCCCTCTCAAAAAAAAAAAAAAAAAAAAGAGAGACCCCAAAGCAAAAAATCCCAACACTTTGTCTCCCAATCCCAATCACTGAAACACCAGGAAAGTATAATAGTTTTGCAGCCTAGCTGTAGTAGACTGATAGTGACCCCCCCAAAATGCTCATATCCCAATCCCAGGGATCGGTGAACATGACCGTATATGGCAAAAGGAGCTTTGCAGATATAATGAAGTTAAGGATTTTTGGCCAGGAGGATTATCCCAGCTTGTCCCTGCGGGGTTGATGTACTCACCAGGATCCTTAGAAGAGCAGGTGATGGAGAGGGTGGGAGGTGTAGTGATGGAAGCAGGAAACATGAGTCTTTGAAAAAGGGCAGGAAAAGCTGATGAGTGAAGGCCGCCCCCAGGACCAGGAAATGGATTCTCCTGGAGAGCCTTGCAAGGCATCAAACCTGCTCCCACCTTCACTCAGTGGGACTGACTAGAATTCTGGCCTTCAGAACTCTAAGGGAATACATCTGTGTAATTTTAAGCCACTAAGTGTGTGGTAATTTGTTGCAGCAGCAACTAGAAGCTAGTATTGTAGTAAAGCCTCAAAACCCACCTGAAGGGGCCGGCAGGTGGCGGCTCATGCCTGTAATCCCAGCACTTTCTGAGGCCAAGGTGGGCAGATCACTTGAGGTCAGGAGTTTCAGACCAGCCTGGCCAACATGGTGAAATCCCGTCTCTACAAAGAGTACAAAAATTAGCCAGGCATGGTGGCACATGCCTGTAATCTCAGCTGCTCAGGAGGCTGAGACATGGTAATTGCTTGAACCCAGGGGGGTGAAGGTTGCAGTGAGCCAAGATTGCACCACTGCACTCCAGCCTGGGCAACAGAGCGAGACTCTGTCTCAAAAACAAAAAAACAAAACAAAACAAAACAAAAAAACAACCCACCTGAAGAAGATTTCCAGTTCTGTCAGCCGTCTCCCACCCAACCCCCAGAAGCAGACATTCCTTTGCTGTGGGCCATGGACAGGCAGAAGGAAGCACCTCCTCATGGCAGAGGCCTACCCAGGAGAAACCCAAGGGAAGGTACTGCTGGGCCATCCCCTCTGACAAGGCCATTTTCTTTACACAGTTTCACTCTGTCTCCCAGGCTGGAGGGCAGTGGCAAGATCTCAGCTCACTTCAACCTCTGCCTCCCCAGTTCAAGCGATTCTCCTGCCTCAGCCTCCCGAGTAGCTGGGATTACAGGAGCATAGCATGCCTAGCTAATTCTTGTATTTTTAGGAGAGACGAATTTTCACCATGTTGCTCAGGCTGGACTCGAACACCTGGCCTCAAGTGATCCATGTGTCTCAGCCTCCCAAAGTGCTGGGATTACAGGAGTGAGCCACTACACCCAGCACTTGCCAAGACCTTTGATGGCAGGCCTTTTCCAGGTGATCAGTCCTTGTCTGGTCTGGTTCTGCCCCACTTTCCCTCTCACCAAGTTGGAATCCCTAGCTACTTTTCAGTAGAAGAGAGTGTGTACTCCAATCCCAGCTTGGTATGGGTCAGACCTGCATTTAACTCATGGAACCTGGCTGCTCCCCAGGCCCTGAAGAAAAAAAGGGTCTCTCTGTGGGTATGATACAGGATGGGCCTGTCCCAAGGACTCTGTGAGAGGGAAGCCCAATGTCCCACCGGGTTGGCAGGGCTGGGGAAGGGAAAGTGTTATGATAGCCCTAAGACTAGAAAGAGGCAGCAGAGGGAGCAGGACAGCACTCACATGGAACTCATGCCACTGCCTGAGTGAGGGGAGGGAGGAGTGCACGCCAGTGACGTTGGGGCAGAGAGGCGCGGTTCCAGGGCGGCTTTCCCCCTCACTTCCTGCCATGTTACTCTGATCCCCTCCAGGTGAGCCTGGCCACTTTGGGCCCAGGGTTGCCACTGGGGCCTATATCAAAATGCAGACCCCCATGGCCATGGCCCCAGGAGTAGGGCAGAATAGGGAGGAGTTCTGGACAGAGGAGAGGCAGGGGCAGGAGGGAGTGGGCCTCAAACTCCAGGAGGGGGCCCTTCCCATGGGTTCTGCTTTCTGGCCTCTCTTCCCTTACTCCTGGGGTGATCAACTGGGGAAGAACTGAGGTAAGGTTTCTCACCCTCAGGTCCAGGGGTACGATTACTGGGCCTTTAGGAAGGTGTGAGCCCCCTGAAACAATGTAAGGTTTTGTGTGGAGAGCATGCACATGCATTTCTTGGAAAACGGTCCACAGCTCTTACTCTCAGCAGTCTCCACACTCAAAAAAGTTTAGAACTCTTGCTACAGAGCTGTGGGAGAAGCTAGATGAGGGGCCTGCCAAGGGCATTCTGGGGACTACCTGGCCACTCCTGAGCCCACTGTCCCGTAGGCAGGCAGCACTGCTTGGTATTTGCAGAGCTGAGGAGATGGGGCATGCAGGGACAGTGAAATTGCCCTGAGATGACCCACACTCCTCAGCTGGGAAGTGAGGGGTGTGTCTCCTGCAGCATCCTCCATCCCTAGAGCCATGGGGCCAGGAGAACTGGCCCTTGCAGCAAGTGAAAAGCCTATTATTCACTCCCTCCCTGGCCATGTAGACAGTGAACCAAGGGCACTCATATCAAGTAAATTCCTTGGTCTCTGTGACCAAGGTGACCGACCAGTAGGCATTCCCAGGTGCAGTGAAGGTCCTTACATCAAAATATGCACCTGGTCACCTGAGGAAAGAGACAGGACTATCTGAGGGGATGGGGCTGAGCTGGGTGTGGAGTGGTCCTTGTGGGTCTTGGTGAGTGGGAGGGGGAGCAGCATGAGCCCAGGCTGAACAACCAGGAGAACAACTAGGAGATAGCCTGGAAAAAGTGCTGGACCCACAAGCATTCAAAGCTGGCCAGAGAGGGAGGTGGAATAGGCTGAGAAGTCCCAAGTTCTGAAGATTGGCCCCGGAGGGCAGAAACCAGGTAAGGTGGGAAGTTACCTGCACCCTGGGGGCCAGGAGCATCCTTAGCCCAGAGCAGGTGCCAAGATTTCTGGCTCTGGGTGTGACCTCAGTCTGGAGAAAAGCCCCAACCTCCACCGAGACCACCTGCCCCCCAGACTACTTCAGATGCTGAGCCCAAGCTAGGGGCAGGAAGCTAGACTGATGCCTAAGGTAATCCCAACAAAGTCTCTGGTTCCCCCCAGTTATAGGGCCAAAGGGGAATTATAGACCAATTATAGACCCCCCAGGTGCTGGCTCTCAAACTAACACTGAGCCCTCAGTGCCCACAGGAAGATACAATCAGCGCACTTTCCAGATGGGGAAACAAGCTCAAAGAAGTGCAAGAGCCTTGTCCAATGCCCCAGACCAGGACTCCAGGCCCAGAGTGTTTTTGTTTTTTGTTTTTTTGAGACAGAGTCTCACTCTGTCACCCAGGCTGGAGTGCAGTGACGTCATCTCGGCTCACTGCAAACTTTACCTCTCGGATTCAAGCGATTCTCCTGCCTCAGCCTCCTGAATAGCTGGGACTACAGGCGCCTGCCACCACACTCAGCTAATTTTTGTATTTTTACTGGAGATAGGGTTTCCCTGTGTTGGCCAGGCTGGTCTCGAACTCCTGACCTCAGGTGATCTGCCCGCCTCGGCCTCCCAAAGTGCTGGGATTACAGGCATGAGCCATCGTGCCCGGCAGGCCAAGAGTGTTTTTTGTCACTGTGTCCAGAGTGCAGCAGCTGCTCTGATGTACCCACCTGAGCCTGGCAACATTCTCCAACTTTGGAAGCCCAGGAGCACGGCCCATGTCCACAGATGCACCTGGCATGAGGTGTGCCCAGAGGGACAGAAGCAGATGAGTTTTGCCTCCTTCACTGGATTGTGAGAGCCTTGAAGGAGACAAGGATCTGCTTGGGAAAGCCCTTGAGACATCACACAAGGCTGGCAGTGAACAGTGAGCAACCTGGGGCAGTTTCCCTCTGGATGGATCCGTAGAGCCTGAATGGGACCTGGCTCAGACAGAGCTCAGTTCTCCAGGTCACTGAGGCATGGAGAGGTCACAGCTACCAAGTGTAGGAGTCTGGATTCAAAGCCAACAGCGTGACTCCAAAGTTCCTGCCCTAGCTCCTGGACCACCCACCTCTCGGGAGTCATCCTTGCAGGCTCATCAGATGCCCAGGCCAGCAGCACAGCCGGCCAGGGCCAGGGAAACTTGGGGAGCCTCAGAATACCCCCAGGTATTGACTATGACAGTAAAATATTAAAATACTATTTTCAAAATGTATACAAGCTTAATATATTTATTCAAAATATGAATCATCAACATAATTTGCCACTAATATCTCATTCAGTCCCTTCACAGGACACATAATCCACTGGGAGATAAGAGTTTAGCAGCTGGCAGGCAGTGATGCACAGCAAAAACAAAAACCAAGAGGTGAAATAGTTCTGAAATAAACAAGGTTTTAAAGCTAAGAGAAATTATTGAATTACTAAGTCATTACCACTAATTTTGAGCCAACTAACTAATTAATATGAGATGATACAACATCCTATGCTTTGGTAAATAGAAACCATGTTTAAACAATGTATGTAATGTGACTTTCAAAATGCTCCTGGCTTTACAAACATGTGATTAAAATGTAGTAATACATGCTAAAGCGTTTCCCCCTGCAGAGCATGTTGTAAGTTTAATCAGTCACATTGAGAGTCCGGAAGATGAAGGAAAAGTTCGTGGATTTCGCTGAGAACTTACCAGAGTTGAACTCCCTCACTTTCAGTTCCCCAGCATTGGCGGGTTCCGGGACTGGTGGCTGTGGTGGCTCGTTGGTCTTTGTCTCTTAGAAGGTGGAGAATAATCATCATCTTGAAAAAGAAAAAATGGTCATTACTAAAGGAACCATCTTAGGTTACAGCCACCTCCGGGTGAATTCCCAACATTCAAAAGCTGAGCAGGGCTTTAAAGCTATTTTGAGTATTAATAATTCTTTCTGTATTGTGAACTTCAGTATACTTTTTCTAGTTACATTTGAAATGTTATTCTTTTGGGATGTGCTCAAGTGAATACTGCTTTTTCCTCGTTTTGCTTCATTATTTTTTAGTTTGCTTCATTTGAATCATCATTATAAATCTCCCTTTCTCCTCAAATAACTTTCAAGTTGATGCCAAGAACTATATTCTATTTTAAGCCTTTTCAGAAAAAGCTTTAACAAAGACAGTCACCTAAAGTTATACAAATGTAGAAGAAAGGGGATAAAATAAAGCTTAGATTGGAAAAAATATTTAAGCTTATACAAAATTCAAGCATACATAAACAAGGGAAGCTGGATAAGTGTATGTACAAATACTTTTAACAAGTGCAAAATATATAGGTTTAAAGAAATAGGGCTGCCTGGGCGTGGTGGCTCACGCCTGTAATTCCAACACTTGGAAAGGCCGAGGCAGGCGGATCACTTAAGGTTAGAAATTCGAGCCAGCCTGGCCAGCATGGTAAAACCCCATCTCTACTAAAAGTACAAAAATTAGGCTGGGTGCGGTGGCTAGTGCCTGTGATCCTAGCACTTTGGGAGGCCAAGGCGAGTGGAACACCTGAGGTCGGGGGTTTGAGACCAGCCTGACTAACATGGAGAAACCCCCGTCTCTACTAAAAATACAAAATTAGCCAGGAGTGGTGGTGCATGCCTGTAATCCCAGCTACTCAACAGGCTAAGGCAGGATAATCGCTTGAACCCGGGAGGCAGAGGTTGTGGTGAGCCGAGATTGTGTCATTGCACTCCAGCCTGGGCAACAAGAGCAAAACTCCATCTCAAAAAATAAACAAAAAAACCCACAAAAAACCAAAAACCAAAATTAGCCAGGCATGGTGGCACCTGTAATCCCAGCTACTCGGGAAGCTGAGGCAGAAGAATCACTTGAATGCGGGAGGCAGAAGTTGCGTGAGCCAAGATCGCACCACTGCACTCCAGCCTGGGTAACAGAGCAAGACCCTGTCTCAAAAAAAAAAAAAAAAAAAAAAAAAAGAAAGAAAGAAAGAAAGAAATAAGGCTACATTATTTATGAAACAGATACTGTTGACTCAGTCACCAGAAAGCCTGTGTATAAATCAGCAGTGAGATATTCAAGAACAGCACACACACACTACTCAGGACAGCTGTCGTGAGAGTTCCATGCTCATTTCTTTGTGGATACACCAGCAAGTCACTCTGCTATGATTCTCCAATACACATCATGTTAGAATTAGAGACATCTGGGCCAGGTGCAAGGCCGAGGCAGGCAGATCATCTGAGGTCAGAGGTTTGAAACCAGCCTGGCCAACATGGTGAAACTCTGTCTCTACTAAAAATACAAAAATTAGCTGAGTGTGGTGGTATGCACCTGTAATCCCAGCTATTCGGGTGGCTGAGGCAGGAGAATTGCTTGAACCCAGGAGGTGGAGGTTGCAGTGAGCTGAGATAGTGAGATAGCGCCACTGCACTCCAGCGTGGGCAACAGAGCCAGGCTCTGTCTCCAAAACAAAACAAAACAAAACAAAAAAAGAATTAGAGACATCTGGATCGAATCAGCTGCCACTGTCATCTTCTAGTCCCCTAAAGTGTCAGGTAACATCCTATTAAGATTGCTACTCACACATCATCTATAAAATACGGAAAATATCATTTTAAGAAATCTTTTTTTTTTTTTTTTTTCTGAGATGGAGTTTCATTCTTATTGCCCAGCCTGGAGTGCAATGCTGTGATCTCACCTCATCACAACCTCCACCTCCCAGGTTCAAGCGATTCTGCCTCAGCCTCCTGAGTAGCTGGGATTACAGGCAGGCATCACCACGCCCAGCTAATTTTGTATTTTTAATAGAGACAGGTTTCTCCATGTTGGTCAGGCTGGTCTCGAACTCCCAACCTCAGGTGATCCTCCCACCTTGGCCTCCCAAAGTTCTGCCAGAGAGGAGGGGCAGGAACAATAGTGATGCACCCGGCAGAAGAGGTAATATTTTCCAAACATAAACATTAGCGTAACCTTATTGGACTTGTAAGAATATATATATATATATTTTAGTAACAGAAGCAGAAGATTCTCCTGAACTGCATCATTTCAGCTAGCATTTATTTACTCAAGATTAAAATAATACAACAACTATAAAAAGTCAAGAGGTGGGCAGGCACGGTGGGTCACACCTGTAACCCCAACAGTTTGGGAGGCCGAGGTGGGTAGATCACCTGAGGTCAGGAGTTCGAGACCAGCCAGTCCAACATGGTGAAACCCCATCTGCACTAAAAATACAAAAATACAGTGACATTCACAGTGGGAAATTTTCATACTGGCTGGAAGCATCCACCAAAATTAAATGTATGGATTATGTGGGTTTCATTTTTCAGACTATTCCTGTTCCCCACTGACACAAATAATTGGAAATTGGCTATAGTAGCTCTTTGAGAAGATTACAGAAACACAGTGAATGATTTGTGCAGCTGGATGAGTTGGGAATGTGGATCTTCTGATTTTTTTATAATTTTTTATTTTTTATGTTTTTGAGATGTGTTCTCACTGTGTCACCCAGGTTGGAGTGCAGTGGCATAATCTCTGCTCACTGCAACCTCCACCTTCTGGGTTCAAGTGATTCTCCTGTCTCAGCCTCCCAAGTAGCTGGAATTACAGGCATGTGCCACCACACCTGGCTAATTTTTGTATTTTTAGTAGAGTTTAGTAGGGTTTAGTAGAGTTTAGTAGGGTTTCGCCATGTTGGCCAGGCTGGTCTCAAACTCCTGGCCTCAGGTGATCCACCCACTTTGGCCTCCCAATGTGCTGGGATTACAGGTGTGAGCCATCACACCTGGCCCAGGTCTTCTAATTTTTGTATGTGTGTGCACTAATAAAAGTTTTTCATGCAGAGCTTTCAATTAATTGATATATATTTACTGGGAACCTTCTATATTCAGTTAGGGAATTTGAAGTAGACCACAGACCCTGATCTCTAGGGAAGCAGGGTCTACCTGTGAGAGCTTATACAGCAATACAATGTCAGTAGCCATTCAATACAATGGTTTAAGCCAAGAAGAAACTAATATTTATTTTAGGGTTATAGAGTATACAGTGCCTGATTGGAAGAGACATGAGAAATTGACAAATGGCTTGAACAAACTATAGATGAAGTAGGAAAATGGGTTGGTGGGATCTGGGAGGGCTTTAAGAGAAAAATTTTTCACAGCCTGGAAAGCAGGTGGGTAGCACCAGGGGGTGGAGGAGTGAGGGGCATGGGGGTGAGGGACTGGGGTAAGAAAAGCATTCCTGAGTAGAACCTCAAAAGCAAAACCTCAGAATGGAGAAAGTAGAAGACAACTTTTTTTTCTTTGTCGACCAGGCTGGAGTACAGTGGCACGATCTTGGCTCACTGCAATCTCCACCTCCCAAGTTCAAACGATTCTTCTGCCTCAACCTTCTGAGTAGCTGGGACTACAGGCATGTGCCACCACGCCTGGCTAATTTTTCTTGTATTTTTAGCAGAGATGGGTTTTCACTGTGTTAGCCAGGATGGTCTCAAACTCCTGACCTGTGATCCGCCTGCCTCGGCCTCCCAAAGTGCTGGGATTACAGGCATGAGCCACCATGCCCATCCAGAAGACACTTTTTTATGTATAAGTTTGTTTCTGGATTTTTAGTTTCTTGAAATATTTACTTATTGACTCTAAATGGACTTATTATATTGGTAGATCTGCAAGAGAGTACTATTATTTTAAAAAATACAGGAAAAAGGCAACTTTTTAAAATCAGACCAGAGTGGCTGCAATGGAATGTTCTGGAAGGTGGGCAGTTGGCGGCAGGATTGAGTAAATTACTTTGAACCAGACCGTGGTAGACCCGGTAACTAGGTCAAATAACAAAATGTTTTTCTAGGGCGAGATGTTGTTTTCACGAAAACGTATTGCTACATGTTTTGTTCATGCCCAAGTGTGCTGTCTGTGAAAAAATAAATTGCTTATTTATTTTTTGAATATGCATATGTTAACAAAATTCCGAAAGACACAAAAAGGTATGTAGCCCCAGTTAAGTCTCCTGCTCACCCCTGCCCCCTGGCAAGCCAGTCCTTTATTCTAAGACAATGTAGCAGGTTTTGTCAGGAGTTCTTGTTGCATGCTATTTGCCAACATCCAAGGTTTCTGGGCTTAGAAAGAGCCAGTGTAATCTGCATCATTTCAAGTTGTGCTCAGTTTTCAAATTCTAGTCCTCAACTGCAGCCCAAAGCCAGCACTGTCAAGTGAACACTGGTTGCAAGAATTGTCAACATTGCCCACGCGACATTTCTTTATTTATTTTGAGATGGAGTTTCACTCTTGTTGCCCAGGCTGGAGTGCAATGGCACAATCTCGGCTCATTGCAACCTCCACCTCCCTGGTTCAAGCGATTCTCCTGCCTCAGCCTCCCAAGTAGCTGGGATTACAGGTGCCCACCAAACGCCTGGCCAATTTTTGTATTTTCAGTAGATACAGGGTTTCACCATGTTGACCAGGCTGGTCTTGAACTCCTGACCTCAGCTGTTTCTCCCACCTCAGCCTCCCGAAGTTCTGGGATTACAGGTATGAGCCACTGCTCCCGGCCAATGCAGCATTTAGTATATAAGTGCGTGAGCTTCTTTTGGGCTTTTGGGTTCTAAGGCACAGAACATAGTCAAATCATCTCAGGCCCAAAAAGGAGCTGTTGTCTTGTAAAGCAATCTCACAGAATCCGAGGAAAGGACTAGAAATAGAAGCAGCCTCTGGGGAACTGTGTCTCGGCATCACAAACTGAAGCCTGTCTTCTCTTTCTCTTTCTGATTGTGTGCTGTGGGTTTGTGCAATTCATCTCTTTGTGCTGATTAGCCCTTTTAGTTGTTGTTGAAAATTGTCCTCTTCCCTAAATCGATATGACCTTTCAGCTCTAGTGCTCACCACCCCTGTTGGCAAAAACTTCTATGCCTTTTAGCTCAAATTCTGGTGAGAATTGGATTGTACCAGTTTGTCTCCCTGAGCTGGGCCACACACAAGCAATGGCTCACACTGGCTGGCTTTGGTCACATGTCCCTCCCTGGTCCCCTGAGCTGTTATTTGAGCAGGATCAAGGGAAGGTCAAATGGCAGGTTAGAGGTCCCTTTCAGGCAGTTCAGAATTATCCTTTTGACCTTATCCAGTTTCCACTGCTGTGTGTAACCTCCTTAAGGACAAAGACCCTGAGGGTGTCTAGCTTGGCACTGAACACATAGTTTGATGTGCAGTAAATATTTGTTAGTTTTATTGATTTTCGCCCCCCTCTTGGAAGACACTATCCTTCAGAAAGGACTGAAAAGTCTGCATTTTAGATATTTATTCAACTGCCATTAAAGGAGTGTGGTGAAGCAGATAGGACTCAAAAATCAGTTACTGCCAGGAGGTAATGATTTGGAGCTGTGTGTTTCTCTTTTGAACGGGATCAATAGATTATTTTCATTAGAAACCCAAGGCCAAAAAAAAAAAAAATGGCACTGAGGCAGAGCAGCTATAGCCTGGGATACATCCTTTAGATAGAATTTTACTATGTCTACTCAGGCTCCTGAAAGTGTGACAGAGTAATAAACTCTTTTTTTTTTTTGAGACAGAGTCTTACACTGTCACCCAGGCTGGAGTGCAATGGCATGATCTTGGCTCACTGTAACCTCTGCCTCCTGGGTTCAAGTGATTCTCCTGCCTCAGCCTCGCAAGTAGCTGCGATTACAGGTGCCCGCCACCATACCCAGCTAATTTTTTGTATTTTTAGTAGAGACTGGGTTTCACTATGTTGGCCAGGCTGGTCTCGAACTTCTGACCTCGTGATTCACCCGTCCTGGCCTCCCAAAGTGCTGGGATTACAGGCGTGAGCCACTGTGCCCAGCCTGAGGGATAAACTGTTAATTGGAATATCTTGGAGGGTGGACAGCCCTAGTGAGTGAAAATGTGAAATTATGACAAGCATTTAGCCAAGTGCAAGGCCTACTTTAATGACTAGATAAGAATCTTTGAAAAGAGCAGAATGTTTACATGCAAATGATGCTGATAATGTGAATGTTAAGTATCCAGAGTTAATTTTCTTAAGTAGATTCACTTTTCCCCTTCCGATTTTGTTAGAATTGATCATTTGGTTTGCAAACATGTTTCTAGAATCGCTACTAATTTCAGAAGAGCTGATTCTGGATGTGTATTTTATTGGCTTACAAAAACTTACCTTTCACTTGTGAATTTATAATTGCCAAAAATTGGGTTAAATTCAAATTGTTTTCTTGGGGAAAATGTTAGACAAGGGATGAATGAAGCACTTATGTTATGCTAAGGTAAATGTATGTGCATCATTTACATTTGGTACATAATCAAGAAGTATTATCTGGCCGGGTATGGTGGCTCATGCCTGCAATTCCAGCACTTTGGGAGGCCAAGGTGCAAGGTGCTTGAGGCTAGGAGTTGGAGACCAGCCTGGGCAACATAGTAAGACCTTGTCTCTACAACACATTAAAAAAAAATAGCCAGGTGTGGTGGCACACACTTGTAGTCCCAACCACTCAGGAGGCAGAGGCTGGGGGACCACTTGAGCCCAGGAGATCGAGGCTGCAGTGAGCTATGATGACAGGGTTTCATCATATTGACCAGGCTGGTCTTGAACTCCTGACCTCAGGCGATTTGTCCACCTTGGCCTCCCAAAGTGCTGGGATTACAGGCGTGAGCCATTGCAATTCAGTCTGGATGATAGAGCAAGACCCCAGTCTAAAAAAAAAAAAAAGAAAAAGTGTCATTTGTCAGGAAGCACTAGGAAATGGGATTTTGGAAATCAAAGTCCTGACATGGAGCAAAGGTGACCAGAATAATCTCTCAGCCTGACTTTACCTTATCAGGAATTGGAGAGTGTCTATCCCTTTGACCCCAAGCAGGCCTTGTGACTACTTTAATAAAGAGGGCACAGAAAAAATGACTCTGGGTCAGATCAGGCATAGCTCTTTGCTGGCCTGGCAGCTTCCAGTTCCTGCCTCTTGGGAACCATCTGCCTTAGAAGTGTGTTCACCATTAGGTCTCTGTGTAGTAAAAAGTCCAATTCATGTGGAGAGGCCTGGAAGATGTGGCACCTGTAGAATGATGGAGGCCAAGGAGTACCGAGGCACCACACATGAGGGTGAGGAAGCCCTCTTGGAAGTGGATCCTCTAGTCCTCGCCGGCCCAGCTTGTGACATGGAGAGCAGAGATGCACCATCAGCTGAGACTTTCTGACCCACAACATCAAGAGCAGCTTAACTGATGGTTTTAACTGTTGAGGTCATAAGTCACTTGTTTCTTCTGGGCCTCTATTGATTCATCAGAAAAAGGACAATGGTACCTTTTTCTCTGTTTCATAGGGTTGGTGTCAGATTTATCATAAGGTCATACTGAGATAATATGTGAAAGTTGTTTTATAGGTTAAGAATGCTAAGAAATGGAGCACAGTGGGTAGGCTTAAAACATGTGACTTAGCCAAGCATGGTGGTACGCCCCTGTAGCCTCAACTACTTGGGAGGCTGGGGCAAGAGGATCACTTGTGTTGAGGGGTTGGAGATTGCAGTGAGCTATGATTGCACCACTGTACTCCAGCCTGGGTGATGGAATGAGACCCTGACTCAAAACCAAACCAAACCAAAACAAAACAAAATATTTTGATTAAAAAAATTTTTTTTTGAGATGGAGTCTCGCTCTGTTGCCCAGCCTGGAGTGCGGTGGCACAATCTAAGCTCACTGCAAACTTCACCTCCTGGGTTCAAGTGATTCTCCTGTTTCAGCCTCCCATGTAGCTGGGACTACAGGCATATGTCACCATGCCCAGCTAATTTTTGTATTTTTAGTAGAGACGAGGTTTCACCATGTTGGCCAGGGTGGTCTTGAACTCCTGACCTCAGGTGATCCACATGCCTTGGCCTCCCAAAGTGCTGGGATGGGAGGTGTGAGCAACTGCATCCGGCAAATTTTTTTTTTTTTTTTCAATGTGATGTGTCCCAGTGTGCACGGTGAATGTGACAGATGCTGGTTGTTCTTATGATCACAGCTCTTGAAGACCCTGGTATTATCTATCTTTGGTCCTCAGGTTCCCTTGCTGACTCCTATCTTTCTTTTTTTTAAAAAAAATTTTTTTTTAGAGACAGGGTTTCCCTCTGTCACCAAATCTGGAGTTTAGTGATACAATGATAGCTCAGTGCAGCCCCGACCTCCTAGACTCAAGTGATCCTTCTGTCTTAACCTCCTAGGTAGCTAGGACTACTGATGTGAACACCACCACTCCTGGGTAATTAAAAAACATTTTTAGAGGTGGGGTCTCACTATTGCCCAGGCTTTTCTTGAACTACTGACCTCAAGTGGTTCTCCTGCCTCAGACTCCTGAGTAGCTGGGACTCCAGGTGTGTACCACCACACCTGGCTAATTAAAAAAATTTTTAGGGATGGAGTCTTACTATATTGCCCAGATTGGTCTCAAACTCCTGGCCTCAAACTGCTCTTTTGCCTCTGCCTCCCAAGTAGTTGGGACTACAGGTGTGCACCACCACACCTGGCTAATTAAAAAACTTTTTTTTTTTTTTTTTTAGGATAGTGTCTTATTGTATTTTCCAGTTTGGTCTTAAACCTCTGGCCTCAAGTGATTCTCCTGCCTCAGCCTCCCAATTGGGACTACAGGTGTGAGCCACCACACCCAGTTAGCTTCTATTCTCTAAGCCAGTTACGTGTCATATGTCAGAGGACCCCAGGGAAGGGTAGAGGAGATCCTGATTCTAGAATTCTGTTTTATGATTCTTGTGCTATTGACATACTGGCCACTCCAAAACACAAGGCCCAAGGAAATTTCACAATTTCCTTGAGGAGTCCATTTGCATAAGTGTCTATCCATGCAAACTTGTTGAAAGTGGGGTAGAGTATGCAAGAAACTGTTGATGTTATTGCTAATTGGAAGGCAAAACAGTCAATTTTGAATGCATCTCCTTCTAGAGGAATCTAAATCAAAGTGCTTATCTTTTGTGAACCCCAAATGCATCTGTGAGTGCTAAGATATCCCCCTTGTGAGTGTGTGGGAGTGAGAATGGATAGATGGCTTAATAACTGGAAACACAATTGCTTTCTTGTCTTGTCTTTTCTTTTCTTTTTTTTTTTGAGACAAAGTCTCACTCTTTCACCCAGGCTGGAGTGCAGTGGCATGATCTTGGCTCACTGCAACCTCCACCTCTGAGGTTCAAGCAATTCTCTTGCCTCAGCACCAGAGTAGTTGGGATTACAGGCCTGCACCATCATGGCTGGCTAATTTTTGTATTTTTAGTAGAGATGGGGTTTCACCATGTTGGCCAGCCTGGTCTTGAACTCCTGACCTCAAATGATCTGCCCACCTCGGCCTCTCAAAGTGCTGGGATTACAAGCTTGAGCCACCATGCCCAGCTAGGATTGCTTTCTTAGAGACCATCTGTGAGAACCAGAGATGTGGATCTACTCAAAATGTAGTAGGGGAAACCAATGGTGAAACCTCAGTAAGACAGAGTATAGTCATCAGGTCCAAAAAACTATTAATAGAAACAGGCTTGAAATCAAAGACTAAGACAGAGCTCTGGTCAGTAAATGTGTCTGGATCAGAGAAGACTCAGGATGTTACCAAATTGAACTGGGGTCCCCTTACCCAGTGCAGTAAAGCCAAACATCCACACTGAGGTTTTGCAGCAGGAGAAAGGAGGGCATTTATTTGCAGGGCACCAAGCAAGGAGAATTGGGCAGCTCACACTTAAGACCTGACCTCCCTGATGGCTTGTAAGCAAGGATTTTTAAAGGCAGGGGTAAATTTCAGGAAAGTAGAAGTTGCAGGCAAAATTTTAAACCAATACATGAAGGTTATACATTGATTTGGCCCAAAAAGGCAGGATATTTTGAAGTGGAGAGGCTTGCAGGCCAGAGGTGGATTCAAAGACTCTGATTTGTGATTGGTTAAGGAAGTGAAGCTTTGTGTAAAAACTTGGGGTCAAGCAGAAAGGAACGTTAAGGCCTGGCCTGTGGTTGTGACTTCCTCCAGGCCCTGCAGGAAGAAATTTAGAACAAATAATTGCAGCAAAAATTCAGTCCTCAGCTCCCCCTTATCTGAGATCTATATACCAGCAGATCTGTTTGGTGGGGCCTGGGTTTCTTCTTGCTTACCAGGTTGCTCACTTACTTCTCAGGGCTAGCTAGGTGCCTGGAATTTCCTTAAAGGAACTCAAGATTTTCCTTTATTTCCATCCTTGGGGGGCCCAGCAGGCTTCTAAGAAGGTTCCCTTCTCCTTCTCAGGGATGAATGTGGTAAACATCTCTCAAGAAGCCTGTCTGCAGTGTGTGCTATCTCACTGTAGGGTGGCCAACTGTTTTTTGTTTTGTTTTGTTTTTTTGAGACAGGGTCCCACTCTGTCACCCAGGCTGGAGTGCAGTGGTTCCATATTAGCTCACTGCAACCTCCGCCTCCCAGGTTCAAGCAATTCTCTGGCCTCAGCCTCCAGAGTAGTTGGGGTTACAGGTGTGCACCACCATACCCAGCTAATTTTTCATATTTTTAGTAGAGATGCGGTTTCACCATGTTGGCCAGGCTGGTCTCAAACTCCTGACTGCAACTGATCCACAGGCCTCGGCCTCCCAAGGTCCTGGGATTACAGGCATGAGCCACCGTGCCTGGCCTGGCCAACTGTTTTGTTTTGCCTGGGACATCCCTGCTTTTAGCACTGAAAAACCCATCTCCTGGGAAATCCCTCAGTCCTGGGCAAACTGGGATGGTTGATCACCCTTGATACCTGACTTTTTGCCTTGATTTAAAGGGTCAGAGATGGGGCAGAAAGTACTTAGACAGACACACCCTATATCAGAAAGGAGGCTGCTTTAGCCTCCCAGCACAGTGTATACTCCTTGTAGGGCCCATATATAATAGAACAAGGAGTTGATTGGCATGTATTCTGCTTTGTGACATTGCTAGTGGTGGTGAAGAAGGGCTCAGCGCAACCAAACCATGCAGAGTTGTTTCAGCTACTTTCACACCTCCCTGGGTCGGGGGTTGTATATGACCCTGCTCATGCCTTTCCTGGTAAACCACTAGTACCCTTGCTAATAGCAGCCTCTGAATGTGGGCCATTGTGACAGGTCCTCCTACAGGAGACAGGAGTCTAACTTTGGAGAGTCCTAGCGGCAGAGAGCACAAGCTGTGTGCTAGTGGGAAAGTGACCACAGATGTGATCTAGTGTTTCATCTGCAGACTCTAAATATTTACTGACCTCAAAAGCAAATCCAACAAAAACAAAACTTGACAACTGGGACCTAATTAAACTAAAAAGCTTCTGCCCAGCACAAGAAACTATCAACAGCGTAAACAGACAGCTGACAGAATGGGAGACAATATTTGCAAACTATGCATCTGACAAAGGACTGATATTCAGATTCTATATGGAACTTAAACAAATCAACAAGAAAAAACCCCCAGATAACCCCATTAAAAAGGGGGCAAAGGACATAAACAGACACTTTTTGAAAGAAGACATACAAGTGGCTAACAAATGTGAAAAAATGCTCAACATCATCAATCATTAGAGAAATGCAAATCAAAACCACTATGAGATACCACAGCACACCAGTAAGAATGGCTATTAATAAAAAGTCAAAAAACTCCACCAGATAATGGCAAGGTTGTGTAGGAAAAAAAAAATCCGCTTATACTCTGTTGGTGGGAATGTAAATTAGTTCAGCCCCTGTGGAAAGCAGTTTGGAGATTAATCAAAGGACTAAAAGTAGAAGTACCTTTTTTTGACCCAGCAATTCCATGACTGGGTATATGCCCAAAGGAAAATAAATTATTCTACCAAAAGACACCTGCACCTGTATATTCTTCACAGCCATATTCACGATAGCAAAGACCTAGAACCAGCATAGGTGCTCATCGACAGTGGATTGAATAAAGAAAATGTGATACATGTAAACCATAGAATACAGCCACAAAAAAGCATGAAATCATGTCTGTTGTAGCAACATGGATACAGCTGAAGGCCATTACCCTAAAGGAATTAATGCAGAAACAGAAAACTGAATGCTGCCTGTTCTCATTTATAAGTGGGAGCTATTCACTGGGTACACATGGACACAAAGATGGAATAATGGACGCTGGAGACTCCAAAAGAAGGGAGGGAGAGAGAGGAGAAGGGGTTGCAAAACTACCTATTGGGTACTATATTCACTCTTTGGGTGACTGGGTCAACAGAAACCCAAACTTCAGCATCATGTAATATTCCCATGGAAGAAACCTGCACATGTACCCCCCGAATCTATAATAAAATAAAATAAATGTTTACTGATATTATATTAAGTCAGGTTCTCAAATGTTAGCATACACCAGAATCCCCTGGAGAGCTTGTTGAAACACAGCTTCTTGGGCCCCATCTCCAGAGTTTCTGATTCAATAGAATTGGGAAAGGGTCTGAGAATCTGCATTTCTAACCAGTTCCACATTGATGCCAATGCTGCTAGTCCAGAGACCAAGTTTGAAAACCACTAAATTAGGTGCTAGGAACTCTGACATCTCAGGAAAAGCCCAGCAAGGGGGGAAATCATTCCTGTTTTACAGAAAGAATGTATGTCGAGCAAAAGGGACAAAATGGTTTGCCAAAGTGGCCACCACTAAGTGACAGAGCTGGGGATTTAAATTCCTCTTTTCTGACTGCAACTCCAGGCTCTCTGTCTCCATCTGGCTTCCTTCCCATTTGAAGGAGAAGCATGCCAGGAATGGTTGTGCTCTTAACTTCCGAAGAAGTCCACATATTCCAGATCTCTACATTGATTTAATCCATTCTTCTCATAGTCTACACTGAACTCCAGGTAGTGAATAAGAAATCAAATTCAAGATTGAGGAGCTTTATCCCTATTGTAAAACATGCAACTTGTCCACTTTCTGAACTTGGTTTCCTTGACTGTATTTAACACCTCATCCTGTCTCCAATCTGATACCGTTATTTGAATGCAAATTATAGGTCTTTGGGAAAGGTCAGTGTAGACACATTCTAATTCCTAACAGAGGCTGCCCATGCAGTTTGGAAATCAGTATTTTGTAGAACTCTCTTCGTGCTCTAATGAAGACAGTATCATGGAGATGAAGGCTTTTAGAATCCTGGTATCATGTTACCTGGATTTGAGAACGCTCAATTGGGAAGTACAATTTCACTGACTTTTGGAGTGAAATGTCCTGGGGCTGGACAGGGCATTAGTAATTAGAATTCATTACTCTTTTTCATAAAGTAGAATTCTCGTATTTTTTCTTAGGTAGCTTTTTGTTAAATGAGATTGTACAAGACAGAGCCTTGTAAACTGCACAGCCTCAAAGTATTATTATGACATTAATAATTGCATATGAATACATTCTGGAATCATTGACCTTAAAAGACATGGGAAGATGTATTATTACCTATTGCAAAGAGTTGTTCCTGGAGAGACTCATGAGTCAGATGAGCTAATGAGATGCACTAGTCCATTCTCGCACTGCTGTGAAGAACTACCTGAGACTGGGTAACTGATAAAGAAAAGAGGTTTAATTGGCTCATGGTTCCACAGGCTGTACAGGAAGAATAACTGGGGAGGCCTCAGGAAACTTACAATCATAATGAAAGGTGAAGAGGAAGCAGGCATATCTTTCACATGGCCAGAGCAGGAGGAAGAAAGTGAAGGAGGAGGTGCTACCCACTTTTTTTTTTTTTTTTTGAGATGGAGTCTCGCTGTTTTGCCCAGGCCAGAGTGCAGTGGTGCTATCTCGGCTCACTGCAAGCTCCGCCTCCTGGGTTCACGCCATTCTCCTGCCTCAGCCTCTGGAGTAGCTGGGACTACAGGCACCCACCACCACGCCCGGCTAATTTTTTGTATTTTTAGTAGAGATGGGGTTTCACCGTCTTAGCCAGGATGGTCTCGATCTCCTGACCTTGTGATCCACCCACCTCAGCCTCCCAAAGTCCTGGCTACAGCCTTTTAAACAACCAGATCTTGTGAGAACTCACCATCACAAGAACAGCACTCACTATCACAAGAACAGCAAGCAGGAAATCCACCCACATGATCCAATCCCCTCCCACAAGGCCCCTTCTTTAACATTGAGGATTACAATTTGACATGAGATTTGGGCAGGGACACAGATTCAAACCACATCGGATGCTGATAAGCCAGTGTCATGTGCTTGTAAAAAAAAAAAGTGATGGTAAACAGGAAAAAGAATAGATGTGCTAAGAAAAAAGGCATCTTCTACCAACTGCATTTAATTTTTTTTTTTTGAGACAGTCTCTCTCGGTTACTGAGGCTGGAGTGCAGTGGCACAATCTCGGCTCACTGCAGCCTCCGCCTCCTGGGTTCAAGTGATTCTCATGTCTCAGCCTCTGGAACAGCTGGGATTACAGGTGCACACCACCATGTCCGGCTAATTTTTGTATTTTTAGTAGAGACGGGGTTTCACCATGTTGGCCAGGCTGGTCTCAAATTCCTGACCTCAAATGATCCCCCCACCTCCACCTCCCAAAATGCTGGGATTACATGGTGAGCCACTGCGCCTGGCCCATTTAATTTTTTTGATGGAATATCTGTACTGTTGGAATGTGGAACTACGGAATATACATAGAGTCTACCAAGGCATTTGATATTTTCTAAGTTTGAAATTTGGGTTGTATGGCATTACAACCACATGGATTCAAAATAGATTAAACATCTGGACTAAAAAGATATTGATGGTTAATTAATGTCAGGCCAGAGTGGAAGTTCAGGGGGATGAGATTCAGGGCTCCACTCAGAGCCACATCTGATGTCTTGGAATCAGTGACTTAGATGTTCTAGAAAGGGTAGCCATAGTCATCATGCTGGATGACACACTGGAGAGTGAAATCCATCTCATGAGGTCAGAGTGGTGAGCTAAGCATAAAAATGTGGAATTTAATTGAAATCAATATGGAATCATACATTTGCACCTTAAGTCGCTCAGTTACAGCCTGAGAGAGACCTAGTTTAGCAAGTGTGAAACATTGAAAGTTTTATTTTTTATTTTTATTTTTTTTGAGACAGAGTCTTGCTCTGTTGCCCAGGCTGGAGTGCAGTGGTGCAATCTTAGCTTACTGCAACCTCCACCTCCCAGGTTCAAGCGATTCTCCTGCCTCAGCCTCCTGAGTAGCTGGGACGATAGGTGTGCACCACCATGCCCAGCTAATTTTTGTATTTTTAGTAGAGACAGGGTTTCACCATGTTGGCCAGGCCAGTCTCGAACTCTTGACCTCAGGTGATCCGCCTGCCTCGGCCTCCCAAATTCCTGGGATTACAGGTATGAGCCACCATGCCTGGCCTCATTGAAAGGTTTTAGTTGACTACAAGCTCAGTATGCATCCATGTAAAGAGTAGTTGGCCAAAAATAGAAGGAAAGAAAAAAAGCCCAATACAGCAATTTTAGTTTGGATTAATAGAGGCAAATGGCCTGGAATGAGCAAGGCAACAGGTGCACTCTGCCCACCTTGCAGACCCAGATAACTCCTGGAATACTGTGCTTAATTCTGGGCTGGACCCACCAACCTGGGACACATATCAGGAAGAGAGTGCCTGCAGGACCCTTGTTTGGAGTGTTCTGTAATCTCAGCCTCGAGCCTAGGCTTCCACATTATGAGAAAAAGGCATTCATTCATTCATTCATTCATTCATTCATTCAGCACTTATTCTCTCAAAAGCACTGGAATGTGTTCAAAGGTGGATCTACTTTGAAGCTGATGAAACTGAAGCTTCAAACTCCTTTCTTGCCTCAATTTTTCTTCCAAGGTGTTGGATAAGCCTCAGCAATGTGTTTGCATTCTCATATGTTTTTCCTAAATTCATAAACCTAATACATTATAACTGTCATTGTTACCGAATCAAACTTGGGTTCCCCCATCCAACACAGCAGAGCCAAACACTGACATGGGGATTTTCAGTGAGAGAAAGCAAAGTGGTTATTGCAGGGTGCCAAGCAAGGAGAAGCAGGTAACTCATGCATAAGACCTGAACTCTCTGATGGCTTGCAAGGAGGAGTTTTTAAAGATGGGAAAGCAGAGGTTACAGGCAAAACCATAAATCAATGCATGGAGGCTCTACGTTGGTTTGACCTAAAAAGATGGGACATCTAAAAATGGGGGCATGGGGGCACAGGTAATAGGTGGTTTCTGATTTCAAAGGTTTTCTGATTTGAAATTGGTTCAGGAGGCAAAGCTTTGTTTAAAAATTAAGGTTCAGTAGAAAACAATGTTAGCTCTGGCCTGTGAGCATGGCTTCCTCCAGGTCCTGCAGGAAGAAATTTAAAACAACGGGGGTCAGGGTTCAGGCCTCAGCTTCCCCTCATCTGAGGTCTCTGTGTCAGTGCATCCATTTGTTGAGGGTCTGGGTTTCTGAAAAGCAACTTGGGGTCATATGTTAAGATGTTATCTTTAGTTTCTATAGGGGACCAAACATCTCTTCACTGTAACTTCCTTGGATATCATTTTAAGCCACTATTACCTTCTTGTTTATCAAGTTGCTCATTTACATCTCAGAGCTGGCTAGGTGCCTAGAATTTCCCTTGAAGGAACTCAAGATTTTCCTTTGGTGGGGGGCTGGGCATGGTGGCTCATACCCATAATCCCAGCACTTTGGGAGGCCGAGGAAGGGGGATCACTTGAGGTCAGGAGTTAGAGACCAGCCTGGCCAACATGGTGAAACCCTGTCTCTACTGAAAATACAAAAATTAGCCAGTGTGTTGGTGCTTACCTGTAATCCCAGCTACTGAGGAGGCTGAGGCAGGAGAATCACCTGAACCCAGGAGGCAGAGGTTACAGTGAGCCAAGATCGTGCCACTGCACTCCAGCCTGGGTGACAGAGCAAGGCTCTGTCTCAAAAAAAAAAAAAAAAAAAAAAAAGATAACATGAAGGATACAGCACCACTGAAAGAACAATCTATGACGTATTGGTAAATGAGGGTCATTGTAAAATTGTGATTTATAATAAGACATATATATTACATTCCCCCATCTCCTTGCACATGGCTCCTAAAAGGCTTTGTAATCTCCAAAGTGATTTTTTTTTTTTTGAAACCGAGTTTTGCTCTTGTTGCTGAGGCTGGAGTGCAGCAGTGCCATGTTGGTTCATTGCAACCTCTGTCTCCCGGGTTCAAGTGATTCTCCTGCCTGGGATTACAGGTGCTTGCCACCACACCTGGCTAATCTTTTGTATTTTTAGTAGAGATGGAGTTTCACCATGTTGGCCAGGCTGGTCTTGAACTCCTGACCTCAGATGATCCACCTGCCTCAGCCTCCCAAAATGCTGGGATTACAGGCATGAGCCACCGCGCCCAGCTGCAGTGTGTCTTTTTGTAGGCTAATATGATGACTGGTGGCTGCTGGCTCCTGCACAGCCTCAGGATGGGGCTGGTTGCCAGGGGAAACAACCACGTGTTTAGAAGGTTGGAACTTTCAGCCCAACCCTCGACCTCCAGACAGGGGAGAGGGGTTGAAGGTTGAGTTGATCATTGGTGGCCAATGATGTAATCAATCATGCCTATGTCATGAAGCCTCCATGAAAACGTTAAAGGACAGGGTTCAGGGGCCTTCTGGATAGCGGGACACGTTGGGGTTCCTGGAGGGTGGTGAGCCTGGAGAGAGTGCAGAAGCTCCCCTCCCCTTCCCACATGCCTGGCCTCATGCCCATCTCCCATCTGGCTGTTTATCTCTATCCTCTGTAATATCCTTTGCAATAAATAGGTGAACATAAACATTTCCCTGAGTTATATGAGCTGTTCTGGCAAATTAATCGAACTCAAGGGGGGATTGTGAGAATCCCTGATTGATAGTTGGTCAGAAGCACAAATCACAACCTAGGGCTTGTGATTGGCATCTGAAGTAGGGGGCAGTTTTTGGACTGAGTCTTTAACCTGTGGGATCTGATGCTATCTCCAGATAGATAGTATCAGAACTGAATTGAATTGAATTATAGGACCTCCAGTTGGTGTCTGCTGGAGAATTGCTTGGTTGGTGTGTGGGGGAAACACCCCCCTCCATATCCTACACATCTGATGTCAGAAGTGTTGTGTTGAGTGATGTGTGATTTTCTTTTTTTCCTATCTCTCAGAGTCATCAAGACAAAGAGTATTTGAGATTTGTCCTTGTGCAAGAAATGTCTCCAAATCTTACAGTTATCAAATAAATTAACTTTATAAACATAATATCACTATTAACAAGTTATAATGCTCAAATAAACATTTGCAAACCCTCAATAATACGAACCTAGTTTTAGTCAGCCATGCTTGCTATCAAAAATGATATTACAAGTTTAAAAATCATTTCAAAAGGCAATCAAGATTTATGTGGCCAAAAAATTGGAGGTTAAAAATGTATTACAAAGGGGTGTCAGGTAGTTAAGAAATAAACATATCTGTTCTTTTCCTGGTTTTGTTATATTTGTCTATTTTTAAAATTTGTAATTGGTAGTGTGCTCTTCCTTCATTCTAAACAAATAATCACTTTGTACTGAATCTGGTGTTTATAATTTTAGATTATTTTTCTTAAAGAAGGCTTTTCAAATTGTATAAGCTACAGGATCCACAAAACCTACATCCACCCTGGCTGAGTTTTAGAGAAATTTAAATACAGATGTGGCCAGTGACTGGTGAAGGAGTTTATTGTTGGGAACAAGCCCTCCAAAATCTGGCCATAAACTGGCCCCAAAACTGGCCATAAACAAAATCTCTGCAGCACTGTGACATGTTCATGATGGCCATAAAGCCCACACTGGAAGGTTGTGGGTTTACTGGAATGAGGGCAAGGAGCACCTGGCCTGCCCAGGGCAGAAAGCCACTTAAAGGCATTCTTAAGCCACAAACAATAGCATGAGTGATCTGTGCTTTAAGGATATGCTCCTGCTGAAGTTAACTGGCCCAACCTATTCCTTTAATTCAGCCCATCCCTTGGTTTCCCATAAGGGATAATTTTAGTTAATCAAATATTTATAGGCTTTTGGCTCTGAAGGCTGTGAGACCCCTGATTTCCCACTTCACACCTCAATATTTCTGTGTGTGTGTCTTTAATTCCTCTAGCACTGCTGGGTTAGGGTGTGTGTCTTTAATTCCTCCAGCGCCGCTGGGTTAGGGTCTCCCTGACTGAGCTGGCACCCAACGTGGGGCTCGAATCCAGGTTGAAGGGTCGCCAGAGTGACAGTTGGAGAATGTGGAAATAGCTGGAGGACACCCGAGTACTCTTAAAGCAATCCCCATGGTGAGTAAGAAGGGGAGCTCAGAAGTGTCAGGGTAACAATGGGACAAGTGTGGGGTCTGGTTCGTTCCGTGTTGGAACTTTTTCACACTGATAATGAGGAGGAAGGAGAGTATAGTGAAGTAACAGAAGAGGTTACAGAACATGTTTATTTACCAGCTAAAGCAGCAAAGGAAGGAGAGGTTCATCCCTACCCTTTTGCACCCCCTCATTATTATTTTGAAGATAAAAACCCTCAAGATCTTTCTTTTCTGGAGGACACTGGGGGAAAAGTAGTTGCCCCGGTGACTGTTCAAGCAGCACCTTAAGCGAGCACTCTCAGTTCTATTCAGGCAGGAATTCAGCAAGCTAGATGAGAGCGTGATTTAGAGGCTTGGCAGTTCCCTGTTAGAATACACCCCCCAGATCAACAGGGAAATAGTATAGCTACATTTGAGCCATTTCCTTTTAAATTACTCAAAGAATTTAAATGAGCTATAAATCAGTATGGACCAGGTTCTCCTTTTGCAATGGGACTGTTAAGGAATGTTGCTGTTTCTAGTCGGATGATTCCTACTGACTGGGACACTCTTACTTGAGCTCGTCTAACTCCTGCTCAGTTCTTACAATTTAAAACTTGGTGGGCAGATGAAGCTTCCATTCAGGCTGCTCACAATGCCCAGGCCCACCCTCAAATTAATATAACTGCAGACCAACTTTTGGGGGTTGGGGCCGGGCTGGTTTAGATGCACAGCTGCTGATGCAGGATGATGCCTTAGAACAGCTTAGAGGAGTGTGCGTTAGAGCTTGGGAAAAAATCACTTCAGGTGGGGAACAATACCATTCCTTTAGTGCTATAAAACAGGGACCAAGAGAACTATACATTGATTTTATAGCTCTGTTACAGGAGTCTCTTAAACAGATAATTGCAGATTCGGCTGCTCAGGATATAGTGTTGCAGTTATTAGCTTTCGACAATGCTAATCCTGATTGCCAGGCTGCTCTGCAATGTATCAGAGGGAAAGCACATTTAGTTGATTATATCAAGGCCTGTGATGGTATTGGATGTAATCTGCATAAAGCTACTCTGCTAGCACAGGCAATGGCAGGACTGAGAGTGGATGAAGGAAATACTCCATTTCCTGGAGCTTGTTTTAACTGTGGGAAGCATGGTCATACTAAAAAAGAATGTAGAAAAAATCAGTGAGTCAGGCCACCAGATAGGGGAAAAAGGAAAACTGCTGATCCTGAAATATGTCCAAATGTAAAAAAGGAAAACATTGGGCTAATCAATGTCACTCTAAGTTTGATAAAGAAGGGAAACTGATTTCGGGAAATGTCATGAGGGGCCCGTCCTGGGCCCCATTCTAAACCAGGGCATTTCCAGCTCAGGCCATTCCCTCACCCCTGTACAATGTCTGTCCCCCGCCACAGCCGGTAGTGCCACAGTAGATTTATGCTGCACGAAAGTTGTGAGCCTTCTGCCTGGGGAACCCCTGCAAAAGGTCCCACCAGGAGTCTCTGGACCCTTGCCAGCAGAGACAATAGGATTACTTTTAGGAAGGTCTAGTTTAAATTTAAAAGGCATACAAATACATACAGGAGTCATTGATTCAGATTATAATGGGGAAATTCAAATTGTTGTATCTACTTCTGTTCCCTGGAAAGCAGAGCCAGGAGAGTGTATGGCACAGCTCCTGATTGTGCCATATGTGGGAATGGGAAAAAGTGAAATTAAATGAACAGGAGGATTTGGAAGCACAAATAAACAAGGCAAAGCAGCTTATTGGGTAAATCAAATTACTGATAAATGTCCTACCTGTGAAATAACTATACAGGGAAATAAATTTAAAGGTATGGTAGATAGAGGAGCAGACATTTCAATGATTTCTTTACAGCACTGGCCGTCTGTGTGGCCAAATCAACCCACTCAATTTAACATGTTTGGAGTTGGTAAAGCCCCTGAAGTATATCAAAGTAGTTATATTTTGCATTGTGAAGGGCCCGATGGATAACATGTGACTATTCAACCAATTATAACTTATGTACCTATACATTTATGGGGAAGAGATTTATTACAACAATGGGGAGCACAAGTTCTAATTCCAGAACAATTATATAGCCCTCAAAGTAAACATACAATGCATGAAATGGGATATGTCCCTGGTATGGGACTAGAAAAAAATTTGCAAGGTTTGAAAGAACCGCTTCAAGCAGAAAAACAAAGTTCCCGCCAAAGATTAGGAAATAATTTTTGATGGCAGCCATTGTTAAGCCTCCAGAACCTATACCTTTAAAATGGTTAACAGATAAGCCAATTTGGATAGAACATTGGCTGCTAAGTAAAGAGAAACTGGAGGCTTTAGAGGAATTATTTACTGAACAATTAGAAAATGGGCACATAGCTCCAACATTTTCCCCTTGGAATTCTCCAGTTTTCATAATTAAGAAAAAATCACATAAATGGAGAACGTTAACTGACTTAAGAGCCATCAATTCAGTTATATGACCTATGGGAGCATTACAGCCAGGATTGCCTTCTCCTGCTATAATTCCAAAAAATTGGCCTTTAATAGTCATAGATTTAAAAGACTGTTTCTTTACTATCCCTTTAGCTGAGCAAGACTGTGAATGGTTTGCATTTACAATTCCTGCAGTAAACAACTTGCAGCCTGCTAAGCATTTTCATTGTTTCACAGATGGGTCTAGTAATGGTAAATCTTCTTATTCTGGCTCGAAAAGTAAAGTTTTCCAGATGTCCTGTACTTCAGCTCAAAAAGCGGAGCTTGTAGTAGTAATTGAGGTATTGACTGCTTTTGATATGTCTATTAATGTGATTTCTGATTCTTCATATGTGGTTCATTCCACACAGTTAATTGAAAATGCTCAGTTACAATTTCATACAGATAAACAACTAATAACTTTATTTACCCAATTGCAAACAGCAGTTAGAAGTAGAATGCACCCTTTTTACATCACTCACATTAGGGCTCATACACCTCTTCCAGGACCTTTGGCTGAAGGGAATCAAATGGCCGATCGCCTAGTTGCTAATGCAGTATCTAATGCTAGACACTTTCACAATTTAACCCATGTTAATGCCTGTGGTCTCAAACGCAGATACAGCATTACCTGGAAAGAAGCTAAAGCTATTATCCAGCAATGCCCAACTTGACAAATGGTATATTCCTCATCTTTTACAGGAGGAGTTAATCCTAGAGGATTGGAACCTAACTCTCTTTGGCAAATGGATGTCACACATGTTCCCTCATTTGGGAGACTAGCTTATGTACATGTATGTGTGGACACCTTTTCTCACTTTGTCTGGGCTACGTGACAAACAGGAGAGTCTTCTGCCTGTGTTAAACATCATCTTTTACAGTGTTTTGTGGTGATCAGCATTCCAGCTTCTATTAAAACAGATAATGCCCCAGGCTATACTAGGCAAGCTCTAGCTACATTTTTCTCTATGTGGAATATTAAACACATTACTGGTATCCCATACAATTCTCAAGGACAAGCCATAGTGGAAAGAATGAATCTTTCCCTAAAACAGCAGTTGCAAAAGCAGAAAGGGGGAGACAGAGAATATGGAACCCCGCAGATGCAACTGAATTTAGCATTATTAACTAAAGTTTTTGAGCCTGCCCAAAAGACCAAATGTTATCAGAAGCTGAACAGCATCTACAGAAACCAGCTGCAAAGACAGAAGCAGAACAACTGATTTGGCGGAGAGATCCAATAACAAAAAGTTGGGAAATAGGTAAAATAATAATTTGGGTTAGAGGTTATGCTTGTGTTTCTCCAGGCCAAAATCAACAGCCGATTTGGATACCATCAAGACACCTGAAACCTTATCATGAGCCAGATTCTGGGAGGATCCCAAGGACCCCTCAGTTGCAGCCATGGTGAGACTGACACTGAGGAGGACCCCAACTGTCACAAGCAACACCTGTTGAACACAGCCACCCACCTGGGGACAGATCAAGAAGCTGTCACAGATGGCAGAAGAAAACGTGAGGAAAGCGGGACAACCAGTCACAATGGGTAATTTAATGGAAGCTATGATAGCGGTTATCACCACTGCCATGAGTATTCCTTCAATAAGGGCTGACACAGAGAACAATTATACTTATGGACATATTTATCAATCTTGGCTGGTAATAATGCCTGGATATAATCACTCTATGACATAGTTACACATGCTTTCTGATCTCAGTATTTACCATAATAAATCTGCTCCTATAATTGAGGCATACTACCCTCAAAAACCTATTTGTAAACAAAATTGAACCTGGCCAGAAATAATGAACATAGTTGTTTGGGAAGATTGCATTGGAGAACAGGCAGAGGTGCTGCACAATGATTACTATGGAATCATTATTAGTTGGTCCCCTAAGGGGATGTTTAGTTTGAATTACACCTCTCAGTCTGCGTGCCATGGCCACTCTATGTTTAGCTGGTCTGAACAAAATGGTCAGATGGTAGAAATGATAAGAAGTACGGCAAGAGTTCCTATTATCTGGAACCATGGCGGTATAGTGGCACCTCAACCTCAAATGATATGGCCCACTGTAGGAGCTAAACATTAAGGATTTGTGGAAACTATTAATAGCTCTTAATAAGATCAAAATTTGGGAAAGAGTAAAAAAGCACCTAGAAGTACACTCTACAAAGTTGTTTTTGGATATAGCAAAATTAAAAGAACAAATATTTAAAGCATCCCAGGCACACCTGAACTTAATGCCAAGAACTGGAGTGCTTAAAGGAGCTGCAGACAGATTAGCAGCTAGTAACCCATTAAAATGGATAAAAACACTTGGAAGCTCTGTGATTTCAATGATGATTGTGCTTTTAATCTGTGTTGTTTGTCTTTGTATAGTCTGCAGATGTGGATCCTGACTTCTGTGAGAAGTAGCTCACCAGGACAAAGCTGCCTTTGCTTTTATCAATTTGCAAATCAAAGAAGGGGGACATGTTGGGAACAAGCCCCCCCCCCAAATCTGGCCATAAACTGGCCCCAAAACTGGCCATAAACAAAATCTCTGCAGCACTGTGACATGTTCAAGATGGCCATAAAGCCCATGCTGGAAGGTTATGGGTTTACCGGAATGACAGCAAGGAACCCCTGGCCTGCCCAGGGTGGAAAACCACTTAAAGGCATTCTTAAGCTGCAAACAATAGCATGAGCAATCTGTGCCTTAAGGACATGCTCTGCTGCAGTTAACTAGCCCAACCTATTCCTTTAATTTGGCCCATCCCTTCGTTTCCCATAAGGGATACTTTTAGTTAATCGAATATCTATAGAAACAATGCTAATGACTGGCTTGCTGTTAATAAATACGTGGGTAAATCTCTGTTTGGGGCTCTCAGCTCTGAAGGCTGTGAGATCCCTGATTTCCCACTATACACCTCAATATTTCTGTGTGTGTGTCTTTAATTCCTCTAGTGCCACTGGGTTAGGGTCTCCCCGTCTGAGCTGGTCTCGGCAGTTTATCATATAGGAGGAGAGATGAGACAAATTCATCCAAGAAGAATGCCTGGCAGGATGTGACAAGTCTCAAGAGAAATGTTAATGATTTTGGGGGTTCAGGGGTCTCTGGGGACACCTTCACCAACATCTCAGCTCTCCATGCCAGCCTTTTTTTTTTTTCTTCTAGAGACAGGGTCTTGCTCTGTCACCCAGGCTGGAGCGAAGTGGTGCAATCATAGCTCACTGTAACCTGAGCTCAAGCAATCCTCTCACCTCAGCCTCCTGAGTATATGGGATGACAGGTGCACACCACCACACCGGGCTAATTTTTATATTTTTTGTAGAGAAAGGATCTTGCTATGTTGCCCAGGCTGATCTCAAACTCCTGGCTTCAAGCCCTCTTCCTGCCTTGGCCTCTCAAAGTGCTGGGATTACAGGCATGAGCCACTGCACCTGGACCCTTCTTTTTAAAAAAAATTTTAGATTCGGGGGTACATCTGCATGTTTATTACATGGGTATATTGCATAATGGTAAGCATTAGGCTTCTAGTAAACGTATCACTTAAATATTGAACATTGTACCCAATAGGTAGTTTTTCAACCTCTCCCTCCCTGGCCACTTTGGGAATCATCAGTGTCTATTATTTTCCATCTTTCTGTCCATGTATACCAAATGTTCACCTCCCACTTATAAGTGAGAACAGCTTTCTGCTTCTGAGTTAGTTCACTTAGGATAATGGCCTCCAGCTCCATCCATGTTCCTGCAAAGGACATGGTTTCATTCATTTTTTTTGCCAGCCAGACCTTCTTGCATTCTCAATACTCTTCCTAAAAGGAAGCCTCCTTAAAAAAAATCACCCTTCCATGTATAAACTACATGCTCAAAATGACACATCCATGTCTCTCTTATGCTGTTTTCCTGGGCTGTAATGTCCTTCCCCCAAAGGAATGTCCTGAGTCCACAGCAGTGTTACAGACAGGCAGTGGATTCCAGGCTTGAGACCCGGGCTCCCTTCCTCACCAGCTACATGACCTTGGTTAGCTCATTTGACCTTTCCTCACTTCTAAAGTAGGGACTGAAATACCAACCAATGCCAACCTCAAGCACTATAGAAAGGCACTAAATGGGTTCATGCATGTAAAATACTTGTCAACTTTAAAGCTCTGAACAAATGTTACATGTTATTACTACCAATCCTTCAATGCCCAATTCAAATGCTACCACCTTTACAGTCTCCCCCAGCCCTCACCCCATCAATCATCCCTTCTTCTGTGCATAATACTTGCTTCTCTGCTGTATTATTATTGTAAAGTCATTTGCTTATTTATTCATTCATTCTTTTATTTTATAAATAGAAGACACTTGCTTTCTCTTTCCCTGCATTTATAAACTGTCTGGGCAGAGACTGTCTTGTTCTTATTTGTGTCCTCGAGAGCGTGCAGCTCATTATCTTGCACCCTCTAAGGGCTCAGTAATGGCTGTTTTTCAGGGGTGACATATGAGCTGTGCCTTCGAGGTTGGGAGGATTTAGATTAGGTGTGGATGGGTATTCCCGGGAGATAAGGTACAAGTCCTGCTTCCTTCTAGGTGGTAATTCCATCATGGCTGGACATTAGAATCATCTTGGGGAGCTTTAAAAGACATGGGGGTGGTTGACAGGGTGCGGTGGCTCATGCCTGTAATCCCAGCACTTTGGGAGGTCAAAGCGGGTGGATCACGAGTTCAGGAGATCGAGACCATCCTGGCTAACACGGTGAAACCCCGTCTCTACTAAAAATACAAAAAAAAAAAAAAAAAAAAAAAAAAAGCTGGGCGTGGTTGCATGTACCTATAGTCCCAGCTAGTCGGGAGGCTGAGGCAGGAGAATGGCATGAACCCAGGAGATGGAGCTTGCAGTGAGCCGAGATCACACCACTGTACTCCAGCCTGGGCAACAGAGTGAGACTCCCTCTCAAAAAATAAAAATAAAAAAGACATGGGGGCCAGGTGAGGCGGCTCATGCCTGTAATTCCAGTGTTTTTGGAGGCTGAGGCAAGATCACTTAAACCTAGGAGTTTGAGACCAACCTGGATAACATAGCAAGACTCTGTCTCTACAAAAAAACTTCTAAAAATTAGCCAGGTATGGTGGTACACACCTGTAGTCCCAGCTATGCAGGAGGCTAACGTACGAGGATCACTTGAGCCCAGGGGCTGAAGGCTGCAGTGAGCTATGCTTGTACCGCTGCACTCCAGACTAGTTAAGAGAGCCAGACCTTGTCTCAAAGAAAAAAAAAAAAAAAGAGAGACAAGGGGCTGCTTGAGCCCTGACCCCAGAAATTCTACTTTAACTGTCCTGGAATGATACCTAGCATTGAATTGTGGGTTTTTTTTTTTTTTTTTTGTGGTTGTTTGTAAAGACAGGGTCTTGTTATATTGCTCCGGCTAGTCTTGAACACCTGGCCTCAAGCAATCCTCCTGCCTTGGCCTCCCAAAGCACTGGGATTATTAGCAAAAGCCAACATGCCCAGCCCATTGAATTCTTTTTAAACCACCCGTTCCCTCCAGTGATTCTAATGTACACCTGGGTTTGCAGCCACAGCTGAAAGACAATTTTATTAATTGGTGACTGACACTCACACACCTAGCAATTGTCTTTAGTTCACTGGCCCATCATGGGGATGACTCTGGGGATAACAAATCCTACTTAATTTCCTCATGCCTGAATCTTGGGTGGCCGACCTACCCCTTCCCCTCACTCAGCTGTGCCTGGTAAGTGGTCTTTGATAGTCATTTGTGTTTTTGGTGACCTGCAAAGGCCAGGTCAGACATGCCACCAATAGCTTTCTAATTTATTGATCTAACAGTCTATTATTTCATTGAAGGAAGCGGTGGGCGGGCCAGGGAGACATGGCTGTGCCAGGACTGCACATTCTCCTGTTTGTGACCTTTCTAGAACCTCTCCCTCTGCTCCATGGATTGAAAAACAAAAAGGGGCCAGGTGTGGTGGCTCACACCTGAAATCCCAGCACTTTGGGAGGCTGAGGTGGGTGGACCACCTGAGGTCAGGAGTTTGAGACCAGCCTGGCCAACATGGTCAAACCCCGTTTCTACTAAAAATACACAAATTAGCCAGGCGTGGTCGTGGGTGCTTGTAATCCCAGCTACTTGGGAGACTGAGGCAGGAGAATCACTTGAACCCAGGAGGTGGAGGTTGCAGCGAGGGAAGATCTCACCACTTCACTCCAGCCTGGACAAAAGAGCAAAACTCAATTTAAAAAAAAAAAAAGGAAGAGAAAAAAAGGACAGATCCATTCACCAAAAGGACAGATCCATTCATCAAAGAGCTAAAGAAACCTTCAGAGAGTCTCCCCCATTTCTCACTTTTCCATTTCGTCTCACTGTTTCTAGAGCTCTAATCGAATTTTTACACTTCATTTATTTGTTTTTAGTTTGCTCATTCTTGTGTTTTCTTTCCTTCCTCCTCTTGAACAGCTTCCCCTCCAGGTTGAGCACCTGTGATTATGCCTCCCATGGAGACGTGCAGAGCGACATTTAATAACAGGGGCACTTTCCTGACAGCTGTTTTGATAATGGTGGCAAGGAAGGTTCTTCTTTCATGGGTGCACTTGGCAGAGAAAGCCTTGCCTGGTATCACAGTCTGAGATGTTCCGGGATCCACCTGTAATTATACCTTCTCAACCTCACCTATCTACCTCCTTTTCAGAGGAGAACTATACTGAGTGACACTTACCTCCCAAGCAGAGGAGGTGCTGATTTTTCAAGCAGATCAAGGCAGATTTGGGGTTGGGAAATTAGTATTTCATTCTTCATCTGCCCTGCAGGTCACTACCACAGAAAAACTGCTGGCTGGATTTGGAAAGATCATCCCCACAGTGGGTAACAACAATACCACCGCCTTGACCTTGATGGGGGGCTTGTTTCCAGAAGAAATTATGCCTCCATTACAGGCCATTTTAGACCATTAGTGATGTGTTTACATTTCCACAAGAATGTTTACCTTTCCCTGCAGGGAAGGAGGTCAGTTCATTCACGAGTTAGTAACTGTGATCAAAGCTCTCTGCTTTAGCTCAAGGAACCAACCCTTAGGTTTGGGAGTTGAATTTTGACTCACTAATTGGCTCTGCAGGTGCCTTTGTTTTTTATTTCCACTCCCTAAGTGCCCTTGTCAGTCTCTGGCTGGCCTCCCTGGGTGCTAGAGAATTCAAAACAAGAAAAAGAGCAAAACTTTGGGGAGCAGGAAACTGAAGGTTACTCTCAAGATCCTTTTGTCAGCTGGATAAGTCACTTGATTTCTCTGTGCCTCCATTTTGGGATCATGTTGGTACCTACCTACTAGGTTCATGGGAAGGTTGGGTGAGTTAAGGCATAGACACCCTCAGCAAATGCAAGGCAGAGCACCCCTGCTCATTAAAAGGGAGCTTCTGTTATTTCAATGCTCTTTCTTCCATCATTACAAGAGGGGACCAAAGTCCTGTCTGGATGGTCCCCCCTACCCCTGCCTACCTCAGGAGGGAATCCATAAAAAAAAAATACAAAGAAGCATTCTGAAATCTTCAGTACCTGGGAAAATCAATAGTTGGAGGACCCCCTTGATGCTTTTTTTAATTTTAATTTTTTTTTTGAGATGGAGTCTTGCTCCGTCACTCAGGCTGTAGTGCAGTGGCACAATCTCCAGCTCACTGCAACCTCAGCCTCCTGGGTTCAAGTAATTCTCCTGTTTCAGCCTCCTGAGTAGCTGGGATTACAGGTGTGTGCCACCATGCCTGGCTATCTTTTGTATTTTTAGTAGAGACAGGGTTTCGCCATGTTGGCCAGGCTGGTCTTGAACTCCTGACCTCAGGTGATTCACCTGCCTCAGCCTCCCAAAGTGCTTGGATTACAGGTATGAGCCACCGTGCCCACCCCTCTTGATGCTTTTTAATCCCAACTACAGCAAAAATCTTCCTAAGGTTTTTTTTTTTTTTTTTTGAGGCTGGGTCTTGCTCTGTCACTCAGGCTGAAGTGCAGTGGTGTGACCATAGCTCACTGAAGCCTCCAACTCCTGATATCAAGTGATCCTCCTGCTTCAGCCTTCCAAGTAGCTAGGACCACAGGCATGCGCCACTGCACCCACCTAATTATTATTACTTTTTTTTTTTGTAGAGACATGGTTTCACTATATTGGCAGACATGAGGTTTATTCACCATGTTATCTTGGCCGGCTGACACCACCTTGTTAGTTACCTCATTTATGAATGGCGGTGATTATATCTGCCTTATATGGCAGTCATGGGGATTGGGTAAAGTAATCTACATTTGTGGTTTCCAAACATACTCAGGCTGCCAGGAGAGATGAAGAGTTGAAAGGAGCTTGGCAGGAAAAAAGAAGCACCTCCCTTCCCTGGCTGCCACCTGCCACTCCATCACATTACTCCAAATACATCTGGTTTGCATTATTAGTCTTCTTTGCGAGACTTTGTTTACAGAGAATGTTCTATAGCAGAAAAATAGTTTGAAAACTACTAACCAGACTGATGGTCTTTAATGACCTGGGAAGAGCAAAACTAATGTATTATGATCAATTCTTCCATACATTCATCAAATATGAATTGTACCTGGAGCTGTTCTAAGTACTAAAGATTATAGCCATGCAGCTCGGTGCAGTGGCTCATGCCTACAATCTCATCACTTTAGGAGGCCAAGGCAGGAGGATCACTTGAGCCCAGGAGTTTGAGGCTACAGGGAGCTATGACTGCACCACTGCGCTCCAGCCCTAGTGACAAAGCAAGACACTGTCTTCAAAAAATAAAATAAATAGATATAGCAGTGAGCACAATTATGGGGAAGACAGATAGTCAACACACTAATAAATATATAACATGTCAAGTGCTATGAAGAAACATAAAGTGAAGTCAAAGGAATGGATGATTGATGGTGTTACTTAGCAGGGTGATTAGGAAAAAAACTTTGCTGATGAAATGGTATTTGAACACAAGCGAGGGAAAGAGGGGCTGAACCATGCAGACATCTGGTGGAAGAACATTCCAGCAAGCATAGGGAACAGAAGGAGGGCAGAGAGGGAGAAAAGAGAAGATGCATGGGCAAGATCTCATGAGACCTTGCTAGCACGGATTTCTTTCTGAATGCACTTTTTGTTCTTTAATGAGGCCAATGAGATGAGGAACTGCTAGAGGGTTTGGAACAGAGGAAGTACATGATCTCCTTTGCATTTTAGATGGATCATTCTGAATGCTGCAAGGAGACTAGACTCCATGGAGTCAAGAGTGTAAATAGGAAAGTCATTTAGGAGGTGAGGATAGAGAAGTAGAGGAGGAGGTGGTGAGCAGGGCACAGATTCAGGAAGAACTCAGAAATCAGAGCTGTAGCATTTGTTGAAGGGTTGAATATGATCTAAGAGAGAAGAGTCTAGGGTGGCTCTCAAGTTCTGGGTTAGACAACTGGTAGAATGGGGTTGCTGAGATAAGAAGATGGGAGGTGTACATTTGGAGGAATTTTGGTGGGAAAAGAAGAATCAAGAATTCTGTTTTGGTACCTTTAAATGTGAGATGCCTCTTTGACTTAGACAGAGAGATAACCGGACAGTTGGAAATGCAAGCTTGGGGTTAGGGAAGAGACTGAGTTAGAGCTCAACCCATAGGCTTGTCTCAGTCTATTTTGTGTTGCTATAAAGGAGTATCTGAGGCTTGGTAATTCATAAAGAAAAGAGGTTTCTTTGGCTCACTGTTCTACAGACTGTACAAGAAGTATGGCACTGGCTGGGTGTGGTGGCTCACTCTTGTAATCCCAGCACTTTGGGAGGCTGAGGCAGGTGGATCACCTGAGGTCAGGAGTTCAAGACCAGCCTGGCCAACATGGCAAAACCCTGTCTCTACTAAAAAATACCAAAATTAGCCAGGTGTGGTGGTGCACGCCTGTAGTCTAAGCTACTTGGGAGGATCACTTGAACCCACGAGGAGGAAGTTGCAGTGAGCCAAGAGCATGCCACTGTACTCCTGGGTGACAGAGTAAGACTCCATCTCAAAAAAAAAAAAAAAAAAAAAAAAGCATAGCAGCAACATCTGCTTGGCTTCTGGTGAGGCCTTTTGTGCTGTATCAGTATATAACTGAGAAGGTCAAAGGGAAGACAGACCAAACCCAAGGGGGTACTAGCTTTAAAACAACACACTCTCTCAGGAATGAATCATTACCCCCAAGAACCAACCCAGTCTCACAAGAGCAAGAACTCACTACGGCAAGAACAGCACCAAGCCACTCATGAAAGGTCCGCCCCATAAGCCAAACACTTCCCTCTAGGCTTCACCTCCCAATACCACCAACTGTGGAATTAAATTTCAACATGAGATTTGGTGGCGACACGCAATCCATATCCAAACCATAGCAGGACTTACCATGCATGAAGGCTCCTGAGTACAGGGAGCCTGGGGAAGCCTCTAGAAATGGGGACAAATGGAAAAGAGGTCTGCTAACATCACTTATCAAGGACCACTTTTTTTTTTTTTTTTGAGATGGAGTCTCACCCTGACACCTAGGCTGGAGTGCAGTGGCGTGATCTCAGCTCACTCCAACCTCCTCCTCCTGGGTTCAAGTGATTATCATGTCTCAACCACCCCAGTAGCTGGGACTACAGGCACCCGCCACCATGCCTGGCTAATTTTTTGTATTTTTAGTAGAGATGAGGTTTCACCATGTTAGTCAGGATGGTCTCGATCTCCTGACCTCGTGATCCTCTTGCCTTGGCCTCCCAAAGTGCTGGGATTACAAGCGTGAGCCACCGTGCCCAGCTAATTTTTGTAATTTTTGTAGAGACGGGGTCTCGCCGTGTTGCCCAGGCTGGTCTTGATCTCCCGGGCTCAAGAGATCCACCCTCCTTAGCCTCCCAAAGTGTTGGGATTACAGGCATGAGCCACCACACCTGGCCTAGAAAACTTATTCTTGATAGGCAACATCTAACCTCTATGATCCAGGAATGCAAAGCCAAAAGGGAAGAGGCTGAGATGAAAACACAACAAAATAAGAAGGAAACTAAACAAGATAAGAAAAACTTGCTGAGAAATTTAAAATATCATTGGGTAAAGAGAGTGACCACTTCATTAACTATTATATTTCCAAGGCCTAACACATCATCTATAGGGTACCAACCTGTATTCCAAAAATTGCTTAGGCAAAGCACAGAAAGGTCATCACTTCATATCCTAAATATTGGAATATGCTGGGATCTGTGTAAAAATAGTCCTCTATTAGTAGGTTAACATATCTTGATTTTTCTGGTAATCTGATCATCTAATTACAAGCTATTAGGATTGGATGTAGTTGGGGAAAATAGGAACAGCTACAAAACAGAATAAAGTTCATTAGATCAGGGGTCCTCAAGCCCTGGGCCAAGGGCCGGTACCAGTCTGTGACCTGTTAGGAACTGGGTCAAAGAGCAGGAGGTGAGCAGCAGGCCAGTGAGCATGACCGCCTGAGCTCCACCTCCTGTCAGATTAACAATAGCATTAGATTCTCATTGGAGCATTGATATGGGAGGGGGGTAGGGAAGTGCTGGGTAGAGAGAAGTGGGGTCCCTGGCAAGGGCTCCACCCTCAGACCTGTGCCCACAGACCTATGTGAGGACAGGCATTCCTGTTTTAGCACCCAAATGTTGCATTTTCCAAAACCATTCTGGCTCACTACACCCCCCATCCTGTGCCTATAAAAACCCTGAGACCCCAGCAGGCACACACACAAGCAGCTGGACATCAAGAGGAACACACTGGCAGAAAAACGCACTGACAGATGCTGGCAGGCCATTGATGATGGAACGACACGGACACCAAGGGGAAGTCGGCAGAGGTCAGAGGAGAGCCCGGCCACTAAGCAGCCCGACTCTAGGAGAAGAGCACCTTCCCACTCTATCCCCCTTCTGGCTCCCCATCCATCTGCTGAGAGCTACTTCCCACCATTCAATAAAGCCTTGCCCCCATCCTCCAAGCCCACTTATGATCCAATTTTTCAGTACACTAGGGCAAGAACCCGAGATACAGAAAGCTCTCTGTCTTTGCGATAAGGCAGAGAATGTAATTGAGCTAATTAACACAAGCTGCCTGAGGATGGCTAAGCTGAAAGAGCACGTGGTAACAGATGCCCACTGGGGCTTTGGGAGCTGTAAACACTAACCCCTAGACTTGCCCGTCTGCACACTCCCCCTAGGGGTTTGAGCAGCAGGGCACTGAAAAAGTGAGCCACACCCCCATTGCATGCCCTGCGAGGTAGATAAGGAAAAACTTTTCCCATTTCAGCGTGAACCCTATTGTAAACTGTGCACGTGAGGGATCTAGGTTGTGCACTCCTTATGAGAATCTAACTAATGCCTGATGATCTGAGGTGGAACAGTTTCATCCCACTACATCCCCCCACCCCCAACCCCCATCCGTGGAAAAATTGCCTTCCATGAAACCAGCCCCTGGTGCCAAAAATGTTGGGGACCGCTGCATAAAATCCTATAGAGATAATTCTGTCACTGGCCCTTATTAGGGTTATGCCCTGAAAAGCTAATAAGTTAATGGCATTTCTCCAAAATTAGAGAATCATAGCCATTTAAAACCATTGGGGTCAGTACCTCTTTTGGTTTGGACATATACTTACATGCCTTCCTCTTGTTCAAGATAACTCCCTGCACTATCAGTACCTTTCCATCACGTTGGTTAAAGGATATAATCGAACCCGACCACCGCTGGTCTTCGCTGGACACCATGAACCACACTGTCCAAACCTTCTTCTCTCCTGTCAACAGCGGCCAGCCCCTCAACTATGAGATGCTCAAGGAGGAGCATGAGGTGGCTGTGCCAGGGGTGCCCCACAACCCTGCTCCCCCGACGTGATCCACATCTGCAGCGAGACCTCCGTGCCCAACCATGTTGTCTGGTCCCTGTTCAACACCCTCTTCATGAACCCCTGCTGCCTGGGCTTCATAGCATTCACCTACTCCATGAAGTCTAGGGACAGGAAGATGGTTGGCGACCTGACCGGGGCCCAGGCCTATGCCTCCACCGCCAAGTGCCTGAACATCTGGGCCCTGACTTTGGGCATCCTCATGACCATTCTGCTCATCGTCATCCCAGTGTTGATCATCCAAGCCCATTGATAGATCAGGAGGCATCACTGAGGCCAGGAGCTCTGCCCATGACCTGTATCCCATGTACTCCACCTTCCACTCCTTGCCCTGCCCCGGAGCCAAGTCCTGTATCAGCCCTTTATACTCACACACTTTTCTACAATGGCATTCAATAAAGTGTATATGTTTCTGGTGCTGCTGCGAAAAAAAAAAAAAAGGACATAATCATTTAACAATACTTCATCCTGTTCAAAGTGTTCTCACATCCATCATGTCATCAGAGCCTCACAGCAGTCCTGAAAGGAAATAGATCAGGTGTCTGCCTGTGTCCATGCTGGAGAAGTCAGTGCAGAAAGAAAGAAAAAGATGACTGTGGCTTCCCAAGGCAGCAGGGGAAAGGATGGTAGATTCGTGCCTCTCATCATAAACCTTTGCTCCCTTTTGAGCCACTATGAAACTTCAGAACACAGTGCCCAAATCTAACACCTGAGTCATGGAAACCTTAGTCTACAAACACATCCAGGACTTCCTCACAAGAGACTGGCTGAGAAACTGCTCAAATGACAGTTTGCAAAGATCCTTAAAAACAAATCAACAAGGCCAGGTGCAACAGCTCACGCCTGTAATCTCAGCACTTTGGGAGGCCGAGGTGGGCAGATCACCTGAGTTCAGGAGTTCGAGACCAGCCTGGCCAACATGGTGAAACCTCATCTCTACTAAAAATACAAAAAAATTAGTCGGGCGTAGTGGCACACGCCTGTAATCCAAGCTACTCAGGAGGCTGAGGCAGGAGAATCACTTGAACCTGGGAGGTGGAGGTTGCAGTGAGCCAAGATCACACCACTGCACTCCAGCCTGGGCAACAAGAACGAGACTCCATCTCAAACAAAAACCAAAAACAAATCACCAAAAACACAGTCAATCTCAGGTACTGTGGGGAAGGGAGGTATAGGAGGGGTATGGAAGGGTGGTTCTAGATTGTTGATGTGTTGCATTTCTTGAGCTGAATGTTGGCAGGTGGATGTGCTCAAATTGAGACAGTTCATTGAGCTATGTCCTTAAAATTGTGCACTCTTCTGTGTCAAGGTTGTGCTTCTGTAAAAATAGAGATTTTTAGAGGCACAGACACCTTACTAATTCCATGCTCACCTTTGCCTCTGTTTTTGTCTCTCGGTTTTTGCATTCTTCTTCTCTCCTTTCCCAGGGTGAATCACCCCACTTGTTAAAATTGTACTACAGCAAATGTTAGTAAATTATGTGCCTTGTGGTGGTGATGAAGTCAAATCAAACACATTTGTCACTGGAGAGATGGCCTCCAGCTGTTTCTCTGGGAAATATAATTGAATACTAATGGAATAAACACTAGAAGTTGCCAGTTTTATTTTTACTATAGGTGCAGGCTAAAATATGAGAGAGTGAATTTCACTGAGTTTAAAATACAAACAGAATTTAAAAAATACACAATAGTTCTTCCAAAGAATTTAACATGGGTGATTTCAAAATCAATTCCTCTTACTCCATCCATAAAGAAACACAGAGGATGCTCTTATTTACATAGTACAACTGGGTCTTTATTTTAAGCCCAAACTTACTATGTTCACTACTTATATATGAACTTACCCCTGCATTTCATATTGCATTTGCTCAATTTGCACTTTCCAAAAATACTTGTTATATTGCTTACCTTTGAGCCACACTCACTGCCAAATAGAAGTTTTAAAGATTTCAACAAAAATGAACTGGGCACAGTGGCTCATGCCCGTAATCCCAGTGCTTTTGGAGGCTGAGGCAGGAGGATCACTTGAGGTCAGGAGTTTGAGACCAATCTGGGCAACATAGTGAGAGCTCGTCTCTACCAAAAAAGATTTGTTTTAATTATCTGAGCCACCTCACACCTGTAGTCCCAGTTACTCAGAAGGCTGAAGTAGGAGGATCACTTGAGCCTAGGAGTTCAAGGTTACTGTGAGCTATGATTGAGCCACTGCACTCCAGCCTAGTTGACAGAATAAGACCTTGTCTCAAAAAATATACCTATATTGGACAAAAGTGATAATGAGTTTTGAAAATATTTAAGTGACTCAAAAAGTGGATTTATGATTTAGAAGACAATGACATTGCAAATAGAAGTAAAATGTTTGTGTAAAATTTAACACATTTTAAACATGTCTGATGACATCCTATAATACTTCTGGAACATCCTGCATGCTCTCCAAATTGAACCACAAACTTAGGTCCCACTTTGAGGATGCCTGTCATCCTAGAGAGGTGAGATACAGCAAACACAGACCCAATAAAGACACCAAGGCATTAGTGCAGTTCATTGTTATCAAGCATCTTTTGACTTTTGGTTTACCTAGTTGCAAAGGTGCGAGGTCGAGCTTCCACAATCCCTTCTTTGGACAAAGCCACTAACACAGAGAGCAGTTAAGCAACACATCCAAGCTTCCAAGACTGAAATCCAGGTTCCCAGGACTGTTTCGTGACTGTCCATGAAGATAGTTAGAAATCACAAGGTCGGTCGGGTGCCATGGTTCATGCCTGTAATCCCAGCACTTTGGGAGGCTGAAGCGGGTGGATCACATGAGTCCAGGAGTTGGAGACCAGCCTGGCCAACATGGCTAAACCCCGTCTCTACTAAAAATACAAAAATTAGCTGCATGTGGTGTCACACATCTGTAATCCCCTCTACGTTGGAGGCTGAGGCACAAGAATCACTTGAACTTGGGAGGTGAAGGTTGCAATGAGCTGAGATCATGCCACTGCACTCCAGCTTGGGAGACAGAGTGAGACTCTGCCTCAACAACAACAACAACAACAACAACAACAACAACAACAAGAGGCGGGGCATGGTGGCTTATGCCTGTAATCTCAGCACTTTGGGAGGCTGAAGGGGGCAGATCACAAGGTCCGGAGTTGGAGACCAGCCTGGCCAACATGGCGAAACCCCGTCTCTACTAAAAATACAAAAACCAGCTGGGTATGGTGTCACACACCTATAATCCCAGCTACTTGGGAAGCTGAGGCACGAGAATTGCTTGAACCTGGGAGGCAAAGGTTGCAGTGAGCCGAGATCATGCCACTGCACTCCAGCCTGGGATACAGAGTGAGACTCTGTCTCAAAAATAAAAAAATTAAAAAATAAAAAAAGAAAAAGAAAAGAAAAGAAATCACACAGGTCAAGCATTCATGAATCACAGTGGTAGTGCAACAGGAGGCAAAATATGCTTGTATTGGGGATGCTGTCATAGACATGCACTGAATGTTGGAGGTGCAGCTGACCAAGACCCAGGACCAAACCCATCAATGATGGTAGCAGTCGTCAGAAGGAGATGCAATGGAGTAAGCAATAGGCAGTCTACATTGGGGGACAGTCAGTATTTGCAAAGCATGACACTAGGCTATTATTATCAGAGGTCTTGCAGAAAGGCAGAGCCTTGGATCAAGAAAGTCCATCGTGATGCAGGCAATAGGGTCTAACTTCCAGGAGAGCTACAAGTGTTCTGGACGAGGCTGAGTACTGGGCTCAGGAGACCTTGCAGGGTTCCAAGGCCACCCACAGTCAGAAATCAAACAGATTCCATTACAGGTATGTATTAAGGTGTTCACTTTTTTTAAATTAAATTAAATTTAATTTAACTTTTTGAGACAGAGTTTTGCTCTTGTCGCCCAGGCTGGAGTGCAATGGTGTGATCTCGGCTCACTGCAACCTCTGCCCTGCGGATTCAAGTGATTCTCCTGCCTCAGCCTCCCGAGTAGATGGGATTACAGGCTAATTTTTATATATTTTTTATAAAGATGGGGTTTCACTATGTTGGCCAGGCTGGTCTAATTTTTGTATTTTTGTATTTTTAGTAGAGACGGGGTTTCACTATGTTGTCCAGGCTGGTCTTGAACTCCTGACCTCAGGTGATCCGCCTGCCTTGGCCTCCCAAAGTGCTGGGATTACAGGTGTGAACCACCACGCCTGGCAAGGTGTTCACTTTTCTAACCTCTCCCTTATATATGTGTGTGTGTATATATGTGCGTGTGTGTGTGTGTATATATATACACACATATACACACATGTGTACATATACACACATATACACATATGTGCACATATACACACATACGTGTATATGTACACATATGTGCACATATATACACACATATACACATATGTGTACATATACACACATATACACATATGTGTGCATATACACATATGTGTACATATACACACATATACACATATGTGTACATATACACATATACACACATATACACATATGTGTACATATACACACATACACACATATACACATATGTGTACATATACACACATATACACATATGTGTACATATACACATATATACACATGTACACATATGTGTACATATACACATATATACACATATACACATATGTGTACATATACACATATATACACATATATACACATATGTGTACATATACACATATATACACATATATACACATATGTGTATATATACACATATATACACATATGTGTATATATACACATATATACACATATGTGTATATATACACATATATACACATATGTGTATATATACACATATATACACATATATACACATATGTGTATATATACACATATATACACATATATACACATATGTGTATATATACACATATATACACATATATACACATATGTGTATATATACACATATATACACGTGTGTATATATACACATATGTGTATATATACACATATATACACGTGTGTATATATACACATATGTGTATATATACACATATATACACATGTGTATATATACACATATGTGTATATATACACATATATACACATGTGTATATATAAATATATACACATGTGTATATATAAATATATACACACATATGTGTATAAAAATATATACACATATGTGTATATAAATATATACACATGTGTATATATATTTATATATACACATGTGTATATAAATATATACACACATGTGTATATAAATATATACACACATGTGTATATAAATATATACACACATGTGTATATAAATATATACACACATGTGTATATAAATATATACACATATGTGTATATAAATATATACACATATGTGTATATAAATATATACACATATGTGTATATAAATATATACACATATGTGTATATAAATATATACACATATGTGTATATAAATATATACACATATGTGTATATAAATATATACACATATGTGTATATAAATATATACACATATGTGTATATAAATATATACACATATGTGTATATAAATATATACACATATGTGTATATAAATATATACACATATGTGTATATAAATATATACACATATGTGTATATAAATATATACACATATGTGTATATAAATATATACACATATGTGTATATAAATATATATATGTGTATATATAAATAAACATGTATATATGCACACATATGTATATATGTGTGTATATATGTATATATGTGTATGTACATGCACATATATACTGAGCATGGTGGCATACATACACACACACACACACACACACACACACACACACACATATTCGAGTCAGGGTCTCTGTCACCCAAGCTCTGGCGTGCAGTGGTGCAATCACAGCTCAGCTCACTGTAGCCTTGACCTCCCAGGCTCAGACGATTCTCCCACCTCAGCCTCCCACGTAGCTGGGACTACGGATATGTGCCACCACACCTGGCTAATTTTTAATTTTTTTGTAGAGACAGGGATTCGCCACATTGCCCAGGCTGGTCTTGAACTCCTGAGCTCAAGCAATACTCCCGCCTCAGCTCTCAAAGTGCTGGGATCACAAGCGTGAGCCACTGTGCCCAGTCCTCTCTCCCATATAGTTTTGCATTTAACCTATCACATACCCCTGCTGAGAAAGGCTTGTCCAAACAAGTCAACACCAGGAAGGGAGAGAGAGAGGAGACAAGTAATCAGTTCTTTACCCCACCACCTCTCCTGGATGGCTACTTGCCTCTTTCTCTCTGGTTAACATGAGCCTGTTCACTGAGCCACAATTTTCAGAAAAATTCAATCTCATTGAATTAGAACCAGAGAAACACATTGTTCATCAATATTTTTTGCTCCATCAAATCAGCCTTACCTTCCCCCTTCAACCATCTTTCCATCCAAAGTTATTTTAAAATACACACAAACGGGAAAAAGCAGCCCAGCATGCATGCTAATTACACTGTGTTCATTTCTCCTCAAGCACAGCCTACTAACAGAATCATGTTTCACATATGTTTCACTCTCTGTTCTATTCTGTAATGCAGTTGTTAGAATCTTGCTTGGCAGACACAGCAGAACCAACAGGATTACATACTTCACATCTGGAAATACTCCACAATCATTATAGACCAAAATCTGTGCTGGGTTTCTTCCCTCCTATGCCAACCAGGTAAAACAAGAAAGAGAGAAGGATACATTTGCTCACCCAGAGAAGCCCCATCAGAGAAACTGCCAGGATCATGGAAATCAGATGCTCTCAGGGCCGGTGACTTATTCTGGATGTGAAACCTACATGTGGCAAGTAAGCAAAGAGAACACTTGGAAAGGCTTAGGTGATAGGCTTTTAATGCTGTCAAGGGAACGATTCAAATCCTCCAATTCGTGAGTACTATGCCAGCACATTTTTTTCTTCAAAAACTGGAGCACAACTCCAGACCCTAAATGAGGTAGAGTCATAGAGAGACTAACTAACCAACCAATACTCAAATTCGAAGAAGTCAGCTGGGCTTACTGGGGTCGTCGTTCTCACCACAGGTCTCACATAGGGCAGGTTTCTGATTCCCGCCTCTGCACAGATTTGTGCAATGCAAGGAGTTATGGGGCCACTTGATAATGAAACCCACAAAAGTGAAATTGTCACAAGGAAGAACTTAGCATCGTGGTGCTCAACCTTTGACATGCATCAGAATGGCTCTTTGAATGTCCGGGTGCAAACTTATCCAGTTGGAATCTTTGAGGATGGGATCCAGGTGTGCCTAATTGTAAATGACGGCAGGCATGAGTTGGCTGTGCCCCCTCCTCTTTTCAGAACAATGGTTTTTCAGAAAATATTGATATGCAGTTTCATTTATTTTTACATCTCACTCTACCATCTGTGATGAGTGATTTCTTTTTTGGACAGGACTTCATCACAGAAATATTCCATGGGAGGCCATCTCACTGTAGATTAAAATGGAGTGAAAAATGCAAGTGTCATATCTCCATGCCGAATCCATTAGCTCTTATTTCCAGCCCTTTCTCACCTCATCTCAACTCCAGTTGACTCACAGCCAATATAGAAAAGGCAATAGCTTTATGAAATCTAGTGTCCACATCTCAGGATTCAAATGCATAGAATATTCCCTACCAAAAAGGAGCCAAGATTGTACAATCCTTATAAAATATGTGCACGTGGACCCAAGCCAGATGCAAATCATGACCTGGCCCTTTTTGGAGAGCTGGCTGAGGTGCAGGGAAAATAGCCCAAGCCCGATAGTTCAAAGACCCAAAGCCATTTCTGTTTTCACCACTTAACAGCTTTAGGGCTCTGGGCAAAGCAACCTCCTCTGAAAGCCTCAGCATCTTCAACTTGAAACAGGGTTGTAATAAAAGTATATAGTTTTCCATATAAAGACAAGGTCCTGCTATGTTGCCCAGGCTGGTCTCAAACTCCTGGCCTTAAGTTAATATGCATGCACTCATCTTCCCTCCCTATCTTCACCTTCTAATCTGCTCCATCCTCAGACTAGAAGCCTCACCAGGAGCACTGGAAGAACTTGTGGATGAGACAGAGCTTCACCCTTGGTTGGTGCTGCTTTGCTCTTAACTGTTCCTTGACCCAGTTTTGTGACATTACTTCTGCTCTCTATGGCAAGCCTTGCTGGCTCTGACTGTGGCTATTTGATCCCCCTCCTGACAATCTCAGATCTGAACTGGTGCAGGAAGGAGAACTAACTCCCTCCAGGCCTCGCTCTGACATTCAGCCTCAGTTTCCCATCACCTAGGTGCCTCTGCCCCCACTTCTAGGAGCATATTCTGATACCTAGGCTTGCACCTTGTTCACCCAAACCAGGATCTACCCGGAGTCTCACCTTTTCATTTGTTTTCTGTTTTAGTCCAGCTCCTAGTCACCCATTTAGCACTCTAATTCTCATCTCGGACTGAAGCGCTAACCTTCAATCCCAACCCAGTCAGTGAGTGACTCAGCCTGTTGCCTATGGAAAAGCCTTTTTCATTTATTTACTTTTTGTTTTGTTTTTTTAGAGGCATAGTCCTGCTCTGTCACTCAGGCTAGAGTGCAGCACAGCACTCAGGCTAGGTATGATCATAGCTCACTGCAGAGTCCACCTCCTGGGCTCAAGCGAGCCTCCCACCTCAGTCTCCTGAGTAACTGAGAACACAGGCATGTGCCATTGTGCCCAAATAATGTTTTTTATTTTTTGAAGAGACAGGATCTTGCCATGTTGCCCAGACTGGTCTCAAATTCCTGGCCTCAAGTGATCTTCCTGCCTTGGCTTCCCAAAGTGCTGGGATTACAGCCATGAACCACCATACCCAGTCCCAGAGAGGCCTTCTTAATGCCAAGAGTCTGCAGGAATATCCAGCTAGATACACCCCACCCCCTTCCCAGGTGCTCTATTTCTGTGCACTGCCCACCTGCCAATCATGTACAAGCAGCAACTAGAGATTGCCTTACTTTTTTTCTATCTGCTGCTGCAGTACCTGCAGCTAGGCTGATGGCCCCAGACTCTGGCTCACCCCTGGAGGCGGGCTTGGTGCGAAGACCCAACCCCTTCCAGCCTGGCTCACCCTTCCCGTCCCTGGTCAACGAAGTCCCACTCCTTACTCTGAGCCTTGCCCTCACAACCTGTTGCCTCCACCCTAATTTTAAAAAATGCACACCCCACCTTGACTTAGAGTACCACCTCATCTGGGGCCATCCGTATGCCAGGAGCACTGAACCCTGCCGACCACTCCCTCTTTGAACAGTTTATTATACCCTTGGTGACTGTATTCTTTGCTTTTGTTGCTATAACAAGTTACCACAAACTTAGTGGCTTAAAGGATACAACTGTATTATCTTTATTTATAAAGAAAGGGTGATAATGTGAGCTACGGGGAATGGCTGTAAATACAGATGAAGCTTTGCTTGCTCACTGGCCCAGTTCCCAACAGGCTACATACTGGTACCTTCCTTCCTTTCCTTCCTTTCATCCATTCATCCATCCTTCTTTTTTTTTTTTTTTTTTTTTTGGAGATGGAGTCTTGCTCTGTCACCCAGGCTAGAGTGCAGTGGCACGATCTCGGCTCACTGCAACCTCCGCCTCCCAGTAGACTGCAAGACCAGTGTTCCCAGGGGGTGGTGAGCCCCAAAACAAAGTAAAAAAATAGCGCATGTCAGAGCCTCAACAAGGGGACCTCTGGACATGGTTTTGTCCCTCCTGGGTGCAATGAGCAAAAAGAGACAAGTTCATTCTTGCAGGAGAAATCAACATGGACAAGCAGAGGAAATAAACACGTATTAATTTTTTACTAATCTTCCTTTTCTGATATGTAAATAGTCCCATTTTCCCACATCTTACTTTCCTAGTACCTTCTCCATGAAAGAAAAAAAAATTACTTAAACATAACACAGGGAAGAAAATTACAGAGGATAAGAATGTAAATGGCTATCCCTTACTGAGAACTTATCGGGAATTTTGTAGAGCACAGTAAGTGAAATATTAAATATCCCATTTAGTCCCCACGAAGAGCCAGTGAAGTATTTTAAAAATCAAACGAAGAAAGTATGGCCTTGGAGGTTAAGTAACTCACCATGTTCATACCATTGTAAAAGAGGCTGAGCCCAGACTTGAACCAAAGTCTGCCTGACAATGATGTCCATGCATCTTGAGATAAGACAGAAGGCAGATGTTCAAGAATAAAGAGCATGAAAAAGCAAACAGGCAATAGCTTCTCTTCTTCCATAAGGCAACACTCACACTTTCTGGTGTCTTTTAATTTTTTTTTTTTTTTTTGAGATAGAGTCTCTCTCTGTTACCCAGGCTGGAGCACAGTGGCTCGAACTTGGCTCGATCTTGGCTCACTGCAACCTCCACCTCCTGGGTTCAAATGATTCTCCTGCCTCAGCCTCCCCAGTAGCTGGGATTATAGGCTCGCACTACCATGCCCAGATAATTTTTTTTTCTGGACACAGTCTCGCTCTGTCATCCAGGCTGGAGTGCAGTGGTGCAATCTCAGCTCACTGCAACCTCCACCTCCCAGGTTGAAGCAATTCTCCTGCCTCAGCCTCCCAATTAGCTGGGATTACAGATGAGCATCACCACACCCAGCTAATTTTTTTTTTCGTATTTTTAGTAGAGATAGGGTTTCACCATGTTGGCCAGGCTGGTCTCAAACTCCTGACCTCGTGATCCACCGGCCTCACCCTCCCAAAGTGCTGGGATTACAGACGTGAGCCACCGCACCTAGCATATTTTTGCAGTCACCCTGTTGTGCTGTCAAATACTAGGTCTTACTCATTCTATCTAACTATATTTTTATACCCATTAACCAACCCACATACCCCCACTACCCTTCCCTTCCCAGCTTATAACCATCCTTCTACTCTCTAGCTCCATGAGTTCAATTGTTTTATTTTGTTTTGAGATGGAGTGGCATAAGCCACTGTGCCCAGCCAAGTCCAGTTATTGAATAATATTTTATTAAGAGCCTACCATGACCAGGGCAGTGTCAGGCACTAGAGATACCATGATGAACAGGACAGGCATGCTCTCTACTCCAATAGCTTAAAATCCATTAATCATTCCATTTCATTGGGGACGCTGGCAATGTAGAAAGTGCTCAGGAGAAGCCAGATGGGAACAAGGTCAATAAACCATATGATGAGCTTAGCAAAAAAATACTGGTAATTTCTGCCACTGGGTGATGGGTATGGGCGGAAGGGGTCATATTAGAATTCTTTCTATTTTGAGGTGTTTTGGAAACTTCCATAAGTCATGTGGAGTTGGCATGCTGAAATGAAGTAAGCATGATGAGTGTTGCCCGAAAGGATACCCCTTAAATTTTTAGCACTTTCCAAACCAATGTGGTCACAACCAATGCTAACAGGCGTGGTGTGAAGTAGGCAGGGTAGGTAATAACTATGCTTATTTTATGAATGAGGAAAAGACTAGATTCGACTCATAGAGGCTTGGAGTTAGAAGGGACTTAAGCCTGCTGTCAGTTTTCCATCCTAATGTTTAACTTGACAATGATCCCACCCAGCACAACACATTACATCAAAAGTTATAGGAAGGGCCAGGCGCAGTGGCTCACACGCCTGTAATTTCAACACTTTGGGAGGCCTAGGCAGCCAAGCGTGGTGGGTGGTGGGGGGGACGATGAGGACGGGGGTGGGGGAGCGGGGAGGAGGTTGGTGGAGCGGAGGGGGACGTGGGTGGGCGGGGTGGGCAGGGGCGGTAGCTGGGGCGGGGTGGTGAGCCCGCGCCTTTGAGGGGCTGGGAAGGCCAGCGTGTTGGGGGAGGCGCCTGGGCCTCTGGGACTGGGCCTGGCTGCGTCAAGGTGGGGCTGACATGAAGTCCCCTTCATCTGTCCGGGGTGGCCCGTCCTTCTGGGAGAGGATCCCTCACAAGATGACTTCCCAGGTCGCGCTCCGAGGCGGCTCTTTGCGGACCCCACAGAGATGCCTTCTGGGCTCCTGGGGCCAGCGGGGAGGGGCAGGTGAGGCCCAGTGCTAGGTGAGGCCCAGGGCTGGGTGAGGCCAGGCCCTTCTAGGAATGTTGGTGCTCCTAGCACCCAGAGGTTTCCAGGGGAGTGGCCCGAGTACGTCCCCGCCTAAATCTGGAGCCGTCCCTCCGGCTGCGCAGTGGAGCGCCGACGTGACGGCTGCAGGGAGCCAGGGCGGCCACGCACCGTCTGCAGTCAGGAAGTCCCAGGCGGCGTGCAAGGCGGTTGCGGCGTGCGGGCCGCCGGCCTGCGGAGTGCGCGGGTTGGGCTGGGGGCTGTCCCTGGAGCGCCGGGTGGCCCTGGGTCCCGCACACCCACTTGCTGGCGGGGGGGTGGCGCAGACATAGGCCACCCCGAGGGTGGTCCCCCCGAGGGCGCTCCTCACGGGTGGTCCAGGCTAGCTCGGACCTGGCAGTGGGGGAGTGGCGCAGAGCTGCGTGGAAAGGCGCGGGGCGCCTGCGTGGCGAAGGAACTCAGCTGCCTGACACGCCCGCAAGTACCACGGACCTGCTCCGGCCTCGGCCTCTGCGGGCCAAACGCGGAGCGAGGCGTGAACGCCGGGCGGGGGCGTGGCGTCCGGTGGGGATGTGTCAGCCGGGGGCGGGGGGCGGGGGGCGGGGGGCGGGCGGGGGGGGGCGTCCTCTCCAGGGGGCGTGGCTCTGTGCTCCTGTGAAGGCCAGAGGCACTCCCTGGGCTGGGCGGAAGCGCGACTGACCGTGGCCTTGGGCAGGCGGTGGCTGCAACGAGGAGGAGCTGGGGTTGCAGGAGCCCGGACGGAAGCGCCGAGGGGCCGGGGTCGCCAAGGGCTGCTGCGGCCCTTCCCGGAGCCCAGTGCTGGGCACGCGAGGCGCTGGCTCAGGCGCACCCAGTGGCCGCAGCTGCAGCGGGAGGAGCGCGGCGGCGCGGGGTCCTCGGAGACAGCGTTTGTCCGAGAAGCCTTCCTGGGGCGGTGGGTGGGAAGTGGGGGCCGGAGCTGCAGCGGGAGGCGTCCTGTCTCCTCAGGTCGGCACCATGCCCCTGCAGCCCTGAGCGGGGCCCTGCTGGGCTGCCTCTGACTGGCATTGCTTTTCCTGGGCGGTGCGGACAAGCGCCTGCGTGATAACCATGAGTGGAAAAAACTATGGTCCAGCACTGGCCTGAGACAGTATGCGAGACAGTTGAAAACGACTGTAGAGACCCTCCGGATTACTGGACAATACATGGGACTATGGCCCGATAAAAGTGAAGGATGTAATGGATCGTGGCACTTTAATTTAGAAGAGATTAAGGATCTTTTGCCGGAAATGAAGGCATAGTGGCCTGATGTAATTCACTCGTTTCCCAATCGTAGCCACTTCTGGAAGCATGAGTGGGAGAAGCATGGGACCTCTGCCGCCCTGGTGGACGCACTCAACTCCCAGAAGAAGTACTTTAGCAGAAGCCGGGAACTCTACAGGGAGCTGGACAGCAACAGTGTGCTCCTAAAACTGCGGCTAAAACCATCCGTCAATTACTACCAAGTTGCAGATTTTAAAGATGCCCTTGTCAGAGTGTATGGAGTGATACCCAAAATCCAGTGCCTTCCGCGAAGCCAGGATGGGGAAGTACAGACAATTGGTCAGACAGAACTTTGCCTCACTGAGCAAGGCCAGTAGCTGCAAAACTGCACCGAGCAGTGCAGGTTTGGGGGGTGGGGGGGTAGTGGCGGGAAAGCAGCCGTCCCCCAAGTAGGAAGTTTGGCTGGCGGATGGGGCTGCCAAGAGCCGGGGTCTGAGGGTATGTGAAGATGGCCCAGTCTTTTATCCCCCACCTAAAAAAAAACAAGCATTGATGCCCAAGTTTGGGAAATATTCTGTTTTAAAAAGCAAGAGAAATTCACTTTCTGCAGCTTTCTAAAAATAACAAAACAAAACAAACACAAAAAAACTGCAATTACTTTTGCACCAACCTAACAGTATATCTATAGATATGTCAGCTATATTATATATAGCATATAATGTGTATATAACATATACCATGTATATCATGTATATTATATATAATGTATATATACTATATAGTATATGTAATGTATATAATATAATATGTAATGTATATAATATGCACATATATAATGTATATGTAATGTGTATATATTTATATATGAGAGGAGATTTATCATGGGAATTGGCTCACAGGATTATGGAGCCTGAGAAGTTCCACCATACGCCACGTGCAACCTGGAGACCCAGGAAAGCCCCTGGTGTAATTCAGTCTAAGTCTGAAGACCTGAGAATCAGGGGAGCTGATGATGTTAACTCCAGGTTTAAATCTGAAGGCCTGAGAACTGGGGATGCTGCTGATGTAATAGGACTTACATCCTATTCAAAGGCCCAAGAACCCAGAGCTCTGATGTCTGAGAGCAGAAGATGGATGTCTCAGCTCAAGAAGAAAGTTAATTTGCCCTTTCTCTACCTTTTTGTACTGTTTGGGCCCTCAATGGAATGGATGGTGTCCTCCCACATTGGTGAGGGCCAGTCTTCTTTACTCAGTCTACTGATTCAAATGCTAATCTCTTCCAGAAACATCTTCACAGATGCACCTGGAAATAATGTTTTACCAGCCATCTGGGCATCCCTTAGCCCAGTCAAGTTGACACATAAAAGTAATCATCACATTGGTATATGAAGAGGATTAAGTCACTCAGTTTTGAATAGGTTTGTGAGTGCTGAACTTTCTTTGTCAAGGCTGATTCGAGTTCATAATGATCTGCTCACTGTGTCCCTGGAGAAGAAGTAACAGGGGAAATGATGCTCATGGATTGTCGTGGTCGTTACTAGAGACTAGGTATTTCTTGTATTCTTTATAGGGGTGTGATACAGTGATTGAGGGCATCTCCTGTGGAGTTAGACAGTCTGACATTACTGTTCCAGCTCTATCATTTGCTTGCTCTGTGACTGTGGGTCAATTTCTCAACATTCTAAAGTCCTGCTTGCCTCATCTAAAACATATTAATATTTTACATGAGAATTGCTGTAAAGTTCTGACAAGATAATGCATGTAACTAGCAAATAGTGAATGTCTGGTCAATAGTATTATCTTAAAGTAGAGACATCTTAGAGACATAAAATTATATACACAAGTGCACACATACATGTAATTACATACACATATACACACACATAATTACATACACATATATACGTACACATTTTTACATTAATGACATGGTGTTTCATAGCCTGTTTTTACTCAATACTATACCATGAATAACTTCCCAGAAAAATGTGTAGCTTTCTACCACTGTTTAAAGAACTGATAGTATGGATTTACCCATTGTATGGATTTACCGTAGTTTAATTCGTCACAACTGATGGACATTTAGGTTGTTAGACAGCTCTGCCTTTTAGCAAGACACAGAGATACAACATAACTAAGACTTCAGTTACCTTGATTCATCCACAGCCCTAACTCATCTTATGTTTCTTTCCATTTCCAGCCTCCGACTCATCTCTTTGCCTTCTGAATTCTCACTCATTCCTTGCTCTGGTGGTAATCTCCCTTCCTCATGATGTTATTCCTGTAGCAAACACAAGACCCTCCCTGGCATTGACCCACCCAAGACCCTGGTTTCCCATGGTTCTAGGTCCAGCCAGCATGAGTCCACATGGCCAGCATTTCTATTGGGTTTACCCGAACTTACAGAAAGGAACTGACTGTTAGGAAAGCCACCAGCATTGTTGTAATGGTGGAATCATTCTACATCTCTGAATAAAATGCTACAGAACCTTTAGGGCTAGCAGCCATCTCAGAGGACTTCTGATGCAATCTTTCTCCTATGGACTACCCCAAAGAGAATAACCCTAAACCCAGATGTGATGATAAAAGGCGAAAAGTGATGTTTTACAAGGCAGAAAAAGAGGTAGTGGAATTTAGAATAGGGGAAACAGACTTGTCTCTGATTCAGAACCTAGGGCTGCAAAAGCCTTAATTGTTACAGAAAATGGTAATAAAAGGATTTCTTTTCTATGAAAATATACCTTACCAAGAGGCTGAACTAGAAGTCTTCCAACCTGTCTTCTAGTGATCCCGAATTATCAGAGTTTATGTCTTCTATGAAAGGGGACTGGTAATATCAGATTCATAGCGTTACAAAGATTACCTAAAATAATGTACAAGACATTAATAATAATGTCTTTGTAAGAGAGACATTACTACTACTGTTATAAATATTCTTAAGAACTATAACCTCAAAGTAGCTTCCAGTATGTTTTACATTTTGCAGGGGCTCAATATATTAAATCAATAGGCTAAACAACGTAAAAGCAGCAAGTTATTAAGGAAATTACCTAATTCAAAAATTTTTTTCCCTTAGACTACATGACAATTCTAAAATTCCAGTTCTATGATTCATAATGGCCAAAAGGTGGAAACAACCCGAATGTTCATCAGCTGAAGAATGGATACATGAAATGTGGTCAATTCATGCAATGGAATAGTATTCAGCAACGAAAAGGAATGAAGCACTGGTACATGCTACAACATGAATGACTCATAAAAACACTATGCTGAGTGAAAGAAGCCAATCAGAAAAGACCACGTGCTGTATGACTCCATTCATATTATGTTCATAACAAGGAAATCTATTGAGAAAGTAAATTAGTGGTTACTTAGAGCTGGGAAGGATGTGGGAATAGAAAGGTGATAGTGAAAGGGCATGGGGTTTTATAGGTGATGAAATAGTTCTAAAATTGTGGCTATGGTCGCACAGATCTGTGAACATACTAAACACCATTGAAATGTACAACTTCAATGGATGAATTGTATGGTATGTGAATTATATATAAATAAAGCTATTAAAAAATGATTCCCAAGTCAAAGACCCAATTCAGCCAGTTACAAAGTTAAGGCAGAGAGACAACTATTTTAGTTCACACCCTAAAAAATAAATGGGAGGGAACACCACTCCTGAGGAAAAGTCAACTGCAAAGTAAACAGGGCTCCCAGGGCTATTCCAGCCCTGTGTAAGCCAACGGGGTATTAGGCAGCAAGACCACCCATAAAGCCAACTCAGGGTCACCCAACTCCATTTATCAGTGACCTGGGACACAAGCCCATTACTGCCTCACTTGCTCTCCATCTCTGACATGTTCTGGCTCTGCCACAGTGCATGGCTCTGACTCTTACTGCACTCGGAAACTGAATGTCTCTGACCAGGTCAGCCAGTGGGTTCCTAGGAGGTACTGTCTCTGAAGGGCTGTTGAAATGATATGGGAAGGCTGAGGCAGGAGAAAGTGGCAGGAAAGAGTGTTTTGTGTACCATCTGTGTGATCCAGGTTTCTTGTTGCTTTTGCTCTAGTTTCTTGGGTCAGTGAGGGAAAAATCACGTTTCTCACTTTCTTTTACAATGCCTGGGTTTCTCTCTTTGTGAAATGAGGTCTATGGAGCCCACAGATTACTGTTCCCTCTTCAGGCCTATTTGTCTTAAAGTTAATGGAAATTTCTCTGAGATCTTTATGATACCACAGGCATTTTAGAGGAAAACATAAAAAGGAGATATCAGAGCGTGCTGCCTGATGCTTTTCCATTACATTTCTTTTTTTTTCTCTTTTTGAGACAGTCTTGCTCTGTCACCAGGCTGGAGTGCAGTGGCACCATCTCGGCTCACTGCAGCCTCTGTGTCCTGGGTTCAAGCAATTATCCTGCCTCAGCCTCCCGAGTAGCTGGAACTACAGGTGGGTGCCACCACGCCCAGCTAACTTTTGTATTTTTTTAGTAGAGATGGAGTTTCACCACATTGGCCAGGATGGTCTCAATCTCTTGACCTTATGATCCGCTCACCTTGGCCTCCCAAAGTGATGGGATTGCCTCCATTACATTTCTTAATAACAACATTAATGCTCCAAAATCCTCTATAATTATATGACGATACTGTTCATTCATTTTTTATTTGCATTTGGACAGGGATTAGAGCACAAATTTGCACACACATTTGATTTTGGCTCTTTAAGATTTGGAATTCAAATTTTGCAAACCCAATTTAATATTAATAGAATGCAACCACTTTGTACTTTGTATGTTTCAGAGGGTTTCACAAACATGATTACATGAGATAATGTAGGCAGAATGAGTGCTTGGGTCCAGAATCAGGACTTTTGGGCACTAGTTCTGGCTCTCCCTGCACCCAGAGGGTGGGACATTGGAAGATCCACTTACTCTTCCTGGACCTCAGTTTTCCAGTTTCTAAAATAAAGGGGATCTGGATGGGCATGGTGGCTCATGCCTGTAATCTCAGCACTTTGGGAGGCAGAGGCAGTCAGATCACTTGAGGTCAGGAATTTGAGACCAGTCTGCCCAACATGGTGAAACCCTGTCTCTACTAAATATACAAAAATTAACTTGGCGTGGTGGCCCATGCCTGTAATCCCAGTTTCTTGGGAGGCTGAGGCAGGAGGATCATTTGAACCTGGGAGGTGGAGGTTGCAGTGAGCTGAGATCCTTGACTGCACTTCAGTCTGGGAGAGAGAGCAAAACTCCACCTCAAAAATAAATAAATAATGTAAATAAAATAAAGGGGATTGACTTGATGGTCACAGAAATTCCTTTCACATCAGATATTTTATGTCTCTGTGTTTATAACCAATGGTCATGTTGATTTAGCACAGGGAATGAGATAATTAGCCTCAAAGAAAACAAATAAGCAACCATTTGTGAGTAATGAAATCTTTCTATTTAATGAAGACTTTAATTTTACAAGTTTCCCTCATAAGTCAGAACAGAGCTTTGAGTTTTACTATCATCATTCTGTGCTTTCATAAGATTAGAATTTCATTCTGCTTGTATGTTTTGCTTATGATGAAAATAAACTGCTCCTAGTTCACATAGGGTTCCTTGCTAGGGCCCAGGTCACAGCCTTGCTTTATTTAGAGCAGTGGTTCTCCAACTTATCGTGTATAACAGAATTACGTGAAGGGCTTGTTCAAACAGATTGCTGAGACTTATTCCCGAGTTTCTAATTCAGCAGGTTGGGGTGGAGCCTGAAAATTTGCATTTCTAATAAGTACGCAGGTGATGCTAAGGCTCTGACCTGAAGACCACATGTTGAGAACTGTTGAGTTGGGGGTGTGTTGGCTTGCTTTGTTTTGCCTCTGTTGCCAGAGAAAATCTGAGTCTTCTGAAACAAGTAGAGAAGAGGAATTAGCTTATGTTGGCCACTTCCTCCTCTCCTTGTAATTTTCTCTGATTAATTTCTAGTATGATCTCGGGCTCCCTGAGCTGGTTATAGAATTTGCACCACAGGGGCTGAGGCTGGGATGGATGGGCCATCTTACTCAAAATAGCCAGGAAGAGAAGGAGCCGCAAGAGTCACAGTAATGAATTTGGGAGTTGTATTTTTTACAACCATGAAAAGCAATGGTGACAAGGGGAGATGGCAGGAAAAATCTGCATAGTAGTATGTACTGGTGATGAAAGTTTCTAATGTTGTGGCAGACTTGTTCACCCAGATGAGTGTTCTTTTCTTTTTCCTGAACACACAGCTAGACTTCTCTCAAAGCTGAATATAGTTATGATTTAATTATTTCCAATGAAATGTGAGTCGAAGTGATTTGTGCTCATCCTAGGCCAAGACTTTTAAGAGGAGATTTTGTTTCCTTGTTCTCTTTCCTATCCTCCATCTTCTGGATGGAGACTCAAGGAGCCTGAGTCCTTAAATCACTGCATGGAGGAGAGCTGCTTCTCTTTCAGCAGCTCTTGAACTCTTACACAAGCTAGAAATATATATCTGCTGTATTTGAGCCATTATAAACTTTTAGGTCTAATTTTTACTGCATACAAATGCTAACAGTAAGTCTATATTCCATTCTTTTTTTTTTTTTTTTTGAGATGGAGTCTCACTCTATCACCCAGGCTGGAGTCTCACTCTGTCACCCAGGCTGGAGTGCAGTGGCATGATCTCTGCTTACTGCAACTTCCACCTGCCGGGTTCAAGCAATTCTCCCAACTCAGCCTCCCAAGTAGCTGGGATTACAAGTGTGCATCACCATGCCTGGATAATTTTTGTATTTTTAGTAGAGATGGTGTTTTGCCATGTTGGCCAGGCTAGTTTCAAACTCCTGGCCTCAAGCGATCCACCTGCCTCAGCCTCCCAAAGTGCTGGGATTACAGGTGTGAGTCACTGCACCAGGTCTCCATTATTTCTTAAAGGTAGAGGACCAAGCTGTGGGGATGGGAGAAAACAGAAAATTAGGAATAGATCAATGCATCTAAGATCATTAAGAATGAGCTGGGATCATTTAGGCACTCACAAGCCCCGTAAGGGCTAGGACGTCCCCTTCTCTGATCTAAACCTAGGTAAAGATTACCTAAGATAATGTCAAGGGGCTTTGGATGGGAGAGTCTCCTTACTACTACTGTTATAATTATTCTTAAAACTATAACCTCAAAGTAGCTTCGAATATATTTTGCATTTTGCAGGGGATCAATATATTAAATCTACAGGCTAAACAATGTAAAAGTAGCCACTGATTAAGGGAATCTCATTCAGGTCATTCTGATACAAAGAAAAGGGGACATCCTGGCACTTATGGGGCTTGTGAGTAAAGCCCAAAGAAGTTCACATGAAATCTCTTGAGAAGCCCCCAATATAGGTATGCTTTCCTATTTTCAGGATGAGAACATTAAAGGATAATTCACATAGGCTAGGTGGAAAAAATGCTGAAGAATAAGAAAAGGGCAGAAGTTCTTGTTGTACTAAGTAGAAAAATATAGTTCCGAAAATATTTACTGAAGGAACAAAGACGACCTTTTAGAAAACTGTTTGGTGACCACAACAGTTGCAGGAAGACTGCCTTGATCAAAGAGGAAGCAGAATCATAAGAAGGAAATGGACGAGGTGAAGGGTTTAACAGGATGAGATTCAGATTTAACAAGCAGAGACAAACAAGAAGAAAGAGAAATTAACAGAAGAAATCAAGGAAGCTGATATACAGTATTAAAATAAAAAAAACACAATGACATGGAAGACAAACTTCAGAAGCTCTCAGAGTTCAGGAGAAAAAAACTAATAGATAAAAGCCAGAAGAATTAGACAGATATGGAGAAAACTTCAGAATGATAGAGATTTCTGAGGAAAGAAACAGGACAAATGGAACAAAATAAAAAATGTATGTTTAAGGAATCTATATGATCTGAAACACATCTGAATTTAAAGATTGAAATGGTTTGTTATATTACAGGTAAAACTCAAACACAAACACACACACACACTCTCACTCATATTTTAGCAATAAAAAAAAATTCCAAGAATTAAAATAAGCCACACAGGCCCAGTGTGGTGGCTTATGCCTGTAATCCCAGCGCTTTGGGAGGCTGAGGCAGGAGGGTAGCTTGAGCCCAGGAGGTGGAGACCAGCCTGGGTAACATGGTGAGACCCCCATCATCTCTACAAAAAATGAAAAAATTAACCAGGCATGGTGGCACATGCCTAGTATTCCCAGCTACTCAGGAGGCAGAGGCAGAGGAACACTTAAGCCCAGGATTTTGCAAACATCTAGAAATATCTAGGCAGGAAAATAATCGGTTTCACCACAGGACAACAAAATATCAGGTTGGCTTCAGACTTCTACTCCTTAATATGAAATGCTGAAAGGGATGGAATAATGTTCCCCAAGTTTTACAGAAAAGTGTTTAGATCCATGGATTTTTTTTTTTTTTTTTTTTTTTTTTTTTTTTTGAGAAGGAGTCTTGTTCTGTCTCCCAGGCTGGAGTGCAGTGGCGAGATCTCGGCTCACTGCAAGCTCCTTCTCCTGGGTTCATGCCATTCTCCTGCCTCAGCCTCCCAAGTAGCTGGGACTACAGGCGCCTGCCACCACACCTGGCTAATTTTTTGTAGTTTTAGTAGAGACGGGGTTTCACCGTGTTAGCCAGGATGGTCTCGATCTCCTGACCTTGTGATCCACCCGCCTCGGCCTCCCAAAGTGCTAGGATTAGAGGCATGAGCCACCATGTCCGGCCAGATCCATGGATTTTAAACTGGCCTGAATTTGTATTTGTGGTTGAAGGTAGAAGCAAAATATTATAGAACATGTAAGGATCTAGGAAATTTACCAACTACTTGCTTTTTGTGGGAAAAAAAATTGTTTTGGAAGACATTGTCTAATTGACCTAGAGCTACATCAATATTATGAACTTATAAAAATCAGTGCTCTGACACTCTTTGTATAAAAAATGATCCCTAGTCAGACGCAGTGGCTCATTCCTGTAATTTTAGAGCTTTGGGAGGCTGAAGTGAAAGGACTGCTTGAGGCCAGGAGTTGGAGGCCGGCTGGGGAAACACAGCAAGACCCCTGTCCCTCCAAAATAACAATAAAAATTAGCCCAGCATGATGGTGTGTGCCTGTAGTCCCAGCTACTTGGGGGGCTGAGGTAGGAGGATTGCTACAGCCTTTGAGGCTGTAGTGAGCTATGATTGCACTACTGCACTCCAGCCTGGGCAACACAGTGAGACCCTGTCTCAAGAAACATGATTCTGGAGCTTCTGCCTCATCCTCCATCCAGGCTGCTGACCTAGGGGCCCATCTCAGCTCTGCAGAAGGCCCACTGATATAGTTTGGCTCTGTGTCTCCACCCAAATCTCACCTTGAATTGTAATAATCCCCATGGGTCAAGGGCAACACCAGGTGGAGTTAACTGAATCTTGGAGGCTGTTTTCCTGATGCTTCAGCATCCATTCTCTCTCCTGCCACCCTGTGAAGAGGTGCCTTCCGACATGATTGTAAGTTTCATTTTTATATACAAAGCATGTCAGAGCACTGACTTTTACGAGTTCATAATATTGATTTAGCTCTAGGTCAGTTAGACAATGTCTTCCAAAACCATTTTTTTTTTCCCACAAAGAGCAAGTAGTTGGTAAGTTTCCTAGGTCCTTACATGTTCTATAATATATTGCTTCTACCCTCAACATAAATAAAAACTTAGCCAAGTTTAAAATCCGTGGATCTAAACATCTTAGGCCTCCCCAGCCACGCAGAACTGTGAGTCAATTAAACCTCTTTTCTTTATAAATTACCCAGTCTCAGGTATGTCTTTATAGCACCATGAGAACAAACTAATACACCCACTTTGCTCTGTCATACCCCTGGGCAGCCCATTTGGCTCTGTACTGCATATCCTTGCTACCCAGGAACCCAGGACAGCTCAGGAGAGCCAAATCTCAGGGTGTTTCCCTATCTGATACTCTGCAACCAGATTCATGTGACTGCACCCCAAGATGGTGCTGGGGAAACATGAGAGGCAAGACTCAGAAGTAGAGTCATAGATGAGAAATGTAGGCTGAGTGTCTCCTTTGCACTCTGTAATACCTTCATTTATCCATATATCTGCCTCCTGTAGCACCTTCATTTATCCGTATGGCTGCCCTTCTCAGGCTGGAGAGAGGAAAATTGGCACATCTATATTAGAGGGCGAGATTTTCCCTTTCCTCTTTCTAGCGATGTCTCTTAAATAAAAATCTGCAATCTAAATGACAAAAATAGTTGGCTTGGGTTGTGTTAGGGTAGGGGAGATTATGAGATTTAGACAAACATTTCTTCGGAACATACTTCAGATTGCAAGATATTGTCTGATGCAGAATCCCATTATTGAATTTCAGAAGCTGAATTTTACTTCAGTTTTCCTATGCTTTCTTTTGATAATAAACTCCCTTCAGACTGATAGAGTTTATTACAGGCTGATTAGGGCTGACTAGGATGAGGGAAGTTTACAGAGAAAAGCAACATGTTACTGTGTTACCTTTAGATTAGAGGACCCTAATATTTATATATTTTATCTAACATGTATGTTATATGTAAATATACAAAATTTAACAAGTTATGTATAATGATTATTTCTAGTATATAGTAATAGTAGTATACTGTTTTTTTCTTTATATTAGCCAGAAATGTTATTTTTCTAAGTTCACTATAATGCATACGCATTGCTTCTATAATAAAAGCACACTAAGTATTGCTTACAAATGTTGTAAAAGCAAGAAGTTTAGGAACTTACAATTGCCAAAGCAGATAATACATAACAAAATTCAAAATGGCAATAATGGCTGGGCGTGGTGGCTCACGCCTGTAATCCCAGTACTTTGAGAGGCCAAAGTGGGAGGATCACTTCAACTGAGGAGTTTGAGACCAGCCTCAGCAACATGGGGAAATCCCATCTCTACAAAAAATACAAAAATTAGCCAGGTGTAGTGGTGCGCAGCTATAGTCCCAGCTACTGGGAAGGCTGAGGTGGGAGGACCACTTGAGCCCAGGAGGCCAAGGCTGGAGTGAGCCGAGATCATGCCCCTGCACTCCAGCCAGGGCAATGGAGGCAGACCCTGTTTCAAAAACAAAAACAAAAAAAGGGCAGTAATAACTTGTAGGACAGAATTGTGAGACATAATATATTAACAAATTTATATAAATAAGAGTCAAAATATAATTTTCTTTTAAAAACCCATATGTTGGGAAGCCAAGGGAAGCAGATTGCCTGAGCTCAGGAGTTCAAGACCACCCTGGGCAACATGGAAAAACCCCATCTCTACTGAAATACAAAAAAAAAAAAAAATTTAGCTGGACATGGTGGTGCATCCCTGTAGTCCCAGCTGCTTGGGAGGCTGAGGTAGGAGAATCGTTTGAACCTGGGAGGCAGAGGTTGCAGTGAGTGGAGATTTCGCCATTGCACTCCAGCCTGGGAGACAGCGAGACTCCATCTCAAAAACAAAACAAAATAAACAAACAAAAAACAAAAACCCATATGTGTTTTTAACTTTTAAATAGTCAGAATGTTCAGATGGAAAAATCCACTCACTTGTTCATATGTTGCTATGACTGGTCAGGGGACTTATACAAACATGTTAAATAATACACGTGGCATACTTGATGTAAATGGTCATTGTTTTGCCCATAGGTACAGTCTTTCTTTAAGTTGACCTCATTGTCTGTTTCTTTCTTCTTCTTACTGAGGGCTAATTCTGGAAGGAAAAAGCTAGAATTCTGTTCCAAAGCCTGGCTTTTATCACTGTTTTTCTTTCTCTTCAAAGGAGAAGAATGGAAGGACGTTACAAAACAAGAACCATAGCTTGTTGGAGAAGATGAATTACCAAGTGAAGAATCAAATCAGGGCCACCGATGGTGCCGTAAATCATAAGAGTGGGCTGTCAAGGGAAAACCCATAGGAGATTTAGGACTTGGCACCACCTATCCATCTCATCCAGGATGCATTTAGTGGACTCATGTGCTCAAGTGATATTTGGGGGCACGGATCTCTTGGGGCTCTTATCAATAGCTTCTGTGACTAATTAGAAAGGAATCCATCCCCATGCCTTTCTCTGGAGCTGTGTGAATACTGTGAGGTGCTAGAAATGAATGTCTACATTTGTGTCATTTCAACTCCATCCCAAACGTTTGGAGTAAGAGCCGGCTGTCTGTGTACTTCTCCATCTTTCTCTTGGAACTAACAGTTAAGCAGTACATCAACAGTGCCGTTCCCAAAAAATTCTGGATTATGAAAATAGGAATGACATTTCATGTCGGGGAGAGTGCCAAGGTGTCATTGACTAATAATCCCACCTCACTAAATTCCCGTATGGAAAGACCAGATCACCAAGCTGGTTCTTTCTTCCTGTTTTCAAGGATTACCGCCTGAGCACTGGTGCTTAGGAAAAAACAGGCTCCACATGTTTTAGGATGGAATTTTCTAGAATCGCCTGGTTTTCTCTCGGGCACTTTCACCATCTCGGTTTGGTATCTCTGTTCAATTGAAGCTGGCTTTCCGCTGGCAGCTCTTGTTTGGTCCTCTCCTGATTTCAGGACGTTCTGTTAACTCTCTTCTTCAGCCAATTCCCAAGTGTCATCCATCAACAGTTTGAACTCAGACAGGCATGTGAAGCTAGCACCCAGCAAAGTGGTTTGGAAAGTGATGATGTTAGGCAGAGTGTGGGTAACTTTCAAACCAAACCAGCTGAATTCAGTTAAGCAACCAAGCAGTTTGTAACTGGTTGGTTGTGATCCAACTGTAGGAAGAGTTGATATCTTTCAAAGCCATCTGTGTATATAGACACAGCGTTACTTTCCATAAGCTGACATCCTTATCATCATTCCTCTTAATCAACACATTAATACTTCTTACCCTTTAGGTTTTTTCATGCTTGATGGTATATTTCATTAGGGAACTGATTTATTCAAGACACAATATTCCTCTGGTAAACCTGATTTCATCTATAAAAGAGGTTCTTTGAGCAAGATAGAATTTTACAAGCACAAGCAATTTCAGTTGCAATGTCCTTCTAAGTCTGGGAACCGGAAATATAATTTGCAGTGAGCTCCATCTTCTTCAATTTGTCCTCCTCCTTTTCTTCCTCCTCTCTCTTTCATTTTCCTTCAGGCTCTCAGCACATCACATTGTTAATCTAGATTCCAGAGGCTAAGCATTGCTAGGAATGGGGAAATAACATGAATCACCTCTTTCCCTCCTTTTTCTGCTCCAATTTTAAATATGTGAATCATAACCCTAGGAAAATATGCTGGGCAAAAAAAGGAAATATGTAGGGAAAGAAGGGGGAAACACACACGTGGTCCAATTTCCAGCCAGCTTCTGCAAGGCAGCCAACAGACAGGCTAAGAATCTAAGACAATGTCTGACAGGTTGCTATTTTGAGCTTGCTTTCCTCAAAAATATTTTTGGGCCCAAAATATTGCAGCACCTACCTGCCATGTGAAATTGTAAAAGAAGACTCAGAGAAGGCAAAAAAGAGTGTCTAGTCACTCTTTTTCTAGTAAAAGGATGACTTCTGATCTTGTCAATCTATTTTGCAGCTCATAAAAGTTGTTGATTTAAATAATCTATGACAAGACTCCATGGGTTCAGTTTGCAGAGAACAATTTGCTAGCTGGATTTTTCACTAGATTCAATTGAAATTTTTCGTGGTTTTTTTTTTTTTTTTTTTTTTTTTTTTTTTTTTTTTTAGAGACAGGGTCTTGCTATGTTGCCCAGGCTGGTCTCAAACTCCTGGCCTCAAGCAATCCTCATGTCTCAGCCTCTAAAAGTGCTGAGATTATAGTGTGAACCACTGCACCCGGACACTATGTTAAATTTTAGTGACTTGTCACAGTGGACATTAATGTCTTACTTTTATTTCTCTGCTTACGACTTGCCTGGGCCCTTTATGTTCTTGGATCCCTCAGCAGAGCTGTCCTCTGTTTGCTTTAATGCAACAGTCCCCAACCCTTCTGGCACCAGGGACCAGTTTCACGGAAAACAATTTTTCCGTAGACAGTGGGGGTGAAGGGGATGGTTTCGGGATGATTCAAGTGCATTACATAGATTGTGCACTTTATTTCTATTATTATTACATTGTAATATATAATGAAATAATTCTACAACTTGCCATAATGTAGAATCAGTGGGAACCCTGAGCTCATTTTCCTGCAACTAGATGGTCCCATCTGGGGGTGATGGGAGACAGTGACAGATAATCAGGCATTAGATTCTCGTAAGGAGCGTGCAACCTAGATCCCTCACATGCACATCACAACACGGTTCCCGCTCCTGTGAGAATCTAATGCTGCCACTGATGTGACAGGAGGCGGAGCTCAGGCGGGAATGTGAGTGATGGGGGTCAGCTGTATGGTACAGGTGAAGTTTCGCTCAGCTGCCTGTGGCTCACCTTCTGCTGTGAAGCCCGGTTCCTAACAGGCCATAGACCAGTACCAGTACTGGTGCCAGTCTGTGGCCCAAGGGTTGGGGACCCCTGCTCTTATGGGCTTGCTTCCTAGGTCATAACCTGGTCAGAGAAGACAGTTGTACTTCTGGCTTTCTACCTCCCAGAATGCTGGGAACCCACACCTTCTACACTCCTTTCTTCCCCTTGGCAGGTCCCAGGTGGTTCAAGCTTTGACACTTCTTGATAGTCATTGACGTTTTCTTGAGTTGTCCACAGTGTAGCTGCCTGGGTCATAGACCACTGACCTTGACTTCATTCATTGCTCAAGGAGTGCTACAACTCCTCTGTTAGACTCTCCGAATAGAGGCCCTGGTCTTTTTGCTTCCTTGTAACTCCCACTCTCCTAGAACAAATTCCATCAGGGCTGCTAGAAAAAGGCTCACAGAGCCACCATCTCCCTCTTGGAGGGCCAGGTCTTGCTGCTCCTGCAAAGTAAGAAGCTCTGGGGTATGTGGGAACACCTCATTCCCAGTTAAAGAGACAGAATACACTTTGGGAGGCTGAGGCAGGCGGATCAGGAGGTCAGGAGATCGAGACCATCCTGGCTAACATGGTGAAATCTCGTCTCTACTAAAAATACAAAAAAATTAGCTGGCATGGTGGCAGGTGCCTATAGTCTCAGCTACTCAGGAGGCTGAGGCAGGGGAATCACTTGAACCTGGGAGGTGGAGGTTGCAGTGAGCCGAGATCACACCACTGAACTCCAACGTGGGTGACAGAGCGAGACTCCGTCTCAAAAAAAAAGAGACAGAATAAGGAATGTAAAGGTGTGGGGTCCCAGCATTCTGGGAGGTAGAAAGCCAGAGGTATAACTGTCTTCTCTGACCAGGCTGTGGGCCAGGAAGCAAGTCCCTTAGAGCATATGGGTCCTAAGAACATAAAGGGCCCAGGCAAGTCATAATCAGAGAAATACAAGTAAGAAATAAGTGTCCACTCTGGCAAGTCACTAAAATTGAACACAGTGGCCAGGTGCAGTGGCTCATGCATATAATCCCAGTGCATTGGAAGACCAAGCTAATAGAATCGCTTGACCTTGTTTCTACCAAAAAGAGAGAGAGAAAAAAAACTAAAATTGAATGTAGTGATAAGTCCAGCTAACAAATTGTTTCCTGAAGACACAGCCCACAAAGTCTATTTTTTTTTTTTTGAAATGGAGTCTCACTCTGTCACCCAGGCTGGAATGCAGTGGCACGATCTTGGCTCACTGCAACCTCCACCTCTCGAGTTCAAGCGAGTCTTCTGCCTCAGCCTCCTGAATAGCTGGGATTGCAGGCACACCCCACCACACCTGGCTAATTTTTGTATTTTTAGTAGAGATGGAGTTTCACTATGTTGGCCAGGCTGGTCTTGAACTCCTGACCTCAAGTGATCCACCCTCCTTGGCTTCCCAAAGTGCTGGGATTACAGACGTGAGCCACTGTGCCCATCCACAAAGTCTTTTAATAGATTATTTAAATCAACAACTTCTATAAGCTACAAAATAGATTGACAAAATCAGAAGCCATCCTTTTTCCAGTCACTCTTTCTTGCCTTCTCTGTCTTCTGTGTAGACAGCATTCCTCTGAATAGATGTTCTTGTCTCTTTAACTAGCAATGGGGTGTTTTCATCTACAGCAGAGCTTCTTACCTTGCAGGAGCAGCAAGACCTGGACCTCCAAGAGGGAGATGGTGGCTCTGTAAGCCATTTTCTAGTGGCTCCAGTGGAATTTGTTCCAAGAGAGTGGGAGTTACAAGGATGCAAAAGGACCAAGGCCACTATTCGGAGAGTCTAACAAAGGAGTTTAGCACTCTTGGAGGAAAGAAGGAAGTCGGTGATCCACGACCCAGGGCAGCTGCACTGTGGACAATGCAAGAAAACCTCAGTGGTTATCAGAGGAATGCTGGCTACTGCACAGCCACTAGAAAGATGTTGAGACAGGGTACCAGGCAGCCCAGGAGGGCCATTGCTTAGAGCTGCTTACAATGAGTCTGCAGCTCCCGATGACTTACTGTATGATTTGCCTGGATCTGAGAAACTGTTCTCCAGAGGCTGATGAAGGTCTAGGGCAATGCTTTATACTCCTGCATAGCATCTGTTTTCCATTTCTGTTCCCTATAAATTGCATTGTTTGGCCACTTGCCTGCACTTGCCTCTCCCTGCCCCTTCCCCTTCCTTTCTCTCCTCTAGATACCTTTTCTCTTAGGAAGAACAGGATCATTTCTCTCCCAAACAGGTCTTCCCACAGAGGAAAATGCTGAACAATACCAAATGTGGCCTTTGGTTTGTGGCTGCACCTGGCAACTAGTCAGAGAATTGCCTCTGGACTTTCTTCCCATTTTGCGGACACAGCCTCAGTTCGTGCATATTCAGTAGGGCTTGAAATTGTCTGTATGACAGTGGTTCCAATGTTAAGGGCAATGTGGGCAGCTTCTCATGTTACTTCTGGAGAATCACTTTCCAGGTTCTTCTCTCTTTCCCTCTCCATCCTCCCCCAATTCCCCTTTATCTTCACTTCTAATTGCAAAAATGGAGGAGGAAAGTAAGGTGAAAGTGGAGATCCTAAAATAGGTCAGGCCATCATGCAGGTTCTAAAATAAACGTCATCAATGCCAAGTCACTGAACCACATAGCCCAAGCTGACAGTGCCTCATTACCTGCTGTTCTGACGGGATTTTAAAGTCACAGCAAGCATCAGTGTCAAGGACTTACAAAAGAGCCTCCAAAACAAAAACAAAAACAAAAACAGGGAAGGCAATTTTGGGATGAGCAGGGAAGATGGGATAAGGGAAATGAAGAAAGACCCTGCCATACTAGGATCGAAGCGCAAACCAGAATGTGCTCTTTTGTAATCCACGTTGCTATTTTTGGTTATCAATGGGCTTGTGGCGGGTGGAAAGGGGGAGGAATAAATCCATCCTTGCTCCAGTGCAGGTTTGAACTTTGTGAGGATGGAATGGTAAGCACACAACATAGGGTTTTGTGCGTCGGCACAACTTTGTGTTAAGTTGTTCTCAGAGGGTATCTTGTAAGGGAATGTGAAAATGAATTACTGTGTTTGTTCTGGAGGCTGGATTGCAACTACTGAGATGTGATAGAAAAACTGGTCTTAACACTGCCCAGTAAAACAGTATTTCCCCCTACACTTATGTATGGCACCTATGGTCCATTTAGTCCCACATACACAAAGTAATCTCTTTGGTAGTCAAACTCCCATGAGCCATCCAGAGTACACAGCAGGAAGAACTCTGTTGTCTAGCAACCAATGGAACATTACAACACTAGATAAATTGAATCAATATTGCTCTAAATATTGAACCCTTAGATGATGCAAAAACCCTCAAAGCCATGTCCATAACTCCTCTGCTCTTTCCTCTCCTAGACTTAGCAGCCGAGGAGAACCAGCTGGTGTTTTGACAATCTGTGGAGACCCATGGGGAGGGAGGACTGGGGGAGAGCATGCCGAGTTCCACGGGGGAACCCGGCAGTAGTCATTCCAGAAAGGAGATATGAAAGCTGAATCCCTAGGAATCTGGAGCCTCCTGTCCACCTTCGCAGCACTGGGTGGCCTGGAAGTGAAGTCATCGTCCTGAGTTCCTGACCTGCTGGTGTCTGGTCAGGAATCACTGAAGTTGAGGAGGTCAAGGTCACCAACAATGGTTTTTATAAAGAACACTTGAGTTGCTGGGTGCAGTGGCTCATGCCTGTAATCCCAACAGTTTGGGAGGCTGAGGTGGGAGGATCATTTGAGCCCAGGAGATTGAGATCAACCTGGGCAATATAGTAAGACCCCCATCTCGAAAAAAATAAAAATTAGCCAGGTGTAGTGGTGAACACCTGTAGTTCAAGCTACTCAGGAGGTTCATTTCTACCAAGGTGCAAGGGGCTGGTTAAAATAAAAGAGGCTTTAAGGGAAAGGAAGTTCCAATATGTCAATCTGAGGGTTGTGAGCAGACAGAGAAGGTGCAGTTCACCACTGGGGCTTGGTGAGGAGACAGGAGGATCACTTGAGCCCAGGAGTTGGAGGCTGCAGTAAGCTGTGATTGCACCACTGCACTCCGTTATTCTCCTGACACTTTGTCCTCCATCATATTATCACTCACGCTTGGATTAGGCTGTGGAAATGGGGACTTGCAACATTGGAGGGAAAACCTTAAAACTGTCAAGGATAATTTATCCGTAGCTCACCAGGAAGGCCCCCAGGAAGATAAACTGTCCACAGGGGTCCCTTGTGGCACATTCTTTTTTCCCTGCTGTTTTCTACCTTCAGGGTTTTTTTCCTGCCCATCAACTGTCTTATTCTTCCAATCTCCATGGGGTGCATCTCCATTTTCCTTTTGAGAAATCTATTAGGTTGGTGCAAAACTAATTGTGGTTTTTGTCATTAGAAGTAATGCCATTTGGCTGGGTGTGGTGGCTCATGCCTGTAATCCCAGCACTTTAGGAGTCAGATGTGGGCAGATCACTTGAGGTCAGGAGTTCGAGATCAGCCTGGCCAATATGGCAAAACCCTGTCTTTACTAAAAATACAACAATTAGCCAGGAATGGTGGTGTGCACCTGTAATCCCAGCTACTCAGGAGGCTGAGGCAGTAGAAACGCTTGAACCCAGGAGGTGGAGGTTGCAGTGAGCCAAGATTGCGCCATTGCACTCCAGCCTGGGTGACAGAACGAGCCTCTGTCTCAAAAAAAAAAAAAAAAAAAAAAAGTAATGCCATTAAAAGTAATGGCAAAAACTGCAATTAGTTTTGCACCAAACTAATATCTCCCTATCCTCAGGGAAATCTCTGAATCTTAAGATCCATTACTGCTTTCCTCTATCCTACCCCAGAGGTGCATTGATCCAACAGCAGCTCATTAAATTCATGATAACACCTAGTTCAGGGAAACTACTGCTTCTGCTATCCCAAGGCAGAAAAACCACAGATGCCCCACGTGGGTCTCAGGCAAGTTCATGCCACATCCCTTCTCTAAGTTCTCTGTGCAGGTCTATTTCTGGACAGGTGTCTAAGTCCACTATGCTCATTTTCCCTCATTATCACCATCATCATGGCTGTTTGTCACTCTGCTCCTACACATCAGGCACTGTAAAATACATTCTTCCACTGCTTCCACTGCACATTAGACATCATCAGCCCCGTTTTGCAGAGGAGCAAATGAAAGCATAGAGAGAGCATACAATTTGTCCAAGGACACCCAGCTAATATGTGGGAGCTGTGATTTGAATCAAGTTCTTCCATCTGAAGTCAAGGCTGTTCTGGAGTTTCAGTTTTGTGGAGGCTAGAGAGGAGATGGCTTATAAGCAAATGCTCTAGGAGTATAAGAAGGACACAGCAGGTGACTGGCAGAATCTTGCCTTCACTTGGAAAATCAGGAGACCTGGATTTTAGTCAAAGTTTTATTGAACTCCCAATTTTTCTTTTCATCATCTACAAAATGCCCAAATTCCTATCTAAGGGATCTGGGGAGTCATGCCCTACAAACCATAAATTCTCATCAGATTGGTTTTACTTAACACTATATATCATAACTTGCTTTCCAATATGACTCTGTCATAACATTATGTGATAAAGAAGAAAATCAAAATATTTTACCCCCAAACATGTTTCTTTTGCATATTTTGAAATGGCCCTGCAAAGCTGTCCTTTGTGGGGGAAAATTTGCATCTGTAAAGACTCTCTAACATAGCTAGATCTTTTTCTTCTAGGCCCTCCCAATCCTGAAGAGATTAACTACTGGGGGAACCAGCCCCCAATATTTCAACATAGATTCTTTTCTACTTTCCCTAAGTGTCAGCCAGTCTGAGAAATAAAGAGAAAGAGTACAAAGAGAGAAATTTTAAAGCTGGGCCTCCCAGGGTGTCATCACATATTGGTAGGACTGTGATGGTGACCTCAAGCTGCAAAACCAGCAAGTTTTTATTAGGGATTTTGAAAGGGGAGGAGGTGTACAAACACGGAATAGGTCACAAGGATCACATGCTTCAACGGGCCATAAAGATCACAAGGTGAAGGCAAAATTAGAATTACTGATGAGGGTCTGTGTCCCGCTGTGCATGCACTGTCTTGATAAACATCTTAACAGGAAATAGGGTTCGAGAGCAGAGAACCAGTCTGACTAGAATTCACCAGGCTGGTATTTCCCAATCCTAGCAAGCCTGAGGGCACTGCAGGAGACCAGGGCATATTTCAATCCTTATCTCAACCGCATAAGACAGACACTCCCACAGCGGCCGTTCATAGACCTACCCCCAGGAATGCATTCCTTCCCCAGGGCTATTCCTTGCTGGGAAAAGAATTCAGTAATATTTCTCCTACATACTTTCTGCAAGAAGAAAAATATGGCTGTATTCTGCCTGACCCCGCAACAATTAACTAAGAATCTAGCACCTTTTAAAGATCTGAATAGGAAGCACTTGTCATCTATTGTCTCTAAGGGCAGCCACTATGAGAGTTTAAAAGAACCTTGGTCTCCACAATCTTTTATCTCGCCCTGAACATTTCCTTTCTATTGATTCCAGGTCTTTAGACAAGCTCAACCCATTGTCATCCAAAAAATATTTAAATTTGCCTATAGCCTGGAAGTCCCCCTCCCCTCATCCCCCTGCCCTGTCCCCTCTCCCTCTTCCTCCTCCCCCTTTCCCTTCCCCTCTCCCCTACTTTGAGTTGTCCCGCCTTTTTGAACAAAACCAATGTATTTCTGAAATGTATTTGATTGATGTTTCACGCCTCCTTAAAATGTGTAAAACCAAGCTGTGCCCTGACCACCCTGAGCACTTGGAGAGCTTTGTCACGGGCCATGGTCATCATATTTGGCTCAGAATAAATCTGTTCAAATATTTTACAGACTTTGACTCTTCAACAACACTTTTTAGCAACACAAATGGATGAAGAAGATAAGACTTGAATTCAATCTGGAGTCTGCAGCCTGGCTAAGCTGACTCACAGCCTGGAGCAGGCATGTCCCACGAACTCCACAGACCTGGGAGCTAGCAAAAGAAATGCTTGCTGCAGTGAGACAGAATGTTTTGGGGAAGTTTATTATGCAGCAATAGCTGATTGATATATTATTTTTATATGGGGCAAAGTGGGTCATATCATATGGAGAGAAAGATGGGGTGGTGGAAAAAAAGAAAGGTTATTAGGTTACCAGGGAGGAGAGGAAACTGTTGTCTATCATAGGTCCTTCAGGAAGGACCTTGTAGCAAGAGTTTCTCTGAACTTTCCAGATCTATCATTGTGCCAGACAAGCCACAAGGCTAAAATTTTTTTTTTAAGGCAAAAATTCAATGGTGGCCTGTGCAGAGCTGAAAGGGCAAAACTGGAAGGAAGTAACAGAATAACCTTTTACAACAGGCAAAATTGATGGCTGATTCAACAGCCCCAGAGGCTTGTGTAGCTCAGCAACTTACAGCAGCCATTCTTCTTGTTCATTTTGGTGAAGTTATTCGTGCGAAGAGTAAGGGTCCCCACTCTGCCCAGGTGCAGGAGGAGATTCAGAAAATTTAAAGAAATATGGGCATAATTTAATTCAACCTTGATGCTGATAGAAAGTTCCAGAGACATGGCCATAACATACCAACCAGTTTTATGCCCATCTTTGGAAATGGTAACAAGATGCTTTTAACCATCATGGTGGTATATTTCTTGCATAGAAATAATTTTTTAAATGGAATACTTAAAAAAAAGCATTTGATACCAGTAAGGTTTTTCCAGAGGGCGTTGAAAAGAATTGGACTAAGCTTAGAAAAATGAGTTATCTGTTACCCAGAAAAAGCAGGTAGATTACTGCTGACAGAGCAATTTAATTTTAGCCCACATGTTTCAACACAAATTTAAACCTCCCATGCAATTAGCTAAAATAACTGAAATAGGCAAGTGCCCAAAGTACAGTAGTTTATTATTCAAATTAAGCAGAATTTATAAACTCATTGGCAGTTACTTGTTTGACTTGACTTTTCTTTCTGTGAGGCTAAGCCTTTCTGTTGGAAGGGACCACCCAGATCAGAGTGATGTCCACCTGTACCAACTACAGAGGTACTTAGCTTCTGAATGAACACTTGGCTCTTAGTGTGTTATTAAAGGAAAATTCAACTGGAATTGTTGGTTATATTTCTCTGTCTTATCTTCCAGGAATCTTTGTTTGTTTGTTTTTTAAGAGACAGGGTCTGGCTTTGTTGCCCAGGCTGGAGTACTGTGGCACGATCATAGCCCACTGCAGCTTTGAATTCCTGGACTCCCACCTCAGCCTCCCGAAAAGCTGAGACCACAGGCATGTGCCACTACACCTGTCTAATTTTTAATTTTTTTTTTTGTAAGGAAGAAGTCTTGCTGTATTGCCTAGGCTGATCTTGAACTCCTGGGCTAAAGCGATCCTCCTGCCTTGGCCTCCTAAAGTGTTAGGATTACAGGTGGGAGCCACTCTGCCTAGACTTATCTTCCAAGAATCTTGGAGGGCAAGCATTGAGTTTTGAACCACTCTATTTTCTTCTTTGCCTCGTTGTGCAAAGCATGGTGTCTTGAACTTTGGAGTTCTGTAAATACATTTTTATTATCATGGCAGACCCATTTGGTTGGCCAACCCAGACATCATTTGTGTTTCCTCTTCTACCTAGCCATCTTCAGACTAGGCACACGTGACTCCATTCTGGCCAATGCATTGTAAACTGAAGCCTCTAGGTGGGGTTTTGGGAAATATGCATATTTTTAAATTGGTATGCCACATTAGCTGTTTTGTACCTTTCTCTTCTTGCATGCACACGTGAGGCTCAGAAGGGCAGTAACCATCCTGTGACCCTGAAGCAATAGGCGCGTGGATGAAGGTCCACACCCTAAAGATGGCAGAGCAAAATGATGTGAAGAGCTTGTGTTGGAACTGGCTTTTACCAGCTTACAAGAATTGACCAATAACTTTTCAAAAATTTTGCGTGTCTCTTGATTAGCACAGCCATGATTAAAAATTGCCTTATATAAACTTACAATGAAGTAAGTTATATTAAAACAAAGATAATAGTGAAAACTTTTTTTTTTTTTACCATGTTACTACTATCTAATGCTTGTGAGGTTATTTATGTGTGTAATATTTATGGTGGAAATATCTTATACTGCAATGCAATTGAGTGTTTCTTCCCAATTCTGCACTTAGATGTGTCACATTGATAGCTGGAAATCAAACCATGGTGGAAGTACGTGCACTATGGAAATTGACAAACACTATGGAAATTGACAAAACATAAGTACTGTCCCTTCAGAATGGTTGTTAAACATTTACCAGCTCACCACTGCTGGCTTCCTGGTGGATCACTGATTCGACATCTCAGCCTCAGACTACCCTCTCCTAGAATTCTTATTGGATAGACAAATACGCCCCAATGTTTTAAAGTCAATATTAGTCAAGGTTTCTTATGTTATTGCAACAAAAATTATGTCTAACGTGTATAACTATTAAGTCATTTATCGCACCATACCAAACACAGCTGGAAAATATTCAATATCAAACCACGAATGAGCAGAAGAAGAAAGAAATCCTACTTGGAACTGAAGTCAGGCAGTTGGAATTTGCAGAAGGAAATCCTGGCAGCCTGTGGTGTTTGAGGCATTACATAAACATCTTATACTTGACTCAGTAACTATCAGCACTTGGTGTCAGCATATAAATATAGGGTTGGAAAACTAGACAAATTGATTTTCCATTCCTCTCATTCTAGTTTCTTCCTTTTTTTTTTTTATTATACTTTAAGTTTTAGGGCACATGTGCACAACGTGCAGGTTAGTTACATATGCATACATGTGCCATGTTGGTGTGTTGCACCCAGTAACTCGTCATTTAACATTAGGTATATCTCCAAATGCTATCCTTCCCCCCTCCCCCCACCCCACAACAGGCCCCGGTGTGTGATGTTCCCCTTCCTGTGTCCATGTGTTCTCATTGTTCAGTTCCCACCTATGAGTGAGAACATGCGGTGTTTGGTTTTTTGTCCTTGCGATAGTTTGCTGAGAATTATGGTTTCCAGCTTCATCCATGTCCCTACAAAGGACATGAACTCATCATTTTTTATGGCTGCATAGTATTCCAAGGTGTATATGTGTCACATTTTCTTAATCCAGTCTATCCTTGTTGGACATTTGGGTTGGTTCCAAGTCTTTGCTATTGTGAATAGTGCTGCAATAAACATACGTGTGCATATGTCTTTATAGGAGCATGATTTATAATCCTTTGGGTATATACCCAGTAATGGGGTTGCTGGGTCAAATGGTATTTCTAGTTGTAGATCCCTGAGGAATCGCCACACTGACTTCCACAGTGGTTGAACTAGTTTACAGTCCCACCAACAGTGTAAAACTGTTCTTCTTTCTCCACATCCTCTCCAGCACCTGTTGTTTCCTGACTTTTGAATGATCGCCATTCTAACTGGTGTGAGATGGTATCTCACTGTGGTTTTGATTTGCGTTTCTCTGATGGCCAGTGATGATGAGCATTTTTTCATGTGTCTTTTGGCTGCATAAATGTCTTCTTTTGAGAAGTGTCTGTTCATATCCTTCACTCACTTTTTGATGGGGTTGTTTTTCTCTTGTAAATTTGTTTGAGTTCATTGTAGATTCTGGATGTTAGCCCTTTGTCAGATGAGTAGATTGCAAAAATTTTCTCCCCTTCTGTAGGTTGCCTGTTCACTCTGATGGTAGTTTCTTTTGCTGTGCAGAAGCTCTTTAGTTTAATTAGATCCCGTTTGTCAATTTTGGCTTTTGTTGCCATTGCTTTTGGTGTTTTAGACGTGAAGTCTTTGCCCATGCCTATGTCCTGAATGGTATTGCCTAGGTTTTCTTCTAGGGTTTTTGTGGTTTTAGGTCTAACATTTAAGTCTTTAGTCCATCTTGAATTAATTTTTGTATAAGGTGTAAGGAAGGGATCCAGTTTCAGCTGTCTACGTATGGCTAGCCAGTTTTCCCAGCACCATTTATTAAATAGGGAATCCTTTCCCCATTGCTTGTTTTTGTCAGGTTTGTCAAAGATCAGATGGTTATAGATATGCGGCATTATTTCTGAGGGCTCTGTTCTGTTCCATTGGTCTATATCTCTGTTTTGGTACCAGTACCATGCTGTTTTGGTTACTGTAGCCTTGTAGTATAGTTTGAAGTCAGGTAGCGTGATGCCTTCAGCTTTGTTCTTTTGTCTTAGGATTGACTTGGCAATGCGGGCTCTTTTTTGGTTCCATATGAACTTTAAAGTAGTTTTTTCCAATTCTGTGAAGAAAGTCATTGTTAGCTTGATGGGGATTGCATTGAATCTATAAATTACCTTGGGCATTCCTCTCATTCTAGTTTCTTCCTTTCATTGATGCTGTAGTCACGGATCTTATTACTAGCATAACAGTCAGTAATATAAATATGTTATTTCTCTGGTTAAAGAATAATTCTTTTCAAAGCTGTATAATGTGATAAACTGACCCTGACTGATGACCATAAAAATAATTTACCCTTTTCTCCAAAGCTGTCAAAAAATTCTCAAGCTCTATAACCTATAAGCTGTCTAACCTTAAGCCACTGTTATATATTTTTCACATTTTATGAGTTAAAATAGACCTGAGAGTTAAGAAGAGGAATCATTGGTACATCTACTTCCCAGCCTGGAATATTAAGGGTCAGAGAGGTTAACTTATCTGTTCAAGGTGAAAAAAATAGAAAGTGGGGCTCGATTACAATTAATTCTATCTCTTCATTACTTTTTCTCTTTCTCAGAATCACATTTCTGTATTCCAGTATAAATATTGAGTTTGAACGCATGAAAATTATTTTTCTGGTATTTAAACAGGGTGGTTGGATTTTGTTTTCCTTTCTGGCCTGAGGCTGTTAAGAAGAGCCAGAGGTCAAGAATTTGAGTCTTTGAATGCAAAATAAAAAGCATTGCCAATGGAACTAGGTTTGTTACTGGGGATTCTTGGTGGGGAATAATATGTTCTGGCAAAAAATGAGGAGGTCTATTTTCTCCTTCTCCTCTTATATAGTCTCCTTTTAGTTTCATACCTTTACCTTCTTACTCTTTTTTTTTTTTTTTAAGATACAGTGTCTTGCTCTGTAGCCCCAGCTAGAGTGCAGTGGTGCAATCATAGCTTACTGCAGCCTTGAACCCCTGGGCTCACATCTGTAATTCCAACACTTTGGTAGGCCAAGGAGGGAGGATTGCTTGATCCTGGGAGTTCAAGACCACCCTGGGCAACATACTGAAGCCCTGTCTCTACAAAAAATTTAAAAATTAGCCAGGCCTGGTGGCATGTGCCTGTAGTCCCAGCTAGTCAGGAGGCTGAGGTGGGAGGATCACTTGAGCCTGGGAGGTCCAGGCTGCAGAGAGCTATGATCATGCCACTGCACTCCAGCCTGAGTGACAGAGAAAGACTCTGTCTCAAAAAAAAAAAAATACAATCTGGAAGAGGAAGAATAGTTACTGGGGCATTTGAAGTTCAGTAACAGAGAAAATCTCAGTCGGCTGAAGATAATGTAAAAACACCCCAAGTTCTAGTGTGTTCTTCTCCATCTCTATTCTGTCCACAGATTATCAACTGGCTCAAGTGATCTTCCCACCTTGAGCTTCTGAGTAGCTGGGATGACAAGTGTGCACCGCCATGCCTGGCTAATTTTTAAATTTTTTGTAGAGACAGGGTCTTGCTATATTTCCTGGGTTGGTCTCAAACTCCTGGAGTCAAGCAATCCTTCTGCATTGGCCTCCCACACATTTATTAATCTTTTATTGAATAAATGTTTGCTGAGCACCTACTATGTGCCAGGCAGTCTTTTAGGTTCTGGAGAATGCATGGTGGGAACAAAATGCCCCTGGTCTCATAGATTAGGTGTGATGGGGAGGTGGAGCAAGAAAGACAATTAACGAGTTAACAGAGAGGCACCATGGAGAAAACGGAACAAGGTAATGTGTTGCAGTGTGGCTATAGGTGGGATGGGGTAATGTGATCAGGTCCTAAGAGGCAGCAAGAAGGAGGTATCTGAGTGGTGTCTTAGTTAGTGTAGGCTGCTATCACAAAGTACCATAGACTAGGTGGCTTATAAACAACAAAAATTTATTTCTCATAGTTCTGAAGGCTCAAAGTCTGATCTCAGTGTTCCAGCATGGTTGGGTTCTGGTGAGGGCCCTCTTCTGGGTTGTAGGTCACCAACTTCTCATATCCTCACACGAGCTGGAGAGCTCTCTGGGGTCTGGTGTTTTTTTTTGTTTGTTTTGTTTTTTTTTTTTGAGACGGAGTCTTGCTGTGTCAGCCAGGCTGGAGTGCAGTAGTACAATCTTGGCTCACTGCAACCTCCACCTCCCAGGTTCAAGTGATCCTCCCGCCTCAGCTTCCCAAGTAGCTGGGATTACAAGCATGCACCACCACAGCCAGTTAATTTTTGTATTTTTGGTAGAGACGGGATTTCGACATGTTGGCCAGGCTGGTCTCAAACTCCTGACCTCAAGTGATCCACCCGCCTCAGCCTCCCAAAGTTCTGAGATTACAGTCATGAGCCACTGAACCCAGCCTGGGGTCTCTTTCATAAGGACACTCATCCCATTCATGAGGACTTTTCTCTCATGACCTAAATTACCTTCCAAAGGCCCCACTTCCTAATATCATCACACTTGGGGTTAGGATTTCAACACACAGATTTGGGGGTGGGGGGCAGAGACATTCAGTCCATTGCAAGTGGGTTCGGAATCACAGTTGATGGTCTTGCAAAGATTGGAGATAGGGCCCTAGGGCAGAAAGAATAGCAAGTGCCGAGCCCCTGAGGAACGAAAGAGCTTGGCATATTCATATAAAAGAAGGCAACCCTGTGTGGCTGGATAGTAGCCATCAATGGCAGGAAATGGAATTGTAGGACTATTTGGGACTAGTTCACACAGAAATTTGAAGCGATGGTGAGGACTTACTTTGTGTTTTATCCTAATTACAATGGAAAACATTGCATATGTTTAGGCTCTAGAGGAGCACCGTGAACCAATGTGCAGTCACAAAAGAATAGAGGTGCCAGGGATATAGTAAGGAGGATCTTCTAGACTGCAAGAAATATTGATGGTTTGACTAAGAGTAGTGTGGATGGAGGAAAGTTTATGAATGAAACCTATTTTTGAAATAGAGTCACAGGTGATAGTGATGGACTTGATGCAAGGAGAAGATGTGTAGAGAAAATAGAAGAATCAATGGTGATGCTTTGGTTTTTGGCTTGAACAACTGGAGTGGCATTTACTAAGCTGAGGAGACTGGAAGAGGAAAAAATTTCTCCCCTTTGTAGGAAAAGCACCCACAGTTCTGTTTCAAATATGTTAAGGAATCCTTCTAGAAATCTCATTATACATGACAAACAGTCTGCTGGATATAAGAGTTTGGAACCCAGGAAAAAGGTCAAGGCTTGAGCTAAAAATTTGCGGCTATATAAATAATCTTTAAAGCCAGTAGATAATCTGTGGACAGAGTAGAGATGGAGAAGAACACACTAGAACTTGGAGTGTTTCATTACATTATCTTCAGCCCACTGATATTTCCTCTCTTACTCAAATGCCCCAGTAACGGTGCTTCCTCTTCCAGATCCTTTTTTTTTTTTGAGACAGGGTCTCACTCTGTCACCCAGGCTGGAGTGCAGTCACCTGATTATAGATCACTGCAGTCTCTGCCTCCTGGGATGGTGTGTTCCTCCCACCTCAGCCTCCTGAGTAGCTGGGGGGACTACAGGCACATGCCATCACACCCGGCTAACTTTTAAACTTTTAAAATTTTTGTAGAGATAGGATCTTGCTATGTTGCTCAGGCTGGTCTCCAACTCCTGGGCTCAAGCCATCCTCCCACCTTGGCCTCCTAAAGTGCTGGGATTACAGATGTGAGCCCCCACACCCAGCCTCCAGATCCTTCTAATGGGCGTTCCCTAAGTTACTGCCATCAGCTCCCATTTCCACCCCTCAACAAGTTCCGTGATTCCTGGACAATCTCATGTATTTATGTAGATTCATCTGATCTATACTGGTGACTTTCCAAGTCTGTGATCCTGTCCTTATTGCTCACCCAACCTTAATTGTTTCAAATCCACTCAATTCAAACCAATATAAGTCAAGAAGCATTTGTTGGACAATGTCCACATATCAGGCAGGTTGGTCGGTCATCGCTGACTATATAGGATGGTACCACTTTAGTAACTCTAACCCTCAGCCTTGGGGGCATAGAAGCTTGATTTTCTCAGCATATTAAGTGGAGCAATTTCTCAGGGTGCAAATTAACCCAGCTCACAAAAATCTCATGTATATAAATCAAAATGTCAATTCATTAATTTACGATGAGAAATTCAACTTACAAGAGGAGGAGACATTTGCATTTGCCTGATCTGCACATTTTCTCCATCTAGGAAAACTACATAGAGAGCCAAATCATCAGAAGGTTGCATGGATTACGAGAGATCGGAGCAAGGGGCCTTGGTGGCAGATTTGAATGTTTAATATCATCAGGCAGGGACAGTTGGATGCATCTATGTCTGCAGAGAAATCAAACAAATCATGTGTTCCTATGCACTTCTAGGATACCAAAAGAGTGCTTAGATGGGCTCCACCAAAATACATTTCTCCCATACTCCCTTTTCTATGTTCTGTGATCACATTTCCCTTTGGTCTAATACATTCTTTCTCTGGATAAGTTAATACAATAAAATCAGTTAACTCCCACTAGGTCTTATTTTTACCTAGGAACCAGTTCATCCCAGTAAGGGTAATGTACATATTTCCGATTTCATTCTTTATGTGTAGAATAATTCACTTAGCTATTAGAAAGTAGATTCATTTTCTTCATTTCAAATTCTGTAGCCTCAAATATCTAGAATAATGTTCTTCAAATAAATATCTTATGAAATGTTTATCAAATGAATGAATGAATGACTGGATTTACTTTTGTCTCCATGCAGCTTGAATGATTAAATAGAAAAAAGCAGATTTTATTTAACATATTTGGTTGACTTTAACAAAAAACAAATGGTGGACAAAAGAACATTTTCTAGTCTACTTGCCCAAGACCCAAGGTTCTACCAATATCACACTGTTCAGAGCAGTTTCATGTCAAGATGGAGTCCAGCAGGACAGAGTCATGGCTTCATTCCATACACAAGTCCACAAAGTATAGCTTTTGACCTCACTGTCTTATTTTGATTTAACTTTAACTCTTCCGAAGCTGAATGGCAGAAATCACTTTTAGTTTGTTATCTACTTTACATTTCCCTTCAATACCAATATTCTATTTTCCTCATATTAACAAAGCAATGGAATGCACGAATTAAGAATGTCTGAATGAATGACCAAGATTCAGATTCTACATTATGGTGAGGGTCAGGTGAGATCCATGTCACACCTAGTGGGTGGTTCTGTAATTTAATGCTTTTCTGAGGCTATGACCAAATACTTCCACTATAAGAATTTATCCTGAGAAAATAAAGAAGCAGTTAAAGATTTATATCTGAAGATTTTCCTTATAGCATTATATTATAACAGTTCAAAACAAACACAAAACTAGAAAACATTTAACAGGGATTGGTTAACACGGGGCATTACACAGTAGTGTATTATGCAGCCATGAAAATCATGCTTTCAGAGAATGTTTAAGGACATGGGAAAATGCTTGCTGTGCACATAGTTATTTTTGTTCACCAATATTCTTTCCTTTTGTTCTGATTGCTGTGATGGGAGCTCTCCTATCTTCTACATGGCACTAACACTCACATAACTAGAACTTATACATTTTATTTTATTTTACTATTACCTTTTTTTAGTGCCAAGACATTTACAGAAAGTTTTCAAAATTTTCAAAAATGTTACAAGAAGCATGCAAACACAGTGAAACTAGTGGCAAATGAGACATTGAAAACTAACATCTGGATAAGTCTTAGAACCTATATATATAATATATACATATAATATATATAAAATATATATTATATATAATATATATTATATATAATATATATAAAATATATATTATATATAATATATATTATATATAATATATATTATATATAAAATATATATTATATATAATATATATTATATATAATATATATAAAATATATATTATATATAATATATATTATATATAAAATATATATTATATATAAAATATATATTATATATAATATATATTATATATAAAATATATATTACATATATAAAATATATATTATATAAAATATATATTATATAAAATATATATTATATATAATATATATTATATATAAAATATATATTACATATATAAAATATATATTATATAAAATATATATTGTATATAATATATAATATATATAATATATAATATATAAAATATATATTATATATAAAATATATATTATATATAATATACAATATATATAATATATATTATATATAAAAATATATTATATGTAAAAATATATAATATATATTATATGTAAAAATATATAATATATAATATATAATATATAAAAAATATATTATAGAAAATATATATTATATATAAAAAAATAATATATATTATCTATAAAAATATATAATATATAGAATATATATTATATAGAATATATATATTATATAATATATTATATATTATATATATATTATATAATATATTATATATTATATATAAAATATATAATATATAATATATTATATAATATATATAAAATATATAAAATATATATAATATATATAAAAATATATATAATATATATAAAATATATAAAATATATATAAAATATATAATATATATATACTATATAAAATATATAATATATGAAATATATATTATATATATTAAATATATATAATATATAATATATATAATATATATTATATATAAAATATATTTAATATATAAAATATATATAATATATATAATATATTTTATATATGATATATAATATATAATATATATTATATATTTTATATATAATATATAATATATAATATATATTTTATATATTATATATATTATATATATTTTGTATATAATATATTATATATTTTATATATTTTATATATTTTATATATTATATATAATATATATAAAATATATATTATATTATATTTTATATATATTATATATTATATATTATATATTATATATTATATATTATATATTATATATAATATATTATATAACATATATTATATATTATATATAATATATATTATATATTATATATACTATATATACTATATAATATATAATATATATTATATATTATATATACTATATATACTATATTATATATTATATATACTATATATACTATATAATATATTATATATAATATATATATATATTAATATATATAATATATAAAATAATATATTATATATAATATATTATATATATGATATATTATATATATGATATATGATATATGATATATTATATATTATATATTATATATGTATTTTATATATAATATATGTATTATATGTATATAATATATATAGTTTATTTATTTATTTATTTATTTTTTATTTTTTGAGACAGAGTCTCGCTCTGTCGCCCAGGCTAGAGTGCAGTGGCGCGATGTCGGCTCTCTGCAAGCTCCGCCTCCCGGTTCACGCCATTCTCTTGCCTCAGCCTCCCGAGTAGCTGGGACTACAGGCGCCTGCCACCGCTCCCGGCTAATTTTTTGTATTTTTAGTAGAGACGGGGTTTCACCGTGTTAGCCAGGATGGTCTTGATCTCCCGACTTCGTGATCCGCCCACCTCGGCTTCCCAAAGTGCTGGGATTACAGGCGTGAGACCCCGCGCCCGGCCTAGAACCTCTACATGTTAAAATTTAATGTGTGTAGTCTCACAAACCCCAAAGGCCCATGCATCTTATTCCTGCAGACTTCTCTCTCTGCTGCTACCAATAGGATAGGAGAACAAAAAAAGAATTAAGCAATGGCCAATCAGTGACTATTCTGGGCCAAGACTTCTTACAGGAGCCCATGGCTGTGCTAGATGACGGGACCAGGGGCTGGACTTCATTCAATATCACAAAGCAGGTGGAATTTAGCAAGGTATTTAAGCTGGATTTTGAAACTTAGGACTGAGGGTAAGAGGGTCAGGCATCACTCTGTAAGTCTTCTTTGAAGCATGTGAAGAAAATCAATCAGGTTCATCAAAAGAGAGAAAGTCGCATGTCGTATTTCTCTTCTGCTACTCATGTCTCGGCATCAGCACCCCTGGAGGTGTGAGACAGGGCAGTAGGAATCCTTTACACACATGGTAGCAGCAACAGCAGCAATGGACAGTGTCACTAACACTGTTTCCATCAGAAGATTGGAACATTGGTGGTAGTGCCCCCAGTTCCTGGCAGGGGAGGAGCTTTCCCTTCTCAGCCCATTAAGTTTGGAGGCAGAGACTACTCTTATTGACTCCAGAAAAGGGGGTGTGCCAAAGGCCTGGCCAATCAGAGAGCCATATCATCTGGGACATGGGATTGGCTCAGAGATGAGCAGGTGATTGCTTCAAAGCCAATGATATGAGACTTCTGCTAGAACTTGCTTTGAAGTTTTCTTCAAATCTTCATGACTTCTAGCCATGAAGTCATGAAGAAAAGGCTGGAACAGCTCACTGCCATTTTGCCACCAGGAAGAAAAAGCCAAAGTGAGCTGGAAACCACACAGCAACAGAGCTGAGGTGGAGAAAGCCCAGCCCTTAGTGGCATAGTTTGAATCTCTGAATTCCACTACGTCTAATTATTTGTTTCTCCCTAAATTTTTAGTAGTGTGAACCAACACATCTCTGAAGTGCCTTAACCTTTCTGCTTAAGGAACTTTGAATATATTTTCTGTCACAACCAAGAGATTCCTAACTGAATGCTAACTTAGAACTTTGGGGTTTGTGCAGCTTCACAAACCCCAAAGGTCCAAGTATCTTATTCCTACTGCTGCTACTAATAGGATACAAGAACAAAGATAATAAAGGCCAATCGATGACTATTCTGAGCCAAAACTCCTCACAGGAGCTCATGGCTGTGCTAGATGGGCTTCTTATGATGACTAGTTGATGAAAATAGTAGGAGCAAGTAATAAACTGCAAATAATGTATATAGGTGTGTAAGAAAATCTACCAACATGTCAACAGTGATTATCTCTGAATTATGAAGTTGTGAAGTTTTTTTCTTTAAATACATTCTAGAATATTTCAAAATTTCCAGAAAGATCACATATTAATTTTTTTTTTGACAGAGTCTTGCTCTTTTGCCCAGGCTGGAGTGCAGTGGTGTGATGTGGGCTCACTGCAACCTCTGCCTCCCGGGTTCAAGCGATTCTCCTGCCTCGGCCTGCCGAGTAACTGGGACTACAGGCACGTGCCACCATGCCTGGCTAATTTTTGTATTTTTAGTAGAGATGGGGTTTCACCACGTTGGCCAGGCTAGTCTCGAACTCCTGGCCTCAAGAGATCCATCTGCTTCGGCCTTCCAAAGTGCTGGGATTACAGGCGTGAGTCACCGCACCTGGCCCACATATTAATTTTAAATAACAATGCAAAGGAGATTAAAGAGCTCTTGGTTTTCCTTCTTCAGTGACGCAAGCAAAAGCCCATATGGCCTTTTCCACAACATCAGGAGACATTTCACAGATTCCCCTGACAATTTCAGATGGAGACCAGTGAGCTCAAGTTACAGGTTAATCTTGTGTTTAGTTAGATAATGGAGGAGGAAACTTGGCCATCGAGTAGCTTAAAGACTAGCATTCGAGGCTGGGCACGGTGGCTCATGCCTGTAATCCCAGCACTTTGGGAGGCTGAGGCAGGTGGATTACCTGACGTTGGGAGTTGAAGACCAGCCTGACCAACATGGAGAAACTAAAAATACAAAAAATTAGCCGGGCATGGTGGCACATGCCTGTTATCCCAGCTACTCGGGAGGCTGAGGCAGGAGAATCGCTTGAACCTGGGAGGCAGAGGTTGTGGTGAACAGAGATCACACCATTGCACTCCAGCTTGGGCAACAAGAGCAAAGCTCTGTCTGAAAAAAAAAAAAAAAAAGACTAACATTCAAATTCCTGACTTTGTGTCTGCGAAACAGAGAACTGGTCAGCTGACTGACTCTTTGCTAATCCCTAAGAGAGAAACTGAGATGGTTGCCCACAGGTGGTGATTCCTGAGAGGCTGGGGCAGAAAGTGACGGGCATCCTGACAGCAGAAAACTGAAGGACCTTCATGAAACCATCCTCCACATCACAAAGGTCTCCCATGTCTTTTGTGGTTGGCTGGCTTACTTTACACCAGACTTCACAAAGTCCAGAGGAGAGGAGAGGGAAGGGGAGAGGACAGGAGAAGGGAGGGGAGGGGAGGAGAGGAGGGGAGGCAGGGAGAGGTGAGGGGAGCAGGAAGGAAGCACAGGAGAAGGCCCCTCAGGAGACAGGGCTGGTGCTGATGAAAGTGCCACCTCCTTCTTCCCCCTGAAGTATCAGTGGAAGAAGCCACCGTCCCTGGTAGGTAACGAAGTGAATTAAGAGCCCGAGTTTTTAAAAGGGCCTGCAAAAGTTTACAGTAGGGACTATGATCACATTTATAGGTCTCCACCAGAAGGAAGTTAAAGAAATCTGCCTGGACACACAAAATAATCACCTGCCATCTTTATGTGGTCGGGAGGGAATTGACGACCCCGGAGATCCATATCCCGCCAGCTGCTCTCACACAGGCTGGGGCCACAGGGAGGAAACGTTCTCTTCATCCTTCAAGTGCCTGTTTTCCCTACACCCCTTTTGCCCACCAGAATGAATTTCCCCTTGTGGACTAACCCCCCACATTTTAAGCACATTTCTAGTTATCAGAACACAGAGACTCTCAGGCTTATTGTAGTTATGCCTTTGTGAGTCTATCCTCCATCTCCTTGAAGACATTGATATAGTTTGACTGTGTTTCCACCTAAATCTTATCTTAAATTGTAGCTTCCATAATTCCCATGTGTTGTGGGAGGGAGCCGGTGGGAGATAATTAAATCATGGGGGCAGTTTCCCCCATACTGTTCTCGTGGTATTGAATAAGTCTCCCGAGATCTGATTTTATAAGGGGAAATCCCTTTCACTTGGTCCTCATTCCCTCTTGTCTGCCGCCAGGTAAGACACGCCTTTTGCCTTCTGCCTTCCGCCATGCTTGTGAGGCCTCCCCAGCCATGTGAAACTGTGAGTACATTACACCTCTTTTTCTTTATAAATTACCCAGTCTCAGAGATGTCTTTATTAGCAGTGTGAAAACAGACTAATACACACATCTTCATCTAATCATTCTTTTGAAGTTTCTCCTTCTTCCCCCCACTCCTGTCCCATGCTTCAATACCTGCAGAGTGTATGTTCTTAATAAATATATATTCAATTTTGAATTCTTATAGCTGGCTCTTTGCAGCATATCGTCCCAACCAAAGAAATGAATTGGCCAATTGCCTCTCCCTGTGTTCCCCAGAGGATCAGAGAAGGCTGAGCTTCCTGAACTCAGTAGTGAAGGGGTCTTGAGCCTTGAGCCCTCTGGAGCCCACTCTTCTAGAACCCTGAGGTCTCATGCTGCTGAAGCCTTGGGAATGTGTACTCCAAGCACTGTCTCTTTCTTTACAGGATTTTCCCAAATTAAAATGCCCAATAGGTAAACAAAACCTCAGACTTTTACTTTAGGCCCTGCTGGAAGGACCCAGTTGGAGAAAGGAGTGAATAATGTAAAGATTAAGGGCCTTGGGGGTCAGATAGCCATGGCCTTGACATCCATACAAAATCAGGCAAGTAATCCAGCCCATAGGAGCCTCAGTTTCCCTATGCATAAATGGGGAGAATACTACCTTTTTCAGAAGGTAGTTGTAAACCTTTAGTAGAATGACATATGTTTAATCCCAGGCACTGAAGAGAAACTCAACAAATGTTAGTTTTTTCCCACTTTTTCACATTTTTTTTAATTTTCCTAGAATTTTCTACATTTCCCTGGAATTTTCTCAACTGGGGCATGATGGGTAATGATGAGTTTACTAAGAGCTCAGTCCCTAAAAGTGTATTGGTTGCTTCTAGGAAGGTAAAGTGTTTAAGTCAGGAAGCTTATGGTGGTATCTCTGCTGGGCATTTCAATGACCTGGGAGGCAGCCAGGACACAGCCCTGGCAGGCAGCGAATTCTGTGAACCTTAAGTCAACAATGCAGAGGTTGCCCCAGCCCTGCATGGTAGGGAGAACCAGTTCTTTGCACAAAGGCATCACAGTTTCCGACATGAACTTAGCAGCCATTTCCACAGCCACAAGGAAAGACAAATTCCTCTCTCCACTCCCCGGTCCTCACAGGGAAAGGTTTGTGTCCATCCAGTGAGGATGTTGGCAAACCCAATGATGAAGGCCTGACCAGCAAAAGTCTTATAATTAGTTACTCAATGCTTCAGAATAAGCTTGCTTTCTCTCAGCAAATCCAGAAGAAGACAATTCTGGAGCTATGAATGATCCCCCTGAGATATCAGCCCTCCAGAAAGGAAGCAGAAGCAGTCCAGGCAGCTTAACTTCAGCCACAGTGGGACAGGAGGTGACATTTACAATGTTGGTTCACAGTCCAGAAGGCCAGTGGATCTGGGAGGGTCTCCCAGTGCCTGGACAAAGGGAGTGAGTGTTGGGATTTCCAGAGGCATCCTTGGACTCTAAGCAGTAGCTCCAGAGGCTGTGTGGGCTAAGGACAAGGAGCCCATGGGAAAGAGCAGATGCTAGGGTAATGGAATACATGGTATTTGGAGCCTAGAAGTCAAAGCACACTTAAGTGAGACCCAAATTGATGTCTTATCCATTTCTGTTTTTTAAAAAAATTTTATTTCCATATGTTATTGGGGAAGAGGTGGTATTCGGTTACATGAGTAAGTTTTTCAGTGATGATCTGCGAGATTTTGGTGCACCCTTCACCCAAGCAGTATATGCTGCACCCAATTTGTAGTCTTTTATCCCTCACCCCCTTCCCACTCTTCCCCTTGGAGTCCCCAAAGTCCACTGTGTCATTCTTATGCCTTTGCATCCTCATAGCTTAGCACCCACTTATGAGTGAGAACATACGATGTTTGGTTTTCCATTCTTGAGTTACTTCACTGAGAATAATAGTCTCCAATCTCATCCAGGTTGCTGTGAATGCCATTAATTTTTACTGCTGAGTAGTATTCCATCATATATATATATATATTCCATCATATATATATAACAGTTTCTCTATCCACTTGAAATGCCCATCAATCATCCATTTCTTTTTAAATGGGTTTAAAAAGGATCTGTCTTAGATCAGCATTGGCCTGTAATGGTCAGAGGAAGGAAAGAGCAGCTACTCTCCTTGTCTTCATCAGCATAACCTTCTTCTGTGATCCCACCTGCTCAACAGATACACTTTCCTCCATTCATTCAGCAAGCAATCATCAAACATGTGGGCTGAGCCAGGCCACATGTAAGGGTGGTTGTTCCCAAACTCAGGGTTCATGGATTTTGCCAGGCTGTCAGCAAAAGAAAACAGTTTTGGAAACTTAAAAATACCAATTTCTGGGCTTCTCCATAAGCCTAGGTGAATTCCAAATAATCCATATTTTTTAAAAATTTCTCATTTGAATGTCACCATATTAGGAGTACAAGAAAGAATGACCAGCGGCCAGGCATGGTGGCTCACGCCTGTTACCCCAGTGCTTTGGGAGGCCAAGGCAGGAGGATCACTTGAGGCCAGGAGTTTGAGACTAACTTGGATAACATAGTGAGACCCTGTCTCTAAAAAAATTTTTTTTATATTAGCTGGATATGGTGGTAATCCCAGTTGCTTGGGAGGCTGAGAGTGGAAGGATCCCTTGAGCCCAGGAGAGCCAGGCTGCAGTGAGCTATGATCACATCATTGCACTCCAGCTGGGGCAACAGAGTGAGACCCTGTCTCTATTGAAAAAAAAAAAAAGAAAAAGAAAGAATGACCAGAACTCTGACTTTAACTCACAGGAAAGCAAGTAATTAGAATACGAGGTAAGGGCTGTGATTAAAGCATATACAACACGCTATGGACGCCACAGAGAAGGATTGCTAGACCTTCTCTGGAGGTGTAAGCAATCATTTCCAAAGAAGTGATATTTGAGCTGGGTATTGAATAATGGGAGCACATTTTCCAGGTGGTCAAGAAGGTAAAGGATATTTCAAGGCAGAGGGAATAGTGTGGGCACCAGGGAAGGCTGTGTGTCTGAGAAGTTGTGGTGGTTTAGTGGTGTTGGGTTGAAACATGGATCTCATCTTGGGAGAGTAGGTAGTGAGAGCTGAGGCCAGGGAGGTCAGGGCTGGATTACAAAGTGTATTGCATGCAAGGTGAGCTGGCAGCTTGGATTCTATTCTCTGGGCCACTGGGTACCACTGATGTGTATGAGGAAAGGGAGTAACAAAGTCAGATGTACCCTTTATTTATTTGAGACAGGGTCTTACTCCAACCCCCAGGCTGGAGTGCAGTGGTGTGATTATAGCTCACTGCAGCCTTAAACTCCTGGGCTTAAGAGATCCTCCTGCTTCAGCTTCCCCCTTGGTTTGGAAGGGATCAAATAGACAGAAAAAGGTGGGTTGGGGGGTTCTTATAATCACCTGGGCTAGAAAGGACATAGGTCCAAGCTTGGTTAAGGCTACCACAGTGGGGACGGAGCAGTGGAGATAGCTTGCAGAGATGTTAATACCTCTGTGATTTTCCTAAATATGTGTCAGGTACTCACGTTTCTGACCAGACAGCCACCCCTCCACAGTCTCCAGTCTCCGTATGGCAGGGCATGACCTCCAATGGGCCACAATTGCTAAATTAAGTATCATGAACTACTGTCATCATTAATGCAAACACACAAGACAGCTTTAGAAATCCTGGCAATGCTTTCTGGCAAATGTAATGAAAAACTTAAATAATTATTCCATGTAAATAGATTTCATATGAGCTCTTCTTTTGGTAGGAAGGAAGGGAGAAAAGGTGGGAGAATCCTGTGATTTATGGCTTTGAGTGGTACAATGAATTAGGCCAGGCATCCCACTATGAGTCTGAGCCTGCCTTGGCCTGCATTATGAGGTTGTTAGATCATTTTGAGCAGCGTGGCTCAGGTGACCTAATGCAGGCGTGAGAGATAAAGGTCATTAAAATCTGCCACACTGTAGGAACTCTCTAAAAAGAGACGCAAAGGCTGACTTCGCAGAGTAGCGGCATTTCTCTTTGGGATACAAGGTATTCTATCACTTAGGGAAAACTGAAAACCAAAGTGATAATGATGGGAAATAAATTGATGGCCTCAAAAGGAAGGGTTGCAGAAGGAGGAGGGAGATAGGGGAGCTACCTACAACCCGTGGCAAGGGCTCCTCCTGTAAGAGAAATAATGAATGAGTTAATATCAAGTAGGAAATATTGACTCATGTGCATGAGATTCAAAATTACAATATCTGAATCTGCACTGCCAATGTAGTCCAGTGGAGACAACAACTGGGAGTTAGAGGCTGAGCTATTAATCCTAGTTTAAGACACTTGAGCCTGCTTCTTCACTTCTGCTAAGCCTTTGTTTCCTAGTATGCAAAATGAATACCTATTCCAATAGGTAATTTTGCGTGTCAAGTGTGATTATATATTGAGAAGCTGTGGGTGTATGTATTCCCATGTATTTGCTCACAGGAAATTGTGAGCTTAACCTGGAAGACAGAGGAAGGCAAGTTCTTACCTGTCTGCTGGAGAATACCAAGAGCCCTGAACAGAAGGGCTGAAACCTAGCCTGGACTATTCTTTGAAGCCCTATACCTGGTGAAATTAAAGTATTTAATGCTCTATGCTCTGAGAAATAGACTAATATAATAAAGCTTTCTGATGTTTTTCAGGGGGAACCCAAGGGTAAGATCTTAAATTTGAAGCGATGTATTCCACGGCAAACCAGCTTGGGGTGAGAAGGGCAGATTAGAGTGGGACATCATAGACTTTATCTGTGCCTCAGAGAACTATGTCCTGGATGTTGGGTGGAGGAGATGCCTTCCTGGGCATTGCCGATGTTGGGGGAGAGGCTGACTCTTACAAGCTGGCTAAGATCCACCAAACCAAGGTGGCTGACTCTTGCAACCTGGTGTCATTCTAGGACCTTCGGAATGAGGGTTCTACTCTTCAGGGGCCAAGACTGTGCATCTGAGAACAGCTACAGCTAGTCTATAGAAGGAAGTTGTCCACATTGTCATACTCTTTTGTTAATTTCAAGCCTTTCTTGAAGTCCGTCAAGCACTATAGTCTGGCTGCCTGGCTTCCATTGTGGGGAAGAATGGTGGAAAAGCTATGGCCACACCTGCGGTGATTCAGGGAACAGCAGTAGCTTATGAGAAACAGTAGAGAGGCAGCTGCCACCCTCTTGAGTGTATCACCTGAACTCCCCATAGCAGACTGAATTTTCCAAAGATAATCACAACAATCTCTCCCCTCCCACAGCTTCTGACATGTGACCTTGACAACCCTTTCATCTAATGATGTGCTCCATGTCCCCTATCCTGGAGCCTAGGAAGAGCTTTGCAATTGCCTCTGTCAGAGATGTCTGAACCAGAGCAACTCCATCTTGAGTAGGAGCTGGGTAAAATGAGGCTGAGACCTACTGGGCTGCATTCCCAGATGGTTAAGGCACTCTAAGTCACAGGATGAAATAGGAGGTCGGTTCAAGATACAGGTCATAAAGACCTTGCTGATAAAACAGTTTGCAGTAAAGAAGCTGGGCTAAGACCCACCAAAACCAAGATGGCAATGAGAACGACCTGTGGTCATCCTCGTTGCTACACTCCCATCAGTGCCATGATAGTTTACAAATGCCATGGCAATGTCAGGAGGTTACCCTGGTCTAAAAAGGGGATGCATGAAAAATCCAACCTTTGCTTAGCATTTCATCAAGAAATAACCATAAAAATGGGTAACCAGCAGCCCTCAGGTCTCCTCTGTCTATGGAGTAGCCATTCTTTCTTTTTTTTCTTTTCTAAGACAGAGTTTTGCTTTTGTCTCCCAGGCTGGAGTACAATGGCACAACCTCGGCTCACTGCCACCTCCGCCTCCCAGGTTCAAGCGATTCTCCTGCCTCAGCCTCCCGAGTAGCTGGGATTACAGGCCCCTGCACCACACCCAGCTAATTTTTTTGCATTTTTAGTAGAGATGGGGTTTCACCATGTTGGCTAGGCTGGTCTCGAACTCCTGACCTCAGATGATCCACCTGTCTCAGCCTCCCAAAATGATGGGATTACAAGCGTCAGCCACTGCGCATGGCCGCTATTTTTTAAATTTTACTCTCTTAATAAACTTGTTTTTGCTTTGCACCGTGGACTCGCCCTGAATTCTTTCTTGCACGAGATCCAAGAACCCTCACTTGGGGTCTTGGGATTGGGATTGGCAACTGTTTCCTGTAACACTTCCACCAATAGAGGATGGTGGAAATGATGCCATATGATTTCTCAAGTGGGTCATTAAAATGTCCTGCACTTCTGCTTTGTTCTCTTGACATATTGGCTCCTGGAATGCAGCCAACATGCAATGAGAAAACCCAGGCCATGTGGGGAGGCCACATGGTGATGTCACAGCCAGCAGATTCATCTGAGGTCCTAGTCAGTATCAACACCCAGATTTCTTCAAATGGTTTCACCCTCCAGCTGTCATGTCACTCACAGCCTTTGAGGCTTTCTAGCCGAGGCCCCAGACATTGTAGCGCAGAGACTAGCTGTTCTTCAGTGTCCTTCTCAAATTTCAGACCTACAGAATCCACGAGCATAACGAAACGGCCGTTTTATGTCACTAAGTTTTGGATTGGATCATTATGCCAATCCAAATAGCTGGAACACTGTTCATGCTTACTTTCCAGGTGAGGCTCTCTAGAAACCTCAACTCAGAAACATCACTCTTTTTTGAGACAATGTCTTGTCTTGCTCTGTCACCCAGGCTGGAGTGCACTGGCACCATCATAGCTCACTGCAGCCTTTAATTCCTGGGCTCAAGCAATCCTCCTCCCTCAGCCTCTCAAATAGCTGCATCTACAGGCGAGCACCACCATCATGCTTGGTTAATTTTTTTTATTTTTTATTTTTGTGTAAGACAGGGTCTCACTATGTTGCCCAGTCTTGTCTTGAACTCCTGGCCTCGAGTCTCCCACCTTGGTCTCCCAAAGTGCTGGCATTACTGGCATGAACAACTGCACCTGGCCCAGGGCTATTCGTCTTATCAAAGATTTACTGCCTCAAAGAGGAAGGAAACAACTTTATATGGAAAGATATTTTTAAAAATACATAGCAATCCATTTTACTTGAAATAAGACTGTTTTTACCAGGATCCAGTACTACACTGAACTATAAACCAGAACTAACCACATTAATTTACTGAACCCAGGCAGAACCAGTTCCAAGTATCACTTTTATTTTTAGTGAATCATAAACCAAATCAAAGTTGTTTAAAACATTATGAATATAAGTATTCCATTAAAATTACAACCAAACCAATGTGTCTTGTAAAATAATTTTTGCCATATTACAAATTATTATACTATAAATATTTTGCTGTTCTCTAAAATGAATCTGAAAAAAAACCTCATAAATAAATAGTCATTTGTTCAAGCCCTTTGGGGTACATACTAATTCATTCCAAATTGATTGGTAAGATGGTAAGAAATACATTATTTATATGAACTGAGGGAGGACATGTCACTTCACACACCAGTCCCCAATAAGCCCTAAGCTCTTTTTCTATCAAAGGAGCTATACAAATTCTTGTTATATGTCACATGATATATTAGAAAGAGTCAGGATTTTAGAGTCTCGTAGACTGGGATGATTGTCACAACCCATTTACTCTGAGATCTCAGAAAATTTATAAGACTTCTCTTGGTTCACTTTGTCAGTAGTAAAATGGAAAAGAAAATATGCCAACTTCATAGCATTTGTTTGTGTGTGCATGGCTGTGGGTATATGTGTTTGAGAGAGAGAGAAAGAGGGAGGGAGAGAGAGAGAGAAAGAGTGACAGAGAGAAAGAGAGGAAGGAGGAGGAGGGAGAGAGATACAGGGAGGAAGAGAGGAAGAAAGGGAGAGAAGGAGGGAAGAACGGAGGAAAAGAGAGAAAGAGAGAGCACTTGTTGCAGAGATGGCTAGTTTTGCACTAAAACATGCACTTTCCTTTATGTAATATACAGTTGTTTCTGGGTGGCATCTAACCAGGTGATGCATTTGCTGGTTCTCATTTTGTATCCAGGTGAGGCTGGAACTACGCTCACCACATGGACAGGCGTGATCTCTGTACATATGAGCCAACACAGTTACATGACTGGATGCCTCCTCCACATCATGTTCTCTTGCCTGCTAACTGGGAGAAAACTGAAGAAGACTCCAGGATCCTGGGAGATAGAGGTGGAGCCCACAGATGGAATAAAACCAAGTCCTGGATTCACTGTATGGAAGAAATATACGCATTAACCAGGAACATCTACAGTAGATAATTAGAGGAGAGTGATGATCCACGGAGATTAGGGGGGTTTATTTGTTATATCAGCTAGTGTTACCCTATTACAGAGATAGAGGAAATAATGTATATAAAATAAGCCCAGTGTCTCACAGATAACCACGTTCAATAAATGTTTTTGTTTGTCCCTTTGAATGAATGGAGGATATCTACCTATCTTCTACCTATTCAGAATCTCACATGAGGCAGCACATTTAGCACACTTGTTTAGTTGTAATCTTCCATGCTTATCTTTGTGAGTCTGTTTGAAAAGCTGGATAAACAGCAATGAGTGACTACATTTGCTTATATAAAGCACATGTCTCCTTTTAAATTTCATGTTAGTATTGGTATTTGTGCTGCATATTTAGCATCACCAAAAAAGGAGAATGGGGTTATGAAAAAGACTTAAATGCTCCCATAGAAAAACTCATATCCAGCCCAGGCAACATAGTGAGACTCGAAGGTAATTAGATCGCTTGAGCCCAGGAGTTTGAGACCAGCCTCAGCAACATGGCAAGACCCCTTCTGTCTCTACAAAAAATACAAACATTAGCCAGGCATGGTGGCCAGCATGCCTCTAGTCCCAGCTACTCAGGAGGCTGATGTGGGAGGATCCCTTGAGCCTAGGAGTTGGGGGCTGCAGTGAGCTATGTTGGAACTACTGCACTCTAGTCTGGGCAACAGAGTAAGATGCCATTTCAGAAAACAAATAAAAAAAACTCATGTCTCGTGGTTTATTAAAAAACCAACAGACATCTCAAGACCTCTCTGTTCCTAATCATGAAGTGGTAACATTTGATATAGAAGAGGATGGCCATTAGGCAATATAATAACCTCTCGTGTTTCTATTAATTAAAATTCTATTCATTAAACAAAATATTTCATGTAAAAATATTTCATTTTAGGCTGGGCACTGTGGCTCATGCCTGTTATCCCAGCAATTTGGGAAGCCGAGGTGGGAGGATCACTTGAGGTCAGGAGTTCGAGACCAGCCTGGGCAACATGGTGAAACCCCGTCTCTACTTAAAATACAAAAATTAGCAGGGTGTGGTGGCACATGCCTATAATTCCAGCTACTTGAGAGGCTGAGGCAGGAGGATCACTTGAGCCTGAGAGGTTGAGGCTGCAGTGAGCTGAGATCATACCATTGCACTCCAGCCTAGGTGACACAGCAAGACTCTGTCTTCCAAAAAAAAAAAAAAAGTCCTAATAGTAACTTCATTTGCTTTCTTTTTTTGAAATCTAGTGATTCAGGACTGTGAGATGTGACATAATACCTAGGGGACTAGCAAAATTTTAAATTTTCTGTTATATCTCCATTTTATATCACCCTTGTGTGTGATTAGATAAATTACTTTCAAACATTCTGATTTTATACAATTAATTTTTTTCTTGTCAATAAAATCTAAGGAAGCCACCCAGCTGTCTGAAAATAAGCTATTATACCTGAGTGTTAAAATGCTTTAATTTGTGATGACAATCTGCCTTGAAGAATGTTGCCCCTCCTTCCCCTTTAGCTCATATTTTGTTGAACCAAACTTTGCTTGAAAATGGATTCTTCAGTGTTCTCTGTCTGGCTACAGGAGAAAAGTGTATTTGTGAAATGCTCAAGTAGAAAGCTATTCTGCAAAAGTTGAAGCTGAGTCTTTGTTTTGTACATAATCTATTGCTTAGTTTTGTGATGAATTTAGCATGAAGGTGGGATCCAGGGAAGGGGTGGGCTGGAGTACTGTGTGAGTGGTCAGTGTTGGTTTGGGCTCATGGCCCATAAAACTAGGAGGGCAGTTTCTAAAGGTGGCAGCACAAAGTGAAAAAGATAAAATCCTTTTTTTTTTTTTTTTTTTTTTTTTTTTTTTTTAGGATCTCATTCTGTCACTCAGGATGGAGTACAGTGGTATGATTCTAGCTTACTGCATCCCCCAACTCCTGGGCTCAAGCGATCCTTCAACTCCAGCCTCTTGAGTAGCGGAGACTACAGGCATGTACCACCCTTCTCAGATAATTTTTATGTTTTTTAGAGATGAGATCTCACTATGTTGCCCGGACTAGTCTCAAACTCCTGGCCTCAAGTGATCCTCCTGTTTTGGCCTCCCAAAGCATTGGAATTACAGGTGTGAACCACCTCTCCCAGTCAAAACTCACTTTTAAAGAATAGTGTCTTAAGCTTCAGGGCTTAAAGCCCAAAACTTTATTGGGGAGTGCAATCCCAGGGTAGCAGGAGTCAGCCCAAAAGGAGGGAGAGCAAATATAAGGAAATGTGTTGCTAACTTTTCACAACTTCAGTGGTGATGGTATCTCAGTTTCTCGGGTTGTCTTCAGAGAGACCACGTTGCCAAGAGGGAAAAGGATGAAAGAATTGATCTGTTGACATCTGTCTTCCATTGTTAAAAGTTTGCCCAGCATTTTGAGGCTAAGTGCTAAGTGGGTTCTGAGGCATCTTGCACCTCAACAGCAATGTGGGAGCCCCAGAACGGTGGAGGGAGAGGTACAGGGCACAGGAATGAAGAAAGATGCTCTTTGGCCATGCCCGCTTGTGACACGGGGACCAGTATTAGCTGCCACAGTGGTGCTAAGTCTGTAGAGGCAGTCATACCTTGCAACAGAGACTTCCAGGACCACGAGAACTTCAAGTCATGCCTAGGGCTGCCTCAGCCAAGAAATAAGGCAATGCAGTGAATCCAGGGCCAATAGCAAGTCTGCAGGGATTGGGGTTTTCAATGAAAGCTTCTGTAATGGTACATTAAAATTAAATTTTGCTGAGGCATATACTAAATGGTGAGATGTGAGACCACTCCAATGCAAGATATAAACTCAGGTCCCTTGTCCTTCCAAGCCTTGCCTTTTCCATAGTTCCCCACTGGTTGTTATAGAGTGCAACACTGGCTTCAACAGTCACCTTCATGGCAGAAGAAGGTGGGTCATCTACAAGCCACATTTCAAGTTTCCAGTGGATTGGGCATGGAAGTTTAATTGCATTTACTGCAGAAGCAAGTGATGATGATAAGTTTGTGGTAAATGTGGACTGGGTGGGGGTCACAGGGTGGGGTTGGGTATGAAAAGATCATGGCTGTATTGCATTCCTGTCCTTTTTTATCCACTGCTCATGAGTGCCAGGCATAATAGGATTAAGTAGCATCCTAGAGGTACCCTTGGATATTGGGGCATAGCTCTTTGCTTCTGTGTGTGCTGGAACCCTCTTGGGAGCTTGGTCTCCTGTGCCTACCTTCTCCCTCTTCACTACAAGGCTACATGTTCATTTTCAGTTCCGACAGTCCAAAACCACCTGCTCTTCACTTTTCCCAGGTTTCCGAGGCAAAAAGCAGCAGCTTTTTGAGGGGAATGAGGTGGGAATCGAGGGTTCCCCCATCAGCGCCCTGGGAGACATTAAAGGGGAAATTTAGCCTAAGTAATGGTTGAAACCTGTAGCTCAGAGAACTACAAAACTACAGCCTGGGACACTTTGAACATCTGCTCTAGAAAGATTTTGTGGACTTTTTAGATTCACTTTGGGTTTTCATGGGAAAACTCAGGGAATGGAAGATGTTAATTTCTTATTTGGGTCACTTAACATCTCATTGCCTCTTCGTGTTTTTAACGTAAAACTCAACTTTCCCAAAGTGTTGGTTTGAAGTTCCTTAAACATCGATGACTTACTCTGCTGTTTTGGGGAACTTACACTGTTTATGAAGTCATATGACTGATTCTATTTATGTTTGAAGTATCTGGTTAAGCAGTTTTCCCTGAATCTCCAAGCAGTTATCAGATTTGGTAGCTGAAGATCTTAGCTTTATAGGATATGAATAACTCTACTGTAGGGGATGAATAGGGATAAAAGAAAAAATCTTACAAAACCAAAAGTCTACTTATTTGGGGGCATTTCTGTGAGTTTGTTCTTTGTTATGGATAAGGTACAGATTCAATCTGTTCAGTTATTTCAGGAGCATTCAAGTCTCCTATTTCTTCTTGAGTAAGCTGGATAAACTTTTTCCCCCCAAGACAATGTCCATTTCTTCTTCTAGGGTGTTTCTAGGGTGTTTCTGATTTTCTTACTATGTACATCATCTCTCGTTATCTTTATTTAATCTGTTCTTTTGTAAAGTTCGTTTTAATTAAAAATATTTTTTAAGAGACAAGGTCTCACTGTGTCTCCCAGGCTGGAGTGCAGTGGTGCAATCATGGCTCACTGCAGACTTGAACTCTGGGCTCAAGCTATCCTCTTGCCTCAGCCTCCTGAGTAGCTGGGACTACAGGCTTGTGCCATCATACCTAGCTAATTTTTAAAATTTTTGTAGAGGGTCGGGCGCAGTGGCTTATGACTGTAATCCCAGCATTTTAGGAGGCTGAGGCGGGCAGATCACTTGAGGTCAGGAGTTTGAGACCAGCCTGGCCAACATGGTGAAATCCAGTCTCTATCAAAAATACGAAACTTAGCTGGGCATGGTGGCACACGCCTGTAATCCCAGCTATTTGGGAGGCTGAGGCAGGAAAATTGCTTGAACTTGGGAGGTGGAGGTTGCAGTGAGCCGAGATCGCACCACTGCACTCCTGCCTGGGTGAGAGAATGAGACTCCATCTCAAAAAGAAAATTTGTTTTGGTAGAGACGGGGTTTTGCTATGTTGCCCAGGCTGGTCTTGAACTCCCGGCCTCAAGTGATTCTCCCACTTTGGTCTCCCAAAAAGTTGGAATTAAAGGTGTGAGCCACTGCACCCAACCTGTTCTCTTCAAGTTATGCCTTTTAAAATCATGGTATTATGCCTTTTCTCCCTTTTTCTTAAATGCTGTCAATGGAATATTTGTTTATTTATTTTTATTACATCTACGTCTGGTGTAAAAAATGCTTTGATATGCATGTACATAGTGAAATGATTATTATGGACAAATTAAGATATTCATCATCCCACATAGTTAGCTATTTTTCATGGTGAAAGTACCTAAAATCTACTTTCTTAGCAAATTTTCAGTATACGGTGCAATACTATTAACTATAGTCCCGATGTTGTGTATCAGTTCTCTAGACTTATTCATTCTATATAAATGTAACTTTGCACACTTTGACTTCCATCTCCCCATCTACCCACTCCCCTGCCCCTGGTAACCACTGTTCTATTCTCTATTTCTAGATATTCAAGAGTTTTGTTTTTTTTCTTTTAGATTTCAAATATAAGTGAAATCATGCAGCATTTTTCTTTCTGTGTCTTTCCCAAGAAGTTATTTTTCGCTTTGACAATTCTTTCTATTGCATCTTTATTTTAGAATTCATTCCTTTCATCTTCTATCTTTATTACTTTCTTCCTGCTACTTTCCTCAAGTTTATTCTGTGTTCTGTCACTAACTTCTTACAGTAGATGATTTGGCCATTAATTTTTACTCTTTATATTTTTGATATAAGCAGTTAGGATTATAAATTTCCCTATGAGCATTGCTTTAGTGTATACTAACACTTTTTTTTTAACTGAAAACTAGCTTTATTTTAAAATTAAGTGCATAGCACTCATCTAATTCCATTCCAAGGTCTAAAGTGTAGACTTTAGCACCATACTTGCTATTTGCAATTCATGTCATAACACCAATACATTTTGGTTTGCAGTCTGTACTTGAGTAGTGTTTATTTAATGGACTTTGGTAAAATCCTTCATACATATTAATCTCTTCACAGTACACATTTAATGATGGTCCAATAATCTACAAAAAAAGCCTACTTCAAAGACTAATCAATAAATTAAACAAAACAACACCCACACAATGCTCCCCCACCCCGAAAGCTAGCAGTTGTGAGTTCCATTTATATTGAAACCTAATGTTTTAAAAATAGTTCTGGTTCTTCAACCACCCCATCCCACCCCGGGTATGCAGCAATAGTAATTATTTTATTCTACTCTCCCAAAAGATTATTAATCCAGTGTTCTTTGGCTTTTTAAAATATAAATTGGGAAAGTGTTATTAATAAGCTTTTTTGAAAAGATATTATTCTAAAACAAGAATAGCATATAAACCAATCAATAAAAGTATTTGACAAGACATGAAGTTGCCACAGGCGCTGCCTGTTGTTTCAAGTCAGGATCTCCATCCCAATATCTCACATTCATACCATTTCTGAGGTAGTTAAAATACGGAAAATTGGACTCCAGGTTGCTGAGTTCTGAATGTGAATGTGAAAGATATATTCTCTTTTGAGCCTACTTCCCCAAACAATTCAAGTTTTCTTGAGGTAAGAACTACCAAAATCCAATTAGCAGGCTTCTTTAAAAAGGAAAAGTGATGGTACTTTCAAAAAACAATTTTCATGCTTAAAAATTTCCATGAGTCAGTGTTCTTACCTGAGTGCTTTTTCATTTTATCTACCAGACTAATAAATCCACATTATGCCCTATGTACTCTAAAAGTTATTTTCTTTTTAAGGAAAGCATATTTTTCTAAGCATTCATGCTGGCAGAAGCTACCCACCCACATTCATCCCCGGAAGCCATCTGGATCACTCCATCACTGTGTTGAGCCCCTTCCCTTCCTAACAAAGGCCACTGGCTTGATTACTGAGACTCCTGCTGCATACCCACATCTTTATAGTAAGTTTGTCTTCAATGCATATTGTGACAGTCACATATCTGCCATGCAGATTCCCTTCTATTCAAGTGCTATCTTAAAAAAAACACACACATAAAAAGACACAGCTTACTAATTTTTAAACCAGAAAGCTTCCCTCCAACAAATCTTTCTTCCCCCACAGAAACGAGCACAATGTATACACTTTATCAGTTATTACAATGACTTTTTAACCTTTTAAGGTTATTCCTCCAAAATGCTTTACCCCCAAACTGCCCTTGCTGTAATGACAATTATTGCTGTTTGCAGTTAATACCAGTACAGTGAAATGTCCCAGGGCAGTTGCAGGGTCAATCCAATGAAAGTAGCTACTGAAATTTAGTCTGTACCTTTGCCTGCTTAGACGGACTAGCTGGCTTCAAAGGTTGCTTAAAAAACCTGTCTTCCACATAACAAAGTGCTGCTCTAGCACAACCCGAGAACTTCCCTGGCCACGGTCCCCTCCAAAATAAACCTACTTTATTCTAGCACCAACCTCTTACAGTTATGCCTTCCCTTGAAATAACTTTTTAAGAATGTCGATTCTGAGTATAAATCACGGATTGCACTGAGAAAGGCAAAACCTACATATGTATTATGAAACACAGGAACTACCACTTCATTCTGAGCTATAATATTATGTTCTTATTTGAAAACACACCCTAGCAAGAGTATTTTAATCTATGTTATAAAGGTAGTTCACACTATAACATTTCCAAGGCTTGTTGCATTACAGTTAAGTGTTTCCAAGTAGTACAAATTCCCTGAGTTAAACGTGTTTTAATTCTAAAAATTTGAGGTTGATCACTTAGGGAAAAAAGAAAAATTATGACCGTGATTTTAAAAATAAGAGATCTACTCCACCATTAATTTTAGTATATAAATCCAGATACCTATACTATTTATGAGAGGAAGTTATATAGAATCATCTAAAAAATTTTTTTTACTGCACAGATTGGTATAGCATAACAATTCATGAGTTTAAACTTAGTTCTAAAATCATGTGTAGAACAAAAAAATTTGCAGAATAAAAAACCTTTTCAAAAATTAATACTGTAACTTTCCTTCATAAAAGACTGTTTGGCAAGTCCAGAGATAAGGTAAACATTTAGTCTTTTACTTAGAAGCCGACATTAGGCCCAGATGCTGCCACAGGTCAAATCTCAAAATGGCAAATTGGAGTCTGTCCAAATTTTCCGTTGTATTGAATATTTTCGCAATATTTGGACCATCAGCCAGGACTTGAACATTTTTGTCATACAGGGATTTGTTGTAACAGAATTTGACACACTGTTAATTTGCTTAGTCCTCCCAGGATTCATGGTGCATTAAAAGGGATATTCAGTCTTCCTGGAGCTGGTACCTGAAGAGTTCTGATGTCACTTAGATCCCCTTCCTTTTGAACAGAAGTTTACAAAACGCTCACCCATAGTCACAAAGCAGTCTGGGTCAGTTATCAGCTTCACACATAATCACCTTTCAAAACACGAAGTAATACAAGGGTAATGTTTATTTATCTGATAACTCCGGTTATAAGAAACACTCAGACAGGGCTTAACTTCTACTGGTATTGCCAGTGACATTCCAATACTAGTCTGCATGTGCCCAAGGCCCTGAACACTAGCTTGGAAGCCAGCAGGACATGTCTGTAGTGTGTAAGATGAAGTGTGTGTGGTCGATACAATATGCTGACGGCTTGGTTGTTCTGACTAGGATGGCGATACTGCAGTGAGGTCTGAGGTGTCTGATGGAGATATTGAGGTTGCTGAAAATGAACTAGCCGTGAGGGCTGGGAGGCTTTCTGGAACACACTTAGTTGTGCTGACTGAGGTCCTGCTTGCCCTCTCCGTTTGTTTGCTTCTTTCACATCATTATCGTGAGCGATCAATAGCTGTTCAATACACTGCACTAAGAAATCCCAAGAGTAAGCAGTAAGACGATGCAGTCTTGTAGGCCACGTTGGAGAAAGACGAAGTATAATCCTCGCAGAAGCCACATACGCAGCAGCTACTAAAGGTGCATACTTTAGAAAGGCGTAATCTTACAAAGATACTTCCAGGAAGTAATCTGCATATTTGGCCATTTAGAATTTAGTCTTTTCCAAGCAAATCATTGGCCAGCCGTCATGAAGATCTGTTTTGTGTTCTGCTTCAGAGAGATAATACTCAATGAAATGGGCGGCTGTTGGAAGGCAGGGGTTCCACTGAAAGCTTTCTAATAATAATAGTTCCATATGTAGCAAATTTTGTTTTGTTAATACTAGATTCATATTAGTCATACAACCCAGGCTGTTGAGCTGCTCCAGCTTAGACACACTTTCTTCTTTTTCTTCAAATTTACTTGCTAGAAGCAGGCAGGAAAGCGCAACTCAATGCAGCTGCTGGATAGAGATGTCATAGCGGTCCGTGAACAGGTCCAGTAAACTAGACAGCAAGATGGCGGGCAGAAGGGCAAAGGCATGGAAGCAATTGCTCACAGTGGCAAATCAAGTCAGCAAAATACCGTCTGAGACTTAATTGAGGGGACTGGCCTTTATAGGAGGGCAACTTCAGCTCCCTGTAGCGAAGTGCTTGGTGAATGTCGGCGGCCAGCTGTCTCGCCACCACTGCCCCTCCAACTCCATGGGACCCGGCGGCGCGCCCAGCCCGACGCTGTAACTTGAGTCCGGAACCGCGGCCCTCACAGCCCCAGCCCCTCCGGCGTGCTGGGGACGCCAGCCCCGCTCACGCTGCAGACAGTCTGCTGCTAAGCGCGGGTCTCAGCTCTGGCCTAGCGACTGGACGCTCGCGCTGCCGGTTGTTAAAGGACCGGCAGGCAGCTCCCAGTGCATACTAACATTTTTAATGTATAAGATTTTATTACGGTTCAGTCTCAAGTAATGAAACATTCCCATGTTAATTTCTTCCTTGACCCACGAATTAAAAAGTGTGTGATTTTCAGAATAAAAAGATCTTTATAAAGTATGTTTTTGAAATGTCTAAATGCATGAGTTTTAGTTACCTTTTTATTGCTGATTTCTAATTAAATTTTGGTGAATGTGGTCTATTAGATGCCAGTACTACGAAAAATTTAAAGAACTTTCTGACTCGCAGTGCAGTCAGTTTTTATAAATGTTTCGTGTGTGGTTGAGAGGAATATGATTCCCCTAATTGTTTGGTTCAGGGACACGCATAGGCATATTCATTAGGTCAAGCTTGTTAACTGTGTATTTCAACCCATCCGTAATTTACTGCTTGCTTTATTTATTCCTAGGAAAGGTGTGTTTTCCTATTCCACTCTGTTGATGGATTTGACAATTTCTCATGTAGTTCTGTAATTTTTCTTATAAATGAGGTTGGGCTACTAATAATGAACTAATTATTACTAATAAAATGATCTTCCTGGCGAAGCAAACCTTTGATCATGATAGCAATCCTCTTTACTCACAATAATATTTGCTTGCTTTAAAGTTTATTTTCTCTGATATCAGTAAACTATGTGACTTTTTTTGTCTTTTAAACTCTCATTTGTATACTAGTGTATATATATGTGTGTGTGTATGTATGTATTTATAAACTCAATCTGACATTCTCTATTAACTGGTAGATATTAGTACTCCATTACATTTACCGATATATTTAATCTTTCTGGCATTATAGTTTCTTTATTATTATTATTATTTAAGTTCTGAGATACATGTGCACAACGTGCAGGTTTGTTACATAGGTATACATGTGCCATGGTGGTTTGCTGCACCCATCAAGCCGTCATCTACATCAGGTATTTCTCCTAATGCTATCCCTCCCCTAGCCCCCCAATCCCCCACAGGCCCCAGTGTGTGATGTTCCCCTCCCTGTGTCCATGTGTTCTCATTGTTCAACTCCCACTTATGAGTGAGAACATGTGGTGTTGGTTTTCTGTTCCTGTGTTAGTTTGCTGAGAATGATGGCTTCCAGCTTCATCCATGTCCCTGCAAAGGACATGAACTTATTCTTTTTTATAGCTGCATAGTATTCCATGCTGTATATGTGCCACATTTTCTTTATCCAGTCTATCGTTGATGGGCATTTGGGTTGGTTTCAAGTCTTTGCTATTGTGAATAGTGCTGCAATAAACATATGTGTGCATGTGTCTTTATAGCAGAATGATTTATAATTCTTTGGGTATATACCCAGTAATGGGATTGCTGGGTCAAACGGTATTTCTGATTCTGTAGATCCTTGAGGAATTACCACATTGTCTTCCACAATGGTTGAACTAACTTTCTTTTCTAAAGGTAAGCAGTTTTTAAAATGTTTTTTTCTTGCTGATGATGTCAGAGCTATGAATTTTTATTATGAAGGGGCCAGGTGTGGCGGCACATGCTTGTAATCCCAACACTGTGGCTGGCCAAGGCAGGAGAATCCCTTGGGGCTGGGAGTTCAAAACCAGCCTGGGCAACATAGCAAGACCTCGTTTATATAAAAAAAAAAATAAGAAAATTAGCCGGGCATAGTGGTAAGCACTTGTGGTCCAGCTTCTCAGGAGGCAAAGGCAGGAAGATCATTTGAGCCCAGGAGTTTGAGGTTGCAGTGAGCTATGATTGTGCCACTGCACTCCAGCCTGGGCAACAGAGCAAGACCCAGTCTCTTAAAAAGACAGAGAGAGAGAGAGAGAAAGAGAAAAAACAAAAACAAAGCCCCAACTGTCTAATAAAATTTAATTCTGCTGCAATTTTATACCCCAGTATGTTGTTCCTTTTTTTTTTTTTTTTTTTTTTTGGAGACTGAGTTTTGCTCCGTCACCCAGGCTGGACTGCAGTGGTGTGATCTCAACTCACTGCAACCTCCGCCACCCGGGTTCAAGCGATTCTCCTGCTTCAGTCTCCTGAATAGCTGGGATTACAGGCACGCATCACCACCCCCAGATAATTTTTCTATTTTTAGTGGAGTCAGGGTTTCACCATGTTGGCCAGGCTGGTCTCGAACTCCTGACCTTAGGTGATTGCCCCACCTCGTCCTCCCAAAGTGCTGAGATTACAGGCGTGAGCAACCGCATCCAACATGTTGCTCCTTTTGTAGGAACACACAACACTTTTTCATGGAAAAAATGCAACAAGTTTTAAAGATGGAATTATTTTACCTCATTATTTTATCTTGTTTTGTTTAATGACTAGCATTGCAAATAAAATAGCATTTTTTTTTTTTTTTTACCATTGTAAATACAGACAATCCTTGCTTTGTGTGCTAGTGGGGATCATCAAATGCCCAATGACTGTGCAAGCCAGAACCATGCAAAACAATCTTAAGAATCAATGGGGGTTGGCCCCGTGGCTCATGCCTGTAATCCCAGCACTTTGAGAGACTGAGAGGGGAGAATCACTTGAGGTCAGGAGTTCAAGACCAGCCTGGCCAACATAGCAAAACCCCATCTCTACTAAAAATACAAAAAACTTAGCCAGGGGTGGTGGCGTGTGACTGTAGTCCCAGCTATTTGGGAGGCTGAGCCAGGAGAATTGCTTCAACCCGGGAAGTGGAGGTTGCAGTGAGCTGAGACTGCCTTACTACACTCTAGCCTGGGGGACAGAGCAAGATTCCATCTCAAAAAAAAAAAAAAAAAAAATCAGTGGGAAAAATTATGATTGTTTCATGAACTTTAAAAGTCAGAACTTTAAAAACTTACTGTCAATTATAAATGTATAGAAAAATTTAAAAATAAGAAAATATTTCATACACTGAAATTTTAAGTAATTGAAATATTGGGAACTAAAATCTTTCTTTGTGAAATACGTATCAAGAGTAGTTTTAGCAGTGCTTGCCTTCTCCTGTTTGTACAACTATGTGAACAACAGAGTGAACATTTTGGTGAACTGTCGTACTGCTGAGTAAGATTGAATCAGCTTCCAATGTTCTATTCTTTGTGCTTTCAATCTTGGGAAATATCTCTGAGAGTTCCTTTAATGCAAAGTTGTTTACCACTGGGGCCACTTCCTCTGGGACACCTTAATTCTTTTTTTAAATCCTTCATTTCTGTTGATAAGTTTGCCTTCACTAATTCTCTGATTGGGTGTCTAAGGTATCAGCCGCAGTACCAATATTTCCACGGTCAGCTGTTACTTTTATAACTCCATTTATGTCACCATCAAATTTCATTCCCAGTATTATCACTTTTTGTTTCTTTGCTGCACTTTGATCTTTGCTGGCCAACTCCCACTTATCCATTTTTATAAAATGTCACATGGATTTAACACTGGGATTAGATAGGGAGGCAACACGCCTACACACTTTGCTGTGTGTGAACTGAATAATAGATGTGCAGTGACGGGCTTTGCAACAAGTGACAGAATCGTTCACTGATCATGTGATTTGTAGATGGATAATCTAGCACTAAAGCTTGCAGTTAACACATTTCCTTATAGTTAACATACCATGGTAACAAGCTACAGTCTGTGTAATACTTGTGTGAATGGAAAATAAATCGTGGGACCCCAAAATCATTAAGCTAAGGGAAAAGTCAAACTGGGAACTGCTTAGGGGAAACCTGCCTCCCATTCTATTCAAAGTAACCCCTCTGCTCACTAAGATAAATGCATATCTGATTGCTTTCTTTGGAAAGACTAATCAGAAGCTCAAAAGAACGCAACCATTTTACTCTTATCTACCCATGACCTGGAAGCCCCCTCCCCACTTTGAGTTGTCCCGCCTCTCTGGACCGAACCAATGTTCATCATACATATATTGATTGATGTCTCTCTGTCTCCCTAAAATGTTCAAAACCAAGCTGTGCCTCCGACCACCTTGCGCACATGTCATAGGACCTCCTGAGGCTGTCACAGATGCATCCTCCCTTAAAAAAAAAAAGAGAGAGAGAGAGATGCAGCAAAGGGTGCCCTTTCCTACACAGGGGCCTCTATTGCCCAGGCTGGAGTGTACTGGCATGATTGTGATCATAGTTCACTGCAACCTCAAACTCCTGGGCTCAGGTGATCCTCCTTCCTTGGCCTCCTGAGTAGCTGAGACTACAGATGCACACCACCACACCTAGCTAATTTTTTTTTTTAATGAGACAGGGTCTCAGTATATTTCCCAAGCTGGTGTTAAACTCCTGGCCTGAAGCAATCCTCCTATCTCAGCCTCCCAAAGTGCTGGAATTATAGGCATGAGCCACCGTGCCTGCCTTCTCCAGGATATTTATCTCTCTCTCTTTTTTTTTTTTTTTTTTTTTTTTTTGAGATGGAGTCTCTCTTGTCTCCAGGACTGGAGTGCAATGACCCAATCTCAGCTCACTGCAACCTCTGCCTGCCAGGTTCAAGTGATTCTCCTGCCTCAGCCTCCTGAGTAGCTGGGATTACAGGCACCTGCCACGACACCTGGCTAATTTTTTGTATTTTTTAGTAGAGACAGGTTTCACCATGTTGTCCAGGCTAGTCTTGAACTCCCGACCTCAGGTGATCCACCCGCCTCAGTCTCCCAAAGTGCTGGGATTACAGGCGTGAGCCACCGTGCCTGGCCCCTGGTATATTTTTCGACAACACTTTTCTGCCTTTGAAAGGGGCTGAATGCACAGCTTCTCTCTGAAAAGCCAAGATGTAAAGGCAGTATGACAAGTGGAAATCCAATCTCCACAACTCACTGGGTAATCAGAGATGAGTTCTTGGTCTTGCTGGGCTGTTTCTCTGCCCCTAAATTGGGGGCCAGGAGAACTCCCTTGCTTAAGGCCCTACTTTGGGCTGCCGTGAGAATCCCGTGTGGCTACACAGGCAAAGGGCCATCAATGCGGCCCTCTGGTTTTCCTCAGGAAGTCTCCTTGAGGCAGATTCCACAGCTTCCAGGGCTGCGTGTGGTGGCTCACGCCTATAATCCCAGCACTTTGGGAGGCCAAGGCAGGTGGGTCACCTGAGGTTAGCAGTATGAGACCAGCCTGGCCAACATGGCGAAATCTCATCTCTACTAAAAATACAAAAAATTAGCCGGGCATGGTGGCACGTGCCTGTAATCCCAGCTACTCAGGAGGCTGAGGCAGGAGAATCGCTTGAACTCGAGAGGCAGAGTTTGCAGTGAGCCAAGATCATGCCACTGCACTCCAGCCTGGGCAACAAGAGTGACACTCTGTCTCCAAAATAAATAAATAAATAAAATTTTTAAAAAACCACAAAAATTAGTCAGGCGTGGTCACATGCCTGTAGTCTCAGCCACTCGGAAGGCTGAGGCAGGAGAATCACCTGAACTAGGGAGGTGGAGGTTGCAGTGAGCGGAGATTGTGCCACTGCACTCCAGCCTGGGCAACAGAGAGAGACTCTGTCTGATTGTTTAAAAAAAAAAAAAAAATTCCGCAGCCTTTAAATGTCAATTTGTTGTGCTCCTGACAGCCCTGGAAGCCCTCCCAGGATGGGTTGAGGGCCCACACCCCACCCCTCAACTGAGCCAGCACCCACAGGCCATGGGGCCAGCCGCCATTGCTCCTGCCAGCTCAGGCCAAAGCCAGCAGAGACAAGCTCTTCACAGCCCTCACTCCCTCCTCTCTGTGGGGACAGACAGGGCCTGTGAAAGACTCCAATCACTGCAGCTTCCAGTGATCCTACGATCCTTTCTGTTATACCCAACCTCTAAAGGAGAGCTGAGAAATACAACATATGCATTCTCTCATCCCCAGTTCCCCTACCCTGGGATGGGGTGCTAAGGGGAAGCCAGGCCCCTCAGATGTCCAGCTGGGATCAAACTGGCAGAGCCCATCAACAGATGAGTGGACAAAGAAAAATGTGGTGTGTATATATTATGGAATACTACCCAGCCATAAAAGAAAAAAAAATGAGGCCGGGTGTGGTGGCTCACACCTGTAATCCCAGCACTTTGGGAGGCCGAGATGGTGGATCACTTGAGGTCAGGAGTTTGAGACCAGCCTGACCAACATGAAACCCCATCTCTACTAAAACTATAAAAATTAGCCAGGCATGGTGGCAGACGCCTGTAGTCCCAGCTAATAGGGAGGCTGAGGTGGGAGAATCACTTGAACCCAGGAGACGAAGGTTGCAGTAAGCCAATATCATACCACTGCACTCCAGCCTGGATGACAGAGCAAGATTTCATCTCTAAAAAATGAATGAATGAATGAATGAATGAAATAGGGGCAGGGTGAGGTGGTTCATGCCTGAAGTCCCAACACTTTGGGAGGCCAAGACAGGAGGATTGCTTGAGGCCAGGAGTTTGACACCAGCCTGGGCAGCACAGTGAGACCCCCATCTCTATGAAAAATTTAAAAATTAGCTGGCTGTGGTGGTGCACATCTGTAGTCTTGGGACTACTTGGGAGGATGAGGTGGGAGGATCACTTGAACCTGGGAGGTCAAGGCTGCAGTGAGTTGTATACTGCTGCCCTCCAGCCTGGGTGACAGAGAAAGACCCTGTCTCTAAAAAAAAAAAAAAAAAAAAAAAAAAGAAAGAAAGACTGATGTCTTTTGCAGCAACTTGGATGAAACTGGAGGCCATTGTCCTTAGTGAAGTAACTCAGGAACAGAAAACCAAATACTGCATATTCTCACCAATAAGTAGGAGTTAAGCTATGGGTACACAAAGACACACAGAGTGGGGACATTGGAGACTCAGAAGGGGGATGATGTTAGGGGGTGACGGATGAAAAACTACTTATTGGATACAAAGTAAACTACTCAGGTGACAGATGCTGTAAAATCCTAGACTTCACCACCATACAATTCTTCCATGTGTCTCCAAAAACCACTTGAACCCCTCAAGCTATTGAAATGAAAAAACTTAAAAATAAATTTTTGCGGCTGGGTGCGGTGGCTTACGCCTGTAATCCCAGCACTTTGGGAGGCCGAGGCGGGCGGATCACGAGGTCAGGAGATCAAGACCATCCTGGCTAACATGGTGAAACCCTGTCTCTACTAAAAATACAAAAAATTAGCCAGGCGTGGCGGGCGCCTGTATTCCCAGCTACTTGGGAGGCTGAGGCAGGAGAATGGTGTGAACTCGGGAGGCAGAACTTGGCAGTGAGCTGAGATGGCGCCACTGCACTCCAGCCTGGGGGACAGAGCGAGACTCCGTCTCAAAATAAATAAATAAATAAATTAATTAATTAATTTTTGCCTGGGCACAGTGGCTCACGCCTGTAATCCTAACAGTTTGGGAGGCTGAGGCAGGTGGATCACCTGGGGTCAGGAGTTCGAGACCAGCCTGGCCAACATGGCAAAACCCCATCTCTACTAAAAATACAAAACTTAGCCAGGCATGGTGGCATGCACCTGCAATTTCAGGTACTATGGAGGCTGAGGCAGGAGAATTGCTGGGAGGTGGAGGCTGCAGTGAGCCAAGATCGTGCCACTGCACTCCAGTGTGGGTGACAGAGTGAGACTCCATCTCAAAAATAAATAAATTAAAAAAAAATTTTTTTTGAGACAGTCTTGCTCTGTTTCCCAAGTTGAAGGGCAGCGGTGCTATCACAACTCACTGTAGCCTCAAGCTCCTGGGTTCAAGTGATCCATCACACCCGGCTACATCACACCCGGCTAATTTTTGTAATTTTTGCAGGGGTGGGTTTTTTTTTTTTTTTTTTTTGGAGACGGAGTCTCGCTCTGTCGCCCAGGCTGGAGTGCAGTGGCGCAACCTGGGATGAGGTCTTATTATGTTGCCTAAGCTGGTCTTGAACTCCAGGCTCAAGTGACCCTCCTGCCTCGGCCTCCCAGCTAGCTGGGATTACAGGCACGCACCACCATACCTGGCTAATTTTTTACTTGTTGTAGAGATGGGGTGTCACTATATTGCCCAGGCTGGTCTCAAACTCCTGGCCTCAAGCAATCCTCCCACCTTGGTCTCCCAAAGTGTAGGGATTACAGGCATGAGCCACTGCACCCAGCCAAAAAGTTTTTTAAAAAAGAAAAACTAGTGGCCGGGCACAGTGGCTCACGCCTGTAATCCCAGCACTTTGGGAGGCCGAGGCAGGTGGATCTCCTAAGGTCAGGAGTTCGAGACCAGCCTGGCCAACCTGGTGAAACCCCGTCTCTACTAAAAATACAAAAATTAGCGAGTGTGGTGGTGCTTGCCTGTAATCCCAGCTACTCATAGGAGGCTGAGGCAGGAGAATCGTTTGAACTTGGGAGGCAGTGGTTTCAGTGAGCCGAGATTGTGTCACATCACGAGAGTGTGCCCACTTTAGCCTGGGCGTCAGAGTGAGACTCTGTCTCATAAATAAAGAGAAAAAATAAATTGGCAGAGCCATACAGAGTGTAAGAAACTAATCAGATCTATTCAGCTAGAAAAGCAATTTTGCACAACTGTGTCCATTTTCCCCCCAAGGAGTTTTACACCTTTATGCAAATGGGGAGGTTGTGGGAAATTGGAATTTAATGTTAATTTGCATTTCTGACCATGGAAGGGTAGGTGAAATGTGCCTTCTTTTCTATAGCATAGATAAGACAGTGGCACTCTGAGAGGCTCAAATGGAAGCTTCCTCTCCCAAAAGCCATCCCCAGCATACCTGTAAAACAAAAGTGGTGCATCTCAGAAGGACCTTGGTGGTGTCGTTGGAGTGTTGATCAACAAGAATGATACCTGCAAGGTGTAACTGCACTTTGCATTCCCTGAAGTACAGTAGGTGCCCCATAAACATCTGATGGCTGGATGAATTAATAAGTAAATGAGCTCTTTATTTAAAGGTCCCACCCCAAACCAGCATCCCTCAATCAGTCCTGCCATAACCATCTAGGTGAGGGGGGTTGTTGATGGAAAAAGGTAAGAAAGAAATTTGCAAACTCCCCTGTTGGCTTCACAATAATTCATGCTCATCTGCATCTAATAAAATATGGAAGCAATTTTACAGAACATTTTGTGCTTTATCGATTCATTTAACTCTTTCCTCCAGGGGGCAAGTTGTATATCCTCATCCAGATATGTGGGAAGTTCCGTGAATACATCTGCAAATATCTTAAGATGAGATGCTCCTCTCCCTGCTGGGAACCTGACTCTAGTGAAGGAAAGCTTGAAAGTGAACACCAACCGGGCTTATCCTGGCCTCCTCTCTACCCATGGTTTCGTGCCCCTGTGTCTGTCCCACTGCCAACGTGACCTGAAATTGCTAGAGGAGGTGAGTGCTGAAGTCAGTATCATCAGAGCCAAGGACATTGTCCTCTAGAGCCAAGTTCACCCCTTTACTTGGCAGGGCTTCTAAGAGATGAGCTGCTGTCCATCCCATCAGTCCTCTACACCAGACCACCAGGAAGGACAGACGCTCAGGTGCCACAGCCGCTGCCACCGTCCCCCAAGATACCACGAACAGTCCCTTCACTGTTTCCAGCTGTGTCTGCCTCTGTGAGCTGCCCCCAAACTCCTTCCAGATTTAAGAACTGATGAATAAAAATGAGCAACACCTGCCCCGAGCTGCCTATTGCTCTGTTCATGTCCTGATTTTCTGAGTCAACAATTTTCCAGTTTTTTAAATTAAACTTTTCATTTTCAGATGATTATAGATTCACATGTGGTTGTAAGAAATAATACAGAGAGCTCATGAACTCCCTTCCCTGGTTCCCCTGCAGTGGTAGCATCTTGCAAAACTATAGTACAATATTGGGTCATCTTTTTGTTTGTTTGTTTGTTTTGTTTTGTTTTGAGACAGAGTCTCTCCCTGTCTGGAGGCTGGAGTGCAGTGGCATGATCTCAGCTCACTGCAACCTCCACCTCCCAGGTTCAAGCAGTTCTCCTGCCCCAGCCTCCCAGGGAGCTGGGATTACAGGTGTCTGCCACCATACCCACCTAATGTTTTTGTATTTTTAGTAGAGACAGGGTTTCACCATGTTGGCCAGGCTGGTTTCAAACTCCTGACCTCAGGTGATCTGCCCGCCTTGGCCTCCCAAAATGCTAGGATTACAGGCGTGAGTCACCGTGCCTGGCCCATTTTTTTTTTCTTTTTTTTTTTTTGGTAGAGGGCCTCACTCTGTTGCCCAGGCTGGAGTGGAGTGGCACAATCATAGCTCACTGCAGCCTCCACCTCCTGGGCTCAAGCAATCCTCCCCAGCTTCAGCCTTCCAGGTAGCTGGGACTACAGGTGCGCACCACTATGCTCGGCTAATTTTTTAAAATTTTTTGCAGAGATGGGGTCTTGCTATGTTGCCCAGGCTGGTCTCAAACTCCTGGCCTCAAGTGATCCTCCCACCTTGGCTTCCCAAAATGTTGGGATTACAGTCATGAGCCACCACGCCTGGCTGGTCAGCAATTTTTTAAAATGTAATATCCCATCCTTATAATATTTGGTAGGAAGCTTATTTTCACCAAACTGAGATTCTTGACCCCACCTGCCCACTTCAAAATCTGCTTGACTTGTTTACCCTATATTTCCCATCTGGATAAACGGCACTCATTGCCCAAGTCCCAGCCCACATGCAGGAGTGATTCCTCTCTCTTCCGTGCATTCTCCCACCCAAATCCCAAATATCAGCCAGTCTTACGGATCCTAGCCAAAAAGTCCTGAATTCACCCACTTCTCACATCCTCTTCCACGATGACCCTGAAGTTGCCCACGGGCCCTGCCCTTCAGCAGAACTCCCTATGTAACTTCTGGGACCCAGTGAAAAACGAACACAGGGAGCCCCCTGTACAAAAATAATAAAGAATTTCAAGCCAGGTATGGTGGCCTCAACCCAGGAGTTCAAGACCAGCCTGGGCAACATAGCAAGACCCCATCTCTAAAAAAAAATTATTTTACTTAACTGGGCATGGTGGCCGCACCTGTAGTCCCAGCTACTCAGGAGGCTGAGGCAGGAGGATTGCTTGAGCCCAGGACCTTGAGGCTGCAGTGAGCTGTGATCACACCACTGTAGTCCAGCCTGGGGAACAGAGAAAGAGACCCTGTCTCTAAAAAAATTAAAAGAATTCAATATGGCGGCAGCCAAACATTAATCCGGTCCAGGGATTAACGCTTCTAAGCCCAGGACTCTGGATTGCACAGGTCCACACACGTGAACTGGCCCTGTCCTTCAAGACCACCAGGAACACACTGACAGCTGAACAAAGTGGGCTTACTGATGCGATGCAAGAAGAGCACACAGATCATGGAAAACCCTAGGGCATCTCAGTAAGGATGTATTTAGGGTTCATACTGGTGTCGTGTATTTTGGAAATAGCTCAAGGAAGCAAGGCTTTACTCTGGATTGCATGCTGTTAAGAACCAGGTCATTCCACAATTGAGCATCTTTTTTTTTTCTTTTTTTTTTAAATTTAATTTTATTTTACATTCCGGGATACATGTGCAGAACATGCAGGTTTGTTACATAGGTAAACGTGTGCCATGGTGGTTTGCTGCACCTATGAAACCATAGGTATTAAGCCCCGCATGCATTAGCTGTCTATCCTGGTGCTCTCCCTCCCCCGCCCCTCCAACAAGCCCCAGTGTGTGATGTTCCCCTCCCTGTGTCCATGTGTTCTCATTGTTCAGCTCCCACTTGTAAGTGAGAAATGCGGTGTTTGGTTTTCTGTTCCTTGCTGAGGATAATGGCTTCTAGCTCCATCCATCTCCCTACAAAGGACATGATCTCATTCCCTTTTATGGCTGTGTAGTATTCTGTGGTGCATATGTACCACATTTTCTTTATCCAGTCTATCATTCATGAGCATTTGGGTTGATTCCATGTCTTTGCTATTCTGAATAGTGCTGCAGTGAACATACGTGTGCATGTATCTTTATAATAGAATGATTTCTGTTTCTTTGGGAATATATCCAGTAATGGGATGGCTGGGTCAAATGGTATTTCTGGTTCTAGGTCTTTGAGGAATCGCCACACTGTCTTCCACAATGGTTGAACTAATTTACACTCCCACTAACAGTGTAAAAGCATTCTTATTTCTCCACAGCCTCACCAGCATCAATTGTTCTTGACTTTTTAATAATTGCCATCCTGATTGGCCTGAGATGGTATCCACAATTGAGTATCTTGATAATTCTTTTTTTTGAGTCTGAGTCTTGCTGTGTTGCCCAGGCTGGAGTGCAGTGGCACAACTATAGCTCTCTGCAGTCTCAACCTCCTGGGCTCAAGTGATCCTCCTGCCTCAGCTTCTCTAAATGTGTTTCTCCTCCTCTGTGCCCTGTCCCAAAGAGCCACCCATCATTCTTTACCTAAGTTATTCAAATCCCTGACTCCTCCTTCTCCTTCATCACCCCCACTGTCTGTGGCAAAGTCCTGTATATTTCCAGACATCTGTTCCCCATGTTCCACTCCTTTTTTTTTTTTTTTTGAGACAGATTCTCGCTCTTTCACCATGCTGGAGTGCTGTGGCATGATTTTGGCTCACTGCAACCTTTGACTCCCTGGTTCAAGCAATTTTCCTGCCTCAGCCTCCCAAGTAGCTGGGATTACAGGCACGTGTCACCAAGCCCAGCTAATTTTTGTATTTTTAGTAGAGACAGGGTTTCACCATGTTGGTCAGGATGGTCTCGATCTCCTGACCTCATGATCTGACCGCCATGGTCTCCCAAAGTGCTGGGATTACAGGAGTGAGCCACTGTGCCTGACTTCCATTTTTCACAAATGTTACCCTACCTCAGGTCAGCCTCATTTCTTGCCTGAATCATTGAAATTGTTTGTCATTTGTTTTCCCTCCTGACAATTTTGCTAGCTAATATAATACTGAGAGCTTTCTAAGAATAAGGCCCACTCCATGACCTCAAAAAACTTGCCCTTCTCTCTGCTGGGAGGGAAGAACACATGAGCAAATAATTACAATCCTATCCCATGAGAGGCTTACAATGAGAGAGGAGAGAAGCATAGTTACTATGGGAGCAGGGAGGAAGACTAGCCATTCCTACCACCAACCCATCCCTCAAGAACCATGCAGGTGAGGCCAGGCACGGTGGCTCACGCCTGTAATCCCAGCACTTTGGGAGGCCAAGGCAGGCAGAACAAGAGGTCGGCAGTTTGAGACCAGCCTGGCCAACATGGTGAAACCCCATCTCTACTAAAAATACAAAAATAAGGCCAGGTGCGGTGGCTCATGCCTGTAATCCCAGCACTTTGGGAGGCCAAGGCAGGTAGATCACAAGGTCAGGAGATGGAGACCATCCTGGCTTACACAGTGATACCCCATCTCTACTGAAAAAAAAAAAAAAAAAAACTTAGCCGAGAGTGGAGGCACAAGCCTGTAATCCCAGCTACTCAGGAGGCTGAGGTAAGAGAATCATTTGAACCCAGGAGGTGGAGGTTGCAGTGAGCCGAGATTGCGCCACTGCACTCCAGCCGGGGTGACAGAGTGGGACTCCATCTCAGCAACAACAACAAAAGATTAACCAGATATGGTGGCGTCTTCCTGTAGTCCCAGCTATGCGGGAGGCTGAGGCATGAGAATCGCTGGAACCCGGGAGTCGGAGGCTGCAGTGAGCCGAAATCGCACCACTGTACTCCAGCCTGGGGGACAGAGCGAGACTCTGTCTCAAAAAAAAAAAAAAAAGAAAAAAGAAAGAGGCCAGGCACAGTGGCTCATGCCTATAATCCCAGCACTTTGGGAGGCCGAGGCGGGCAGATTATGAGGTCAGGAGATCGAGACCACCCTGGCAAACACGGTGAAACCCCCATCTCTACTAAAAATCCAAAAAAAATTAGCCAGGCGTGGTGGCGGGCGCCTGTAGTCCCTGCTACTCGGGAGGCTGAGGCAGGAGAATGGGGTGAACCTGGGAGGTGGAGGCTTCAGTGAGCCACAGTCGTGCCACTGCACTCCAGCCTGGGGGACAGGGCAAGACTCTGTATCAAAAAAAAAAAAGAAAAAGAAAATTGACTTAGTCTTTCATCATCTTTTTTTATTCTGGTTCAGTCCTTATATTGCAATCATTGGAGTTTGACATTTGTCATCTGTCACCTTGGTCAGCTAATACCCAAAAACTGTGAGTATGTCTTGGTGAACACAAGAAGAAAATTCTTCAACTTTGAGTTCCAGTTATTCTTACAGTTCCTTTTTTTTTTTTTTGAGACAGCGTCTGTTGCTCTGTTGCCCAGGCTGGAGTGCAGTGGCATGATCTCAGCTCACTGCAACCTCCGCCTCCTAGGTTCAAGCAATTCTCCTGCCTCAGCCTCCTGAGTAGCTGGGATTACAGTTGCCTGCCATCATGCTCAGCTCATTTTGTGTTTTTAGTAGAGATGGGGTTTCACCATGTTGGCCAGGATGGTCTCAATCTCTTGACCTTGTGATCTGCTAGCCTCAGCCTCCCAAAGTGTTGGGGTTACTGGCGTAAGCCACCACGCCCAACCCATAGTTCATTCTTTAAAACCTTCTATTTTTGTGTTTTGTAACATATACAACATATTAGTACTTGGTTACATGTAAATAATTTCTAAATAAAAATATACATATTTTGAAGTGTATGTGCTTTTTAAAATTTAATTTAATTTTCAGTTGATGGCCTGCAACAACAAAAAGCTTCAAAGGCCAATAACCTACCTCCTGTGTCAATCAGTTCTCCAGAGAAAGAGAACTGATAGGATTTATTTATCTCTTCTCTGTCTCCTAGGGATAAGTGTTATGAGAGAGAGAGAAAGAGAGTTGAAGAAATTGGCTTATATGATTGTAGGGACTGGTAAGTCCAAAATGTATAAGGGCAGGCTGGAAACTGGTGCAGAATTAGTCTGTCACAGTCTTGAGATAGAGTTTGTTCTTCTCCAGAAAACCTCAGAGATGGAGTTTCACTCTTGTTGTCCAGGCTGGAGTACAATGACACAATCTTAGCTCACTGCAACCTCCGCCTCCCTGGTTCAAGCGATTCTTTTGCCTCAGCCTCCCGAGTAGGTGGGAGTACAGGTACCCGCCACCACGCCCAGCTAATTTTTATATTTTTAGTAGAGATGGTGTTGTGCCATGTTGACCAGGTTGGTCTTGAACTCCTGACCTCAGGTGATCTGCCTGCTTTGGCTTCCCAAAGTGCTGGGATTATAGGTGTGAGCCAGTGTGCCTGGCCTTCAGTTTTACTCTGCAGGCCTTCAACTGAAAGAAGAATCCGTAGGTGGGAAGAGGAATCCACCCATATCACAGACTTTACTTAAGTCCACTTCACTTAAGTCTACTTTAAAGTCTATGGATTGTTCAGCTGTGGTGGCTCACACCTGTAATCCCAGCACTTTGGGAGACCAAGGCAGGTGGATCACCTGAGGCCAGGAGTTCGAGACCAGCCTGACCAACATGTTGAGACCCTGCCTCTACTACAAATGTAATAATTAGCCAGACACTGTGGCATATGCCTGTATTCCCAACTACTCGGGAGGCTGAGGCAGGAGAATCGCTTGAACCTGGGAGGCGGAGGTTGCAGTGAGCTGAGATCATGCCACTGCACTCCAGCCTAGGTGACAGAGCAAGACTCCATCTCAAAAATAAAAATAAAAAGTAGTCAACAGATCGTAGCTGTTAATCACATCCACAAGACACCTTCACAAAAACACCTAGATTAGTGTTTGATTCCATAAGTGGGTTCCACAGCCTAACCAGGTTGACACATAAAACTCACCACCACCCTACCCTGTTGCCAGGTTCCCTAAATTGGTATCCCAACACTAGTCTCCCCCGGTTCTGAGCGCCTTCCATGTCATTTCCAGGCTCAGCTTACTAAAGGAAATCTCTGGCCAGGTCTCTCGTCTGCTTAACTTCCACCACCCCCAGATGAAGACCAAGTCTTTAGACTGACATCTGCTGCTCTTTAGACTGTGGTCCTAGCTCCCCCTACCCCTTTCCCCTGGCTTTCTGTCAACATAAACATCGCATTCATGCTCACTCTTCCTCCCTGCAGCTCTCCACCCTATCACACCCCCACACCTGGGCTTTTCTGTAACTGCCCTGTATTAGGCCATTCTCGCTTTGCTATAAAGAAATACCTGAGACTGGGTAATTTATAAAGAAGAGAGGTTTAATTGAGTCCTGGTTCTGCAGGAGGTATAGGAATCACGGCAGGATCTGCTTTTGGGAAGATCTGAGGGAACTTTCAATAATGGCGGGAAGCAAAGGGAATGCAGTCACTTCACATGGCTGGAGAAGGAGCAAGAGCGGAGAGGAGGGTGGGGGCGGTGCTACACACTTTTAAACCACCAGATTTTGACATAACTCACTATCATGAGACCAGCACCAAGTGAATAGTGTTAAACCGTTCATGAGAAATCCACCCCCATGACTCAATCACCTCCCACCATGCTCCACATCCAACATGGGGAATTACAATTGAACATGAGATTTGGGTGGGAACACACATCCAAACCACATTACGGCCCATAAAAACATGCCATTCCCATCAGTTGGTACATCTTCTGGCTTTGCCCATCAAATTCCTACACTCTTCAATCAATATGTCCACTCTCCAACCTTATCTTACTCTGAAATGTGCTTCCACTATATTTCTGGGGCTCAGTTAATGTATTACTTCCCCTGGCATAAGCTGGAAATTGCAAATGCAAATTAAATAGACCACAGAGTGTGGGAAGATATTCCCAATGCCTAAAACAGTCAAGGGAATAATTTCTAGAATATACAAAGAAATCCTCCAAACCAACAACAAAAAAAAGGACAGGAAAAAAAAAATAGAAAAATAGGCCAAAGATATTTCAAGGCAATTCACAGAAGAAGGAGCTCTGGTAGGCAAAAAAGACTATAGATAAATACATAAATGAAAAGTAGAACAGCATTGAGATGCTGACTTATAATGACCCAGTTGGCAAAAATTAGAAAGACAGATAATACCAAATATTGTACAGCAGGTGGCTGACTTCATGTCTTTCTCTGTCTTTACCTATCACTCTATTGATTTTTGGAGTCATCGAATTCTTTAGCTCAGCTTTGTCTCTAAAACTTATACATGCAAATCCAACCCATTTTAGACATCTGTGCTTCAAAGATCCATTGGTTTGTTAAATACAACATGTCCCAAACTGAACCTGCGCTATGCTTCTCTAAACGTGTTTCTCCTCCTCTGTGCTCTGTCCCAAAGAGCCACCCATCATTCTTTACCTGAGTCATTCAAATCCCTGACTCCTCCTTCTCCTTCACCCCACCATCCGTGACAAAGTTCTATATATCTTCCAGCTAAAGTGTAGCAGACATTTGTTGCCCACGTTCCTTTTTTTTTTTTTTGAAACAGAGTCTTGCTAGTGCTGGGCGTGATTTCGGCTCACTGCAACCTTCGACTCCCTGGTTCAAGCAATTCTCCTGCCTCAGCCTCCCAAGTAGCTGGGATTACAGGCACGTGCCACCAAGCCCAGCTAATTTTTGTATTTTTAATAGAGACAAGGATTCACCATGTTGGCCAGGATGGTCTCGATCTCCTGACCTCATGATCCTCCCACCATGGCCACTGCGCCTGCCCTCCATGTTTTACAAATGATACCCTGGCTCAGGCCAGCCTCATTTCTTGCCAGAATTACTGAAATTATTTGTCATTTGTTTTCCCTCCTGACAGTCTTGCTAGCTAATATAATACTGAGAGATTTCTAAGAGTAAGGCCCACTCCATGACCTCAAAAAACTTGCCCTTCTCTCTGGTGGGAGGGAAGGACACGTGAGCCAATAATTACAATCCTATTCCATGACAGGCTTGCAATGAGAGAGGGGAGAAGCGTAGTTACTATGGGAGAAAGGAGGAAGACTAGCCATTCCTACCACCAACCCATCCCTCAAAAACCATGCAGGTGAGGCTAGGCACAGTGGCTCATGCCTGTAATCCCAGCACTTTGGGAGGCCGAGGTAGGTGGTTCACGAGGTCAGGTGTTTAGGACCAGCCTGGCCAACATGGTGAAACCCTGTCTCTACTAAAAATACAAAAAATTAGCCAGGTGTGTTGGCGCACACCTGTAGTCCCAGCTACCCAGGAGGCTGAGGCAGAAGAAATGCTTGAACCTGGGAGGAGGAGGTTGCAGTGAGCCAAAATTGTGCCACTGTACTCCACCCTGGGTGACAGAATTAGACTCCATCTCAAAAACTAAACAAAGAAACAAAACCATACAGGTATCTTCCTAAAATGCGGTTCTGACCAAATGCCCCAGTCTTAAAACTGTCCAAAGGCTGCTTTTAGGATGAAGCCCTTAACACAATGTAAGCCATGCATGAGCCATCTTTGCCTACTTGTATAACTCTTACAAATTCTTGGGCAATGATAAATGACTCAATACTCCACACACACACAAATCATCCTTTCTATTCCCCTTTGATGGATGAACCTTTAGGACTTGCTTTAAATTGAATGTTAATTTGGTTGGTGAAAAAAAAAAACAAGTTCCATGCCAGGCGCAGTGGCTTATGCCTGTAATCCCAGCACTTTGGGAGGCCGAGGCGGGTGGATCACGAGGTCAGGAGATCGAGACCATCCTGGCTAACACGGTGAAACCCCGTCTCTACTAAAAATACACAAAAATTAGCCGGGCATGGTGGCAGGTTCCTGTAATCCCACCTACTAGGGAGGCTGAGGCAGGAGAAAGGCGTGAACCCAGGAGGCAGAGCTTGCAGTGAGCCAAGATCGTGCCACTGCACTCCAGCCTGGGCGACAGAGCCAGACTCCGTCTCAAAAAAAGAAAAAAAACAAGTTCCAGTTCGGAAGAAGTTGCATTTAAAATATTCACAGTTGACTGCTGTCACGTCCTTGATCAAGGAGGTAAGTAATAATGCAACAGACATTACTGTCATTAAATGCCAGCAGTGTGCAATGCAGTATGCTAAATGTTGTGGGGGAGGCAAAGAGGATGTAGCCAGACTCAACCATTTGCTCTCTCCTGTTCTCCCCAGCTCCACATCAACAAGCTGTCTCTAGTCAGACTTGAAGCTCTCTGTCCTTCCATCCCTCCACACTGAACTCCTGCCTCTCCCACGCAGCAGGCATCCTTCCTATTCTATGTTATTGCTGCTCATGTACACAGCCAATCCCTGCCCACATTCAGAGTCTGATCTCCTTTATTGTAGGGGTGCTCTCTGATTAAACTTTGTATGGTGTTGGCACAGTCTACTATTGAATAAATTCACTGAATTAATGATTATTGGGAAATAATTCTTTTTTTTTTTTGAGACGTTGTCTTGCTCTGTTGCCCAGGCTGGAGTGCAATGGTGCAATTTCAGCTCACCACAACCTCTCCCGGGTTCAAGCGATTCTGCTGCCTCAGCCTCCCGAATAGCTGGTATTCCAGGCGCCCACCACCATTCCAGGCTAATTTTTGTATTTTCAGTAGAGACGAGGTTTCACCCTATTGGCCAAGCTCGTCTTGAACTCCTGACCTCAAGTGATCCACCTGCCTCAGCCTCCCAAAGTGCTGGGATTACAGGCATGAGCCACTATGCCCGACCAATAATTTTTGTTTTCGAGGAGCTCACAATTGTCTACTGACTATGATATTAAGAGCAAATTTTCCAGCAAAGATGTCAGAGCCTTCTGGAACTAGGCACTGCCTTACCTGGTCAGCTGGCCTGACTCATTCATTCATTTAAACAATGTTCGTTGAGATGAATATTAAAAACACATATTGAGAACCTACCCCATTCTAGGTCTAGCTCTAAGATGCTCAGGATAAAATAATAAGAAAAAGGTTGGATGTGGCCCTTGCCCAACTAGCATGTATAGGAGAAGGATGAAACCAACCCTAAATAAATGAACAATAATTACAAATTGCGAAAACTCTATGAGATAAACAAATGGTGTTTTAAGAGAGAGCTTAGTGGGAGGTGCTCAGCTATTCCCCTGGCTGAAATATTCATTGAACTGTCTCTGACAATCTGAACCCCAGATCTCTTTAAACCCATAGCTCACTTCTGGGAAGTCTTCCCTGATTACTGCAAGCCCTGCCTGAGTCCTAAAACATTTATTATGTGTTCACCAAATATGTATAACTCTTCCAGCCAGGAAAGCTGCATGGAGCCTGTGACACATTTTTATCTGGTACATGAGCTACATAGGTGACGTCACTGTGGCCACCAGGCCTCTTTCAGTCATCCATCATGCAGGCCCTTCCACGTGTATGGAACCAGGCTCATGGGCAAAACAGTGCAATTTCTGGGATCTTTATGCATACTCATTTAGCGATGGAGAGAAAACTCACATACAACGCAGCCACCCCAAAGGCACAATCACAGTAAGTTGATTGCAAAGTTCTATATCCATCGCTCTAACTTATCCTTTCTTGACTCTGGCTTGACTCATCCTCCTTGGAGGTAGCCATAAATAATCTTTCTTCCCTTTCCTGCCATCTCTACCTCATGCTGAAGAGTTTACTCATGGTTCACTCATTTGTAATAGTTCAGTCATTTTTGTTGATGTTTGGGATGGATCGCTCAGTTCCCAAAAGCCTAACAGACTCTCCACCTGGAATTATACCTCTTGGGTGGGTCTCTTTGGCAAAGCAATGGGCAGTTTTATATGAAGACCATTACACTAGGCAATCATGAATAAACAGTTGAGAGGTGAGGGTGGAGGGGTCTGGAGGACACTAGTGTTTGAGATATTATAGATCACAGTTTATTGCTAATTTTAAGCATTCCTGTAAGATAAAATGATCATTCCTATTTTTAAAAGATGAGGAAAATTCAGACACAGGAAGGTAAAAGAAGTTGGCTAAAAGCTAACTCTTGTAGGACAGAGTCATATGTTTAAGCAAGTGATTTTGAAAGTGTAGGAGGCAGGGTAAAGTGGAGGTTTGCATCGAGCTATGGTTCTCTAATGCGAGTGTGCATCAGAATCATGGGAAAGGCTCCTTAAAGCGCAGGTTGCTGAGTCCTGGCCCCAGAGTTTCTGGTTAAGTGGGTCCATGATGGAGCCAAGTAATTTGCATTTCTAACAAATGTTAAGGTACAAAAAGCTTACTATAATAATAACAACAACAAGTGGTATTTCTCCAGCCTCTATTACAGTGATACTGGCCTAATATGTGCCCAGATGATGCTATTGCTTCTGGTCCAGGGACCACAATTTGAGAAGCACTGTCATAAAATATGGTGTGAGCCCGGAGGAGAGATAAATGACCAATGCTTCAGGGCAGCCAAGGGATGGCTTCATAGGGAAAGTGGCATCTGGGTTGGGCATTGAAGATCACATAGGAATTCTCCAACTCACTTTCCCATCTGCCGTTTGTTGGTCATAGAGGAAAGGACTGAACACATGCTATGTTTGGACCCACAGGTACAAGTCAAGTTCAAATGTGGTGAATGTTCAGTGAGTGTGTATAAATACTGGAAGCTCAGCAGAGCTTGTACTGACAGGGAAGAGGCTGGCAGGTGAGCCTGGCGCCAGATGGAAAGCCATGCGAAAGAGTTCAAATTTCATCCTTTGGGTACCAGGCTTTTAGTCAGAAGAGTAATGCAATTCTCTTTGCTTAATTGGATTCTAATTGTTCATTCATTAAAAATAAGATGGTATTAATCACTCACTACACCAAGGAATGCTAAGGTATAAAAAGCTCACTATACAAATAATACCAATAACAGTAAGTGGTATTTCTCTGGCTCTCACCACAGTGATACTAGCCTTGCATGTATGATATGATTTACTCCCTACAGCAATCCTTTGTAGCAGATGCTACTGTTATCCCATTTTAGAGATGAGGAAACTGAGGTTTAGGGAGGCAAGGGCACAGTGCTTGAAAGTAGCTGAATAGCAGTCAGACACGGTGGCTCACACCTGTAATCCCAGCACTTCAAGAGGCCGAGAAGAGAGGATCACTTGAGGCCAGGAGTTCCAGACCAGCCTGGCAAACATCTCTATAAAAAATAAATATTTACAAAATTAGCTGGGCCTGGTGTCACGCGCCTATGTACCAGCTGCTCAGAGGCTGAGGCAGGAGGATTGCTTGAGCCCAGGAGTTTGAGGCTGCAGTGAGCTATGATCACGCCACTGCACACACTTCAGCCTGGGCAACACAGTGAGACCCTGTCTCCAAAAATGAAGAAAGTAGCTTATAGCAATTTTGGGTTAAGTTTAAAGGGTCATTTTTGCATCGTAAACTTTGCTTTCCTTTATGACATCCTTGAGTTCAAGGACTGTATCTCTACCTTCCCTTTCACCCAAACTTATTGCCTCTAATATGAAACCACCCCTGCTGTGCTTGGTAAAAGTAGCCTAGGCTCTCCCAGCAATGCCCTTTCCCTTGCAGGTATCCTGACCTCTACACAAAGGCATGAGGCAAACAGGAGCTACTGCTTGTTACTGGAGGATCTGTGGTCTTCATAGTGCAGGAATATCATCCCGAGGGGACAGTAGGATCTATCACTGTCAAACCCAAGGCCCTATTTTTTTTTTTTTTAAATTCTTGCAAACTCAGGACTTTTCAGATCTTTAGGGCTGATCAGAGATAGGGCACTACAATAGACAGCTTAAATTGTAGCAAGTGGGGAGAAGAGGCAAAGAGAGGTACCACACATAAAATAAAATACACTGACTTTTTGGGAAGAAAACACATAATTCTTGGTACGCCCAGCACAACAAAAGTTCTTAGAGAACAGAGAAGATCTTTGTCAGAAATTGTGTCTCATTTAGCAACATTGTTTCACTTCTGTTCCTTTCAGAATGAAATTGATTCATGTTGCTTTTGTTTCAGGTTGCCTTTTATTTTTTACCTTCCTGGGTAATTTATCTTCCATTAGCAGGCAAGCACTTTCTCCTTTCACCTGTCTTCACAAACCAGGACTTTCTTCTGCAACGTGTTTATGCTCAGCTCTCACAGTCCAATTTAATTATATCTATCTATCTATCTATCTATCTATCTATCTATCTATCTATATATCATTTTGCCAAGTGGTGATTCAGATAACATGGACAATATTGATGTGAAATGGGTTAAAAATATTTTAATGATTCCCTTCCTTGGAAGTGTTGTGTTTGTGTGTGCATTGCATTACAAAAAACACCATCATTTATTCACTCAGGAAGTATTTTTGCATTTTTTTCTAACTTCATTGTGCTGCTGAGGACATGAAGTATTTACTAGGAAGCAGTTCACTGGGCATAGCTCTAAATGAAAGGCAACACAAAAAGTAGTTAATTACGGTGCAAATGTTGAAGAGCAAAACTGCATGATAAGAGATACCCCAAGGGCAACTTTAGAGGCTCTGTTCACCGCATTGGGAGAAAGAAGGAGAGGATTCATGATGGAAATTCATATTCATTTTGACTTTTATCAGACAAAAGACAGAGACTGAAGTAACACGAATATCTTCTTGGAGGCCCTGTGTCTGCCAGATAATAACTTCATTTCATTGTCTGTGTGGCGCTTCAAGCAGCCATAGTAGCGAGTTGCAGTGGCTCATACCAGTAATCCCAGCACTTTGGGAGGCCAAGTTGGGAGGATCACATGACGCTAGCAGTTTGAGACCAGCCTGGCCAACATAGCAAAACCCATCTCTACAAAAGATTAAAAAAAAAATTAGCCAGGTGTGGTGGTGCATGCCTGTAGCCCCAGCTACTCAGGAGGCTAAGGCAGGAGGATCCCTGGAGCCCCAAAGTTTCAGGCTGTGGTAAGCCATGATCACACCATTATGCTTCAGCCTGTGTGACAGAATAAAACCCTGTCTCAAAAAAAAAAAAAAAAAAAAAAAAAGCAGACTGATTAAGGGACCTAAGTTTACAGCAATTGAGCACCTAAATGTACAACAATTGAGCAGCTTTCAGAAAGCTGTATAGCTCAAGGACCGGTCCAGTGGCTCAGGCATGTAATCCCAGTACTTTAGGAGGCCAAGTCAGGCAGATCACCTGAGGTCAGGAGTTCGAGACCAGCCTGGCCAACATTGTGAAACCTTGTCTCCACTAAAAATACAAAAATTAGCTGGGCATTGTGGTGGGCACCTGTAACCCTAGCTACTTGGAAGGTGGAGGCAGGAGAATCACTTGAACCCAGGAGGCGGAAGTTGCAGTGAGTCGAGATCGTGCCATTGCACTTCAGCCTAGGTGACAGAATGAGACTCCATCTCAAAAAAAAAAAAAAAAAAAAAAGAAAAAAGAAAAAAGAGAGTCCTTTCAGCATTGAATGCTTTTGGTTCTAAGTCGTTTGACCACATATACAAGGGTTTATTTCTGGACTTGATTCTATTCCATTGGTCTGTGTGTCTGTTTTTAAGCCCTATCAGTTCATTTTCAGCACTAGAAGGTTAGTTCCATGAGGGCAGGGACTTGCCTGGCTTTCCACAGCCCCGCCCCTGGCACAGAGGGGCTCACTGAATTTCCAGTAGCTGACTAGCTTTGATAGTTTCTAGCTTTCCCTTGCACAGCCCAGATGGACTTCCCTGCATGCCTCCAGCTTGTCCTGTGTTGGGCATACCACCTCCCCTGGGCAGTCTGCCATGCTCTTTTTCCTTAGACTTCAGAGGGGTCCTGCCTTCCCTCTCTCCAAACTCAGCTCAGGGTCTGCTGGATTATTTGACCTAGCCCCGTCCTCCTTCTGTTCATAAGTGGTGCTTGTGCATCCGGCATTTGCCATTTGCTCACCCTTCTTCCAGGCATCCTTGCACCTATGTTCCTCAGACCTGTGTCCACCAGACTCTCATGGACCCCCACCTGCTTTCTGGGATTTTCCTACTTCACTTGAGTCCTGGCATCTTGAGTCCTGGCATATGGAAAGCTTAGCCTCAGGCTCTGTTCCAGCCTTGTTTAAGTCACATCAAAAGGCGATCCTGTTTTTTTGTTTTTGATTTTGTTTCCAGTCTCATAAATAAGGCCTCTGTAATGGCAGGGAGGAAATCCAGAGGGCAGGAACACAGCATTACATCATCACATTACGTATAGGGATGCATTTTCAAGGCCAGCAGACTCAATTAGCTTGTTGGTAATAGCAGTTCCAGCACCAGGACGCATACAGCAGAGTTCATCATGCTGAAGGACACAAAAAACAGATAACAGTGTGGTCCACCATGCAGACCTGCCAGCAAACTAGCCCAGAGAGACAGTTCCAAATGTGATTTCCTTTCAATAATCTTGGGCTGCTGTAATCTTGAGAAATAGAATGCTCTTTGTTAGCTTCATCCTCGTTATTTCTTTCCTCACACATCTTTGAGCAACTTTTCTTTTCTTCTGCAAATTTCCAGCTATTGCACTGGACCCTTGTTGACTCCAATAGAGATGGCCCCATGTCCCAGAAGCCAAAGAGGAGACCTGGAGCCAGTGAAGGTGACATAATGTCATTGGCAGGAGGCAGACAAATTCCTAGGCAGCCAGAGGCAGGTCCCTGCTGAAATCCGACCTTCAAGCCAAAGACAGCTCGATGCCTGAAAACCTAGCTACTACAGCCCAGGACTGGAGTGAGAACTTCCTCGATATCTTTTTAGCCAATCAAATGATGCTTTTTCCAGGCCCACCCATGGATCAATCAGCATGCACTCCCCCATTCTGAGCCCATAAAAACCCCAGACTCAGCCCCACAATGGGACTACCTGTCTTGGGGAAGGGGCTACTCACTTCGGGTTCCCCTCTCATGTTGAGAGCTGTTATGTTGCTCAGTATAACTCTTCTCCACCTTGCTTACTCTCTGGTTGTCCACATAACCTTATTCTTGGTCACGGGACAAGAACCCACAGCCTGCTAAATGACAAGAGTGAAAAGGGCTGTAACAAGTTCCTGGCTGGCTCGCCAAGAAGCAGGTGGTGACACGCTTTCATTTGCTGGACTACAATGGAAGAGCGGTAAACCTTCTGGGGGCCCAGGTCTTGGGATTTCCTGATCCAGAGCTGTGACAAGCTGTAACATGCACTTAGGCCTCTGTGGTTGCTGGTGTCTCTGAATTTTCGGGCACCAACATGTTCCCCTCATCCAGATGCCAGTGCCCAAGGTGGAAACCACTTGAGGCACATCTGGTCCAGCCACAGCCTTGTACAGAGCTTGTGCCTGTGCTGGTGCCTGGAGCTGCCCACCTCACCTTAGCAGCCAGTGCACTTGGCTGTGCACCATGGCTGTGCCTCATGCTTGCTCACTCACACACCCCTCGCCACTCTGCACCTGGCTCGCTCACAGTGGGTGTGGGATCTGGGCCGGTATCGAGAGCCGAGCACAGCCAGCTCAGCACAGCCTGCCGAGCTGAGTGGGCAGAGCCAACAAAGCAGTCATGAGCAAAACTCGGGCAGAGGTGCTGCCAGCCACAGAGGTTTCCAGCTGGTGAAGCAGCACCCAAAGAATCCTGTGTCAATAGGATTTATTGAGGACTTATAAATGGGGCAGTCCAGGAGTGGCAGGCTGGACAGGAGACTCCCTACCTTTTTAAAAAATGCACACCAGTTATAACATTTTTTCACTTAGCAACCCCCACCTAGCAACCTCCATGTAACCCAAAACAAAGGGCAGCCCCTGTAGAGCCTGCATTTCAAGGGGATGGGACAGGGCTTCTGATGTCCTTCACAGATAAGGAGTGGATCTTCAGGTTGGCCACTTCTGGATTCCTTAGCTTGAAACTTTGAACACACATTTCCTTAGACCATGGTGTTATTTTCAGGGTTAAGTTGCTTAAGTTATTGCTCTCAAATGTGTCTTCCATACACTAGCATTGAGACCTAGAGAGGTTTGAACATTTATCTACATACATTTAGCAAGTGGCCTCATCTCAGTCACTGTTTAGTCATTGTTCAGTGTATCAGATCATCAGCTGAGCTAATGTTTTGGGTAAATTAGAGCAGGCAGAAAATCCTCATTCAGAATCAATGGGGAAGAAGGACAGTCAGGATTACTAAGAAGTCAAAATAACATGCTATTTTAACCACAGTGTCCTGAGAGCAGAGAATGTTTTCGTTCAACAGTTCTTAGTTTTTATTTATTTATTTATTTTTTGAGACAGAGTCTAGCTCTGTCACACAGGCTGGAGTGCAATGGTGCGATCTTGGCTCGCTGCAACCTCCACCTCCCGAGTTCAAGTGATTCTCCTGCCTCAGCCTCCCAAGTACCTGGGATTACAGGCACATGCCACCAGGCCCGGCTAATTTTTGTATTTTTAGTAGAGACGGGGTTTCACCATGTTGGTCAGGCTGGTCTCGAACTCCTGACCTTGTGATCCGCCCGCCTCGGCCTCCCAAAGTGCTGGGATTACAGGCATGAGCCACTGTGCCCGGTCAGTTCAACAGTTCTTAGAATTTAACTTGTCCAACCTTGTAATTTTACAGATGAGAAAACCAAGAGCCATAGAAAGTTAAATTATGTCTGCCAGGTGGCCATGGCTCGTTAGCATACGTGCAGAATGACTATAAATAAGCCACAGTCCACTTACAGAAAAGCTGGTCTTGCAGAGTCTCTTCAGAGCATGCTTTATCGCCCAGAGATGGGGCGGATTTCAAAGCAGCACATAGTGGGCCTTCAGGTGCTGTCAATGTTATGTTGATAGGGTATTTGCTTTTGTCTGTAAACTAAAAAGCCCTGCAGAATCTCAGTTAGCTTTCTATTTTCAATAAGGAGTTCCTTGTTCATAGTGCTAAGAGAAGTGATAGTTACGCTGCTAAACATGAAACTGTCAAATTAGAGGCATTCAAATTATTTTGCAGGAAGGTATGTGAACCTGAAAATGTGAGACTTTCTCAGTTAATTGAGAAAGTTGATTTTGCCAGGGTTGAGGGTGCGCACTGTGACACAGCCTCAGGAGGTCCTGATGACATGTGCCCAAGGTAGTCGGGGCACAGCTTGGTTTTATACATTTTAGGGAGACATGAGACATCAGTCAATATGTGTAAGATGTACATTGGTTCAGTCCAGAAAGGTGGGACAACCGGAGGCAAAGGCCAGGCAACTCGAGGTGGGGAGAGGCTTTCGGGTCATAGTTAGGTAAGAGACAAACGGTTGGATTTTTTTGAGTCTCTGATGAGCCTCTTCAAATGAGGCAATCAGATATGCATCTATCTCAGTGAGCAGAGGGGTGACTTTGAATAGAATAGGAGGCAGGTTTGCCTTAAGCAGTTCCCAGCTTGACTTTTCCCTTTAGCTTAGTGATTTGGGGCCCCCAGATTTATTTTCCTCTCACAGTTACATCATACTTCTCTCAAAGCAACCTCTGTTTCCCAGTCCTCTTTAGCCCTAGATGCATTTTTCGTCTCCTCCCTGTTTTGGAACAAGAAGAGGAATCCTGTGTACAGAGGCCCTTATATCTTGGATACCAACAATCCCTGCTTCTATGCAGAACGCACTTAAAAAGCATGTGGATTCTGGCAAGTGTTCTAAATGGCTCATTAATCATGCACTTTCTTAAGAAGGATTCTAAAGAGTTCAAATTTGCTGGGGAGCATTCTCCGTCTCCCCTCAGGTGGACTAGCAAGTACAGAGTCTTCAGTTCTTTCATCTATTTATAGCTCAGAGAAGCCACCCGGATAGGGATGATGGGGATGTGTGATTCCTAAGGAGAAATCACTCAAATTCATGAAGATTCTCCCTCTGCCTTTATAATGTAGGCACATCGTTAAATGCACTTTGTTGAAGCTATGCTAAAGTGTTGGACATTTCACTGGATAAACAAAACAATAAAAACAGTCAAGATGGTTTTCTAGTTATGAGACTCTGAATACTCTACTTGAATTTAGCAGGGTTTAGGTATATGTGGATGTTGTTGCTTCCTTCCTCCTCCCTCACTTCCTTCCTCATTTTCTCTGTCTGTATCTTTGTAATGAGGCCATGCATGTTACTGGGAAATATAGTAGATTTGGAGGCAGGCTTGGGTTCCCATCCAAGGTCCATCACTCACAATTGAGTGACCCCCACACACATTATGTGACTGTTCTGGCTCTTAGTAATTGAAGGATAACAATAAAGTAGAGAAAAATTGTATAAGATTATATATAAATGGATAAGATTATATATAAATTGTATAAGATTATATATAAATGGATAGATGGATGATGAATGGATGGATCGATGGATAAATGGATGTATAACTAGATGGATGGATGAATAGATGGATGAATGGATAAATAGATGGATGGATGGATAAATGGATGGATGAATGGATGGATAGATGAATGAATGAATGAATAGATAGATGGATGAATGGATAGATAGCTAGATGGATAGTTGGATGGATGGATGGATAGGTAGATAGATGATAGATGAATAGAGTCCACAGGACAGTGTATAATAGATCACAGACTTTTTTCATTCTTTTTTTGTTTTTTTCTTTTTTAGTGATGAAGTCTCACTCTGTCACCCAAGCTGGAGTGCACTGGTGTGATCATAGTCACCCAAGCTGGAGTGCACTGGTGTGATCATAGCTCATTGCAGCCTGGAACTCTTGGGCTCAAGCAGGTATTTGTCATCATACTTAGATTTTTTTAAAAAATTCTGTAGAGATAGGGTCTTGCTATGCTGCCCAGGCTGGTCTCAAACTTCTGGCCTCCAACGATCCTCTTACTTTGGTCTCTCAAAGTGCTAGGATTACAGACATGAGCTACTATTCTTTATTCAATAAAAATCTTTTTCATCGAGCACATTCTTTGGCCTTCCCACTTGTACATGCTAGGGATATAATACTGAATAAAACTGGCAAACCCCTGCAGTTGTAGAACTGATATTCTAGTGAAGGAGCCAAATATATAGAATGCAACACCTGCCATAGAAGGAAATAAGGCAGGGAAGAAGGGCAAGAAGTGTGGCTGGGGAAGAGGTGTTTCAGATTGTAAATGGATCATCAGGGAAGAACCTGATGGCAGAGGATGGCGTTTGAATACAGACCTTGAGTGGTGCTGGAGGCTGCAGCAGATGTCCAGGGAAGAAGTATCACTATTGAAGTAGGCCCTGCCAGAGGCCTAGTACAATACACAGTGATAATTTATGTGTAACGAGAAGCCGTTCTGCCTTCTTGTGAATGGGATGAAGTTACAAAGCAGTCACAGTTCTTTTTACCAATCCTTTTCCTATTTTTCTTCCTCAGATGTTGGAACACAGGGAATGAGTTGACCAGTGACCCAGCTGCTGCACTCAGAAATCTACCAACCACCATGTTTCCATGGAGGCCAAGCTTTCCCCACTGCTCCCAGGGAGTGATTGAGCGTGGCAGGATTCTCAGGCAAGCCCACTCCTGGGAAATGCACCACTCCTGTCACGGGCGCCCCATCAGCTTTGCAGAAACTTTTGCAGAACCTTGTTCAAAGTCTTTCCCTTCTCCACTGGTGCTAGACTTGCACTGAGGTCTGATGACTGTCCTGGACTTTGCTGGCTCCCTTCCCATTTTGTGTTGCAGAATTTTCCCTAATAAATCACTTGCACTCTTATTAGAGTTTTCTTTAATAAATCCAGACTTGGCATCTGCTTGGAATACCAGGACTGACACAGGCACCATTGAGGAACTTTAGGTGTCCAGCTAACAGCCAGCACTAACTGTTGGACTTTTGAGTGAGGCCAGCTTGGACCTTCTTGTGCAATTGATAACCCCATAAATTACAGCCATGTAAGATATTGAAGCCCTTGTGAACTATTGGTAGGAATGTAACATGGTACAGCCATTATGGAAAACAGTGTGGTGGTTCCTCGAAACATTAAAAATACAATTGGCCAGGCATGGTGGCTCATGCCTGTAATCCCAGCATTTTGAGAGGCCAAGGAGGGTGGATCACCTGAGGTCAGGAGTTCAAGACCAGCCTGGCAAACATGGTGAAACCCTGTCTCTACGCAAAATAGAAAAATTAGCTGGGTGTGGTGATGGATGCCTGTAATTACAGCTACTCGGGGGGGCTGGGGCAGGAGAATTGCTTGAACCCGGGAGATGGAGGTTGCAGTGAGCTGAGCTGAGATCATGCCACTGCACTCCAGCCTGGGCCACAGAGAGAGACTCCATCTCAAATTTAAAAAAAATTACCATATGATGCAGCAATTCTACTTCTGGTTATATACCCAAAAGAATTGAAAGCAGGGACTCAGAGATCCTTGTGCAGCCACGTTCAGAGCAGAATTATTTACAATGGCTAATACATGGAAACAACCCAAGTGTCCATTGCACATGAATTAATAAACACAATATTGTATAGACATACAATGAAATATCATTCAGCTTTAAAAATAAGGAAAATTCTGACACATGCTATATAACCTGGATGAAACTTAAGGAGAACATGCCAAGTGAAATAAGCCAGTCCTAAAAAGGCAAATACTGTATAATTCCATTTATATGAGGTACTTAGAGTAGTCACAATCATATAGACAGAAAGTTGATGGGTAGTTTCCAGGGACAGGGGAGACAGGAAAATGGGGAATTATTGTTTAATGTATATAAAATTTAAGTTTCTAAAGATGAAAAGAATTATGGAAGTGGGCGGTGATAAAGGTTGTACATTATAAGTGTATTTAATAGTACCAAAATGTACACTTAAGAACTGGTGAGTTAGTCTGTTTTGCCATGCTGTAAAGGAATACCTGAGGCTGGTAACTTATAAAGAAAAGAGGCTCACACCTGTAATCCCAGTGCTTTGGGAGGCTGAGGCTGGAGGATTGCTTGAGCTCATGAGTTCGAGACCAGCCTGGGCAACATGGTGAAACCCTGTCTCTATAAAAAATACAAAAATTAGCCAGGTGTGGTGGTGCACGCCTGTAGTCCCAGCTACTTGGGAGGCTGAGGTGGGAGGATGGCTTGAACCTGGGAGTTTGAAGCTGCAGTGAGCTATGATCATACCACTGCAGCACTCTACCCTGGGTGATAGAGCCAGGACTTGTCTCCAAAAAAAAAAAAAAAAAAAAAAAAGAGGTTTATTTGGCTCACAATTCTGCAGCCTGTACATTCATGACACTAGCATCTGCTAGGCTTCTGGTGAGGCCTCAGGAAACTTACTTGTGGTAGAAGGTGAAACGAGAACAGGCAGGCACATCACATGGAGAGAGAGGGAGAGAGAGGAGAGGAGAGAGACAGAGAGAGAGAGAGAGAGAAGGAGGTGCCAGCTCCTTGAAACACCTAGCTGTTGTGTGAACTAACAGAATGAGAACATTCTCATCATCATGGGGAGGGCACCAGGCCATTTACAAGGGATCCACCCCTATGACCCAATCACCTCATGCCAGACCTCACCTCCAACAATGGGGATCACATTTCACCATGAGATTTGGAGGAGACATATATCCAAACCGTATCAGATGGTAAATTTTATGTTGTATTTTAGCACAATTTAAAAAAAAGAAAAAAAATATAGCCAGATGAAAGAGCCCAGGAAAAATCAGCAAAGTAAACTTGCACTGAATGCACAGAATTGTAATTGGTTTAAAGCACTAATGTTTGGGTGGCTTGTTACGTAGCAAAGGCTAGGGACACAACACCAGAGGAAGACTTAGAGGAACCAGGAACAAAGGAATAAACTAGCAGCTGAGGCAGGAGATTCCTTGAACCCAGGAGGCAGAAGTTGCAGTGAACTGAGAGGGCACTCTAGTCTGGGAGACAGAGGGACACTCAGTCAAAAAAAAAAAAAGAACTCATGGTTCTGCAGGCTGGCTCAGGTATAAAAGGAAAATATGACCAACCCAGCACATGCTGAGGATCCCTGCCTGGGTCCTGAACTGAGCAAGCATTCCGGGGCCAAACTGTCTTTCCACAACCTACTCCTGTCAACCTGATTGTTTAGTAGAGTGTCATCCTATGCCTGCGTTCACACTTTGATTTAGGCCTCAGTATGTCCCACCACTGGATTCTGTTCCTGCCTCTAACTGGGCCCTTTAATGTCTACCCATTCCTGCCTTACCAATGTATATTCAGACTTGGGCTTTTTAATTAAATATTTGGCTGGGCACAGTGGCTCACACTTGTAATCACAACACTTTGGGAGACTGAGGCAGGAGGATTGCCTGAGGCCAGGAGTTTGAGACCAGCTGGGGCAACATAGTAAGATCCCCAGGTCTACAAAAAATAAAAATACTAGCTGGGTGTGGTGGTGCATGCCTGTATTCCCAGCTACTTGGGAGGGTGAGGCTGGAGGATGGCTTGAGTCCAGGAATTCCAGGCTGCAGTGAGCCAGCAGTGAGCCATGCAGCCTAGAACTCCTGGGATCAAACCATCCTCCAGCCTCAGTCTCCCAAGTAGCACTTGTACCACTGTGCACCAGCCTGGGCAACAGAGCAAGACCCTGTCTCAAAAAATAACATAAAATAAAAATATTAAATATTCACCCTCCTGCATCATCTTTTGCTGTTCCCTGCTGATCTCCTAAATCTGACCTGGCTCACCACCTCCTCTTTCTGGTCCTGGGTTTCACCTTCTTACTCCACCCATGTCAGGTGCCCCGGCAAACCTGGCATCAAGAAATTGGTATGACAGCTGAACCTTGGGGCTGGAACCCAGCCTTGGTGGTCTTTCATTGTTTCCTTCTCAACATTGCACTCCCTTCTGCCACCTGAAGGCTGTCTTCTTCTTCTTCCTCTTCCTCTTCTTCCTCCTCTTCTTCTTCTTTTTTTTTTTGAGATGAAGTTTTTGCTCTGTTGCCCAGGCTGGAATGTAATGGCATGATCTCAGCTCACTGCAACCTCCCCACCTCCTGGGTTCAAGCAATTCTTATGCCTCAGCCTCCTAAGTAGCTGGGATTACAGGTGCCTGCCACCATGCCCACCTAATTTTTTTTGTATTTTTAGTAGAGACGAGGTTTCACCATGTTGGCCAGGCTGATCTTGAACTCTTGACCTTAGGTGATCCACCCACCTCTGCCTCCCACAGTGCTAGGATTACTGACATGAGCCACCTCGCCCGGCCCTGAAGGCTCTCTTCTAAGGCCCTCCTGAATCCCCCACTGTTTGTCCCTGTGTTCTCACAGCTAACCTGCTTTCCAGAACATCAAGATGTCACTTACTGAGAATTTCAGCTTCTGCCAGCCAGTGTCAGGCAGCCTGATGCAATCACCTCTCTCCGCCTGACCCTACAGAAGGGCAGCATTTCCGACGCCAGTGGCTGTTGCAGGAAGTCAGGGACCCCAAATGGAGGGACCGGCTGAAGCCATGGTGGAAGAACATAAATTGTGAAGATTTCACAGACATTTATTAGTTCCCCAAATTAGCACTTTTGTAATTTCTTATGCCTGTCTTCACTGTAATCTCTAAACATAAATTGTGAAGATTTCATGGACACTTATCACTTCCCCAATCAATACCCTTGTGATTTCCTATGCCTGTCTTTACTTTAATCTCTTAATCCTGTCATCTCGTAAACTGAGGAGGATGTATGTCGCCTCAGGACCCTGTGATGATTGCGTTAACTGCACAAATTGTAGAGCATGTGTGTTTGAACAATATGAAATCTGGGCACCTTGAAAAAAGAACAGGATAACAGCAATGTTCAGGGAATAAGAGAGATAACCTTAAAATCTGACTGCCGGTGAGCCAGGCAGAACAGAGCCATATTTCTCTTCTTTCAAAAGCAAATGGGAGAAATAGCGCTGAATTCTTTTTCTCAGCAAGGAACATCGCTGAGAAAGAGAATGTGCCCCTGAGGGTAGGCCTCTAAAATGGCCCCTTTGGGTGTGGCCGTCTTCTATGGTCGAAACTGTAGGGATGAAATAAGCCCTGGTCTCCCGTAGCACTCCCAGGCTTATTAGGATGAGGAAATTCCTGCCTAACAAATTTTGGTCAGACCGGTTGCTCTCAAACCCTGTCTCCTGATAAGATGTTATCAATGACAATGGTGCCTGAAACTTCATTAGCAATTTTAATTTCGCCCTGATCCTGTGGTCCTGTGATCTTGCCCTGCCTCCATTTGCCTTGTGATATTCTATCACCTTGTGAAGCACATGATTTCTGTGACCCACACCCTATTCGTACACTCCCTCCCCTTTGAAAATCACTAATAAAAACTTGCTGGTTTTGCGGCTTGTGGGGCATCATGGAACCTACTGACATGTGATGTCTCCCCCGGATGCCCAGCTTTAAAATTTCTCTCTTTTGTACTCTGTCCCTTTATTTCTCAAACAGGCCAACGCTTAGGGAAAATAGAAAAGAACCTATGTGAAATATCAGGGGGTGAATTTTGCCCGATATCTGGCTGAATTTCCCCCGATAAGTGGCTGCTTCCTCCAAAGGGTTACTCAGGACTTTCCTGGCAAGGGCGGATGATTATGCCTGCCACAAAACTTATTAACTTGTGAATCCTTTTTTTTTTTTTTTGAGACAGAGACTCACTCTGTGGCCCAGGCTGGAGTGCAGTGGCACAATCTCGGCTCACTGCAAGCTCCACCTCCCAGGTTCACACCATTCTCCTGCCTCAGCCTCCCGAGTAGCTGGGACTACAGGCGTGAGCCACCGCACCCAGCCTAACTTGTGAATCCTTGGTGGAGGGCTTGCACCTGAAACTGTTTTCAAGTAGCAAGAATGCACTTGATTCATGGAGAGAGACATTTTTTATTTGAGAAAAAAAAGATAAATCCCTTATCTGTACTCTAGTAAATGAAAAAATCCATACTATTAAATAGCATATTTTTACATATTATATATATATTTTATTTATTATATATATATTTATATATAACTAGTATATTTATATATATAACAACTAGTATATTTATATATATAACTAGTATATTTATATATATAACTAGTATATTTATATATAACTAGTATATTTATATATATAACTAGTATATTTATATATATAACTAGTATATTTATATATATAACTAGTATATTTATATATAAATAGTATATTTATATATATAACTAGTATATTTATATATAAATAGTATATTTATATATATAAATAGTATATTTATATATAAATAGTATATTTATATATAAATAGTATATTTATATATATAAATGTACATTTATATATATAAATATATATTTATATATATAAATGTATATTTATATATATAAATGTATATTTATATATATAAATGTATATTTATATATAAATGTATATTTATATATAAATGTATATTTATATATAAATGTATATTTATATATAAATAGTATATTTATATATAAATGTATATTTGTATATAAATAGTATATTTATATATAAACATATATTTATATATAAATAGTATATTTATATATAAATAGTATATTTATATATATAAATAGTATATTTATATATAAATAGTATATTTATATATATAAATAGTATATTTATATATAAATAGTATATTTATATATAAATAGTATATTTATATATAAATAGTATATTTATATATATAAATAGTATATTTATATATAAATAGTATATTTATATATATAAATAGTATATTTATATATAAATAGTATATTTATATATAAATAGTATGTTTATATATATAAATAGTATGTTTATATATAAATAGTATGTTTATATATATAAATAGTATGTTTATATATAAATAGTATGTTTATATATAAATAGTATGTTTATATATAAATAGTATGTTTATATATAAATAGTATGTTTATATATAAATAGTATATTTATATATAAATAGTATGTTTATATATAAATAGTATATTTATATATAAATAGTATATTTATAAATAGTATATTTATAAATAGTATATTTATATATAAATAGTATATTTATATATAAATAGTATATTTATATATAAATAGTATATTTATATATAAATAGTATATTTATAAATAGTATATTTATATATAAATAGTATATTTATAAATAGTATATTTATATATAAATAGTATATTTATAAATAGTATATTTATATATAAATAGTATATTTATTTATAAATAGTATATTTATATATAAATAGTATATTTATATATAAATAGTATATTTTTTATAAATAGTACATTTTTATATAAATAGCATATTTTTTATATAAATAGCATATTTATATATAAATAGCATATTTATATATAAATAGCATATTTATATATAAATAGCATATTTATATATAAATAATATATTTATATATAAATAGCATATTTATATATAAATAGCATATTTATATATATAAATAGCATATTTATATATAAATAGCATATTTATATATAAATAGCATATTTATATATAAATAGCATATTTATATATAAATAGCATATTTATATATAAATAGCATATTTATATATATAAATAGCATATTTATATATATAAATAGCATATTTATATATAAATAGCATATTTATATATATAAATAGCATATTTATATATAAATAGCATATTTATATATAAATAGCATATTTATATATATAAATAGCATATTTATATATACTATTAAATAGATTAAAAACTAGCTTTTAGAGGACTAATGATACTTTCAAATCATGGTGAAACAAAGGCATACAGAGGGCAATGTCACCAATATAAGATACTCTTTTTTTTTTTTTTGAAACAGAGTCCTGCTCTGTCATTCAGGCTTGGTCCGATGATAGCTCACTGCAGCCTCCAACTCCTGAGCTCAAGCAATCCTCCTGTATTAGCCTCCTGAGTAGCTGGGATTACAGGTGCACACCACCACGCCTGGCTAATTTTTGAATTTTTTGTAGCGATGGGATTTTGCCATGTTGGCTAGGCTGGTCTCCAACTCCTGACTACAAGTGATCTGCCCATCTTGGCCTCCCAAAGTGCTGGGATTACAGGCATGAAGCACTGTGCCCAGCCCATAACACTTTTTGATCCTAAAAATCCTAAAAACCCTATAGGCACAAGCCACCAAGCCTAGCTAACTTTTTGTTTGTTTGTTTGATAGTAGAGATGGGTTTTCACTATGTTGGCCAGGCTGGTGTCGAACTTCTGACCTTAAGTGATCCACCTACCTCGGCCTCCCAAAGTGCTGAGACTACATGCGTGAGCCACTGCACCTGGCCCCTAGAGATTCTAAGTAACAGGAAAGCTATTACTGCTTGCCTTGATGCATATCACTATATCACTTTTTTTTTTTTTTTTTTTTTTTTTTTTTTTTTGAGGCAGAGCTTCACTCTGTCGCCCAAGCTGGAGTGCAGTGGTGCAATCTCGGCTCACTGCAACCTCCACCTCCTGTGTTTAAGCGATTCTTCTTCCTCAGCCTCCTGAGTGGCTGGGTTTACAGGCGCGGACAACTATGTCCAGCTAATTTTTGTATTTTTTGTTTGCCATGTTGGCCAGGCTGGTCTCAAACTCCAGACCTCGAGTGATCCGCCTGCCTTGGCCTCTAAAGTGCTGGGATTACAGGCATGAGCCACCGTGCCCGGCCAAACTTGCCTAGTGCTCTTTAATGAAGGTCTGTTATCTGTCAGAAGTTTTATGCTGTGACTGCTGCTTCAGCAGTGCGGTGGGGGCAGGAGGCGTTTGAATTCTCCATGAGCAGCCACTAACATGGGAATTCATACATCATTGTAGGTGAGCTAGACAACCACATGTGTAATGCAAAATATACACGTTCTAGATTGTGCTATGTATCCTGGATGTTTCAGGACAGTCTCATCGTCAATTACATTTTCTTTCTTTCTTTTCTTTCTCTTCCTTTTCTTTTCTTTTCTTCCTTCCTTTGTTCCTTCCTTTCCTCCTCCTCTTTCTTCTTCTTTTCCTCTTCTCCTCCCCTTCCTTCCTTCCTTCCCTTCCTCCCTTCCTTCCCCTCTTTCTTTCTCCCTCTGTCTCTGTCTCTCTCTCTTCCTCTCTCTCTTTTTCTCTCTTTCTTCCCTTCTTTGCAACAAGGGTCTTACTGTCTCTCAGGCTGGAGAGCAGTAATATGATCATAGCTCACTGGAGCCTTGAACTCCTGGGCTCAAGCAATCCTCCTGCCTCAGCCTCCCAAGTAGCTGGGACCAGAGGCCTGCACCACATGCATGGCTTGTTTTTATTTTTTAATTTTGTATAGAGATGAGGGGTATCATTATGTTACCCCAGCTGGTCCAAACTTCCGACCTCAAATGATTCCTCTGCCTTGGGATTCCAAAGTGTAGGGTTTATAGGCATGAGCCACTGCACTCAACCTACATTTTCTTATATACTGCTACTATGTTAGAAATTCTGTATTTCTGAAAAAAATGACTTAGTCAATCTAGTCTACAAGCTAACAAGTGAACAAGCTGAGATTTTCCAAAAAAAGAGTGTAATGGTGCCTCCTATCCTCTGTAGATGTGAATGATGAAAGGGACCATGTATGTTTTTTATTTACATGTACAGCAAATTTGACTTTTTTTCATGTAATTTTGTATAAAAGATAATTAATTTAATAGATAACATAAAAAGAATTTTTTTTTAAGATGGAGTCTCGCTCTGTTGCCCAGGCTGGAGTACAGTGGTATGATTTTAGCTGACTGCAACCTCTGTCTCCCGGGCTCAAGGAAATCTCCTGTCTCAGCCTCCTGAGTAGCTGGGACTACAGGCAACCATCAACATGCCCAGTTAATGTTTGTATTTTTACCAGAGACGGGGTTTTCACCACATTGGTCAGGCTGGTCTCGATCTCCTGACTTCAGGTGATCCGCTCACCTCGGCCTCCCAAAGTGCTGGGATTACAGGCGTGAGCCACCGCGTCCAGGCAAAAAGAAATTTTATGTTTACATCTAAGACTTTGGAATAATTTAAGAATGCTTTTGACTACATGTAACATGAAATCAGACTAATGGTAGCCAAAGCAAGAAAGCCATGACAATTTTCATGTACCAAAAAGTTGTAGGTAGATTCTTCCAGGGCGGGTTCATCAGCTCAGTGGCATCAGGGTGCTGGCCTTTCTTCCTTCCTTTCCTCCCTCCCTCCCTCTGTCCCTTCCTTGCTTCTTTGCTTCCTTCCTTCCTCCCTCCCTTCCTCCCTGCTTTCTTTCTCTCTATTTTTTCTTCCTTCCTCCTTCCTTCCTTCCCTCCTTCCTTCCTTCCTTCTTCCTCCCTCCCTCTTTCTTTCCCTCCCTCCTTCCCTCCTCCCCTCCTTCCTTCCTCCTCTCCTCCCCTCCTCCTCTCCTTCCCTCCTCCTCTCCTTCCTTCCTCCCCTCCTCCGCTCATCCCCTTCTCCCCTCTTCCCCTCCTCCCTTCCTCCCTTCCTCCTTTCCTCCCTTCCTCCCTTCTTTCCTTCCTTGGTCTTGCTCTACTGCCCAGGCTACAGTGCATTGGTACAATCATAGCTCATTGCAGACTTGTATTCTTGGGCTCAAGCGATCCTCCTGCCTTAGCCTCCAGAACAACCAGGACTTCTCTGCTTTCTCTTGGCTTTTCCTCACAGTCACAAGACAGTTGCTGCAGCTCCAGGCATCAACATCACACACAGGAATCTTAAATTGAAAGAAAGTATCAAAAGCAAAACTAAATTTTCTTCAGCAGGTTCCTTTTACACACTTCTTCCTTGTAAGACAGAGAAGGAAACATTTTCAAGTTTTCCTTTCTGACTTCATTTGGTAGATCCGTGTCACATGTCCATGTGACAAGGGAAAGTTAGAAAGTTAGAATCTAGCTGTATTTTCACATTGCTATAAAGAACTACCTGAGACTGGGTAATTTATAAAGGAAAGAGTTTTAATTGACTCACAGTTCTGCATGGCTGGGGATGCCTCAGGAAACTTAACAATCATGGTGGAAAGTGAAGGGGAAGCAAGGCACATCTTACACGGTGGCAGGAGAAAGAGAGAGTGAAAGGGGAAGTGCCACTTTTAAACCATCAGATCTTGTGAGAACTCACTCACTGTCACAAGACCAGGATGGGGGAAACCACCTCCATGATCCAATCACCTCCCATCAGATCCCTCCTTCTACACATGGGGATTACAATTCAAGATGAGATTTGGGTGGAGACACAGAGCTAAATAATATCACTAGCAAAGAGAAATTCCATATATACATGTTGATTGTGTCAAGCTGCTATCAAAAGGACTCCAACGTAAAGTAACCTAAATAATCTAGAGTTTTCCTTATTAAATACACACAAATGTTTTCTTCTTCTTTTTTTTTTTTTTTGAGATGGAGTTTCGCTCTTGTTGCTTAGGCTGGAGTGCAATGGCGTGATTTTGGCTCACTGAAACCTCCGCCTCCTGGGTTCAAGCAATTCTCCTGCCTTACCCTCCTGAGTAGCTGGGATTACAGGCTCCTGCCACCATGCCCAGCTAATTTTTTGTATTTTTAGTAGAGACGGGGTTTCACCTATGTTGGCCAGACTGGTCTTGAACTCTTGACCTCAGGTGATTTCAACCTAGTGAGATGGCTCATGCCTATAATCTCAGTACTTTGGGAGGCCAAAGTGGGTGGATCACCTGAGGTCAGGAGTTTGAGACCAGCCTGACCAACATGGTGAAACCCCATCTCTACTAAAAACACAAAAAATTAGCCAGGCATGGTGATAGACACCTGTAATTCCAGCTACTTGGGAGGCTGAGGCAGGACAATTGCTTGAATCTGGGAGGCAGAGGTTGCAGTGAGCTGAGATCGCACCAGTGCACTCCAGCCTGGGCAACAAGAGCGAAACTCCATCTCAAAAATAAATAAATAAATAAATAAATAAATAAATAAATAAATAAATAAATAAAGTAGAAGTTTCCAGGTGTGCATTCAGGGTAACAGGAAGCTTTACTCCATGTAGTAGCTCAGGAATTCAGGCTGATGGCTTCAAAAGTTACTGAGTGTCACCTTTCCTGCCAGTGGGAAGATGGAAAGTATGGAAGTTTAAACCCCCGAATTTCCTTTTCAGTAAATGAGGCAGAAATTGCACATATTACTTTATTTCCAGTTCCACCAGCAGGTCACCCTAGTCAAACAGGGCTGGAAAATGCAGTCCCAAGTTGGACACAGGTTTGCTACAACTATAGCAATAGATGTGTAGAACAGAGTTCGGTTGCAGCTTGCATCTCTACCACACCATGACTGGCATAGACAAATTATGATTCATACCACATTGTGGGTGAGGGACATTCCTTCTTGAGATCAAAGGATGAGATCCTACTACCTGCACTCAACATGGAGATTTCATTAGGTAAAAAAGTGAGGATTGGCTATAGGTGAGGTAGTTAATAGTGTCGACTGTAGAGTTTCATATAAATAAACTGACAGTTGGGAAAACATAAATTTAGGCATTATGTCTCTGCTTCGGGTTTTTTTTTTTTTTTTTTTGAAACGGAGTCTCGCTCTGTCCCCCAGGCTGGAGTGCAGTGGCGCGATCTCGGCTCACTGCAAGCTCTGCCACCCGGGTTCACGCCATTCTCTTGCCTCAGCCTCTAGAGTAGCTGGGACTACAGGTGCCTGCCACCACACCCGGCTAATTTTTTTCTATTTTTAGTAGAGACAGGGTTTCACGGTGTTAATCAGGATGGTCTCGATCTCCTGACCCGGTGATCCGCCCGCCTCGGCCTCCCAAAATGCTGGGATTACAGGCGTGAGCCACCGCGCCCGGCCTCTGCTTTGGTTTTATTACTGTGTCTGACATGTTTAATTCTATGTGAGTCTTCAGGACCAGACTCTGTCCTCTGAGGACAAGAACTTTGTTGGTGACATCCCTTTGCCCTCCACCTCTCCCTGTGGCTCCATGCTTGAAACGCTGGAGGTGTTCCATGTTTGCTAATGGCCAGAACGTACAAGGTTGAGGTTTCCTGACCATAGCCCTGGGCTCTGTATCTGCCCACACCAAGGAAAACAAGGAGTTGGAGATCAGGATGCTCCATGGTTTTAACCATTGAGCCAACTTAGACCAATGGTTAAGGACAGAAACGGAGTGATAATAAAGTGAGCACACGTGGCTATAGTCATTGCAACATTGAGTTGGTATCAACATCCTCGACCTCTGTGTTGTGGGTCAATTCTATGCCTATTATTGAAATTTTCTCTTCTTCCCACTCTCCTGTGGTGTATACACTTGGTACTTGCTTTGTATAACTCAGTCATGTTGTCAGAATAACTAGCTGTGTATATATCACCTCTCTTTCCTTGAGAATTTAGGATCCTCAACATCAAGGGACATTTATTAATCTTATTTTGTTCCAGCATCTTTTATAATGCCTAGGAGGAAGGGTTTTTTTTTTTTTAATGTTGAGAAAACTAAATGAAAAAATAGTTTGCTTATGTTGACTTAATACGTCTTTCAAAACTCCTGACATGATTGGCCAATTATATAAATATTACTCACCATGACTTCTGGGCAATAAGCAACACTGTTGAATTTATAGATTAAACACATATTTATTGAGCATCTATTATGCACAATAAAGTCATTTACTACACAGCAGGGAGTAGTTCAAATGCAACGTGACTCCACGCAGCGAAGGCATTATCTAACACTCCTAATTATAGGAATATGGACCCTTTTTCTATTTAAAGTTGAATTTAGGGATTAGTGAGATGTTATGGGGATTTCTACGAAATAGTCAGCTTTCTATAATTAGCCATATCCAAGTAGATGGTGAATGATCACCTGAACAGAATATTACTCAAGGGAGGTAAAGTCAGTTTCTGGAAAAGCCTCTTCCAAAACAAAGTTTCCATAATTATAAGGGGCAAAGGGTCATTCTTTGGCTACATTCTATAGGAACTAAACTTACACTACCTTGTTCAACCATTGGTAAAGACTTTGACCATTCCTAATGAGTTGAAATACCAACATAATTTTTTTTTTTTTTGAGACAGAGTCTCACTCTGTCACCCAGGCTGGAGTGTGCAGTGGCATGATCTCGGCTCACTGCAAACTCCCCCTCCTGGGTTCAAGTAATTCTTGTGCCTCAGCCTCCTGAGTAGCTGAGATTACAGGCATGTGCCACCATGCCTGGCTAATTTTTGTATTTTTTGGTAGAGATGGGTTTCACCACATTGGCTGGGATGGTCTCGAACTCCTGACCTCAAGAGATCCACCTACCTTGGCCTCCCAAAGTGCTGGGATTACTGACATGAGCCACTGCGCCCAGCCAGTACCAGGATAATGTGATAATAGTAATGTGTTGTTTAGGGCCTAAGAATGTTCTAATTTTGTCCAATGCCCTAATCACTCACTAGTGATACAGAAGTTAAGAAGAAATTATTTAGGCAGATAGTGAGGGTACAGGAGTCCTTGATAATGCTTTCCTTTTTAATGAAAAGCAGCATCAAATTTTTTTTTTTCTTCTTGAGACAGAGTCTCACTCTGTCACCCAGGCTGGAGTGCAATGGCGCGATCTCAACTCACTGCAACCTCCACCTCCCAGGTTCAAGCGATTCTCCTGCCTCAGCCTCCCAAGTAGCTGGGATTACAGACACCCACCACCACACCTGGCTAATTTTTTTGTATTCTTAGTAGAGATGAGGTTTCACCATGTTAGCCAGGATGGTCTTGATCTCCTGACCTTGTGATCCGCCACCTTGGTCTCCCACAGTGCTGGGATTACAGGCATGAGCCACCATGCCCGGTCTCCTCTGCCTATAAAACCTCTGCTCCTAAACTCCTTGTGTGTGTCCATGTCCTAAATTTCTTGGTGCAAGATGACGAACCGCAGGTATTTACTCCAGACAACAACGCCACTTCAATGGTGAGTTTCAGAAGGAGATGTCCTCACTTTAGGGGCATAGACAAAAAATATATTTAAAAAAAAAAAAAAAAAAAGAAAAAAGAAAAAGAAAAAAAAAAGGAAGAAGAAATAAAAAAGCAACATGACTAAGAATAGCTGGGCCTGGGTCCCAGACCCCAATTCAGAGCTCAGATAAGCTCTACTGGACAACAAGTTAAAACATTTTTCCTAAATTCTTAGGTATTAGCTTCTTCACATTAGAGCCCAATTTCCTATACCTGTCAGTCCCAGTGGAGAATCAGAGGACATACTCATTAAGATTGTCAGTGCTGGCTGAGTGCAGAGGCTCATGCCTGTAATGCCAGCACTTTGGGAGGCCAAGGTGGGCGGATCACGAGGTCAGGAGATCAAGACCAGCTTGGCCAACATAGTGAAACCCCATCTCTACTAAAAATACAAAAATTAGCCAGGTGTGGTGGCGCAGGTCTATAGTGCCAGCTACTTGGGAGGCTGAGGCAGGAGAATTGCTTGAACCTGGGAAGCGGAGGCTACAGTGAGCTGAGATCATGCCACTGCACTCCAGCCTGGGCGACAAAGCGGGACTCTGTCTCAAAAAAAAAAAAAAAAAAAAAAAGATTGTCAGTGCTGGCCGGGTGCAGTGGCTCATACCTGTAGTCCAAACACTTTGGGAGGCCGAGGCAGGTGGCTTACCTGAGGTCAGAAGTTCAAGATCAGCCTGGCCAACATAGTGAAACCCCGTCTCTACTAAAAATATAAAAATTAGGCCGGGCGCAGTGGCTCACGCCTGTAATCCCAGCACCTTGGGAAGCCGAGGCGGGCGGATCATGAAGTCAGGAGATCAAGACCATCTTGGCCAACGTGGTGAAACCCCATCTATACTAAAATAATAAAAAAATTAGCTGGGCATGGTGGCACATGCCTGTAATCCCAGCTACTTGGGAGGCTGAGGCAGGAGAATCACTTGAACTCGGGAGTTGGAGGTTGCAGTGAGCCAAGATGCGCCACTGTACTTCAGCCTGGGCAACAGAGTGAGACTCCATCTCAAAAAAAAAAAAATAATAATAAAAATAATAATGAGATTTTCAGAGGCTGAAAGCTAGAAACACAACTTAGGGTTGGCAACAGGCAGACACTTAATCAAGTTGTAAAATGCATTCTAATGCAAAAGGAGAAGAATTGGTGGACAGCTGACAGGGATGCTGTGCCGTGGCTGGGCTCTGGAAGGCCCTGCTGGGCACCTTTAACAGGTTGCAGCCAAGAAACAAGAGATGGACCACATAAAGCAGCTTTCTTCTTCAGCAAACGTGGCTGGTCAGTGGGTTGCAATGCAATTCCCCGAGATTCTTCCCCTGCTCTGGATGTGGAAGGGTATAAAGGGTTATGAAATAGTGTCCCTCTAGCCTGAGCTCATGGGCCAAGCCTGATGATATGGAATGTAGTAGATAAAAATGCAAACTTCTTCACTTTAGTTCTAAAAACAATTGCATAAATATCAAACAGGGAACTCAGCTTTGACTCATTGGTTTTGACTGGCTCAACAAAGGGTTTTTATTCTGATGTTTAGTTGTACAGAGACCTGCCTTATTGTCCGTGGGCCAGACAAGTTCAGATTTAAATGCTATATTTAAAAGGAACACGGCAGCCTACATATTGTTTAGAGGACATTAATAAATGGTATAGGAAATTGAACTGGCAAGTGACTATTTTTTTAATCTTTAATATTCCAGGATTTCAAGTTTGTAAAAATATAGCTTAAAGGGATGTGGGGCCTGGCATAGTGGCTCATACCTGTAATCCCAGTGTTCTGGGGGGCTAAGGTGGGAAGATCACTTGAGCCCAGGAGTTCAAGACCAGCCTGGGCAACATAGCAAGACCTCATCGCTACAAAAATTTTTTTAAAATTAGCTAGGCCTGGGGGTGTGCACCTGTATCCCAGCTACTCAGGAGGCTGAAGCAGGAGGATCACTTGACCCCAGGGGTTGGAGGCTGCAGTGAGTTATGATCATGCCACTGCACCCCAGCCTGGGCAACAGAGCAAGATCCTGTCTGTAAAAAATAAATAAATAAAATAAATAGAAATAAAAAATAAAGGGGCTTGGGGTTGTTGAATTCCTACTATATTCTAAGTACTATGGTATATGATGCTGTGGCTATGTTCTCCAGTTTGATCATTCTGGTCATTGTTCCCATTTCACAGATGAGGAAACCAGGGCTTTGAAAGGCTAGGCAGTTTTCCTACTCACCCAGCTAATGAACAGCATACCTTCTTTCTGTTCAATTCAATTCCACAACATCAAGCATGTCACATTCTGTGATTCTAAGATTCTTTGCTTTAATGGTCCTATAAATGAATCTTTTTTTTTTTTTTTCAAGATGGAGTATCGCTCTGTCACCCAGGCTGGAGTGCAGTGGCGTTATCTCGTCTCACAGCAACCTCTGCCTCCCGGGTTCAAGTAATTCTCCTGCCTCAGCCTCCCAAGTAGCTGTGATTACAGGCATACACCACCATGCCCAGCTAAATTTTTTGATTTTTTGGTAGAGATGGGGTTTCGCCACATTGGCCAAAGTGGTCTTGAACTCCTGACCTCAGGTGATCTACCCACCTTAGCCACCCAAAGTGCTGAGATTACAGGTGTGAGCCACCATGCCTAGCCCCTATGAATGATTCTAACGTTGCAGTGTTCAGAGACTGTGCAGAATGGCTGTGCAGGAATAGAAAGGTTGCAAAGGGGGACAGAAAGTATGAGGTGGTAGAAGGAACAGAAAAATTACAAAAGTGGTCATTCATTGGGTCCCCTGCCCCCCAAATAAAACATTCCTGTTTATTTCTTTCTTTCTTTTCTCTCTCTCTTTTTTTTTTTTTGAGACAGTCTTGTTCTGTCACCCAGGCTGGAGTACAGTGACACGATTTTGACTCACTGCAACTTCTGCCTCCCAGGTTGCAGTGATTCTCTTGCCTCAGCCTCCTGAGTAGCTGGAATTACTGGCATGCACCACCACTTCCAGCTAATTTTTGTGTTTTTAGTAGAGACAGGGTTTCACCATGTTGGCCAGGCTGCTCTCAAACTCCTGACCTCAGGCTATCCACCCACCTGGGCCTCCCAAAGTGCTGGGAGTACAGGCGTGAGCCACTGCACCTGGCTATTTATCTGCATTTCTGCCAGGCAGCCATGTGACCTGAGAAGAGCTCCCTTGTGAGACAGGATTTTTCTCATTTCCTGGCTCCTAATCTAATAGAAATGTCTAAACTAGTTGGCTGGCTCTGCCTGAAGTGGGTGGAGGGGGGACGAAAAGGTAGAATCAATCACTCCATTTGAAACTGCATCTGCTGAAAAGATGTCATGAAGAGGCGGGTAATTCTGTTTCCTCAAGCACTTCTCCTAGGAACCGCTGGCCCATTTTTTGTTTCTTGGCTGCAACCTGTTAAAGATGCCCAGCAGGGCCTTCCAGAGCCCGGCCAGGGCACTGAGTCCCTGCCAGCTGTCTGTGGATTCTTCTCCTTTTACATTAGAATGCGTTTTACAACTTGATTAAGTGCCTGCCTGTTGCCAACCCTAGGCTGAGTTTCCAGGTTGCAGCCTCTGAAAGTCTCCTTATTAAAGGCATTTACAAAATAATATCCTAGTGGAGAGCTGCCAGGAGTTATCTGAGACTCCACTTATTCCCATGGAACAGTCAATGTAAGTTTTCCCCAGTTAGAATTCATTTGGCTGGAAGACAGAGTCCTTGATACACACTTGTAAAAGTAATTTAATATTTGTGGGTTTTTAAAAACTTTTTATTATTATTTTTTTATTTGTACAGATTCATGGAGTACAAGTGTGATTTTGTTACCTGCATAGATTGCATAGTACGGTCAGAGCTTTTTGGGTATCCATCACTCAAATAACATACATTGTATCCATTAAGTAATCTCTCATTATCTGCCTTCCCTCTCACCCTCTCACCCTTCTTAGTCTCTATGTTCTATCATTACACACTCTACGTCCATGTTTACATATTTATAATTAAAGGAACTGCAATTGTGATTCAGCTGTGACATGTGTGGCAGAGACCTTACCATGTCCTAACTACAAATGAAAGCTGCAGAATCTATCAGTTCTTGGTCATTTGCAGTGCTAGATCTCAGGAGGCAGATGAGTTCTGCAATGAGCTCACACTTCCTTGGATGTTTAAGATCATTGCATAGGATGAGCATGGTGGCTCACACCTGTAAGGCCAACACTTTGAGAGGCTGAGGTGGTTGGATCACTTGAGGTCAGGAGTTCGAGATCAGCCTGGCTGATATGGTGAAACCCTGTATCTACTAACAACACAAAAATTAGCTAGGCATGGTGGCACATGCCTGTAGTCCCAGCTACTCAGGAGACTGAGGCACAAGAATCACTTGAGCCCCGGAGATGGTGGTTGCAGTGAGCTGAGATAGCGCCACTGCACTTGGCCTAGGCAACAGAGTGAGACTCCATCTCAAGAACAAACAAACAAACAAAAAGATCATCGTATAAAATGATATGTCTGAGGCTTGAAAGAGGTAATAAGATTTCATTAACATCCTGATATTTAGTCTTTCTCCAGTTTCCTAGTTAATAGTGCCAATAAAGGCCAGGCGCGGTGGCTCATGCCTGTAATCCCAGCACTTTGGGAGGCTGAGGCAGGCGGATCACCAGAGGTCAGGAGTTCAAGACCAGCCTGGCCAACACAGCAAAACTTCGTCTCTACTAAAAGTACAAAAATTAGCCAGGTGTGGTTGGGGGCGCCTGTAATCCCAGCTATTCAGGAGGCTGAGGCAGGAAAAATTGCTTGAACCCGGGAGGTGGAGGTTGCAGTAAGCCAAGATCGCGCCACTGCACTCCAGCCTGAGTGACAAGAGTGAGACTTTGTCTCAAAAAAAAAAAAAAATTGCCAGTAAAATGAAGTGTTAAATAACGATTTTGCTTAAATAGATGCTACCCTGTTGCTCAAAGTTTTGGCAGAGATCACAAAGGCCAAGACAGGTATGAAATGTGTCAAGGACACAAACATCCTTAACTAAGGGCCTAGACCATGCTCAGGACATGCTAAGAGAGGCCAAACCGCTTCAGCCAGCATTGGTCCTGTGACAGGCTGCTTATATAGGAATGGATTAAGAAGGATATAGAGGATTTCTCTGGAGAGACTTGTTAGTATACTATATATCCGCTCCCTATGGGAGCCTCAGGGCAAAAGAGGGGGCTGGAAGAAAGCCATCTGGGGGTATTCTGTGTGGCTCTGGGGTTGGAACATCATAGGGAACTGGGCATCTGACTCGCTTGTGACTGAGCTGCAGAAAAGGGCTTGCAGTCTCACACCTGGCTGTCACTCAGAGAAGGAACTGTACCAGAATGGCCTGTCTGTCTAGAATGGGCAGGGCAAAGTACAGTGAGGTGTCTATGTGCCACATATGGGCCTGCTAAAGGGACTCTTCCATCAGGGACAAGATGACCCCAACAGAGGGTGAACTTCAGGACAGGAGCTGAGCAGAGAGCTAAAAGCAGCGAGGGGAAGAGGCATTGCCCACTTCAAGGGAAGTTCAGGTGAGGGATTCCTGATGACAGGGAGGGGATGACCAAATAACCCTCCAGAGTCCCCCATGAGGAACACACACCCAGAAGGTCCAATGCGAAATCCAAAGGCATTAGTCAAGTGCACCTCTCCTCTCCCCTCTCATCCTTTCCAACTCTGCAGGGACCCAAAGTACCGTCAGAGAGTGACAGAATGAAGCAGAGGGAAGGAGGCCACCATCATCCACTGCCCCCTCCCCACTGCAGGTTTCCCAGCCACAAAAAGGCTGAGCTAGGAGACTGAAGACATTTTAAGAGAATGATAGCTTAGGCTTTGATACAACACTAAACTGGGTTATTTTAAAACACCTAGAAAAATACATGATTTATAATATCTTTTGTTAAAACCTGAAAATAACTTGGGGGACATTTTTTTACCCATGAATGACCTTAAAAGCTGAAGGACCTGGCTGGGCGCGGTGGCTCACACCTGTAATCCCAGCACTTTGGGAGGCCGAGGCGGGTGGATCACGAGGCCAGGAGATCGAGACTATCCTGACTAGCATGGTGAAACCCCGTCTCTACTAAAAATACAAAAAATTAGCCAGGCATGGTGGCGGGCGACTGTAGTCCCAGCTAGTCGGGAGGCTGAGGCAGGAGAATGGTGTGAACCCAGGAGGCGGAGCTTGCAGTGAGCCGAGATCGCGCCACTGCACTCCAGTCTGGGCGACAGAGTGAGAGTCCATCTAAAAAAAAAAAAAAAATGCTGAAGGACCTAACTGAAATTTCATGTAGCGTTAGTGGAGATGAAAAAACCAGGGGAGTGGACAAAAGTTAAAGTACAGTGACAGAATCATGTTACTGTTTGTCTACACCCAAGTCTAGTTTAATTACTTAACCATTGTCTAGAGTCTTCCTAAAAGACAGAAGACTCTGGAACCAAAACAACAACAAAATAAAAATACGTGCATTAAAAAATAAAATTAAATTAAAAAATTAAAAAATACATGCATTATCAATCAAAAACTACAGTAGTCATATGATTGGGACATATAATATACAGTTTTTTTTTGGGGGGGGGTTGTTTTGGTTTGTTTTGAGATGGAGTTTCACTCTTTTTGCCCAGGCTGGAGTGCAGTGGGGCAATCTCGGCTCATTGCAACCTCCACCTCCCGGGTTCAAGCGATTCTCCTGCCTCAGCCTCCCGAGTAGCTGTGATTACAGGCACTGCCACCTTGCCTGGCTAATTTTTTGTATTTTTAGTAGAGACTGGGTTTCAGCATATTGGCCAGGCTGGTCTTGAACTCCTGACCTCAGGTGATGCACCCACCTTGGCCTCCCAAAGTGCTGGGATTACAGGTGTTAGCCACTGCACCTGGCCTGAGTTTTTATATATGGGAAAAACTGTTAGCACAAACTGTCATGCCTCCCTCCTGCTGCCTAAAAACATTCTCATGAGTCACTGAAGGGATAAAATATTCTAACACTTAGGCCATCTTAGTCTCAATCTCACAATGTCCCTGTTGTACTCTTATAATGCTACATAACACTGGAAATGTTCTGTTCAGAGTGTTACATTAAATACCCTGTCATTGACTTCTTTAAGAAATATAATACAGTTTTATAGCTAGTGAAAGCATTGGTGTGCAGAAAAACATACTGTAGCCATATATTTTCTTTCTCATACCCTCAAATTTCTGGAGAAACATAGTCTGCCTACTTAATAAGGAAAGCAGAATTCTCCATTTGGTTGAAATAAGCCACTTTTTCATGTCAAGAGATTTTATAATTCCTGAGTGTCATGTACAAATGGCAGAGAGTTACTCCCACAGCTCCCCTGCCAAGCCCTCTCCTGTAGTAGATGAGACGTATCATTCCTTTTCTTATCTTGCATATAGGGTTGGCCACTGACAACTTATAATAGCTCCAGCTGACGTGGGTTTCTCATATCTGGCCAGACATTTGTCCCTCTTTTCCTTTTTATATGTAGTGGTCTTAAGACATGTGTCCAAATTTGTTGACGTTTCTACCCATCAAGTCTAATTCTCCTCCCCTGGAACATGAGCTGATCTTAAGGAATCACTTCTCAAAAATAAAAAATGGCAGAAGTGATGCATGACATTCAGAACTAAATCATAAAAGACAATACAGCATCAGCTTGGAATCATTTGTAACCCTTGCTTTCAGAACCCAGCCACCATGCTGGATCTCAGGCCATACAGAAAAAACTCATGTCAGTGATCCTGCCAAAGCATGGCTCAGACCCCAACTCACAACCAGCATCACCCATCAGGCATGGGAGTAAGGAAGCCTCAGCTATGGTTTGACTACAACTCCATGCAGACCCTGAGTGAAAACCGCCCAGCTGAACCCAGCAACATGAGAGATTATGAAACATAATCACTGCTGTTTTATGCCACAAAGTGTATGGTGGTTTGTGATACAGCTGCAGGAAATCATCACACTATCAAGATGCACTATTAAAGATACTTTAAGCATGTTTGTACTCTTTGAACACTGTTTCTGTTCTGGTCATACATCCTATGATATAGAACCCAAAATGTGGAAAACATTGTTTCATAGAGATTTTTAACAGTAAAATATTGGAAAAAAAAGTTTCTCTATATTTGGACTACAAACCCATTCCAAAGCCATATAATGAGCTATGATGATGCCATTAAAATATATGTATATGCTCTCGGATTTCTGGTCTGGACAAATGATATATTCATAGCTTTCTGTTCCTCCCCATTAAATACAACTGTAAACTCTGAAAATAATGTAACAGGCAACCAAAGAAAAACTCTGAAAGGTGGTAAGAGGAAAGCAAACTGATTTAGGATCCCAGCACTGAAGGTAAATCACAGTAGCAGGGTGTCTTATGTCCCCCAACCCAATACAAGGCAACTTAGACCTGCATTTCTCAACCTCCAACCAAACAACAGATGGCAGCCCAGGTAGACTGATTCTTCCCTGGGATTGAACTGAAGTCCTACGGGCCACACCAGATGAGGATGGTATGACTGCAGAGGGGCTGATCAAGTGACCTACTAATAAATGGCCAAGGAAAGAACTGACTTTTCCCTTGGGCTAGAGACTCCCCTTCCCCATTGAAAGATATTGGGACAGAGAGGTGGCACTGGAAGGGACCCTTCATAATAAACAGCCCAGCTCAGGAAGCCTCTTTGCCTTCTGGACATGAGACTGTCCTTCACCACCTAGAGACGTTGGGGGACTGTGGGGAACCAGAAGGAGGAATCTAACCACAAGAAGTGCCTCTGGTCCGGGAAGCATTCTTGGACCCTCATGAGAAGGGGACATGCTACCAATGCAGTACTCAGCCAGGGAAGCTTCTTTATGCCCAAGGCCTGAGACTCCTCTACCAAGAGACACTGAGTAGTCCATCCTGAGGAAGCCCTTTTCATCCCCTCAGGCAACACTAGCAAGAACAAAAGAGGGATCCCAGCAGCCCCAGATAAAACAAAAAGAATAAAATAACACTGCAAAAGCTCTAAAACTCAAACTGTCATTGGAACCACAGCCCACAAAAGTAAGCCAGGACCCACGTCTAAACCTAAATAAGGTGATATCCTGCTAAAATGAAAGATTAAAACAAGACCCCAGAGTCTTCCGGTATAATAGACAAACTAGCTAATATATTACAGAAAATCACTCATTACATTAAGAATCATTTAAAAAATGCAATTTGAATGAGAAAATACAATCAACTGATAACAATAGTGATGTGAATCCAATGTTGGAATTATCTGATAAGGATTCTATAGCTGTTGTCATAGAAATGCTTCAGTTACCAGTGACAACTTTTCTTGAAACAAATAAAGAAATATAAATTCTCAGCAAAGAAATGGAAGTTATGAAAAGGAATCTGTATTAGTTCATTTTCATACTGCTATAAAGAAATGCCTGAGACTGGGTAATTTATAAAGGAAAGAGGTTGAATGGACTCACAGTTCCACATGGCTCTGGTGGGGGGCTTCACAATCATGGTGGAAGGCAAGGAGGAGAAAGGCATGTCTTACATGGCAGCAGGCAAGAGAGATCGTGCAGGGGAATTGCCCTTTATAAAATCATGAGCTCTTGTGAGACTTATTTACTATCACAAGAACAGCATGGGAAAAACCTGCCCCCATGATTCAATTTCTTCCCACTGGGTCCCTCCCGTGACACATGGGGATTATGGGAGCTACAATTCAAGATGAGATTTAAGTGGGGACACAGCAAAACTATATCAGAATCAAATGGTAATTATAGAACTTAAAAATACAACAGAAAATAATTTGCTCAGTGGGCTCAATAGAGGAGTTGGTAAACCATGTAAGGTTGGATAAAGCATAGAATCATTGGGTTTAAGGATAAGTGAATGAAATTTGTTCAGTTTGAATAATATACAGAAAATAGATTGAAAAAAAGTGAAAAGAGCCAGGGCCTCAGAGACCTGTGGAACACTAACACAAGATTTGTGACTCATACCATCAGAGTCTTAGAAAGAGAGGGAAAACACAGGAAGACTAAAGAAGCATTTGCAAAAACAATGAATAAAAACTTTCAAAATCTGGCACAAAGAAAAACTTACAGATTCATGGAAATGAGAAAACCCCAAACAGCATAAATACACACATACAAAAAATCATGCCAAGACACGTCATAATTAATCTCTGCAAACTAAAGACAAAATATCTTGAAAAAAGCCTGATAGAAACAACACATTACCTATAAGGGAATGCCAACTATAATAACTGAATTTCACATCAGAACCCCTGGAGGCCAGAAAAAAGTGGCAGAATATTTTTTGAGTGCTGAAAGAAAAGAAGTAACAGTCAAAAATTCTATATCCAGCAAAAGTATCCTTTGGCAAGGAAGGAGAAACAACATTCTCATAGTAAAGAAAACTTTTTAAAATAGTCCCTGACTTAAAGAACTGGTTAAAGAAGTTCTTCATACAAAAGAAAATGATAAAAGAAGAAATCTTAGAGCATCAGGATGGAAAAAAGAACAATGGAAAGGGCAAATCTGGGTACATACAATAGACTATTGTTTTCCTCATGAGTTTTGTAAGTCATATTTGATGACTGCAACAAAAATTATGAAAACATCTGATACTCAGGACTGACATGTTAAAAGGTAGAGAAGGTAAAGGGACCCAACTGGAAATGAGATTTTCATCCTTCACTCAAAGTAGTGAAATTCTGGTACCCTTAGACGATGATAAGTCACATTATATATATTTTAATTTCCATAGCAACCACTAAAAATACTATACACAGCTGAGTGCAGTGGCTCACACCTGTAATACCAGCACTTTGGGAGGCCGAGGTGAGTGGAACATGAGGTCAGGAGATGGAGATCACCCTGGCCAACATGGTGAAACCCTGTCTCTACTGTAAATACAAAAATTAGCTGGATGTGGTGGTGTGTGCCTATAATTCCAGCTACTCGGGAGGCTGAGGCAGGAGAATCGCTTGAACCAGGGAGTTGGAGGTTGCAGTGAGCTGAGCTTGCACCACTACACTCCAGCCTGGTGAGAGTGAGACTCCATCAAAACAAACAAACAAAAACACTATACAAAGAAATACAGTCAAAAACATTATAAATTAACTGAGATGGTATATTTAAAAAACATTCAAGTGGTCCTCAGGAGAGCAAGACACGAAAAGAAAAACAGAGGGGACAATCAGGAAAAAAAGATATATTTAAGCACTAATGAGTCAATAATTACTTTCACTGAAAGTGGTCTTAATATATCATCAACAAAAATGTAGACATTGGTAGGGTAGATAAAAACATTATGACACAACTATATGATGTTTACAAGAAACTCACATCAAATCCAGACATAGGTAGGTCAAAAGTAAAATGATGGAAAATATACACCAGGAATACTATAATAAAAGAAAATCAAGGGTGGCTATAATAATATCTGTTAAAGTAGACTCATAGCAAAGGAAATTACTACAAAGAGAGACATACCATTATTATATATGATAAACACATCAATTCTCCAGAAAGACCTACTGATCCCAAATGTGTATGGACCAAAGAACAGAGCATCAAAATCCATGAAGCAAAAATCAATAGAGCGGTAAGGATAACTAGACAAATCCACAATCAGGGTTCAAGAATTTAACAGTTCTCTCCCAACTACTAATATAACTACTAGGTAGAAACTGGTGAAGATACAGAAGATTGGAATCATATAATCAACCAACAGGTTCTAATTGACATACATAGAACACAGCAAACAACAGTAAAATAATACGCTATTTTTTCCCCAGTGCCCATGGAACATATTCTAAGATAGACTATATCCTGAACCACAAAATACACTTCAACAAATTTTTAAAAATTGAAATTATATACAGTGTGTGCTCTGGTCATGGATTCAAACTAGAAACCAATAAGACAAAAACAACAAAACTAAACTGGAAAAATTAAACGACACACTCCTATATAGTCCACTGGCCAAATAGGAAGCTTCAAAACAAGTAAAAATGCATACAAGCAAACAAGAATAAAACATAACAAAATATTGGGATGTAGCTAAAGACATTATGAGATGAAACTTTGTAACACTAAATGCTTATATAAGGAAAAAGGAAAGATCTCAATAAGTAATCTAAGTTCCTATGCCTCAGGAAATCAAAAATATAAAAATAAATCTGGCGGCCGGGTGCAGTGGCTCACGTCTGTAATCCCAGCACGTTGGGAGGCCGAGGCGGGCGGATCACGAGGTCAGGAGATCGAGACCATCCTGGCTAATACGGTGAAACCCCGTCTCTACTAAAAATACAAAAAATTAGCCGGGTGCGGTGGCGGGCGCCTGCAGTCCCAGCTACTCAGGAGGCTGAGGAAGGAGAATGGCGTGAACATGGGAGGCGGAGCTTGCAGTGAGCCGAGATAGCGCCACTGCAGTCTGGCCTGGGCGGAAGAGCGAGAGTCCGTCTCAAAATCAATCAATCAATCAATCAATCAATCAATCAATCTGGCTGGGCGCGGTGGCTCACGCCTGTAATCCCAGCACTTTGGGAGGCTGAGGTGGGCGGATCATGAGGTCAAGAGATCGAGACCATCCTGGCCAACATGCTGAAGCCCCGTCTCTACTAAAAAAAAAAAATACAAAAAATTAGTTGGGCGTGCTGGCGTGCACCTGTAGTCCCAGCTACTCGGGAGGCTGAGGCAGGAGAATTGCTTGAACCCGGGAGGCAGAGGTTGCAGTGAGCCGAGATCATGCCACTGCACTCCAGCTTGGGCAACAGAGTGAGACTCCGTCTCAAAAAAAAAATTTTTTTTTAAATAAATCTAAACCAAGCATAAGGAAGGAAATAATAAAAATTACACCAGGAATTAAATTAAGGAAAGAAAAACAATAGAGAAAAATCAATGAAATAAGAAGCTGGTTCTTCAAAATAGTACACTTGATAAACCTTTAGAAAACTGACAAAAATAGATGACACAAATCATCAATATCAAAAATATAACACCTACATATAGGATATATTAATATATTCTGGGATATTGCTGCAGATTCTGTAGCCATTAAAACATTAAGAGAATACCAAAAATCACAACTTAGGAGAAATGGACCAATTCCTCAAAGCCACATACTGCCAAAACTCAACAAAAATGAAGTGGATCACCTGATCTGCCCCAAAATGATTCAAAAATTGAATTTGTAACTTAAAAGCCTCCCCAAATTAAACTACAATGAGATATTTCTACACACCTAGCAAAATAACCAAAACAAAAAATAGTAAGAACCCTAAATGCTAGTGAGGATATGCAGAAACTGAATCGCTCAGTCACTGTTGGTAGAAATGTAAAATGGCACAGTCACTCTGTAAAACAGTTTGGCAGTTTCTTATAAAGTTAAATACACAATGTTACACAATCCAGAAATTGTGTACTTGGTCATTTATCTCAGAGAAATGGGAAACTTATGTTCACTTAAAATTCTGAAAACAGTAGCTTTATTAGTAGCAGTCTAAAATTGGAAAAAGCCCAGTGTATTTCACCTGGTGAATGATTAAACAAACTGTGGTACATGCATACCATGGGTACTATGCAGCAATAAAAAGAGAATAAATTATTGATTTTTTAAATAAAAAAACTTGGATGAATCTCCAGGGAATTTATCCTAAGTGAAAAAAGCCAGCCCCGAAGTGTTACATATTGCTATATGATTTTATTTATAGAATATTTTTGAAATAACAAAATTTTAGAAAAAACAAGATTACCAAAGGTTAGGGGTGGGAGCGAAAAGGAAGGTGGGTGCAGTTATGAAAGACTGACATGAGATGTCCTCCTGGCAATGGTGGTGTTCAATATCTTGATGGTGGTGGATAAAGAAAGCTTCAGATACGATATCTTTGTATAAAATTAAATGTACATGCACACGGACACAAATGAGTTATACATAAAATTGGGGAAACCTGAAAAAGATCAATTGATTATATCAATGTCATCCTGTGTGTAATATTGTACTGTAGTTTTTCAAGATGTCACCATTGGGAAAACTGAATATAGAGTGCTCTAATTTTTCTTAGAACTGCATGTGAATCTGTAATTATATCAACAAAGGTTTTTTTTTGTTTGTTTGTTTTTGAGACAGAGTCTCGCTCTGTCACCCAGGCTGGAGTGCAGTGGCACAGTCTCAGCTCACTGCAGCCTCTGCCTCCCCGGTTCCAGTGATTCTCCTGCCTCAGCCTCCCAGGTAGCTAGGGTTACAGGCACACACCAACCACCATGCCCAGCTAATTTTGCTATTTTTAGTAAAGACAGGGTTTCACCATGTTGGCCAGGCTGGTCTCGAGCTCCTGACCTCAGGTGATTTGCCTGCCTCGGCCTCCCAAACTGCTAGGATTACAGGCGTAAGTAAAAAAAAAAAAAAAAAACACATTTTTTGGGCGCCGGCGCCCGCCCGCGCGGCACAGACGCGGGGAGCGCGCTTCGCGCTGACACAGCGGCGACTGCGGCGGCGTTAGCCGGCGCTCGAGCTGTTTCCCATCCTGGGGCGCCGACCCCGCCCGCTTGCTTGCTTGCTTGCCTGCCTGCCTGCCTGGCGCCATGCAAGAGAAGGTGCCAGGGGACGCGGAGCGACGAGAGGCGCGCGGTCCCGGACAGCTCCGTCTCTGGCGTTGGCGCTGCAGCCGTGACGGAGGACTACGGCGACGACTAGGGCTGCTCTCCCAGCTCTCTGCGTGCCGCGCCGCTGCGCTCTGCCGTCTGACCATCTGGAGTGCGGGCTGGGAGGCGGGATGGAGTGATAGGGAAGATGTTTATAAATTCTTCTGTGGGATCAGAGGGCACGCCAATTGTAACCAGAAAACTCCAAGTATGGCAGCAAGGATGGATGAACAGGCTGTATTAGGGCCAAAATCAAATGCTGATTCAGACTTTAGACAAAGGGCCCTGGCCTATTTTGAGCGGTTAAAGATTTCCCCAGATGCCTGGCAGGTGTGTGCAGAGAGGCTCTAGCCCAGAGGACATATAGTGATGAACATGTAAAGTTTTTCTGCTTTCAAGTGCTGGAACATTAAGTTAAATACAAATACTCAGAACTAACCACTGTTCAACAACAACTAATTAGGGAGACGCTCATATCATGGCTGCAAGCTCAGATGCTGAATCCCCAACCAGAGAAGACCTTTATACGAAATAAAGCCGCCCAAGTCTTCGCCTTGCTTTTTGTTACAGAATATCTCACTAAGTGGCCCAAGTATTTTTGTTTACATTCTCTCAGTAGTGGACCTAAATCCAAGGGGAGTAGATGTGTGCCTGCGAATCCTCATGGCTATCGATTCAGAGTTGGTGGATCGTGATGTGGTGCATACGTCAGAGGAGGCTCGTGGGAATACTCTCATTAAAGATACCATGAGGGAACAGTGCATTCCAAATCTGGTGGAATGGTGGTACCAAATATTACAAAATTATCAGTATACTAATTCTGAAGTGACCGTCAGTGCTTTGAAGTAGTTGGGGCTTACGTCTCTTGGATAGACTTACCCCTTATAGCCAATGATAGGTTTATAAGTGTGCTGCTAGGTCATATGTCAATAGAAGTTCTACGGGAAGAAGCATGTGACTGTTTATTTGAAGTTGTAAATAAAGGAATGGACCCTGTTGATAAAATGAAACTAGTAGAATCTTTGTGCCAAGTATTACAGTCTGCTGGGTCTTTCAGCATTGACCAGGAAGAAGATGTTGACTTCCTGGCCGGATTTTCTAAGCTGGTAAATGGAAAGGGACAGTCATTGATTGATAGTTGGAGTAAATTAATTAAGAATGGGGATATTAAGAATGCTCAAGAGGCACTACAAGCTATTGAAACGAAAGTGGCACTGATGTTGCAGCTACTAATTCATGAGGAAGATGATATTTCTCCTAATATTATAGGATTTTGTTATTATTATCTTCATATTTGGAAACAGCTTACAGTGCTCTCGGATCAGCAAAAAGCTAATGTAGAGGCAATCATGTTGGCCGTTATGAAAAAGTTGACTTACGATGAAGAATATAACTTCGAAAATGAGGGTGAAGATGAAGCCATGTTTGTAGAATATAGAAAACAACTGAAGTTACTGTTGGACAGGCTTGCTCAAGTTTCACCAGAGTTACTGGTGGCCTCTGTTCACAGCGTTTTTAGTTCTACACTGCAGGATTGGCAGACTACATGGTGTATGGAAGTTGAAGTAGCAATAAGATTGCTGGATATGGCCGGGCGCGGTGGCTCATGCCTGTAATCCCAGCACTTTGGGAGGCCGAGGCAGGCGGATCACGAGGTCAGGAGATGGAGACCATCCTGGCTAACACGGTGAAACCCTGTCTCTACTAAAAAAAAATACAAAAAAATTAGCCGGGCGTGGTAGCGAGTGCCTGTAGTCCCAGCTACTCGGTAGACTGAGGCAGAAGAATGGCGTGAACCCGGGAGGTGGAGCTTGCAGTGAGCCGAGATCGCGCCACTGCACTCAGACAGAGCGAGACTCCATCTCAAAAAAAAAAAAAAAAAAAAAAAAAAAAGATTGCTGTATATGTTGGCAGAAGCTCTTCTAGTATCTCACGGTGTTCCATTCGCAGGTGATGTTTCAAAAGCCAGTGCTTTGCAGGATATGAGAATTCTGGTAACATCAAGAGTCAGTTCCTATCAGCATACATCTGTGACATTGGAGTTCTTCAAAAATGTTGTTAGATATGAAAAGTTTTTCACAGTTGAACCTCAGCACATTCCACGTGTACTAATGGCTTTCTTAGATCACAGAAGTCTGCGGCATTCCAGTGCAAAAGTTCGGAGCAGGATGACTTACCTGTTTTCTAGATTTGTCAAATCTCTCAATAAGCAAATGAATCCTCTCACTGAGGACATTTTGAATAGAATACAAGATTTATTAGAGCTTTCTCCACCTGAGAATGGCCACCAGTCCTTACTGGGCAGCGATGATCAACTTTTTATTTATGAGACAGCTGGAGTGCTGACTGTTAATAGTGAATACCTGGCAGAAAGGAAACAAGCCTTGGTGAGGAATCTGTTGACTCCACTAATGGAGAAGTTTAAAATTCTGTTAGAATAGTTGATGCTGGCACAAGATGAAGATAGGCAAGCCTCTCTAGCAGACTGTCTCAACCACGCTGTTGGATTTGCAAGTCCAACCAGTAAAGCTTTCAGCAACAAGCAGACTGTAAAACAATGTGGCTGTTCTGAAGTTTGTCTGGACTGTTTACAGACATTCTTGCCAGCCCTCAGTTGTCCCTTACAAAAGGATTATTCTCAGAAGTGGAGTCCGTACTTTCCTTCATCGAATGGTTATTTGCCTGGGGGAAGAAGTTTTTCCGTTCATCCCAACTGCTTCAGAACGTATGCTCAAAGATTGTGAAGCAGAAGACCTCCGGGAGTTCATTCTTCTTATCAACCAGATTACGGCCAAATTCAAGAGACAGGTATCTCCGTTTTTACAACAGATGTTCATGCCCCTGCTTCATGCAATTTTTGAAGTGCTGCTCCGGCCAGCAGAAGAAAATGACTAGTCTGCTGCTTTAGAGAAGCAGATGTTGTGGAGGAGTTACTTTGCTTTCCTGCAAACAGTCACAGGCAGTGGGATGAGTGAAGTTATAGCAAATCAGGGTGCACAAAATGTAGAGTGCTGGTTACTGTTACCCAAGGAGCAGTTGAATATCCAGATCCAATTGCACAGAAAACATGTTTTATCATCCTCTCAAAGTTGGTAGAACTCTGGAGAGGTAAAGATGGACCAGTGGGATTTGCTGATTTTGTTTATAAGCACATTGTCCCCTCATGTTTCCTAGCACCTTTAAAACAAACCTTTGACCTGGCAGATGCACAAACAGTATTGGCTTTATCTGAGTGTGCAGTGACACTGAAAACAATTCATCTCAAATGGGGCCCAGAATGTGTTCAGTATCTTCAACAAGAATACCTGCCCTCCTTGCAAGTAGCTCCAGAAATAATTCAGGAGTTTTATCAAGCGCTTCAGCAGCCTGATGCTAAAGTTTTTAAAAATTACTTAAAGGTGTTCTTCCAGAGAGCAAAGCCCTATTGACTGGATTTCCCTGTGCCTACTTCATGATCAGGAATTCCAGTTAATTTATAAAGAAGCGATTTGTGTGTGCCATTCACACTGGTCTTTTTCACATTGTTTTGAGCTTATTGCAGTATATGTTTTGGGATTTTTATGTGAAATGTGTGTAATTTTCCTAATACAGGTATGTAACAACAAAAGATGTTGCCTGCATGCCGGTCCAAATTGTTCTGTATAAAGATGCTCTTAAAAGACACAGAGTTATCCTAGAACCTTAATTCTTTTTTATTTGAAGTTTTAAGTCAAGTCCTTTATAAAGACTATAGCAGTAGAAAACAGTACACTTTTTAAAAAATTGCTGAATATAAAATGTTTGAAAATTTTCTTTATGTGTGAAGACACATAAAGTATGGGGGGAATACAACAATCAAAACTAACTTTTTGTAGATAGCCATTTCATTTCTTTAAACTGTTTCAATGCCAATATGTATTCTACAAAAGAGAATGGTTTTAGGCTCCAATGTTATACTTTTTAAAATATATATATATATAAATAAATTTTACATAGTGAAATCTAAAAAAAACAAAAACTAAAACAAAAAACAAAACTTTTTTTTTTTTTTGAGAGGGAGTCTCATTCTGTCGCCCAGGCTGGAGTGCAATGGTGCCATCTTGGCTCACTGCAACCTCCACCTCCTGGGTTCAAGTGATTCTCCTGACTCAGCCTCCCAAGTAGCTGGGACTACAGGCGCGTGCCACCACGCCCGGATGATTTTTTGTATTTTCAGTAGAGACGGGGTTTCACCATATTAGCCAGGCTGGTCTGGACCTCCTGACCTCACAATCCACCCACGTTGGCCTCCCAAAGTGCTGGGATTACAGGCGTGAGCCACCGCACTTGGCCAAAAAAACTTAACTAAACATTATGTTTATAAAGTGGTTGTGATAGTATGAGATAAATTGTTTGTTAAATAGCCGTAAGCTTAAAAAGCTAAAATATTCATGAAATTTACCTACAGCATTATTATACTTACATTAAACGGATTCAAATAAAACAAAATAAAAAGGGTATAAAATGTAAAATTAGGCAGGGCACAGTGGCTCACTCCTGTAATCCCAGCACTTTGGGAGGCTGAGGCAGGTGGATCACCTGAGGTAAAGAGTTCAAGACTACCTTGGCCAACATGCTGAAACCCTGTCTCTACTAAAAATACAAAAAATTAGCTGGGCATGGTGGCAGGTGCCTATAATCCCAGCTACTTGGGAGGCTGAGGCAGGAGAACCGCTTGAACCCAGGAGGCGGACGTTGTTGCAGTGAGCCGAGATTGTGCCATTGCACTCCAGCCTAGGCAACAAGAGCGAAACTCCATCTCAAACAACAACAACAACAACAACAAACAACAACAACAACAACAAAAAACATAAAATTAAAGGAATAGGCCGGGCGCGGTGGCTCAAGCCTGTAATCCCAGCACTTTGGGAGGCTGAGGCAGGTGGATCACGAGGTCAGGAGTTCCAGACCAGCCTGGCCAAGATGGTGAAACCCTGTATCTACTAAAAATACAAAAAATTGCCGGGTACAGTGGCAGGTGACTGTAATCCCAGCCACTCCAGAGGCTGAGGCAGGAGAATAGCTTGAACCCCGGGGGCAGAGGTTGCAGTGAGCTGAGATCGGGCCACTGCACTCCAGCCTGGGCAACAGAGCGAGACTCCATCTCCAAAAAAAAAAAAAAAAAAAAAATTAAAGAAGAATGGAAAAGTCAAAAGGAGGTAAAATACACTATGTTAAAACTTTTATTTTTATAATGAGCATATCAGACTTTCATAATAGGAAAAACTCAATTTGATTAAAATATATACTTTTATTCATTCTTATCCTTTCTGGGTTCCTGGAACTTGTAGCATTATCAGAATCACCTACTTTTCTCTTGCTTAAGGCTGCTTATATGGCTTCCTTGTAGATTTCTTCCCCATTCCTCTGTTAATGTACTTTGGGCTTGTCTTGAAATTATCCATCTGTGAAGACACAGAATTTCAGATTTGCTTGCTTACGCACAGACATCGCCACAGGAGGGAGGGTTCTCTATGGAGATGCTGAAAGCAAGTGGAGATGCTAGAGGAGTTTGGAGAAGATTGTTTTTTACATGGACAGTTTTGGGTGCAATTAAGTTGTACTCAAAACCAGATAGACTAGAAAATATTGGGGAGGTAAATGTGGTTCCATCCTTCATACAAAGAATAGTGTTTCATGTCTGGATAAAAGAAAACCATCAGTGAATTGCAAAATCATTAGAGGCAGAAGGCACCTGAGAGGCAGGTCACCATGTGGAACAATTCCAGGTGGCTCCATTCACATTTAGCCTATGTATGTGGTGGCTCCTGGGATTGGGCAATATGCACCTTATACAACTGTATGCAGGGATTCTGCTGAACCCAGCCATTACCACACTTGCCCTTCCTCACACACAGATTTAGGATCCTTTTACAGAGGAGGAAAGTAAGGCCTAGAGGAGGAAAGCAAGTTGTTCAAAGCCACACAGCTAACCGCAGAACCAGACTAACATCCAGATTCTTGAATTTCAGAACAATATTCTTTCCTCTCTACAATGATGACTGGAAAGGATATTGTCACTCAAAACAGCCACCTCCACCACAGCAACAAGTTCATTCTTAAAAGTATTTGTTTCAGATCCACATGACGTAGGCTAAACCAGGGCTGTTTTTATAGCATCCCAAATTCTAAATTGAGTGAAAATTCTAACCACACTTTTCTCACATATGAATTGACAACAATAATAATACCTACCTCTTAGGGTTCTTCTGGAGACAGATGAATTAATATTTGTAGAACACTTAGAAAGTACTATATGACAGGTGTTCTCATATAGAAACCTGGTATTGGATATTATTGTTATTATTTCTATTAGCATGTATTTCTCCCCCATTGATATGTGGGTTCTTCAAAGACCACATATGTTTTATCTGTGGTTCCATAGGACCTGGCATGGCTTTGAAGAGTGATGTATTAATGTTTTTTGATGATGGTTGGATGGATGAATGGATGCATGGATGAATAGATGAATGAATGGATGGATGGTTGAATGGATGGATAGATGGACAGATGAATGGAGAGACAGATGGATAAAGGATTATGAACGAATGAAGGAGGATGGATGAATGGATGACTGGTGGATGGATGGTTGAAGGAGGATGGATGAATGGATGGATGGTGGATGGATGAAGGAGGATGGATGAATGGATGAGTGGTGGATGGATGGTGGATAGATGAATGGATGGATAGTGGATGGATGGATGGTGAATGGATGGATGAAGGAGGATGGATGAATGGATGGATGGTGGATGGATGAAGGAGGATGGATGAATGGATGCATGGTGGATGAATGATTGAATTCAAGCTCTTGGGAGTAACACCAGGGAATGAGTATTTCACTGGATTTTTTCATGAAGAACAAAGATATGACACCACTCACAAGTGACACGTGAATGCTTTAGTTTCATTGAATTCTAGAACTGTCTGGGCCTTTGATGATTCATCTTACCCAACTTTTGGCTCAATGCAGGAAATCACATGACCAGCAGGCTGAACACACAGCTCTAGTTTAACTTTTTTTTTTTTTTTTTTTGAGACGGAGTCTAGCTCTGTCGCCCAGGCTGGAGTGCGGTGGCGCGATCTTGGCTCACTGCAACCTCCGCCTCCCGGGTTCACGCCATTCTCCTGCTTCAGGCTCTCCGGGTAGCTGGGACTACAGGTGCCTGCCACCACACCCGGCTAATTTTTTTGTATTTTTAGTAGAGACGGGGTTTCACCGTGGTCTCGATCTCCTGAACTCGTGATCCGCGCACCTCAGCCTCCCAAAGTGCTGGGATTACAAGCGTGAGCCACCGCGCCAGGCCACACAGCTCTAGTTTAAAACTGTGGCAAAGTGACAGCTCATTCCCTAAGAGGCAGACAGTCCTGTGACTATACCAGTGTAATGATTAGCAAGTTCTTCTTAGGTCAATTCTTTTCTTTTTTTCTTTTTTTTTTTTGACGGAGTCTAGCTCTGTCGCCCAGGCTGGAGTGCAGTGGCTCGATCTCTGCTCACTGCAAGCTCCGCCTCCCAGGTTCACGCCATTCTCCTGCCTCAGCCTCCTGAGTAGCTGGGATTACAGGCGCCCACCACCACACCCGGCGAATTTTTTGTATTTTTTAGTAGAGACGGGGTTTCACCGTGTTAGTCACTATGGTCTCGATCTCCTGAGCTCGTCATCCACCCACCTCGGCCTCCCAAAGTGCTGGGATTACACGCGTGAGCCACTGCGCCCGGCCCTCTTCTTAGGTCCATTCTATTCTTTCAACTTACCTGCACCTCCTGGTGACATTAAGAATTAGTCTAATTTCCCCCCACCAGGTTTTTTGTTCACTTGTTCAGCAAATATTTAGTGAGCATACAATGATTAAAGAGTAAACATGGTTCCTGCTGTCTTGGAGATTATTTTGGTATGGAAGAGACAGAAGAGAAAATAATTAGCTGAAGAGATAAGGACACACTATGGAAAGTGCTAGAGAGGAAATGCACAGGGGGAGCTGTTTTGACCAGGGCACCCCTGAATCTTAACCCCACAATATGCCTAAACAACTAATCTCAGGAAGAAGGCTATATTAGAATCAATTCTTTATTCCTAAGATACCAATATCATCAGGATCCATGTTATCATGTCTTTCTTCTCTGTTTACTTTTGCCACTAGAAGAATCCAAGACATCCATGTCAATATCAGCAGCAGACTCTCATCTCTCTTTTTTTGGAGATGGAATCTTGCTCTCTGGCGCAGGCTGGAGTGCAATGGTGTGATCTCAGCTCACTGCAACCTATGCCTCCAGGGTTCAAGCAATTCTCCTGCCTCAGCCTCCCAAGTAGCTGGGATTATAGGTGCATGCCATCAAGACTGGCTAATTTTTTGTATTTTTAGTAGAGACAGGGTTTCACCGTGTTAACAAGGATGGTCTCAATCTCCTGACCTTGTGATCCACCCACCTCGGCCTCCCAAAGTGCTGGGATTACAGGCATGAGCCACCACACTCGGCCTCTCATCTCTTTATGTGATGCAAACCCCTACGTACCCCTGACCTTCCAAATCCTTCCACTGTTTTCTCTGAAACAGTGTGGCATCAGCCAAAACCCCTTCATGTTAAAGCTGTGCCCCAGTGTTTTTCTTAGCCTCTTGGTCTTACTAAATTTAAGCCATCGCCTGAGAGATGCCTGTGCAACCCTATCAAACAACAATGCTTTCTCCCCACCCAACATCCTACCCAATTACTATTACTATTATTATTATTATTATTATTATTATTTTGAGACAGAGTCTTGCTCCATCGCCCAGGCTGGAATGGAGCAGCGCGATCTCAGCTCACTGCAGCCTCTGCCTCCCAGGTCCCAGTGATTCTCCTGCCTCAGCCTCTGGATAGCTGGGATTATAGGCACATGCCACTACGCCCAGTTAATTTTTGTATTTTTAGTAGAGACGTGGTTTCACCATGTTGGCCAGGCTGATCTTGAACTCCTGACCTCAAGTGATCTGCCCACTTCGGCCTCTCAAAGTGCTGGGATTACAGGCGTGAGCCACTGCGCCCGGCTGTACCCAATCATGATCACTGCTTCTAGGCTACTCCTTTTAACCTCTCCATAAAGTCTCCATCTTTTGGGGAGCTTATTCTATAATACCACACCCTTGTTGTGACCATCTACAGCTCTGCAGGCTTCCCTCCTTCTTCATTCTTGGAAGAGTTTAGTTTCTGGATTGACACCTTCCTCTCCACCAATATTCCCATTGCGTTTTTTGGTTATTTCTGCAACTATGCAAATGATCCTTCTAATCATCTGACCTTACAGTTCCTTGGGTTTCTCATCTCTGATGGTTGCTTTTGACCCACCTGTGCAACTCGCAGCCTCAGGCATAGCCAAGATGCCATTGTCACTCACTGTAATTCTCCAAAATCTGGGTCCGACCACCACATCCCACCTTTTTGCCCCATTCCTTCTAAGACCAGCCCTCCAAGAGTCCTTCTACTCCACCCAGAAATCCAACCCACTGATCCTCACACACAGACCACTCTCCTTGTGTTCTCTGGCTCATCTTCAGAGACACTCTCTTGCTTGCACTCTCAACTTTCAGGCTCACGTGTTCCACCTTTTTGCTCTCCCTCCCTTTGTCACAATTGTCCAGCAAAACACCAACCCTGGTGAAAATCCAGCTCTGCATACTCCACTCTTGCCCCTGAAAAGCTGAATATAGAAAGAGTAAACAAAACCAATCTTGCTAGTTGGTCTCATTTTTTAAATTAATGACCACAAAAGTGAGTCCTCAACCCTGCTTAGCAATCCCATAACAATTCGCTAGTCATCCCACTCCTCCATGAGCTGGAGAAACTATTTCTTCTTGTATTTTCTCAAACCTCTGATTCCCTGCTCTCTCCCTCTTCACACTAATCTGGTGGTTCTCTAGCTTGAGCACACGTCATCATCACCTGGAAGGCTCATTCTTTTGTCTTTTTTTTTTTTTTTGGAGATGGAATTTTGCTCTGTCTTCCCCAGGCTGGAGTGCAGTGGTGGGATCTCAGCTCACTTCAACCTCTGCCTCCCAGGTTCAAATGATTCTGTGTCTCTGGGAGCTGGCATTACAGGCGCCTGCCACCACACCTGGCTAATTTTGTATTTTTAGTAGACTGGGGGTTTCACCATGTTGGCTAGGCTGGTCTCCAACTCCTGTCCTCAGGTGATCCTCCCGCCCCAGCCTCCCAAAGTGCTGGGATTACAGGCGTGAGTCATGGCGCCTGGCCTTGGAAGGCTCATTCAAATGCCAATTGCTGGACCCCATCTCCAGGTTGTGGTTGGGTATACCTGGGGTGGGGCCCAGGAATTTGTATTTCTAACAAATTCTCAGGTGATGCTGTTGCTGCTGGTCTGAGGACCACACTTTGAGAACACTGCACTAACCTAACCTCACATTTCATTGGGGAATTAGAAACAAACTGAAAAGGACCACTTCATCTTCCTACTACCAAGTGTACTCATCATCTTTATCCACCCACCTTCTCCCTTATTACAATGGTGGTGGATCTCTGCTCCAACTCACGGCCAATCTTCCAGTGCATTTGTCTTACCCCTTCTTGCCTATAAGATAAGAATTGTGCTTTTGCAATTGCCCTTTTGTTTTTTTCTCCTAAACATGCTGGAATATATCCTCTTTGGGGAAACTCCTCACTTGATCTCACATATTTATTTAGCTGCCAACTAATTTCTCTGCTTTTCCTTTAGAGCAAAATCCTCAATAACTTTCTGTGTACCTCCAATTAGTCTCCATATTAGTCTCTCTTGGACTCACCGTGCGGACTTTCTTCTCCACAACTGGAGTGAAACTTCTATTGTCAAGGTCAACAGTGGCTACACATTGCTAAATGTAATAGAATTCTCAGTTCTCATCTTATTTAACAATGTTTGATGTAGCTGATCCCTCTCTCTTTCTTAACTTTTCTCCCTTGGATTCCAGAATACCGCTTTCTCAGTTCTCCCCCTCCTACCTAATTCGGAGGCTACTCCTTCTTAGACTTTTTGTTACATTCTTGTAGTCTTCCTGATTTTCTTTCTTTTTTTTTTTTTTTTGAGATAGGGTCTTGGTCTGTTGTCCAAGCTAGAATGACGTGGCACAATCTTGGCTTACTGCAGCCTCGACCTCCTAGGCTCAAGCGTCCCAAGTAGCTGGGACTACAGACGTGCACCACTGCACCAGGCTAATTTTTATATTTTTTGTAGAGATGGGGTTTGCCATCTTGTCCAGGCTGGTCTCAAACTCCTGAGCCCAAGTGATACACCCACCTCAGCCTCCCAAAGTGCTAGGATTACAGGTGTGAGCCACCTTGCCTGGCCTCTTCAGATTTTTCAACACCATAGTGCCCAGGGCTCAGTCCCCACCTGCCTTCTCTCTTTTATATACATTTCCACACAGGAGATCTCATACACCCTAAGGCTTTCAATGTCATATATGCATTGATGGATTCTAAATTAATACCCAACCTCTCCCCTAAACTCCAAGTACTTAATGTTACCACTTATATTAACAGGTTTTTTTTTTTGAGACAAAGTCTCACTCTCTCGCCCAAGCTGGAATACAGTGACGTGATCTCGGCTCACTGCAACCTCCACCTCCCAGATTCAAGCGATTCTCCTGCCTCAGCCTCCCAAGTATCTGGGACTATAGGTGCACACCACCACGCCCTGCTAATTTTTGCATTTTTTTTGACTCTTCACTGCTTCTTTATTATGATGCACCCACAGTACAGAACCTCTCACACATCCATGAAAGGGGAAGGTTACATTTCTTTTTGGGGAGCACCTTCATTTTTGTTTCTGTTACAACTTTGAAGAAAGCAAATCATTGCCAAAGGAAAACATTTTAAATTCCAAGTGTTTAAGACTCAGCTTGCATTTTGTTGTGTTTGAAAAGAAAGTAGCATGTTTTAGCCAGAGGTGGAAGATTGTTTTGTGGCATTTTAAGTTTGATGTGGATCAGAAGTCTTCACTGTCTGGTTGAACCAGTCTATAATTTTCTTTTTTTTCTTTTTCTTTTATTTTTTGAAACGGAGTCTTGCTCTGTCACCCAGGCTGGAGTGCAGTGGCGTGATCTCGGCTCACTGCAAGCTCCACCTCCCAGGTTCAGGCCATTCTCCTGCCTCAGCCTCCCGACTAGCTGGGACTACAGGTGCCCACCACCACGCCTAGCTAATTTTTTTTTTTTGTATTTTCAGTAGAGACAGGGTTTCACTGTGTTAGGATGGTCTCGATCTCCTGACCTCGTTATCCGCCCGCCTCGGCCTCCCAAAGTGCTGGGATTACAGGCGTGAGCCACTGCACCCGGCCGAACCAGTCTATAATTTTCATATGCGACTTTTCGTATCAAAAATGTTTCATTTTTACTGTACTCACAAAGATGCTGTTTAAAAAAACACACACAGCTAAATTTAAAACTGATCATGAACCACAGCATTACTAACAGGGAAAATGAACTTTTGCTGCCCTCTCCTGCTAAAACAATGAAATACTAAAATACCAAAAGATTTATGAAGCTAAAGCGAAGTCCTCAAACCAAAAGCAACAGTATAATAACCAAACAGTATAATAACCAAAAGTATAATATTCTCATTATACTTCAATCAAAAATCAGACAACAACCAGAAAACGCATTGGTAATATTTATATTTGAAAGTTCCCCATTTATACATGAGGTTTGGATTACAACTTATTTACAATAAGTGATTTCAAAAAAAGTAAAGAAAGAGGAAGGGAAGAGGGAGGGAGGAAAAGAGAGGCTCAGAGAAAGAGAAAAAAGAGAAAGGTGGGAGAAGAAAGGAGGGAGGGACGGAAGAAAAGGAAACCTATATTCATAGACATCATAATATGGGATATTTATTTCCAAGAGAGATACTACTGCTGCTATCATGCACAAGAAGCACTACAAATTCACATTCCGCTAGAACACAATTTGCTCAACTTTCTCTCAAGATGCACGATCCTTTTAGATTTTCAAAATTAAATATAGAGGAATATAAAATGCAATGCCAATATGCCTACTACAAAAAATCCTTTGTGGCTCATTCCTTAACTCCACTCAGAGAAGCAGCTGAGCCAGAGTACAAAAATAAAAATATTGATGTGCAAATAAAACATCAGTGATCATGTCTGGTGCCACCCTTTTGTTGCAGGTGACTGTCACCTTATGATAACATTGGTAATAGCATCAAAAGAGAATCTCTTCATTTCCTGGGCAGGTCAGTGCATCCAATTAAAAGGAAAAAAGGAAAACAAGGAAAAAAACCCCAAACCCCAAAAAACTCTAAACACTTAAAAATTCCAATAACACCCATACATCACTTTCCCATCCCACCCTCATCCCCACAAAAAAATAAAAATGCTTTTAAAGCTCTAAATATAATTTTTTTGTTTCTTTCTACAGTGTGATTGAGCCGAAGGCTATACATTTAAGTATAGCAGGTGCAATTACAAGCAAGTCCTGGCTCTGCATCCTGGACTATCCCACACATAGGAGGTACAAAATAAATTAAACCCTTTCATTTAGGCAAACAAGCCCAAGATCTACATAACCCTGCTTGTGAGTATCCAGCGGCATTGAGGGTATTATTTATTTCTTATTTTTTCTTTTCTTTTATAAAGAACAGTCAAATATTAGGGAGAGCAACATATAATAAAATTTAAAAGGACAAAAACTCAACACTGAAGGAAAACAACTGGGGATACTTGCACAATGAAAAAAAGGGACGCATGCTTGATTCCAAGTATGAGATGGGGGAATTCACTCACATAGCTGTTCTAGGCCCACAGCCTAAGGCCTCAGCATCATTCTAAACCACAGGGTTGTGTATATTTTTCTCTTCCAAAGACACTTTTAATCATATCCCTGAAACCAATATGGTAAGGATAAGGTTGGAGTCATCATCACTTACTAACTACAATATTTGCTATTTAAAAAATATATTTATCTATAGTTCTGGAAATTATGAAGCAAACAAAATATAACACAAAGTTTCATTTGTCACAATTAACTCAAGTTGCAGCAACAGCAGAATTGTGGGAAGGGACAGGGACAGAGGGCTGCTGCAAATGCAGCAAGTATGTCCTGAAATATGTCACACAGCGCAACAGTCAGATTACCTCAGTTACTCTCCGTCACCACACACAACATGACTAATGTCACATTGTCACTTTCCATTAAAAAAGAAAAAGACAGCGTTTCTTCTCAGAAGTTGCCCTACGAATTTTAGACATATAGCTTTAATTGATACTTTAAATATGTCTAAAATTTGGCTTTATTCTTCTCAGTTTGGAATGATCAACATACAAAATTGACACCAAGGAGGAGAGCTGTAAGTTTTCACCTTTACTCTTGAAGACAGGGTAAGGTACAAAAAAGGATCCTGGCCTTTCTCGTTTCAAATGACTGCATTTCATTCCAATGGGCAGAGATTCTTCATAAACCTGTGATTTTAATATCTTCTACCTAAAAAGATGAATTAATGGCAAACAAAAGTTTATATCATCAAAAATAAATATAACGCAGAGTTGAAACTAAAGGGCTAAATGACGAGGGCTAAAAAAGAGATTTGTAACAAATTTATTTTTATCACTTTGTTCCAGCATTTTTAAAGTCAGTTGTTTTGTCTTTGGCAGCCTCTATCAACTTTACAGTGAATCCCCATCAATGTTCTTTTTTTTTTTTTTAAAAAACTATTAATTCCATTAAACCGTGTTGTGTCTGGTGTTGCATATGACTTTTTTTTTACTGCGGGTTTTTTTTTTTTAATTAACAATGCCAGTTTTGTTTTTGTTTTTTTACAAAGTTACTGAGATAACAATATCCATAATTAGCTGACTCTTACATACACACTGTGACCTGATAATCCTGAAAAACTTCATGGAGGAGAAAGGTCAGCAGCTTTTTTTCCTTTTTCTTGAAAACAATAAAACTGCATATTCTACTTTATATTTAAATGTAAGGAAGAAAATATACAAGCCCGTATTTATATTGTATTTCTATTAAGAGCAACAATAGTTCATATGTTCATGTTTGCTACTATCACAATTCAATGCATGAACACAGAATCAGCTCTATAGCACGAATACTGCTGGAAGTGATGGTTTAGGATTACCAACTCACTGCTGCCATGTCCATAACAAGCAAAATCAACCTGGAAATAAACCCCCAAACACATATCTTTCAGTACATAATAATGCAACTGCATTAGGTAAGTACATACTGTACACAAGTTTTATCAGCAGTTTACCTACCCAAGATGTAAGATTCTTCATTTAAATACAAAGCAAAGAGTCAATAAGATATATATATATATATATACACACACATATATACGTATATATAATACAGCCCTAGATTTTGTTTTTTGTTTTTTTCTTAAACAATTTGATCACGATGCACCTTTGGTATAAAACCATTTTTAAACTTTATTATTAATACTCAAGACATTAGGAATTTCCAGATTTTTTTCAGTAGCCTTTGTAGAACCACTTTTGGTAACCAATACAGTAGTTAGGAATATGCATCCAATTCAGAATGCATAGTAATACTTATCCTGAATCCTTTCCCGCTGAAAAGAGGGCTGGTGCTGTGATGAGATATAGAATGAGAATCTACAAAAAACACTGTAACATGTTTGTTTTTTCCCAGAGGCTACATCCTCTTTTGCTGGAATACTTTATAAATATATATTAAAAAGTAAGGCAACAACTCCAAACAGTCCAAGCTGTTTGCTCAACTCTTTTCCCAATTAGATTTATTTGCAATCCCGGCGATCAATTTCATGGTTGTATTGTTTAGTGTTTGTCTTTCTTATTTCAAATGGTCCAAAAGGATGTTTTTCTTGCATTTCTAAAACATCTGTCGTATGTGTGTTCAATGATATATGCAACTAATACTGGTCAGGTACTGAAGCCTGTGATGTCCCAGTGCCTGTTTTCAAAGGAATCAAGACATTGATTTGGATTCACCATAAACTGATGCATGAATCCAAAATTCCCTTCCTTACTATGTTTATCACCTCTTCTCTTTTAACTCCTAGTTTTAAAACTAAAGGAGTACCAGGACTACCTGGTTACTAGAAAGATGTTCATTCCCAGTAAACAGAACTTTTATCAGTTCTGTCATGACCCCATTCCACATGGACATTCAACTCAGGAAGATGTGCAAAAGAAAAGATGTCAAATTACAGTCAAGTTATCCAGAGGAGGATGTTACACAAACTTATAAGGAAATGAGTCTTTTTTTCTTCCTTTACTATAAATACATTTAACAGCTTAGCAGAAAGACAAGCTAAATTTAAGATTGTTCACATTTGAAAATTGTATCATACTCTCTGCTAGTGATAAATAAGGAACTCCCGATAATGGAATTTTAACATAGCAATTTCATCAACAGAACTTTGAAGACTGATTTTTTTCAAAAAGAGGGTTAGAACAATGATTATGCTTGCAAAGTCCTGAGAAGTCCATCTGCTGTCCAAACTTTGGACTGAAGTCCTTATTTTTTTTCCTTTACTTAGAGACAGGTATATACAGTGCTGTTGTAATAATGAAACAAATGTGAAATCTACTGTAAAGCTGCACAATACGGAAAACTGTTGCTCCATCTTCTACTACATAAATGTGTGACTCCACAGGTTAGTAATGTTGTTGTCATTGTTTTTGTTAAATTGGAATTATTCCATCACATCTAAGACCTCTCTTTAACTCCAGATCCTCCAATTTTTTCCAAATTCTTCACACTCCTTTTCTTTCTTTTTCTCATGCTGACAATCTGACTTGTGTGTGGCTGTCACCTCGTTAAACATGGTGCTGTTCATTTCTATAAATGCCTTCAACACGTTGTACACCAACGCCACAATAGCCGGATTCCAATGTTCTTTTGAAATCATATAAAGGCTGGAAAACTTGATGGGAAGGATGACGTTAGAGTTTTCTTCTATCAAACTCATGATGTATTCATTATTCCAATAATAGAGTGCTCTTTCTGCCACCTGAAAATGGGGGCTAGATACACACTTGGCGATTTGTTTAAACAAAGGTTCTTGGATTTTAACAAATTGTGAAGGTTCAATCACATCCAATATTTCTTCCAGTTCCCCAAGGAACGTGACCTCTTTTTGACTACATGTTTTAGGCCAAAATTTCATTAACCCCCTAATACTGGTTCTGTGAGTGAAGGATCTTTCTCCAGAAACTGTACTGTACAATATGCCAGCTGTGCATGGAAAAGTGATAAGCTCCTGACAGTGTGTAAGGGGATCAATACCTTCACCAGAAAATGTGTTCTGCTTTAAGAGGTAAAGCAAAGCCATTGATAATACTTCCTAATGTTTCCAGCAGTTCAGCTACACCATTGAATCGTTCTGTTTCATAAACAAACCTTAGAAAAATATTGTTAATCTGTTTTTGGATAAATGCTCTAAGACCGAGAAACTTGCCATAAATTCTGTGAAAGACTGTTTTAAAGTAGTCCCGTTCCCGAGGGTCTTCGCTGTCAAATAGCTCCAGAAGTGTGATCATCAGGCAATTTTCCAAGCAATCTCCATATTAATCCTCCTGATGAGGTAATTTTGTCCCCCTTTTACAGAAGAGGAAACTGCGGCACATAAGGGTTAAGTGATGTGCCCATGGTCTCACAGCTAATAGGTGGTAAAGCTAGAATTTGAACCCCAGCAGTTGAGGCCAAAAGTCCATGATCTCAACCACTGCACTATGCTACCTACTGATATTCCAAACACCAGTTTCGTATTTTTAATAGAGATGGGTTTCACTATGTTAGCCAGGCTGGTCTCGAACTCCTGACCTCGTGATCCGCCTGCCTCGGTCTCCCAAAGCACTGGGATTACAGGGGTGAGCCACTGCACCCGGCCCATTAACAGGTATCTTATGCCAAAAATAAATTCTTGATTTCTTTCCCCAAACTGAACTCCTGCCCTAGTCTATCTTATCTTTAATGGCACCTCCAGCCTCAAAGTTGCTCAGACCAACCTTGGAGATGCTCTGAATTCTTCTGTCTCACTCTGTAGAACAAATGCATCAGCAAATCCCACCTATTATTACATGTGAAATGTATCCAGAATCCAACAATATCTCCCCATCCCATCTCAAGCAACCATCCTAGACCAAGCCATCAGCATCTTTTTTTTTTTTTTTTGAGACAGAGTCTCACTCTGTCACCAGGCTGGAGTGCAGTGGCACTATCTCGGCTCACTGCAACCTCTGCCTCCTGGGCTCAAGTGATTCTCTGGCCTCAGCTTCCCAAGTAGCTGGGACTACAGGCGCGTGCCACCACGCCCAGCTGATTTTTGTATTTTTAGCAGAGATGGGGTTTCACCATGTTGGCTGGGTTGTTCTCGATCTCTTGACCTCATAATCTACCTGCCTCAGCCTCCCAAAGTGCTGGGGTTATAGTTGTGAGCCACCGCACCCGGCCTAGCACCTCTTTTAATTGGTCTTCCTGCTTTTACTCCTGTCTTCCCATAGTCTATCCCTCATTGCATGATCTGGTCCCATCTATTCTCTAACTGCATCTGTCACTGCTGTCCTACTCTCTCACTCTGATCCAGCTGCACTCATATCTTAATTGTTCCTGGGACGAGCCAAGCATTCATCCAACTCGAGGTCTTTGAAATGCACCTCTCTATCTGAAATGCTGTCAAGTTTCAGGTGATCACTTCCACTTTCATGGTTCTCACCTTACGGCTTCCTTGCCAAGCTTGTCCAACCCTCCTTATTTTGTTGTTGTCGTTCTGTTTTGTTTTGTTTTAGGCTTTTGGCAGCCTGAAGCCATGATTTTTAGTTTCTGTCTCTAGTGATAAGTGGAAAAAAGGGATAAGGAAGGGGCTTTAGTGACCCCACCAGAAACAGAAACTAAGAACCCATAACTGTATTCTCTCCCTTGGACACCCTTGCTTCCTTCTGCTGTAGTTGAGATAAGACAATTAATGGCAGACAGAATGCTGGGGCTCTCCTCCAGATATGGAAAGGTGCCAAAGACTGATGTTTCTGTCTCCCCAAAATTCATAGGTAGAAACCGAATCCCCAAGGGGATAGTATTTGGAGGCAGGACCTTTGGGAACTGATTAGGTCATGAAGGTGGAGCTGTAGTGAGTGGGATAAGTGCCTTTATCAAAAATGCTTGAGGGGGCCAGGTGTGGTGGTTCATGCCTGTAATCCCAGAACTTTGAGAGGCCGAGACGGGCAGATCACTTGAGGTCAGGAGTTTGAGACCAGCCTGGCCAACATGGTGAAACCATGTCTCTACTAAAAATACAAAAATTAGCCAGGTGTAATGGTGCTTGCCTGTAATCCCAGCTACTCAGGAGTCTGAGGCAGGAGAATTGCTTGAACCAAGGAGGTGGAGGTTGCAGTGAGCCAAGATTGTGGCATTGCACTCCAGCCTGGGTGACAAGAGCAAGACTCTATCTCAAAAAACAATAAAAAAGAAAAAAAGAAAAATGCTTGAAGGGATGAATACCCCGTTCTCCATGATGTAATTATTACAATTGCATGCCTGAATCAAAACATCTCATGTACCCCATAAATATATATACCTACTATGTACCTACAAAAATTAAAAATAAAAAGAAATTTTTAATAAAATGCGAAGTATCCCCTCATTCCTTCTGCCATGTGAGTACATAGCAAAAATACAGTTATCTATTAATATAAATCAGGAATGGGCTCTCACTAGACACCAGATCTCACTTTCCCACTTACATTAACAGGTATCTTATGCCAAAAGTAAATTCTTGATTTCTTTCCCCAAACTTAACTCCTTCCCTAGTCTACCCTATCTCCAATGGCATCACCAGCCTCAAAGATCTCAGCACCACCAGATCTCACTCTTACCATATACTTTAACAGCTATGCCAAAAAGAAATTCTTGATTTCTTTTGAATAAATCAGAAGAGAGGCCAGGCACCTTGATCTTGGACTTCAAGCTTCCAACACTGTAAGAAATAAATTTCCCTTGTTTGTAAATCACCCGGTCTATGATACTTTGGTATAACAGTCAAATGGAATAAAACAGGGGTGACTGTGGAAGGCAACCCTGGTGGGGAGTCTGCCATCATGAGAATGAGGGCCATAACACTATCCATTGAGGCATGTGGGGCCTAGAATACTATATAAGTCTATTTTGTCACGAAGAGTTTTGAGATATAGTCCCTATGTGGTCCATAAACTTAACAGAACTTTTTTTTTTTTTTTTTTTTTCGAGATAGAGTCTCACTCTGTTGCCAGGCTGGAGTGCAGTGGTGCAATCTCAGCTCACTGCAATCTCTGCCTTCCCAGTTCAAGTGATTCTCCTGCCTCAGCCTCCCAAGTAGGTGGGATTACAGGCACGCACCACCATGCCTGGCTGATTTTCGTGTTTTTTTTTTTTTTTTTTTTTTTTTTTTTTTTTTTTTTTAGTAGAGACAAGGTTTCATCATTTTGGCTAGGATGATCTCGATCTCATGACCTCGTGATCTGCCCGCCTCAGCCTCCCAAAGGGCTGGGATTACAGGCATGAGCTATTGCACCCAGCCCAGAAGTTTTTTATTTTTTTATTTTATTATTATTATACTTTAAGTTTTAAGGTACATGTGCACAACCTGCAGCTTTGTTACATATGTATACATGTGCCATGTTGGTGTGCTGCACCCATTTACTCATCATTTAACATTAGGTATATCTCCAAATGCTATCCCTCCCCCCTTCCCCCTACACCACAACAGACCCCGGTGTGTGATGTTCCCCTTCCTGTGTCCATGTGTTCTCATTGTTCAGTTCCCACCTATGAGTGAGAACATGCGGTGTTTGGTTTTTTGTCCTTGCGATAGTTTGCTGAGAATTATGGTTTCCAGCTTCATCCATGTCCCTACAAAGGACATGAACTCATCCTTTTTTATGGCTGCATAGTATTCCATGGTGTATATGTGTCACATTTTCTTAATCCAGTCTATCATTGTTGGACATTTGGGTTGGTTCCAAGTCTTTGCTATTGTGAATAGTGCCGCAATAAACATACATGTGCATGTGTCTTTATAGCAGCATGATTTATAATCCTTTGGGTATATACCCAGTAATGGGATGGCTGGGTCAAATGGTATTTCTAGTTCTAGATCCCTGAGGAATCACCACACTGACTTCCACAATGGTTGAACTAGTTTACAGTCCCACCAACAGTGTAAAAGTGTTCCTATTTCTCCACATCCTCTCCAGCACCTGTTGTTTCCTGACTTTTGAATGATCGCCATTCTAACTGGTGTGAGATGGTATCTTACTGTGGTCTTGATTTGCATTTCTCTGATGGCCAGTGATGATGAGCATTTTTTCATGTGTCTTTTGGCTGCATAAATGTCTTCTTTTGAGAAGTGTCTGTTCATGCCCTTTGCCCACTTTTTGATGGGGTTGTTTGTTTTTCTCTTGTAAATTTGTTTGAGTTCATTGTAGATTCTGGATATCAACCCATTGTCAGATGAGTAGATTGCAAAAATTTTCTCCCCTTCTGTAGGTTGCCTGTTCACTCTGATGGTAGTTTCTTTTGCTGTGCAGAAGCTCTTTAGTTTAATTAGATCCCATTTGTCAATTTTGGCTTTTGTTGCCATTGCTTTTGGTGTTTTAGTCATGAAGTCCTTGCCCATGCCTATGTCCTGAATGGTATTGTCTAGGTTTTCTTCTAGGGTTTTTATGGTTTTAGGTCTAACATGTAAGTCTTTAATCCATCTTGAATTAATTTGTGTATAAAGTGTAAGGAAGGGATCCAGTTTCAGTTTTCTATATATGGCTAGCCAGTTTTCCCAGCACCATTTATTAAGTAGGGAATCCTTTCCCCATTTCTTGTTTTTGTCAGGTTTGTCAAAGATCAGACAGTTGTAGATATGTGGCATTATTTCTGAGGGCTCTGTTCTGTTCCATTGGTCTATATCTCTGTTTTGGTACCAGTACCATGCTGTTTTGCTTACTGTGGCCTTGTAGTATAGTTTGAAATCAGGTAGCATGATGCCTCCAGCTTTGTTCTTTTGGCTTAGGATTGACTTGGCGATGCGGGTTCTTTTTTGGTTCCATATGAACTTTCAAGTAGTTTTTTCCAATTCTGTGAAGAAAGTCATTGTTAGCTTGATGGGGATGGCATTGAATCTATAAATTACCTTGGGAAGTATGGCCATTTTCACGATATTGATTCTTCCTACCCATGAGCATGGAATGTTCTTCCATTTGTTTGTATCCTCTTTTATTTCCTTGAGCAGTGGTTTGTAGTTCTCCTTGAAGAAGTCCTTCACATCCCTCGTAAGTTGGATTCCTAGGTATTTTATTCTCTTTGAAGCAATTGTGAATGGGAGTTCACTCATGATTTGGCTCTCTGTTTGTCTGTTATTGGTGTATAAGAATTCTTGTGATTTTTGCTCATTGATTTTGTATCCTGAGACTTTGCTGAAGTTGCTTATCAGCTTAAGGAGATTTTGGGCTGAGATGCTGGGGTTTTCTAGATACACAATCATGTCATCTGCAAACAGGGACAATTTGACTTCCTCTTTTCCTAATTGAATACCCTTTATTTCCTTCTCCTGCCTGACTGCCCTGGCCAGAACTTCCAACACTATGTTGAATAGGAGTGGTGAGAGAGGGCATCCCTGTCTTGTGCCAGTTTTCAAAGGGAATGCTTCCAGTTTTTGCCCATTCAGTATGATATTGGCTGTGGGTTTGTCATGGATAGCTCTTATTATTTTGAGATATGTCCCATCAATTTATTGAGAGTTTTTAGCATGAAGGTTGTTGAATTTTGTCAAAGGCCTTTTCTGCATCTATTGAGATAATCATGTGGTTTTTGTCTTTGGTTCTGTTTATATGCTGGATTACGTTTATTGATTTGCGTATGTTGAACCAGCCTTGCATCCCAGGGATGAAGCCCGCTTGATCATGGTGGATAAGCTTTTTGATGTGCTGCTGGATTCGGTTTGCCAGTATTTTATTGAGGATTTTTGCATCAATGTTCATCAAGGATATTGGTCTAAAATTCTCTTTTTTGGTTGTGTCTCTGCCAGGCTTTGGTATCAGGATGATGCTGGCCTCATAAAATGAGTTAAGGAGGATTCCCTCTTTTTCTATTGATTGGAATAGTTTCAGAAGGAATGGTACCAGCTCCTCCTTGTACCTCTGGTAGAATTCAGCTGTGAATCCATCTGGCCCTGGACTTTTTTTGGTTGGTAAGCTATTAATTATTACCTCAATTTCAGAGCCTGTTATTGGTCTATTCAGAGATTCAACTTCTTCCTGGTTTAGTCTTGGGAGGGTGTATGTATTGAGGAATTTATCCATTTCTTCTAGATTTTCTAGTTTATTTGTGTAGAGGTGTTTATAGTATTCTCTGATGGTAGTTTGTGTTTCTGTGGGATCAGTGGTGATATCCCCTTTATCATTTTTTATTGCATCTATTTGATTCTTCTCTCTTTTCTTCTTTATTAGTCTTGCTAGTGGTCTATGAATTTTGTTGATCTTTTCAAAAAACCAGCTCCTGGATTCATTGATTTTTTGAAGGGTTTTTTGTGTCTCTATTTCCTTCAGTTCTGCTCTGATTTTAGTTATTTCTTGCCTTCTGCTAGCTTTTGAATGTGTTTGCTCTTGCTTCTCTAGTTCTTTTAATTGTGATGTTAAGGTGTCAATTTTAGATTTTTCCTGCTTTCTCTTGTGGGCATTTAGTGCTATAAATTTCCCTCTACACACTGCTTTGAATGTGTCCCAGAGATTCTGGTATGTTGTGTCTTTGTTCTCATTGGTTTCAAAGAACATCTTTATTTCTGCCTTCATTTCTTTATGTAGTCAGTAGTCATTTAGGAGCAGGTTGTTCAGTTTCCATGTAGTTGAGCGGTTTTGAGTGAGTTTCTTAATCTTGAGTTCTAGTTTGATTGCACTGTGGTCTGAGAGACAATTTGTTATAACTTCTGTTCTTTTACATTTGCTGAGGAGTGCTTTACTTCCAACTATGTGGTCAATTTTGGAATAGGTGTGGTGTGGTGCTGAAAAGAATGTATATTCTCTTGATTTGGGCTGGAGAGTTCTGTAGATGTCTATTAGGTCCACTTGGTGCAGAGTTGAGTTCAATTCCTGGATATCCTTGTTAACTTTCTGTCTCGTTGATTTGTCTAATGTTGACAGTGGGGTGTTAAATCTCCCATTATTATTGTGTGGGAGTCTAAGTCTCTTTGTAGGTCACTGAGGACTTGCTTTATGAATCTGGGTGCTCCTGTAGTGGGTGCATACATATTTAGAATAGTTAGCTCTTCTTGTTGAATTGATCCCTTTACCATTATGTAATGGCTTTCTTTGTCTCTTTTGATCTTTGTTGGTTTAAAATCTGTTTTATCAGAGACTAGGATTGCAACCCTTGCCTTTTTTTGTTTTCCATTTGCTTGGTAGATCTTCCTCCGTCCCTTTATTTTGAGCCTATGTGTGTCTCTGCACTTGAGATGGGTTTCCTGAATACAGCACACTGATGGGTCTTGACTCTTTATCCAATTTACCAGTCTGTGTCTTTTAATTGGAGCATTTAGCCCATTTACATTTAAAGTTAATATTGTTATGTGTGAATTTGATCCTGTCATTATGATGTTAGCTGGTTATTTTGCTCATTAGTTGATGCAGTTTCTTCCTAGCCTCAGTGGTCTTTATAATTTGGCGTGTTTTTGCAGTGACTGGTACCAGTTGTTCCTTTCCATGTTTAGTGCTTCCTTCAGGAGCTCTTTTAGGGCAGGCCTGGTGGTGACAAAATCTCTCAGCATTTGCTTGTCTGTAAAGGATTTTATTTCTCCTTCACTTATGAAGCTTAGTTTGACTGGATATGAAATTCTGGGTTGAAAATTCTTTTCTTTAAGAATGTTGAATATTGGCCCCCACTCTCTTCTGGCTTGAAGAGTTTCTGCCGAGAGATCACCTGTTAGTCTGATGGGCTTCCCTTTGTGGGTAACCCGACCTTTCTCTCTGGCTGCCCTTAACATTTTTTCCTTCATTTCAACTTTGGTGAATCTGACAATTATGTGTCTTGGAGTTGCTCTTCTCTAGGAGTATCTTTGTGGCGTTCTCTGTATTTCCTGAATCTGAATGTTGGCCTGCCTTGCTAGATTGGGGAAGTTCTCATGGATAATATCCTGTGGAGTGTTTTCCAACTTGGTTCCATTCTCCGCATCACTTTCAGGTACACCAATCAGACGTAGAATTGGTCTTTTCACATAGTCCCATATTTCTTGGAGGCTTTGTTCGTTTCTTTTTATTCTTTTTTCTCTAAACTTCTCTTCTTGCTTAATTTCATTCATTTGATCTTCCATCACTGCTACCCTTTCTTCCAGTTGATCAAATCGGCTACTGAGGTTTGTGCATTTGTCACGTAGTTCTCGTGCCATGGTTTTCAGCTCCATCAGGTCCTTTAAGAACTTCTCTGCATTAGTTATTCTAGTTAGCCATTCGTCTAATTTTTTTTCAAGGTTTTAAACTTCTTTGCCATGGGTTCGAACTTCCTCCTTTAGCTCAGCGTAGTTTGATCATCTGAAGACTTCTTCTCTCAACTCATCAAAGTCATTCTCCGTCCATTCTTTGTTGCATTGCTGGTGAGGAGCTGCATTCCTTTGGAGGAGGAGAGGCGCTCTGATTTTTAGAGTTTCCAGTTTTTCTGCTCTGTTTTTCCCCATCTTTGTGGTTTTATCTACCTTTGGTCTTTGATGATGGTGACGTACAGATGGGGTGTTGGTGTGGATGTCCTTTCTGTTTGTTAGTTTTCCTTCTAACAGTCAGGACCCTCCACTGCAGCTCTGTTTGAGTTTGCTGGAGGTCCACTCCAGACCCTGTTTGCCTGGGTATCAGCAGTGGTGGCTGCAGAACAGCGGATATTGGTGAACCACAAATGCTGCTGCCTGATCGTTCCTCTGGAAGTTTTGTCTCAGAGGAGTTTCTAGGCATGTGAGGTGTCAGTCTGCCCCTACTAGGGGTGCCTCCCAGTTAGGCTACTTGGGGGTCAGGGACCCACTTGAGGAGGCAGTCTGCCCATTCTCAGATCTCAAGCTGCGTGCTGGGAGAACCACTACTCTCTTTAAAGCTGTCAGACAGGTACATTTAAGTCTTCAGAGGTTACTGCTGCCTTTTGTTTGTCTGTGCCCTGCCCCCAGAGGTGGAGCCTACAGAGGCAGGCAGGCCTCCTTGAGCTGTGGTGGGCTCCACCCAGTTCGAGATTCCCGGCCGCTTTGTTTACCTACTCAAGCCTCAGCAATGGCGGGCACCCCTCCCCAAGCCTCGCTGCCGCCTTGCAGTTTGATCTCAGACTGCTGTGCTAGCAATGAGCGAGACTCTGTGGGCATAGGACCAGATGCGGGATATAATCTCCTGGTGTGCTGTTTGTTAAGCCCGTTGGAAAAGCGCAGTATTAGGGTGGGAGTGACCCTATTTTCCAGGTGCCGTCTGTCACCGCTTTCTTTGAGTAGGAAAGGGAATTCCCTGACTCCTTGAGCTTCCCTGGTGAAGCGATACCTCACCCTGCTTCAGCTCACACATGTTGCGCTGCACCCACTGTCCTGCACCCACTGTCCGGCACTCCCCAGTGAGGTAAACCTGGTACCTCAGTTGGAAATGCAGAAATCGCCTGTCTTGTGCGTCACTCATGCTGGGAACTGTAGACTGGAGCTGTTCCTATTTGGCCTTCTTGGCTCCTCCCCCGCTCCAGAAGTTTTTTTAAATTTATTTTACTCTAAGTTCTGGGATACATGTGTGGAACATGCAGGTGTGTTACATAGGTATACGTGTGCCATGGTGGTTTGCTGCACCTATCAACCCATCATCTAGGTTTTAAGCCCTGCATGCATTAGGTATTTGTCCTAATGCTCTCCCTCGCCTTGCCTCCCACCCGCCAACAGGCCCTGATGAATGATGTTCCTCTCCCTGTGTCCATGTGTTCTCATTGTTCAACTCCCACTTATGAGTAAGAACATGCAGTGTTTGGTTTTCTGAGTTCATGTCCTTTACAGGGACATGGATGAAGCTGGAAGCCATCATTCTCAGCAAACTTATCAGAACTTTTTATCTCCTACATCCTAGTTGCTGATATTTCTTGAGCTCTGAATCCCAAGCTGAAGAATCATTTCTTATGTTTATTCTTTGTTATAGTTATTTGTGCACAAAACTTATTTAACATTTTGGACTGTAAGCATCTCAAAGCTTAGATTTTATAGCTTTATCATCTCTTCTATTTCTACCACAGAACAAGCTGCAGAGTAGGTCCAGGCTACTAGTTAACATTTAGGGAGCACTTCTTATGTGCTAATGTGCAAGTGGTTTGCAAACATGGTTGTGCTAATTTCCCTCCCTGTATGCATTTTCCTTTGCAGTATGAATCTACAGTGTTTTCCTCAAGTAATGGAGTCAGTTTCCCCAACCATGGCATCTAGGCTGGCCTTGTGGCTTAGTCTGACCAAGAGCATGTGACAGACATTATGCCTAGACCTCAAGAATCCTTGCATATTTATTTTCTTTTTCTTTTCTTTCTTTTTTTTTTTTTCAAGATGGAGTTAAGCTCTTCTTGCCCAGGTTGGAGTGTGGTCGTGCTATCTCAGTTCACTGCAAACTCTGCCTCCCAGGTTCAAGAAATTCTCCTGCCTCAGCCTCCCCAGTAGCTGAGATTACAGGTGCCCACCACCCTGCCTGGCTAATTTTTTATATTTTTAGTAGAGACGGGGTTTCACCATGTTGGCCAGGCTGGTCTCGAACTCCTGATCTCAGGTGATCCACCTGCCTCGGCCTCCCAAAGTGCTGGGATTACAGGCATGAGCCACCACGCCTAGCCCTGAAACCTAGCATATTTCTACACAGTTTCCTGGAGCCCTGTCCGGTCTCCATTTTAGTAAGCCCGAACTAGCCTGCTGGAGGATGAAAGCAACATGGAGCCTAGTCATGTCCTCCCAGCTGAGGTCATCTTAGATTAACCAAACCAGCTGGCCCAGCAGCTGACTTCAGACACATAAGCAAGCCTAGCTGAGCCTCATCCAAATTATAAACCAACAAAAGGCAAATAAATAGTTGTTTTAAGTCAGGAGTTGGCAAACTACGGCCTGTGGACCAAATCTGGTCTGTCTCCTGTTTTGTGAATATTATTTTGTTGGAACACAGCCTCACTCCTTCCTTTATGTATTATCTATAGCTGCTTTCATATGATAACAGAGTTGAATAGTTGCAACAAACACCGTATGGCCTGCAAAGCTTAAAATATTGCCTCTCTCTCTCTTCACAAAAAAAACTTGCAAACCTTGCTTTAAGTCACTAAGTGTGGGAGTGGCTTGTAATATCCATGAACTAAACCATACACCTTAAATTATTATCTGTTTTATTGTTATTATTATTATTTTGAGATGGATCTCACTCTGTCTCCTAGGCTGGAGTGCTGTGGAGTGATCTCAGCTCACCACAACCTCCACCTCCCGGGTTCAAGCAATTCTCCTGCCTCTGCCTCTCAAGTAGCTGAGATTATAGGCACATGCCACCATGCCCAGCTAATTTTTATGTATTCAGTATGGATAGGGCTTCGCCATGTTGGCAAGGCTGGTCTGGAACTCCTAACCTCAGATGATCCACCCACCTCGGCCTCCCAAAATGCTGGGATTACAGGCGTGAGCCACCGCACCTACCCTATTATCTGTTTTAATCATCAATTTAACTCACTGAGGGTTGATCATGCCCATTTTACAGATAGAAAACTGAGGCATAGTGAAGGCAAAAAATTTTTATACAGTGGGATCAGGCGAAAACCCAAATACCCTGCTTACAGTCTTATGACATTGGTATTAATGCTGTGTTAAATAATGTTTAGTAGATGAGTACCTGTCTGAGTGAATATAGAGCTGAATAACCACTCAGGTCAGGTCAGTTCTTATGAGGAAGGAACATGGATAGTAACAATCCTTGAGTCAGTGGTGTGTACTTCTGGACACAAGCCCCCCAAAATCTGGCCGTAAACTGGCCCCAAAATTGGCCATAAACAAAATCTCTGCAGCACTGTGACATGTTCATGATGGCCATAATGCCCATGCTGGAAGGTTGTGGGTTTACCGGAATGAGGGCAAGGAACACCTGGCCCATCAGGGCAGAAAGCCGCTTAAAGGTGTTCTTAAACCACAAACAATAGCATGAGTGATCTGTGCCTTAAGAGCATGTTTCTCTGCAGATAACTAGCCAGACCCACCCCTTTATTTCAGCCCATCCCTTTGTTTCTCATAAGGGATACTTTTAGTTAATCGAATATCTATAGAAACAATGCTAATGACTGGCTTGCTGTTCATAAATACGTGGGTAAATCTCTGTTCGGGGCTCCCAGCTCTGAAGGCTGTGAGACCCCTGGTTTCCCACTTTACACCTCTATATTTCTGTGTGTGTGTCTTTAATTCCTCTAGTGCCGCTGGATTAGGGTCTCCCCGACTGAGCTGGTCTTGGCAAGTGGCGTCCATCATGGGGGCTCGAATCCAGGTTGAAGGGTCACCAGAGCAATGGTTGGAGAATGTGGAACTAGCTGGAGGACCCCCGAGTACTCTTAAAGCAATCCCTGTGGTGAGTAAGAAGGGGAGCTCGGAAGCATCAGGGTAACAATGGGACAAGTGCGGGGTCTGGTTCGTTCCATGTTGGAACTTTTTCACACTGATGATGAGGAGGAAGGAGAGTATAATGAAGTAACAGAAGAGGTTACAGAGCAGGTTTATTTGCCATCTAAAGCTAAAGCGGCAAAGGAGGGAGAGGTTCATCTCTACCCTTCTGCACCACCTCATTATTATTTTGAAGAAAAAGACCCTCCAGATCTTTCTTTTCCGGAGGACACTGGGCGAAAATAGTTGCCCCAGTGACTGTTTGAGCAGTGTGTTGAGCGACCACTCTCAGTTCTATTCAGGCAGGAATTCAGCAAGCTAGATGAGAGTGATTTAGAGGCTTGGCAGTTCCCTGTTAGAATACGCCCCCCAGATCAACAGGGAAATAGTATAGCTACATTTGAGCCATTTCCTTTTAAATTTGAGAAAGCACATTTAGTTGATTATATCAAGGCCTGTGATGGTATCGGAGGTAATCTGCATAAAGCTACTTTGTTGGCACAGGCAATGGCAGGACTGAGAGTGGATGAAGGAAATACTCCATTTCCTGGAGCTTGTTTTAACTGTGGGAAGCATGGACATACTAAAAAAGAACGTAGAAAAAATCAGCGAGTCAGGCCACCAGATAGGGGTAAAAAGAAAACTGCTGAGCCAGAAATATGTCCAAAATGTAAAAAAGGAAAACACTGAGCTAATCAATGCCACTCTAAGTTTGATAAAGATGGGAACCCCATTTCGAGAAATGCCATGAGGGGCCTGTCGTGGGCCCCATTCCAAACCAAGGCATTTCCGGCTCAGGCCGTTCCCTCACCCCTGTACATTGTCTGTCCCCTGCCACAGCCAGTAGTGCCACAGTAGATTTATGCTGCACAAAAGCTGTGAGCCTTCTGCCTGGGGAATCCCCACAAAAAGTCCCAACAGGAGCCTGTGGACCCTTGCCAGCAGGGACAATAGGATTACTTCTAGGAAGGTCTAGTTTAAATTTAAAAGGGGTACAAATACATACAGGAGTCATTGATTCAGATTACAATGGGGAAATTCAAATTGTTGTACCTAGTTCTGTTCCCTGGAAAGCAGAGCCAGGAGAGCGCATAGCACAGCTCCTGATTGTGCCGTATGTAGGAATGGGAAAAAGTGAAATTAAATGAACAGGAGGATTTGGAAGCACAAATAAACAAGGCAAAGCAGCTTATTGGGTGAATCGAATTACTGATAAACATCCTACCTGTGAAATAACTATTCAAGGAAAGAAATTTAAAGGTTTGGTGGATATAGGAGTGGACCTTTCAATCATTTCTCTACAGCACTGGCCGTCCACGTGGCCAATTCAACCCACTCAATTTAACATAGTTGGAGTTGGTAAAGCCCCTGAAGTATATCAAAGTAGTTATATTTTGCATTGTGAAGGGCCCGATGGACAACCTGGGACTATTCAACCAATTATAACTTCTGTACCTATAAATTTATAGGGAAGAGATTTATTATAACAATGGAGAGCACAAGTTCTAATTCCAGAACAATTATATAGCCCTCAAAGTCAACATATAATGCATGAAATGGGGTATGTCCCTGGTATGGGACTAGAAAAAAATTTCCAAGGTTAGAAAAAACCGCTTCAAGTGAAAAGACAAAGTTCCCGCCAAAGATTAGGATATAATTTTTGATGGTGGCCATTGTTAAGCCTCCAGAACCTATACCTTTAAAATGGTTAACAGATAAGCCAATTTGGATAGAACAATGGCCACTAAGTAAAGAGAAACTGGAGGCTTTAGAGGAATTAGTTACTGAACAATTAGAAAATGGACACATAACTCCAACATTTTCCCCTTGGAATTCTCCAGTTTTCATAATTAAGAAAAAATCAGGTAAATGGAGAATGTTAACTGACTTAAGAGCCATCAATTCAGTTATACAACCTATGGGAGCATTACAGCCAGGATTACCTTCTGCTATAATTCCAAAAATTGGCCTTTAATAGTCATAGATTTAAAAGACTGTTTATTTACTATCCCTTTAGCTGAGTAAGACTGTGAACGGTTTGCATTTACAATTCCTGCAGTAAATAACCTGCAGCCTACTAAGCATTATCACTGGAAAGTATTGCCACGAGGCATGTCAAACAGTCCAACAATTTGCCAGACATATGTAGGGCAAGCAATTGAACCTACTCATAAAAAATTTTCAGTGTTACATTATTCATTATATGGATGATATATTTTGTGTTGTCCCCACTCGAGAAATATTACTCCAATGTTATGATGACTTGCAAAATTCTATTTCTCATGCTGGTTTAATTGCAGCTCCTGACAAAATTCAGACTACTACTCCTTACTCCTACTTGGGGACCTTAGTAAATGACACTACCATTGTGCCACAGAAAGTAACCATATGTAGGGATCAATTGAAAACATTAAATGACTTTCAAAAATTACTAGGGGACATTAATTGGATATGATCTGCTCTAGGCATTCCTACCTATGCCATGAGTAATCTGTTTTCTATCCTTAGAGGAAATCCTAGTCTCACTAGCCCTCAGCAATTAACAAAGGAGGCTGAGGCAGAGTTACAACTAATTGAGAAGCAAGTCCATAAAGCTCAGATAAATGGAATAGATCCAGAGAAGGCTCTAGATTTGCTAATTTTTTCAACTCAGCATTCACCTACTGGTGTTATTGTCCAAGAACAGGACTTAGTAGAGTGGCTTTTTCTTCCATATACTAATTCATGGACTCTAACTCCTTATTTAGATAAAATCGCTACTATGATAGGGATTGGGAGAACTCGGATTGTTAAATTACATGGATATGATCCTGGAAAAATTATTGTCCCTCTCATGAAGGCACAAATACAGCAAGCTTTTATAAGTAGTCTTATTTGGCAAACCCATTTAGCTGACTTTCTGGGTATTCTTGATAATCATTTTCCTAAAATGAAACTGTTTCAGTTTTTGAAATTAGCTAATTGGATTCTCTCTAAAATAACTAAATTTAAACCAATTGAAGGTGCTGAGAATGTTTTTACAGATGGGTCTAGTAATGGTAAAGCTTCTTATTCTGGAACAAAAACTAAAGTTTTCCAGATGCCCTATACTTCAGCTCAAAAAGCGGAGCTTGTAGCTGTAATTGAGGTATTGACTGCTTTTAATATGCCTATTAATGTGATTTCTGATTCTTCATATGTGGTTCATTCCACACAGTTAATTAAAAATGCTCAGTTACAATGTCAAACAGATGAATAATTGATGACAAAAACAAAAAAGGGGGAGAAACAGGGATTACAGGACAGCCCATACACAACTGAATCTAGCATTATTAACTTTAAATTTTTTGAGCCTGCCGAAAGGTCAGATGTTACCAGCAGCTGAACAGCATCTACAGAAACCAGCTGCAAAGACAGAAGCAGAACAACTGGTTTGGTGGAGAGATCTGATAACAAAAAGTTGGGAAATAGGTAAAATAATAACTTGGGGTACAGGCTATGCTTGTGTTTCTCCAGGCCAGAACCAGCAGCCGATTTGGAGACCATCAAGACACCTGAAACCTTATCATGAACCAGATGCCAAGGAAAAGATTCTGGAAGGATCCTGAGGACCCCCCTGGTTGCAGCCATGTTAAGGCTGATGCTGAGGAGGACCCCAACTGTCACGAGCAACACCCATCAAACACAGCCACCCACCTGGGGACAGACCAAGAAGCTGCCACAGATGGCAGAAGAAAACCTGAAGAAAGCAGGACAACCAGTCACAATGAGTAATTTAATGGTAGCTATGATAGCGGTTATCACCACTGCTGTGAGTATTCCTTCAATAAGGGCTGACACAGGGAACAATTATACTTATTGGGCATATTTATCAATCTTGGCTGGCAATAATGCCTGGATGTAATCACTCTATGATGCAGTTACACATGCTTTCTGATCTCAGTATTTACCATAACAAATCTGCTCCTATAATTGAGGCATATCGCCCTCAAAAACCTATTCATAAACAGAACTGGACCTGGCCAGAAAAAATGAACGTACTTGTTTAGGAAGATTGCGTTGCAGAACATGCAGAGATGCTGCACAGTGATTCCTATGGAATCATTATTAATTGATCCCCTAAGGGGATGTTTAGCTTAAATTGCACCTCTCAGTCCATGTGCCACAGCCACACTATGTTCAGCTGATCTGAACAAAATGGTCAGATGGTAGATATAATAAGAAGTATGGCAAGAGTTCCTATTATCTGGAACCGTGGCAGTATAGTGGCACCTCAACCTCAAATGATATGGCCCACTGTAGGACCTAAACATTAAGGATTTGTGGAAACTATTAATAGCTCTTAATAAGATCAAAATTTGAGAAAGAATAAAAAAGCATCTAGAAAGACACTCTATGAATTTGTTTTTGGATATTGCAAAATTAAAAGAACAAATATTTAAAGCATCCCAGGCACACCTGACCTTAATGCCAGGAACTGGAGTGCTTAAAGGAGCTGCAGACAGATTAGCAGCTAGTAACCCATTAAAATGGATAAAAACACTTGGAAGCTCTGTGATTTCAATGATGATTGTGCTTTTAATCTGTGTTGTTTGTCTTTGTATAGTCTGCAGATGTGGATCCTGACTCCTGAGAGAAGTAGCTCACCATGACAAAGCTGCCTTTGCTTTTATTGATTTGCAAATCAAAGAATGGGGACATATTGGGAGCAGGCCCCCCAAAATCTGGCCATAAACTGGCCCCAAAACTGGCCATAAACAAAATCTCTGCAGCACTGTGACATGCTCATGATGGCCATAACGCCCATGCTGGAAGGTTGTGGGTTTACCGGAATGAAGGCAAGGAACACCTGGCCTGCCCAGGACAGAAAACCACTTAAAGGCATTCTTAAACCATAAACAATAGCATGAGTGATCTGTGCCTTAAGGGCATGTTCCTGCTGCAGATAACTAGCCAGATCCACCCCTTTATTTCGGGCCATCCCTTCATTTCCCATAAGGGATACTTTTAGTTAATTGAATATCTATAGAAACAATGCTAATGACTGGTTTGCTGTTAATAAATACGTGGGTAAATCTCTGTTCGGGGCTCTCAGCTCTGAAGGCTGTGAGACCCCTGATTTCCCACTTTACACCTCTATATTTCTGTGTGTGTGTCTTTAATTCCTCTAGCACCACTCGGTTAGGGTCTCCCTGACTGAGCTGGTCTCGGCACTTCTCTTTGCCTTGAAAGCAAGTACAGCGGACCTTCCTGGCATCAGAAAAAGGCCTCCAGAAAAAGAGACACAGGTACTAGCAATTGCAAATTATCCAGAGCCCTTCTAAGTTGTAAGATCTGAAGGAAATGTCTGCCATCTATATTCTCAGCCACACTTAGTTTCTTAATCTGCAAGATGGAATTAATAATAGTACTTACTTTATGACGCTGTTGCAGAAATTCATTGAGTTGCTACACGCCAAACACTGAGAACCCAGCTGGGCATATAATAAGCATTCTATTGCATGGCATTATTGCCATCATTTTTACTTCTATTACTGCTACTGCTTGTAACTGCTTGTGCTTTTTTGATATGAAAGTCCACCATCAGGGAGCACTGTAGTGGAAAATGTATTAGGCCAGGCATAGACTTTAGTTCTCTGGCCTTGGGTCCTTCATCTGTGATATTCAGTTAACAATACCTAGCCAGTAGGGGTGTTAAAGATTAAATAAATGTGAGAATGTGCCTGTTGCTTAATCTTCCTCAAAGGGTTATGGACTCTCAGAGCCAGAAGAAGGTCCTCTCTCCTTTGCTCCTCGTATGCTGGGATCCGCCACATCAATGGCAACAGGTGGGCCTCCAGAATTTGCTCCAGGGTGTTTGGAAGTCCTGACACCCTCCTGATCTTCTCTGTAACATGCACACTTTGGCCTGTGTCAGTTTGCTGGAACCACATCAAGCCGGCCCTCTTCCTGGGACAAAATTCTTTCTTTTTCTCTTTTTCTTTCTTTTCTTTCTTTCTTTCTTTCTTTCTTTCTTTCTCTTTCTTCTTTTTTCTTTCTTTCTTTTTCTCTCTCTCTTTCTTTCTCTTTCTCTCTTTCTTTTTTCTTTTTCTCTCTCTCTCTTTCTTTCTTTCTCTTTCTCTCTTTCTTTCATTTTTCTTTCTTCCCCTTCCTTCCTTTCCTTCTTTCCTTCCCTTCCTTCCTTCCCTTCCTTCCCTTCCATCCTTCCTTCTTTCTTTCTTTCCTTCCTTCCTTCTTTCTTTCTTTCCTTCCTTCCTCTCACTCCAGTGTCCAGGCTGAAGTGCAGTGCACTGAACATGGCTCACTGCAGCCTTCACCTCTTCAGCTCAAGCGATCCTCCAACCTCAGCCTCCCAGTAGCTGGGACTACAGATGCATGCCACCATGCCCAGCTAATTTGTGTATTTTTTGTAGTAACAGGATTTCACCACATTGCCTAGTCCGGTCTCAAACTCCTGGCCTAAAGTGAGCCTTACACCTTGGCCTCCCAAAGTGCTGGGATTACAGGCATGAGCCACCGCACCTGCCCAGGAACAGAATATTGACCGCCATTTTAAAAGAATTCAAGAAGTTTGCTTGAATTCATGATCAAGCAGCTCACCAGCTGGGAATAATATGCCAATTCTTAGAGTAATGGCTAAATAAATCAGGATGTAGCCATAGAACAGAATACGATGTAGAAAGCGAGGATGAAGTATTTCTTTATTTCTTCTTAAGGAAATACCTCTAAGCATAACATTGAGAAAGAATGAGGTATTCCTTTATTTCCTATTAAAGAAAGAACTCTAATCATAACTTTGAGTGATAAAAGCAGGTCGTATGCTATAATAACATTTAAATAATGCACACAAAATATAGCATATTTTAGTTATATAGGAATGTTTATATGCATTCCATATTGCGACAGTTAATTTTAAATACCGCATGGCTAGGCCATGGCCGAATAGTATCTTAGATGTTTTTGTAAAGGTATTATTTAGGTAAGATTAACATTTAGATCAGTGTACTTTGAATAAAACAGATTACTCTCCATAGCGGGATGGGCCTCACTTAATCAGCTGAAGGCCTTAAAAGAAATAAGGCTGACCTCCCCCAAGGAAGAAGGAATTACGCCTCCAGGCTTTCTTTGGACTCAGGGTGCAACATCACGTCTTCCCTGGGTCTCCACACTGATGGCTGGAGTTACCCTGTCTGCATATTTTGGACTTGCCAGCTTCCACAATTGTGTGACCCAATTCCTTACAATAAATCTCTCTTCTCTCTCTCTTTCTGTCTCTCTCTCTCTATATATATATACACACACATAAATATATATAGATATATACACTTATGTATCTATACATAAACCTATGTATACATACCTATTCCTTACCAATTCCTTACAATAAATCTCTCTCTATTCTCTCTCTTTCATTTTCTCTCTCTCTCTCTATATATGCATACACGTGTATAGATATATACGTGTATGTATATATACATAAATATATGTATACATAGATATGTGTACATAGATATGTATGTGTACGTAGATATGTGTATATAGATATGTATTTGCACATATGTATATGCACACGTATCTATGCATACCTACATATATTTATGTACACATATGCATGTGTATGTACACATATATGTATGTGTACATATATGTATATATGCATATATACACAGATGCATGTGTACATATATGTATATATGCATATATACACAGATGCATGTATACATGTGTACATATACATGCATATACACATGTATACATGTGTACATCATATATACACACATATACATATATATGTGTATATATATGCACACACACATATATATATACACACACACACATGCAAATGCTCACCCATGCACCTGCTCATGCACACACACTTCTGGAATTGGGTAGGGAAGGAAGGACAGTAGGGACAGGGACATTTTAGACTTATCTGAATTGTTTTCATTTTTTAACAAAGAAAACTTATGTAAGCATTAATTTTGCAATTAAAAGGCATTCAAACATTTTGCTGCAGGCACTGACCAATATCCCCTGTGAAATATCACTAATGTCATGTTACTTACCCCTGTTAATGTTACAAAATTACACTATTTCTGTTTTCTGCTTTCCTAGTTTCCTGTTGCACCGTTTTTGATCTCTGCATGGTTCCACTGTCATCTAGCTTTTTGAAAAACTCATTTTGTTTGCTCTCCTTCCAGGTCCTGGCTTCCTGTCCTGGCCATCCAATCATATCCACCGCAAACAGGCCTTGTTTCTCTTTGTCACTGCAGGCCAGCTCTGAACCGTCTATTTTCTTCCACTGACATAGAAAGATGAGAGGCGTCAGCGCCCTTGCAAACATGAAAGCCTAGCCAGTGAAGTGCTGAGTGCTGGAAGCTTTGCCTGGGCATGAACAGGTAGAGAAACTGGAGATTCTGTATCAGATGAAGTGACTCAAAGGGACAGAATGGCCATCTTTGGACAGTTTAAGAGCTTTCATAAGGAAGAGGAATCAGAACTCACTTCATGTGGCGCATGGTGCCGAATCAACAAGATAAGTGTTCCCAGGAAGCAGATTTCAGCCCATCTCAGCTCACTTCAACCTCTGCCTCCCAGGTTCAAGTGATTCTCCCACCTCAGCCTCCCGAGTAGCTGGGATTACAGGCATGTGCCACCATACCCAGCTAATTTTTGTATTTTTATTAGAAATGGGGTTTCACCATATTGCCCAGGCTGATCTTAAACTCCTGAGCTCAAGGGATCCACCCACCTCGGCCTCCCAAAGTGCTGGGATTACAGGCTTGAGCCACAGCACCTGACCTATATGCGTATTTTATGTCCAAAGAAAAAAGGACTATAAATAAATATGAGAGTCTTGTTATGTGTGCTGAAGTGTTTAGGGGTGAAATGTACTAATGCCGCAATTCATTTTGAAATGCCTCCAAATAGGATGGTTTGAGGGATGGATAGTTGAATAGATTTCATGATAAACTGAGCATAATGAAATGATAATTGTAGACTTCAGAGGTGGGTATAGATGTTCACTGCAAAATTCTTTCAACTTTTCATTAAGTTTGAACATTTCTTATAAGTGTTAATTCATTTATTTTTTAGAGACAGGGTCTTGCTCTGTTTCCCGGGCTGGAGTGCAGTGATGTGATCCTAGCTCACTGCAGCCTCGAACTCCTGGGCTCAAGGGACTCTCCCTTCTCAGCCTCCCAAGAAGCTGAAACTACAAGTGCGCTCCACTGCATTTGGCTAATTACCCAGGCTGGTCTCAAACTCTTGTCCTCAAGTGATCCTCCCACCTCGGCCTCCCAAAGTGTTAGGATTACAGGTGTAAGCCCCACACCCCAAACGTTTTTATAATAAAACACTGAAGGGAAATTCTGATGCTGAGACCCTGGACTTACATCTGTTAATGAGATCTTTCCTCAATTAAATATGCTGCCATTGGAAACTGGTACATTTCTTCGTCAAGGGCAACAGTTTGTCAAGGGCAACATACACATATTCCTGGGAGAAGTGACACTGTGGGAGATTGTTGAGCTTTTTTACCCCTGAAAATGAACTTATCGGGGAATACGTTCATGATCTCTCCACAGGTTCTAATAATGAGGGGAGACCTGGGTTCTGCACCTGGCCTTGTTGTCGTGGTTACTGTTGCTTTCAGGCGATGGCACCTGTTCTCCAGGTGTGTCTGGACTTGTACTTGCTTTAGCCATATATGGCCACCAGTGGGCGCAGTTACCCCACAGTTGCCTGGAGCATCCACACTCTTCAAACTCACAGCTTGAAATGTCACCTGCAGCCGTCTGAGGTCATCCACGGTTATTTTCTTTTTCTTTTCTTTTCTTTCCTTCTTTCTTTCTTTCTTTCTTTCTTTCTTTCTTTCTTTCTTTCTTTCTTTCTTTCTCTTTCCTTCTTTCTTTCTTTCTCCCTTCTTTTCTTCTCCTTTCTTTTTTCTTCGTTTTTCTTTTTCTTTCTTTCTTCTCTCTCTTTCTTCTTTCTTTCTTCTCTCTCTCTCTCTCACTCCCTTCCTTCCTTCTTTCCGTCTTTCCTTCTATCCTTCCTTTCTTCTCCCCTCCCCTCTTCTCCCCTTCCCGACAGAGTTTCGCTCTTGTTGCCCAGGCTGGAGTGCTGTGGCGTGCTCTCGGCTCACTGCAACCACTGCCTCCTGGGTTTAAGTGATTCTCCTGCCTCAGCCTCCCAGGTAGCTGGGATTACAGGTGCCCGCCATCATGCCCAGCTAATTTTTGTATTTTTAGTAGAGACGGGGCTTCCCCATATTGGCCAGGCTAGTCTTGAACTCCTGACCTCAGGTGATCCACCCTCCTTGGCCTCCCAAAGTGCTGGGATGACAGGTGTAAGCCACTGCGGCTGGACATCCACGGCTGTTTTCGTCATGCCTCACCTTCCCCTGTTGGTTCAGTGACCTTCAAAGGACAGAGCCTCTGTGTCATGGGCCCTTCCCCCGGATCTGTGCATTGCCTAATATGACTGGACCCTCCTTCTCACCCCTCATCCTGCCCCAGCTCCTCTGATGACATCATCGGCTCTGGAGCCGCCACTCAGCCTCTTGCAAGAGGGTCCCCTCCCTCCGACCCCACTGGCCCCTCAGGACCCCAATTCTGCTGGCACCGTCTGGTGCAGGGAGTCTTTTTTTTCTCCTATACCCCACGTACTGCAGAATCTAAAGTAGGGTCTGTATCCTCCATGCTTCCTGTGGTTGCGTCCAAGACATTTCTCTTCCAAAGGCAGCAGAGTCACCTGCTGTCCCTCTCGGTGACTGCTGTCTGCTGGTCTTCCGCTTACACCTCCTCATCCACTGAGGACTTGGGCTCTCAGTTGACAGTGTTCTCCATCATTCTTGTCATCTCGTTAGAGGGGTTGCTGCCTGGCAACCCGTCTACATTCCCCAGGAGGTTTGCAACAGTGATTTCATACAAGACGTTGGCGTTGTCACCCACGTGGACATGCCAGGCTACTCCCTGAGGGCATCATCACCCACGTGGACAGGCCAGGCTACTCCCTGAGGGTGACGTCACCCACTTGGACAGGCCAGGCTACTCCCTGTCTCTCTGGGCACCAGGACTGCTGCAGCTCCAGTGACCTTTTCAAGTGTGCCTCTCAGCCACCTCTCCCTGCCTGCGGTCACACCTGGGACCCTCCATCACCCAGAAAGGAGACTTCAGACAGTTCCCCACTGACCTCTCCTCTCTTGTTCCAGAACTCTCCATTTGGCCTCATCACCTCACTGTCACTCTCTATGTGTCCACTGCCTTCCTTAATCATCGTTCATAATTAAAATCAACTCCTGCAGGGCGAGGTGGTTCACGCCTGTAATCCCAGCACTTTGGGAGGCCGAAGTGGACGGATCACTTGAGGTCAGGAGTTTGAGATCAGCCTGGCCAACATGGCGAAACACCCATCTCTACTGAAAATACAAAAATTAGCCAGGTGTGGTGGTGGGCACCTGTAATCCCAGCTACTGGGGAGGCTGAGGCAGGAGAATCACTTGAATCCGGGAGGTAGAGGTTGTAGTGAGCTGAGATCACACCACTGCACTCCAGCCTGGGTGACAGAGGGAGACTCCGTCTCAAAAAAAAAAAAAAATCAACTCCTTTGTCTCTCTCTCTCCTGACATGGTTCCCCTCAACAAGGGTGACATGAACGGGCTAGATGTCTTGCGTCTGCACCTGGACAGCCAAGCATCACTGGGAAAGCACACACTCAGCTGAACTTTTACTTTATTTATTCATCTATTTATTCATTTGTTTATTTATTTTAGAGACAGCTTCTCACTCTGTCACACAGGCTGGAGTGCAGTGGTGTGATCAGAGCTCGCTGGAGCCTCCACCTCCTGGGCTCAAGCGATCCTCCCACCTCAGCCTCCCTGGGAGCTGGGATCATAGACGTGCACCACACCATGCCCAGCTGACTTTCTAATTTTCTGTAGAGATGAGGTCTCATCATGTTGCCCAGGCTGCTGTTGAGCTCCTGGCCTCAAGCAATCCTCCTCACCTCAACCCCTCAATGTGCCGGGATTACAGGTGTGAGCCACCATGTCTGGCTGTACTGCCCAGGCTGGAGTGCAGTGGAGCGATCTCGGCTCACTGCAATCCTGCCTCCTGGGTTCAAGCAATTCTCCCACCTCAGCCTTCTGAGTAGCTGGGATTACAGGTGCCCACAACCATGCCTGGCCAGCTTTTATATTTTAAGTAGAGATGGGGTTTCACCATGTTGGTCAGGCTGGTCTCAAATTCCTGGCCTCAGGTGATCCACCTACCTCGGCCTCTCAAAGTGCTGGGATTACAGGAGTAAGCCAGTGCGCTCGGCCTGGCCAGACTTTCACTTTAAATTCACAGATTTCAAGTGGGCTTCCTGGCAACCCCTTTACATTCCCCCAGGAGGTTTGCAACAGTGATTTCATACTTCCTCTCTCTCTCCTCAAACCTCCTGTGCTTCCTTCCCTCCCTCTCTTCTGCTCAGCTGATGCTCACTTCTCTAACGTTATTAGAAGCCATCAGAGTGAATATTCTTTTTTTTTTTCTCTTTTTTGAGACAAAGTCTTGCTCTGTCGCCCAGGCTGGAGTGCAGTGGTGCAATCTCCCTCCAAGCTCCGCCTCCTGGGTTCACGCCATTCTCCTGCCTCAGCCTCCCTAGTAGCTGGAACTACAGGCGCCCGCCACCACGCCCGGCTAATTTTTTGTATTTTTAGTAGAGACGGGGTTTCACTGTGTTAGCCAGTATGGTCTCCATCTCCTGACCTCGTGATCCGCCCACCTTGGCCTCCCAAAGTGCTGGGATTACAGGCATGGACCGCGCCCGGCCCAGAGTGAATATTCTTATCTTCCCACCACCCACCGACTGTGTCTCTGTTCCTTCCACTGTCACTGTGTAATAATTGCCCTTCTGGGGCTGGGCATGGTAGCTCATGCCTGTAATCCCAGCAGTTTGGGCGGCTGAGGTGGGAGGACTGCTTGAGGCCAAGGGCTTGAGACCAGCCTGGGCAACATAGTGAGACTCTATCTCTACAAAAAGTTTAAAAATTAGCAAGGGTCTGGGTGCGGTGGCTCCCGCCTGTAATCCTAGCACTTTGAGAGGCTGATGCAGGCAGATCACCTGAGGTCAGGAGTTCAAGACCAGCCTGGCCAACATGGTGAATCCCTGTCTCTACAAAAATACAAAAAGTATCAGGGCCTGGTGGCATGTGTCTGTAATTCCAGCTACTTGGGAGGCTGAGGCAAAAGGATCACTTGAACTCGGGAGGCAGAGGTTGCAGTGGACCAAGATCGTGCCATTGCACTCCAGCGTGGGTGACAGAGCAAGACTGCATCTCAAAAAATTAAAAAAAATAAAAATAAAAGTTAGCAAGCCATGGTGGTGTGCACCTGTGGTCCCAGCTACTCAGGAGGAGCTGGGAGGATCGCTTGAGCCCAGGAATTCAAGGCTGCAGTGAGCTGTGATTGGGTCACTGCACACCAGCCTGGGCGATGGAGTGAGACCTTATCTCTTAAAAAAAAAAAAAAAAGAATTATCCTTTTGATTGATGAAGCCGCGGACCACCCTGAGCTGTGCTTCCTATTCCGCGGACCACCCTGAGCTGTGCTTCCTATTCCTTCTGGCTTTCCCAAGCTTTTCTTGTCCACCGGAAGCTTTCACTAGAAGGTAGAGGACTGGCTCTGTAGTTGGGAACTACAGTTGGGAACATTCAAGAATATTCTATTAACATATTTACATTTTTTAAATATTTGGTTTTAAGAATATCAGCCCCCTTGGCCGGGCACAGTGGCTCACGCCTGTAATCCCAGCACTTTGGGAGACTGCAGTGGGCGGATCACCTGAGGTCAGGAGTTCAACGCCAGCCTGACGAACATGGTGAAACCCTGAATCTACTTAAAAAATACAAAAATTAGCCAGGTGTGGTGGTGGGTGCCTGTAATCCCAGCTACTCGAGAGGTTGAGGCAGGAGAATTGCTTGAACCCGGGTGGCAGAGGTTGCAGTGAGCCCAGAGCAAGCCACTGCACTCCAGCCACAGATGCTATCTCCAAAAAAAAAAAAAAAAGAATATTACTATCAGTCACTCCTTGATATAACTGGAGATCTGAGATAACATAACAGCTGTGGCACCGCTATGGACCAGAGAGGGGACAGGAGGCTTCCCCAAGGGCAGCTGTAGTTCAGTAATCCGTTAACAAAAGTCTCCCTTCTAAAGTCTCCACCATTTTTTTTTTTTTAAGACAAAGTCTCACTCTGTCACCCAGGCTGGAAATGCAGTGGCGAGATCTCAGCTCACTACAGCCTCTGCCTCCCAGCTTCAAGTGATTCTCCTGCTTCAGCCTCCCAAGTAGCTGGGACTAAAGGCATGTGCCACCATGCCCAGCTGATTTTTGTATTTTTGTATATATATATATATATATATATATATATTTTTTTTTTTTTTTTTTTTTTTTTTTTTTGCAGAGTTGGGGTTTCACCATGTTGGCCAGGCTGGTCTCAAACTCCTGACCTCAGGTGATCCTCCCGCCTCGGCCTCCCAAAGTCCTGGGATTACAGGTGTGAGCCACCGTGCCCGGCCTAATTTTTGTATTTTTAATAGAGACGGGGTTTCACCATGTTGGTCAGGCTGATCTTGGACTCCTGACCTCAAGATCCACCCATCTCGGCCTCCCAAAGTGCTGGGATTGCAAGCATGAGCCACCACGCCAGGCCTTATATGTGTTTTTCTAAATGCTCTTAGAAATCAATGGGTAGGGCTTGGCTGCTTTAGGAAACCGTTCCAGAACTCTACTCTGCCCATAGACCCAGAAAAACACAAATGAGGACAAATAAGGAAAGCTTAGGTTTTCCCTGGAGAAACAGGAAAGGTAGAAACAGACAGGACCAGACAACTGGCCAGACAAGACCACGTGTAAGTGCCAAAAGAACCACACAGGCCACGCCTTTAATTCCAGCACTTTGGGAGGTCAAGGTAGAAAATCACTTGAGGCCAGGAGCTTGAGGACAGTTTGAGAACAGCTTGGGCAATATAGCAAGACCCCATCTCTACAAAAAATTTTTTAAAGTCTGGGTATAGTGGCTCATACCTATAATGCCAACACTTTGGGAGGCTGAGGTGGAAAATTGATCACTTGAGCCCACAAGTTCAAGATCAGCCTGAGCAACATAGTGAGACTCTGTGTCTATAAATTTTTTTTTTAATTAGGCATGGTGGCCTACATCTGTAGTCCCAGCTACTTAGGAAGCTGAGGCAGGAGGATCCCTTGAACCCAGGTTGATGCTGCAGTGAGCTGTGTTCATGCCACTGCACTCCAGCTTGGGTGACAAAGCGAGACCCTGTCTCTCAAGACAAAAATGTTTTTTTAATTAGCTGGGCATGGTGGCATGCCAAGAGCAGAAATTTGTCAGGGTATTAAGTTGAAACAATAACAGTCCTTTAAAGCTTTTATATGCTTAAAAAAAAATGACCTTATGCCCCTGCCCACTCCATTCTCTCCTGGTTTAACTGCTGCTTATGTTTTATTTTTATTTTTTTGTTGAGACAGGGTCTCACTCTGTCGCCCAGGCAGGAGTGCAGTGGCACGATGATAGCTCAATGCAGCCTGGAACTCCTGAGCTCAAGCAGACCATCTGTTTCTGGTCAAAAAAAGAAAAAAAAATCATCTGTTTCTGGTCAGAAGTCAGGTAGCTCAGTCCTTCATGAAGAGGAATGCCTTGCATGAGCTAGATTACTCAAAGGGTCCCAGTATAAAAGATACCCCCTCCCACCTCTTAGAAACCTTCAAATGCTAGAAAGAATGTTCCAAAAGGCCGGCTGTGACTAGGAGCTGAATAGAGGCTGCTCCCTCTGAAAAATAACATCATGTCAAGCTGGGCAAATCTGAGAGCTATGAACCTTCCTAAATGTCAAAATTGCTAAGGTATTTTTAAAACTCAGAGACTTATATTAACAACTGAGAAGAGAAAGCGGTGGAAAACATGAAGAAATCACACTTTTGTTAGGTGTTGAATTACTGGAGACGTATGTGTGTCATGAATTGCGTCTCCCAAATTTATATGTTAAAGTCCTAACCTCCAGGACCTTAGAATGTGACTATATTTAGAGATAGGGTCTTTAAAGAAGTTAAGTTAGAATGAGGTCATTGGGGTGGGCCCCAACCCAATCTGACTGGTGTCCTTATAAGAAGGGGAGATGGGGCCATGCATGGTGGCTCATGCCTGTAATCCCAGCAATTTGAGAGGCCAAGGCAGGCAGATCACCTGAGGTCGGGAGTTCGAGACCAGCCTGACTAACATGGAGAAACCCCGTCTCTACTAAAAATACAAAATTAGCCGGGTGTCCTGGTGCATGCCTGTAATCCCAGCTACTCGGGAGGCTGAGGCAGGAGAATCGCTTGAACCCGGGAGGTGGAGATCATGCCATTGCACTCCAGCCTGGGCAACAAGAGTGAAACTCCATCTCAAAAAAAAAAAGTCAGCTAGCTCATGTCTTTTTATTTTTATTTTTGACACAGGGTCTTGTTCTGTTGATCAGTTTGGAGGGCAGTGATACAATCATAGTTTACTGCAGCCTTGACCTCCTGGGTTCAAGGGATTCTCCCATCTCAGCCTCCAGAGTAGCTGGGTCCACAGGCATGCACCACCATGCCTGGCTAATTTTTATATTTTTTGTAGGGATGGGGTCTCTTCATGTTTCCTAGGCTGGTCTCCAGCTCCTGGCCTCAAACAATCCTCCTGCCTCAGCCTCCCAAAGTGCTGGGATTACAGGCATGAGCCACCACGCCCAGCCTCTTTTTATAATGTACTGAAACACTCTTTCAAAGTACTGGTGAGTGCACAATACAATTTTCCTTTAGGTTCAGTTTTTCTATCCCAGAACTTGCTGAATCTGAATCCCAGCCTTGTGCATTCCTGTACTCTGTTTCTGCCATTCACTCTGAGTGTGGGATGCAGAAACAGCTTTTTAGATACTGGTGCTTAATTAACTCCCAAAGGCATGAAGAAAAAGGTCTTTGGGCCAGGCGCAGTGGCTCACACCTGTAATCCCAGCACTTTGGGAGGCTGAGGCAGGTGGATCACTTGAGGTCAAAAGTTCGAGACCAACCTGGCCAACATGGCAAAACTTTGTCTCTACTAAAAATACAAGAATTAGCCTGGCATGATGGTGGGTGCCTGTAATCCCAGCTATTTGGGAGGCTGAGGCAGGAGAATCTCTGGAACCCAGGAGGCGGAGGTTGCGGTGAGCAGAGATCACACCACTGCAATACAGCCTGGGCGACAGAGTGAGACTGTCTCAAAAAAAAAAAAAAAAAAAGAAAGAAAAAAGAAAAAGGTATTTGCACATTTCTGATCACAGAGGCCCTGAAGACGGGTCTGCTGGCCTTTTACTCTTCTCAGAAACCTGCTTGGTGTTTGGGAGGAGGGTTGAGAAGGGGGCAAGAGCTGACCTTCCTCGCCCTGCAACTGCACGCGGGGGTGGCTGTTCTGTGTTCAGTGACGCGCTAGACTCCAGACCTGTGAGCCCTCACATGTTTTCCTCCCTTTCTCTGGCCAGGCGCCGGTTGGCCCACATGCCCTTAGCTTTCAGAGCATCCAGCTCTGCCAACTTTGCAGGAAGGTCTGGGGGTAGGGGGTTCGGGGAAGAATCTTTATTGGGGCCATACACACTGCAGCCTCATAGGATGGGTGGGGCAGGAGCCAGGGCCCAGTTGACCCTGATGAAAAGCTTAATAGAGATACATAGCCCAGCTCTGGCCGGGCACAGTGGCTCTCATGCCTGTAATCCCAGCACTTTGGGAGGCTGAGGCGGGTGGATCACTTGAGCCCAGAAATACTAGACTAGCCTAGGCAACATGACAAGACACCCCTCTTTATTTTATTATTTTTTATTTATTTACTTTTTTGAGACAAAGTTTCGCTCTTGTTTCGCAGACTGGAGTGCAACCGCACGATCTCGGCTCACTGCAACTGCCTCCTGAATTCAAGCGATTCTCCTGCCGCAGCCTCCTGAGTAGCTGGGATTATAGGCATGTGGCACCATGCCCAGCTAATTTTTGTATTTTTAGTAGAAATGGGGTTTCACCATGTTGTCCAGGCTGGTCTGGAACTCCTGATCTTAAGTGATTCACCCGCCTCGGCCCCCCAAAGTGCTGAGATTACCGGCGTAAGCCAGGGTGCCTGGCCAATGCCCCTCTTTATAAAAAAAATATATAAAATTTGCAGGGTGTGGTGGCTCTTGCCTGTAATCCCAGCACTTTGGAGGCTGAGGTGGGCGGATCACAAGATCAGGAGACCGAGAGCATCCTGGCTAACATGGTGAAACCCCATCTCTACTAAAAATACAAAAAATTAGTAGTCCCGGCTACTCGGGAGGCTGAGGCAGGAGAATGGTGTGAATCCGGGAGGCGGAGCTTGCAGTGAGCCGAGATTGCGCCACTGCACTCCAACCTGTGCAACTGAGCGAGACTCCGTCTCAAACAAAACAAAATACAGAAAAAAAATTATAAAATTAGCCGGGTGTGATGGTGCATGCCTGTAGTCCCAGCTACCGAGGAGGCTGGGGTGGAGAATTTCTTGAGCCTGGGAGGTTGAGGTTGCAGTGAATTGTGATCGTGCCACTGCACTCCAGCCTGGGGAACAGAGCAAGATGAAAGAAAGAAAGAAACAAAGGGGGGGGGTGGGAGGGAGGGAGGAAGGAAGGAAAGAAGGAAAGAAGGAAGGAAGGAAGGGAGGGAGGGAGGCAGGGGAGAAAAAAGAGAGAGAGGGAAAGAAAGAAAGAAAGAGAGAAAGCAATTATTATAATATGATGGTCAAAGTGTTCTTATTCAGTTAGCCTCTCACCAGAGCTTAGCGGAGGGGTCTTCAACTCTAGACTACAAGTTAAGGCAAAGTTTTCAGAATTGAGTTTTTTTCTGTTTTTGTTTTTTTGTTTGTTTTTGAGACAGGATCTCGCTGTGTTCCCGAGGCTGGAGCGCAGTGTTGCAATCATAGATCACTGCAGCCTGGAACTCCTGGGCTCATATGATCCTCCCATCTCAGCCTCCCAAGTACCTGGGATTACAGTAGAGATGCATCACCATGCCCAGCTAATTTTTAAATTTTTTTGTAGAGACAGGGTCTTGCTATTTGCCCAGGCTGGTCTCAAACTGTTGGGCTCAAGCAATCCTTTCTCATTGGCCTCCCACAATGTTGAGATTACAGGTGCGAGCCACCATGCCCACCCAGAGTGATCTTTTTCTTTTTGAGATGGAGTTTCACTCTTGTCATCCAGGTTGGAGTGCAGTGGTGCAGTGGTGCAGTGGCATGATCTCGGCTCACTGCAACCTCCACCTCCTGGGTTCAAGTGATTCTTGGGATTACAGGTGTGAGCCACCGTGCCTAGAGTCCATATTTTGGAATATTTTCGATCTGTGGTTGGCTGAATCCATGGATGGGGAACCTGCAGTTATAAGGGTCAACTGTACTGGCCTCGTCAGTCTGGAAGTGCCCCTTCTTCTGTTTTCTGGATATTACGTGTAATTGGTGTTGCTATTTCTTTAACTATGAGCAGACTTCTCCAGTGAAACTATCTGGGTCTGGAGATACCTTTTTCAAGAGTGGGAGGAAAGAGTTAACACAACAGGTCTGATTCACTCATTTCTCACTTATTTCTGTAGCCAAAGCATGGCCATTGGTCAAACTCTGAAAACCAAACTCCTGGAATATTCACATAGCTACCGGGTCAGATGTTATTCTCCACGTCCAAAACAGTGAGCCCAGATGAACCAGGCTGTCAGCAGGTTTAAAGTAAACATACAGATTCATGATGCTTGGCCAGGCACAGTGGCTCACACCTGTAATCCCAGAATTTGGCGAGGCCAAGGCAGGCGGAATTGCTTGAGGTCAGGAGTTCAAGATCAGCCTGGCCAGCATGGCAAAAACCTGTCTCTACTGAAAATACAAAAAATTAGCAGGACGTGGTGGTGAGTGCCTGTAATCTCAGCTACTTGGGAGGCTGAGGCAGGAGGATCATGTGAACCCAGGAGACAGAGGTCGCAGTGAGCCAAGATCACACCACTGCACTCCAGCCTGGGTGACAGAATGAGACTCTGTCTCAAAAAAAAAAAAAGCCACAGTGAGCTATGATCATGCCACTGCACTCCAGCCTAGGCAACATAGTAAGACCCCATTTTTGAAAAAAAAAAAAAAAAAAAAGAATAAAAGATTCATGATGCCCAACCTGGTGGTTTAGGGCTGTGTTTGGTCACATGGCAGGAATGTCACCCAGGCTGGAGTGCAATGGTGTGATCTCAGCTCACTGCAACCTCCGCCTCCTGGGTTCAAGTGATCCTCCCGCTTCAGCCTCCCAAGTAGCTGGGATTGCAGGTGTGTGCCACCATAGCCGGCTAATTTTTTTACATTTTTAGTAGAGATGGGGTTTTACCATGTTGGCCAGGCTGCTCTTGACCTCCTGACCGCAGGTGATCCGCCCCCGTCAGCCTCCCAAAGTGCTAGGATTACAGCCATGAGCCAGATGGAGTCTTGCTCTTGTCTCCTAGGCTGGAGTGCAGTGGCATGACCTAGGCTCACTGCAACCTCCGCCTCCTGGGTTCATGCGATTCTCCTGCCTCAGCCTCCAGAGTAGCTGGGATTACAGGTGCCTGCCAACATGCCCAGCTAATATTTTTGTATTTTTAGTAGAGATGGGGTTTCACCATGTTGCCTAGGCTTGTCTTGAACTCCTGACCTCAGGTGATCCGCCCGCCTTGGTCTCCCAAAGTGCTGGGATGACAGGCATGAGCCACCACACCCAGCCTTTTTTTTTTTTTAAATAAAGACGAGATCTCACCATGCTGCCCAGGCTGGTCTCAAACTCCTGGACTCAAGCAATTCTCCCATCTCGGCCTCCCAAAGTGCTGGGATTACAGGGGTGAGCCACTGTGCCTGGCCTAACCACACAAATTTTGACTCCAGAACTCAAGTGGGATTTCCTGGGCAAGGACATCTCACACAAGTCCTTGCAGTTTGCTCCTGGAAAAGATAAGTCTGTGCTGTCCCTGCAGAGGATAAGTATGCATTTGACCTTCCAGCCTTCATCTATTAATATCCTTTTTCCTGCTGTCTTTGTATTGTATCCTCCACTGTAATAAACCTTCACCTAGAGTATAACTTGATCTAGAGTCACATGGGTCCTTCCAGGGAATCACCAATCTAGTTGTATGCCACCACGAAGACAAGAAATTATTTTATTAAAACTATGAATTCAAGGACAGGCATGGTGCCTCACGCCTGTAATCCTAACACTTTGGGAGGTTGAGGTGGGTGGATCGCATGAGGTCGGGAGTTCGAGACCAGCCTGGCCAACATAGTAAAACTCTGTCTCTTCTGAAAATACAAAAAATTAGCCGGGTGTGGTGGTGGGCACCTGTAGTCCCAGCTACTTGGGAGGCTGAGGCAAAAGAATTGCTTGAACCCAGGAGGCAAAGGTTGCAGTGAGCCAAGATTGTGCCACTACACTCCAGCCTGGGTGACAGACTGAGTGAGACACCATCTCAAAAAAAAAAAAAAAAAAAAAAGGATTCAGCTGGGCCTAGTGGCTCATGCCTGTAATCTTAACACTTTGGGAGGCTGAGGCAGGTGGATTGCTTGAGCCCCAGTAGTTGAAGACCAGCCTGGGCAACTTGGCAAAACCCCGTCTCTACAAAAAATAAAAAACTAGCTGTGGGTGTTTGAATAAGAACTTTGTCTTGTACAGACGTATTTTGAAAGAAGAATCAAGTTGAAATCTTAGGAAAAAAAATGAGTGGTAGATAGAGCTCCCTCTCCCCTCTCCCCTCTCCCCTCTCCCCTCTCCCCTCTCCCCTCTCCCCTCCCCCCCTCCCCTCTCCCCTCTCCCCTCCCCCCCCTCCCCCTCCTCTCTCCCCTCTCCCCTCTCCCCTCTTTCCACGGTCTCCCTCTGATGCCGAGCTGAAGCTGGACGGTACTGCTGCCATCTCAGCTCACTGCAACCTCCCTGCCCGATTCTCCTGCCTCAGCCTGCCGAGTGCCTGCGATTGCAGGCACACGCCGCCACGCCTGACTGGTTTTCGTATTTTTTTGGTGGAGACGGGGTTTCGATGTGTCGGCTGGGCTGGTCTCCAGCTCCTAACCGCGAGTGATCCGCCAGCCTCGGCCTCCCGAGGTGCCGGGATTGCAGACGGAGTCTCGTTAACTCAGTGCTCAATGGCGCCCAGGCTGGAGTGCAGTGGCGTGATCTCGGCTCGCTACAACCACCTCCCAGCCGCCTGCCTTGGCCTCCCTAAGTGCCGAGATTGCAGCCTCTGCCTGGCAGCCACCCCGTCTGGGAAGTGAGGAGCGTCTCCGCCTGACCGCCCATCGTCTGGGATGTGAGGAGCCCCTCTGCCTTGCTGCCCAGTCTGGAAAGTGAGGAGCGTCTCTGCCCGGCCGCCATCCCATCTAGGAAGTGAGGAGCGCCTCTTCCCGGCCGCCATCACATCTGGGAAGTGAGGAGCGTCTCTGCCCGGCCGCCCATTGTCTGAGATGTGGGGAGCACCTCTGCCCTGCCGCCCCGTCCGGGATGTGAGGAGCGTCTCTGCCCGGCCGCCCTGTCTGAGAAGTGAGGAGACCCTCTGCCTGGCAACCGCCCCGTCTGAGAAGTGAGGAGCCCCTCCGCCCGGCAGCCACCCCGTCTGAGAAGTGAGGAGCGTCCTCCCTCCTCGTCCGGGAGGGAGGTGGGGGGGTCAGCCCCCCGCCCGGCCAGCCGCCCCGTCCGGGAGGTGAGGGGCGCCTCTGCCCGGCCGCCCCTACCGGGAAGTGAGGAGCCCCTCTGCCCGGCCAGCCGCCTCGTCCGGGAGGGAGGTGGGGGGGGTCAGCCCCCCGCCTGGCCAGCCGCCCCGTCCGGGAGGCGAGGGGTGCCTCTGCCCGGCCACCCCTACTGGGAAGTGAGGAGCCCCTCTGCCCGGCCAGCCGCCCCATCCGGGAGGGAGGTGGGGGGATCAGCCCCCCGCCCGGCCAGCCGCCCTGTCCAGGAGGTGGGGGGCGCCTCTGCCCGGCCGCCCCTACTGGGAAGTGAGGAGCCCCTCTGCCCGGCCAGCCACTCTGTCTGGGAGGGAGGTGGGGGGTCAGCCCCCCACCCGGCCAGCCGCCCCGTCCGGGAGGGAGATGGGGGGGTTAGCCCCCCGCCTGGCCAGCCGCCCCGTCCGGGAAGTGAGGGGCGCCTCTGCCCGGCCGCCCCTACTGGGAAGTGAGGAGCCCCTCTGCCCGGCCAGCCGCCCTGTCCGGGAGGGAGGGGGGGGTCAGCCCCCCGCCCGGCCAGCCGCCCCATCCAGGAGGGAGGTGGGGGGGGTCAGCCCCCCGCCCGGCCAGCCGCCCCGTCCAGGAGGGAGGTGGGGGGGGTCAGCCCCCCGCCCGGCCAGCCGCCCCGTCTGGGAGGTGAGGGGCGCTTCTGCCCGGCCGCCCCTACTGGGAAGTGAGGAGCTCCTCTGCCCGGCCACCACCCCATCTGGGAGGTGTACTCAACAGCTCATTGAGAACGGGCCATGAAGACAATGGTGGTTTTGTGGAATAGAAAGCGGGGAAAGGTGGGGAAAAGATTGAGAAATCGGATGGTTGCCGTGTCTGTGTAGAAAGAGGTAGACATGGGAGACTTTTCATTTTGTTCTGTACTAAGAAAAATTCTTCTGCCTTGGGATCCTGTTGATCTGTGACCTTACCCCCAACCCTGTGCTCTCTGAAACATGTGCTGTATCCACTCAGGGTTGAATGGATTAAGGGCGGTGCAAGATGTGCTTTGTTAAACAGATGCTTGAAGGCAGCATGTTCATTAAGAGTCATCACCACTCCCTAATCTCAAGTACCCAGGGACACAAACACTGCGGAAGGCCGCAGGGTCCTCTGCCTAGGAAAACCAGAGAACTTTGTTCACTTGTTTATCTGCTGACCTTCCCTCCACTATTGTCCTGTGACCCTGCCAAATCCCCCTCTGCGAGAAACACCCAAGAATGATCAATAAAAAAGAAAAAAAAAAAAAAAAAAAAAACTAGCTGTGTGTGGTGGCGGTGCCCATAGTCCTAACTACTCGGAGGCTGAGGTGGGAGGATCACCTGAGCCCAGGAAGTCAAGGCTGCGGTGAGCCGTGATTGTGCCACTGCACTCCAGTATGGGTGACAGAGTGAGATGCAGTGTCACAATAAAATAAAATAAAAATAAAAAACCATGAATTCAATTTTTAAAATTGTTACAAGATTTTAAAAATTATGTTTCATATTGAGTGTTTTTTGGTAGTTTGTAGTTTTCAAGGAATTGGTCCATTTCATCCAACTTGTTGGATTTATATGGGTAGAGTTGCTTAGTATTCCCTTATTATCCTTTTGTTAGTTTTTTTTTGTTTTGTTTTGTTTTTTGAGACGGAGTCTAACTCTGTCACCCAGGCTAGAGTGCAATGGCACAATCTTAGTTCACTGCAACCTCTGCCTCCCTGGTTCAAGTGATTCTAGTGCCTTGGCTTCCCAAGTACCTGGGATTACAGGCGCCCACCACCACGCCTGGCTAATTTTTCTTTTTTTTTTTTCTTTTGAGACAGAGTCTTGCTCTGTCGCCCAGGCTGGAGTGCAGTGACCTGATCTCAGCTCACTGCAACCTCCACCTCCTGGGTTCAAGTGATTCTCCTGCCTCAGCCTCCTGAGTAGCTGGGACTACAGGCACCCACAACCATGCCCAGCTAATTTTTTGTATTTTTAGTAGAGACAAGGTTTCACCGTGTTAGCCAGGATGGTCTCGAGCTCCTGACCTTGTGATCTGCCCACCTCGGCCTCCCAAAGTGCTGGGAATACAGGCATGAGCCACCATGCCTGGCCTAATTTTTGTATTTTTAGTAGAGACGGGGGTTTCACCATGTTGCCCAGGCTGGTCTTGAACCCCTTACCTCAGGTGATCCACCTGCCTCCGCCTCCCAAAGTGCTGGGATTACAGGCATCAGCCACTACACCCGGCCTTGTTTTGTTGTTTTGTTTTGTTTTGAGGTTTTGAGACGGAGTTTCGCTCTTGTTGCCCAGGCTGGAGTGCCCTGGCACGATCTCGGCTCACTGCAACCTCCTTGTCCCAGGTTCAAGCGAATATGGAACGCAACACAAATTTGCACGTCATCTTTGTGCAGGGGCCATGCTAATCTTCTCTGTATCTTTCCAATTTTAGTATACGTGCTACCAAAGCGTGCACAATTTTTGTATTTTTTATAGAGATACGGTCTTGCCATGTCACCCAGGCTGGTCGCAAACTCCTGAATTGAAGTGATTCGACCACCTCGGGCCTCCCAGAGTGCTGGGATTACAGGCATGAGCCACAACACCTAGCCTCAAATGGAAATTTTAAAACAAAAATACAATAACAAAAATTTAAAACTCACTAGATGGACTCAATTAACAATATGAAGGTGAGGAAGAGTCAGTAGACAAACATGGATTGATAGAAAGCACTCAAACTGGCCGGTCAAGGTGGCTCACGCCTGCAATCCCAGCACTTTGGGAGGCTGAGGTGGTGGATCATTTGAGGTCAGAGTTCGAGACCAGCCTGGCCAACACGGCAAAGCCCCGTCTCTACTAAAAATACAAAATTAGCCAGGCATGGTGGCACACGCCTGTAATCCCAGCTACTCAGGAGGCTGAGGCGGGAAATTGCTTCAACCTGGGAGGCAGAGGTTGCAGTGAGCTGAGATCATGCCATGGCACTCCAGCCTGGGCAACAAGAGCAAAACTCCATCACAAAAAAAAAAAAAAAAAAAAAAAAGTGCTGAAACTGAGGCCGGGCGTGGTGGCTCATGTCTGTAATCCCAGCACTTTGGGAGGCCAAGGTGGGTGGATCACCTGAGGTCATGAGTTTGAGAGCAGCCTGGCCAGCATGGTGGAACCCTGTCTCTACTAAAAATACAAAAATTAGCCAGGCTTGGTGTTGACTGCCTGTAATTCCAGCTACTCAGGAGGCTGAGGCAGGAGAATCACTTGAACCTGGGAGGCGGAGGTTGCAGTGGAGCCGGGATCGTGTCACTGCACAACAGCTGAAATGACAGAGCAAGATTGCATCTCAGAAAAAAAAAAAAAAGAAAAAAAAAGATCAGTGGGATTACTTGGTGTGTTTCTGTTTCTTTTAGGGAAATTTATCAGAAGAAAGAGAAAGGATATTTCAGTTTTCTCTGAAAAGCTGATTTTGAAAAGAGCCCTATATCTGACACATAATTTCCCCATGATTCTCCAGAATTCTAAAAAGGGAAGCACATTGTTAATGTTAAAAGTTTTTTTCCTAGGGCTATTTTTGGACTGGACAGAAAAGCAGAATAGTTTGTGTTTTGTGTGGACTTCAGAGTGCATTGAAGGCTGTAAAATAACCAATCTTGTTAGACATCTGTATCCAAAGTCACAGCATTCCAAGCATAGTATAACCCTTGTATATTACTAAAGACTACCCCATTGTTATGTTTTTGCCTTTTTTTTTTATAAACTGGCTTTACTGAGACATAATTTACGGACAATAAGTTCTACATATTTGAAATATCAAGTAGGTGACTTTTATCAAAGGTATAAAACATTTTCACCTCCTTCACTCCCCTTTACAGTCAATCTCCCTTTCACTCCCCACTCCAGGCAACCACTCATCTGATGGCTCTCTCTATAGGTCAACTTTGCCTGTTCTAGAATTTCATGTAATTAAAATCACGCAGTATGTGCCCTTTTGTGTTTAACACGTCTCACTGAGCACAATGTGAGATTCACTCACGCTGCATGCATCAGTAGGTTCCTTTTTATAGTTGAGTAGAGGTTTTGGTCTGAACATACCACAGTTTATTTATTCTCCTCTTGATTGACAAAAGGGTTGTTTAGGATTTTTTGGCTAAGTAAATCTCTTTTGAATGTTATTGGACTAGAATTTTTTTTTAAATTTTATTATTATTATACTTTAAGTTTTACAACGTGCAGGTTTGTTACATATGTATACATGTGCCATGTTCGTGTGCTGCACCCATTAACTCGAGATGGAGTTTTGCTCTTGTTGCCCAGGCTGGAGTGCAGTGGCATGATCTTGTCTCACTGCAACCTCCACCTTCCAGTTTCAAGCTATTCTCCTGCCTCAGCCTCTCGAGTAGCTAGGATTACAGGCACCCGCCACCACGCCCAGCTAATTTTTGTATTTTTAGTAGAGACGAGGTTTCATCATGTTGGCCAGGCTGGTCTCAAACTCCTGACCTCAGGTGATCCGCCTGCCTCGGCCTCCCAAAGTGCTGGGATTATAGGCGTGAGCCACTGCACCTGGCCATGTTTTTGCTTTTATGAGATATTCATTGGAATTAGAATTTGTTTGATGCCGCTTCAGGATATCAGTAATTATTAAAAGAAAATGTGACTTTTTAACAAAGCAGTCCAGGAATACATTGTAGAGAAAAAAGATGACTGCTTAAAATATGGCTATGGTTAAAATGTTGTCTATATTAAGGAACCTTCGTGAGATCCCCAACATCATTGTGAGCACAATCTTTTGTGATTATGTTACATGATTTTCATCTTTTTTCAATTTAAGTGCTTGGCCATAAAGACACAACTGACCACACTTAACCCCTCTTGAAGACATTTTTAAATCTCTAAATAAACACTAACTCCAACATATCTATCTTGTTTTTACCACAAGCATTTTGAAAAAGCAGAGTAGGCCAGGTGCAGTGGCTCATGCCTGTAATCCCAGCACTTTGGGGGGCCAAGGTGGGTGGATCAGCTCAGGTCAGGAGTTCGAGACCAGCCTGGACAACATGGTGAAACCCCGACTCTATTAAAAATACAAAAATTAGCTGGGCATGGTGGCAGGTGCCTATAATCCCAGCTACTCAGGAGGCTGAGGCAGGAGAATCACTTGAACAATCTGGGAGGCAGAGTTTGCAGTGAGCCAAGATCTCACCATTGCACTCCAGCCTGGGTGACAGAGCAAGACTCTGTCTCAAAATAAAAATTAAACAAAAAAAAGAAAGGAAAAGAAAAATCTGATGAATGGGGAAAATCTATATGTATTCTTAGAAAAAAATGCTTTCCAGGGCTGGGTGCGGTGGCTCACGCCTGTAATCCCAGCACTTTGGGAGGCTGAAGTAGGTGGATAACCTGAGTTCAGGAGTTCAAGACCAAACTGACCAACATGGAGAAATCCTGTCTCTACTAAAAATACAAAATTAGCCGGGCATGGTGGCACATGCCTGTAATCCCAGCTACTAGGGAAGGCTGAGGCAAGAGAATCACTTGAACCTGGGAGGTGGATGTTGTGGTGAACCAAGATTGCACCATTGCACTCCAGCCTAGGCAAAAAGAGTGAAACTCCATCTCAAAAGAAAAAGAAAAAGCGCTTTTCAAATTTTTGCATTTCTGACAACTGGATGTCCCCACCTGCCAACCAGTCCTGTGGCCCCCACTCAGGAACTGACTCAGCGCAAGAGGACAGCTTTAATTCTCTATGATTTCATCTCCTGCACCCAACCAATCAGCAGGCCCCCTATCCTAGCCCCTTGCCCACAACACTATCTTGGAAAAATCCCTCATCTCCAATATGTTAGCAAGATTGATGTGAGTAATAACTCCATCTCCCACGTGGCATAGCTGGCTTCGCATCAATGAAACTCTTTAATGCCATGGTCTTCAGTGGATTTTGTTTATGTGGTAGTCAGGAAGAACCCCTTGGGCCATTACAAACATGGGGATATTGTAGAGGACCATTTTAGAGACCACATCCTATTGAGTGCCATGAATACAGAAAAAATCGTGATTCCATTTACATGTTTTAGAAGTGAGAGAAACTCCAAATATGATATGGTCAAGTTGTGCAACAGAATTCAGAATTTATTCAATATTACAGTGTTTATATCACAGAGAACATCTTTGTCATTTATACAGGCAATTTTCCCTGGGGCTCACATGCTATTGAACACTGTAACGTTTATTTTGGAGAGAATCCGTGGAGATGGGGGAGGCATCGTCAACATTCCAATGCAGCATCAGCTAATTCACATGCAACAAAGAGTCTATCAATGCAGAAATGTGCAAGAGCTTTTGGAAAAGTATAGCTCATTCAACATCAGAGAATTCACAATGGAGGAAAATCGTATGTGTGTAATGGACGTAAAAATGCTTGGGATGGTGCCCAGAGCTAATCAGATATCTGGGATTTTGTAGCAGAGAGGGGCCTTGTGAGTATAATGGATGAGGAAGAACCTTCAATCAGAGTTCCATACTTAGACAATATCAGCTAATTCAGGTGGGACTTAAAATGGTCATACGTAATGAAGACGGAAAACTCGGGGAAACATGGGGAATACGGAATGTGAGATCATCCACACTGGAGAGAAGTCTTAGGAGTACAATGAGTGTGGAAAATCACTTGGGGACAAGCTTAGCTTTCTCATCATTGGAGAATTCACACAAAAAAAGGAATGAGCTTGGACGGATCATGGGAGAACTTCCAGGCACCAATCAGGCTAATTCATCCCGGAGAAAAACCCTGATGATAAAGAAGGGGAAAAAGTCTTCCAGTTTTTTTCCTTATTGGATTTCAGAGAATCCTCAGTGACATATAGGGAAACTTGCTGGAGGAATTCAGGGTTTATTAAGATTCACATTAAAGCATTAATCCCATTAAAGTAGGAGTTTAAACTTTTTTGCTTCTTTCACCCCAATCAAAGTTTTCATTCCTTATGTCTCTGTTGAGGGAATGAAGCAACAGGCAAAAATCAGTGGTGCACTGGCTTTGCCTTTCAAAACATCACACAATATGTGGGGTGCAGAAGGACAGCATTGAGAGGTGCTGGATTTGGTACCAGAATCTGGCAGTTGCAAATTCTAATATCATCACAACACACTCATAGGTGGGCCCCATATATCTGATGAACTTCCAGGGCCACATCTCTACAAATGCTGAAGATTATTTGGAGATGGGAAAATGCGGCTGGGGGTGCTTTTTCTCCAGGTCTGAGTAAAATGAAATAGTGGGTATTTCTAAGATACATTAGGAGGATGCCAGTTTCTCTTTGTTTCATATTTTCAAAAACAGAGATTTAAAGAGGACGGGCTAGAGCTCTTACGTTCAGCTTCTTATCCCATAAGGGAAGAATCAGGCATATTTCTTGTGTTGAAGCAACACACACACACACACACACACACACACACACACACACACACACACAGTTGTTTGGCAAAAGTCAGACCAGAAGAAAGCTTCTCTCCTACCAACCTCATTCCTTAGCCTTGAACCAGCATTCTAAGTCTTCCAATACATCCTTGTCTCTCCCTACAGTAACTCTCCCATTGAGTTCTGTTTTTGTTAGTTTTTTGAGAAGGATTCTTGCTCTGTAGCTAGGCTGGAGTGCAGTGGCACAATCTCGGCTCACTACAACTTCTGCCTCCCAGGTTCAAGAGATTCTCCTGCCCCAGCCTCCCAAGTAGCTGGGACTACAGGCATGTGCCAACACGCCAGGCTAATTTTTGTATTTTTAGTAGAGACAGGGTTTCAGTATGTTGGTCAGGCTGGTCTCGAACTCCTGACCTTGTGATCCACCCACCTCGGCCTCCCAAAGTGCTGGTATTACAGGCATGAGCCATCATGCCCGGCCCACTGAGTTCTTAATAGAAGTGAAGTGAGTTAGGTTTTGTAGATTTTTGGCTTCTAGCTTTGCTTAGAGAAGCCAGAAAGAGGCGCAGTGGCTCACACCTAGAATCCCAGCACTTTGGGAGGCCAAGACAGGCAGATCACGAGGTCAGGAGTTCAACACCAGCCTGGCCAACATGGTGAAACCCCATCTCTACTAAAAATACAAAAATTAGCCAGGTGTGGTGGCATACGCCTGTAATCCCACCTACTGGGGAGGCTGAGGAAGGAGAATCGCTTGAACCTGGGATGCGCAGGTTGCAGTGAGCCACGATCGCACCACTGCACTCCAGCCTGGGAGACAGAGTGAGACTCCATCCCAAGAAAAAAAAAAAAAAAGAGAGAAGCCAGAAAGAAAATGTAGGAAAAAAGAGGAGAGGCAGGGGAGATGAGGAATGAACAAAGTTGCAGAGGGGGTGGGGTGGGGGGCGGTGGCTATGCACATAGAGAATGGCAACTGAGGACACCTTATTCCTGAGAACTAAGGTGGCACTAAGGTTGATGGCTAGAGAGTAACTGAAAGGCCTAGTTCCCACTAGGCCAGTTTAGTTCCAGTTGCCATCAACTTTTTCCAGTTAGTTCCCTTGCTCACACTCAAAATCTCAGGCATTAAAGCCCCACTGAGTTACCACAATTCATCGAGTCCTGTTTTAGAAGATGTCTAAGGCCGGGCAAGGTAGCTGATGCCTGTAATCCTAGCGCTTTGGGAGGCCAAGGTGGGTGGATCACGAGGTCAGGAGATGGAGACCATCCTGGCCAACATGGTGAAACCCTGTCTCTACTAAGAATACCAAAAAAAAAAAAAAGTTAGCTGGGCATGGTGGCACTTGCCTGTAATCTCAGCTACTTGGGACCCTGAGGCAAGAGGATTGCTTGAACCAGGGAGTCAGAGGTTGCAATGAGCCGAGATCGCACCACTGCACTCCAGTCTGGCAACAGAGCAACTCAGTCTCAAAATAAAAAAAGAAGATGTCTGGAACTTGCAAGAATATCTCTTTCTTTCCTTGTCTATGTCCCCTAGGCCTTGGGGTTAGGACTCTGAGCTGGGATTCCTCTGTAGGCTAAGACCAATCCTGATTCTTATTCCCTCCATATGAGCAATAATTTGATTTCTAATGTCTAAACTTAGGTTGATTTTCCATTGGGAGTTACAGCAACAGTCACGGGGTTCTGAGAAGGGGTGAGGGATGCTTTAGGCTGCAGGTAGCAGAAATCTGCCTAGAAAATAAAGACACATGACTTACAAATCAGTAAGACTGGAAGTGGGGGTTCCAGGATAGATATGGTGGCTCAACGCTGTCATGGAGGACATAGGCTCTGCCATCCTCAGTATGTGGGCTTTTCCCCTTGGTCTTGTTGCCTTGTGGTCTCAAGATGGTCCCAGCCATCTCCCCATATGTTTTTGTTTTGTTGTTGTTGTTGTTGAGACAGAGTCTCTCCTTATCACCCAGGCTGGAGTGCAGTAGCATGATCTCGGCTCACTGTAACCTCCGCTTACAGGTTCAAGCGATTCTCCTGCCTCATCCTCCGAAGTAGCTGGGATTACAGGCATGTGCCACGACATCCAGCTAATTTTGCATATTTAATAGAGACCAGGTTTCACTGTGTTAGCCAGGCTGGTCTCAAACTCCCAACCTCAGGTGATCCACCCACCTCGGCCTCCCAAAGTGCTGGGATTACAGGCATGAGCCACCGTGCCTGGCCCTCTCATTCTCTTTAGAATGGCCTTTGCTACCCCCATGGGGATGCCTAGCTTCTCCAATAGCCTTCACCGGTCTTTCTTCCTCCTCTCTTTATTCCTCCTCTTTCTCTCCTTCTCTCTCTCTCTCTCTTTCTCTCAGGGTCTTGCTCTGTCACCCAGGCTGGAGTGCAGTGGTATCACAGCTCACTGCCACCTCGAACTCCTGGGCTCAAGCAATCCTCCTACCTCAGCCTCCTGAGTTGCTGGGATTACAGGCATGCTCCACTACACCTGGCTAATTTTTAAATATTATTGTTTGCAGAGACAGGGTCTTGCTATGTTGCCCAGGCTGGTCCAGAACTCCTGGACTCAAGTGATCCTCCTGCTGTGGCCTCCCTAAGTGCTGGGATTACAGGTATGAGCCACCATGTCCAGCTGGGTTATTAATGTCAATCTCCACCACCTCCACCTGTTTTTGTAATTTCTTATCCAATCTGGCCAGGGGATCATCATCAGAGGAGGGATTTGAGAGGGTATTCTTTTTTTTTTCTTTGAGATCGAGTCTCACTCTGTTGCTCAAGCTGGAGTGCAGTGGCACAATCTCGGCTCAGTGCAACCTCTGCCTTCCGGGTTCAAGTGATTCTCCTGCCTCAGCCTCCCGAGTAGCTGGAATTACAGGTGTGCACCAGCATGCCTGGCTAATTTTTGTGTTTTTAGTAGAGACAGGGTTTCACCATGTTGCCCAGGCTGGTCTCAAACTCCTGGGCTCAAGCAATCTGTCCACCTTGGCCTCCCAAAGTGCTGGGATTACAGGCATGAGCCACCGCGCCTGGCTGAGGATATTCTGGAGGCTCACTGTAAATGGCATTCCAGCTATACAATTCCAGGACTTGAGCAATGAAGCCAGCAACCGGCTGTCTCCTGTGGCCTGTAGAGAACTGGGTAAATACACGAGCCTCTGGTAAGCAGACGGAGAGGCAGCTGGCCAGGGAACTCCCTTTCCTTCTCTCCTGAATGCTCAATGACCTGCTGACAAGTTCGGCAAGTCAAAGTTCAGCAGTGTGGAAGACTTGGCTTTCTAGGAAATGCAGTTCTCACAGGCAGCGCCAACACTAAGAACTAGTTCTTACTATCTGTATCAAGATACCAAAAATTGCCGGGCGCGGTGGCTCACGCCTGTAATCCCAGCACTTTGGGAGGCCGAGGCGGGCGGATCACGAGGTCAGGAGATCGAGACCATCCTGGCTAACACGGTGAAACCCCGTCTCTACTAAAAATACAAAAAATTAGCCGGGCGTGGTAGCGGGTGCCTGTAGTCCCAGCTACTCGGGAGGCTGAGGCAGGAGAATGGCGTGAACCCGGGAGGCGGAGCTTGCAGTGAGCCGAGATCGCGCCACTGCACTCCAGCCTGGGCGACAGAGCGAGACTCCGTCTCAAAAAAAAAAAAAAAAAAGATACCAAAAATTTTAACTTACTAGGTTTTTTTGTTTTTTTGTATGAAGTCTTGCTCTGTCACCCAGGCTGGAGTGCAGTGGTGTGATCTTGGCTCACCGCAACCTCCACCTCCCAGGTTCAAGCAGTTCTTCTGCCGCAGCTTCCCAAGTAGTGGGGATAACAGGTGTGTGCTACCACACCCAGCTAATTTATGTATTTTCAGTAGAGTTGGGGTTTTACCATGTTGGCCAGGCTAGTGTCCAACTCCTGACCTCAGGTGATCTGCCTGCCTCGGCCTCCCAAAGTGCTTGGATTACAGGTGTGAGCCACCGTGCCTGGCTAGTAACTTTTAAAGTTAGAAGAGAGCTCCAAGGCTATATAAAACTCTGGATTTGGCTGGGCGCAGTGGGTCACGCCTGTAATCCCAGCACTTTGGGAGGCCGAGGCAGGTGGATCATGAGGTAAGGAGTTTGAGACCAGCCTGGTCAACCTGGTGAAACCCTGTCTCCACTAAAAATACAAAAATTAGCCGGGCATGGTGGCACTCACCTGTAATCCCAGCTTACTCGAGAGGCTGAGTCAGGAGAATTGCTTGAATCCAGGAGGCAGAGGTTGCAGTGAGCTGAGATCACGCCACTGCACTCCAGCCTTGGCAACAGAGCAAGACTCCATCTCACAAAACAAAAACAAAAAAAACTCTGGACTTGTACACAAATTTGTTCCCTTTCAGGGGAGATTGACATTTCACCACCAACAAAAGGTGAGAGGCCTTTTCTGTCCTGTGTCCTTGAGACCCAGAACTTAGCCATATACCAATGGGATGATGTCCTCCCCAGGGGCAGGAGCAGACCCAGGTGGGACATTTCAGCACAGTCCTTAAGGTCTGTTCTCCTCGCTACCTCCAAGAACTCCTTGGCTGCCTGGGAACCAGAGTGCAACATTCATTCAACAGATACTGAGTGCATACCTACTACAAGCCAGATGCTAAGCTGGGCACTGTGGACACAGAGACAGGCCTAAGGCATAGCCTTGCTTTCAGAGAGCCCCAAGTTCACATCGAGGGTGGTCCCTGAGCTGGTCATACTTAACTAGGACTGTGAATGCACAGCTCTGCAGCAATGGTGACTTCTATTTTTTTTTTTTTTTTGAGAGCAGTCTTTCTCTGTTACCCAGGCTGGAGTGCAGTAGAATGCTCTCAGCTCACTGCAATCTCCACCTCCCGGGTTCAAGCGATTCTAGTGCCTCAGTCTCCTGAGTAGCTGGGATTACAGGTGTGCACCACCATGCCTGGCTATTTTTTTGTATTTTTAATGGAGATGGGGTTTCACCATGTTGGCCAGGCTGGTCTTGAACTCCTGACCTCAGGTGATCTGCCCAACTTGGCCTCCCAAAGTGCTGGGATTGCAGGTGTAAGCTACCACTGCACCTGGCCAACAACACTGACTTCTTGCTTGTTCCTTGCCTTTCCATCCCCAAAATCGTTCCCAGGGCCTAGTGTAATGCAGGGCAACTAGCAACACCTCTCAGGCAGAGCTGAAGCTGTGGAGACCAAGCATCAACCACCTTGGCTAATGCGGCTGGCCTGCCTGGGGCTGGAGGTTGGGAGGGGAGGAAGAGGTGGCAGTAAGTATAAGATCACCTTCCTCCCTGTGTGACCTTCAAGGGGCAACCACCCTGAAGAAGGCGGGCTACATCTTCAATGGAAGGTAAATGACCTGAACCACAAACCCATCTGCCTAGATGACATCATCACAGTTATAAGCAGTCTGCCTGTCCACACAGTCCGCCAAGCCACCCTGAGTGTCTCAGGGTTCAAAGGATTATTGGACCATCCAGAGGACAAGGGGTGGCCCCTCTTCAAAGATCTCTCAGTCTGCTTGGGGAGAAAAAGTCATCAAAAGATAATGAAGGGCTAAGTGTGGCATGAGTGTTAAACGGGTTTCACAGGCAGTGCATTCTCATGAAGGGAAGTAGGGGAGCAGGGCTCCAGGCTCACAGCATCCCAGGAAGGCTTCAGGGAACAGGTGGGCTTTGGGCCAGGCTTAAAGGATGGGCAGAATGCGGAGTGGCAGGGGTGGGCACCCCACTGCATTCCAGGGGGTGCTGACCATCAGCAATGACATGGCACTCAGAATAGAGTTTGGGCTAAGCACGGTGGCTCATGCCAGTAATCCCAGTGCTTTGGGAGGCTGAGATGGGAGGACTGCTAGAGCCCAGGAGTTCGAGGCCAGCTGGGACAACACAGTGAGACCTCATCTCTATAAAAAATTTAAAAATTAGCCAGGTATGCTGGTGTGTGCCTGTAGTCCCAGCTACTCAGAAAGCTGAGGTGGGAGGATCACTTGAGCCCAGGAGGTCAAGGCTGCAGTAAGCTATAATCATGCCACTGCATTCCAGCCTAGAAATGCAGAGCAAGACCCCACCTCTTCAAAAAAAAAAAAAAAAAAAAAAAAAGGTACCACTTTGGGGAAATTGCAGACTCTAAGCCTAAACTCTACTGGCCTGATACACACGGCAAAACACTTGGTCAGGATTTGCAGTAGAATATCAAAGAACTCACAGGGCAGAGGAAAGCTTCAAATATTATGAATGAGAGAAAATTTCCATTCATCTCATAATTCATACTAGAGAGACTCCCAGTGAATGGCACCAGTGGAGGAAAATCCTCAGACGGAGGCGAGCTGTTATTGGAGATGCGAAAATCACAGGGGAGGACAAAGCATAGAAGCGCATGGAACCATGTCACAGCCTGCACCTGAAAGCATCACACGGGAGAGAACCTGCATCCTCAATGAATGGCGTTCCAAAAAAGTGCAACTGCATCAAGCATCAGACAAGCCATTCTGAGCTCAGTCTTTGCAACGTAATGAATTGCGGGTGGTAATCATTTTAGAAGAAATCAGCCCTTACTCATCAGCCAATGGTTCCAACTGGAGAGAAGGCAGGTGCTCGTCATGGATGATGAAGCTCTCGGGATGCTCCAATCACATATAACAAAGGAGGCTGCAGAAGGGGCCTGAGGAGGGCTGTCGGGGGGGCCTAAGGGTACATGTGACATAAAACGTTCACAAGAGGAAAACATTTCAGATGAAAGGGGAAAACTCAGAAAGTGATTTCGGGCTGGGCACAGTGGCTTGCACCTATAATCCCAGCACTTTGGGAGGCTGACGTGGGGCAGGGGGAGGGGAATCACTTGAGGCCAGGAGTTCAAGACAAACCTTAGCAACATAGCAAGACTCCATCTCTACCAAAAATAAAAAATAATAAAAAAATTTTAAAAGCTTTTTTTGGAACTTGTCCTCTTAGAACCAGGAATGGCTGTGGGGAACGCAGATACCCTTCACAGGAGTTTGCTCAGAGGACACAATTGTGCACGTGTGATCCTTGGGGTGACTTGCAGGGATGCCCTTATGCCATGCACAAGAATCCAGCCCAGCAGTTCTCAAAGTTTCCTTTTCCCACAGAGCTATACATTTTCTTTATCTTCCCTCCTCCTTCCTCTTTGTCCTTTGGTAAAGTCCAATGTCAATTTTTCTGTTCCTTGTCGTTGCCTTGGGAGGGTGTCCTGGCACCTGTGTGTTCACATGTGCTCTGCCTGGCCTATCAAGAGGCTGGTGGCAGGCCAGACACAGTGGCTCACCCCTGTAATTCAGCACTTTGGGAGGCCAAGGCGGGCAGATTGCCTGAGGTCAGGAGATCAAGACCAGCCTGCCCAACATAGTGAAACCCCATCTCTACTAAAAATACAAAAATTAGCTGGGCATGGTGGTGCACGCCTGTAATCCCAGCTATTAAGGAGGCTGAGGCAGGAGAATCACTTGAACCAGGGAGTTGGAGGTTGCAGTGAACTGGGATTGCACCACTGCACTCCAGCCTGGTGACGGAGTGAGGCTCCGTCTCAAAAAACAAAACAAAAAAACCCAGACATGGTGGTGGGTGCCTGTAATCCCAGCTACTTGGGAGGCTGAGGCAGGAGAATCACTTGAACCCAGGAGGCAGAAGCGGAGGTTGCAGTGAGCCGAGATCACACTACTGCATTCTGGCCTGGGTGACAGAGTAACTCTGGCTCACAAAAAAAAAAAAAAAAAAAAAAAAAAGGCTGGTGGCCACTGGGGAACATGCCCCAGGGGATACTGTGATGGCTGCTTCATTCATTCCTTCATTCTTTTCATATCTTTGGAGCATCTATTCCGTGCCTGGCACTACTCTTTGTCAGGGGATAGAGGAAAGGGCAACCTTGGGGAGGACAGAGGTGGGTCAGGAAGTAGCGGCTGCTACTTGAGATTACAGGAGTGTGTGTGTGTCCCAAGGCTCCAGAGGTGAGGGAGCTTAGGCAGGGGCACTGGGAAAGAGGGAGGAAGACCCTGATCTAATGACTGCCTACCATGTGTCAGGCTGGCGAGCAATGTGTCACAGCAACCCTGCAAGCTTGGTCCCGTTTTCTCACTTTGCAAATGGAGAAAATAAGGTACGTGCACAGCTGGTAAGTGGTAGAGCCAGTTCTGAGGCTGGGTCGGCCTTCCTCCAGATCCCATTTCTTTTATTTATTTATTTTTATTTTTATTTTTTTCTGAGACAGAGTCTTGCTCTGTCACTCAGGTTAGAGTGCAGTGGCACTATCTCGGCTCACTGCAACCTCCACCTTCTGGGTTCAAGCGATTCTCCTGCCTCAGCCTCCCCAGTAGCTGGGATTACAGGTGTGGGCCACCACACCTGGCTAATTTTTGTATTTTTAGTAGAGACAGGGTTTCACCATGTTGGTCGGGCTAGTCTTGAACTCCTGACCTTGTGGTCTGCCCACTTCGGCCCCCCAAAGTGCTGGGATTATGTAGGCCTGAGCCACTGCACCTCTTTCTGGCTTCTCTAAGTAAAGCTAGAGGTTTCACCATGTTAGCCAGGCTGATCTCAAACTCTCAACCTCAGGTGATCTGCCCGCTTCGGCCTCCCAAAGTGTTGGGATTACAGGCGTGAGCCACCACACTCAGCAAATGGGATGGCGTGCTGCATGGGGTGGGAATCCCCATACGTTTTACCAGCACAGCTAAGTCACCCGCCCGCTGTGCCCGGCTAATTTTTGTATTTTTAGTAGAGATGGGGTTTCACCATGTTAGCCAGGCTGGTCTCAAACCCCTGACCTGAGGTGATCCACCCGCCTTGGCCTCCCAAAGTGCTGGAATTACAGATGTGAGCCACCATGTCTGGCCTCTTTTTTTTATTTTTTAGAGACAGGGTACACCTGTCACCCAGGCTGTAGTGCACCAGCATGATCATGGCTCACTGCAGCCTCAAGCTTCTGGGCTCAAGCTATCATCCTGCCTCAGCCTCCCGAGCAGCTGGGATTACAGGCATGCACCACCACACCTGGCTAATCTTTGTTTTTTCTAGAGATGGGGGTCTTACTATGTTGCCCAGGCTGGCCTCAAACAATCCTCTTGCCTTGGCCTCCCAAAGTGCTGGGATTACAGGTGTGAGCCACTGCGTCCAGCCCAAATCCCATTTCTTTCCACCATCACAAGGAACAGAACTAGTCCTTCAGCAGCACTGTTCCTTGGGATGTGTCTGCAGAGGCTTGGGAGACAATGAGAGGCACCTGGTGAACAGGTAGGGAAGGGGATGGAAGGAAGTGCACTGGCTTTTGCAGACCCCTCTCAGGGAACAGGGAAGAATACACTCACTCATTCCTTCATTCACACATTTGGTCAACTTTTTTTAGAGACAGGATCTCATTCTGCCAGCCTGGCTGGAGTGCAGTGGCACAATCATTGCTTACTGCACCCTTGAGCTCCTGGGTTCAAGTGACTATCCCACCTTGGCCTCCTGAGTAGCTGGGACTACAGGTGCACGCCACCACACTTGGCCAAGCTTTTAATATTTTGAAGAGATGGGGTCTCAGTATGCTGCCCAGGCTGGTCTCAAACTTTTGGTTTCAAGTGATCCTCCCACCTTGGCCTCCCAAATTGCTGAGATTACAGGTAAGAGCCACTGTACCTGGCCATATTTAGGAAAATCCTTACTGAGCCCTGTGGTGTGCAAAGCACGGTATCGAGGTGCTGGGCATATGTGTGCATGAGGCTGACACGTGCTCACCCTCATGGAGCTTCCATCTGAGAAGGCAGGCAGACACTCCAGTGTGCTAAGTGGTGTGACAGGGGCTCATTGGGCCCAATGAGAAGCTCAGAGAATTACACAGACTCACAGGGTGGAGGAAGACTTTTGGGAAGAGGTAACTGCTTATGAAATACTGGGAAGGCTGGGCGCAGTGGCTCACACCTGTAATACCAACACTTTGGGAGGCTGAGGTGGGAGGATCACAAGGTCCAGAGATCGAAACCAGCCTGGCCAACATGGTGGAACCCCGTCTCTACTAAAAATATAAAAATTAGCTGGGTGTGGTGTCGTGTGCCTATAATCCCAGCTACCTGGGAGGCTGAGGCAGGAGAATCTCTTGAACCCAGGAGGTGGAGGTTGCAGTGAGCTGAGATCATGCCACTGCACTCTAGCCTGGGCCACAGAGTGAGACTCCATCTCAAAAAAAATAAAAATAAAAATAAAAATAAAGAAATGCTATAAAGACCCTTCCAGAAATGTGCATACAGGAGGGTCTGCTGGTGGCAGAGATGAGTGATAGCAATTGCAGCTGACATGAGCCCAGTGCTGTCTGGTAACAGCATGTGGGGGTGGCTGTGGCAGGGAAAAAGGCCAGAAGCAGGGCCAGGGCATCAGGGCCTGATAGGCCTTATAAGGAGTTCACAACTGGGTCCTGGGCAATGATGGGAAACCAGTGAAGAGCATGAAGCTGGGGGAGATGACCTGCGAAGCCTGAGGCTACAACACAAGGGGAGAGCTGTCCAAAGGTTCACCAAATTCAGGCCGGGTGTGGTGGCTCATGCCTGTGATCCCAGCACTTTGGGAGGCCGAGGCTTGGTGGATCACCTGAGATCAGGAGTTCAAGACCAGCCTGGCCAACATGGTGAAACCTTGTCTCTGCTAAAAACACAAAAAACTATCCGGGCATGGTGGTGGGTGCTTGTAGTCCCAGCTACTTGGGAGGCTGAGGAACGAGAATCGCTTGAACCCGGGAGGCGGAGGTTGCCATGAGTTAAGATCGCACCACTGCACTCCAGCCTGGGCAACAGAGCAAGACTCTATCTCAAAAAAAAAAAAAAAAAAAAAAAGGAAAAAAGCAGCATGCAGGAAGTTCTGCCGGTGGCTGAGGTGAGTGATCGCAATTGCACCTGACATAAGGCCACTGTTGTCCAAAAACAGAGAGTGTGGGGTGGCAGGTGACAGGGAAGGAGGCCGGAAGCTGGACCAGGACATCCCGGGCTCGACAGGCCTTATGGGTCCTGGGCAATGATGGGACATTGGTGAAGGGTGTGAGGCTGGGGGCGATGACCTGCAAAGCCCAAGGCTGCAACACGAGGGCAGACAAATTCGGGCAGAATGGTGCAAGAGTGAGCATGTGAGTTCTTTTTTTCCCCTCATGAACCAAGGTTTCCAAGAGGCACGCTGAGCAGTAAGCAATAAAGCTAGGAGTGACTAAGGGTGATCTGAGTGAGAGCTGCCAGCACCAGGTGCCAGGGCTGAGATTTCCAGTTTTGGGGATGATGTTCCTGAGCACATATCCCCCTTTTGTGGCTGAGAGCGCTGTTGCTACTGAAGAGACAGGCTGAGGACCCCCTCCAGCCTCTCATTCTGAAAACCACAAGATATGGTCCAGGGGCCGAATCTACCTTGGGGACCCCAGATTTCCCACTTGGTTTTTAGAAAAATCTGATTAAGGCTGGGCGCAGTGGCTCACGTCTGTAATCCCAGCACTTTGGGAGGCCGAGGTGGGAGGATAATCTAAGGTCGGGAGTTCAAGACCAGCCTGACCAATATGGAGAAATTCCATCTCTACTAAAAATACAAAATTAGCCGGGCGTGGTGGCACATGCCTGTAATCCCAGCTACTCCAGAGGCTGAGGCAGGAGAATCGCTTGAACTCGGGAGGCAGAGGTTGCCATGGGCTGAGATCGTGCCATTGCACTCTGGCCTGCGCAACAAGAGCGAAACTCCATCTCAAAAAACAAACAAACAAACAAACAAAAAACAAAGAGAAGGCAAAGTGGGGACAGAGCAGAGACTGGATAAAGAGAGTACATGTGCAGGTTTGTTACATGAGTGTATCATGTGATGCTGAGGTTGGGGGTATGAATGATCCCATCACCCAGATAGTGAGCATAGTACCCAATAGGTGGCTTTTCTGCCCTTGCCTTCCCCCTCTGTTCCCTCTGCCCCCTCCAGTACTACCTTGTGTCTGCTGTCCCCATCTTTATGTCCATATGTACCCAATGTATGTCCATATGTCCCACTTGTAAGTAAGAACATGAAGCATTTGGTTTTCTGTTTCTATGTTAATTCTCTTAGGATCATGGTCTCTAGCTGTGTCCATGTTGCTGCAAAAGTCACATTCTTTTTTATGGCTGTGTAGTATTTTACAGTGTATATGTACCACATTTTCTTTATCCAGTCCACCATTGATGGGCATCTAAGTTGACTCCATGTCTTTACTATTGTGAACAGTGCTGTGATAAACACACAAGTGCATGTGCATTTTTGGTAAAATGATTTATTTTCTTTTGGGTCTATATCAAGTAATGAGATTGCTGGGTAAATGGTAATCCTGGGCAGATTCCTTGAGGCCAGGAGTTTGTGACCAGCCTGGGCAACATGACAAAACCCCATCTCTACTAAAAATACAAAGAAATTAGCTGGGCATGGTGGCACATGCCTGTAGCCCCAGCTACTTGGGAGGCTTAGATGGGAGAATCACTTGAACCCAGGAGACAGAGGTTTCAGTGAGCTGAGATCACACCACTGCACTCCAGCCTGGGTGACAGGGCAGGACTTTGTCTCAAAAAACAAACAAAAAAAAAGACAATGTGAGAATGTTGAAAACTCAGAGAGAAGAGCAACTCTCACAGATAGGGATCCAGATAACATTAGCAGCTGATTTCTTGGCAGAAACCTTGAAGGCCAGTAGGCAGTGGATTATATATTTAAAATAATGAAGAAACCTGTCAATTGAGAAATCTACAGCTGGAAAACTTATCCTTCAAAAATGAGGGAGAAATTAAGACATTTCCAGATTTTTTTTTTTAAACTGAAAAAAATCCATTTATCCCTGAATTTGCCATTCAAGAAGTGTTAAGTCCTTCAAGTTGAAATAAATGAACTCTAGGCAATAACTATATAAGTAACTAAGCAAGCTGTATGAATATACAAAGCTCTCTGGTAAAGGTAAATACATAAACAAACATAAAAACAGTCCTATTGTAATTTTGGTTTGTAACTCTGCTTTTTATTTTCTACATAATTTAAAAGGCAAATGCATAAAATGTAATTCTAAATCTGTTAGCTGGTATACAATGAATAAAGATATAATTTGTTACATCAATAACATAAAAAGAGTAGAGCTATATAGCAGTATAGCAGTATAATTTTGGTATGTGATTGAACTTAAGTTGAAATAAATTCAAATTAAAATGTTATAACTCTAGGATGTTATATATAATTCTCATAGTAACCAAAAATGAAATATACATAGAATATAAACAAAAGGAAATGAGACTAGAAACAAAATGTGTCACTACAAAAAAATCAACTAAAGATAAAAAAGAAATAAATAATTGAGAAAATGATTGGCAAAAATCAGTAACTCTGACGTATTAAAACTTTCCATGCTACATAAATCTGAAAACTCTATTTCACATAAAACTGGAGCTGAAAGAGACAAATATTTACCTATAAAGTTAAAAGTTATACAGGGAACAAACACTATTTTTTTTTTAGAAAAAATTATAAAAAGAGTAAAAATATGCCTTATACTATCATAATTTCATGTTTTACAGCTCTGGGAAAATAGAAAATAAAATGTTCTGTTAGCATGACTCCTTCTGTGCCCCCAAAAAACCCTATGGATTGCATCATTATTACCTAAAAAGTCTATTCTCAAATGCAGCAGAGTGATATTTTTTACAAGGTAGATATTAATTTTAGATATGGAATAATATTGGTGATTTCAATTTTATAACATTGGGTTAAGATGAAAGAATGAGAAGATAAAGGTCCCTCAGCAATATAACTCACAAACATGTTCAGAAGCAGTAAGAAGTTACATTAATTATCTTTTGAAAGTCAATAATCTACATCTTTAATGTATGCATATAGCATAGCTAATGTTCTATCGCTGGGTCCATTTATTCAATGAATAATTGCTGCTATGTGTCAGACATTTTTCTAGGCCTAGGAATGGATACATAAGTGAACAAAGCAAAGATTCTGGTTCTTGTAGAGTTTCCATTAAAAGACCATTTAGTAAAACTTTTCTTCCCCCAAATTATAAAATCTGTAAGATGATTTAACAACATGTATAAAAGTCATTGTGGGTCAGGCACGGTGGCTCATACCAGGTGTGGTGACTCATAGCACTCTGTCACACAGGCTGGAGTGCAGTGGCACAATCTCTGCTCACTGCAACCTCTGCCTCCTGGGTACAAGTGTTATGCCCAGACCGTTTGTTCCCCAAAGAAGACCACCAGAGTCCAGAGTCAAAGCCAAGCGGCAAGGATCTTTACTACAAGTTCGAACCTGGTCCCTCCATTCCACAGCATACAAGAGGGCCCTGAACAATGCGAGTGTATGCTTTTTTATAGCCTGAAAGTTACAGGGGAACAAAGGAATTCTTTTGGTTCCCGCTCTTTCAGTAAAACTTTGAACGGCTGTCCCCTCATCTGTCCCCTTATCGGAGACTTTCCTGGTGGTGTTTGTACTGGGCTTGTTTGTTTTGAGCCCGGGGGAAGTTTAAGAGATATATGGTGATATGTGGTGGGATGGGAGGATGGGATGTGTTTGTACTGGGCTTGTTTGTTTTGAGCCCGGGGCTGAGGGATGTGCCTGGCTCTTTTCATTCCCCCCCTTTCTTTTCAGGTATTTTTTTAGAGCCAATCTTGGGTCTTATAAGTCTGATTCTGTTTCAGCGTTTACAGGTTGGTATTGGGCTCTGAGGACCATGAGTTGTACAGTGTTAAACCTTTCTTTAATGAACCGCAAAATTCTGTTAACAACACAAGGTCCTACGGTAAGCAGAAATAGTAGACTCAGCAGGGGTCCAAGGAAGGGGGCTAACAGAGAAAACATAGATGAGTTCCACCATTGGTCTGCAGCTGAAGCAAACTGCCGTGTTCTTACTTCTGTGCTTAACTTGCGTAACTGTTGGACTCGGTCTTCCACGAGTCTTGATTCATTTATGTAGAAACAACAGTCTTCCTTTAGAAACATACACGTTCCTCCTTTTTCAGCAGTGAGTAGGTCTAAGGCCCTCCGGTTCTGCAAGGTTACCTGTGCTAGGGACGTGAGCTGCCGCTGGAGGGAGGCAAGGGACTCAGCTGACTCCTCTATAGCAACGGCAAATTGTTGGTACAGCTTGTTACTTTCTATGAGGGTGTGACCTAGGGCTCCCCCAGCCAGTCCGGCCGCCATGAAGGATGCGGTGAGGGAGATTCCTGCAATGAGGGGGAGAAATATGGCTCGTGCAGGTCTCGGTCTAGGGTCTGGGTGAATAACAGCACTAGTCCAGTTACCGGTATACCCTAGGAACTCGCCGGCAGTAAGTAGAGTTAACCGGGGAACTAATGTGACAGGAAGACACAGTAAGTTGGTAACAGAGGGGCTTGATAGGTTTTTAGATAATGTTCCATTACACCAGAAGAATATGCCTGACGGAGCCCTTAAGGTGATGTTAGGGGGCGTTGCAGTAATGTTGCAGAGGCTGGAATTAGTTCCTGAGAAATAGTAGGGAAACTTCTCTTGACTGGGGTTTAGGTATAGTGGCACGTTAGGGATAGGGGCATATGAGAGGTTTTGGTGGTTGTTAGCTTGGGCAGAGGTGGATGATCCCCATGGCAGGGGGACAGCGGTTAGCGGTGGACGCCCTAGAGAGGCACATAGAAAGCAGCCAGACAGGCTGTGAAGTCCTGTAAGGTTGGCAAGTTCTAATCCTTCTTGCAATAATTTTAACCAGGAAAAAGGACGTAAATCTTGTGTCAGGCGGTTTTCTTGTCGCTGGATATTTCCATGGACCAGGGGCCGTACCTGCACTAGACCCCGCCACAGATAGAGGTGACTGCTAGGCCATGTGGAAGCGGAGGAGTAGTATACAGCCCTGTGTTGAGGCGTGGTCCAGCGGGAGTTCCAGGGGTCTCTAACTATCCATGTATATGAAAGGTCTCTATCTCGTCTGCGATGGAAGGGCCATCTGGGATCTATCTGTTCTTCTCCACCCCACCATTGGTATTTATGGATGTTACAATAGTTATAAGGGCAGCCGGCACTTTGGTGCCACCAATAGTGCTTACAATTGTATTCAGTCTGATCATACTCGAAGCATATTATTGGTGCCACTGGTTTGGCTACTGGGAAATCGGTAAAATTTAGTAAAATTGGGCTATTGCACCCTGAGGAGGGGCAATCTGCACTGGCCACTAATTTCCCGGGCTTATGAGGTTGCCCAGGGTGGGTTTGGTTTTCATAAAGCCAGAATCTCCAGACAAAGGGATTAGGAGCTGGCTTTATGTTTTCCCCAGTGGCCACTAGGGCGACTAATGTTAGAGTTAGACTACCTAACTGCATGTTTGCAGTGAGTTACGCTGCCGGCGCAGGGTGAGTTTTAAGGGGTTGTTCTTAGCTCTGTCCACAGTCCACGTGTCCGGTGCTTCAGCCGCCGCCGCCGTGATTGGCCCCAGAAGGTCGGAGGTTGGGTCCACTGGCTTGACGTGGGTGTGGTGGATCCATGACGCAATGCCTTCTACCTTCAGGGCGGTGGGTGTGGCCAGGAGTACTTGGAGTGGTCCTTTCCACCTGGGCTCTAGGGTCTCTTGTCGGTGTCGCTTAACCAGGACCCAGTCTCCCGGCTGGTACGGATGGGGTGTTGGTGGGGGACTGGTCTCATATAGCTCTCTCAGCTTGGGCCAGATTTCTTGGTGAATTTTCTGTAAGGCTTGTAAGGAAAATAAGAATTCAGAGACATTTTCTGTTTCAGACTTAAGCAGGTCATCTTTTAAGCTAGGAACCAGGGGTGGAGGTCTGCCATGCATGATTTCGTAAGGGGTGAGGCCCAGTTTGTAAGGGGTATTACGGGCCCGGAACAGAGCATAGGGAAGAAGGACTACCTAATTAGCGCCAGTCTCTATAGTCAATTTAGTTAAGGTCTCTTTTAAGGTCCGATTCATCCTTTCTACCTGTCCTGAACTCTGGGGCCTGTAAGCGCAATGTAGTTTCCAATTTGCCCCAAGGATGGAAGCCAAGTCCTGACTTACCTTAGCGACGAAAGCGGGCCCATCATCTGACCCTATCTGGATGGGGAAGCCATACCTGGGAAGGATATCTTCCAGAATTTTCTTTGCTACGACCTGAGCAGTTTCTCTTTTGGTTGGGAATGCTTCAGTCCACCCTGAAAAAGTATCTACAAAGACAAGTAAGTACCGGTACCCATACTTTCCTGGCTTTATTTCAGTAAAATCTACTTCCCAGTAGATACCGGGCCTGGTTCCCCTGAGCCTTGTTCCTGTTGCAGCTTGAGAGTGGGGGTATGCGTTGTTAAGCTGGCAGACTTTGCAACTTGTCACGATACTGCTGGCCGTCTCAGCTATATGTCTGATTTTGAGCTTGGAGCGTCTGATCAGGTCTATCATCCGCGGGGCCCCCAGGTGGGTGGTTCGGTGGATGTGTTCTAACACCTGTTGTCCTAATTTTTCTGGTAGGATGGTTTGGTCATTAGTATCAGTCCACCACCCATTCTGGATTTGTTTCAGGGGAAGTTTGTCAATCCACTGGAGATCTTGTTCTGAATATTCAGGGAAATATGGCAAGTCCCGGGGGCCCGGGTCAGGGAGCTGGAGTGCAAGGAGTTGGCTGGGAGCCTTCGCCACATTTCTTGCAGTTTGGTCTGCCAGAAAGTTGCCTTGAGCAGTTGGAGTAGTTAGTTTCTGATGCCCTGGGCAATGTACAAAGGCTAATTTTTCTGGCCTCCATAGGGCTGTTAGCAGGGCTAGGATCTCTTGCTTGTTTTTTATCTCTTTTCCTTCAGCCGTCAGTAACCCTCGCTCCCTGTAAATGGCCCCATGTATATGCGCAGTTGCAAAAGCATATCGGCTGTCTGTATATACTGTCAGCTTTTTCCCCGCCCCTAAGGTAAGAGCTTGGGTGAGCGCTATCAGTTCGGCCTTCTGGGCCGATGTCCCTGGGGGCAGGGGTTCCGCCCAGATTACCTCAGTCTCTGAAGTTACTGCCGCCCCAGCGTACCTCTGGCCTTGATGCATGAAGCTGCTCCCATCAGTGAACCAGACGAGGTCGGCGTCAGGAAGTGGGCAGTCCTGCAGGTCTTCTCGAACTCCGTGCACCTGAGCTAGTATCTCGGTGCAGTCATGGAGTGGGGCGTCCAGGTCCGGGTTGGGCAGCAGCGAGGCAGGGTTTAAGGTCGTTGGGGGCAGGAAAATTATCCTGAGAGGATTTAGTAGTAGTCCTTGGTAGTGGGTGAGCCAGGCGTTACTCATCCATCGATTAGGTGGCTGTTTGAGTACACCTTCGATGGCATGTGGAGTAACGACCCGCAATTCTTGCCCCATGACAAGTTTATCAGCATCTTGCACCATCAGAGCCGTGGCCGCAATCATTCGGAGACAAAGGGGCCACCCGGTAGCTACTGGGTCTAACTTCTTTGACAGGTAGGCAACTGGCCTCCGCCAGGGGCCTAAGTTCTGAGTTATTACCGCCTTGGCGACACCCTTATTTTCATCCACGTATAAGTGGAAGGGCTTGGTAACATCAGGTAGTCCTAGTGCAGGCGCGGAGAGTAGGGCGGTTTTAATCTGTTGGAAGGCCAACTCGGCTTCGTCTGTCCAATTAAATGGTTGTTGCCCCCGTGTTGCCCAAGAACTGGACTGGGGACCCCTCCACTTGCAAAGTTACCCTAGGTTCGGGGAGGGGGTCCGAACCCCGTCTTCCCTAGTCTTCGTCTTGAGTGACTAGTACGGGTGTAGACCTAGGGGGTCCGGGTCCCTGTCCTCGTGGTTTCTTTTTGGGGCAGTCTCTTACCCAGTGGCCAGCCCCCTTACAATAGGCACATTGGTCTTTGCTCAGATTATCATGCCGGGGGGGCCGCCTAGGTTGGGTGTACTCTGGCTGTAGATGCTCTTTCTGTACCACTGCTGCCAGGACCTTGGTCATTTTTTCAGTGGCCTTAAATTGCTTTTCCTCTGGAGTATCTGTGTTATTGTAAACCCGCTGGGCTATCTGAAGGAGGTCCTGAATCCGCTTTCCCTCCAAGTCTTCTAATTTCTGGAGTTTTCTCTTAATATCTGGGGCTGCCTGATTTACGAAAGACATTACAATAGCTGCCTGACTTCCTGGAGCCTCTGGATCTATGGGGGTGTACTGTCTAAAAGCTTCCATTAATCTTTCTAAGTAGGTAGCTGGGCTCTCTGTCTTTCCCTGCAGAATAGAATATACTTTAGCCAAATTAGTGGGCTTGCGAGCAGCTGCCCGGAGACCTGCCATTAGAGTCTGGCGATAAAGGTGTAGCCGTCCCCTACCTTCTGCCGTGTTGTAGTCCCACGCCGGCCTGGTCAGAGGAAAGGTTGCGTTTATGAGGTCGGGGTTGGCAGTCGGTTGACCGTCGTCCCCCAGGACCAGCTTTCTAGCTTCTATCTGTATTCTCTCTCGCTCTTCCGTGGTGAACAAGATTCGGAGGAGCTGCTGACAATCATCCCAAGTGGGCTGGTGGGTGAACATGACACTATCTAGTAAAGCCAGTAAATCTTTGGGATTGTCTGAAAACCGAGCACTCTGAGTTTTCCAGTTATACAGATCACTGGTGGAGAATGGCCAGTACTGGAGCCTGGGGATTCCTGTGTCATCTGGGGGTCCTATTTCCCGAAGGGGTAAAGCCACCGTGGAGTCAGGCGGCTGAGGGGGGCTGGTCCGCGAAGTGCGCCCTCGCGTCCTCCCCGCCGGCCCTTCAAAGTTACTTTCCCTTTCAGCGGGCCCGTGAGTGCCGGCCGCCTCCCGTCCGCCTGCTCCCTCCCGCAGCTCAGCCAGGGGGGCTGGGGCCTGGGGCCCGGAGGGGTACGGAGGGGGTTCTGTGAACAGTGGGTCCCCGCTGTCAGGTAAAACAGGATGGGGGGGGGGCAGTTGGTTGCTTGGATTTTAGTGGTCGAGCAACTAGTGCCTTACAGGGTTCAGAGGCCAATTGGAAAGGGGACAGCCAAGGAGGCGGGTTCTCAACAAGGTCCTGCCATATGAGGATATATGGGATATGATCTAAGTGGCCCGCACGCCCAGGTAGGAAAATCTTGGACTTTACCCTAGTGATGACAGCAAGTCGGAAGGTCCCTTCGGGCGGCCACCCCACATCAAAGGCAGGCCATTCGGAGCGACACAGAGTAATTAGCTTTCCTTTCCTGATTTCTATACCAAGATCATGGCCCCTTGCTGTAACTTCTTTGAAATTACTCGTAAGGAGAGATAGAGGAGTGCTCTGGGTATTACCTATCCTGTAATAATTTGTAGTCTCTTCCTGTAAGGGAATGTGGGTTTGAATCCCTGTAAAGGAAATCTGATCTGACTTACTTATTAATGATATCTAATCGCAGGCACACTTTGGCAGCCCTGGTCAGAGGCAGCTGCTGCCCGCCAAACCAGGGCAGTTCAGATCGCAAGCGCGCACCGGAAGCCCGGGTCAGAGTCAGCTGCCTGGATCGCGGTCGCGCTGGGGCAGCCCAGATTAGAGACAGCTGCTGCCCGCCCAACCGGGCAGCTCAGATACGGCTGCTGCCCGCCAAACCGGGGCAGCTCAGATCAGAGACAGATGCTGCTCGATCAACCGGGCAGCTCAGATACGGCTGCTGCCCACCAAACCGGGGCAGTTCAGATCGCAAGCGCGCACCGGAAGCCCAGGTCAGAGTCAGCTGCCTGGATCGCGGTCGCGCTGGGGCAGCCCAGATTAGAGACAGCTGCTGCCCGCCCAACCGGGCAGCTCAGATACGGCTGCTGCCCGCCAAACTGGGGCAGCTCAGATCAGAGACAGATGCTGCCCGATCAACCGGGCAGCTCAGATACGGCTGCTGCCCGCCAAACCGGGGCAGTTCAGATCGCAAGCGTGCACCGGAAGCCCGGGTCAGAGTCAGCTGCCTGGATCGCGGTCGCGCTGGGGCAGCCCAGATTAGAGACAGCTGCTGCCCGCCCAACCAGGCAGCTCAGATACGGCTGCTGCCCGCCAAACTGGGGCAGCTCAGATCAGAGACAGATGCTGCCCGCCAAACCGGGACAGCTCAGATCAGAGACAGCTGCTGCCCGCCCAACCGGGCAGCTCAGATACGGCTGCTGCCCGCCAAACCGGGGCAGCTCAGATCGCAATATAGATCAGATGAGAGCCAGGAGACGTCTCCCACCGGTCTCCGCTGGCCGTCCTATAGCGCGTCCGCCAGGACTGTGCCAGCTCCAGTTTCAGACCTCGCGAGTCACAGATTCGGATTCAGAACAGACACGGACAGACAAACGGAGACGAGCCAGCTCACCTATCAGTAGATCGATCCTAGCAGATCCGTTGACCAGGGGTCTGGTGGGCTTGGGGAATCCCGGACGGGCCCCCAGATGTTATGCCCAGACCGTTTGTTCCCCAAAGAAGACCACCAGAGTCCAGAGTCAAAGCCAAGCGGCAAGGATCTTTACTACAAGTTCGAACCTGGTCCCTCCATTCCACCGCAAGAGGGCCCCGAACAATGCGAGTGTTTGCTTTTTTATAGCCTGAAAGTTACAGGGGAACAAAGGAATTCTTTTGGTTCCCGCTCTTTCAGTAAAACTTTGAACGGCTGTCCCCTCATCTGTCCCCTTATTGGAGACTTTCCTGGTGGTGTTTGTACTGGGCTTGTTTGTTTTGAGCCCGGGGGAAATTTAAGAGATATGTGGTGATATGTGGTGGGATGGGAGGATGGGATGTGTTTGTACTGGGCTTGTTTGTTTTGAGCCCGGGGCTGAGGAATGTGCACGGCTCTTTTCACAAGCGATTCTCCTGCCTCAGCTTTCTGAGTAGCAAGGACTACAGGTGCACACCGTCACGCCTGGCTAATTTTTGTACTATTAGTACAAACGGAGTTTCACCATGTTGGCCGGGCTGGTCTCAAACCCCTGACCTCAAAAGATCTGCCCACCTCGGCCTCCCAAAGTGCTGGAATTACAGATGTGAGCCACAATGCCCGGCCTTATTTTCTACAACTTTGATAACTTTAGCATATATCCCAAATCTGTAAGACATAATATTATAATTCAAATGCAACTCATGGCTTCTCAGTGTACTCTTTCTCTGGCTTTTGAATTATTTATTCTAATATCAGTTTTAATTCTGACACAAAAGCATGGGAGTTCTAATCAAAATCCAACCTTTTATCATAAAAACTATGAAGAAATTATGAGTAGAATTTAAAAAGGAAAATACGCCTATTAATTAGATTTGTCTTTGTAGCATTTAACTCTATAATAAATAACATAATATTTTATGCCTATGAGTCCCCAACAAAGCTTCCAGCTTCTATTTAGATATAAAATGTAAAAGTCACTACTGGATCCACAAGCAAGACTATGGTAAAGAAATTTCTCCACCTAACCAGCTCCTTTTACATGATGTTACATGTTTCTTTTGTTTTTTCATTTTGGCAAATATTGATTGTCATCTTCGTGTTTGTCTATGCCCTAAGTGCTGGGATACAGAATCTGAAAAGATGGACACAGGACCTGCCTTCAAGGAGTTCACCCTTTTTTTTTTTTTTTTTTTTTTTGAGATGGAGTTTTGCTCTTGTCACCCAGGCTGGAGTGTAATGGTGAGATCTCAGCTCACTGCAACCTCCACCTCTGGGGTTCAAGTGATTCTCCTGCCTCAGCCTCCCAAATAGCTGGGATTACAGGTCCCGGCCACCATGCCTGGCTAATTTTTGTATTTTTAGTAGAGACAGCGTTTCATCATGTTGGTCAGGCTGGTCTCAAACTCCTAACCTCAGGTAGTCGACCCACCTCGGCCTCCCACAGTGCTGAGATTACAGGCATGAGCCACCACGCCCTGCTAGGAGTTCACGCTTTAGTTGGGGAAAATATACAATAAGCAAGCCAATTTTTAAAATGACAACTGCAATTAGAATTAAATGCTACAAAGACAATCTCACAGGAAGATGGGATGTAGAATGATAAGGCTTTCAGAATAGTAAGAGAAACTATTGCTTCTTACGATGTCTGTCTTTCTTTGTATCAGTGCTCAGCTGAGTCTGCAGTGCTTCAGGGCAGATTTCATTTTATAAAAATCTAAGATTTCTCCTTCCAGTTGTTTTTTCTCTTCCTCGAGCTTCCTTATCTCCTCCTGTTGAATCATTTTAAGATGCTCGAACTTGTCCTGCAGCTGTGAAACCAATGTGCAGTTGTGACACCAAAGCACAGTGTGGTTGAACACCCAAAAGAATATGCTTTTTTTCTGATTATCAAACAAACCCAAATCATCACAGTAGAGCATGATCTTAATAACAATCTCAAAAACTCAGGAGTAAACACTCAGATATGGAACTTTTCTTTTCTTTTTTTCCTTTTATAAGATGGAGTCTCACTCTGTTGCCCAGGCTGGAGTGCACTGGTGTGATCTCGGCTCACTGCAACCTCCATCTCCCAGTTCAAGTGATTCTCCTGCCTCAGCCTCTTGAGTAGATGGGACTACAGGCATGCACCACCACTACAGGCATGTGCCACCACACGTGGCTAATTTTTGTATTTTTAGTAGAGATGGGGTTTTGCCATGTTGGCCAGGCTGGTCTCGAAATCCTGACCTCGGGTGATCCTCCTGCTTTGGCCTCCCAAAGACTTTTTTTTTTTTTAAATATAGAGACAAGGTCTCAGTATGTTGCCCAGGCTGGTCTCAAACTGCTGAGCTCAAGTGATCCTCCCACCTCAGCTTCCCAAAGTGCTGGGACTGACTGGATGCAGTGGCTCATGCTTGTAAACTCAGCACTTTGGGAGGCCAAGGTGGGAGGATCGCTTGAGCCCAGTTCAAGACCAGACTGGGTGATATAACACAATAGTAAACTTCAACAGGAGAGAGAATCTGTAAACTTGAATATAGATCTTCCGAAATTATCTAGTCAGAGGACAAAAAAAAAAAAAAAAAAGAATAAAAAAGAGAAAAGAAGGCTGGGCGTGGTGGCTCAAGCCTGTAATCCCAACACTTTGGGAGGCCAAGGCAGGCAGATTAAGAGGTCAGGAGTTCAAGACCAGCCTGGCCAACACGACAAAACCCCATCTCTACAAAAAATACAAAAATTAGCCGGGTGTGGTGGCACACACCTTTAGTCCCAGCTACCTGGGAGGCTGAGGCAGGAGAATCACTTGAACCCAGGAGGCGGAGGTTGGAGTGCAATGTGAGCCGAGACCACACATTGCACTCCAGCCTGGGTGACAGAGCACGACTCTGTCTCAAAAAAAAAAAAAAAAAAAAGAAAGAAAAAAAAAGAGAAAGAGAAAAGAAAGCCAACAAGACACCATTAGGCAAACCATTGACAGGTTATGGGAGTTTGAGAAGGAAAGTAGAGAAAGGAGAAGAAAGCTTATTTAAAGAATGGCTGAAAACTGCCTAAATCATGGGAAAGATTTAGACATCTAAATCCATGAAGCTTAAAGATTCCTAAAGAGGTTCAAACCAAATAGATACTCAACAAGTCACAATATAATCAAATAGTCAAAAGTTAAAGAAACTTTGCAGGTCAGGACAGAATCGAATAATACATTCAAAGTGCTGAAAGAAAAAAACTGCCAGCAACTAATACTATGTCTGACAAAGCTGTCCTTCAGAAAGAAAGAAGAAATAACGTGTTTCCTCGACAAACAAAGCTGAGGGCATTCAGGACCACTAGGTCTACCTTAAAAAAATGCTTAAGGGAGTTTTTCAAGTAAAAATGAATGAAGTTGGGAGCGGTGGCTCATGCCTGTAATCCCATTTTGGGAGGCCGAGGTGGGTGGATCACCTGAGGTCAGGAGGTCAAGACCAGCCTGGCCAACATGGTGAAACCCCACCTCTAGTAAAAATACAAAAAATTAGCCAGGTATGAAGGCCACTGAGATCGTGCCACTGCACTCCAGCCTGGGTGACAAGAGTCCAACTACATTTCAAAAACAAAAAACAAAACAACAACAAAAAAACAAAACATGAGGCCTGGCCTTCTGCTCCTCTCCAACCCCTCCTTCTCTGGGCCCAAGCCACCTTGGCTGAGGAGGGGGCTGAGGAGGTGTGAGCCCCTGCCAGGAACCCCCTGCCCCGACCAAGTACTCGGCCCACAGGCCTGCGTCCAGCGAGGCCTCCCATGGCGTCAGCATGTTCATGTGGAGGAATGTGGAACCTCGCTCTGTGGCCGTGTTCCCCTGGTACTCCGTCCCCTTCCTGACCCCTCCCTGCAGCCACACGAGGCCCGGCAACCTGCCAGTCACTCAGTGGCCTCCAACCAGAGCAAACAACCTGCCAAGTTGGCAGCTGTTGCTCATGAGCGTCCACCAGGTGGGACAGGGAGTGTTGACCCTGGGCGGCCCCCTGGAGCCACCTGCCCTGAAAGCCCAGGGCCCGGAACCCCACACACTTTGGGGGTGGTGGAACCTGGTAAAAGCCCACCTCCCACCATGGAGGAGGAGCCCTGGGCCCCTAAGGGGAGTCCCTGCTGGACAGTGAGACAGAGAATGACCACGATGATGCTTTCCTCTCCGTCATGTCTCCTGACACCCAGTTGCTTCTACCACTCAGATGATGTCAGGCCCAGTCCCTCAGTGCCCTGCGCAAGGAACAGGACTCATCTTCTGAGAAGGATGGACGCAGCCCCAACAAATGGGACAAGGACCACATCCGGTGGCCCATGAGTGGTGGTCATGAGCTTCAGCAAGCGGCACCAGGCTCTGGCAGGGCGCACCAGGGTCACCCCAACTAGGATAACTGGACCGTCAGCCAGATCCTGAGCAAGCGGTGGTACACCCTGGGGCCCAATGAGACGCAGAAGTACCACGACCTGGCCTTCCAAGTGAAGGTGGCCCACTTGCAACAAGGACCGAAAGAAGTCCAGCTCAGAGGCCAAGCCCACAAGCCAGGGGCTAGCAGGACTGTACAAGGGCTCGTGGGAGCGGAGCATATCAGAGATGGGCACTGCCACTGCCCCTGGGGTGTCCTCTGAACTCCTGTCAGTTGCGGCCCAGACATTCCAGAGCTCGGATACCAAGGAGCAGCTTCTGTGGGGCAGGACAGCTGCACACAGTCAGGGAACTTGGCTCAGCCTGGCCCAAGCCTTCTCCCACAGGGGGGTACACAGCCTGGACGGCAGGGAAGTAGACCATCAGGCACTACAGGAACTGACACAAGTGGTGTCTGGCACTGCATCATACTCTGGCCCAAAGCCTTCTACTCAGTATGGAGCTCCAGGCCACTTTGCAGCCCCTGGTGAGGGAGGTGACCAGTGGGCAGCCCTGCTGCTGCCCACCTGAGCTGCTCATTCCCAGCACATGGCCAGTGAGGACACAGTGAGTGACGAGGAGCCCATGGTCATCCATGAGGAGGAGGGGGTGATGATGTCATTGCTGATGACGGCTTTAGCACCACTGACACTGATCTCAAGTTCAAGGAGTGGGTGACCGACTAAGAGTGGGGACGACTCTGGGGAGGAGCCAGAGGGCAACAAGGGCTTTGGTGGGAAGGTATTGGCACCTGTCATTCCTTTACTCCTTTCGCCCCTTGCTGGATCCTGAGCCCCCAGGGTCCCCCGATCCACCTGCAGTTTTTGGCAAAGTCTATGGTCCCACCCTGTCCTCCTCCTACACACTCCTATGCTTCCTCCTCAACCTTGGCACCCACCTCCTTACTGGGCCCAGGAGCCTTCAAAGCCCAGGAATCTGGTCAGGGCAGCAGAGCGGGCCCCCTATGGCCCCTACCCCTGGGGATGGGGGCCCAGGGACGCCTTCCAAGGCGACCTGTTTCCTCCCAATGGATCCTGCCACCTTCTGGTGCAAGAGACCTGAAAGTGTGGGCGACCTGGAGCTACCAGGCCCCTCAGTCATCACGGTCCCTCCCAACACTAAGGCTTTCCTAGGCAGGAGCTGGGCTGAGCCACCCAGGGGGCAGAGCCTGAGGAGGAGAAACTGACTGGGCTTTGGGGGTCGGGGCAGAGGGAACCCCACGGACATGGATCCCGCACTGGAGGACCCCACCACGCTCAAATGCAAGATGAGAAGATGCTCCATCTGCAGCCCAAAGCCCAACACCCCCAAGTGTGCCATGTGTGATGGGGACAGCTTCCCCTTTGCCTGTACAGGTGGGAGAAGATGAGGACGGGCTCAGGGAACCGGAGACCGAGAAGGCGGTGTCCTCTTCACTGCACGTGCCCTGGACCAGTGCCGGCCCTGATCATGCAGCTCTTCCAGGCCCACTGCTTCTTCCTGTCCACTAGGCCACAGCCGCCCTCCAGGCCCACTATGCACACATCCTCCCCTCCAAGGTTTGTTCTGCCCCTGCCCTGACTCCCAGCCCTGTGGGGGTCCTGACCCCACCTCACCTGGCTCAGACTCTGACGCTGCCCTGGCTGCCCCACCACTGCCTCTGCCCGAGAGTCACGTGAGGCTGAGAGTAGGGGCAGGGGCAGCAGTGGTGCCAGTTGGGGGGCGGTCCAGTGGGAGGAGCCTCAGCCTCGCGGGCTGCTCCGTGGGACTGATGACTGCATGATCTTCTGGGCACCTCACGGATCTTCAACTGCAGGTGAAACGGATGCTGGTGGTGGGTGCAGGGCCACTGGGAGCCGCTGCATGGGTCCCAGAGGCTGGACTGGGGCAGGGGCCAACTGAAGCTGCTGGGGCAGCATGAGCAGGATGTTCTACACACAAACCTTGGAGAAGATGTGTGCATAGCGGGTCCACTGCTGCTGCCCCTGCCCTGACTCCCAGCCCTGTCTGACCCCACCTCACCCTGCTCAGGCTCTGGCGCAACCCTGGCTGCCCTGCCACTGCCTCTGCCCCAGAGTTGGGACCTTGACAGCCTGGCTGGAAGGGGACACCCCAGCCCTGCCTCAACACTTGGGGGTCTCCATAACTACCACAGGCAGGTGGGCGACCCCAAAGAAGATCCCAGGACTCACAGTACCCCCTGAGAACATGGACAGTATGTGGGGGTAGCAATGGAGGGCAGGATGGTTATCTTCTCCTGGGTAAAGCCATTTAATCCTTTCAGTTTGGACGGAATAAGGCCTGCCTCTCTTTTTTCTTTTGAGACGGAGTCTTGCTCTGTCGCCCAGGCTGGAGTGCAGTGGTGCGATCTTGGCTCACTGCAACCTATTCCTGCCGGGTTCACGCCATTCTCCTGCCTCAGCCTTCCGGGTAGCTGGGATTACAGGTGCACGCTACCACGTCCGGCTAATTTTTGTATTTTTAGTACAGACGGGGCTTCATCATCTTGGCCAGGCTGATTTCGATCTCCTGACATCGTGATCCACCTGCCTCCACCTCCCAAAGTGCTGGGATTACAGGCGTGAGCCACCACACCTGGCCAAAGCCTGCTCCTCTTATATATACCCCCTAGCCCTGCAGCTGTGCCGGGGGAACGCTGGGCAGTTTCCCTCCTCCGAGCCCCTGTACATACCATGAAGTGTGGGACCTTCAGAGCTTTTCACTTTTCGGAAAATAGCTCCTGCTGGGGCTACAAGATGGAGTGTGAAGAGGGCCTTGGGCCACAGGGAGGCGCCTGTGGACTAGGGGGAGTTCATGCACCCCTTCTTTCCCCAGAGGGGCTGGACTCAGGTGAGTATGGGGGTAGGAGCTCCTGCACTTCGACACAGGCAGCGGGAGGGTTTTCTCCCCATTCCCTCTGCACTCCCAACTTGAGCTGTACTTTTTAAGAAAGTGATTCACCCTGCCTTTGCCCCCTTCCCCAGAACAGAACACGTTGATCATGGGCGGTATTTTTCACTGTGCCAAAAAGTTGCCATGACCGTCATTAAACCTGTTTTAACACCAAATAATAAGGAAAATAAAATAAAAAATTCGGGCTTGGTGCAGAAACTCACTCCAAATAAATTACCTTCGAAAATATTTATATAATGGTAGAAATATTCCAACATTCCATATTTTGGGATTTATACACAAAAGATAAACAAATTAGAGGCCAAGAGGCTGCCAGAAGGGAAAAACGGGGCCTGGAAAGGCCATTGTGAGGAATGAGCTGGGCCTAAAGAGGCCACTGGCAGGCAGGAGCTGGGCCTGCCAAAGCGGCCGAAAGGCAGGAGCTTTGGACTGGGGAGGCCGCAGTGAGGCGAGAGCTAGCTGGGCGTGGAGAGTCCACTGTGAGGCTGAGGCTGGGCCCGTGCAGGCCTTCGAGAGGCAGGAAGCCGGGCCTGCAAAGGCCGACTGGAGGTCAAGTTCTGGGCCTGAAGAGGCCACCAAAAGTCAAAAGCGGGGCCTGGAAAGGCCGCTGAGAGCCATGAGCTGGGCTGGGCCGAAAGAGGCCACTGGGAGGCAGGAGGAGCTGGACCTGGAGAGGCTGACTCGAGGAAGTTTTGCACCTGGAGAGGCCGCCGAGAGGACGGAGCTGGGCCCGGGGAGGCCAACGTGCAGCTCTTCCAGGCCCACTTCCAGGCCGACCTGAGGACGACTTAGGCCTGCAGAGGCCGCCGGGAGGCTGGAGCTGGGCCTGGAGAGGCCGACTTCAGGACGATTTGGGCCTGCAGAGGCTGCCGGGAGGCCCAAGATGGGCCTAGAGGAGCCCACCGACCGGAGGCCTTTTGGGGCCTGGAGACGCCATCGGAAGGCAGGAGCTGAGCCTGGCGAGGCCACCGTGAGGCCTGACCAGGGCCTGGGGAGCTTGGCTTTAGGAAGTTGTGGGCCTACCAGGGCCACTGGGAGCTGAGTCCAAAGATGTTGTTGGGAGGCCGGAGTCGGGCGTGGAGACGCAGCCGGGAGGAAGAGCTGGGCCCGGAGAGGACGCCGGGAGGCTGCAAGTGGGTCTGCAGAGGCCGAATTGAGAAGGCCTGGCCTCTGCCTCCCGCATGGCAGCCTCTGCCTCCCGCATGGCAGCCTCTGCCTCCCGCATGGCGGCCTCTGCAGGCTCAGCTGCTCCTCCTGGCTCCATCTCTCGGCCCACCTCCTGCCTCTCAGCAAGCAAGCTCTTTTGGCTCAGCTCCAGCCGGCGTTTGTAGACCCCGAAGTTTCTGCAGCCAAGCTCTTCAGGCCCACATCCTGCCTCCCAGTGGCCTGCTCCCAGAGTCCCAGCTCTGGCAGCAGAAGAGCATCAGCAGGCCCCGCTGTTGCCTCCCAGGGGTGTCTCCAGGCCCCGCTCTTGCCCCACCACGGCCTCCCGGGGTCAAGTCCCTGCCTGCTCCCGGCAGCCTGCGTGTGGCCCTGCTCCTCCCTCACGGTGGCCTGTTGAGGCAGGGGCTCACACTGACCTCTCTCGGCGTGGGAGGGGCTGGTGTGAGGCAAGGGGCTCACGCCGACCTCTCAGCCTGGGAGGGGCCGGTGTAAGGCAAGGGGTCACGCTGACCTCTCTCTGCGTGGGAGGGGCCGGTGTGAGCCAAGGGGTCAGCGTGGGAGGGGCCAGTGTGAGGCAAGGGGTCAGTGTGGGAGGGGCCGGTGTGAGGCAAGGGGTCAGCGTGGGACGGGCCGGTGTGAGGCAAGGGGCTCACGCCGACCTCTCAGCGTGGGAGGGGCCGGTGTTAGGCAAGGGGCTCATGCCGTCCTCTCTCAGCGTGGGAGGGGCCGGTGTGAGGCAGGGACTCACGCCTCTGGGCAGTGTGCCAGAGGCATGAGTTGGACATCAACAGGCCACCATGAGGGAGGAGCTGGGCCGCACGCGGGCTGCCGGGAGGCAAGCAGGGACTTGGCCCCGGGAGGCCACCGTGGGGGCGAGAGCTGGGTCTGGAGACGCCCTTGGGAGGCAAGAGCGGGACCTGCAGAGGCTGTTCTACAGCCAGAGCTGGGCCTGTACAGGCCACCGAGAGGCAGTAGGTGGGCCCGAAGAGCTTGGCTTGAGGAAGTTCGGGGCCTACAAAGGCGGCTGGGAGCTGGGCAGGAGTTGAGCCAAAAGAGCTTGCTTACTTGCTGGGAGGCAGGGCCGGGAGACGCCGACTTCAGGACGACTTGGGCCTGCAGAGGTCGCCGGGAGGCCCAAGCTGGGCGTGGAGGAGCCCACCCACCGGAGACCATTTGGGGCCTGGAGACGCCATCGGAGGCAGGAGCTGATCCTGGAGAGGCCACCGTGAGGCCTGACCTGGGCCTGGGGAGCTTGGCTTGAGGAAGCTCTGGGCCGACCAAGGCCGCCACGAGATGGGCAGGCGCTGAGTCCAAAGAGGTTTTTGGGAGGCAGCAGTCAGGCATGGAGACGCAGCTGGGAGGAAGAGCTGGGCCCGGAGAGGACGCCGGGAGGCTGCAAGTGGGTCTGGAGAGGCTGACTGGAGGAGGTTCTGGGCCCGGAGAGGCCGCCGGAAGGGAAAAACTGGGCCTGGAAAGGCCATTGTCAGGAATGAGCCCCATGGGCCTAAAGAGGCCACTGGCAGGTGGGAGCTGGGCCTGCCGAAGTGGCCGAGAGGCAGGAGTTTTGGACTCGGGAGGCTGCAGTGAGGCGAGAGCTAGCTGGGCGTGGAGAGTCCGCTGTGAGGCCGAGGGTGGGACTGTGCAGGCCTTCGGGAGGCAGGAGGCCGGGAAGGACGCTGGGAGGCATGAGCTGGGCTGGGCCGAAAGAGGCCACTGGGAGGCAGGAGGAGCTGGGCCTGGAGAGGCTGACTCGAGGAACTTTTGCACCCGGAGCGGCCGCCGAGAGGCCAGAGCTGGGCCTGGGGAGGCCGACTTGAGGACGACTTGGGCCTGCAGAGGGCGCCGGGAGGCAGGAGCTGGTCCTGGACAGGCCGACTTGACGACAGTCTGGGCCTGCAGAGGCCGCCGGGAGGAAGAGCTGGGCCTGGAGAGGCCGACTGGAGGAAGTCCAGAGCCTGGAGAGGATGCAAAGCAGCAAACGCTAGGCCTGGAAAGGCTGCCCTGAGGCACAGGCTTGGCCTACAGAGGCCACTGGGAGGCAGGAGCTGGGCCCGCAGAGGCTCCCGAGAGCGGGGAGCATTGCCCCAGGAGGCCACGGTGAGAAAGGGGTGGGCCTGGAGAGTCCACTGTGAGGTAGAGGCCGCCGACAGGCAGGGGCTGGGCCCGTTGAGGCCATGAGAGGCATGAGCTGGGCCTCAACAGGCCAGTGTGAGGCAGGAGCTGACACTTGGGCAGGTTGCAAGAGGCATGAGTTGGGCGAAAAGAGGCCACCGTGAGGGAGGAGCTGGGCCTGTACAAGTTGCCAAAAGGCAGGAGCAGCTTTGGACTGGAGAGGCAGCAGACAGGGAAGAGCTGGGCATGGAGAGTCTGCTGTGAGGCAGAGGCTGGGCCTGTACACGCCCTCGGGAAGCAGGAGGCTGGGCCTGGAGAGGCCGACTTGAGGAAGTTTTGCTCCTGGAGAGGCCACTTAGAGGCAAGAGCTGGGTGTGAAGAGGCTGACTTGAGGTCGATTTTGGCCTGCAGAAGCCACTGGTAGCTAGGAGTTGGCCCCGGAGACGCTGACTTGAGGACAGTTTTGGCCTGTAGAGGCCACTGGGAGGGAGAGCTTGGTCTGGAGAAGCCAACTGGAGTAAGTTCAGGGCTTGGAGAGGATGCACAAAAGGAAATGCTCAGCCTGGAAAGTGTGCTGTGAGGCATTAGCTTGGCCTACACAGCACTTGGAGGCAGGAGCTGGGCCTGCAGAGGGTGACTTCAGGATGATTTTGGCCTGCAGAAGCCTTTGGGAGGAAGAGCTTGGCCTGGACCGGCTGACTGGAGGAAGTTTTGGGACTGGAGTATGCGTCAAAAAGCAAAAGTTAGGCTAGGAAAGGCCACTTCGCGGCATGATCTTGGCCTACAAAGGCAATTGCGAGGCAGGAGCTGGGCCTGTGGAAGCTGCTGAAAGGCAGGAGCTTGGCCTTAGGAGGCTATGCTCAGGCAAGTGGTGGGCCTGGAGGGTCTACTGTGTGGTAAGAGTCTGGGCCTGTGTAGGCCGACATGAGGCAGGAGCTGAGTTAGGAGAGGCCAACTTTTGGAGAATTTGGGCCTGCAGAGCCTGCCAGGAGGCAAGAGCTGTGCCTGGAGAGTCCGTCTTTTAGCATGAGCTGGGCCTAAAGAGACCACTGTGAGGCAGCAGCTGCCTGGGAGGCAGGCAGATTCGTGGCCTGGGGAGGCCACCGTGAGGCAAATGCTCAGTTTTCGGAGGATGCCGTGAGGCAGGGAGAAACTTGGCTTTCGGTGGCCGCAGTGAGGGAATAGTTTGATTGCTGAGGCTGCCGGGAGGCCGAAGGTGGGCCTGGAAAGCTTTACTTTAAGAACTCTGTGGCCTACAGAGGCTGCCAAGCAGCTCAGCAGGAGTTGGGCCAAAGGAGGTTGTTGTGAGGCAGGAGACGGGCCTGTAGACGCACTGGGAGGATGAGCTTGTCCTGGCGATGCCGAGTTAAGCACATTCTGGGCCTGGACAGGCTGCAAAAGGCAAAAGCTGTGCCTGGAAAAGTCGCCGTGGGGCATGAGCTTGGCCTAAAGAAGCCATTGCAAGGCAGGAGCTGGGCCCGTAGAGGCTGCCGAAAGGCAGGAGCTTCGCCTGAGGATGCCACAGTGGGACACCATCTGGGTCTGGAGGGTCCACTGTGGGGCAGAGGCTGGCCTGTAGAGTCCGACAGTAGACAGAAGTTGGGCAAAAGGCTGATTTGAGGAAGTTTTGGGCTTCAAGAGTCAGCCAGGAGGCAGGCACTAGGCCTGGAAATGGCCCGACAGTCATGAGTTGGGCCTAAATGGGCCACTGTGAGGGAGGAGCTGTGCCTGTTGAGGCTGCTGGCAGGCAGGCAGAAACTTGGCCTGGGGCAGCCGCCATGAGGCAAGAGCTGGGCCTGGAGAAGCCCCTGGGAGGCAAGAGCAGGGCCTGCAGAGGCTGTTCTCAAGTCAAAGCTGGGCCTGTTCATGCCACTGGGAAGCAGAAGGCGGGCCTGGAGAGTTTGACTTGAGTAAGTTTTGGGCCTACATTGGCTGCTGTGAGCTGGACAGGAACTGGGCCAAAAAAGGCTGTTGTGAGGCAGCAGTTGTGCCTGTAGACTCAGCCCAGAGGAAGAGCTGGGCCTGGAGAAGCCCCCATGAGGCAGAGGTTGGGCCTGTAGATGCTGACAGGAGGCAGGAGCTGGGCCTGGAGAGGTCAACTTGAGGAGATTTTGGGCCTTCATAGGCCACCAGGAGGCAGCAGTTGGGACTAGAGAGGCTGACTTGAGGAAGTTTTGGGCCTGGAGATGACGTCCTGGGACAGGAGCTGGGCCTGGAGAGGCCACCGTGAGGCAAGAGCTGGATGCAGACAGGCCAGTGTGAGGCAAGACCTGGGCCTGTCTAGGCTGCTGGGAGACAGGCAGGAATCTGGCCAGGGAAGGTTGCCATGAGACAAAAGTTGGGCCTGGAAAGGCCCTTGTGAGGCATGAGCTTGGCCTAAAGAGGCCACTGGGTGGCAGGAGCTGGGTGTGTAGAAGCTGCTGAAAGGTTGGGAGCTTGGCTTGGGTGGTCCACAGTGAGGCAGATGCTGGGCCTGAAGAATTTGCTGTGAGGCAGATGTTGGGACTGTAGAGGCTGACGGGAGGCAGAGGCTGGGCCTGGAGAGGCTGCCAAGATGCAGGAGCTGGGCCTGGAGAGGCTGCCAAGAAGCATGAGCTGGGCCTGGTGAGGTCGACTTGAGAAAGTTCAGGGCCTGGAGAGAAGGCTGGGAGGCAGGAGCTGGGTCTAAAGAGGCCATTGTAACGGTGGAGCTGTGCCTGTGGAGGCTGTTGTGAGGCAGTAGCCTCATCTGTGGAGACTGCCGTGAGGTAGGGTATGGGCCTAAATAGGCCATTGTGAGTCATGAGCTTGGTCTGTGGAGGCTGACTGGAGAAAGTTCTGGGCCTGGAGAGGCTGCCGGGAGGTAGGAGCTGGGCCAAAAGATTTAAGCACATTACATTTATTAGGCACTTTATTTCCATTATTACACTGTAATATATAATAAAATAATTATAGAACTCACCATAATGTAGAATCAGTGGGCGTGTTAAGCTTGTTTTCCTGCAACTGGATGGTCCCACCTGAGCGTGATGGGAGAAAGTGACAGATCAATAGGTATTAGATTCTCATAAGGACAGCGCAACCTAGATCCCTCACATGCACGGTTCACAACAGGGTGCGTTCTCCTATGAGAATCTAATGCTGCTGCTGATCTGAGAAGGTGGAGCTCAGGCGGGAATGTGGGCAAAGGGGAGTGGCTGTAAATACAGATGAAGCTTCCCTCACTCCCTCACTTGACACCACTCACCTCCTGCTGTGTGGCTCCTTACCGCTCCATGGCTCAGGGGTTGGGGACCCCTGCTCAAGTGCATCCAAAACGACCCTTCCCACACCAGTCTTCACAGTGGTCAAGTGCAGCAACCACTTAGCTCTCAAGGCATGTGCCTCAGCTGGCATTTCGTCACAATCAACAGTAAGTGTTAGCTTGAGTCATTGTGAAGTCACTTCCTGGAAATCACCAGCATCCCATTTCCCACTGGCAAAGAGCTCAGCACTGCCCCCTGGGAAACCAAACCTATGCCCAAATCCCATCTGTGTGGGTTTAGCTCCTGGGACCCTTCCTAACATATTAGTCAGAGTCCAATCAGGAAGCATAAACCGCTCAAAAGTTTAAAGTGGTAAAATTTAATACAGAGAATTATTCATTATAACAGGTGAACAGCATAATGAGAGATTGGCTAGCACAAAGTAAAGAGAACTCTAGAGAATATAGGACTAGCCCAGGCCAGGCATGGTGGCTCATGCCTGAAATTCCAGCAATTTGAGAAGCTAATGCAGGAGGATTGCTTAAGGCCAGGAGCTAGAGACCGGTCTGGGCAACACAGTGAGACCCTGTCTCTATCCAAAAAAAGAAAAAAATTAGCTGGGAGTGGTGGTGCACACTTGTAGTCCCAGCTACTCGGAATGCTGAAGTTTGAGCCTGGGAGGTCAAGGCTGTAGTGAGGCATGATTATGCCACTACAGTCCAGCCTGGTGACAGAGCAAGACCCTGTCTCAAAGAACAAAACAACAACAACCATTTACAGACAGAAAAGAAATAGAGCTAATAAGCTAAGGGAAGATGTTGAAATGTGACAAGTAAAGTAATATGAGGTCTTTTATCTATTTAAAATAATCAAACAAAAAATGACTTGCTAAATTATAATACCCTGTGCTGGCAAAGGTGCAGTGAAATGGGCACTTTCTTATACTATGAGGGGTGTTTAAATTGTGTATAAGCCTTCCAGGGTAAAGCTTGTCAATTTTTTAAAATAATAGAGACAGGGTCTCACCATACTGCCATACTGCCTCCTCCAACTCTTGGCCTCAAGCAATCCTCCTGTCTTAGCCTCCCAAAGTGCTAAGATTATAGCTGGGAGGCATCCAAAACCTTGTCAATTTACATCAAGGGTAAGGAGAATGTCCATTCACCATGACTCACAGTAATCTTACTTCTGGGGAGACAATTCAATCTCAAAAAAAGGTCATCTGTACAAACACAGTAAAAATCTGGGGAGTAACTGAAGACAGAGTTGGTAAGTGAAATAAGAAACAGTTATAAGAAATTAAACTATGGTATCAATAGGCACCTGGTAAAAGGTCAGTTGATGTTAGCTGCTACTTTTTTATTGTTCTGAGACAGGGTCTCACTCTGTCACTGAGGCTGGAGTGCAGAGGCCTGATCATGACTCACTGCAGTCTCAGCCTCCCTGGGCTCAAGTGATCCTCCCAGCTCAGCCTCCCAAGTAGCTGGGACTACAGGAATATGCCACCACACTAGGCTAATTCATGTATTTTTCTGTAGGGATGGTGACTCCCTTTGTTTCCGAGGCCTATCGCAAACTCTTGGCCTCAAGCCATCCTCCTGTCTCAGCCTCCCAAAGTGTTGCGATTACCAGTGTGAGCCACCACACCTGGCCAGCTGCTACTTTTATCATTATTATTATTATTCCACTCAATTAAAAATTATTATTTTCAAGGCTATGCAACAGTTATGTATCCTACAGCGTAATTGTAAAAACATATACCGTCGTCCCTCAGTATATAGAATTAGTTCCAGCCCCCCATCTCTGCATATACCAAAATCCATGCTTACTCACGTTTCGCTGTCACCCCTCTGGAATCCACGTATAGGAAAATTCCAAATATTAGTTGGGCATAGTGGCAAGCACCTATAGTCTCAGCCACGTGGGAGGTTGAGATGGGAGGATCGCTTCAGCCTGGAAGGTTGAGGCTGCAGACAGCTGTGATAGCACTACTACACTCCAGCCTTGGACAAGAGAGGGAGACCCTGTCTCAGAAAAAAAAAAAAAAACAAAACAGGTTAGAAATTGTAATGAGGTCTGTTGGGCAAAATTCCATATAAGCAAAGTATAAATTAATAAAGCAAATGGTGATAAATTAGTACGATTGACTTTCTGGAGTTTCTGACAATAAAAGTAAGGAAAATGCAAAACACAAAGAGAGTAAAAAGAGAAATTAGGAAAGCATTCTACATGTTTAATAGGAAGACACTGGCCATGTTCGTGCAGCGGCAGTATGTCATGATATGACATACCTTGGAGAGAAGTTAACAGATGAGGAAGTTGATAAAAATGATCAGAGAAGCAAAATACTGGTAGCGACACTCAAGTAAACCACGAAATTTCCATAACTTATGTCAGCAAAGTGGGAATATTGTACAGTGTGTGTTGAAGTTCCTATACAACATTGTTTATCTGCCTTTTGTTTGTTTGTAAGGAATGTATATACTAAAAGTTCTTCTTGCTGTCAAAAGAATATGTGTGAATAAGTCATTTTAACTTATGCTTCTGTTTTTCTTTTATCTTCCTGCCATCATCCCACAGCCTTACTTTAGAAATTTTTTTTTTAGAAAATTGAACAAGTGCTCCTTGTGGTGGCACATACCTCTAGGATGGGAGGCAGGGGTGGAAGGGTCACTTGAGGCCATGAGTTTGACACCAGCCTGGCCAACAAAGCCAGACCCCATGTCTACAAAACAATTTAAAAATTAGCCAAGTATCGTCATGTATACCTACAGTCCCAGCTACTCAGGAGGCTCAGGTAGGAGGATCCTTAGCCCAGGAGTTCAAGGCTGCAGTGAGCTGTGATAGCACTACTGTACTCAAGCCTGGGTGACAGGGTGAGACCCCATCTCCTAAAATAAAAAACAAAGAAAAAAAATAGTTCAAGTAGCAAGTTGTATGTGGCTTACTCTGAATATTTCTAAACTAGAAATTCTCAATCTTTTGGGGTCTAACATCCCTTTACATTTTTTAACTTTATTGAAGATCTCTAAGACTATTTCTTTCTGTAAATAATTATATTAAAACTAGAAAATAAGACAAAAATTTTTAAATATTATTCATCACATGTTAAAGCCATTACATGTTGATATAATACAAGATTTTAAAAATATTTAATATTCATCACATATTAATAATAAAACCATTACATGTTGATATAATACTTTTGTTTTTTTCTTTGAGACAAAGTCTTGTTCTTTTGCCCAGGCTGGAGTGAAGTGGCGCAATCTCAGCTCATTGCAACCTCCGTCCCGCAGGTTCAAGCAATTCTCCAACCTCAGCCTCCCAAGTAGCTGGGATTACAGGCGCCCACTACCATGTCCGGCTAATTATTGCATTTTCTTAGTAGAGAAGGAGTTTTCTTAGTAGAGAAGGCTGGTCTTGAACTCTTGACCTCAGGTGATCCACCCGCTTGGGTCTCCCTAAGTGCTGGGATTATAGGTGTGAGCCACCGCGCCCACCCCGATTAATATATGTTTTAAAACACTGATTAGACAGGCAACGACACCGGGAAGGGGTCTCCTCATTCCCAGCGACACAAACCCCACTGCACGGCTGAGGGGTTGCAAGGGCTGCAGAGCCAAAAGGCTCTGACTTGAGATGTCATTATTTTACTTGTATTTTTATTTGTACTGTGAGACAGGTCCTGCTCTGTCACCCAGACTGGAGTGCAGCTGTGCACTTACAGCTCACTGCAGCCTCGACCTCCTGGGCTCAAGCCATCTTCCTGCCTCAGCTCCCCAGTAGCTGGTAGTACAGATGAGTGCCACCATGCCTGGTTATTTTTTTAATTTTTTTGTAGAGTGAGGGGTCTTGCTATGTTGCCCAAGCTGGCCTCAAACTCCTGACCTCAAGAGATCTGCCCACTTCAGCCTCCTGAGTAGCTGAAACTACAAGTACACATCACCATGCCTAGCTACATTTATTTCATTTTGAAAAATATTTTTGTAAAGAGCAGATCTTGCTGTGTTGTCCAGGCTGGTCTTGAACACCTGCCCTTAAAAGATACTCCCACCTCTGCTTACCAAACAGCTGGGACTACAGGCATGAGCCACTGCAATGAGCCTGAAGAGATTTCTTTAATCTAGCATCCCATACTTGGTAGGATTGGGAAAGGCAGTAGTGTTTCTTAAAATTACTTAATAATTTCAGTAACAATCAAACTCATCCTTGACCCCTGCCTTCTCACACCCCATATCCAGTCTGTCAGGAAATCCTGTTGACTGTCTTCGACATGTACTAAAGATCCCCACCCAGCAACTCCCTGGCCTCCTCCCCTACTTCTCCCCTCTGACCATCTCTCAACACCACCACGACCCTGGTCAGGACCACCATCATCTCCCGCCTGGATGCTGCCAAAGCTTGGCCCCCATGCTTCTACCCACATCTTCCCACAGTCTTTCTCAACTCAGCAGCCAGAGAATGCTTTTAAATTGGGAGACAGATCATGTCGCTTCTCTGCTCAGAATCTTCCCGCAGTTCCCATCTGAGTCAGAGTAAAAGCCAAAGCCCCAGGAATAACCTCCCAGGGCTTATGTGATCTGTACTGATCCCCACCCAGCAACTCCCTGGCCCCCTCCCCTAATTCTCTCCCTCTCTCCGTCTGCTCCATGGGCCTCCTTCCAGAGCCTCAGACACACCTCAGACACTTTATTCTATTGTTTCTGCCTACAATCCTCTTCCCTCAGCACCTTGGCCAACTCCTTCCCCTCCTTCAAGTCTTTACTCAATTTTCACTTAGGAGGCCACCCCTGACCATTCTATTTAACATTGCCATCTGTCCCCATGCCCACCATGCTCATTTCTTCTTTCTTTACTTTCTTCTTTCTTTTTTTCAAGATCTCACTGTCACCAAGGCTGGAGTGCAGTGGTGCAATCACAGCTCACTGCAACCTCAAATTTCCAGGCTCAAGCGATCCTCCCACCTCAGCCTCCTGAGTAGGTGGGACTCCAGGTTCATGCCATCATGCCTGGCTAAATTTTTTAGTATTTTATTTTATTTTGAGACAGAGTTTCACTCTTCTTGCCCAGGCTGTAGTGTAATGGTGCAATCCCAGCTCACTGCAACCTCCACCTCCCAGATTCAAGTGATTCTCCTGCCTCATCCTTCCAAGTAGCTGGGATTACAGGTGCGTGCCACCATGCCCAGCTGATTTTTCTATTTTTAGTAGAGCCGGGGTTTTGCAATGTTGGCCAGGCTGGTCTCGAACTCCTGACCTCAGGTAATCTGCCCACTTCGGCCTCCCAAAGTGCTGGAATTACAGGCGTGAGCCACCATGCCTGGCCAATTTTTTCATTTTTTGTAGAGACAAGGTCTTACTATGTTGCCCAGACTGGTCTTGAACTCCTGGCCTCAAGTGATCCTCCTGCCTAAATTCCTAAAGTGCTGGGATTACCGGCATGAGCCATCATGACTGGCTTCATGTTCATTTCTTCTTGCTGCTGCAACAGAGTTTGCAGTTTCCTACATTTAGTGGCTTAAAACACCACAAATCTACCATCTTACAGTTCTAGGGGCCAGAAACCCAAACTAGGTCTATTAAGGCTAAAGTCAAGGTGTCAGCAGGGCTGCATTCCTTCTAGAGACTCTAAAGTGTTCCCTTGGCTTTTCTAGCTTCTAGAAGCCACCCCCATTCCTTGGATCATGGCCCCTGACTCCATCTTCAAAGCCAGAAGTGAAGCATCTTCAAATCTCCCTCTCTTACCTCTGCTTTCATCACCACATCTCCTGCTCCAATTCTGAATCTCCTACTCTCTTTCTTTTATAAAGACCCTTGTAATTGCTGGGCATGGGGGCTCCCACCCAGAATCTCAACACTTTGGGAGGTCAAGGCAGGAGGACCACTTGAGGCCTGAAGTTTGAAACTAGCATGAACAACATAGTGAGACCCCCGCCTCTAGAAAAAAATAAAAATAAATATTAGCCCAACATGGTGGTATGCGCCTGTATTCCCAGCTACTTGAGAGGCTGAGGTGAGACAATCGATTTAGCCCAGGAGTTTGAGATCAGCCTGGATGACATAACTAAATCTCATCTCTACAAGGATGAGGTGGGATGATCACTTGAGCCCAGGAATTTGTGGCCAGCCTGGGCAACAAAAGAAGACCCCATCTGGCCGACATGGTGAAACTCCGACTCTACAAAAATGAGCTGGGCATGGATGACATGCATGTGTAGTCCTAGCTACTTGGGAGGTTGAGATGGGAGGATCGCTTGATCTCAGAAGGCCAAAGCTATAGTGAGCTATGATCACATCACTGCACTCCAGCCTGGATGACACAGGGAGATTCTGTCTCAAAAAAAAGAAAAGAAATATATATTTCATCTCTGTCCCTGGTTCCTGGCACAGAGCTTCTAAAGCTCTTACAAAGACCTCAGTGATAGATGTGACAGGAACATCTTTTGTTTTAATATTTGGTCTTGGTCCCAGGTTTCTAACACAAGAGCCTCTAAGAATTTTGGAATCTCCAGCATGGTAAGAATGCATTTGGGGATGTTGTTGAGATGACTGGGTGACTGCAAGCTCCTAGATTTCTTCAGGAGGAGGGCTGATTGCCAATGGAAGCAACCACATGATTAGACGCTTGGAACTTTCAGCCTCATGCACTGAACTCCAGGAGGAAGAGGGGCTGGAGACTGCCTTAATCACCAACGGCCAAAGATTTTATCAATCAGGCTTGCATAATAAAGCCTCCATAAACACCCTGAACAGGGTTTGCAGAGCTTCTGGGGTTGCTGAACACAGAAGATGCTGGGAGGGTGGCATGTTCAACAGAGGGCATGGGAGCTCTGTGCCCCTCCTAACTTACCTTGCCCTGGGCATCTTTCTTTTTTTTGAGATAGGGTCTGGCTCTTTTGTCCAAGCTAGAGTGGAGTGGCACAATCTCAGCTCATTGTAACCTAAGCCTCCCCAGTCCCCAGCTCAAGGTGTCCTCTCACCTCAGCATCCCTAGTAGTTGGAACTTCAGGTGCACACCACCACACCCGGTTATTATTATTTTTTTGTTTTTTGTAGAGACAGGTTTTCACCATGTTGCCCAGGCTGGTCTCAAACTCCTCAGTTTAAGCAATGCTCCCACCTTGGCCTCCCAAAGTTCTGAGATTACAGGCGTGAGCCACTGCATCCAGCATGTACGTCTCTTTCATTGGCTGTTTCTGAAATGTATCCTTTGCAATGAACCAGCAATAGGAGATGAACTGGCCAGATGCGGTGGCTGACATCTGTAATCCTAGCACTTTAAGAGGCAGAGGTGGGAGGATCACTTGAGACCAGGAATTTGTGGCCAGCCTGGGCAACACAACAAGACCCCATCTATACAAAAAATAAATTAGCCAGATGTGGTGGTGCAGGCATGTAGTCTCAGCTACTAGGGAGGATGAGGTGGGAGAACCACTGGAGCCCAGGCAGTCAAGCCTGCAGTGAGCTATGACTGCACCATTGCACACCAGCCTGGGCAAAAAAATAAGACCCTCTCTCTCAGAAAAAAGAAAATAAACTGTTCTTCTGAGTTCTGTAAACTGTTCTAGCAAATAATTAAACCCAAGAATGGAGTTATGGGAACCCCCGATTTGTAACAGGTTGGTCAAAAGTACAGGTGACAACCTAGGACTTGCCATTGGCATCTGAAGTGAGGATGGTCTTGTGGGACTGAGCCCCTAACTTGTGGGGTCTGTGCTAACTCCAGGCAGTGTCAGAATAAAATCATGGGATACCCAGTTAATATCCAGAGCACTGGAGAATTTGGTGTAGAAACTCCATACATACATTCAGTCGGAAGTGTGTGAGCAGAGACAGACACGGGCTTTTCTTTCACCTGTCTACCTGCTTAACCGCATAGGAGAGGCAATACGTGGTGCTCATGAACAAAGCAAGCATTAAAGTCAGACCAGACATTCGACTCAGTCTTAATATCCAGGTGAGCTTGGGCAAATCACTCATTATTGCTAAGTCTTCATCACTTCATTCGTAAAATGGGGATAACTGTGGCACCTACCTGTGATTCTGTGAGAATTAACGAAATATTATGCTTGGTGTTATTGTGATCATTATACCTATTCCAAATTATTTGACAAGGACAGTGATGGATGACAACATCAAAAAATTAGAAACTGTAGTGAGATCTCTCAGGCAAAATTCCATACAAGCAAATTACTGTCTCCACAAAGCATTCCTGCCACACCTAATTCACCATTCCCTGAACAAAATGTGCCCTCTTCATTGTCCAGGTCTGTGCAGTGCTGGTTTCCCTGCCTGCACAGCTCACTCCAGCCCATTCCAGCCCATTCCCCATCCCTCCACCTCCCCCTTCCCTCCCCACTCTCATACAACTCTTCCTCATCTTTCAGGACTTAGCTTCAATGTCACCTTAACTGGAAACTTCTCTCAGCCTCCAAAAGAGCTTCCCATTGCATTTGATGCATGCACTATTATTTGATCATTTTTGAGTTATAGTCCAAGTCTTTTTGTACCTGAATAACATGTTACCCAGTCAGTCTCTTTTCCTGGATTCAGAAGTCTTTCATGGTAGATCCAGCTGGAAGTGACAAATACATTCTTTTGAAATAAAGGGACGACACAAACAGACATAAGTTCTTAAACGTCTTAAATGGTATGTGAAAATTAAACAAAATTCAAAGACTTGTGGGAATACTTAGAAGGAAAGTTACTGGGAATGTCATAAAGGGTTAATTTGTATTTTATTTTTTGAGACATTATTTTTATTTGATTTTTTATTTTCTGTCACCTAGGCTGGAGTGCAGTGGTGCAATCAGGGCTCACTGCAGCCTCGACCACCTGGGCTCAAGTAATCTCACTTAATTTTTATTTGGTTTAAGAAACAGTCTTGGTTGAGGGTGGTGGCTTATGCCTGTAATCTCAGCACTTTGGGAGGCTGAAAGAGGTATATTACTTGAGGCCAGGAGTTTGAGATCAGTCTGGGCAATATATTAAGACCTTGTCTCTACCAAAAAACAGAGTGAATGTGTGGAAGACAATTTTTCCACAGACTGGGAGTGGAGGGAATAATTTCAGGATGATTCAAGTGCATTACAAATATTGTGCACTTTATTTCCATTATTATTACATTGTAATATATAATGAAGTAATTCTACAACTCACTATAATGTAGAATCAGTGGGATCTCTGAGCTTGTTTTCCTGCAACTAGACTGTCCATCTGGGGTGATGGGAGACAGTGACAGAACATCAGGCATCAGATTCTCGTAAGGAGTGCACAACCTAGATGCCTCGCATGCACACTTCACAACAGGGTTTGTGCTCCTATGAGAATCTAATGCTGCTGCTGATCTGACAGGATGTGGAGCTCAGGTGGTCATGCAAGCGATGGGAGGGGCTAGAAATACAGATGAAGTTTCCCTTCACTCGCCTGCTGCTCACCTCTGGCTCTGTGGCCCTGTGGTTGGGAGACTGCTGCTCAAGTGCATTCTAAAGGATCCATCCCATGCCATTCTTCAGTCATCTTTACTGCTGCAGTGGTCAACTGCAGCACCCCTAAGCTTGCAGGGCATATGCTTCACCTGGTATTTCTTTTTTTTTTTTTTTTTGAGACGGAGTCTCACTCTGTCGCCCAGGCTGGAGTGCAGTGGCACGATCTCGGCTCACTGCAAGCTCCGCCTCCCAGGTTCCCGCCATTCTCCTGCCTCAGCCTCCCAAGTAGCTGGGACTATAGGTGCCTGCCACCACGCCCGGCTAGTTTTTTGTATTTTTAGTAGAGACGGGGTTTCACCGTGTTAGCCAGGATGGTCTTGATCTTCTGACCTCGTGATCCGCCCACCTTGGCCTCCCAAAGTGCTGGGATTACAGGGGTGAGCCGCTGCACCCGGCCTTCACCTGGTGTTTCATCACAATCAACAGTAAGTGGTAGCTTGAGTCATTGTGAGGTCACTTCCTGGAAATCACCAGCATCCCATATCCCACTGGCAAGGAGCTCAGCACTGCTCCTTGGATAACCAAACTTATTCCCAAATCCCATCTGTGTGGGTCTATCTCCTGGTACCCTTCCTACCATCAATTCTGTATTTGTAGCAGTCCAATCAGGAGACAGAAACCACTCAAAAGTTTAAACTAGAATGAGCAAGGTGGCTCACACCTATAATCCCAGCACTTTGGGAGGCCAAGGTGGGTGAATTGCTTTGAGCTCAGGAGTTTGAGACCAGTCTGGGAAACATGGCGAAACCCCATCTCTACAAAAAACACAAAAATTAGCTCGGTGTGGTGGCACTTACCGGTAATCCCAGCTACTCGGGAGGCTAAGTCAGGAGAATTGCTTGAGCCTGGCAGGTGGAGGCTGCAGTGAGCAGAGGTTGTGCCACTGTACTCCAGCCTGAGTGACAGCATGAGACCTGGTATCAAAAAGAAAAAAAAAAAATATATATATATATATGTAAATTTAATATAGAAAGTATTAATTTTGGCCAGGCACAATGGCTCATGCCTGTAATCCCAGCACTTTGGGAGGCCAAGGCAGGCGGATCACCTGAGGTCAGAAGTTCAAGACCAGCCTGACCAACATGGAGAAACCCCATCTCTACTAAAAATACAAAATTAGCTTGGCATGGTGGCACATGCCTGTAATCCGAGCTACTCGGGAGGCTGAGGCAGGAGAATCGCTTGAACCCGGCAGGCGGAGGTTGCGGTGAGCCAAGATAGCGCCACTGCACTCCAGCTTGGGCAATCCAGCCTGGGAAACAAGAGTGAAACTCCACCTCAAAAAAAAAAAGTATTAATTTTAGCAGAGGATCAGCATAACGAGGGACACACTAGCACAAAGTTAAGACAACTCTAGAGAATACAGAACTAGCAGAGGCCAGGCACTGTGGCTCATGCCTGTAATCCCAGCAATTTGGGAAGCCTAGGCAGGAGGATCACTTGAGGCCAGGAGTTGGAGACCTGTCAGCGCAACATAGTGAGACTATATGTCTACCAAAAAAAAGAAAAATATTAGCCAGGCGTGGTGGTGGTGCACACCTGTAATTCCAGCTACTTGGGAGTCTGGGGTGGGAGGATCCCTTGAGGCTGGGAAGTCTACACTACAGTGAGCCAAGATCATGCCACTGCACTCCAGCCTGGGCGACAGAGTGAGACCCTGTCTTAGAAAGAAAAAGAAAAGAAAGTGTTAATCCCTCTAAGGGAATCTCCTCTTCTCCTTCCCTCTCTGGAACCTCACTTGTCAGTTCTTCCTCCCACTTTCCTGTATCTTTAACCTATCCCCCACTTTTAGCGCCTTCCCACCATCATTTAAATTACTCAAACTTCTTCTGTTTTAAAAACCTCTCCCTCAACTCAGTGAGAGGTCTCCTGCACACCCACTGAACCATCTGCTCCCCCTGGTGACTCCTCTACAGAAGCCTGAGCCATGTCTCTAATCCATGAATCTCATCATGTTACTCCCCCATTTACATTACTTCTCCTTGCCTCGGGGATTAAGTCCAAACTCCTTAACAGCCCCCGCTCTGCCCTGCCTTGCAAGGCAGCCTCACTGCTTGCCCCTCTCCATTTCACCTGCTATGGAGTCCAACTGAGCCTCATCTGCCCCCTGAATGCACACTCTTTCTCCTCTGGGAGTCTCTGAAGTGGGTGATATCCTCTGCTTATAATACGCTTCCCCTTAAACCTCTACTCTCTTCCTGGCTAGCTTCGGCTCCTCTGTCACTTGTCCGCTTTGGCATCACCTCCTCATGGAAGACTTCCTTGACTCCTCAGATTCTCAGGAGCATGGCAGGTGAGGTGCTCCTCCCATGAATGGATGGAGATTACAGAGTGTGTGTTATTCATGCTTAATTCACCAGTGCTTAGCTCAGTACCTGGCACAAGTTACTGTGGTGGCCAAAGTAATAACCCCCCACCCTGCCAACTAATTGCTCATGTCCTCTGTTACACAGCACAATTACACAGGAAGGGGGAATTAAGAGTGCAGATAAAATTAATGTTGCTCATCAGCTGACCTTAAAACAAGATTATCCTGGAGTATCTAGGAGAGCCCATGTAATTACAAGCATTCTTTAAAAGTGGAAGAGGGAGGCAGAAGGTTAAGAACCAGAGACAGTGGGCACAATGACTCATGCCTGTAATACCAATACTTTGGGAGGCCAAGGCAGGAAAATCCCTTGAGTGCAGGAGTTCAAGGTCAGCCATGGCAACATACTGTGGCCCCATCTCTACAAAAAAATAAAAACAAGATTCACTGAGCATCATGGTGCTTACCAGCTACTGGGAAGGCTGACATGGTAGGATTGCTTGAGCCTGGGAGTTTGAGGCTACAATGAGCCATGATTGGACAACTGAACTCCATCCTGAGTGACAGGGAAAGGTCCTGTTCCTAAAGAAAAAAAGGACACTGGAATCAGGGTCCCCTCCATCCTAAGGTGGCTACAAGGCATCTCTCTCTGCAAATGAGTAAACATCATCCTCCAACTCCTCACAGAGTGAAGCAGCAGGAAAACTCCCTCACCTCATTTCTGTGCTACTTGGGAGGCCTGGACACCCAATAACCAGCACCTTGCTGATGAAACAATTAGGAAATGGCTCGAGTTGAGCTAAGGAGAATTTGGATCCTTCTTTTGGTTCTCAATAGGCAGGGTAGGGGCCAGGCATGGTGGCTCATACCTGTAATCCTTGCACTGTGGGGGGCCAAGATGAGAGGACTGCTTGAGGCCAGGAGCTCAAGACCAGCCAGGGCAACATAGCAAGACCTGGATAGCATACACCTGTGGTCCCTACTACTTGGTAGGATGAGGTAGAAGGATTGATCACTTGATCCCAGGAGTTTCAGGCGGCAGTGAGCCATGATCACACCACTGCACTTCAGCCTGGGTGACAGAGCCAGACCATGTCTCAAAAAGTAAAAAAAAAAAAAAAAAGAGAGAGAGAGAGAGGGAGAGAGATTATAGGCAGGTACCCCCATATTTGGCTAATTTTTAAATATTCTGTAGAGACAAGGTCTTGCTAGGTTGCCCAGGCTGGTCTAAAACTCCTGGCATCAGGCTGGGCATGGTGGCTCATGCTTGTTATCCCAGCACTTTGGGAGGCTGAGGCAGACAAATCACCTGAAGTCAGGAGTTCAAGACCAGCCTGGCCAACATGGTGAAACTCTGACTCTACTAAAAATATAAAAATAAGCCGGGCAGTAGTGGCATGTACCTGTAGTCTAAGCTACTCAGGAGGCTGAGGCAGAGGTTGCAGTGGGCCAAGATCGCACCACTGCACTCCACCCTGGGCAACAGAGTGAGACTCTGTCTTAAAAACAAAACAAAACACAACAAAACAAAAAACAAAAAAACTCCTGGCATCAAGACATCTTCCTGTCTTAGCTTCCCAATGCCCTGGGATTATATTGTTTCCTATAATTGAAGACACTCGTTCTTATACTGCTTTAAGATATAAAGAAAAAAAAAACCATATTGACAAATGTTGGTGAAGGCCGGGCATGGTGGCTCAGCCTGTAATTCCAGAACTTTGGGAGGCTGAAGTGGGCAGATCACTTGAGGCCAGGAGTATGAGACCAGCCTGGGCAACATGGTAAAATCCCATCTATAAAAATTAGCCAAGCATGGTGGCATACACCTGTAATTTTCAGCTACTCAGGAGGCTGAGATGAGAGAATCACTTGTGCCTGGGAGGTCAAGGCTGCAATGAACTGTGATGGCATCACTGTGCTGCAGCCTGAGAGACAGAGCAAGCCCCTATCTAGAAAAAAAAAAAAATGTCAGTGAAGATGTGGAGGAGTTGGAACTCACATACATTACTGATGGGGACATTAAATCGTGTAACCACTTTGGGTAGTTCTGTTCTTGTCATTTTAATTGGATTTTTTTTTTTTTTTAATCAAGACAGGGTTTCACTATCTTGCCCAGGCTGGTCTTGAATTCATGGGCTCAATTCCTCCCAACTGAGCCTCCTGAGTAGCTGGGATTATAGGTGTGAGCCATTGCACCCAACTGGTGTAGCCACTTTAGAAAACAGTGTGGCAGTTTCTCAAAAGGCTAAATGTACAGTCATCATATAATGCAACAATTTCACTCCTAGGCATATATCCCAGAGAAATAAAAATATATGTCCACACAAAAACTTGTACAACAGTCTTCATAGCAGCATTATTCATAATGGCCAATACATGGAAACAACCCAAATGTCCACCAACTGTTGAACAGATAAACAAAACACAGTGTGTCTCTGCCACGGAATATTGCCATAGAAGGAATGAAATATTGATACACACTATGACATAAAGGAACTTTGAAAACACTGTGCTAAGAGGGAAAAAAAGCCACAAAAGATCACATATTGTACAATTCTATTTGTCCAGATTAGGCAAATATATAGTGACGAAAAATCAATCAATGGCTGCCTAAGGCTGGGGGCCAAGGCAGGTTGGGGGAGTAGGAGGTAGTGGCTAAGGGGTATGGATATGGATTTCTCTACAGGGTAATGAAGGGTTCTAAAAGTGACTGTGGTGATTGATGCACAGCTCTGTGAATATTCTAAAACCTACTGAATTGCAGATTTCAATAAATAAAGTGAATGGTATGTGAATCATATTTTAATAAAGCTATTATTTAAAATAATAATAATGGGGGGCTGGGCACAGGTGGTCATGCCTGCCTGTAATCCCAGCACTTTGGGAGGCTGAGGCAGGAGGATCACTTGAAGTCAGGAGTTTTGAGCCCAGTCTGAGCAACCTGGTAAGATCCTGTCTCTATGATAAAAAATGAAAAAATTAGCTGGACATGGTGGCACACGTCTGTAGTCCCAGCTACTTGGGAGACTGAAGTGGGAGAACTGCTTGAGCTCAGGAGTTTGAGGCTCAGTGAACCATGATCGTGTCACTGTACTGCAGCCTGAGCAACAGAGCAAGACCCTGTCTCTGAAAAGGAAAGAAAACAAATGCAAGTTTTTACCACTTTGTGAGTGTAGCCAAGTTGGAGGAGAAATAGACAAGAATAAAAGAGCACTGAATAACGAGGGTGAGTGGCTAATTAGGCTCAGTTGCTAGCTAAGTGGCTTCTAAAAAATTCATTAGTAAAGTTATAGCTCTGGGGACAGTCATGTAGTCAAAGAATGAATGCTAAATTCATTACAAAGGCCCGTGGTCTTTCTTTACATGCCTTCTAGTGAAAAATTCCTAAGTGCCTAAATAGCAAGTCTGCAATGATAGCAGCTGTTTATTAAAGACTACAAAAAAGAAATGGAGGCCCGGAGTGGTGGCTCATGTCTGTAATCCCTGCACTTTGGGAGGCTGAGGCACGCAGATCACTTGAGTTCAGGAGTTCGAGATGAGCCTGGCCAACATGGTGAAACCCCATCTCTACTAAAAATACAAAAATCATCTGGGTGGCGGGCACCTGTAATCCCAGCTACTCGGGAGGCTGAGGCAGGAGAATTGCTTGAACCCAGAAGGCAAGGGTTGCAGTGAGCCAAAATCGCACCACTGCACTCCAGCCTGGGCGACAAGAGCAAGACTCTATCTTAAAAAAAAAAAAAAAAAAAAAAAAAGGCATCTTCTTAAAGAATGACATAGTGTTTCATGATAAAGAAGTTCTAATTTTGCATTTGTTCAAGTATTGATTAGATTTAGCCAATATGACAACAATCTTGGATAAAGTGCAAACAACACAATTTCATTTTCTCATTAAAAACTGATTAGGTAGTCTAATATCAATTCTGACCTTACTAAAAACTGATCAGATTAAAAAAATTATGGAATGATGGAGCCAATAAGATGTTACAACCTGTTCCAAGGGGAATTCCAAAACCCACACATATTTGAGACCATCAAATATGATGAAATATATTTGATTACTATATTGAAAAATAAACTGATTATATAGCCAATAACAATTGGCAGGGGTCTCCTCATCCACAGCCACACAAACCCGACCACGCAGCTATGTGGTTGCAAGGCCTACATAGCCTAGAAGGGACTGGTCTGACTTGAGAATTCATTTCATTTGTATTTGTATTTTGAGACAGGGTCCCACTCTGTCACCCAGGATGGACTGCAGTGGTATAATCATAGCTCACTGCAGCCTTGACCAACTGGGCTCAAGAGATGCTCCTGCCTCAGCCGCCCCAATACCTGGGAATACAGGCAAGTACCACCATGTCAGGCTTTTTTTTTTTTTTTCAATTTTTGTATAGAGAGAAGTCTTGATATGTTGCCCAAGCTGGCCTCAAACTCCTAGAATCAAGAGATCTGCCCATCTCAGCCTCCAGAGTAACTGGGGCCACAGATACACACCATCATGCCTGGCTATATTTATTTTATTAAATTTATTTCTTTTATTTTTGTAGAGCGGTCTTGCTATGTTGCCCAGGCTGCTCTCAAACTCATGGCCTTAAAACATACTCCCATCTCTGCCTCTCAAACTGTTGGAACTATAGGTGTGAGCCACTGCACCTGGCCTGACTTGAGATTTCTTTTATCTAGCATCCTTTACTTGGTAGGATTGGGAAAGGCAGTAGTGTTTTTTAAAATTACTTAATCATTCAATTAGAATCAAACTCAACCTTGACCCCTGCCTTCTCTCACAGCTTTGGGTAATGTCAGGAAATCCTACTGACTGACTTCAATATCTATCCAGGCTCTGACCATCTCTCACCACCACCGTGCACCCGGTCAGGATCACTATCCTCTCCCACCGGGATGTTGCCACAGCTTGGCCCCCATGCTTCTACCCAAATCTTCCCATAGTCTTCTCAACTTGGCAGCCAGGGTGTGCTTTTAAATCAGGAGACAGATCATATCGCCTCTCGGCTCAGAAGCCCTCGGTGGTTCCAATTTTAGTCAGAGTAAAAGCCAAAGCCCCAGCAACAGTGTCCCAGGGCTTACATGATCTGTACCGATCCCAGCCCAGCAACTCCCTGGCCTCCTCACCGACTTCGCTCCCTCTATCTCTTTGCTCCACTGGCCTCCTTCCAGAGCCTCAGACACACCAGGGAATTTCCTCCTAATGCCTTTATCCTGTTGACTCAGCCTACAATGCTTTTCCCTCAGCACTTTGGCCAGCTCCATCACCTGCTTCAAACTTTTGCTCAATATTCACTTATGAGGCCAACCCTGACCACTCTACTTAACATTGCCATCTGTCCCCATTCCCATCATGCTCATTTCTTTCTTTCTTTTTGAAACAAGGTCTTGCTCTATTGCCCAGGCTGGAGTACAGTGGTGCAATTATAGCTCACAGCAACTTCAACCTCCCAGGCTTAAACAATTCTCCCACCTCAGCTTCCCTAGGAACTGAGACTACAGCTGCATGCCACAACACCTGGCTAATTTTTTTTTTTTTTTGAGACGGAGTCTCGGTCGCCCAGGCTGAAGTGCAACAGCACGATCTCAGCTCACTGCAATGTCTGCCTTTCAGGTTCAAGTGATTCTCTGCCTCACCCTCCCGAGTAGCTGGGATTACACCCACCACCACACCTGGCTAATTTTTGTATTTTTAGTAGAGATGGGGTTTCACCATCTTGACCAGGCTGGTCTTGAACTTCTGACCTCGTGATCCACCTGCCTCCGCCTCCCAAAGTGCTGGGATTACAAATGTGAGCCACCGCGCCCGGCCTTTTTAAAAAAATTCTTTTAGACATGAGGTCTCATTATGTTGCCCAGGCTGGCCTTAAGCTCCTGGGCTCAAGCAATCCTCCTACCTCAGCCTCCTAAAGTCCTGGGATTACAGGCATGAGCAACTGTTAACATGAAGCCCTGGCTTCATGTTCATTTTTTACTTGCTGCTACAACAAACTACCCTACATTTAGTGGCTTGAAACACCATAAATCTACCACCTTACAGTTCTAGGGGCCAGAAGCCTAACTAGGTCTATTAAGGCTAAAGTCAAGGTGTCAGAGGGGCTGCATTCCTTCTGGAAACTCTAGAGAGAATGAGCTCCTTTGCCTTTTCCAGCTTCTAGAAGCCACCCCCATTCCTTGACTCACCTCGAAGATGGCCCCTGACTCCATATTCGAGGCCAGAAGTGCAGCATCTTCAAATCTCCCTCTCTGACCTCTTCTTCCTTCACCACATCTCCTTCTCTAATTCTGACTCTCTTACCTCCTTGTTTCTCTTATAAAGATCCTTGTGATTGGTGGGCATGGGGGCTCCCATCTGTAATCCCAACACTTTGGGAGGCCAAAGACGAAGGATTGCTTGAGGCCAAGAGTTAGAGATCAGCCTGGGGAACATAGGAAGACCCTGCCTTTACAAAATTAAAATTAAAATCAGCTGGACATGGTGATGCAAGCCTGTAGTTCCAGCTACTGGAGAGGCTAAGGTGGGAGGATCACTTTAGCCTAGGAGGTCAAGGCTGCAGTGAGCTATGATCACATCACGGCACTCCAGCCTTGGTGGCAGAGTGAGACTCTGTCTCAAATATAAGAAAAGAAATACACATTTGGTCTCTGCCCCTGGTTCCTGGCATAGAGCTTCTAAAGCTCTTATGAAGTCCTTAGTGACAAAGGTAATACGAGCACTTTCTGTTTTAATATTTAGTCTTAGTCCCAGGTTCCTGACACAAGGGCCTCTAAGGTCTTTCAGATCTGTAGCATGGTAAGAATGTAAGTGGGATGCTGTTGAGCTGACAGGGTGGCTGCAAGCTCCTAGACTGCTTCAGGAGGAAGGCTGGCTGCCAGAGGAACCAACCACATTTTTTTAAAATGGAGTTTGGCTCTTGTAGCCCAAGCTGGAGTGCAATGGCACAATCTCAGCTCACTGCAACCTCCGCCTCCCATGTTCAAGCAATTCTCCTGCCTCCGCCTCCTGAGTAGCTGGAATTATAGGGATGCACCACAATGCCCAGCTAATTTTTGTTATTTTTAGTAGAGACGGGGTTTCACCATGTTGGTCAGGCTGGTCTCAAACTCCTGACCTCAAGTGATCCACATGCCTCGGCCTCCCAAAGTGCTAGGATTACAGGCATGAGCCACCGCGCCCGGCCCCAACCACATTTTTTGAGGCTTGGAACTTTCAGCCTCACCTGCTGAACTCCAGGAGGCAAAAGGTACTGGAGATTGACTTAACTACCAATGGCCAATCAATCATGCCTCCATAAAAACCCAAATAACAGGGTTTGGAGAACCCTTGTGTTGCTGAACACAAGGAGGTGCTGGGAGGGTAGCGTGCCCAACAGAGGGCATGGAAGCTCTGTGCCCCTCCCCACTTACCTCGTCCTGTGCATCTCTTTCATTGGCTGTTCCTGAGATGGAGCCTTTACATTGAGCCAGTAATAGAAAGTAAGCTGGCCAGATGCGGTGGCTCATGCCTGTAATCCCAGCACTTTGGGAGGCAGAGGTGGGCGGAATCACTTGAGCCTAGGAATTTGAGACCATCCTGGGCAACATAAGAAGACCCCATCTATACAAAAATTAAAAGAAATTAGCCAGATGTGGTGGTGGGAACCCTGTAATTCCAGCTACTTGAGAGGCTGAAGCAGGAGAATCACTTGAGCCCTGGAGGCTGAGGCTTCAATGAGCTATGACTGCACCACTGCACACCAGCCTGGACAACAGAGTGAGGCCCTGTCTCTTAAAAGAAAAGAAAAAAACCTGTTTTTCTAAGTTCTGTGAGTTGTTCTAGTAAATAATTAAACTCAAGAAGAGGGTCATGGGAAACCCTGATTTCTAACTGGTTGGTCAAAATACAAGTGACAACCTAGGACTTCCAATTGGCATCTGAAGTGAGGGTGGTCTTGTGGGACTGAGCCCCTAATCTGTGGGGTCTGCACTAACTCCAGGTATTGTCAGAATGGAATTGTGGGATACGCAGTTGGTATCCAGACAGTTGGAGAATTGGTGTAGAAACTCCACACGCATATTTGGTCAGTAGTGTGTGAGTAGAGAGAAACATGAGTTCTTCTCTCACCTGTCTACCTGCTTAACTGCATAGGAAAGGCAATGTATGGTGCTCATGAACAAGGCAAGCATTAAAGTCAGACCAGACCTAACATGTGACTCAGTCTTAATACCCAGGTGAGGTTGGGCAAATCGCTCATTAACCCCAAGTCTTCATCATTTTGTGCATATAATGGGGATAACTGTGGCCCCCACCTGTTTTTGTGAGAATCAATGAAATAATATGCTTGATGTTATCGTGATCATCATACTATTTGACAAGGGCAGTGATGCACGATAACATCAAAAAATTAGAAACTGTAATGAGGTCTCTTGGGCAAAATTCCATACAAGCAAATGACCGTCTCTCCAAAGCATTCCTGCCACACTTAATTCACCATTCCCTGAACAAAATGTGCCATTTTCATTGTTCGGGTCTGTACAGTGCTGGTTTCCCTGCCCGGGCAGCTCACTCCATCCCATCCCAGCCCATTGCCCATCCCTCCACCTCCTCTTTCCCTCCCCACTCTCATACAACTCTTCCTCATCTTTCAGGACCTGGTTTCAATGTCACTTTAACTGGAAGCTTCTCTCACTCTCCAGAAGAGCTTCCACTGCACTTGATGCATGCAGTATTATTTGATCATTTTTGAGTTACAGTCCAAGTCTTTTTGTACCTGAATAACATGTTGCCCAGTCAGTCTCTCTTCCTGGATTCAGAAATCTTTCATGGTAGATCGAGCCGGAAGTGACAAAAAGACATTCTTTAAAAGAAAAAAAAAAAGAGGGATGACACAGACAGACGTCAGTACTTGAAAGTTTTAAATGGTATGTGAAAAACAAACAAAATTCAAGGGCTTCTAGGAGAAACGTAGGAGGGAAGGTGCTACTGGGAAATATGATGGAAGGTTAATTTTTATTTTATTTTATTTTTAGAGAAAGGGTCTTGCTCTATCGCCTAGGCTGGACTGCAGTGGTGCAATCACAGTTAACTGCAGCCTCAACCTCCAGGGCTCGAGCAATATTCCCATCTAATGTTTATTTTATTTAAGAAACACAGTCTTGCTCTTACCAAAGCTAAAGTGCAGTAGTATGATCATAGCTTACTGCAGCCTCAACCTTCTAGGCTCAAGTGATCCTTCAGTCTTAGCCTCCCCAGTAGCTGGGACTACAGGTGTGCACTGCAATGTGTAGCTCTTTTTATTTTTTAATTTTTAGTAGAGACGAAGTGTCGCTATGTTGACCAGGCTGGTGGTGATCTCCTACACTCAGGCAGTTCTCCCACCTCAGCCTTCCAAAGTGCTGGGATTACAGGTGTGAGCTGCCACACCTGGCTGAGGGGGTTAATTTTTAATTATAAAGAGCTCAAAGCAAATATTAGAAGGAGCCTAAATGCCTACAGCAGCTAACTGGTAAATTGTGATAGATCCATATAATCAAATATTATGTAACCATGAAAAGGATTAAGATAGATCAATAGGTATTGGCACAAATGTCCACGAAATATGAAAATGTGAAGTGATGTTCAATCAGCCTGTATGTATCTTGAAGGATATAGCCCGTTTTCTCAATAGCAATTATTTCCTGAGATAAGATTATGGGTCTAAAGAGTGAAGGAAATTTTTCACTTCTTTATTTAAAAGTATTTACTATTTTTATAATTTAATAAAAGACTAAACAGATCATTGAATTAGCACAAATTAACTCTATAAATAAATGGAAAAGACACGGACAGCCCAGGCATGGTGGCTCACGCTTATAATACCAGTACTTTGGGACGGGGCGTTGGGGGGATTGCTTGAGGCCAGGAGTTCCAGACCAGCCTAAGAAACAAAGCAAGACCTCGTCTCTACTAAAAATTAAAAAAATATTGGCCAGGCATGGTGGCATATGCCTATAGTCCCAACTACTGAGGTGGAAGGATCACCTGAGCCCAGGAGGTCAAGGCTGCAGTGAGTTGAGACTGTGCCACTACACTCAAGCCTGGGAGACAGAGCGAGACTTCATCTCAAAAAAAAAAAAAAAAAAAAAAGACAATAAAGAAATAAAGCTAATAAGCTAACATAAGGAAAGATAAAACGTGACAAATAGGCCGGGCGCATGGCTCACGCTTGTAATCCAGCACTTTGGGAGGCTGAGGTGGGTAGATCACAAGGTCAAGGAGTTCGAGACCAGCCTGATCAACATGGTGAAACCCCGTCTGTACTAAAAATACAAAAATTAGCATGCTGCTATAAAGACACATGCACATGTATGTTTACTGTGGCACTATTCACAATAGCAAAGACTTGGAACCAACCCAAATGTCCAACAATGATAGACTGGATTAAGAAAATGTGGCACATATACACCATGGAATACTATGCAGCCATAAAAAATGATGAGTTCATGTCCTTTGTAGGGACATGGATGAAGCTGGAAACCATCATTCTCAGCAAACTATTGCAAGGACAAAAAACCAAACACTTCATGTTCTCACTCATAGGTGGGAACTGAACAATGAGAACACATGGACACAGGAAGGAGAACATCACACACCGGGGACTGTTGTGGGGTGGGGGAAGGGGAAGGGATACCATTAGGAGATATACCTAATGCTAAATGACAAGTTAATGGGTGCAGCACACCAACATGGCACACATATACATATGTTAACAAACCTGCACATTGTGCACATGTACCCTAAAACTTAAAGTATAAAAAAAAAAATTAGCTGGGCGTGGTGCTGTGTGCCTGTAATCCCAGCTACTCAGGAGGCTGAGGCAGAAGAATCACTTGAACCTGGGAGGCAGAGGTTGCAGTAAGCTGAGATCACACCACTGCACTCCAGCCTAGGTGACACAGCGAGACTGTCTCTCAAAAAGGAAAAAAAAAAGTGACAAAGTAATATGAGGTCTTTTATTTATCACACAGAAAATAACTTGTTAAATTATAATACCTGTGCCAGCGAAGGTGCAGTGAAATGGCCATTTTCTTGTAGTATTAGTGGTGTTTAAATTGTATACAAGCCTTCCAGGATAAAGCTTGGAAATTTTTTAAAAATAATACAGACAGTGACTGATTATACTGCCTCCTCCACCTCCTGGCCTCAAGCAATCCTCCCACCTCAGCCTCCCAAAGTGCTGGAATTACAGGCTGACAGCCACCATGCCTGAAAGCTCGGCAATTTACATCAAGGGTAGTAAGAATGCTCATACCCTGCGACTCACAGTAATCTCACTTCTGAAAATATCATCTTTGGATATAATTCAACCTAAACAAAAGGTCATATGCACAAATGCAGTGAAAATCTGGGAGTAATTTTTTTCTCTTTTTAAAAAAAATATGGAATGCTTCACAAATTTGCATGTCATTCTTTCAGAGAGGCCATGCCAATCTCTCTATTGTTCCAACTTAAGTATGTGTGCTACTGGAGCAAGCATGAGTAATTTAAGATAGAGTGGTTAAGTGAAATAAGGAAGAGTTACGGAGAATTTAAAAATCTATGGTATTTATAGGCACCTAGTAACAGCTCAGTAAATGTTAGCTGCTACTATTGTTATTTTTATGGTAATTTCACTAAATTAAAAATTGTTTTTAAAAGCTACCATTGTCATGGAATGTAATGTATCCTACAGTATAATTGTAAAAATAGATACAATTTGTCCCTTGGTATATGGGGGGATTAATTCCAGCTCCCCCATTTCTGTGTATACCAAAATCCATGCATACTCAAGTTTTTGAAGTCAGTCCTGTGGAATCCACATGTAAAAAAAAATGTGAAAATTAGTGAGGTGTGGTGACGAGTACCTGTAGTCCCAGCTACTTGTGAGGCTGAGGAAGGAGGACTGCTTGAGCCCAGGAGGTTGAGGCTGCAGTGAGCCATAACTGCACCACTGCAGTCCAGTCTGGGGAACAGAGTGAGACAGAAGGTTGACTTTTTAATCAAATTTTTCTGTTCACTTGAAGATATGGTCAGGACTGTGGCATACGAAAATTCTTCATAAAATAACTGTCTAATCCAATTAATGCTAGAATTAGGGACAGAAAATGTTTTGGTGACTATTTATTCCTTCACTTGCTGTTATATAAACTATTGCCAGTGGGCACTTACCAACCAGAAGTGTCATCTCAGAGCTACTCACAATGAAAGGTGATCTCTGGGGCTCAGATGTGTTGAGGTCCCCATGCCTGGGCTATGGGTGCTGAGTGGGACTTACTTGTCTATCCATTTTATATATTCCAGCACTGGGAAACTAGGGTTTATCCATCTTGATAAGATGTCATTTAAATTCCACTTGGCAAGAACCACAAATGGAAGAAAGGCCATGAAACCACAGTACAGTACTTGTTCTCAAGGGAATCTTCAGCTTAGGTGACTCTGTAAAAGAGAAATTACACTGTTGAAAAATCATCGCAGGTCAGTTGAGGTGGCTCATACCTATAATCCCAGCCCACTGGGAGACTAAGGCAGGAGGATCCCCTGAGGCCAGGAGTTCCAGACCAGCCTGGGCAACACAGTGAAACCTCAAAAAATCTCTACAAAAAATTAGAAAATGAGCTGGGTGTGGTAACACATTCCTATAGTCCCAGCTACTCTGGGGTCTGCAATAGGAGGATCGCTTGAGCCCAGGAAGTGGAAGCTGCAGTGAGCTCTGATCTCACCACTGCACTCCAGCCTGGGTGACAGAGTGAGACCCTGTCTCAACATACACACACCCACACACACCCTCATCTCAGTCTGTCCAGCCTTGACTAATCAAAAGGGTCTTCTGGTTACAGAAGAGGTATGCTCTTTTGTAGGACAGGGAGAGACCAGCAAGCTTGTTCACAGACTTTTCCTCATCCTTTGCTTAGTTTTCCAAGAACCCTCATAGTGGAAACAGAGTCCCTGGGAAAACGACCTAAATCTTTAGGTTACCAGAAGAGAAATATGCCTCCTTTGTCAATTAATAAATGGAACACTTGCCTTAAAATCCGGGGAGTTCTGCTAGAATGAATCACTCCCTAAGACCCTGACCTATGCAGGGAACATGAAAAACTGGAGTTTAACTGGACACAGTGGATCATGCCTGTAATCCCAGCACTTTGGGAGGGCGAGGCAGGTGGATCACCTGAGGTCAAACCTGGCCAACATGGTGAAACCCCGTCTCTACTAAAAATACAAAAATTAGCTGGGCGTGGTGGTGGACGCCTGTAATCCCAGCTACTTGGGAGGCTGAGGCAGGAAAATTGCTTGAATCTGGAAGGCAGAGATTGCAGTTACTTCTAGAAGAATTTCCATTAGCCGTTTGAAATCCTTCAACATTCATTAAGGCCAAAGAGTTTTCACCTAATTTAATCTGATGGGTATGTGACCAGAGTCTTTCTAGGGAATAGAGACTCCCAAACTGTTCAGCTGGGAAGTGAGGAGAGAATTTATTACTCAAAATCAAAGGGAAATGAAAAGAGGCCAATCTAGAATGTCATTATTCTTTTTTCGGGGGGAATGGATTCCAGAGTCATTTTGTGACCTTTACATGACCTCCTTATTAGCATCTAAAAGCTTCCAGTATAGGATGCAGCCAGCTAGGTTCTCTTCTAATGTAATAAAATCTGCTTCAGCAAAGCTTATGCAGAGCCATCTCCAGACTCCAGAAATAATAAGCTATAAATTACTGGATCTCCCATTTGATATAATGAAGTATAAGCACAGTCCTGAATGACTCCTCTACATACTACTCTGGGTGGCTTGAAGTGAATTTGATACAAGAACTGGAGCAAGCGCAAAGCAGAGCTAGATCTAGGATTAACGCTCTTGGGCCCAGCTCCTCACTACTTACCGATGAGTCCAGTTCCAGAACCCAAGTAGAGGGTGGGGAAACAAGGCTCCTGGCATTTCCCAATGTCTGCATCTCTTTCACATTTCTTGTCTCCTTGCAAAGAAACTAAACAGGCTCAACTGAAATAACTAAATGATTAAACCCTATGCAGAGAATCTCCAAAGATTCACAAAATATCATTCAAGACTGTTACACAGACAACCATGAGGATGACTTGATGTACCAGTGATCTACAATATTTGGGATCATTCCAAATTCCCATCAAGGATCTGCCTATATCAACACGGGAGCCAAGGACCAACCACTCAAATGGGCCCTGCTGCCAAGCCTTTTTTTTTTTTTTTTTTTTTTAACAATGCCATCTCTTCATATTGTTCTGTTTAACAAAACTGCAGCCTGTCACCCATCCTTAAATCCCTTGGCCAATGGCACAGAGCCAGAGTATGCTACTCCCTAGCAGGAAATCAACAGGATGACCTACTAAACACCATTCAGAAGATGCTAAGACCCATGAATTGCAACAGGAAAGAGAATTAGTCAGGCAGGTACATGCTGTGCCAAAAATGCACTACAACCCCCACCCAATTCTGCCTAATCCTAGCTAGGCTGACACCAACCTGATGAGACAGGCCTATAAGATCTCAAACTAAAACAGAAACTCTTGAACTGGGTTCTTGCGAACCCAGGAAGCAGCAGTAAACCATTGAAGAACAGGTAAGTTCTTGAGGTGAAGGAGAGTTTCAGATAAATGGAATGCTGGTAGAACACAGGGCTCAAAGGAGCAAAAGTTAACCTAAGCCTAGGTAGAACCTTGTTTACTAGAGTATTAGGCATGGGTTGTGGCAACTATTCTAACCAAAGAGGCTCCACTGAGGGCGGGTTGGCAATCCAAGGTATAGCATGCATAGGGCTGGTGAAATTCAGGGTGACTGAAACAAAAGCTTCAGAACCAGGAAGACCACATCTGGGGGTAGAGCACAAAACTCTGAAGAGATGAATCTTTGTAAGAGTGAGGCAAACTATATAGCAGTTTTAGGAGATCTGTTGGTGCCCAGCAAGAGCTCCAAACAGGCTATATGCAGGGATGCAGGCTGTAGTTTCAGGAGAGAAGGTTCACAAAAGTCATTCAGTCCAAGATCCCAAACTGCGTTCTCTACTAAAAGGAATCAAGGCCCCCTAGAGAAATGGCTGACTCCATGTATGGTACAGTATATTGATCCTGGAACATCTTTTTTGCCAGAAAGCAAGGAAGCCATCAAAGTCCAACAGGATCACATCAAAAAGACGTAAGAGTCAACTTGAAGAGATAATTATTAACCTAGATGAGACAATGTAAGCATCCAAAACAATAAAGACTGCAATGGCCTGAAATACATCAAATGCAAACAATAATCTATGAGTTCATAATGGCATTCAGAAAAAAAAAACTATTGGTCACTAGAGTGAAGGTTAGTAGGTCACTAACTTATTACTCTGAAAAGTGACTTAAAATGAGAGGTAAGGTGGAGAATTAGCTATTTATTCAGTTTTTCCTGTACAAACATAAATTTTTAGGGAGATTGAAGCAGATGAAACAAATCTGGAAAAATGGAGATAACTGCTTAATCTGCGGGTTGGGTACATGAAGGTTCATCATATTTCTTTTGTGTATATTTGAACCCCCTACAAAAAAAAAGCACAAGACAGAATGTGAGCCAAGCAGCTTAGGGTTTAGGCAAGGCTTCTGCCTACAAGAGACACTAGGATATGAGGGGTAGTTTTAGCCCTGATGGGCTGAGCCAACTGGAGGTATATAAGGAGGTGCTAAATTGCAGAGGTATCATGTTGCCCAGCACTTGATCAAATCCTAGATCCTAGGTCTGCTTGGTAGTATGCTTCCTAGATGGTGGATCTGAGGCTACCTACAGAACTTCCTTTGCAGTCATAATTCGCTCAGAAACTACAAAAGTGCTTGCTCTTGAAAATGGAGCCTGTCTTTGTCCATTTCATGCTGCTATAAAAGAATGCTGCAGACTGCATAATTTACAAGAAAGAAAAAAGGAAGGAGGGAAGGAGGGAAGGAGGAAAGGAAGGGAATGAATGGAAGGAAGGGAAGGAAAGGAAGGAAGGAAGGGAAGGAAGGGAAAGAGGGAAAGAGGGAAGGAGGAAGGGAGGGAAGGAGGAAGGGAGGGAAGGAGGTAGGGAGAGAGAGAGGGAGGGAGGGGAAGGGAAGGGAGGAGCAGGGAAAGGAGAAAGAAAAGGAAAGGAAAGAAAAGAAAAGGTAAGGAACAAATTTTATTTCTTACAGTTCTGGATGTTAGGAAGTCCAAGGTTGAGAGGCCTGCATCTGGTAGGGATCTTCTTGCTGTGTAGAGGAAGACTATCTTCCTCTACACATCATCTCACGACAGAAGGCAGGACAAGAGAGTGCAAGAAAGCAAGAGGGCAAAAGGGGCTGAACTCTCTTTTATAATAAGCCCACTCTGTGATTACTAATCTATTACCACAATAACAACATTAACTCATTCATGAGGGCTCTCTTATTAGGCCTCACATCCCAACTGTTGCATTGAGGACTGAGTTTCCAGCACATAAACTTTGGGGGACACATTTAAACCATAGCAGAGCACTTACGTTAATTCAACCAAGAGGAGCTGGGAAAATCAAAGGCATGAGAAAGACAACAAATGCTGGCAGAGAAATATGTGCAGGTTAAGGAAAAAAGTCACAATGAATCCTGTAGTGCAGGCTACTTCATCAAAAGCACCTAAAAAAGATCTCATTAACTCCCCCAACTCACCTCCACCCACGTCTAAAGGGCCACACACAGCACTACCAAAGGCAGTACAATGAGAACAGCATTCTCCTCAACAGACGAGCTGTGAGTACCCAGACACCCGACCTCAACAGCTCCAGAACAGCCCTAAAACAGCTCCTCCCTAACCACCACTCAAGTCACCAGCTGGGAAAATATTCAGAAAACCCAAATCCTGACACACCACTATGAAACAACTTAAACAGCAAATAACAACCCATTTAAACAGCAATGTCAGCGGCTGGGAAAAAAAGGAACAATGAGTAGAGGAAAAGCAGACCTCTTGGGGTCCAATAAGACCCAGTCTCTCAGCTTCAGCACTTTCAAATGCAGAATCCATACACCTCTGGGGCCTGTGGAGCTCCACGAGGCATGTTGTCCTCAAAGATAAATGAGCAGGCAAGCTGGCTAGAAAACCACTAAGGGTATTATTCTTTAAAGAATCTTTATAGGGTCAAAGAGGAATGGGTCTTACAGGCGTTGTGTATTCCCCACAGATTCTGAGGATGATGTCAGTATCCCTTTCCAGATGTGTTTAACACTTTGTGGTCGCTTGTATTCCTGCCACTGAGTGCCAGTGCTTTGCTAATTTGAACTGATTCCAACTCACGCTGACCCTGGCTCCCTGGATCTGGTTACCATTAGCCAAGACTGTCATCCATACTGTACCCTTTTAAAGAGTCCTAAAAACAACTCTTCACCTACTCTTCCAAGACAAGTAAAAACGTCTACCAAAGAAATGGGGGAAAAAGATTGAGAGAGAGAAAACAATTAACATACTAACAAGACAGTAGAAAGAGAAGCGGGAGGAGAAACTAGGAAAATCATATGTGGGCTCACACCTATTTCCAAAGCTGGACTAACATCCTTTTGCTTGTGTCTGAATAAGGCATAAATTTTAAGCTGCTAATGAAAAAAAAGAAAAAGAGAAAGAAGCAGGCCCAGGCCGGGCATGGTGGCTCATGCCTGTAATCCTAGCACTTTGGGAGGTCGAGGCGGGTGGATCACCCAAGGTCAGGAGTTCGAGACAAGCCTAGTCAACATGGTGAAACACCATCTCTACTAAAAATACAAAAAATTAGCTGGGCATGGTGGCGCATGCCTGTAAATCCAGCTACTCGGGAGGCTGAGCAGGAGAATAGCTTGAACCTGGAAGGCAGAGAGAATGTGATGACCTGAGATCACGCCATTGCCCTCAAGCCAGGGCAATGACAGCAAAATTCAGTCAAAAAAAAAAACAAAAAAAAACACAAAATAACTCAGACTTCATTAAATACAACCCTAGTGGCAAATGACTATTGGTCAACAGTTAAAAAAAGATGGATTACTCAGAACAGAGATTAAGAGTCCAATAAGAATCCAAGAATCTTACCTTTAAATAACGAAATAAATCCTTTCCTTTGAAAGTAATATCCTCTTAAGGCCAGGAATTCCATTAGTAGACAGCCTTCTTAAAAAAAAAATTCCTGGCCGGGCATGGGTTCACACTTGTAATCCCAGTACTTTGGGAGGGTGAGGCAGGAGGATCACCTGAGGTCAGGAGTTCGAGACCAGCCTGGCCAACATGGTGAAACCCCATCTCCACTAAAAATACAAAAATTAGCCTGATGTGGTGGTGGGCACCTATAATCCCAGCAACCTGGGAGGCTAAGGCAGGAGAATCGCTTGAACCCAGGAGGCAGAGGTTGCAGTGAGCCAAGGTTGTGCCATTGCACTCCAGCCTGGGCGACAAGAGTAAAAACTCTGTCTCAAAAAAAAAAAAAAAAACTCCTTTGGGAAGAGCTTCTACGTAAAAATCTTCAACATGAGACTGGAAAAAAGGGTATGGGACCATCCCTGGACCTTTGGCTTTTACAGCTGGAGCTATAAGAACAAAAAGGGATATCATTTAACCACAATATATAGAAAAGAATAATTATTGGTCTTTAACTTTTACACTTTGATCTTTAATTCTGTTATTGTAATTGAGTGCAAAGAAAAATAGTACGAGTGAAGTAGAACACCAAAAATGCTAATATTCTGTTTATCAAAGTCTGTAGTGAAATATCCCATTAAATCCAAGTGCAGTGACTCACACCCATAATCCCAGCACTTTGGGAGGCTGAGGCAGGTGAATCTCCTGAGGTCAGGAGTTCGAGGCCAGCCTGGTCAACATGGTGAAACCCCAATCTACTACAAATACAAAAATTAGGCAGGCGTGGTGGCAGGGGCCTGTAATCCCAGCTACTTAGGAGGCTGAGGCAGGGAGAATTGCTTGAACCCAGGAGGTAAGCTTGCCATGAGCTGAGATCACACCTGCACTCCAGTGTGGGCGACAGAACAAAACTCCATCTTACCAAAAAAAAAAAAAAAAAAAAAAGAACAGCTAGTAGGTGACATTTGCTATGGGGAGACTAGGAGTGATATGATCTTGTTGCAATCCTTCCATTTTAGTAAATCTAAACAGTGTGAATCCATTCTGTTTCGTCCCCACTCCACTCCAGAGCCAAAACAAGAAAATCAATTATGTTTATATTTCTTTAAAAACATATCTAACTAAATCATCTAATTAAAAGACAATATGCATGGCTCCATACTCTAAAAGAAAACTTATGTCCTGCGTATCATGGACATTTGATGAATACTTGTTCAGTTGACTGGTATAGACTTCAATAATAACCTGTTCGATGCATTATGCCAGATAAATCTTGCATCTCAAAAGTAGGACAAATATTGTTCTTTCAGTTTTGTCTACCCAAAATGCAATATTTACATGTATTTATAATGGGTTAATAAAAAGAAAATGAGTTTATTGTTCTAGAGAGTATGAGAATTTGAAAACATGAATTCTCCTGTCCTGGCACATAATTAACACTTAGAGGTATATTATTTCATGTGGAGGGTACCATTAAAAGAATTCAATGTTAAGCCTTAAATAATTATTTCACATAATCTTCTAATCTGACTTAAGACTGAAGACCTATCTCCTGAAGCTGTTTCATCAAGTTGTAAATTTTCACCTGTTGAATTCACAAGTTCATGTCTGAAAGGTGAGAATACTTAATATTCACTAGGCAATATTCACCAAATAATATCTACTAGTACATATTTAACATTTCATCACCAAGGGTGGTTGTGCTAAGAAAAGACAGGCTGGGCACGGTGGCTGACACCTTTAATCCCAGCACTTTGGAAGGCCGAGGCAGGCAGATTACGAGGTCAGGAGTTCGAGGCCAGCCTGGCCAACATGGTGAAAGCCTGTCTCTACCAAAAATAGAAAAATTAGCCAGGCATGGTGGCAGGCACCTGTAATCCCAGCTACTCAGGAGGCTGAGGCAGGAGAATTGCCTAAATCCAGGAGGTGGAGGTTGCAGAAACCACAATCACGCCACTGCATTCCAGCCTGGGCGAAAGAGCAAGATTCTGTCTCAATCAATCAATCAATCAACCAACCAATCAATCAATAAAAATATAAGGAGAAAGCATTTACTGTGTATTTATATGCCCAGTATTACATGAAGCACTTTACTATCTTATCAAATCTTCGGGATAGATCTTCAGTTCTCCTGACCACAAAAGAGGACACTAAAGTTCAGACATGAGAAGAGACATGGCCAACTTGTGTCCCCAGGGCCTACGGTCTTACCACTAGGTTACAGTGTTTCCAGTTATCACATGTTGTGAGATTTTTGCTTTAAAATAAACCAAAAAGAACCAAAGGCGAAAAAGGCATAAGCTATTAAAAAGTGGGAGAAACACTAAGAGAACCTTAAGCACATAACTAAAAATATTATGGAAATGTTATTGAATTCATTAGCAAATTTAATTCTAGATTTTCACTGAGGAGTAGGTTATATTACTCATGATGAAGAAAAAATGTTCAATATGGTTTATCATGCTTAAACGTTCACTTAAAGCAATTCAGTTAAAATTCTGCAAATCATACAATTTTATAGTTTGCTAGTAGGTTACAAGTAAATAGTCATCCAAATAAAAACAGTAAAACACATGATGTTTTCCACTGGTTGTTGCTCTTTTTAGGTGAGCATTTGATATATACCAATAGACAAAGGATAATAACAAATTGCTAATTTCTTTCATCATTATATAAAGGTGGCTTAAGGACAGAATAGTATAAGGGCAATGACGAATTTGAAATCTAACGTCAACTCAGTAATGCATCAAGATAAAAGTAGAGACGACAGGGGCACCTTGGTGTACTGAATATTTATTTATTTATTTATTTATTTATTTTGAGATGGAGTTTTGCTCTTTTTGCCCAAGCTAGAGTGCAATGGTGCAATCTCGGCTCACTGCAACCTCTGCCTCCCAAGTTCAAGTGATTCTCCTGCCTCAGCCTCCCGAGTAACTGGGATTACAGACATGCGCCACCATGCCCGTCTAATTTTGTATTTTTAGTAGAGATGGGGTTTCTCCATGTTGGTCAGGCTGGTCTCGAACCCCCAACCTAGATATCTGCCTGCCTCGGCCTCCCAAAGTGCTGGGATTACAGGCAT